>NC_064618.1:113637346-114887346 GCF_023898315.1 Schistocerca nitens | reverse complement strand
TTTGTTTGACAGCTTTAACTCAGAACAAGTTTTGTACATGCATGTAATCAATAAACTGCATGTGCATTGTCAGACTGTCATAGGTAACGTCAGAGAATTCGCATATATCGTTGATGATTAATTTCTCTCTCATTTTTACTATTGTTTTAACAACACTAAAGGAAACCTTACGAATATTGTGCACTGTATTATAAGAAATGAAAGAAAACTAACCACGATAACCTTAGGACGAAAGTCTGTTTTACTAAAACCGAGTATCTGTACACAAGCGTGCCTCTGTCGACACGAATTAGTAAAATACTACTCACTTAGATTTTGATTGGGTCTGTGTTTAATTGGTATGCTGTGTCATACTCAAGAGGTATGCAAATATGGCATTTCATAAATATAGTTACGTATTCCTAGAAACCCAAAATTCGCTTGTCAGCAGCGGAAAGAGGCGTTACCTGTTGTGCAGCAATGTAAGTTTTTCAACATTGCACTATGAGCCGAAAGTATTTTCTTGCGATTTTCGTATTGATGTTTGATCCGACTGCTTGTAGCTCTTTCACAGAAGGGATAAAAAACGTTGCAATCAGTGAGAATGGAACTGCGAACCATAATAGACGCTTTTTCGCAGGTCAGCACGTTACCACAGAGCTGGCGAAGAGGTATGTGTCTGAGCTTCCTCTTACGACGGCAATAGTGCCTAGAACTCGTAAACAACTATTTAAAGGTCGAGATCAGTTGCGATTTCCACGTGCAACGACTTTCCTGGGCTGAAAACCGTAAATGTACAATCTTTTGTTACACTTCAAGCGATAATAACTCAGATTATTCAATGGAAATGACAGGTAAAATCAAGTGAACTTTGAGGCTTAATTCCGTGCACACCAGGAAGTAACTCGTCGATCACAGAGTTGCCAAACATACGTTGCCTTGTTGCCAAATCTCAGTTACAGTACCAGCAGGAGGAAGACGAACCGATGTGAGCCTACAGCGGGCTGGGAAATGACCATTGGTGTCTCCAAGTCGCGGCTGCTACGGCCTGGAATACGTAATGCGTCTGATTCGCTTTCTGTAACTAGGTTTAGGGACTGGAGCGTAGTTACTAATAATACTCAGAACTGCCTGCTAACTAAGCATCATAAGTCAGTAACTCTCATTGTTATTTTTATATTTCTTTCGTAAGTGTACTCAACACTAAGACACTCATTCACAGGCGTTTTCGTGTCTCGCCGATAGTCGAGCACAACAAAGAAATAAAAATTAAATAGAATGTCTGTGTGTGTATGTGTGTGTGTGTGTGTGTGAGAGAGAGAGAGAGAGAGAGAGAGAGAGAGAGAGGTAGAGAGAGAGAAAGAGAGAGAGGGAGAGAGAGAGAGAAATAAAAAGGAATGAGAGAGAGTGTAAAAAATTGTTGTAAAGAAATTGAATCATGGTATTTAAAGAAATCTTTCATTAAAATGACACGTTCCACATCATTACGAAATGTCGTATTCATGATGTATGGAACAAGAATTAATCTAATGTAATCTAATCTAATCATATCATATTGATGACTAGCCATGAAGAGTCATGAATTACCGAAATTTTTGCCAATACCAGTAACCAAATCTAAACTTGAAAATAAAAGACGACGATTTTTGTAATAAACCGTGACTCCTATCAAGACCCTTTCGTGTCTGTTATCTAACCACGGAAGATGTCTGATATACCTCCATTCTGAAGTAACAAAGTGTGCATGCATTTAAAGATGAAGTGCATGATGTGAAGTTCTGTGACGGAGATACGAACCCAACACGTAATCGGATTGTTAACTAAGAAAAATCAAATGTTACGTATCGGTTTTTCTTACGAGCCGCTAGGTGTCTGAATCTAAAATAAGGATACAAACTTTTGTGCCTAAGCGACAATCGAACTGCACACCTACCGTGCATCCACGAATATAGCGTATCAGTTGCTTACTCATGAACAGTAAGATGTGTGCGTGTTTGACCAGAAATAACGACACCTGTTTCGATTGTTGGCAACACATGAACAGACATTAAAAATGCAAGTTAATTTTCACTAGCAGGTGGGTGTGCACTTGATAGAGCTTGAAATGAAATTATGAATATTTTTGTACTGGATCAGGGTTCAGACCCACATACTTACCTTTGGAGGAGACCTAGAGAAGATTGCAGTCTTGGGAAAAGGAACTAAATGATTGAACTATACTGTTCCGAGAGATTCAGATCCTCGAAAGAGGAGATACGAATTCGAATCATAGTCCAGCACCAAATTTTTCAACGTCTCTAGTTTAATCAAGTACAAGTAAAATAAGAGCCCTGTTCCTTTAAATGGCGATCGGTTCATCAAATAAAATAAAATTTTCTAATGTAAGTAAGCTTACTGGCGACTGTATTTCTGTTTACCATGACTTCAGCTATGTCATTTCCCAACGTAAACCGGCTCTGCCTAGTTGGTAATGAAGGAACGCGATGTTTAATGCGGATTCTGGATTATAACGTCTTTCTCTTGAGGTTACCAGAGGTAAAATAAATCTGTTTGTGCCTCTTAAAAGTAAATGCCTGAACCCACGCATTGCACCTTTGATAGTTGGTTCCACCAGACCATTGGGGCCACATTTCCCAGCCCCTGGAGTGTGCTGTAACGGATGATGTGCTTAGCTTACAAAATTAGTCGGTGGAAAAAATGCGAGTCTATTAGATGGTTAAGTAGAAGCAAGCTTCTGACGCAGAGATTATGCTATTCTCATGTCAGCAGGATGTAAAGACTCTTCTAGGCATCATAGGCTGGATGTGAAGCCATTTTGATTTTTCACAAATTCAGCAAATTTCTTAGTTCGAGAAAATCCACTGTGAAGTGTGAAGTTGCCGGATAATTCGATTATTACTGTCCTCCAAAGCTCTCTTGAATTTTGATCGTGCTACTGGATCCCCCATCTCTTCTAAATCGACTTCTGTTTCTTCTTCTATCACATCAGACAAGTCTTTCCCCTCAGAGGGTCCTTCAATGTACTCTTTCCACCTATACGCTCCCTCCTCTGCACTTAGCAGTGGGCCGGCCGCGGTGGTCTAGCGGTTCTAGGCGCTCAGTCAGGAACCGCGCGACTGCTACGGTCGCAGGTTCGAATCCTGCCTTGGGCATGGATGTGTGTGATGTCCTTAGGTTAGTTAGGTTTAAGTAGTTCTAAGTTCTAGGGGACTTATGACCACAGATGTTGAGTCCCATGGTGCTCAGAGCCATTTGAACCATTTTTGAACTTAGCAGTGGCATTCCCGTTGCACTAATAATGTTACCACCCTTGCTTTTCATTTCACCGAAGGTCGTTTTCGATTTCCTATAAGCAGAGTCAGTCCTATCGACAATCACTTCATTTCCAATTTCTTCAGACATTTTGTGCAGCTATTCTGTTTTAGACATGCATTTCCTAATTATTTCGTTCCTCAGCGACTTGTATTTCTGTATTCCTGAATTAACCTGAATATTTTTGTTCTTCCTTCTTTCATCAATTAACTGAAATATATCTTACGTTACCCGTGGGATTTTTGTAGTTACCTTCTTTGAAAGTACGTTTTACTTTCCAACTTCTGTGATGGCCCTATTTAGAGATGTCAATTTCTTTTCAACTGTACTGCTATTCCTTATTGCTGTATCTATAGCCTCAGATAACTTCAAGCATGTCTCGTCATTCTTTACTACTTCCGTATCACACTTCTTTACGTATTGATCCTTCCTGACTAATCTCTTAAACTTCACCCTTCGTTTCATCACTACCATATTGTGACCTGGGTATATATCTGCTTCTGCATACGCCTTACAATGCAACATCTGATTTCGGAATCTCTGTCTAACCATCCTGTAACTGAAATCTTACCGTACCTCCCGGTCTTTCCAAATATACCTCCTTCTCCTCTGATTCTTGAATAGAGTATTAGCTGTTGCTAGTTAAAATTTATTACAGAATGCAATTAGTCCTTCTCCTATCTCATTCCTTGTACTAAGCCAATATTCTCCAGTATCCTATTCTTCTCTTCCTTTCCCTATAACTGTATTCCAGTTCCCAGTGACTATTTAATTTTCATCTCACTTTACGTACTCGATTAATCTTTCTCTACCTCTCCATCTTCAGCTTGCGCCCTCGGCATGTAGTACACTTCAACTATCGTTGTCGGTGTTGGTTTGCTCTCGATTCTGATGAAAAAACCTTATCACTGAACTGTTCACATTAACACACTCTCTGCCCTACATTCTAATTCATAACATATCCTACTTCCGTTATACCATTTTCTGCTGCTGTTGATATTATCTTATAATCACTTGATCATAAATTGTCTTCTTTTCATTCCGTTTCACCGAATATCTTGCTAACACTTTCTCGTGGTTACTTTCCCCACCATGCGTAAGGATAAATTCATTTTGAGATGCAGTCTATACTTCACAACATTATTAATTCATCAAAAAACTGCTAATATTTTTTTTTATTTTCACCCAAAAGTGTAAAGATAAATTCTTACGCAGGTGTGTATTCATTGTATCAAATCGAATGTGTACCTGGTTTTTACCAAGGCTTTGTATTAAAATGTTGACAAGTGATCCTGAGGCTATCCACATATCAACATCCGTTAGTATATTTCCTCAAATAGTCAATCAATTGTTCTAGAGTGTATTTAAATTCCATTAGGACTTCCCACCAACACCCTCAACCCCCGACTGACGCCGTATAATCCCCAGTGGTGTCTGATACTCATAGAAGAGCAAGCCTAATTGTAAGGGAATTTATAGTAAAAATAATCACACAAGGAAGTGAGACAATGAAATACTGACGAATAATGACGTATGTGTATGATGTTGTTTGAAACTGTAGGTACTGTGATGCTGAATACCACAGTAGGTGATTCATTTAAAGAGTAACTATATATCTTATAGGGATAATCGTATAAAGTGAACAGACAAATAATTCTACATGGCACATGAATGCGATGAAAATGTGGGTAAGAGAAGAAATACTATTGTTGATCAACGAAAGGAAATAAAAATTATTTATGCAGAGACATGAATAAATCATTGTTACTCACTTAGATTTGTAACCAATAGGCAAAATGAAATGTCGACGAAGCATAATTAAATGTTGTCCAGTCAGAATGAAATATCATCGAAACTGATGAACTCTCATCACAATAGGTTGCTTTTACAACTGAAATTTCAGAATTGAAAACTGAATACCAGGGCATTCCTGATGTAATAAAACTAAGATGCAAACAAACATACATAAACTGTTCACAAGCTAATAACAAAAGTAGATCATTTTATTCCTCAACAAGAGCTTAAGATAATGGGATAGTTTCACATACAGAAGGAAAATTTCCCACAGGATTTTTCGAAGTGGATTTCCGACAAGGACATCCAGATTAATTAAAAACTAAATTTAGAAGTACCACTTGCAGTTCCAGGTGTTCATCTTGTCGTGTTCATAAATTTTTTCAAGGGAGTGTTACCCAGTTCCTGTTCAGATCAACAAAAAATTAATTTCACAGCAATTTTTAGCTAAGGGAAAGCTGCCCTTTCGGCAACTGTAACGACTGAAAGCTGTCAAACATATGAAAAATTCTAGAAAGAATTGTTTAAGAAGTAGTGGTCATGTTGTATGTGGGAAAGACTTGGCAAAGATGTCTTTAACCCAGGGAAACTCCACAGTAAGAAAGGCAGTCCTCTAACATATTTCGAAAAGTATTTAAGTAGATATTCGTATGAACCTATTTCGCCCATAAATGTGCTACGATTCCTAATAGTGAAGTTGGACCTTGGTATAAGAGAAATGTTAGTCCATGTTCTGGAGACAAATTTAGAACAGTTCATGTTCTTACTAGGCACTGTTTATTTAATACATGAAGATTCTAAGCTAAATGATAACAATAATATTAACAGTTGTATGGGTCAGTGCACTCTACTGCACACACACGGTTCTGTAACTACAGAACACCAAAAGACCGTTGTATTCACTTTGTGGCACAGCCAGCAGCGCCTTCACTGCTTAATGGTCAGCCTATTCACTGGAGTGTTCCGAATTCTAAGAAAAAGACGAAGAACCGATGATAGGTAGTATCCTCGATATTTCATTACTGAAGTAGGACAGTGGCAATGCAACAACAATAGTAATCGATGGGATCACTATGTTGGAAACCTCAGTTAGATACATATAAATGGTACTCGCCAGCAAAGTGGTGCAGTATAAATCTACGCCGTTGACGTGAGCTTACAAGAACAACACCCAACAGTAAATATTTTTGAGGTGACAGAATAAACCCACTCAACTACGACCAGTTTACCAAACTAGATGTATGTGCATAATGCCCTCTATAAATCATCATTGGATGGAATGGGACAAAGAACATAATTGAGTGAACCTGTTGAGGTCTAACGAAGGCAGGCGTCAGAGAAGAGTTTTGTACTTACTATATATACCATGACCAATTTAAAGATATAATTCGAGTTACCATTAATTCTATTGTGGGTAAAGTTCCCACTGCAGTCGTCTTTGACACTTGTGCTACATTGAATGTGATGTGCGAGAGATTATTTTAATAAAATCAGTGAGGTTTCGAGGGTAAAACTAGACTGCTTTTTGTGGCGAATGGTGTAAGGTCGTGACGTGTGGAAGGGCCGACACAGATTGAGGTGATTTTAGGAAATAGAGCCATAGTCTGCCATATTCCTATTTGTATATGGATTAATAGCCGAATGCACTTTTACATATAATTTCTCAGGGAGAGACAAACAAATATAAACTTCAACTACAGCAGGTACTATATCAGTGTCAGTGGCCAAAATATTATTGTAGATTTGATAAAAACGAAAGCCAAACATGGTAAATACTGGCAAGGCATCAGAGTTAAGCTTATTGAGGCAAAATGTGCACAAATCAGTAGCTGGCCTCCTCATTGTAATTTATTGAAGAATGACAAAACTCTCCAATGAGAAAGTGGTATTATCTTCAACTATTAACGACCAATAGCAGACCAGACTAGAAGATTTGTTACTGAAACACATAGAAGTATTTAATAAGGAGCTTAGTATCACATTTATGAATACTGCATGGAAGAACTGGCACATAAAGTTTAATGTCCAACTTCATACTCTATCCTATGGAGAAAAAGAAGGTCAGCACCAAAGATATACCTTAGATGTTAGATCGGAGAATTATAGAACTATCACTGCAACCTTAATGCAGTTCTTTATTAGCAGTAGATAAAAGCCCAGTGGTAATGTCTGCCTCGTACTAAATGCATAAACTCTTAATCAAATCAATGTTCTGGTTCACACTATATGAACAACTACAAAAATTTTGTGGTGTAAAGTTCGTTACGGTCAGTGGTCTGAATAATTCATATGCGTAGGTGAGCCATTCAGAAGAATCTACAAAAAACTCAGCATTCATGTTTGCAAGAATAAAATATAACTTAACTGCGTTACCTTTTGGTCTGAATGTAGGTTCAGGTGTCTTTATTACTGCATCAGACATTGTATTAGGTACTGACATACTGGAGAAGATAACCTTACATGTAGACAATTTATACATAACTATACCATCCTCAGAAAAGTGTATTGATTTGTTAGAAAGGACATCACAAAACTTTTTAAGTGCAGGAGTCACAGCAGATCTCCAGAAATCAATGTCTGGGAGAGACTAAATCAAACTTAATGGCCATGTGACTCCTTCTACAGGATACGTATAAGATAAGTGCAATAACAATTTTTCCAAATCCAAGAACTAGGAAACAGCTAAAGACATTGCTAGGATTGTATTCATGTTTAGCCATGTTGTGCCTGATCAACTACAAAACAGTAGAGCATTATTAAGAATATTAAAGAAAAAAATGCTAGATTTCGAAAAAAATGAACTTTCAGGAGGATCTAAGGCAATCAAAATTATGCTGGTGAATTTTAAAATTTTACTGCACTGTTATATGGATAAAGATTTCTCTATTGGCGCTAATACCTCTTTCTCAGGCTTGGTGGCATATATAATTAAATTTAATTAAGGAATTGGTAGATTTGATGTTACTGTAATAGTTTTTGCTAGCTATACCCTTTCAAAATGCCAACATGATTATTGTGTGACAGAACTGGGATTTCTGTCAACAGTCTGGGTCTTTAAAACGTTTAATTACTATATTTTTGGTAAACCTTTTCAAGTTTACTGTGATCAGTCACTTTGGTTTTCTTATGATGTATAAAATGCTTCATGCACACAAGGCTATTGGTCATTACTCTTACAGGAATACGGTTTTGAAACAGTACATGCCCGTGTAATCGAGTATGTAGTGGCAGGTCACCAAAGCATTCACTTGAGTTTTCTGAACTTGCAGAAAACATCTCAGGTTACAGAGTGTTACTGAAGGAAGACAGCAATAACGCACAGTACTTCTTGGACATATGTAGGAACATGGCAGATTCACCAGCTGCTGACCAGAAGAAAAATGTTAAATTCATTACTTCATACGGGCCCTTCCCCTTCTGTACATTTAACCCACCACTATAAAATACATAATGAAGTAGTTTTCTATAGGCGAAGTGTACAGTCTGACACATTTTGTGCTTGTATGTGCATTATTTGTCAGGAGGCTTTGATTTGGTTTGCACATCATGGATGGAGACATTATGGCGTATAAAAGCGTTTGGGAAATATAAATCTTTACTATTACTTCCCCAACATGTGGAGGAATGTGGAACACCTTGTAAAACTTGTAGGGTTTGTCAGAAAAGAGAACCATCAAACAAATGTTGTCATATGGAACTGCAGCTTGTACTACCAACCAATAATTGCAAACTATGTCTTCTGATTTAGCCAGAGCTCTGTCTTCAGCTAGTGATGGTATCATGTACCTAATAACATTTTATCCCATATTATTCAAAATATATCAGATTATATTCCACAAAAGTCTATCACAGCAAGTCTGTTTGTCAAAAGAATTCTATTTGCCTTTGTACCAAATATTCTCTAGCCTGTTGACGTACATTCCGACAATGCATCAGATTTCACCGGCAGAAAATGGAGAACATTTCTAAGGTATTCAAAATTAAGTAATTCTTACGTGAGCTTGACAGCTACATGTGCACTTAATAATACATATAACAAACAGGGATGTTGGATAGACTGTTGTGAATTATTCGAGCAAGTAATAAACAGTATGCCACTCTGTACTAGAAAGTAAGTGCAAGCTAAAGTTTTTAGAAGGTAAAGGAAAGGAACAAGTTTACAGATCCTCTTCCATGACCTCCAACGGAAGAATGGTCTTCTAAAGATAAAGTAATACAAGTTTTAGTGACACTTAAAGAACAAGCACATCTGAGGAAAACTTATTATGCTAAGAGGCTAGTTCATGTACAGAAATGTCCGGTAGAAGATTCTATAATTGTGAAAACACATCGAAAATCTTATCTTCTCCACCGTAAGAACCACAAATAGCAATTACTTTACACAGGTCTTAATAAAATAATCGGGATTACTTAGGAATGGAGCAACTTGTTAGCCGATGCTGGAACCAACAAAATAAAGGGTTTTCATTCCCATTGTGAAATTAAGAACTATCCACACTGATGATTAATCCTGTTTGAATTTCACAAATTTTTCTGTTTACATGAATATTTAGTTGTATGTTAGTAATTAACTTAATTAGTGATTCCTGGAGAAAATGGTAGAACCTTGTTTACACAAGGAATACATATAAGATCGGAGAAGTCCACGTCGGCCGCCGAGCTGTTTACAGTTGGACACTTACTGCTTATGGATGATTTAGATGGCTAGTGCACAAAAAATGTTCGCCACTATAGTTGCGCTTATGAGATTGGCTGAATACTGGACATTGCTGTGTCTCAAAATGCCTAATTGAAATGTTTATATGTAAATGTTACCTAGCACAAATGCAAATGAAACATACGTTGGTGTTAGTGTGTAGCTTGTGTGGACTGTAAACTACGACATAGAGAACTGCCTTCAGTACCATCCCCCAGTATCTATGTACAGAGTCATGATGTGCACAAGGAATTTCTACTATCTTTGCCAGTTTAGTAAAATTACATTGATGTTATCTTATTTAAAGAACCTGTACTTGCATTCCCAAAAAGGAGAGACATTTGCCTATAAAACTATATCCTTTACTATGTAAACAATTTATTCCATCCGTTTTCATACGCTCAAAAATTCTGTTGCGTAAAGTATTTGGTTTATCTGTCTTTCCTTGCGCCTAAAATGAGATCAGAGCTTGAGCTATGAAGGAAATGCTTTACTACTAATCATTTGTTTTATATAATATGTTTCCTTGATATTTAGCTGAATTTTTGAATCTGTATTAATGGCACTTAAAGATACGTGAATGATACTGTTACTAGATATACGTCGACTCGGAACATTGATTTACCGTTTTTAAAATTCAAAGTAAATATTTTGGACTTGAGCTTTTCTGCTGTTCCTGGTGTTTTCTGTTATGATTTCACTCTTGGGTTTGAGTTTATTGCAAATATGTAATTGGTAATTATGTGCTTTAAATGAATAAATAATATTCTTCTGCCCTACCGGAATGGTAAGGTACAAACTGATATCAACATTTAATATGTCAGCACAGAGTGGTAAAGATCTACGCCATGGTATGAAGTCTACTGTTAATTGTAAAACATGGGTATGTTTTCCACTGAAATATATACAAATTTATCCTGCAAATGTTTCACCATAAAACTGATATCCATGCTTGTCGCTAAGATGCATTACTGAAGTACTACAAGACACTGCTAAATATGTATCGTCCTAGCGTGTGTAGAAATGAACAACCAGATTGGAACACCAATAAAAATTAATATTGCATTTACCTGATCTGAGATCAGCAAAATGGTATCCAACTGGTGTTGTTGGGACAAAGGTTAAAGCCCTATTCAAGTGCGATGAGGCAGCTTTATGTGCACTAAGTCTTACTCAAAGAATCTGACGGATGCATAGTAAACAGTGTGTTCCAGCGTGGAGCAACTGACAGTCTCATCTGCTGCCAGCAAAGTCTACGTGGAGTACTATGTACACTGTCATTATTGACGTAACTTTACACTAAACATATACGAAAAATCACTCGACAGGGACACTTTCTCAGTGCAAGTTGTGGGCATTAACTGTTCAGGACTGATCTTGACCTCAACTTCTGATTCAAAATAATAACTGTTTAAATCGCAGTATATGGGATCCTAAGCAATGTTTTGAAAATGAATTGTGGGAGGTCTCCCCACGCTTAACACGGATCAATTTGTGTATTTAAGTTAATCTCCATTGTTCTTATCCGTGTGAAAGATTACTTGTATATTAACGAACTTCATCTTTTCAACAAAAATTAAGTAAGCTATTCATTATGTTAGTCTGATTCCTCTGCAACTTTACATGCAATCTGATTACGAGGGGTTACCTGATACCCCTTTGAAAAGTACAGAAACTACCGTAAGGCATCGTACCTCCAGTTCCAGTCATCTGTTTCACTGTGCAGATCCTATTTGTCACAGTAACAACAATCAACTACATCCATTCCTTCAGTCCATTTTACTTTGCCTTCGTGAATCTGACCATTACCATTGTCGAACATCTCCTGCTCTTGATTTTCAGTGGCTTTCAATATGAAGTGAGACTATTTTTAAATTGATCTTATACCTGACGACTTATGGACCTAAACTGATTTTATAAAATGGAGCATAGTTAAAACAATATAAACTGCTCATGCAGAGACTTTTAAAACAAATACTAAATGCCACTTTCCTAAGGAATATATCTCGTTACCTGATAAAAAGTGTATCATTTAAAAGACTCAGATGACACAACCCATTGCCTAACACCTTACTAACCAGTGTGTTGTATCTGCGGTGTCCATGAGAATGGACTTTGGTTGCTTGTCATCCTCTTAAAATCTTCCTTCGTTCAATGAAAACTCCACACTTACTTTCTGATTTCCCAAATGTGGAATACAGTTGCTACAAGAAATGATTACTGCTGAAAAAGCAAGGTGATCAGCACATTGAGTGACCAGAAGATCAAAAATTTCCTATTATGTATTTGATACACTAAACTGAAATTTCAGAACGAAGCTTCCTATGTACCTGAAACAATGAATTTGTATTCGAAACACTGGCTGACTACTTCACTCATTTAAAAACTAAGGGTCACCGTGTGAGAAGCGGATATGTGCATGCTGATCTGTGAGAGATGCTTATATGCATGATGCGAATTACTACGAGAGAGAAAGACGAGCAAAAGTGTGGAGCACAGACGTAATTTCCTCAGTACTAAAAATGAAATTAAATGGGTCGGACATAGGTAGGCGAGTGGATAGCTAGTGCACTGCAGGTATTTTTGGAGTTCAAAGTGACTGGGACGGCGACCTATGAAAAGTAAATAACTCACATCAGGAAATACGTCCGTACAACCACTGAAAAGTATAACTTTCCGTGGGAAGTAAAGCAGTGGTCTTTACCAAACAATGGATGATAACTGATTAATAGTTGTGGTGTCGAAGATGATTTAGTAAACGCTACCCGTTGTACAGTAACTTGGAGATTAATCCGTGCTTTGACATCGTAATGTGAGAGGTATACAGCCAAAGCATCCACCAAGAATTTCTGTATTCGCCTCAGAACTCAAGAGAGTCCTAAATTATAACCATGTAGGACGGACCACAATATTATCTAGTCATTAGCATGGTCTGAAGTGATTGTTCTCAACCTGAGAGCTTGTTATATTAGATGCGTGACGCTGACCTTCAATACATAGGAACGTATCACAATATACATAAATGACCTGGTGGATGACATCGGAAGTTCACTGAGGCTTTTTGCAGATGATGCTGTGGTGTATCGAGAGGTTGTAACAATGGAAAATTGTACGGAAATGCAGGAGGATCTGCAGCGAATTGACGCATGGTGCAGGGAATGGCAACTGAATCTCAATGTAGACAAGTGTAATGTGCTGCGAATAAATAGAAAGATAGATCCTTTATCATTTAGCTACAATATAGCAGGTCAGCAACTGGAAGCAGTTAATTCCATAAATTATCTGGGAGTACGCATTAGGAGTGATTTAAAATGGAATGATCTTATAAAGTTGATCGTCGGTAAAGCAGATGCCAGACTGAGATTGACTGGAAGAATCCTAACGAAATGCTATCCGAAAACAATGGAAGTAGGTTACAGTACGCTTGTTCGCCCACTGCTTGAATACTGCTCAGCAGTCTGGGATCCGTACCAGATAGGGTTGATAGAAGAGATAGAGAAGATCCAATGGAGAGCAGCGCGCTTCGTTACAGGATCATTTAGAAATCGCGAAAGCGTTACGGAGATGATAGATAAACTCCAGTGGAAGACTCTGCAGGAGAGACGCTCAGTAGCTCGGTACGGGCTTTTGTTAAAGTTTCGAGAACATACCTTCACAGAAGAGTCAAGCAGTATATTGCTCCCTCCTATGTATACCTCGCGAAGAGACCATGAGGATAAGATCAGAGAGATTAGAGCCCACAGAGAAGCATACCGACAATCCTTCTTTCCACGAACAATATGAGACTGGAATAGAAGGGAGAACCGATAGAGGTACTCAGGGTACCCTCCGCCACACACCGTCAGGTGGCTTGCGGAGTATGGATGTGGATGTAGATGTAGAACGTCTGTAGACCTTAACTTCTTTCACTTGAGATACATGTAAATACTTTACTCACTATGAAAGATTATGTAATTAGAAAATATTTTGTAAATGTTTTATCTAAAACTATTTCATTTCATGTGGTGTATGTACTAAATTATATTATATGTAACAGGTTCATGCCTTTGGAATATAGAATTATGTTAAATACAACAGATCGAGGGATGTCCCTCTGCTAGTGAAAGGTTTAGGCGGGAAGGTGTAAGGTGGTATGAGGTAACGCGAGAGGTCTGTTTGCAGGATGGACTCGCTGGACTTCGAAGAATAAATACCCCGAGAGACTAGTGACGCAGGGGTTTCTAGATGTATTTAATATCCTTCGGATGTGAATGATTATTAGCCATTGTATCACAGTATTTATTTAAGAACTACAGATGTTCCTACGTATTGAAAGTCAACGTCACACAGCTAATATAACATGCTGTCAGGTTGAGAATAATCACTTCTGGTCAAGCTAATGACTAGATAATATTGTGTTCCGTCATACATGGTTGTTATTTAGGAAACAATGCAGCCTATTACTTATCAATTCCTGTTTGTCATTTTCGGGATCCTCCCAAAGAGATAGATCCAGGCTCGTTTGAATGGGGGTACTGTAGGCGGGGTTGTTACCAAATGCCGCAGATGTATTCACAGTATGTGCTTCCGTCGTTGGCATTCCTTACAGTGGACCACATGATCTCTAACAGATATCTGGAAACCTGTCCGTGATACCAGCAACTAATTCTGTCCACAGTCTTCACGAATCTCAGGGGACGAGATGTTGGAGCGACAGGACAGCTGGTTCTAGATGAGTTAGGATAACGAGTAACCATTTCTGCCCCACTGGATCATAGATCCTCTGATACAATACTCCGTTAGTTAACTGGAAGTCTCGTTTGGTCACTACTTCTTTCTTCAGTGCTCCTGTAGCTTCATCAGTGTTGGGTCTTTCCTCTCTTCAGAAGTAACGCCATATATGACGATGATTTAGATTTTATTCACACTACTCTGTTCTGCCAGTGGAGTCCTTAAAAGACAGGCAGCAGTCTTATGCTTGCGTCAGCTGTAATGTACGTCTGTGGCTTATACGCGTGAACCCGCAGCGCCCATCTCGCCAGTGGAGTCGACATATCCTTGTTGCTTTAACAGCCAAGGGACAGTAGCCGCAAGTAGTTGATTTTTACGTTATACACTGAGTTGATAAAAGTCATGGATACCTCCTAATATCGATACTTCCTAATATCGATACCTCCTTTTGCCCGGCGTAGTGCAGCAACTCGACGTCGCATGAACTCAAGAAGTCATCAGGCGTCCATGGCAAAAATATTGAGCCATGGTGTCTGTACAGCCGTCCGTAACGGCGAAAATGTTGTCTGTGCAGGATTGTAAGCACTAACTGACCCCTCGAAAATATCTCATAAATGTTCCGTGGGATTCATGTCAGGTCACCTGGTTGGATTAAAATATTGTGTCATGGTTTCTCTACAGATGTCCATAATTGCGAAATAGTTGTCGGTGCAGCATTTTGTGCACGAACTGACTCCTGGAAAATATTTCATAAAGGTTCGTTGTGATTCAAGTTGTCTCATCTGGGTGAACGAATCATTCACTCGAATTGTCCAGAATGTTCTTCAAGCCAATCGCGAACAACTATGAACTAGCACACTATCATCCATAAAAGTTCTGTAGTTATCTGCGAAAATGAAGTCCATGAATGGTTGAAAATGATCTCCAAGTAGACGCACATAACGATTTCAAGTCAGTCATTGGTTCACATGGACCGAGGAGCCAGTTTATTCCATGTATCCACAGCCCACATCATTATATTGTTGACATCTTGGGTGAGGGTCTGCACCTCACTCGAACCCTATCATCTGCTGTTACCAACTGAAATCGGGACTCATCAGTCGCGCCTTGCAGCAGTGACAGCAGCAACTACTACCACCTGATGATGTCGAGCAGTTGCATCGATTAAATATTGTTCGAGTTACACGATACGATCCGGGGCCAAACCCAAGAAGCGTATTTACAATTTTGACTGTTTTGTAATTTCTATAGCCAATTATCTAAAGACTATTAGAGATTGACTGCAAGCATAATATATGGTCACCAGTACACTATATTTTCATGAACTACGTATTATTAACTAAAATTTCTACAAAGGAGCAAATAACTTATAAAGGGATACTTACGGCTCCAATGGACAACTGGGACGTTTAATAACTTTTTGAAAATTCTTTATTTTTTTAGTTGGCAGTCTCACGGCGTATCAACTATGCAACTAAGAGATCGAAACACTTGACGCTTGCACGGCCTTACTGATGACACATCGTCGATAAACGCTTTCTCCTACCCCTAATTAATTACATTAGTCAGTACTCTATCCAATACTTAATTGACTTCGGCTCAGAAGATAAGAATCATGGACTACCAATGCATTCTGACGTCCATGGGAAGGGACAATACTGTAGGTAGTGCATTAAGGTCGGGTAGAGGTCAGAACAACGTCGATGGCTGACCACCCAAGAGATGCGTGTGCAGGTAGGTGCCTGTCTGATGTCCAGAGACGTAATGGAAAGAGTGTTACAATATCAAACATTTACTGTCTACATAATACAGCAGTTGTTGCTTCGACGTTCAGGCAGCAGTGTGGATAAGGTTGGCAGTAGTGTACCGCCGTGGAGTGTTTTGGTCAGCACTTGGTGTACAGTTGGTGGCGTGGCGGCTGAGTAGCAGTGAAGTCAACGTTGCTTGCGTTCGCGCTCCACCTCATCTGCGCCAACTGAGGCCCCGCCCGGCCACCTATGCACCCAGGGTAGGCTTCTATCAGCTATGCTCAGAGTATGTGAAGATGCTCAGAGAAGTATTGTGATCTTCCGTCGGGAGAGAGAGAGAGAGAGAGAGAGAGAGAGAGAGAGAGAGAGAGAGAGAGAGAGAGAGAGAGAATGGTGCCATGGAAGTCTGACAAAGGAACAGAAGCGAGACGCAGCAGTGGCTCGACCACATGAAGACAGGAAGAGTACACAAACACATAGCAGAATAACACAGGAGGAAAGGACAGGGTTTGTTTTCAGTGTAACATTTGGTACTGCAGTCCAACCCAAAACTTCATTCCATAGATCTTTCGTCTTATTTCAACATTTGTTTCCACCAAAAAAATCCTATCCAAGCATGCTTTCTGTATTTATATGTTCACATATTTCTTACCTCATTATTTATTTTGCATTATCTTACCTCATCATTTATTTCCAAGAAAATCCAACCTAAACCTGTTGTTCCTAAACCCTACTTTTTTGTTCACATCCTCATCAAAATACATTTTGGGCCAAACCGTTTTCTTATAGCTTCTCAATGCATTTCTTTTCATTCTTCACAACTCGTTCTCTTATATAGCCTACCCCGTCTTAAGCTAACTTATATCTACTGAGCTCGGATGCTAAACTAAGGGATGAGGTAATGCAGCAGCGCAAAACAATTAACACAAACAGCAGTGATAAAAAATGCAAATTGGCAAAGCAAGCACCATAAATTAGCAAAGCAAATGCAATATTACAAATGATACAAGGCAATACGCAGCAAACAAGAAAAATAAATCCGTAGTAAAACTGGTTAACAGAGTAATAGACAGTCAAATCCAGTAACATTGTGCCTGGCAAACAGCAGCAGCAAATGCCATAACTTATATCTAAACATGACAAAGCTCAAGCAGATAAAATATTGCAGTAAAAATGGCCATTTCTAATACCTATGTCAGATCCTAACATTAGAGTGAAGCATCACAAAAACTTACTCTGCAAGAAAGTTACCAAGTCATTAAAAAATTATTTATGCAAATCCTGTGAAGGGAAATGTCTATTTGTACTCCTTCGTTTTTTTTAAGTGGATCATTAAGTTAATATTTACTGGATCTGTGGGCATAAAATATCTATATAGGTACATCTATTAAATTTGATTTTAACCAATGCTGCAGTGCAGCTAGAAACTAGATATTAAACAAAGTGAGTAACCCCCAACTAGAAAGACAATAGATGTAAAATGTTTCTCATAATTCCATTAGGCATTTTAGTAAATAACATAAATTAAGAGCTCCAAAGTATAACCATATGTTTTCAAGTTTGAGCGTGTCGTATTTGCGATGCTTTCTACAAAGAAATGTCAATAGCGAGGATCATGGCCTCCTTTTTCTCCACCTGTGCCTCTGAAAGGCACACACTAATGGCTTTTTTCCAGGCTACTGTCACGCAACTGGGTGCTTACAGTGACCTACCTTCCTTACCGAAATATTTACGACATCAGTTTCCGCTACAGTGACAGTTTGATACAAATAAAATTTCACAGGTCGAAATATTTGCATTACAAATCTGTAGAAACAAAATCCTATAAATATAACTGTGCACAAAAAATTTTCGCCGGCATTGTGATACATTCACGCGTTTACACACATTTCATAACTCTTAAAGTACGATTCTTGGTTTCCAACATCCTTTTTCACAAATCAGAGTCCCTAACCACTACTCATTACTCCTTACTTTTATTACATATATACATATTCGTCGACACGTCAATATTGCGGCGCCACTTCAATATTTCATCATAATAAATACATAGCATAATGAAATTCCTCATATAGCATCAGCTTATTGATCATAAACATACCTCAACAGCGTAATACACAATGTAATAATAATAATATCATAAAAAATCAGCCAAATCTCCAAAAAGGCGTAGCTTTCTGTAATAATTTCAAAACCTAAAAAAAATTCTCTGCTCACTTTAATAGTGTCATCTACCTCAAACGTACTTTAAAAATCATTATCCCATACCAAATACATCATTCAAAGCTCTCTTAGTATCACAATGGTTCCGAAAAATAAGAACTGTTCACAAAGTACAGACAAAATACAATTTCATAAATGTGAAATTATCCAACTGTGTAATTGTGTAAACATGTGTCACTGACATAGTAAAAATTTTTTTGTTTCTCTGTTAAATAATCAGATAGCTGTGTAATTCTGTGTTAGAGAAATATGGTACCGATGTGTTAAGTTGTGTAAGCAAATACCATATTAGCTAGGGCTCCTTGTGCTTGCCAAACACATGGTACACAAAGTAAGCGTGTACCCCCCTGAGGATTAATGTAATTATACCCTCAGGTGTTACAGATTACAGCAATGGAATGAAATGTATCACGGAAAACCTTTGTATCTTTGTAATTCAAAAATCTTTAAAAACAAAAGTTTTAAGTACAAAATTAATCACTCAAATACGTGTACTGTAGCGCTAAACTGTGCATCTTGTTGTAAGACAATCTCTGTGGAAGCGTAGTAGTTATCGTCCTCTGTAAGCAAAGTTCTGCTGAAATCAATGTACTTACCTCATCATAAATGAAAGTGAAATGCTTTGGGTATAGATATCGTAGTTATTACGTACCTTACCGTGATCAAGAGAGTACTATAATGTAACATATTGTTGTGCTACGAAAAAGGCTATCTCATTGAAGCTATACCACAAAAGTTACTACTAAAACATGTTTTACGTTCCAGAAGAATTCAGAAAAACTGTGCAGATATAAAACAGAAACATCTCAAAAGCAACATTGTAAATGGTCACTCATTAGTAGCGTCCAGATAAAATCGTGTAGCTGTCACATAAACTAACCACTGTGTCATCTGGTATCTCACAGAAATTACTTTAAATCCAGAATGTATTTTCAAGTAAACCAAAATGTTCCTTTAAAATCTCATTAGCAGTGCCAGTATATGTTCTAAGTATGTAAGCCTGACAGTCGTTACGTAATCGTGCAACTAACAAGCAAGAATGTACAAATAACAACATTGTGTCGTCTGTTCACTATCACAATGCATTCGTAATTTCTGTTTAAAAATGTTCCCTAGGTTCTAGGCTGGATAGTTAACTTCAAAACATTGTTGCATGTTAACAGTTTCTCAGTGTGACAAATTGTACTAGTAGCGTGAGGTTTTATGGTAAAGACTAAGTTAAAAAACAGATTATCTGTCAATAAACGATTTTACATGTGAAATGTGGTGTAAACCTTTACTCTTCCTAGTACGCAGAGTTTCAACTTCAACGCAATTATCATTTGGTATACGTCGGATTCTGTAAGGTCCATTGTAAACTAGAAAGAATTTGTGACTCAAGTGTTTCTTCTTATGTGACAATGAATGAGCTTTTATGAGAACTTTCTGACCAATATATAATTCCTTTGCATTTGCTTTACCTTGTAGTTTCCTCCTTTTGTCTGCTGCAGATTTTATATTTTTAATAGCCAAATCAATTATGTCTTTGTGTCGAAATTTACGTGTATTCGGAAAAGGTACAAGCTCTCTGATTCAGTTCGGTGATTCTTCATTCTTCAGTACAAGAATAGGTGGTAAAGCAGTGGAATCATGAGGCATTTCATTCAGCAAGTTTTGAAATAAGTGTAAATATCTGTCCCAATACTGATGCCTTCTGTGACAATAAAGGATGCAAAGCTTATTGATTTCTTTCATAATCCGTTCAGACGGGTTACAATGTGGTGAGTACAATGAAATAAAAACAGTTTGACTTTATGGTTCCGAAGCATGCGTGACCAAACAGCAGATCTGAATTGCGGTCCGTTACCTGAAATGACTTTACTAACGTGTCCAACTTCACGTAAGAAATTTTTAACAAAGGCGTTGGATACAGACCGTCCAGTGGCTTTACGTAACGGAGTGAAAGAAACAAATTTTGAAGTAAGTTCAACAGCGACTAGAACGTACGAAAATCCATTACATGTTCCGGCAAGGGGTCCCAAGAGATCAACAGCAGCAAATTCTTTTAATTTAGAAGGAATGATAGGAAACAACGGGGCACGATATGAGACAGTAGATGGTTTAGCCTTTTGACAAAGTTTACAAATAGACAAGACTCTTCGAGTTGTCTTTTCCATATTGTTAAAATAACAAGTCGTCCGAAGAATATGATAAAATTTTCGTGGACCAAAATGTGCATAGCTGAAATGAATGTACCAAATGAGCTTATTAACAAAATCGTCAGGAATGCAAAGTACCCATAGCTTGTGATCAACAGTGCAGCGTTTGAACAGTATGTTCTTTGTAACCAGATAATAATGCCGAATCTGTGTGTGTGTCTTTTGATGCCATTTACTTTTGATGTCTTTCCCAATCGGATCTTTATCTTGTTCATGTGCAATGTCCTTTAAAATGTGGTGATGAAGTTTTCAAAGGCGACACTCTGAATGTAAAGAATACTGAAATTTTTCTCGAGGTTGCCTTCTGTGTTACCTTTCTCAAGCCCAGCCAGTGCGCGTGAAGTGCGTCCTCAACAATGTTCTCCTTGCCGGGAATGTAGACTATTGTGAAGTGGAATTCTTGCAGAAAGAATGCCCAACGTTTTAACCTGTCATGATTTAATTTTGAAGACATAAGAAATTGTAATGCACGATGGTCACTGTATGCTTTTACGTGCTTACCAGAAAGAAAGAAACGGAATTTGTTAAATGCCCAAACGATAGCTAAAGCTTTTAATTCAGTAAAGGAATAATTTTTTTCAGATTTTTTTAGCACTCGGCTCGTAAAAGCAATGGTTTTCTGAACAGTAGTGTCATTTTCTATGGCTTCTGTAAATAAGTGACCGCCAAGACTGACTTTAGAAGAATCCTTGCTGAGGCAGAAATCTTGTGACAGATCTGGATGAGCTAGTATTGGCGCGTTAAGTAACGCTTCTTTCAAAGAATTGAATTCCAATTGTGCTTGTTCGTCCCAGTTCCAAATAGTATTTTTTCCAGTGAGAGAACAAAGTTTTGGTGTAACTAGAATTTGCATATTCAGAAAACGACGGTAAAAATTTACGAGACCTAGAAAACTGCGGACTTGTTTTTTTTTTGTGGATGGAACTGGAATTTCTCTGATTGCTTCTAACTTTTCAGGATCCAGCTGAATGCCTTCAGAAGAAATAATATGTCCCAAAAACTTCACCTTTGTCCTACCGAATTCAGACTTTTCCAAGTTAACTGTAATTCCAAATTCTGCAAAATTATGTAACACGCTGTTGAGGATGCGATTGTGTTGTTCCCATGAGACTTCTGCTATCAGAATATCGTCCACATATAAGGTGATGTGACGTTTTAAAAACTCAGGTAATACGGAATTAAGCCCGCGAATGAATGCTGCCGAAGAAATGTTCAAACCAAAAGGAAGTTTCTGAAACTGATAACAAACGCCGAAACAAAGGAAAGTTGTGTATTTTCTACATTCTTGATGAAGATCGATCTGAGATCAATAGAAGACAACACTTTTACAACATTAAAATTTTGAAGAAGTTCTTCCAACGTTTGTGGCCTGTCTGTTTCTGGAATGATGATAGTATTGACTTGTCTCGAATCCAAGACAAGTCTCATCGATCAATTTTTCTTCTCAACAACATGTAATGGATTGTTGTATGAGCTTACTGCAGGCTCAACAATGCTCTCGTCGAGCATAGATTATATTTCTGTTCTAACACGGTCCCCATAATGTGCTGGAATTACGTATGGCCTAACACAAAATTTAGTACGCTCACGAACACGAAACTGGTATTGAAATCCCTTGATTGTTCCTGTTTTCTGAGTAAAAACTGTGGAATGTGCTTGTGAAATCTCAAAAAGGTCTTGCCTATCAGTATCATTACAATTCTCAATTGTTTGAATTTTATTCTGAATTAACTCATTAGTATCAAATGCGCCGTCGATATCATCCCTGTCAGTACTTGCAGAGTGATTGTTAGTGTCAAGTTCCGTCGAAAATTCCGAACTGTTGTCTAACAGGAGGTAAAGCTGATTAATTTCTTCGTCATGGTTTGAGAGCCAATCTTCAAATTTCAAAGCTATTGACTTACCTTCTTTCTCTAAACTTATTTCAGCATCGTGAAAGTTTAAGATTGCTTTGTATTCATTCAAAAAGTCTACTCCCAATACAATTTCCGTCGACAGTAATGGAACAATAAGAGAGTTCATAGAGAAGCTGTGGCTTTGACAAAAGAATTCTAAGTTGGTTTGTTGGCGTACATCTACACATTTTCCAAAGATTGCACTGTGTAATTTAATAGTTCGATTTGTTGCATTTGCTAAAGGCTGTTTCACTAATTACTGAAATGGGATTGCCAGAGTCAAGTACTGCCGTAAATTTTACGTCATTTACTGTAATGTGAATCACAGGATATGCAATGTTATGTTTTACGTCGTGTTCCTGGAGTAAGATGTCCCTAATGTCATCCACTTTTACGTAATTACTAGCTACGGCAACTGCGTCGTCAGTTTCATAAGTAAGTATTGTGGCTGCCATCGTTATGTGTCACTGCCTTTGTCTCTTTGTTGGTGCGCGTCATTATTGGGATTTGGAGACCTAACTTCTACAAATTCACCTTGTCGAGAGGGCCCTGCCCTGTTTGAATCCCGCCAGTTCTGATGCAATTCAGGTCTATCGTTACGAACATATCCTTTGTCGTCATGTCGGTAGATTCCATAGTTTCTTTCTTGTCGGTCACGTGGTGGAGAATTTCTCCCAGAATCGTAACTGCGCGCTGGACCATTGCGTCTGAAGTTATTCTGTCTCCCTTGATAATAACTATTTTGGTTCCCATATTGTCTGTTTCTCTGATTGTCTCTGTGATAGTCATTACTGCGGAGAGGTGATCTTTCCCTGTAATTATTACTACTCTGCCAACGGTTGATATATGCGTGGTGTCTGTTTTGGTCACGATTTACGTTGTAAGAATAACCTTGTCGTGTCCATTTATTATTTCTGTCATCGCAGAACCTGTGTTCCTGTTTTCGCGTTCCGCGATTGTCAGTGTCAATTTCTAATTCTTGTAAGAGTCCCTGAAAAGCTTCAATGACGTCTTTGCAACGTCCTGCCAAAATAATATGTCTTAAATGTTCAGGTAATTTGATTAAGCAAATGCGGATGAGCTCTGAGGGGCTGTATGGGTTTGACAGGTATTGATTCTTGTGCAACATGTTTTCAAAATATTTCACAAGACTGAAAAATTCAAATTGTTCGAAATGTTTCCTCATTATGATGCTATGTTTTACTCGGTCTTGTGTAGCTTCAGACCAATATGCTGAGAGGAAGGCATGAGAAAATTCTCCTTCACTGTGGCAATCGTGAATGACCGATCGCATTCTTACAGCTGGTTCATTCTCTAAATAGTCACACATAAATTCTAATCTGTGCTCTAATGACCAGTTGGGAGGAAAACAATGAGAGAATTGATGGAGCCACGCTGGTGGATGAATGTCGTTGCCAGAATTCTTATATGTTTTGAATTTATGTGTTTGTGGCTTTCCCGTATTTCTAAGTCCCTCTTCCCATGTTGGAGCGCGAGTGTCCTCTGAAATATGTAATTTTTGTATTACTTGTGCCAACTGATCTTGTAATTCCCGGATTTCTCTTTTGTATTACGTATTAATTTGATTCTGATTTTGTTTGAATTTCTTAATTTGTTCAGACTCTTCTGTGTCAGTGATGGCTACAGGTCTTGTGTCATTCAGATCATCATCTACCTTTGCAGATAAGTTAGTGAACTGATCCGAAAGTTCGGCTACTTTCTCCGATAGTGTATTTATATCCTCAGTGTGTTTTCATGAACCAAATTTCAGAGTGTCCATTTGTGTTGAAATCGTATCTACTGTGTCCTTTAAGTTTTCCTGAGTTTTTACAAGCTGCGTAACCGAATCGGTAGATGCAACTGTGTCAATTTTACCTTGCAAGGTCTCATGATTTTCATGAACAATAGCTTGCAGTTCTTTTATGGCTCATTCGTGATTCTGTAATGTATTTTCATGCCGCGAAAAAATAGGTTGGAATTGCTCACAAATTTGAGTTTTTACGTCATTACAGACTTTTTGACATTTCGATTCGATTTTATGTAACTTAGTAGATTTCTCTCTGATTTTGTTCCATTGTGTCTAACTGTTGCTGTGTTTGTCTCTGATTTTGTTTCATTTGTTGCATTAATTGCAATAATAATGTATTAGTGTCTGGAATCTGTTCCTCTATGCTTTTCTGCAGTGCATTTGCACCGGCAACATTCACATTTTGACAAGCAGAAAATGTGTCTTGACTTACCTGAGAAAACGGTGAGGACGCAAAACCTGAATCTACAGTATTTGCAAGATTGTGTCCTGTCATTTCGGATTCCTGAGGCGAGCTGTTGCCGACCGATCGATCGATAATTCTTCCCTGTTCACTAATTGTTTCACTGCCTACACCATTATTTGCAGCCCACTTCATCTCCCTATGCCCAATTACCAAATTACTACTTTGAACATTAGTTAATTCATTACTCGGCGGCGCTAACACACTGCTTTCGTCTTCACTGTCATTTCTCAGTTTACTTTGGAGCCTAGTATTACGTTTTTCACACGCCATTATTGTCACAATATTTCACACGACAAAACAGAAAACCACAATTTGAAGAGCAAAGTAAGAAAACACATTAACATAGCATTGACAATAATATCTCGTTAATTGCAAGCGCAGCTGCGAAATACTTGGGGCAAATCTACGTGCATGCCACAACTGTTTTACTGTACAAGAATGAAAAACTACAACTACAAAGGAAATTCTCTCTACAATTACGCGCTAGCAATAAACAAAGGCTGCATTAATTACACAAACTACAAGAAAAAATCAGAAGATTTCAGTGAGATATCCTCGGCTAAGGGTCGACATATGAAACGTCCCCTTAGAAAAATTATACATAGCAAATGAAAGAATTTAATCGAGAACAAACAACGTATTTACCTTAATAGTCATAATATATATAGCAGTTCATGACATCCATTCTTACAAATGTACTGTTTCTGATGGACACACCTCCAGATTATCTATTCTCAAAAATCCGCCATCTCACTTCCCCACATCCACCACTGCTGGCGGCTCGCCTCCAACTGCGCAACGCTACGCGGTATTAACATCCAGCAGCCAAACACTACAGTGGCCAACAACAATGCAAACCAGCCACAGACTGCACACAGCACAGCCAGTGATTTTCATACAGAGCGCTACGTGGCCTTACCAATAAGAAAACCTAAACAGCCTACTTACACATGTAGTGTGTTTTTTTGAATGTTTAGTGACAAAGAATTGGCTAGGAACCAGTGATTAATGTCCACGAATATTTTATTAGCCAATGTTTCTAAGAGTACACTTGATTTTCTATTTATTGCAATGTTTGCATCATCGGCAAACAAAACGAACTTGGCATCTGGTAATGTTGCTGATGAAAGGTCATTGATATTCACAAGAATAAGGGCCCTAAAATGGAATCTTCTGGGACCCCACATTAAATAGTTCTCAGTTGGATGATGGCTGATAGTTTAATACATGTCTCTTTCCTAGTAACACCCATTGTTTCCTGCCAGAGCCATAAGATTTGAATAATTTTGCAGCATATACTGTTACACCATAATATTCTAATTTACTTAAAAGGATATTGTGATTTACACAGTCAAATGCCTTTGACAGATCACAAAATAAACCAGTTGCCTGTATTTTTTTGTCTAATGTATTAAGCACATTTTTGCTGTAAGTGTAGATAGCCTTCTCAATATCAGAACCCTCTAGAAATCCCAATTGCGACTTTTACAGTATGATATTTGAGATAAGATGGTTACAAAGCCGATTGTACATTACTTTTCTAAATTTTTTGAGAATACTGGCAAAAGTGAAATTGGACAGAAATTTGATGTTATTTGTTTATCTCCCATCTTGAACAGTGGCTTAACTTTAGCATATTTCAACGATTCAGGAAATATTCCACTGATAAAAGACTGATTACACAGATAGCTTAATACGTTACTTAACACAGAATCATATTCCATAGTTAACTTCGTGTATATTTCATCATATCGAGTAGAGATTTTTGATTTTAAAGATTTTCTGATGGACATTATTTCTTAAAATTACCAAATATGCAGTAACCAGTCGCAAAATCATGTTTTATTTATCCACATTTGCAAATCGATTTCAACTGATTAACAGCCATCATCGGTGCTTTCAACCAATATGTGCCCTAAGTAGTAATACTGCCTTAAGCAAACATAAAGTGACATGTCTTCCTTTCTCCATTATGCTCTACAAAAGTCAGACGCAACGTAACGCTGTAACACTTAAAAGTTCTATACCAGTAGTCACATAATGTTCAGAGAGGCAGGTTATGTCAGCTGGGTTTGAAGACTCTAATTCATCTATGCAGTTAATTAATTGATTAATATTATTTCTCTGTCCTCGAATATTTCGATGAAATTAAAATAGCTGACATTTCACATTGACTGAGTTCAGACTGAGTAGAGTTGAAATATCTGTTCACCGTTGAAAATTCTTAATCAATAGCTGTTTATGCTGATGTAATCAACTAGAATTATGTTTTTGGTTTCTTTCTCAAACTGAAGGTTAGTATCAGACCTAACCTCTGTTAATATTTGGTTTCTTTCTGTCCTCCCTACCCTAAAAATGGGTCTTTACTGAACCCTATAACCTCTGGTATTTTATCACTCATGACAGTGCCTACCCCTTTAACTTTCCTGCTATTTTCCCAGCCAGCTTACCCTTCCCTTTAGAGTTGAGGTGATGGCCATGCCTGGTATAATTCCACCTATTGAGAGAATCAACAGAAACCAATGTGTGACCCTGCACCCGACATAAGTAGCCGTTCCAACTCCAAATTAACTCTCTTGACAGACGAGTTCAAATGAGGTTGGTCATGGCGCCCAAGAACAGATACAAACTCAACACTAGAGTGCTTCGATGCTGATGCAATCTTTGCGAGGTCACACTGTATACTGTACCCAGGATCTCTGTCAATACTACACTACTGGCCATTAAAATTGCTACACCCAGAAAAAATGCAGATGATAAACGGGTATTCTTCGGACAAATATATTATACTAGAACTGACATGTCATTACATTTTCACGCAACTTGGGTGAATAGATCCTGAGAAATCAGTACCCAGAACAACCTCCTCTGGCCGTAATAACGGCCCTGATACTCCTGGGCATTGAGTCAAACAGAGCTTGTATGGCGTGTGCAGGAACAGCTGCCCGTGCAGCTTCGACACGATACCACAGCTCATCAAGAGTAGTGACTGGCGTATTGTGACGTGCCAGTTGCTCGGCCACCATTGACCAGACGTTTTCTATTGGTGAGAGATCTGGAGAATGTGCTGGCCAGGGCAGCAGTCGAACATTTTCTGTATCCAGGAAAGCCCCTACAGGACCTGCAACATGCGGTCGTGCATTATCCTGCTGTAATGTTGGGTTTCGCAGGGATCGAATGAAGGGTGGAGCCACAGGTCATAACACATCTGAAATGCAACGTCCAGTGTTCATAGTGCCGTCAGTGCGAACAAGAGGTGGCCGAGACGTGTAACCAATGCCACCCCATACCATCACGCCGGGTGATACGTCAGTATGACGATGATGAATACACGCTTCCAATGTGCGTTCACCACGATGTCGCCAAACACGGATGCGACCATCATGATGCTGTAAACAGAACCTGGATTCGTCCGAAAAAATGACGTTTGGCCATTTGTGCACCCAAGTTCGTCGTTGAGTACACCATTGCAGGGCATTCTGTCTGTGATGCAGCATCAAGGGTAACCGCAGCCATAGTATCCGAGCTGATAGTCCATGTTGCTGCAAACGTCGTTGAACTGTTCGTGCAGATGGTTGTTGTCTTGCAAACGTCCCCATCTGTTACCTCATGGATCGAGACGTGGCTGCACGATCCCTTACTGCCATGCGGATAAGATGCCTGTCATCTCGATTGCTAGTGATACGAGGCCGTTGGGATCCAGTATGGCGTTCCGTATTACCCTCCTGAACGCACCGATTCCATATCCTGCTAACAGTCATTGGATCTTGACCAAGGCGAGCAGCTATGTCGCGAGACGATAAACTGCTATCGCGATAGGCTACAATCCGACCTTTATTAAAGTCGGAAACGTGATGGTACGCATTTCGCCTCCTTACACGAGGCATCACAACAACGTTTCACCAGGCAACGCCGGTCACTTGCTGTTTGTGTATGAGAAATCGGTTGTAAACTTTCCTCATATCAGTACGTTGTAGGTGTCGCCACCAGCGCCACCCTTGCGTGGATGCTCTGAAAAGCTAATCATTTTCATAACACAGCATCATCTTCCTGTCGGTTAAATTTCGCGTCTGTAGCACGTCATCTTCGTGGTGTAGCAATTTTCATGGCCAGTAGTGTATTACCTGCCCCACCCACTATAACCACAGTGTCTTCCTTAGTGAAATCCTTGCAAAGTGATCCTAAATGCTCTGTCACCTGCTCCAGACCAGTACAAGGCTTACAAAAAATTGGTGACCTGGTATTCTGATCCTAGTTTATCGTGCAAATGTTGGCCAACACCTCTTCCATGGGAACTACCTAAAAACAACACTTGATTTCTCTTTACTGATTTCCCTGCATTCTTACTTTTCTATTTGCTGCTGAAAGTTTGTCTTTCCCTGTCTACAACTACAACTGCTTTACGCTCTCCAGCTTCTGAACCAACAGGTCAAATCTATTTTTCACATTCACCACGAAGCTGTCAGACAAAGTTCTAGGCCTGTTCCTCCTCTTGCCACTTCCCACCTCTCTTTACCCTTCTCCCTCCTTGTCTAACTCAGCCTGAAGGTCGGCCATTTTCCCCTCCTGTTCTAGTATCTCCGTATCCCTACTACGTATCCTAAAAGAACCCACTATTCCCACGTCACTACAGTCACACACTTGCAAAAAACTACAGCACCTAACAATTCTACGGCAAGTGAAGCACTTTTCAATCATGATAAACGTAATATTAATTAAGAATAAGTCAGTTAAATTGCACAGCAATACGAAAATATGGTTCCACAAATTTCGCCTATACCCAAATTTGAGATAAATAATGAAGACACACGTTACAGTTAAATTTCTGGCGAGAGAAGAGAACAACTAAACGAAATTCTATAAATTTGCTGCTGCAAAACGTAAACAGAAAATACGACTTTACGATCTTTTCGCGTTGTCTGCTGTATTACGTAATGAAAAATGAAACCTTCAATGCTACGCATAAAAGGCTCAATAATACACCTATTTACCACGTAATCAGTACTAAACTATATGCTTTTATAATCCAAAATGATTTATCTTTAAGAGAACACCAAAACTCGCGCTAGCCGCCTGGCTGCAGGGCGGCCAACTGTCGTTCTGGTTTTGTCCGTTTGTCAGAGCTTTTTGTTGCTTCAGGATTTCACACCTTCACCTTTCGGACACTCATTTCTGCTGTGTGAGTAAGTCGAATAGTTACTGTTCCGTCCGCCTTAACTTTTGTGTGACACTTTGCACAGGATTAATCTACAGCGACATCCACACTCCGCAAGCCAGCCTACAGAGTGTTGGGGAGGGTACCCTGTGTCAATACTAATCCTGTGCTTTTCTGTTCCACTCGCAGACATAGCGAGGTAATATTGACTGTCTATATGCCCCCGCATGAGCACTGATTTCTAGTATCACATTTTCGTGATTTTAACGTGTATTATAAGTTAGGACAGTAGGATCGTTGTTCAGTTAGCTTCAAACCACGGTTCTCAAAATGTTTTCAGTAATGTTCCTCGAAAAGAACATCAACATCCTTCCAGAGATTCCCATTTGTTTCCCCACGCATCTCCGTACGCTTGCGTGCTGTTCGAACCCACCGGTAACAAATTTAGCAGCCGTCCTCTCAGTTTCTTGTATGTCTTCCTTTAATCAGACCTTGAGCGAATCCCTAACTGTAGTCAAGAATAGGTGTCCAATATGTGGTCTCCTGTGCTGATGAGTCACACTTTCCTAAAATTCTCCCAATGAACCAAAGTCGACCACTCACCTCTCCTGCCACATCCTCCATTTCATACCCCTTTGCAACGCTACGCCCAGATGTTTAAGCGACGTGCCTGCGTCAAGCAGGACAGTACTAACGCTGCATCCGAACATTAAAGATTTGTTTTTCCTACTCATCCACATTAACTTACATATTCCTACATGTAGAACCAGCTGCCAATCATCAGCCTAACCAGACGGTTTGCCTAAGTCGTCTTATTATACAGCCACTTATCTTCGACGCCATCCAGTTCACCGCAGCAATATCATCACACAACCTCTGATTGTGAGATATTATCTTTTCCCGGCGGATACAATGTTCAAATACGGGAATGCAGCCAGGTGACATCGTCGACAACCATAGATACTTCGACATGAGCGCACTCTACCATTTTCAAGGCAAAACTGCAGCACGTAAGCGCTGTGCAAGTGAATTTGAAACCTCGATTTCCACAGAAACTCTGCAATGGTAAAACACACGCACACACACGCACACACCCACAAACACACTTAAATACATGTGCCATCACAAACAAAAGTTCACCGAAGTAAGAAATTATCGATTATCGATAGTGCAATTGATAACACACACACTCAAACACAAACACACTGTAAATACATGCGCCATCACAATGGTTCCAATGGCTCTGAGCACTATGGGACTTAACAGCTATGGGCATCAGTCCCCTAGAACTTAGAACTACTTAAACCTAACTAACTTAAGGACATCACACAACACCCAGTCATCACGAGGCAGAGAAAATCCGTGACCTCGCCGGGAATCGAACCCGGGAACCCGGGCGCGGGAAGCGACCACGAGCTGCGTACTGCGCCATCACAAACAAAAGTTCACCGACGTCAGAAATTATCGATTATCGATAGTGCAATGATAACACACACACACACACACACACACACACACACAAACACACTGTAAATACATGCGCCATCACAAACAAAAGTTCACCGACGTCAGAAATTATCGAATATCGATAGTGCAATTGATAATCAACGGGTGGGATAGCGCCAACTCTCTCCCTCTGTTTTTGACAACGGAAACAGCAGGACTGCATGCAGAATTAAAAAGAAAAACTACCGTATCTACTTATAAGGTTACTTGCTCAATTAATTTCATCAGCTTCCTTAAGAACACTGTCCAAGTGGGTGGAAGTGCGTGAAAGAATCTCCGTGTTGTTATATTCTATAGGATGACCGGTGCCAAAAAAGTGTTATGCAATAGCGGGTTTGCTCGGTTGCTGTAAGAGTGTGTGCTGCTTATACTCAAACACCGGCCCTCCACAGTCCTGACACACTGACCAATATATGACATGCCACAACTGCAATGAATACGGTAGACAGTCGCCTTACGCAAAGATGATTCTCTAAGCATCCAAAAGGACCGTGATCTTATATAGTGGTCGAAAACCACGCATAACCTGATATTTCAACAAAATACGACCAATCCTCTTCAAAATGCTCCCTGTGTAAGTCAGAAAGTCCACAGACTGGTGCCTCCTCGGTATTATCATCGCTCACCCGGTGCGGAGTTGCTCGATAACGCAGCGTCTAATCTGTCGACGACGTCACCCGGCTGCATTCCCCTAAGTAATTCGAACATTGTATATGCCAGGGGAAACTAAGGTGTCACAATGCTTACTTCTATTGGTAAGAAATTATCGTTGCCTGCGGAGTGTAATATATCTGTTTCGATAGCTTAAATAAACTTACACTCCATAATCTAACCATTCAAGCTCATAAAAGCCATACAATTTGTGTAAAAATTCTTAGATCGTCGCTGACCAGCGACCACCTGATATTTCAAACAATATCTTACGCGCTACGGCACAGAATACGAATTGTTCATAAATTGTATCGATAGTGATATTTTGTGTTTCTTATTTTTTGACAGCTGAAGAATTGTAATCTTCTTCTGTTACCACAGTTCTTGTATACTTTCTAAAGACGGCGGACGCGTATGTGGTGTGGTCCGCAATTACTAATTAGTTATTATAAAATATTACTATTGTTCAGTGCTATGTAAGAATTTGTGTGTGCAGCTAAGATGAAATGTCGAAAATGTTAAAGTACTTTATTTAAAGAAACACCCAGCAAAATATAAAATTGAAATGTTACGGAGCCTGTTGTTAGCGATACTGACTAAGGCAATTAAATTGGTTATTGTGAATGCTGTAGTGCCTCTTTATTACTTGAAGTATTGCTGTGCTATCCATCTCCTATTAACGGCAACAGAAATAACGGTTTTTTTATACTTTTCATACAGCTACCAGGGACCGGCTGCATGTTGGCAAACATCGTATTTAAGGCAGAAGGCGCATTGCCATTTACCTTGTTAGTGATTTAAATCCAATTTCTTTTAACGTGTGGTATAGTATAGCAAAGAAAATTTCCAGCTCTGTCTGGCCCCTTAGGTTTCTCTGTTCGTAGTTGCTATGTCTCATATCTGGTCGTGGTCGAACATGATCACGATACAACTAAATTAAGTGGCAGTGCGAATTCTGTTCTCGATCTTGAGAACGCTACGCATTCTGCAAACGATTTCAGGTGACATGTAAACTATCACATACAGTAGATGGGTTTTTTGAAAAGTCTTGGCTCTTCCCTCCGAGAAGTGGTGCAAAACTCAAAACAGATTTCTGAATCTTCACAAGAGAATTATTATTTAATCAAAATATAGTTTCTTTGAAGAAAAAAGATCACACTTAGCGCCCGAACAGGGACGCGACTGAAATCACGAAAATCAGTCCTCTTGTGTTTGCTACTAATATAGACGTATCTACAATACACTTATTTTTCATGTGCACGCTACGCGCTTCAAAATCTGTGAACGAAAATTTCAAAGAGGAAAGACGAGCCGGAAAACGGAGAAATTTTATATCCAGTTGCCGACTTTCAAGACAAACGTAAGTTACGAAAAAATTTTCACATGTAGTTGTGACGTTTCAGTAGTACAGTTGTCTTTCGAGCTACATTACCATTCTTCGTTTTATTTCCATCTGCACATTTAAAAAATCAGCTTACAATTTTTTTTACTCAAAATTTAGTAGGATGTGCAACGTAGTGTCTAAATCCCATTGTTGAGTCTTGATTTCAATGTGTAAATATGGCGTCGTGTTACATGTAGAATGCTAGCGCTGTGTGCTAATTCTGTTGGTTAGTGTGCCCGTCTTCCATCTTGTCTTCTCCGCCTCAGTTCACAGTCGTTTGTTAAGCGAGTGCAACTCCCATTCTTGACAGACAGCATGCGACCTGACGTCACACGCAAAGGACAGACGAACCGCGTTTCAGACCACGTGTAGCTGATGTAATACTGTTGACAGACCCCGCGAGATGGCGGAGGGTAAACAGGAATTAATCCCTACAGCAGGTGACAGTGATGACATGAACAGAACTCAATATTCGTTGCGCTCACGTGCAATTAGCATGCGAGTAGAGGCGGAGGCTAACGCCGGTGATATGATTGACAAAGACCAAACAATTCAAACGATTTCCGCGGGTAGCAACCCAACTGTAGATACGAATGCAACGCTCCTTCAAATCCAAAATTGGATGGCAAAAAATGATACGGAAAAGGAACAATTGCGGTTTGAAAAGGAACGAAAACCAAGAGAGAGAGCTGAACGAGAGGAGGAAAACAAAAAAAGACTAATGCGAGCTTTTACCAATTAAAATAAACAGTTTCATGCGGTAAATGAAGAATTTGAAGATGTAGAAGGAAAATTTGACACAGTGAAAACTGAAATAACTACCGACTTGAAAACTGATCTGAATACCCAAGTCGGAGATAAGTGGGCAAATTGAAGCATTAAAAACTGAGATCCGTAAACAGGTTGAGGCTGAGATCAAGCAGGTATCTAGTAAATTTGATGCAACACTAGGAGCTGCCAGGGGTGAAATTAATGGCACGGTAGAAACATACCATACCGAAGCTGTAGCATTAAAGGGTAATTGTTATACCAGGTCAAAGGAGGTCAGCGCCGTGAAACTGTTTGTCACCAATATGGGAAATGAGATAGATGATCTGACGAGACAAGTAGAATCACTCGACATACAGGAGCAGGTAAAAATTACGGAAAGGCTTACGCCGAAGCGTTATCCGACCTGTACAAGAGTGGATAAGAACCAAAGACCATCTGATAGAAAAAAAGTTAAAGACAGAACTGACGGAAGTAGTACGGGAAGTTACTTATGATCTTTTCGCGGAACCAGGAAAATCGGGAGACACCGTGTTATCTGAACTAGGACGGATAAGGCGAACTTTGGCACAAGACCTTCCTCAATAGAAGCAGCAGGTCATTGAAGAGGTGCAGACACTAAAGAACAAAGTGGAAAGTCCCTCACATCCGATGGGTAGCGAATGGAATCAGTCCCCATACCGAAATGATAACAGGCAGATTCATTACAGCACTCTACTTGATCATACGCCATACCACAGTCCGACAGACACGGTGCATAATCACACTGAAGTGAACAGCCGTATTGATACACAAAACATTTCCAACCTTTCACTCGCAAAAACGTGCCATACGTCCGATCGTATTTTTGCGAAACTTCTCAGGAGTATTTCCGAATAACTGGACAGACAAGCAAAGAATACAGTTTATAACAGGGTATATAACAGGAGATGCTGCCATATGGGAATTAGAAATGACAAACAAGTTCAGCACATATAATGAATTCCAGCGGATGTTTGTGAACAAATTTTGGAGTGATGATATTCAGTAGCGCTAATGAAAAGAGGTGTTCAATGCCGAAATGTTCCATTAGGAACAAGGGAGTTTCAGAAAATATTTCGAAAAAAATTAAACAAAAACTAAATTCTGGGACTCGCCAAATACAAATAAAGACGCGATAATGATTTTGAAAAGTAAATTCCCCATCTCTACAAGGGAGAAATAAGTTAATGTTTCCGAGGACGATAATGAAGCATTTCTTTCCATATTGGACTCACTGGATTTGATTCGCGAAGACACGGTAGCAAATGTTGGCAGCGCTCCGAATTACGTGAGCAGGCGAAACAATGGAGGTTACGCGGTCAACAATGGCAATGAGGGACGAACGCGCGGTAGCGACGCTTACTACCAACCGTCCGGCGGCTACAAAAATCAGCCGGCCGCTGTGGCCTTGCGGTTCTAGGCGCTACAGTCTGGAACCACGCGACCACTACGGTCGCAGGTTCGAGTCCTGCCTCGATTATGGATGTGTGTGACGTCCTCACGTTAGTTAGGTTTAAGTAGTTCTAAGTTCTAGGGGACTGATGACCTCAGAAGTTACGCCCCATAGTGCTCAGAGCCATTTTACAGAAATCAACAGGTGTCGTACGGAAATGGACATTTTCGACAGAAGGATAATAATAAACAATGGTGCAATCCAATGGATAGTACACAACGGCCACAGTACGGAAACTCAACACACAATTATCCACAAAATCAGTAAGGAAACAAACCACCACAGCACGGAAATTATCAGAGCGGACGAGCCTTTAACAGGACGCGTGAGTGGAAATCACATAAATGGCATGGGACCACTGTAGGACAACCACATTTTGCTAATAATGACAACACAATAAACTACATGACCCAGAATACATTCCGATCTCCGACAAATAAAAATTTTTCCGGACACTCAAATGATTATGCAGGAAATCCGAAGCCGAAACAGCAAAAGAACGCAAAGTGGATCGTACGCGGGACAAGACCCTTGTCCACCACCCTTCGTGCCACAGTCACAACACCAACACGAAACGGAGGAGACCTTAAGAGCAATATCTGTAACTGCTGTAACGTAATACTTGCTGCAGTTCCCAAAAGATGTTGCTTTACGATATTTAGTCTAATTTTAAATCACCAAGAACACACGCCACTTGAGTAATGAACTATAACTATTAACGGTCTTAGCAACTTCATAAAATATAATAATTCCATTTAGATTTCATCACTGTCGCCTTTACACTACTTCCCCACCAGTAACATGGTTACTTTACGTAAAGAATCATTACGCACTGTTTTTGCTGCAGTTTAAGTTATACATTTTTTTTATTATCATGCGTTCCGTCACGTTGACTTTTAGGCATTTCCCTCTACACTTAGGTCATGTACTACTACGTTTTGTTTCTTAAAAGTGATGCTTCTATGAACCTAAGTTAGTATACGTTATTTCATTTCTGGACATCGTTGCATTAATCCAATTATACGGCTACTACTAGGATCCCATCCACTACACGTGGTGTTAATTTGTTTACTCGTTCTCCGTCGTCATAGTGTAACTTCTTGTAGATTAACTACTCGCTTATTTTTATTAGGTCTGGTACTGAGTGGGTGCAAGGTTTTTCCTTATATGTGAACGTTGTTTTTCGTGTTTCGCCTATCGTTTTAAGACTAACGAAGCCTTTTGTGCTAAGATGTTGTTGCTCTGTAAGGAGGAGTTTATACTTGGCTTCCGATTCTAACAGTTGCATCATTCTCTTACCACACCTCGCCTCTCTTTGTCACATGCGTCATTTTTAGATATATTTTTATGTATCATCCGCACCCAAAATTTTCGTTGTATATTTATCTTATATCTGTTTCATTGTGATTTATTCTGACATGTTTGTTTTTAAGCGTTCTTGCAGATCCGCCACGTTTGTATGATATTTTATAATTTTTGTATTTGTAGCACCTATCTGTATGTAAGGTGACGAACCCGTCAGTCGACGTTTCCCGCTCTCTTGTGCCGATTTACTTCTGTTCCCCACCTCTTTGGCTCCTGCGTCAGTCGCTTCGCCACCGCGGTCTCTTCCGCGTCGTGTTGTCCAGGCGGACGCTGTGGCTGCTGGTCCTATGAGTGAGCTAGGTCATTTATTTGCGGAACCATTGTGTTCATTTCTGTCCTGAGCCCTCCAAAAAGCTAACGTGTCACGTCTTGTGTGTGTGTGTGTGTGTGTGTGTGTGTGTGTGTGTGTTTGTGTGTGTGCCGGCCGCTGTGGTTGAGTGGTTCTAGGTGCTTCAGTCTGGAACCGCGCTGCTGCTACGGTCGCAGGTTCGAATCCTGCTTCGAGCATGGATGTGTGTGATGTCCTTAGTTAGGTTTAAGTAGTTCTAAGTCTATGGGACTGTTGACCTCAGATGTTAAGTCCCATAGTGCTTAGAGCCATTTGAACCATTTTTTTTTGTGTCTGTGTGTGTGTGTGTGTGTGTGTGTGTGTGTGTGTGTGTGTGTGTGATCCCCCATGACTGCCGCGACGGCCACACTTCTATGTTCTCATAACTGTGTGAGTACACCACTTTGCGCAACTTCGCTCTGAGCACTATGGGACTTAAACATCTCAGGTCATCAGTCCCCTAGATCTTAGAACTACTTAAACCTAACTAACCTAAGAACATCACACACATCCATGCCCGAGGCAGGATTCGAACCTGCGACCGTAGCGGTCGTGCGGTTCCAGACTGAAGCGCCTAGAACCGTTCGGCCACCAGGGGCCGGCTTTCCGCAACTGCAGCTTTCAGTTTAGTATGCAGTCCCTCCTCTTGTTCGTAGTTGATGCCACCTGAACATGAACTTTTAAGCTTCGAAACTGTTGGTGGTATAAATTAAGAAAATTATTGGCATCTGAAGCGGAATTTTATTCTGTGAATATGTTGCTCAGTTCTGATGTTCACCTGATCAAATATCTTACTATCGTACTATGTACTCGAGACAGCTTGGCGTCCACTCCACGTGAAACAGAGCTCAGTAAGATTCTAGAAAACGTGGAAGGATACAGGTCGTAATGTTTACGTTAGGTTTGTTCGTATGTTAAACACAGGATACCTGTATGAGGTACTGAAACACATTTCACAGTTTATTTACAGCTGTTTCGGCGTGTGTAGAAGGTAATGTGTTTCAGGACAATCACAGGTTTCTACAAATGTAGTCCAGTCCGATGAGGTTGAGCGCAGCGATAAGGCGAAACTTAGATATGCACACCATGTAACAATTAGCATTTAATCAGGTTCACAACGAATATATAACAAAAGTTCTTCACTTGTTTTTTTCTTTTTTTATTCGACACGGCTGTTCTAATGATTTGCTGTAATTTGTCAGTGACAGGGTGACATTTATTGAATTATCGGAAATGAACTCGTCATAACCTTTGAACGTTTTGCGTTAGGACGTTCAAACTGCGCGGTTTGCCGAGGGGCTTGATTGGAGTTAGTAAGCGCAGGCATGGTTTGGTTTAGCGACGAAGCCCGTTTCATTTGTATCGGTTCATCAATAAGCAAAATTGATGAATTTTGGGGTATGAGAGTCCGCATTTCGCTATTGACAAGTCTCTTCACCCTCATTGGGTGACTGTGTGCTGTGCAATGCCCAGTCACGGAATAATCTGTGCGATATGCCTTGATGGCACTTGGACTACCGAACTTTAGGTGAAGGTTTTGAAAGATGATTTCATCCCCATCTTCGAAAATAGCCCTTATTTCGAAAAGATGTAGTTCACGCAAGACGGAGCTCGACCCCATCGCAGCAGGAGTATGTTTGAGAACGCATCCTTGCTCTGGGGTACCCACTGGCATGGGCCTCGATTGACCGATATCTTCTCCACATATAAATATATACGACTTCTTTTTTGGGGGCTATATTGAGGACAACGTGTAGAGCAATAACCCCATAACCATTGCTGAACTCAGAAGAGCCTTCAGGAGTTCTCGACAACATTGATGTTCCGACACCAGCGCTATTCGTCTGTACCATATCATAGCCAATGACAGCATGCATATCGAACAAGTCATAACCTAAATCCGAATATCTGTCGTGACGCTTACATGTTGAATAAAGTGTGTGCACTCCGTAGTCTATAACTAATTCACATTTTTTTTCATATAGTTCAATAATTATCACCATGTACATGGCATGAAGATGCAAAACAAACAATATTATTTCTGTTCTACTAATATTCAGTAGGTACGATTGGCTTCCTATTTTGAACAAACTATCGTACTCCACATCATAAAATATTACACATTGAAGCAGGTGGCTAACGACGGTCTACACCGTCATGCAACAAGTGAAGACGAAACACGTTATTTTACTGACCGGAATCAATATTTTCGCAGTATTCTGATTAAAACAAGACTCGGAAACGTTTCGATCTGTTAGCTGATACAATCACACTCTCTTAATAGACAATTAACTAAAGAGGACGCTCACTCTCTTCAGCTGTTCCGCACTCAGGTCGTCACTGAACGTCGGTGATGTACGTAAGACTTTCAGTACTATCTGCAGCCGGCATGCTGATGTAGCTGTATATATTTTTTTCGGTTTAACTGAAGGAAAAAGTTTATTCCCAACTATAAGCGTTAGTACCAGCCACAACTACAGCAAAGAACTTTAGTGGGAAAATAAATGTTGGTAGGATGTAGAGTCGCTAAATCATTTGCATAACAATAGCACAAAAACAGTTAAGCACTTTGTAACTGGCGCATTACACTTTACACCAAACAGCGATGGTATCTAGCTTAACTTTTAAGGTTTCTTCCTATCCGTCACGGTAGATACATCAGTGGTAGCTTTCTGCAAATCAGTGCGGTAGTTGCTAGCATTATGTAGAGACCGCGTCTTACTAAACTAGATGAAATGATGGCACCGCTTAGTGCCAGTTCACTCATACTAACATATTTCTTCACTCCCCTTTTAGCAGTTTTCTTTATGGAGCCCAACATATATCCATGCGGAGTGGCCATGCGGTTCTAGGCGCTACAGTCTGGAGCCGCGAGACCGCTACGGTCGCTGGTTCGAATCCTGCCTCGGGCATGGATGTGTGTGATGTCCTTAGGTTAGTTAGGTTTAAGTAGTTCTAAGTCCTAGGGGACTGAATACCTCAGATTAACATCTAACTAGTCCCATAGTGCTCATAGCCATTTGAACCATTTGAAGTATCTGCATGATACCAGATTTCACCTAGGGTGGAGTATACCTCATTTCTCACAGACACCGCACAAATGCGGACTTGTCTCCCATTACCTGCATGATAATACGCTTCGTGACCTGCATTATGCGTATGTTAGCTGATAAAAATTACCTAGCAACCTTTTAGTGAATATTAGTATTGTCTGTGTCTTCCAGACGAAATGCAGGCCATATTTTAAGAAGAAAACCGTAACTGATAATGTTGGCACACGTGAACAGGGTTTGTGACCATTCAGTTGGTACACACAGGTCGATCCAAAAGATGTTTTGACATCCACACTACAACTCCCATGTCTGGTTTCTCATATCTCTATTATAACTGCCATTATACACTTTTCCTAGCATACTTGGCGATTCTGATCCTGCTGCAGTAGTACCATTCCATCATTTAACCCAAATCCTCTGCCTCGTACCGGTGCTGCCACTCCAAACAATCTCAGACGGCAACTCGCATGCTTGTGGTGGTAGGTGTATCTGGATTACACATCCATTGTGCAGTTGCTACACCTCAAAAGAGTGTGGATCGGAAGGGTTACGTATATAACTTAAGTGTAACTGATGACACAGCCATTTCAGAATTCTTGTAGCATGTAATTTGCCGCAAATAAGAGCTAAACAAACCTATACATCGTAGCAGTCTACACCAGGCCGAAGAGAAATACAAAAACCTATCGAAGAAGGACTTCGTAACCAACTGGAAGGAATAAGGATGTGATGGAATACGGTTCGTTAAGGTTACTCCAAATGAATATGAGCCTGACTTACACTTTTCCTGTATCCTTTTACTGCAAGTAGTCATTCCACTTTATGCCGCTCCAGATGCTTAGCCCTAGGCGTTGTATTTGGTTGTTACTCCTTCCACAAATAGTGTAATCAAACAGCACAGGACTCCTTCTCCTCTCCATGTCCAGTATGTTTCATTTATTTGCTCGCAGTCCCTGTAGCAACAGTCGACCATCTGCAATTCAATACCGTGTTTTTGCATAGTTATATTCTTATAGAAAACTGCACTATCCACGAACAGCCTACATCTGCGTCTAAACATGTACTTCATAATCTACTATACAGTGCCTGGCCGGGGGTACATCATAATCTGCTCAGCCTCCCACTAAAATCCTTAACCTGAGGGGTGATAACTACATAACAATTCCTGCAGCCCTCTCAAGCACACTTTTTAATGTGAATCATTCTTTTGCATTTGTCCCTTCTGGAATAAATTTAATGGAATTCCATATAGTCACCTGTCCTTCATTAGGAAGAATTTACTCTGAACATTTAGTATATGAAGGATGTGGTTAGGTGCTACATAGTAAAGAGGCAGCAAACATATATTTTATAGTGCAAAACTCAGCAGGCTGCAGTCAGCAGGGATGACCACCCCATTGGGACTGAGGAATCAGGCCAAGAATGTGCTTCTGTGAAGGGCCAAGCTATTTTGCATGTGCCCTGCTGTGAAAGTTACTTTTAGATCTGACGATATCGATACTGGACGAGAGACGGGCTGAGTTCTACTTGTAAATGCCAGGAAGTCCCAAATCATTAAAAAATGCCCAATAAGCAATAAACTCGTATTATTTCAGCAGTACATAAGTGTATCAGTTGCCTTATGGAGGTCAAACAACATTGCACCGTGTTTTACACTGTCATTTATTGCCCTCTGTTTACAAGAATGAACACAGTGTGGCTCAAATGTTCAAATGGCTCTGAGCAGTACGGCATTTATCATCTGAGGTGAATAGTCCCCTAGAACTTAGAACTTCTTAAACCTAACTAACCTAAGGGCATCACACACATCCATGCCCGAGGCAGGATTCGAACCTGCGACCGCAGCGGTGGCGCGGTTACAGACTGAGTACACAGTGTGTTGAGTTTAATAATCTCTGCGTTCAGTAGACATACTGATTGTCAAATATGATATCCTAGTTCCCAAGAAGGTCATAAGACGTGGCCATAAGATGTCTTTCAGATATCGACAATAGTATTATATCTGACATATAGTCTCATAATGACATACATATGTCAGACGATCCCGCTTGGAAACTCGAATCATCTGCCCAATTTTCCAATAGTTTGGTACCCCTCGTTGTTCCTGTGACCTCTACTGTTCCTGTTCCTTTGTTCTTCCAGATGGAATAGCCTTTTCCCTTGGTGATGGGTTTTAGATGATTTTTTTTATTCTGTGATAATGTTTATCATTGTCTACCAATAATCTGTTTTTACTCTGATTGTTACTCATTTGTGCACTAAAATCGGTAACACAGGAATTGTAACTCCGATTTCGAACATACGAATGATATTTAACTATTTTACAAACACAATTAGTAGTGGTAGAAATTCATATATAAAATAACTAGTGAAATGTTGGTCGTCGAGTGCAACGTTAAAAGAACGTATCACATACAAAACTATAAACTTTTCGCTATTAGTGCAATGCATGTTTTATAATGGTCACTTCACTGTGTATAAAATTATTTAAAAATGGTATCTTACTGAACAACAGAGCCCAGTTAGCCCAATTTCCTATCATTAGAAACATAAATGAGTAACAATAATGCTGATCCAGGTCAGTACCATCTTCCTACATTAATCTGCTTTGGTTTCAGATGAAGCCAGTAACGGAAGTAACCGAGCAGCTCCTGTTGGCTGGGAAACCGTTCCACTTCGCATGCAAGTTATTTGGCATGATGCCGTTTACGGTTGACGCCCACACTGCAACCCTGAGGAGGTCGCAGTCCGATATTACCTGGGCTAACGTCGCCATTTCACTGCAGTTCCTTTGTGCCTGCGCTTCGTCGTATTTTGCGTTACACGTGAGTTTGACGTCTTCTACAATGGAAGTTCTTAAAATAATAGGAGTTCTTCAGTACTCATTCCTGTCCTTTGGTGTGATAATTGCTGACAGATTCTGGCACACAAGTATATATGGGAAATTGCTTTCCGTGTTAGTGGAGTGTGATAAATGTCTGGTTCCGAACACAGGACGAGTAACAACATCACCTAAAAGATTTGTGAAGGTGCTGTTATCTATAGCAGTTTTTGTTTGTTGCTTGATTTTTAGTGAACTGTTGATTGCAAATGTTACTCTGGATGAGAAACTGAGTACAGTATTCGGTATGACCAATTTAATAACGGTTGTACTAACACTCGTACGATTCGCAAACCTACAGTTGGTTGTCAAGAACAGACTGTCATCACTTAACGATTGTCTGATGAACTTGATACACAGAGCAGCAGATAAGCAGAAGTACTCAGACATGTGTTCGGTAAGGAACAGGGGCGATCTGCGCACACCATTCTCTGTGCGAACACTTAGTCGGGTGTACGTGGTGCTGGGTGGGATGTCGTTTGTGGTGACGTCCGTTCACCAGACTTTTTTGGTACTTTACCTCGCAGCATTAGCGTCATTAGTTGTGGAAATAATTTACTACATTGGAACACAACCAGTATTCCTCGGCATGAAAGATATTAACATCTTACAGCAGACGTGGTTCTTCTTGCTTTACAACACAAGCACAATGGCAGTATTCATAGTACCTGCTCAGTTTGTGTCTTCAGAGGCAGACCGCACAGTGAGGCTGTGCTCGCAGCTGCTGCTGGAAAGGAGGGGTGCGGCGGACGACACACAGAGGGAGCTGCGGCTGCTGGCGCTGCAGGTGTCCGCTGCTCGACCCACGACCAGGCTGCTGGGGGTGCTCACTCTCGATCTGGGGGTCGTCTCAGGCTTCATTTCTGTCGTGACGACTTACACCACTCTGCTTCTCACATTTTTTCCTTCAGGTATGACGACAGTGTGCGTAATTTGTGTCTTGATTTTTAAATTCCTTTTCACTAAAGTACAAACTCATTATGTTCGCGCGAAATTCGTTGTGTATCTGCGTTTGTCATTCATCTGACAGATTTATTTGCTCTGCTCGAGGCTACAACTATAACAACGTCATGACAGCGTGTAAAATTTGCACCAGAGCAATAAAATTTTTACGTCCGCACCTCGTATACGTCATCCTATTTTTACAGTTCTATATAAGTAATCAACCTGTTGAGACGGCATACAGATTAGATTAGATTAGATTAGTACATGTTCCATAGATCATCAATACGACACTTTGTAATGATGTGGAACGTGTCAGGTTAATAAAAGGTGTATATACATGATACTACATTACACAAAACATTACATAACACTTAATATTTTTAATTTTAATTTTTTTTGTGGGGGATGGGCAAATTACCCACTTACTATATCAAAAAAAATCATCTAATGAGTAGAAGCAGCTGCTATGAAAAATTATTTTAATTTCATTTGAAATGCTATATGGCTATCTGTCAGACTTGTGATGCTATTAGGTAAGTACCAAAGACTTTTGTGGCAGCATAATCTACCCCCATCTGTGCCAAAGTTAGATTTAACCTTGGGTAGTGAAGATCATCCTCTCTCCTAGTGTTGTACCCATGTACACTGCTATTACCTTTGAATTCGTTAATAACAAATTTCATAAGTATATATATATATATATATATATATATATATATATATATATATATATATATATATATATATATATATATTGAAGCTACAGTGAAGATCTCTATCTCTTTAAATAAGTGTCTGCAGGATGATCTTCGATGAGCTCCAGCAATTATTCTGATTGCACGCTTTTGTGCAAAGAACACTCTTTTACTCAATGATTAGTTCCCCAGAATATGATGCCATATGAAAGCAGAGAATGGAAATAGCCGTGGTAAGCTAATGTACTGAGATGTATATCGCTAAAATTTGCAATGATCCTAATAGCATAAGTAGGTGACCTCACACTTTTCAGCAAATCCTCAGTTTTTTTTTTTTCTAGTTCAACCCCTCATCAATGCTTACACTTAGAAATTTTGAATATTTTACCTTAGCTACCGATTTCTGATCGAAGTCTATATTTATTAATGATGTCATTCCATTTACTGTATGGAACTCTATATACTGCGTTTTCTCAAATTTAAATAAGAGCCCATTTGCAGAGAACTACTTAATGATTTTGTGAAAAACCTCATTACAGTATCACTAGTTAATTCTTGTCTGTTGGGTGTGATAGCTATACTTGTATCATCGCAAAAAGTACCAGCTTTGCATCTTCGTGAATATAGAATGGCAAGTCATTAATATACATTAAGAACAGCAGAGGACCCAAGACCGAACCTTGCAGCACCCCATTCATGATTGTTCCCCAGTTTGAGAAATCACCAGTTTTTTGCATATTATGTGAACTGCTTATTTCAACTTTCTCTCTCTTCCAGTTAAGTATGATTTAAACCATTTGAGCACTGTCCCATTCATACCACAGTACTTGAGCTTATCTAGAAGTATTTCATGAGTTACACAGTCAAAAGCCTTTGGGAGATCACAAAAAATCATAACTGGTTACTTCTGGTTACTCAGAGCATTTAATATTTCATTACTGAAAGTATGTATAGCATTTTCCGTTGAAAAACCCTTATGGAAACCAAACTGACATTTTGTTAAAACTTTATTTTTACAAAGGTGTGAAGCCACTCTACAATACATTACTTTTTCAAGAATTTTGGATAAGGCAGTCAGAAGAGAGATTGGGCGGTAGTTGTTGACATGAGACATATCCCCTTTTCTATGCAGTAGTTCAACAGAAGCATACTTCAGTCTATCTGGGAAAATACCCTGCTTCAGAGATCTATTACATATGTGGCTAAGAATCCCATTTATTTCTTTGAAACAAGCTTTTATTATCCTGCTGGAAATGCCATCAATTCCATGTGAGCTTTTATTCTTCAAAGAGTTTATTTTGTTCCTAATTTCAGAAGGAGAGTTGGGTGGAATTACAATTCTATCAAATGGTGTGCGTAAGGCCTCTTCCATTAACTGCCTTGCTTCTTCTAATGAACATTTAGATCCTATTTTCTCTACAACATTTAAAAAATGATCACTCAAAATGTTTTCGGCTTCTGGCTTGTTGTGTGTCAAGGTTCAATTCGCTCTGATGGTAATGTCATCATCATCCTGTACTCTTGGTTGCCCTGTCTCCCTTGTAATAGTATTCCAAATTGTTTTGATTTTGTTATCAGAGGTATTAATCTCAGACATGATGCACATGTTTCTGGATTTTTTAATAACCTTTCTTAATGTGGCACAGTAGTTTTTATAATATTTGGCTGTTACTGGGTCATTACACTTTCTTGTTGGTAGATTCGGTTCCCTTTTGTGGTTACAAGTTAATTTTATTCCTTTAGTAAGCCAAGGTTTTTTACATGGTTTCTTATAATTAGATTTAACTACTTTCTTGAGGAAACAGTTTTCAAATTCTCTTACAAGTGTATCATAAAGTAAGTTATATTTTAAATTAGCATTGGGTTACTTGTACACCTTATCCCAGTCTAACTGCTGAAGATTTTCTCTGAAATTTCTAATTTTTGAGTCATTAATTGAATGCACAACTTTGGAGGGTAGTTTTGAATTACTGAATGGAGCTATGTCATATACTGTAACTAGATGAGCACCATGATCAGAAAGGCCATTCTCAACAAGACAAGAATTTATGTTTTGAAACCTATTTTGGTCAGTAAAAGTGTTATCTATCAATGTGCTGCTATCCTTTACTACCCGAGTAGGAAAATTAATGACAGATGTCAGATTGAAAGAACCGAGCAAGACTTTCAGGTCATTCTTCCTATTACACTCTTTCAGTGAATCAACACTGAAGTCCCCACAATTAATAATTCACTTTCCCCTATCTTACAGATAGCACAACAAGGCATCCAAGTTTACCAGTAATAAATGAAAGTTCCCTGAAGGGGGCCTATATACTGTTACAATTATAAAAGAGCCATCCTTCAGTTTAAGTTGACAGGCACATGCTTCTATATGTTGCTCTAGACAAAATATTTTTGTATCCAACCTTTTTACACAGTGATAACATTTGACGTATATGGCAACTCCTACTCTCACTTTGTTCTCTCTACTCATATGTGCAGCTAGTTTATAACAGCTGATTTACCTTTTCCATATGACACACAATGTGATGCTCAGACAGGCATGTATATCTACAGTATTACATTATCAGATTCAATGTCTTCTAAACATACCACAAGCTCATCTACATCCTGGAATATTCTGGTGAAAAATGGTAACTTAATTTTTACTTTCTTTTGTGAGAATCTACTTTTTTCTTTAATCCACCAATATCTTTTGTTAAATATGGTAACATTATTATTTACTTTCCTGTTGTGAGAATTTTGTGAGTTATGGACCTCTTTAGCACCTGCCTGCCTGAACTTCTCATTGGACACTGATATTAGTCTAAAAACGAGTTACATCCATGAGTGTTAGTGTCCCTCCTTACGGATTTCGCTAACAACCCTGCCAGTTTACCCTTCCCTTTCCTATTGAGGAGTAGGCCATGCCTTGTGAAATTCCCTCAATCAATAGCCTCGACAGGAACCAATCCAATGTCCGACAGAGTGGCCTCCCTACGCAACTGATCCAACTCCATATTTACCCTTCTGACAGAGTGGTTCAACTGGGGTTGATCACGCCGCATGAAAGCAGGCACTAGCCCAACATTGGTATGGGACGTTGCCGAGGTTAATTTCACCAGGTGACACTCAGTACTGTAACCCTGATCCCTATCAATACTATTTCCCCCTCCACCCACTATAATCACATGATCCTGCTTTCTGAATATCTTGCACAAGGAACCTATATCCTCTATCACCTCGCTAAGTCATGCACTTGGCTTGAAAAAGTTTGTGACTTGGTACCTGTCACCTAATTTTTCCTGCAAAATCTGGCCCATACCTATTCCATGGCTGCTACATAGCAAACAGAACATTTGTCTTACTTTCTACTTTTTTTTGAAACAGTTGGTTTCGTATTGAGATTCTGTTGCATGTTAACTACATCTACTTCTACTGGAGCCTCTTCCTTACTTAACTGTAGTAGCAAGGCAAATCTATTGGTTGTGCCAATTGGGAAATTGTCAGATACTGTCCTCTTTCTGTGGCCCCTGTTCCCAGCTACCATCTCCCACCTCTTCAGTTCCTCCCACACTCTGTCCAGATCAGCCTGAAGGGCCCTAATTTTCTCCTCCTGTTCACCTATAATCTTATCTCTTGAGCAAATCCTGCAAAAAAAATGGAAGAGTCTCGTTTGCTACATCAATTCCCACGCCGCTACAGTTTCCCCAATGAAACCACCTATCACAACAGCAGCACAGAACTCCTGAACTAACTTTCCTACTGCAGCTCACACACTTAGTATCCATGGTAGTTTGGAAATTAGTTAAGAGATTTACTAAGTAATAACGATAATATATTAAATACAGATGCAAAAGGACACTAAATATGTTTTCGAAAGTAATACGAGTATGTAAGTAAACTATTGCCAAATGCACTTAAATTAGTCGTATAACGCTAAATATGTAAGATCAAAAAATAAGCCTAAACAGCCGAATGTAACCAAACCGAACTTATTGCGATTAGTGGAAGAATAAGTAAATAAAAGAAAAACCTTTAGTGGCAAGCTTGAAGAGCACACTAATGAACTTATTTAATTAGTTAATCTATACGAAATGCACTGAAGATTGCGGTATAACGTTAAGTATGCACACTCGGAAAGTAATGTAAAGCCGTGAAATATAAACAAAACGAACTTTTCACAATTACTGGAATAACACGCAAATAAAAGAAAAACCTTCAATGGTGAGCCTGAAAAGCACCCTAATTAACGTATTTAATCTGGTAAACTACAGCAAATGCACTTACAATTGCGGTATAACGCTAAATATGCACAATCGAAAAATTACTCCTAAGCCTTAATGAGTAAACAAATGAACTTTTCGCGATTACTAGAACACTACGCTAATAAAAGCAAAACTTTTAATGGTGAGCTTGAGAGTACACTAAAGAACGTGTTTAATTAGTTAAACGTGTTCAACTACAATTAATTACAACCTAAGTCACTTATCTATCACGAGAGCTCTGTCTCCATACGTGCGGCCTTGTGCAGGGCTACCAACTGCTTCGTCAGTCGACATGCCACGCCTACTCATACATAGCATCTACAGATGGCGTCGCACGATCTACAACACCGTTTTAGATTTTGAGACAGAGTATAACATAAACGTAGAAGCTGCTAAGCTTATTGACGTTTTGCAAGGTCTAACAGTTTTTCGTGGAGGAAGTTTTGACTTTGTTTTGACCGGTGTTCAAGTTGTTCTAGGACAAGCTTTGTTAACTAATGGTCTTGATTGTGTTGACTGAGCACTACAATCTAGTGCTACACGATAGGTCAGCTTCCTTTCTAGTGATTGCATGATCATCTGTACTACAAGCATGAATCAGCAAATGATCACCATTTCAGCACAATCACACAAAGTGGTAGGAAGGCTGCCATGTACATTCTGCTTTTAATGGTGTTTGTGTTCAGAAATCGAATTCGAATTTTAGTTGTTTGTGAGAAGGTCGTGTTATGGCTCACGTAATTAGGGGTAACAGTTACCGGCACTGTCAGGAACTCAGGATTATTTTTGTGTGATACTGCTGCTCACATTGTTTGAGCATCCCACGAATGCCATGTGAATATGGAATGTAAGGATTGAGCAGGATCGTACTTAATGGCATGTAGGGTATCAGCATCCTTGTACGACTGGCACCTAAGAGGAGGCATTTGCAAAATAAATAATATATTTCCATGTTGTGGTAATGTAAATGGCAGAAACAACTCTATGGTAGCACAAACAATGACATCGTTTGCAGAAAGACTTGATTAGATAAGGAAATGAAGACGCTTTATACCAAGAAATTCATGATTATCAAAATGTAATATCGTGCTCATCTTGAGTTATATGCAATTGCTAAGTATCCAAGGGTGATGATCAACATTATATAGAAAACAGAATACAGCAAGAACAATCCCATGTACATAGAACAAACAGAAACTAAAAATTAAAACCAGAAAGAAAAACACAAGGTATACTACACTTATCATCAGAAATTCCATCCAAAACTGATAAACCCCACAGATAAGAATGAACACAGACAGAAAGACATATATTATAAAAAGACTTCAAACACAACATTGGTACATAGACAGACAACCAATCAACAAAAAATCTCATTGTAGTAACACAAATAATGCTAACAGATAGAGCAAAACAAGAAAATAACAGCCTGCATCTCGTGGTCGTGCGGTAGCGTTCTCGCTTCCCACGCCCGGGTTCCCGGGTTCGATTCCCGGCGGGGTCAGGGATTTTCTCTGCCTCGTGATGGCTGGGTGTTGTGTGCTGTCCTTAGGTTAGTTAGGTTTAAGTAGTTCTAAGTTCTAGGGGACTTATGACCACAGCAGTTGAGTCCCATAGTGCTCAGAGCCATTTGAACCAAGAAAATAACACTGGTTCCGCACTTACGTTTAGTGAAAAAAATACGAGCTTACGGAATATCGGACCAGGTTTGTGATTGGATTCAGGATTTCCTAGAAGAAAGAACACAACATGTCATTCTTAACGGTTCAAAATCTGCAGATGTAGAGGTAATTTCGGGAGTACCGCAAGGAAGCGTGATAGGACCTTTATTGTTTACAATATACATAAATGACTTAGTCGACAACATCGGTAGCTCCGTGAGGCTATTTGCAGATGACACGGTTGTCTACAAGAAAGTAGCAACATCAGAAGACTCGTACGTACTGCAGGAAGACCTGCAGAGGATTAATGAATGGTGCGACAGCTGGCAGCTTTCCCTAAACGTAGATAAATGTAATATAATGCGCATACATAGGGGCAGAAATCCATTCCAGTACGATTATGCCATAGGTGGTAAATCATTGGAAGCGGTAACGACCGTAAAATACTTAGGAGTTACTATCCGGAGCGATCTGAAGTGGAATGATCACATAAAACAAATAGTGGGAAAAGCAGGCGCCAGGTTGAGATTCATAGGAAGAATTCTAAGAAAATGTGACTCATCGACGAAAGAAGTAGCTTACAAAACGCTTGTTCGTCCGATTCTTGAGTATTGCTCATCAGTATGGGACCCTTACCAGGTTGGATTAATAGAAGAGATAGACATGATCCAGCGAAAAGCAGCGCGATTCGTCATGGGGACATTTAGTCAGCGCGAGAGCGTTACAGAGATGCTGAACAAGCTCCAGTGGCGGACACTTCAAGAAAGGCGTTACGCAATACGGAGAGGTTTATTATCGAAATTACGAGAGAGCACATTCCGGGAAGAGATGGGCAACATATTACTACCGCCCACATATATCTCGCGTAATGATCACAACGAAAAGATCCGAGAAATTAGAGCAAATACGGAGACTTACAAGCAGTCGTTCTTCCCACGCACAATTCGTGAATGGAACAGGGAAGGGGGGATCAGATAGTGGTACAATAAGTACCCTCCGCCACACACCGTAAGGTGGCTCGCGGAGTATAGATGTAGATGTAGATGTAGATGCAAATGCTGGACTAACATGAGAGATAGTGAAGAAAGAAGCAAACATTGTAATTGCCATATCAAGAATGAGCAAAGTGGGAAATTTCAAACTTAAAACAACAGCACTAAGAAATCAGAAAAGCTGCACGCAAATAATATCTTATTCACAATAGCTGACAAAGTGATTGGTACAGTACTGATCGATAGCAATCTTTATACAAAAAAACCAAAAATTTGATCTCCTCTAGCAATATCATAAAACTAAAATCTGATTCAGCAGCACATTTCGAAAACCACATACTAAACAACCTGCAAGACACAAAACATAATCACAAATAGATAAAAACAACACATCACACTGAATATCCTACAAGCACCAGTAATCGAGAGCCAAGCCAAAGTTCACAAACCACTTATTCCAGTGAGGCCTGTAATTAATCTCAAGAATGCACCATTATACCATCTGGTAAAACAGATGAACAAAGTCATAATGCAACACTGTGAAATGAAAAACAGTGACAAAAGGAAAACACATATAAATATCAATTCACACATACACAACACAAGCAAGAGACGAAAGATTAACTCACTGTTGCAGTTGCCACATTACCCACTCTGAACACACACACACACGTTCAAAAGACAGTGAAAAATGCATGTAAAGTGATGTAATAAATGTGTAATAGGTCCCGTAGAGCGTGGTGAACCAGTAAACCCATCTCCGGAACCACACAAATTAACACTGAAATCGTAAATAACACCAAATAATACGTTAACCTCACAAAACGTGTGCTGCAAAAGTAGTTTCTTAGCTAAAAGGAAGAGAATAATATAAGAAAAGGTAACATAGTAACATACTTGCAAGTACTACAGTATATATATATATATATATATATATATATATATATATATATATATATAAACTGGTATAGGCATGTGTATGCAAAGACAGAGATACGTGTGTAAATAGGCAAAATACTGCGCAACGGTCGGCAACGCCTATAAAAAAAGCATACCAGATACATTACTTCATGATGAGACATATATTTCGAAAAGAGATACTACCGCTATAGCAGTAATGTACGCATTATTAAGTAACATTTCTTTCCATTGTATATGGCACATACCAAATCTGTGTGAGCGGGTCAATGCATAAGATACAGTGAAGCACCTAACAAACTGATGTAGGCGCGGATATTCAAATAAAGAGATATGTAAACAGGCAGAGTACGGCGCTGCGGTAGGTAACACCTAATAAGAAAACAAGTGTCTGGCGGATTTTTTATATTTGTTACTGCTGCTACAGTGGCAGGTTATCAAGATTTAAGTGAGTTTTAACGTGTTGTTATAATTGGCGCACGAGCGATGGGATACAGCATCTCCGAGGTAGTGATGAAGTGGGGATCTTCCCGTGCGATCATTTGAAAGTGTGCCGTGAACATCAGGCATCCGGTAAAACATCAAATCTCCGACATCGCTTCAGACGGAAGAAGATCCTGCAAGAACGGGACCAACGACGACTGAAGAGAAAATGTTTAACTGCAGGGTATGGTTGAATACACCAAAAAAAAAAAAAAAAAAATAGGAGAGACGGAGACTTCCGCAGTTCTGAGAGTTAAGTGAATATCACTTGCTGGCGTACCGTGAGCGCACGTGTTTACCTTTCGTGGGCGGCTGCAGTGGCGGTTGTCGGCGCGAGCTGTGAACCTGAGAATCTATTCTAAATTTCTCTCGACTGTTAATACCCAGGCCTGCGCAGTGGCTCTGACATCTCACTGTGTCAGCTATATGTCCCGCTCTGTGGGTTTCGGCCTAACATTGAGACTGGTGTTACCATCATAAAATTTTCCTTCCCTCACAACTGCGTCTGATAGCTGATGTGTGGGAAATTACTTGTGTGGAATTACTAGTGTGACTGTTAGTGGTTTATATTCATGAAGTGCTGGCATGTTTATTCACTTTGCCTATGAATAATTTGTACATTTTTATGTAACTATGCCATGTGACATATCAATTTAATCAGAATTGTTACAGGAATTCAATGTAATGTGTATTATTTGTTTGAAACCTTACACAGTATACAAACCTTACTAAACTTTTCAGAGTTTGCCCTTCAGCATAACGGTGTGCTATTTTCGAACCTACATAACATATCAAAACTTCAAAGTCTCACACTTACCCAAAGCCACTGATGAGATGGAGGCAGAGCCCATAAATTATAGACAGATACCAGGGAGTGCCAATAGTGCCTGACTCCTATAAGTTTTCCATGTCACTGTCAACTAACACACTACGTTACTGTAAAGTAAAATCCGATTCTAGTGAAGATTAAATATAATGTGACCAGCACAGTTAATTCAATGATATTTATAAACCAACCTGCAGTACCCACATTAAAGTTTACCATAATTTACAGCCTGGCATTTCCTAGGCTACAGTTAAGTTCGTCTGTACTAATTCAGAATAAGTACACGCTAAAACAAAACTCCATCCGAATCAGCCTCGCATACCTCAACTGGATCGACTGACCGCCATATCGTCATTATTGAACTAGTGTCATGGGGTGGAAATTTAGAGAGGTGTCGGGTCTTCACACCGCAGTACTGTCCATTGTCAGTTTTATTTTTGTGTATGCATCCTCTACTTCGGATGGAGAGTGGGACAATGGCAAATGTGCAAATTAGAGGTGTCATCTTCAGCCATGTGTTTAAATCTTTTTAATCAAATCCCAAAAGCGGTCACATGGTTAGAAGTGGTACCATTAATTACCAGGTGTCAGTTTGTGACCTGGAGCCATTGCTACTCGCTAATGTATCTCCTCAATTGGCATCACGAGGCTGAGTGCACTCTGGCAGACCAACAGCAAATGGAGGCCTGGATGGTCACCGATCCAAGTGCCTATCTTACCCAACGGTGCTTAATTCTATGATCTGACACATGTATGTCTATGGATCAGTGAACCACGAAGCTCGTAGCGATCGGACAGCTGTACACACGCTCCGACACTGCGCAGGGACCGGCAGCGGACCCAGCCGACTGCACCACGCGGAGATAACTTCCCAGGTGCGCGGAAACCTACCAAACACCCCAGAATGCCGACAACACCTAAAATAGTCGTCAGTGGACATAACGCCAACTATACACACAACCTGACAAACACTGCACGAACATCTGAACGATACTCAACAGTAACTAAGCACGCACGGAGACACATCGGGAGTCGATGCACACACACACGCACACACACACACACACACACACACAACCGACTCATGAACGATCGGCGAGCCAAAACGGGTCGTCCGGTAGGACGACCGACCAACGTGTCCCGGCTCAGAGTGATGTGTGGCGGCAATGGTCGGGCGAGCCATGTCGACCCAGACCTCACTGCTGCTCCAACCCGACTGCACCAGTACCGCATTGCAACTCCCCTGCTGGCAGGTCCGGACTGCGCTCCAGACGCCCTTCCACTGACTGGCAGCCCAGACTCGCGACATGAACTGGCTTACGACAGACCACGACCGGGAAGTAAAAGCAGTCGAGCAAAGATACTACGAAAGGCGGTATATCGATACGCGCTGCTAACGCCCCTCACGGTCAGACAAAGCAGCAACTCAGTGAAAGTAGTAATTTAAATTAACGTATTGAGGTGGTAGTAAAAAACGGGGTGTAAATACATGATGGCGGGAACACGAGCCACGCACGGCTCAACTAATGTGAACAGCCCTGGACTATTGCCCAATGTTTGGACTCCCAAGCAGACATAGCAGCAGACCTTGAAAGAGTTCAGAGACACGCGGCAAGGCTCGTAACTAACTGTACAACTCACAGGAAAGTATGAACGGAATGCCTATGGAGCTTAGCAAGTCTAAGGTTTGCGTTGTCCTTGCGAAGTCCTTTTGGGTAAATTTAGAGATTCAGTGTTACTCGAAGTGTGTGCGAAGATTCTGCAGTGAGGAGCAACATAAATGGGTCGTCACTCATGTAGAGATATTGAAGCTCTTCCTCTACGGGACATCATTGTATCACTGTGAAACTGATCTTAAAACTACTGATGCCTCTGAACTACAGAATTGTGCTTGAGTTAATAGAATGACTGCGAGAAAAGGCGAAAGATAAAGGTACTATGGTCATGTTTGCCAAGAATGAAAGGAATTTCAAATCTCTCAGTTCATAGGCCATTTTTGAAGTAGAGTGTGGAACACTCTCTGTTCATTTACCTGCCACGCACGAAGCGATGCCCATAACCTGCCATCTGATACGTCCCTATATTTTAAAGACTTTAATTCACACAACTTGCCACGGGTCTCTCTCATCACATGCTCCTGGGGTATAAAGAAGAGTAGAATAATAATAACTGCTCCTCAGACGGCTAGCGCAGTAACTTCTGCATTTCTATAGGTGAGTTCTCCTCTGTTAATCTCACGAGGTGATTCCCAGCGTCACTGATACCGGTCAGCGAACGTTCTACGACTTGGATACTTTTGGGTCGTTGAACAGTGCCTCAAACGAAGCAGATGAAACAGGTCCTTATCGAGGTTAAGTGTGCGCAGTAAAGCCAAGTGACTGCTCGTACATCAAAGAGGAGACCATGAGTAGCTTGATATCATTACAAGCTTGATTCACCTTTCCACTATTTTCAAGCCTTCAGGACAAGTCAAAGACCGCTTCCTGGAGTGAGTAACGTCATTTTTCAATCAGGGGCAGTCATGTGGCACCTTGCTGGTTCTAATGCCGATCTGTTCCTGAGAACCTCAAAGACACAGGGTAGCGAGTACAAAGCGTTGACGAATTAGCGAGGAGATGATTAGCATTAAATTCCTAAACACGATTAACTGTTCCGCAAAGACACGTAAGTATGGAACGCTTCCACGAAACTTTCTGGGGGAGGTGGACAGTGCCCAAGTACTGTTTTAATGCGCAGCCAGGGAAGCATAGCGCAGCCACCGTTAGTAGGAACCATAATTAAGTGTTCTGTGACCCCAGAGACATTCCTGAGAGGAGCAAAGAGGTATTTTGTTTCAGATGAGATGAAACATACGGCTGTTACATATTGATATGGTGTTAGATGAGGTGGGTGGTGGGAGGGGGGCTGTGTGGAGTCTGCGGCTTGTGACAACACCTTATCACAACAAAATGAATAATGGGATCCTACACCTCTTCCCATGCGGAACTAAGTTAATCTAGGTAAACATTTTCAAATACAATGGAGAGATAACTAATGTTAAGTTTACATTGTTGTGTTTCAAAGTACTGTCGAGAAAGTGCATGTTAGAATAATGATGAAAAGTAATATTAGAAATACCTAGTTCCTTAAAGTAGCGCTCGTACTGTTCTAATAATGTAATTTCTAAATTTGCAGATAATGTAGCAGCAGCCACACAAAGGAATATGACTGAGCTCAACAGTCTTTCACAACTGTGACACATCGTGTTATGAAATTTCATCTTAAAGATCATCCTGACATCACACATCGTGATCCACGAGGCCAGCATCGCTGGACTGACATGAGAACAACTCGTAGTAGCCTGAGTTATTGTTATGCTAGAATTTGTAATAATTTTGGTCATACATTGTGACCTTGTCGAGCTTATACTCATATGATACTTTGTGGTAAACAGACGAAGTGTTTTACTCGAAGAAAGAAAGTGAGAGAGAGAGAAATCAGACATCAATTTTGAGTTATGGAACATATAATCAACATGTGGTTGTTGAAATGCTCTTACAATAAAAGATAACAGTGCAAGGCAGCTAGCCTTGACGTTAACTCGAATAACAGAAAAATAATTGTGTCTGCATGTTCTGTTTTCCACAGCCTTGCACCGCCTCTTCTCCCTCGTCCCCTCTCCGTTCCACAGACGCCTTTATCCAGAGCCCGAGCGCTTAGAAAGCCGACTTCCTGCAGATATCTCAGACATTTCGTTTATTTTATCAAGTTATGAGTTCTGTTTGACTTCAGTAGTGGTATGAGAGCACCACAGGCTGCCAGAAACATTAGCGCCTTGTGTGGGGGTAATGCCATTGGAGGAAAATGGTTTCTCATTTTAGGGAGGATCTTTTTGACATTAGTGACTCTCCACTTTTAGGAAGACTTCGGCATATGATGAAAATCGTTTAATTGCGTTAACCCACTGTCATCCACTTCAGTGTACTTGAGAAGCAGATGTGAAGCAACTGTGGTCATTGCAGCATCTTGCAACATTTACATGCAACGGTGAAAGTTCAAATACCAGATGTATTCAGCACTACGTGCTCTAAGCCAAAATCACAAAAATCAACGGATGACCAAATGCACTATCATGCGCAAAAGTATCCGAACGACTTCAATTGTGATCCGCATGATTTGCATGCAACCAGTATAACGTAGCTGACTAGCGGGTCCTCTAATCGCTTTTCGGTACAGTCGTTCGACTTTACAAAATGGACACCACGAGGGACCACTAGACAACACTGCTATTTAAGGCAATCAGTGCGATGTAACATCACACCATGATACTGCAAAAACTAGAAAAACACGTAATTAGAGATGAGTTAGTCCCTGACGCTTGTACAGGTTACAATAATTTTCAAAAGCGTTACCATCTCATTACAGTCTGAAACAACTAACAATGGCACATAAACTATGTAGCAATCCTTAAACAAAGTAAATGTTTGCATGAACAAGATATTCTGAGACAATGTCTGGACTAATAAAGGTCTATGAGATTTCAAAGTATTTTTCCTCTGTATAAGGTTTTCCCTCACCTGCTAAATGTCCCAGTGACGATTGGTTTTTGCATAAACTGGTCGTTAAAGGAACTAGTTAAAGAAAACGCGATAAACAACGGTAAACGCTCTATAGGAACCGTAATATTAATGGAGTATAATCAGCAATGTCAATGTAGTAATTATTTATGAAAAATTCCTTGCCCACACGTTTGAACCGTAAATGACACGACGAAATCTTTTGTTCTGGATCTGAACAGAAACCGATCAGACGTAGCCACTACTAACTAAAATACACTTTGGCACCTGCTCTGGACGTGATCAAGGCAACGGTCATCAATGCTGACTAGCAGTAAAGAGTCATGAAATATAAAGGTTTTCAACAGTATTAGTTGACATATCTGATACTGTCCTCTTCACCCTCAGACCTTTCACTACTCGTTTGTAAAACTTGTCGTTTAACAGACTTTTCCTTTCCCTTTTTCATTTTCTTGTGTTGTTTTACCTTTCCCTTTTTCTTTATTTTTTCTCACTTTTTCATTGTTGATGTTCACTTTCCTTTTATATCTTTGCTCTTCTGCAATGGTTTGTTTTACTGGAGTATAGGTTAAAATAGCGGTTTTTCTAAAACATCACTTAACTAACTACACGATAGGTTACACCAACGACGAATGTAGTCGGTATTATTCTGAAAGTATGAGTGTCCAGAAAAAGTGTAGTGATATATTTAATTTGTTAATATGTATTGCTGCCACGTTCACGCCAATGTTTTTCGACGTTACGAACTCTTCCACCCACAAAGCACACCTGGCTAGCTTCCACTTTCGTTTCACGTACATTGTTCTCAGCTGCTGGCTTTGGACTGACCATCGTGTTGTGCGGTGGATCAATGGCTTCTGTTTCTCAATGCCCACATACCTCCTTGTAGCGGCCTTTGGGACAGAATTGTGGAACAGCGTGTCATTAAACAAGCAACTGGCGACTAGAGAGGTCAATAGGTACTGGAAAACCTTGTTCTGTCCGTTTGCAGTAACACAAGAGGATAAATTTCATGTTTATTTTCGTACTAAGATATCCTCTTTTCAGTATCTGTCGATGAATCTTAAAAATTACTGTACTGAATTGAAACAAATAAAAGCAGTAACTTCTGCTATATCGCTGTAGACAAGAAAGTTCCTTATGTTAACCATTTCTCAAGATACTTTCTTCTTTGTATGCTATTATTCTCCAAAATCTCGCTTCGCTACCTCGACCGGTTTATGCAACCTGGAGTTTACGTGCTACGTACGATCCACTTTCTCAAGATCAAAGACAGATAAAGACCTCCTTCCAACTACAAAGAAAAATTCAGTGTGTTAGCTAAATTTCGTATGCAGCAACAGATGCACCAAACGCAAAATGATTGTGACCCGTAATTTCCATTGCAAACTTTTCCAATTTTACACAGTGTCTTAAGTAATTGTATGTATCGCAATAAGTACGACCATTAGCGAGATGGCGGTCGCGTCACCATGGAACTGACACACGAAGTTACAAGTAACGCAAAAATAAATAATTTTACTGAATTGTTCCCGTAAAATAGTTTGAGATAAGTTACAGGGTTTGTGCTTCGATTCTGTCAGCGCTGCGCGTCGCCAACAGGTGCTGACACAGATGGCTTCCCGCCTCAATATCCGCAGGATCTGCCTTCATGTGAAGGTGAGAGGTGCTGGGGCTAGCAGTGTATTCAACACTAAATTCGTCTAGAATCTTCATATGGAAATGATGCTCTAAGCCCCTCCTTTTCTAACTGCGACTTTTGCTATTGCACATGGATTAAGAAGAAATGCGAACTGACTGTAATCGACCCTGCAAGTGGAGCAGAAAAGAGTTTGGCACCTGCAATAATTTAATTGGATAAAGGAAAGTTTCATTAACGTGGTGAGAAACGAAAGGGGTGCTGTACCGATCTACGGAATGAAAGTTCTGTCCAAAATAACAATTTGATTTATGGTGGCTAAACTAAAAATGTTAAACAAAACACGTGAAACATTTACAATACGTCAAATTGGATACTCAAATAAATGCTCTGAAGGTGAAATTGACCGTAAACTAGCTTGTGACATTTATGACCAAGTGGTATGTGGAGCCAATTCCTTGCAACTCAAATCTTAAGAGAAACACCCACCCAACCCAACATTAATTGCTGTTACGGTAGTGAACTCAGACAATGAACACCCAAGACAGAACCATGTTAGGAAAGACGGGAAAATGCGCGCTCTGCTGAGCTCTGATTATCACATAGCAAAATTCCCTAATCTGCCGGTGCTGCGGACATACATTACCAAGTTGTATTCTTAACTGCAAGCACACGATCTGGTGTACCGTAGGCGCACACGATCTGGTGTGCCGGAGGCGATGGCTGGTTGCTTCGACGTCCCATCGTGATGATGATAATGTTGCGAGTATAGCCCGAAACTAATTATCCTGGTGTGATTGTTCCAGACTAAAGACTTCCTAGCAATACAAATGTGCCTCTGAGGGAGACGTAGAAGGCTCGCCACACAATCACTGATGGTACAGTGATTGATTTTAGCAAGCGAAGTCGCACAGTAACTCCGATATAGTAAACTTTAGCCAAAACTGCTCAAGACGGGCAACATAGGCCACTTGTACGCTGAACACTCAAATGTCAACTGTACTCAAAATTTAGGTTGAAGTCGAAACTTCAGCATCTTCGTCAAACAGTTATAATTAAAATGAAATTATATTGCACAGCCAACGAAAGGCAGGCTGTCCAGAGCAGCGAGTCAGTGTTGTAACCTACTCCAACCAAAAGGCGAGAGCCGACTCCCTCAAGAGTGCCCATACAAGTCGAACACAGAACATTACCGCCCCCACAACAGAGGCCGTGGTTGAACGCGCCAATCAGCAACTCGAAAACCGGCGGAAAATTCCACTCTATTGCCGAAACACTGCTATTCCACCAATGGAGATACTTGGCGACAGTTCCTGCGCCGATTTTCCTACGTCACGGAGATATCCCCTGTGCAAGCCAATCACAGTTATGATTTTGCAGAAATCGCTGAAATTTGCCCGCCAACACTGTCTGGGAACACAAGTCATTCACACGCCTAGCTGGTAGCCCGTCAGAAAGTGTTGTCACAAAGTTTCTGCGAAGTAACGGAATCTCTAACCCCAGTCGCTCCTTCAGGCCTCTGGGGGCATGTTGCCCCCGCGCTGATGACAATGTCGGTGTCTGGACAGCGTCCACTCCATTCTCTGGCACCCGTCGGAAATAACCCCTTCAAGACCAGCGGAACCGCCCTGTCACCGGACCACCCGGGTGACGAGAGACGCTGCGTGGGAAATCCGCGTGTGAATAGCAACTTTTCGCCGCATGCAATTAGAGAGGAAAATATTCATATCTCCTGAGTTCACAATACTAGCCTTGTAATGACCATACTCGGCTATACTTCCCCAAATCGAATTACTCAGAGTAAGATATAAATATGAGAGGGGGAAAGTCACTGTGTGCATCATAAAGGCATGCCTCCTCTCAAAGGAACGTGTGCATTGAACTGCAGTCATGTCATTTCACACATGCTATATGCGTCTCAGTCTACGCTTTGCCTAAGGGTCGTTGGGTGAAGTCGAATACACGACTGGCAAAAGATTTAGGAGCGTGGCACTTTGCTTCTGCGTTGCACGCTCCGTGCTGATAGGGCCAACTATAAATACTGTCAAGTGTTGGCACATGCGGGAACGTGCGCGTCGCGCTGCAGAGTCGTGTCATTTGACACGTGCTATAAGCGTCTCAGTCTAGACTTTACCTAAGGGTCGTTGGCTGAGGTCGAACAAACGACCCGCGGAAGATTTAGGAGCGCGGCGTCTTCGTTCTGCGTTGCGCGCTCTGTGCTGACACGGCCGACTATAAATACCGTCAAGTGTCGCCAACAGCGCCAGAGAAACATAAAGCAGCAGACTGCGATGCGCGGTTCCGGACTGCGACTTCTGCCGCTGGCGGCGCTGCTCGCATCGGCAGCGGCCGCTTTCTCCTACCGGGGGTGAGTCTCGTGTTGTTACAAGACGCTTAAGCCGTCGACACACGGACCGTGCATCCGAACGTTAAGCGTGCCGAGTTTCTGACGTCATAGCGTGGAATAGCCCGTTCGGGAGTCTTTCCGAACGTGCAGAGCAATATCTGGCATGTCAGATATTCTGAGCATGCGTCTGAGCGCTGACCAACGCACAACGCCACCTACGTCACAGGCGCGCCGTCTCCCTTCACTACTGTGTTGTGATGCGCCATATTGGCATTCATTTCAAGCCTATATCTATATATGCAGTTTCTGAGCACCAGCAAATTGAGAATAACTGGAAAACCCGTTGTTAGTTGTGTGATTCGTTCCAATAAAATAATGAGAAACATCGTATTCGTGGCAAAAGAACTGTTGTAACTTGCATATTATGAGAGTAGGCTATTTGAAGGCAGCGACACACTGAAGATCCACACAAAAAGCATTGTTCTTGGTACAATTTGTTATAATTTCAATTAGTAACATAATTATCTACGATTAACGTTTTTATCAAGGGCTAAACAATATGATTAATTATAAGAAGCGTGTTGTTGGTTTAGCGTAATAAGTATTTGTTGAGGCGGTGGTTCGCGTCTCAACACATCCAATTTTTTTTCCCTAACATTCACGTTTTTATTAGGTTCTAACACTTTATTAATAGTTTAATATAAGTATATGCTATAATATTTTATGTTCATTGCATCTCATTTGGCTCTGTTACATAAAAAAATGATGCGGATGAAAGTTCTCGTTTTTACGTAGAAGTCAATGACGTTCTATTCGATCGTGGGAAATATTGATTGTACTAGTGCTGCTAATAATTCTATCATGCGTTTGCAAAGCGAAATATTTGCCCCTTGAAAAGATGCAAAAATTATCTCTAGATCTCATATTGCAGCAAACTATTCGGACGATGGAGGAAGAAGCCTATCTTAGGAAAGGACACTTATCTAATATTATTAAACTGTTAACTTTGCACCGACAAGGCATTTTGCTACTGTAATGAAATATCGATGCTTTTGTACTTGAATGTAATGTATCCCGCCAAGTACTTTAAAGTGTCAAGAGTAACGTCTTCACTGTAGCTCACTGCATCACTAAGATCCCAACCTGCAAGTAAATCTTCTTCACCCGAAATATCGTCATGTGACATGTCAGCTACATTGTTAACACTAACTAGAAATAAAATTCTCGAATTCACCGAATGTTCCTTTCGTAGAATTCTAATGTTTATTTTCTGCAGTGGAAACACCAAGGGACAAAGGTATATTCGTCGCATTGCCACGAAGTATTAGTAGGGGTACTCTGCTTTTCTCATCGAAGTGCGTGGGATGATTTTAAAATGCACCAAGCCCACGAATCCTGTAACAGAAACTTTCGAGGAAATCTTAGTTCAGTCTGGCGGTTCTTCCAGCATTTTTCTCACATCTGTGAAAAATTCAAAACATTAATTTCTTGATGTAACAAATCATTTTTAAAACAGGAGGAGACTTTCTTTTCTGTACTCTCATATAGGAGTAAATTTCCAAAAACCTCTTCAGTGAATTTTCTCGGCTTCTGAGGTTGAAGCCATAACCACTTCTCAGAGGTGCTTTCTATCTTGAGTGTACCTCCAGTTCAACACATGGAAAACATAGTTTATCAGTTCGATGAAACCTCCTTCATGTCTTTATGGAGTACACCCCACAGCTTGGGCAGTGTGACATGAAAATAGCTGTACAACCATTCTGACGTTTTGACATTCGCGTCGTCCTCTCATATTCGTGTGAGCTTCCAATATGTGATAGATGATCGAAATATAACTTGTTTGGTGCCGCAGAATATCTATTGCAGTATTTGGAAATGCGGTACCGTTAGGCAAGCCAACGGCTTTACCACAGTGATAACACCAGTTCCCGCCATGTCACTGAAGTTAAGCGCCATCGGACTGGGCTATCACTTGGATGGGTGACCGTCCGGTCTGCCGCGCCCTGTTGGCAAGCGGGGTGCCCCCAGCCCTTGTGAGGCAAACTGAGGAGCTACTTGACTGAAAAGTAGCGGCTACGGTCTTGTAAACTGACATACGGCGGGAGAGCGGTGTGATGACCACATGCTTCTCCGTATCGGCATCCAGGGACGCCTGTGAGAAGAAGATCACACGCGGCCAGTCGGTACCGTTGGGCCTTCATGGTCGTTTCAGACGGAGTTTCGTTTCAGTTAGGCAAGGTGAGTCAGTTGTCAAGAAAATCATTTCTTAATAATTGTAGTGAACGGGTACGTGGTAATAAAAAACCTTATTTTCCCTGTATTCTCCACAGTGTTCGAAAAATGCTTGTTAGTTGTGGATTCACCAACCTGTTCCCACATCTTTGAATTTTTCGTTCCGATGTCGCAAATAATCGCTAACACACGAACCGTAACACAAGCAAGTTGTTTTAATGACTTTTTGAAACAAACTGCTTGTCATTGTGACATCAAAACCGTGATACATTGGCTGTTTTCACTTGAAAATGAGATTCTTATCATGTGAACTCGAATGCTCTTGTGTAGTCTAAGTGTGACATCGTTAGGTGAATTGTAGCTCACATGTCTATCATCAAAGCTTAGGAGAGCCATGACCTCAAGTGGTGTAAACATTGAGAGCTTAGGCCTGATTAAATCCAGTACTTTCTTTAAAATGCGTTGTTGTCACTTCAGTTGCTTTGTCCACTTTTGGAATATTGACCGACAGGGCAAAGGATAGTTCTTTCTTCTTGAGTAAGCATATTTTTTTGGAGACAAAACACACAAAGTAAAGTCATTCGCAATGTCGTCCGAACTACACTTTACACGTTTGTTTTTTTTTTTTTTTTTTTCTTCATAGGCCCGAATTTGCCCATAGGTGAAACACTGGGACAGTACAATCCCAATGTACTTTTTTTCTCTTTCTATATTCTTACTAGCAGGTCGCCAGCTGGTGTGGCCGAGCGGTTTTAGGCGCCTCAGTATGGAACCGCGCTACCGCTACGGTCGCAGGTTCGAATCCTGCCTCGGGAATGGATGTGTGTGATGTCCTTAGGTTAGTTAGGTTTTAGTAGTTCTAAGTCTAGGGAACTGATGACCTCAGATGTTAAGTCCCATAGTGCTCAGAGGCAATTGATCCATTTTGAACTAGCAGGGCAGATGTTGTGAGATGCAGATCTCGTTTCTTAACTTTCCTCACAGCTTCTTTCTTTGTTTCAGTAAAGCATTTCTGCTCTTTTAATAGCCATTTCTTTCTTCAACTCCTTAATTCCTTGCTCTTTGGTTAAAACGATCGGATCAGAAGGAGTTTTTGTGTTAATTGATGTGTCCAGTTTTGTTTTCTTGGAAGGTAAAACTTCCATTGTTTGAGAGCCCTCTACCGCACTTTTCTAATGTTACTACGACATTCTCCTTCTCTTACGTCGTCTTCTGTGTGGTCAGAATCTGCAGCACCAGTTTATTTCCATGCCAGGTATTTTCTCAGAGGGAACTGCATCTAACGTCAGCAACTTTCTTGTAGGCAAACCCAACAAATCATTTCGCTTATCCTGTTTGTAATTCTGTGAACGAAAATGTTCAGAACCTATACCCAGGTTTTTAATATTCGCCTTCTCCTCATGCTTACGAGATAACCATTCAGGTTGGAATTCCAAGTCCTTAGTAATCGTGTGGTATAAGAACGCCCTCAGTTTTACGCTCAGAGATGCTGCACTCAGCTCAGTTCACTAGGAAAATACTATGAGGAACTCACGAGATTACAAAAGATATCATTTCGTACCGGAATACGCCACACGCTACGGACTACAATCAAGGAAACGAAAACAAAAAGCTACCAACACCGGCAATTGAGTCCTGAGGGCAGCGTGCAGTAGCTGGCCAGCGACGCCATGCCTCGCTGGGCAGTGCGACGGAGTCCGGAGTTCAGCCCCCCATGTCAGTATGACGCGTGCTTGTCCAGCACATTTGATGACTGCTGTGGAGTTCCATGTCTGCATCGAGTTTTACGGAAGTAATGTACGTGAAGGGGGAAATAACGTTGCTTCTACTGATAAACGCACCGTTATCGTGTTGATACGTGTTTGTAACGGAGAAGAAGTGTTACTTAAAGCTTAGAATCAAATGTCAGTTAATATCTTCGGTAACAGTCTGGAGTAGGTCCTGAGATAAGAGGCATCTGTCACAAGACAGAAAGAAAACCACGTAGTTGATACGTCAGTAAATCATAAAGGTTTTTTTGTCATTATCGAATTAATTGCACTGTACATTACAGGCAGTATTTTAAAGAAAAGCGTCTTTTCTGTTCTGAATATTATGCTTTTTATTTTACTTATGCGCCAAGACACGTTTTGCTCTATTCCCAAGGCATCTTTGGTGCGTGTCAGATCAGCATCTAATTACCATCTGGGAAACTGGTTGAAAGCTTGCAGTTTTCTTTTGGTCATTCTGTTTTTGAAACACACCACTGTGACTGGCATTTTCTGTGTCTAGAAATAGAAAATGGCAGCTACACTAAACTGCTGAATTATATTACATATCGGCAGTAACAAGTCTTTTCAATCACCTGAAAACGTAGCCTACCACAGAAGTGAATGAAGGTGCTAAAAAGTGACTAGAATCAACTATCCATTATAACATGTTTTGTAGCCATTTTTATATGAACACTGAGCTATAAAGTTGATATTATACGTATTGTGTGGATTAGGCGCATAACATGATTATACACGGTTATAATGCATTTTCTGTGTAATATCACGCTCAAGAAAGACGCAACCATTTTATATTATATTTATTGAGATAGAATTACTGTCATTTATTAATTATAAGTTCTTACTTTCGTGTAATGTAAATAAGTGCCTTAAATATATTTGACTCCGCATTTCTTGCTGTAAGGGTCGAACGCCAGGTGATAAAAATCTTTAAGCAGCTACAAAATACTTTTCAATTAAAGTAATTTTGGTGTTACGCATTCCAGGAAATAAACACACAGTACACAGAATTCGCAGTTAACTATCAAACAGATGGATGCAAAGGTTTTTTCTTTGTCCAGAATAATTTATCAAACGTGAGTTGCCCTCTTTTAGAAATAAGCGAATCAAATGTCTCCCACCGCACGGGGCGGCACAGTGGTGAACACACTGGACTCGCATTTGGAAAGTCTACGGTTCAATCCCGCGACCAGCCATCGTGATTTAGGTTTTCCGTGATTTCACTAAATCGCTTAAGGCAAATACTGGGATGGTTCCTTTGAGAAGCACGCGGCCGCTCTCCTTCTCCATCCTTAGCTCTTCCGAGCTTGTGTTCCGTCTCTAATGACCTCATTGTCGACAGGACGTCAATTACTAATCGCCTCTTCCTTTCGAATGACTCCCAGAAAAATTTACATAATATTGCTTGCCCTCCATACCTGAGTAACGAAATACTCTATTAAGTACACCGACTCCAGAAACACCTGAAACTAGTTATGCAAAAAAAGAATTGAGGCAATTTGTTGCAAAGCATACACTGCAATCTGATTAAAAAAACCAATTTCCTCACATAACTCTAGCATTTTATTTGCAAGTGAATGTATGAAACCGCTTATATTAACGGCTCATTCTCCACCCCCAGTAGCTGAGTGGACGCCGGCACGGTAACTCAGCGTGTTCGGTCAGATGGTTAGCTGCCTTTTGCAATAAAAAAAAATAGTTAATGGATCAACGACGAACTAAAACCGGTGTTTTGCGACGTCCGCCACGAGCAGATGCAACGAACGAAAACGAACAAAATTAGATTAAAAAAAATAATGGTCAACGCCGCGAAACGTCAATCCTAGGGGCCCGGGTTCGATTCCCGGTTGTGTCAGAGATTTTCTCCGCTCAGGGACTGCTTGTTCTGTTGTCATAATCATCATCATTTCATCCCCATCGACGCGCAAGTCGCCGAAGTGGCGTCACATCGAAAGACCTACGCCCAGCGAAGGGTCTACTCGACGGGAGACCCTCGTCACACGACATTCACATTTTTTAGCGCACCATTTATAACATTCATTATTATGTTAATTCCGCTATTTTCGAAGTTAATGTAGGTGTTGTTTAGAGGATCCTCCGTACAATCTGTTCGCCCATAGTTCCTGTCATGCTCACAAACTCACTCACTGTATTTATATAACACTGAAATTTCAGTCTCCTGTTTTCTACTCCATTTGCGAAAACATTCTGTTGGCACTCACCTACATTGCGAGAAATGATCATCACGATAAAATATGAAAAATGAGGGCACGCACAAAAAAATTTAAGTGCTCGTTTTTCCCGCACACCGTACGAGAGTACAATGGTACAGACACAGCTAGAAGGTGGTTCAGTGAACCCTCTGACAGGCCCTCTTTGTGGATATCAGATTAATCACGTAGACGCAGGTGTAGATGAGTGACGTGTTTACGACAGTGTATATGCATAGCCTGTAAATAAAAACAACGAAATCCAATACGGTTTCTCCAAAGTTATTCGTTTGTAGACAGCTGTCGATTTACGTGTTCGCGGCGAATGTTACGGAAGACACGTCATTCTGACGTCATTTCCCAGTAATCTAGGAGTGACGCATACTTGTCTCGAGTCTTGCTGGCGTTCGCAACTGCTCTTCTAGTTTTAAGTTATTTTAACACATTTTTGTCCCACAAAACGACGTAGCCAGTAAAGTCTGTTTATTTATCTACAAAATCGTAGCGTTACTACTTTCTGACGTATTACGTGATGGTCACAGCACCTCGGAGGCGAGATGCAACACTTTGAGTGCGTTAATAGGTATTTCACCAGATGCGTAAGAAGCGTCACGAAACCCACTAAGCGCCGAAGTGACACATCGGAAGATGACAAGTCGGGTCTGTCTTTTTGCCATACAAGCTGTAGACAGAAATACGTAAACCTTACAAACACGACACGTCGCCCTGCCTAATATGGTATAGGAAACCAGTTGGCACAAAGCAGCTTCCCATCGTCTCGGAATGGATAAGTACAATATTTTCATGGGTATCTTACGCCATTCTTCCTGAAAAATAGTGGCAAATTCAGATAACGATGATTGAGGTGGATAGCGTTCAGGCATCCCTCTCTCCAAATCAAGCCACAAAGGTTCATAAACACTGAGATCTGGCGACTGTGGTGGTAAGGGGAGATGCGACGGTTCGTCCTCACCCAAGACGATGCGAACTGTGTGAACCTGGCAGGGGTCCTGTCTTCTTGGCCACGGCGCCGCTATTTGGACGCACTAGATCAGCCAAAATGGTAACTTAATCGTTGGCAGTATTACGAGCATGCAGCGTAATCTTAGGGCGGAAGTGATACTACGACACGGCTGCCAAAGTCATCGCCAAACCCCCGCCACGTTTCGCTCCTGGCAACCAGCAGTCTGCATCGTAGGCTTGGGACGGCGCTGTCTCGCCAAGAAATTGGAAAATAAAGTGTGAAACAAGACCCATCCCAGCAGATGGCTTTCTCCCATGGCTCCACAGTCCAGGTGTTACAGCTTCGGTAGCATGTCTTTCTGTTGGGGTTACTTGCATCACCTCCCCCCCCCCCCCCCCATGAACGATGGACCTTGCCGTTGGTGGGGAGGCTTGCGTGCCTCAGCGATACAGATAGCCGTACCGTAGGTGCAACCACAACGGAGGGGTATCTGTTGAGAGGCCAGACCAACGTGTGGTTCCTGAAGAGGGGCAGCAGCCTTTTCAGTAGTTGCAAGGGCAACAGTCTGGATGATTGTCTGATCTGGCCTTGTAACATTAACCAAAACGGCCTTGCTGTGCTGGTACTGCCAACGGCTGAAAGCAAGGGGAAACTACAGCCGTAATTTTTCCCGAGGGCATGCAGCTTTACTGAATGATTAAATGATGATGGCTTCCTCTTGGGTAAAATATTCCGGAGGTAAAATAGTCCGCCATTCGGATCTCCGGGCGGGGACTACTCAAGAGGATGTCGTTATCAGGAGAAAGAAAACTGGCGTTCTACGGATCGGAGCGTGGCATGTCAGATCCCTTAATCGGGCAGGTAGGTTAGAAAATTTAAAAAGGGAAATGGATAGGTTAAAGTTAGATATAGTGTGAATTAGTGAAGTTCGGTGGCAGGAGGAAAAAGATTTCTGGTCAGATGACAACAGGGTTATAAACACAAAATCAAATAGGGGTAATGCAGGAGTAGGTTTAATAATGAATAGGAAAATCGGAATGCGGGTAAGCTACTACAAACAGCATAGTGAACGCATTATTGTGGCCAAGATAGATAGGAAGCCCACACCTACTACAGTAGTACAAGTTTATATGCCAACTAGCTCTGCAGATGAGGAAGAAATTGAAGAAATGTATGATGAAATAAAAGAAATTATTCAGATAGTGAAGGGAGACGAAAATTTAATAGTCATGGGTGACTGGAATTCGAGTGTAGGAAAAGCGAGAAAAGGAAACGTAGTAGGTGAATATGGATTGGGGCTAAGAAATGAAAGAGGAAGCCGCCGGGTAGAAGTTTGCACAGAGCACAACATAATCATAGCTAACACTTGGTTTAAGAACCATGAAAGAAGGTTGTATACATGGAAGAACCCTGGAGATACTAAAAGGTATCAGATAGATTATATAATGGTAAGACAGAGATTTAGGAACCAGGTTTTAAATTGTAAGACATTTCCAGGGGCAGATGTGGACTCTGACCACAATCTATTGGTTATGACCTGTAGATTAAAACTGAAGAAACTGCAAAAAGGTGGGAATTTAAGGAGATGGGACCTGGATAAACCGAAAAAACCAGAGGTTGTACAGAGTTTCAGGGAGAGCATAAGGGAACAATTGACAGGAATGGGGAAAAGAAATACAGTAGAAGAAGAATGGGTAGCTTTGAAGGATGAAGTAGTGAAGGCAGCAGAGGATCAAGTAGGTAAAAAGACGAGGACTAGTAGAAATCCTTGGGTAACAGAAGAAATATTGAATTAAATTGATTAAAGGAGAAGATATAAAAATGCAGTAAATGAAGCAGGCAAAAAGGAATACAAACGTCTCAAAAATGAGATCGACAGGAAGCGCAAAATGGCTAAGAGGGATGCCTAGAGGACAAATGTAAGGATGTAGAGGCTTATCTCACTAGGGGTAATATAGATACTGCCTACAGGAAAATTAAAGAGAACTTTGGAGATAAGAGAACGACTTGTATGAATATCAAGAGCTCAGATGGAAACCCAGTTCTAAGCAAAGAAGGGAAAGCAGATAGGTGGAAGGAGTATATAGATGGTCTATACAAGGGCGATGTACTTGAGGACAATATTATGGAAATGGAAGAGGATGTAGATGAAGATGAAATGGGAGATAAGACACTGCGTGAAGAGTTTCACAGAGCTCTGAAAGACATGAGTCGAAACAAGGCCCCGGGAGTAGACAACATTCCATTGGAACTACTGATGGCCTTGGGAGAGCCAGTCCTGACAAAACTCTACCATCTGGTGAGCAAGATGTATGAAACAGGCGAAATGGCTCTGAGCACTATGCGACTTAACTTCTGAGGTTATCATTCGCCTAGAACTTAAAACTAATTAAACCTAACTAACCTAAGGACATCACACACATCCATGCCCGAGGCAGGTTTCGAACCTGCGACCGTAGCAGCCACGCGGTTCCAGACTGAAGCGCATAGAACCGCACGGCCACAAAGGCCGGCAAACAGTCGAAATACCCTCAGATTTCAGGAAGAATATAATAATTCCAATCCCAAAGGAAGTGGGTGTTGACAGATGAGAAAATTACCGAACAATCAGTTTAATAAGCCACAGCTGCAAAATACTAACACGAATTCTTTACAGACGAATGGAAAAACTAGTAGAAGCCGACCTCGGGGAAGATCAGTTTGGATTCCGTGGAAACACTGGAACACGTGAGGCAATACTGACCTTACGACTTATCTTAGAAGAAAGATTAAGGAAAGGCAAACCTACGTTTCTAGCATTTGTAGACTTAGAGAAAGCTTTTGACAATGTTGACTGGAATACTCTCTTTCAAACTCTAAAGGTGGCAGGGGTAAAATACAGGGAGCGAAAGGCTATTTACAATTTGTACAGAAACCAGATGGCAGTTATAAGAGTCGAGGAACATGAAAGGGAAGCAGTGGTTGGGAAGAGAGTAAGACAGGGTTGTAGCCTCTCCCCGATGTTATTCAATCTGTATATTGAGCAAGCAGTAAAGGAAACAAAAGAAAAATTCTGAGTAGGTATTAAAATCCATGGAGAAGAAATAAAAACTTTGAGGTTCGCCGATGACATTGTAATTCTGTCAGAGGCAGCAAAGGACTTGGAAGAGCAGTTGAATGGAATGGACAGTGTCTTGAAAGGAGTATAAGATGAACATCAACAAAAGCAAAACGAGGATAATGGAATGTAGTCGAATTAAGTCGGGTGATGCTGAGGGAATTAGATTAGAAAATGAGACACTTAAAGTAGTAAAGGAGTTTTGCTATTTGGGTAGCAGAATAACTCATGATGGTCGAAGTAGAGAGGATATAAAATGTAGACTGGCAATGGCAAGGAAAGCGTTTCTGAAGAAGAGAAATTTGTTAACATCGAGTATAGATTTAAGTGTCAGGAAGTCATTTCTGAAAGTATTTGTATGGAGTGTAGCCATGTATGGAAGTGAAACACGGACGATAAATAATTTGGACAAGAAGAGAATAGAAGCTTTCGAAATGTGGTGCTACAGGAGAATGCTGAAGATTAGATGGGTAGACCACAAAACTAATGAGGAAGTATTGAATGGGATTGGGGAGAAGAGAAGTTTGTGGCACAACTTGACCAGAAGAAGGTATCGGTTGATAGGACATGTTCTGAGGCATCAAGGGATCACCAATTTAGTATTGGAGGGCAGCGTGGAGCGTAAAAATCGTAGCGTGAGGCCAAGAGATGAACACACTAAGCAGATTCGGAAGGATGTAAGCTGCAGCAGGTACTGGGAGATGAAGAAGCTTGCACAGGATAGAGCAGCATGGAGAGCTGCATCAAACCAGTCTCAGGACTGAAGACCACAACAACATCACTTGTAAATATGTGCTCAAATGCTAGTATGAGTGCAGCAGTCATTCCATACCAGACTGGATATGTACAATGCTCCTCCTGGTGCTCATTTTCAACTCTACCTGTCACACTCACTGTCTGATTGCCGGTCACAATCACCATAAGTAGTATATGCACTTTCATTGTTCTGTAGTGTGTGCTACCACAGGTATTGTACAACTCTGCAAAAGATGATACCTCATGAACTACTCGCACTAGAATCCTGCAACAAAGACCATTGACATTCTGATTAACCCTACTGCAAGTTTGTTAGTGTCAAGAGCCATTGAATTACTTAAAGAAGTATATCTCTGCCCAAGAAATACACTTTCTAATTATTGTTACAGTCTGTTGATTGGCTAACAATAGAAGCCCCTGACTACCAACCCATTCTGCAAAAACTGCACATGAATAGCATTTTCCATTTCCGCAATATTTGCGGTGCAACTTTTAGGTAATTCAACATATATATACGAGGCCTGTTTAAAAACGTATCCGATCTTTGATTTCCCCGCGCAAAATAGACACTATAGCGCGGCGCCGCTGTACATAGTAAAGGAGCAGACATTTATGCGCATGCGTGATTTTGTCCCCGCTTTCCAGCGCCTCAGTCGCTGCCTGCCGGTCGCTGAGTGATGTGCCACGCAACGTGTTCGTCGGATTACGGATTCTCTCAAGATGACTGAACGTGTTGAGCAAAGATACTGCATCAATTTCTTTTTTCAGAAACTTGGTGATTCCCAAAGCGAAACAATTTGCAAGATTAAGCAGGTGTTTGGAGAAGATGCGATGGGTGTAACACAAATTAAGGAGTGGTTCAACAGATTCAAAAATGGCCGCACATCAGAAGAGAGTGACCAGCGCTCTGGCAGGCCTAAAACTGCTCGGGGTGCACGTGTTGTTGAGAAGGTGCAAAATTTGGTGCTGGCAGATCGTCGTTTGACCGCGCCGGAGATTGCCCAAGAGGCTGGAGTGAGTGAAGATTCCGCACATGCAATTTTGCATTATGATGTGAACATGCACCGAGTGGCTGCGAAATTCGTGTCCAAGTTGTTGTCGCTGGACCAAAAAGACCTCCGTTCTGACGTTGCACCACAAGCGCTGATCCTGGGTTTCTGAACACCGTGATAACTGGAGATGTCCCCTGAGTGTACGGGTACGACCCGGAAACAAAACGACATTCGTCACAGTGGAAGCATCCAGAGGCTCCAAGGCCGAAGAAAGTGCGGCAGGTGCGAAGCAAAATCCAAGTGATGATGACGACTGTCTTGTTTGATGTCCGTGGAATTGTGCATCACGAATACACACCGGAAGGATAAACATTGACAAAGGAGTACTATCAACATTTTCTCTGGCGACTCTGTGACGCAGTTCGACGCAAAAGACCAGACATATGGATGAGGAAAAACTGGCAACTGCCTCACAACAACGCCCCCGCACATTCATCCCAATTTATCCTAAATTTCTTGGCCTGACAATGAATTACAGTCGTTCGCCAACCTCCCTACTCTCCAGACTCTCCTTGCGACTTCTCGTTGTTTCCAAAACTGAAGAAGCCGCTGAAAGGATCCCGCTTTGAGAGTCGAGAAGAGATAATGCGGAACATGACGACGGAGCCGAACACCATTTGAAAAGAAGACTTCCAGAGGTGTATACAGCAGTGGAAGGATCGGTGGGCTGTGTGTGTGTGGAAGCACAAAGGCCTACTTTGAAGGGGATTAAGGTGAGTACTGTATGCAAAATATGTCACGAATACAGTTAGTCATAAGAAAGTAAAATATTAATACGTCATACTTCATGTGGCAGTTTTACTACATAACAGAAAAATTGTAGTAAGCAGTAAACTATTTTCTTTTCATCATTTCTAGGAATTATCAACGAGAAAAATATTCGAAAAAGCTTCAAATTATGTGTAACGTTTGTTGCAAGTGTCTAATTGCTCTTATTCTTGAAGGCTCATCTTAATTCCATCCAACAATTTCAGTCAAATTTCATACACATATTAGTTACAATCTGTGGGGTAAGAGCAACCGGCCTGCTATTGGCGTGAGCTTGATAACGTGGAGAGATAAGGGGCCAGGAGACGATGGACAGATAGCAAGGAGAAAGGAGGAAATAGGCACAGATAGGGGGAAGGAGAACATGGATAGGGAGAGGGTGAGGGGGAAATGGACAGAAAAAGAAGACGAGGAGGTGGATAGAGAGAGGGACAGGAGGAGGTAGGCAGAGAGTGGGGCGTTTGTAGAAAGTGGACAGAGAGATGGGGTGAAGCAGATAGACAGAGATGGAGTGATGGAGGAGATGGACAGGCAGAGGATGGAGGAGGAGCTGGAGTATTAGAAGACTGTAATAAACACATACCCAGGCAACTCTCAGTTAGTCATCTACATTAAAAAAACTGCTATGGTTGAAAAGGCACATGTGTACTGAAAGCGACCAGAAAAAAAGAAAATAACCCATTTTCATCACATTGATCACTATTTTTATCAGTAAATTGTGCAGAATCTTGATTCGAAGTTTTAACAGAACTGATGAAACAAATTAGTTAACGTTTTCAGTAACTACATTGCTTGAAAGTGATCTTCAAAATAAATGTGTAAGTGTAGCATACCGTTCTGAAGTGGTATATAGCTCTGTTAACAGTGTGTCTGCTTAGAAGGTAAAATGTAGCTGCATTTTCACATAATTTCCGCTTATGTCGCATCAGTTTCAAAATTAAAACTTCTTGTAAGCCCATAAGTGACGTCTATTAGCACAGGATGATGTGTGACGATGTATGTATAGTAAAACGTGCACTAGCAAACATGTGACACGTGATATCTGTGATACCGATATCAGTGTATCGGAAAACCAGCCATGGTCTGTGTATTCATACCGGCGGTGTAAGCCTTTTCTTTTATGTAACCAGTCGTGCAATATATGACTGGTATATATTATTAAAGTATATTATTAATGTGCAGTGATCTTTGACTCGGATGACAGAATATATTGTGCCACGTTCTCGGTAGGGATCGATCGTTCTAGCCAGCTTCCACCACTGCAGCACTGCTCGATCACTTTTCCGTAGACCATAACCTGGGACAGCGGCAGAAGACTGCACGCAACATCTTGATACACGATAGGCCAGCTACAAGTGGCAGCATTGGGCGATACGCTGGGGTGTCCTGCTATGAACAACGAACTCCAGTTGCAAGATGGCTACGGGAACCGTCCAACTGCTTCTGTAAAACTGCTTCCATAAACCGTAGATTATTTTAGCTTGAGAGTAAGAGAAGTCCGAACAAGACGCAGCCAGGACAAAAGCACCACAAGCCCAAAGATGCGAGCTGGCGCCAGTGCCGTTGAGACTCGCCACTTGCGCTAGTTCCACTAGCGCCACGGGCGGCGCTGAATTTGACGATATCGACTTCACCTCGGCCAGTTACCGTCCGAGCACAATCCGCCGGTGACCGGACGACAACGGCCGGCAGCCTACTAGGAAGATAGAAAAGCAGCTCTCACCCACTTGATTATACACCATCGTCCAACGCTTCGACTAGGAACGTCGTTTAGTGAACGCTTAGAAGTGAACAGACAGTTATTATAAATTGCATTTGCGATGTAGTGTGAGGTTTACCTACGATTCTTTGCACTTAGCAGTTGAGGACCTTTATTGCAGTATCTTAGACGAAGTGTTGCAGACTACATTATTCGACAAGTCATAAAGATAAGTAAATCTTTTAACTCATTTATGTGACTTTGTTACCAATTTGTTGGAGAGTTGTAGAACCTTTGTCTCCTATCCTGTTACTTCACCCTTGGGCATAGCTCTGTAATAGTGGCAGGGAGAAAATGCCTTAGCGGTGTACTGCACCGGAAGCCTTTTCACGAAGTCTCAAACTCGCCCTACCGTAACAGCACTAGCGACGAGGCCTTTATCAAACTGCCGACGATGCCTTACAGAACTGTGCATGATATTTGCAATGGGAGGAATCTTTACGGGGAACTATGAAGATCGACAGACAAATTCTTGTAATATACTCGGATGACCAGAGCTACATGAGCTACGTTGTACAATATTACCAATGTATTAAATCCAGGGGTTTCTTATGTGACCCAAAACTTTCAGCAGGCAATAAGTGCTGTAGAATCACTTACGAATGTCTGTATGGAAAAATGAGTGAATTACTTCGATACGTGTCTGTTGTGTAATGGTAACTTCTTTCGCTGATGGCCTGAACTACTGTGGATGCCGATTATGGCCCCAGGTACTCATTACTTATTAAATGACTCAACTACAGCCCTATCACCTCTTCTGTGTCCTAAATTTTATATGTAGTCTTTGTACCGCATCTCAAAGTATATCTTTAAAATGTTGCCACAGTACTTGATCTTTAAGTATTTACACGTCTGTCTCAGTATACTACACATATTAAATTGCTGATAAAAGACGTTGAACAATTATGAAATTTTATTGGTATTTGAATGTTGGGAACGTAATGGATCAGAAACCAGTGTAAATGCCAAGACTTTCGGTTAATGTAAATGCTCTGCATAAATAAAGCACACGAAATTGTTGAAAAAAAAAACCTTAAACGCTTTGTCAAACAATTTGTCTGAAAATAATATAGAGTAGAGAAAACTTTGAGGCACCTCATTTGCTTTACATGATTTCCAGCATCATTAAAAGGCACATCAAATGTTTCTATGATCTACTTTATTTCTTTTAGACATATCATTTTACAAAAAAACTGACCAATTCCTTTCTCTTTTTTTTCTTTTAAAGTTTTATTCAGAGAGGACGATCTTACTGACACCTCATTTGCCCATCTAGCGTCCTATGTTCTCTAAATGCCCTATGTTTACTACTTGAATCAAAAGGAGCCAGTTTGACAGTTAAATACTCCACCAAAGTATCTTTTTAAGCGGAAAATAGCAAGGCCTTGAAGAGATCAACTTTTTGACACTTTATTAACATAGCTGTTCGGCTAATATTTCAATTTTCCTTGAACTCACTAAGTTTTTCTTAATTATCCAAATTATTCTCAAGTGATTAAATACATATTTGCTTAACTAGACCTCAAGCTGTCTTTCCACTTCTCACTCTTCGTTTGGCTATGAAATTTTCGGACAGAAACCAGTTATGCAATTTATATGGAGTACTATTTTCGCTTCGTTCAAACATTTGGCCAAAACGTTTTGAGTATTAATCGTATGAAAAAATATGTGCCCTTTGTGTGCTGTCATTTTTAAAAAACTTCGTTTCCATATCTTCAACCGTTAATGATATGACGATTTTTACGAACACATGATCGCGATGTGCGAGGAAGGAAGTGGAGGGCCGCATGCGATCCGTCCACCAGATATAAAACCAAAATCTCGAGAATGAAAAGAGAAATATCTTTCTGCTCTCAGCTTCAAATACGATTTTGATATGTTGGTTGCCATTCATATGCAAAAATGTATAGCCTTCAATGAATTATACACAAAATATATTTGCAATACATTTTTACTCCTGAAAATACAATTCGATGGAGTCATTTTCTTTGTTTCGTGCAGTATGGTTGGCATGACGAATAATGAAAAGGAATTCAGTCCTTTATCTAGCGACGATATCAAGCTGTAAGAAGTGGAAGAACCAAATTTTTCACAGAATGGTAGTCTTCAAATCGAATGGCAATTATTCCACAGCAGCAGGCGCGCCCACTCCAGGGCTAATCTGAGAAGACTCGTAGCTGGTGCGGCGATATTTCAACACATCAGAACTCAAACGTCTTCTGATGCACAAAGCAGGCTACCAGCAGTGGCGTGGATGTTGGCAACACAGGACATTTCCGTAGTCATAGATGGAGATAGTGAAGGGAGACGAAAATTTAATAGTCATAGGGGACTGGAATTCTATAGTAAGAAAAGAAAGACAAGGAAAAGTAGTAGGTGAATATGAAATGGGGGGTAAAGAATGAAAGAGGGAGCCGCCTGGTAGAATTTTGCGCAGAGCATAACTTAATCATAGCTAACACTTGGTTTAAGAATCATGAAAGAAGGTTGCATGCGTAGAAGAGGCCTGGAGACAATGGAATACTTCAGGTAGATTATACAATGGTAATACAGATATTTAGGAACCAAGTTTTAAATTATAAGACATTTCCAGGGGAAGATGTGGATTCTGACCACAATTTATTGCTGAAGAAACTGCAGAAAGGTGGGAATTTAAGGATATGGAATCTGGATACACTGAACGAACCAGAGGTTGTAAGGAGTATCAGAGAGGGAGGATTAGGGAACAATTGACAAGAACGGGGGAAAAGAAATACAGTAGAACAAGAATGGGTAGCTTTGAGAGATGAAATAGTGAAGGCAGGAGAGGAACAAGATGGTAAAAAGACGATGACTGGTATAAATCCTTGGGTAACATAAGAGATATTGAATCTAATTTATGAAAAGAGCAAATATAAAAACGCAGTAAATGAAGCAGGCAAAAGGAATACAAACGTCTCAAAAACGAGATCTGTGGTGTCACCGCCAGACACCACACTTGCTAGGTGGTAGCCTTTAAATCGGCCGCGGTCCGTTAGTATACGTCGGACCCGCGTGTCGCCACTATCAGTGATTGCAGATTGAGCGCCGCCACACGGCAGGTCTAGAGAGACTTCCTAGCACTCGCCCCAGTTGTACAGCCGACTTTGCTAGCGATGGTTCACTGACAAAATACGCTCTCATTTACTGTGACGATAGTTAGTATAGCCTTCAGCTACGTCATTTGCTACGACCTAGCAAGGCGCCATGTTCAGTTACTATTGATATTGTAAATATTGTACAGACAAGAGCTACGTTCAACATTAATGGATTAAAGTTAAGTATTCCACCATCTGCGTCCGTTTTTCTAAGTTCTAATTTCCATTGTCCTGTTCCAGACCTCACGCCAGCCTGCGTGAGCTTAAACGCGTGCCTTTCGGCTTCCTCTAACCTTAGTGGGTTGGTCTCCTGCCAATCCACAACAAGATCGACAGGAAGTGCTAAAGGGCTAAATGCGGATTGCTAGATGACAAGTGTAAGGATGTAGGCATATATCAATAGGGTTAAGATAGATACTGCCTACAGAAAAATGAAAGAGATCTTTGGAGAAAAGAGAATCATTTGTATGCAGATCAAAAGGTCAGATGGAAAGCAGAAAGGTGGAAGCAGAATATAGAGCAGAGGTTCCCAAACTGGTGGGTGCGCCCCGGTGGGGGGGGAGGGGGGGCGGGGGGGGGGCGTGATGATGTTGCAAGGGGGGCGCGGGTGGAGTTAGCGGTATAAACCTGATTTTTTTTTCAATATCGATATTTTAATAAAAATGAATGTGCAGGTATGAATGATAGATTATGGTGCTAAATGCAATCGTTTGGCGTCCCACTTCCCGCAATCCTATCTCAATAACCTATCCTAGAACATACAGCTTTTGAAGATCACGTTTAGAATGTCACACACAGACACTCTCAAAATTACTAAGGCGATATGCGTTAATTCTAATATGACAGATTTGTAAACAACTTACTTCTGACAATTGGAAAACAGAATGTCAGGTATTAACTATTCCGTACATTTGTACACATGAACTGAACGTAATCACGACTTCTAGCCGTAGTAGGCTATGTTCATCAGAGTAATTATCACTTATACTGCATAACTGCAAAAATGCAGTTTTATTACCCTGTCAACCCGCGGATCCCCATGTGATGCGATTACAGCGACTTTAACAGACTGTATACGCTTCAAATGAACTGGCGGGTTCGTAATTTGTACGTCAGGGTTATGCCCTTTGTCACCAGAAAAATGTGCACGACGTGAATGCGAAACTAGTATAAGTGTTCCTTCTGAGCAGAGTACTACATGCCGTTCTGGAAACATTGCCGTGAGTGCTAACAATGAAACATAACCCAGCTAGGTACACAATCAAGTCCATTAGTGAGGCTATTTTGTTTTTTCGAACGGTCAGTACTACAGCTCTTTCATTCGGATTACTTATCTGACCAAACAGTTTTTTTTCTGCCTTTTTGAAATACGGCATAATTTCGTTTGAAATTAGTGTACGTTCTTTGCTGCGACAATGACTTCTTTTGGTTCGAGTACAGAGATAACTGCTTGGCACTGTGCACAGTTTCCAGCGATGTGTGAGGTGTATCCATGACCTTACTTAATTACTGTGAAATTTGACAACCAATTCATTGATGTTATCTCAAAACTTATAACGTTTCGTTTATAAGTAACGAAAGATAGGGGCACCAAAACGATTTTCGCCTAAAACCCCGGGCTGCACTGCTCAGAACAGCATCACAGAACATGTAGCAAATTCTTAGGGTGCCTCTGCGCTGTTTCCGCCCTAATCCGGGAAAAGCCCGTTTATCCCAGCAAGGGCCCTGCTCGGCCACTAGGCCGCAGACAGACAGTGCACTGACTACCTGCTGGGGTTCCCCGTTCTTCGCCCCATTCCTCACAGGCAGTCATCTGAGGTGCCGACAGATGACAATAGCTTTCCTTTATTTCAGTTGGTTGAATGCAGTTGTTGACACATCTGATGTATTGGATTTTGCTGAAATCGCGTTGGATTTTTCACAGTTGTGCCTCAGTAAAATCAGTGTCAGTGCGAAATTATACTGTTAACTTCTTGTTTTCTCTTTACTTCACCATGAGTGTCGTGAAAAAACCTAAATTTGATTATATCAAATACGGTTTTGCTTCTATGCAAAAAAATGGTGTTGACCAGCTGCAATGTGTTATTTGCTATGAGCTATTGAGTAATGATTCCATGAGACCTTCTCGTCTGGAACGCCATTTGTGGGCAAAGCGTGATGCATTGAAAGAGAAGCCGAAGGAATATTTTGCTGCAAAATGTGATAATTTGAAACGAATTAATATGGACACTGCGGGATCCTTCGCTCAGACATCAGAAAAAGTACCGGAAGCCTCGTATGAGTTATCGCTACTTATTTCAAGGACCAAGAAAAGTCATATTATCGGAGAGACACTAGTCAAACCCTGTTTGTTGTAAGCTGCTGATATTGTTCTTGGGTCAGAAAGTAAACAAAAACTTTCACAAATACCGCTTTCTGACAATAATGTGTAATGTCGGATTGATGATATGGCCGAAGACATACAAAATCAATTACTTACGGCCGTCAAACAATCGCAGTTTTTCGCAATACATTTAGACGAGATTACCGACGTTGTGAATTGTTGCCAACTGCTAGCTTTCGTTCGCTATATAGAAAATGAAGCAGTTAAAGAAGAGTTGCTGTTTTCTACAGAGTTAAAGACAACTTCAAAAGCAATTCAAGTAATGGCAGCCATCTCTGAATTCTTTTGTAAAAATGAGTTATCATGGCAGAAACTGATAGGCGTATGCACAGACGGCGCCCCATCAATGCTTGGATGTCGCTCAGGATTCGTGCAGATGGTCAGAGAAAAAAACTTTAGTGTTACTGCTATCCACTGTATAATACACAGTCAAGCATTGGCAGCTAAGACACTTCCAAAGGAACTCAATGATGTCTTGAAATTGTGCATCAAAATCGTGAATCATATTAAAAAGAGTGCGTTAAATTCCAGGGTATTTACGGCTCTTTGTGAAGACTTGGGAGCAGAGTATAAAACACTTTTATTTCATACAGAAGTACGCTGGCTCTCAAAAGGAAATATGCTAGGAAGATTATTTGAACTTCGAGACGAAGTGATGCAGTTTTTGGAAAATAACAAACTGAATTGTATGTGGAATTTAGGAAGCCCGGTGTTCATGTTGCATTGGCTTATCTGTCAGATATTTTTGAATCTTTAAACACACTGAATTTGAAATTACAAGGTGGAGAGTCAAACATAATTTTTCATCGAGATGCCATCAAAGCGTTTACTGATAAGTTGCAACTACGGAAACGTAAAATCTTAGCCTGCAATTATTCCTGATTTCCCAGATTGTTTGGAATCCTGGAAGAAGCCCGATTTCACAACGATTTTAAGGATACTGATACTAAGAGTAAAATATCTAACGATTTGCAGCACCTCACTGATGAATTCTAACGATACTTCCCTAATAGTTGTGACGATAAAATTTATTATAGGTTAGCGACGGATCCATTTCACGTTGACGTGGATGTGTTGCCAGACAGACTACAAGAGGAAGTCTTAGAAATTAAAAATGATTCTGCAGCGAAGTATGATTTGAGAAGATAGATAACCCTTTATTTTGGGTCAAATATCTCACGGTGTATCCCAGCACAACAGAACAAGCACTGAAACTGTATTTACCATTTTCAAGCACTCATTTGTGAGAAAGAGCATTTTCAGCGGTAGTGGCTATAAAAAATTAACTTAGAAGCAAACTCAATATTGCCAATGATTTACGTTGCGCAGTTTCTACTATTCTGCCCAGAATTCAAAATATTGTAAAAGATGTGCAAGCTCGTCCTTCACATTGATTTATTTGTTTGTTTCTTGCCATATGTGTGTGGAAATAATATTTTTATAATGAATACGTCACATTGTAAGAGAACTTGTTATTTTTCTCTTAACTATCCTTACATGTAGGTAATACCGTAAAATTATAAAAAACTATTTCGAAGGAACAATATAAAATAAACATAGTGAATCTGATTTAAATATAAATACTGCGTGTGATCCTTATGGATTCTGATGTTACGTGTTGTATGTTATTTCAACTAATAATAGTATTTCTTCTGGATGAAGACACAGCGAAAGTTTATCCTAGATATGGCAAACGAAGAGTAGTCCTAAAATCGTATACTGGTGAAGAAATGGTGTGCTGCAAGGGAATGTAATCAAGGTAGGGAAGTTGTTTTATTCATATTTTTTAAAATTCTGTGTAGTTTGCAAATTTATTTGGTTAAACTTTTTTTTATTTTTTGTCTGATTCTGAGAACTGGGCGTTTGTCGCCGTTCGGTAACTGTCGTCGTTGACATAAATGCCAAACTCTGCGCAATGACAATGGGGAGCGCTATAGGCGTACAAATCAGTGATGTTCGTTAACACCGTGACTGAGTGACTATTTTTTATAATGAGTGAAAGTAATAAGCTACACTCAAAATAATGGCCCGCATCCACTAATCTGCAAAGGTCGCAAATATTTTTCCTTGTTTACCAAGGACTTTATTTACTTTAGGAGTGGCTTATAATCACTAGACTAGACTCGTGACGTAATAACTGCGACTCGATACATTAACAGACCCCATGTTACATGACGTCACCATCACAAATTTTTCAATAGTTTCTTGGTAATTAATAAAAATCGCTAAATTTTTAGGGGGAGGGGGGAGGGGCACGGCAGTTTTCTTTTCGGCAGAAGGGGGACGTGACAAACAAAAGTTTTGGAACCTCTGATATAGAGGGACCATACAAGGACGATGTACTTGAGGGCAATATTGTGGGAACTGAAGAGGACGTAGATGAAGCTGAAATTGAAGATACGATAATGCGTGAAGAATTTCACAGAGCACAGAAAGACCTATGTCTAAACAAGGCCCCGGGAGTAGACAACATTTCATTAGAACTACTGATAGCCTCAGGAGAGCCAGCCATGGCAAAACTCTACCATCTAGTGAACAAGATGCATGGGACAGGCGAAATACCCTCTGACTTCAGCAAGAATATGATAATCCCATCCCAAAGAAAGCAGGTGTTAACAGGTGTGAAAATTACCGAACTGTCAGTAAGTCACGACTGCAGAATACTAACACGATTTCTGTACGGACGAATGAAAAACTGGTGGAAACCGACCTTGGGGAAGATCAGTTTGGATTCCGTAGAAATGTTGGAACACGCGAGGCAATACTGACCCTGTGACTTATCTTAGAAGATAGACTTAGGAAAAGCAAACCTACGTTTCTTGCATTTGCAGACTTAGTGAAAGCTTTCGATAATGTTGACTGGAATAGTGTTGACAGTCTCTTCGGGTTTGCTGCCGGATCCTAAAATCAACTTGACTCGATATTTTGGCGACCCAACTGGTCGCCATCTTCAGAAAAATGCTGCTTCTGCTGATGAGTCCCGCTGAGAACTGACGCCAGGTTGCAAATCGACGTCCTATATTGGCACCGTTCAGTACACGGCGCATGCGCCGCCCATCACGGCAAATGGCTCTGAGCACTATGGGACTTAATATCTGAGGTCATCAGTCCCCTAGAACTTAGAACTACTTAAACCTAACTAACCTAAGGACATCACACACCCCCATGCCCGAGGCAGGATTCGAACCTGCGACCGTAGCAGTCGCGCGGTTCCGGACTGAAGCGCCTAGAACCGCTCGGCTACCGTGGCCAGCGCCCATCACGGTTTCTGCCTTCCAAGACAGGGAGGTGGCGCCGCCCTTAGTGAAACACTGCTGGCAACGATATATCGCAATCAAGGCCGCACCGAAGAACGTTCAGTTTTGATGCGAGATAATACAGGATTCCACGTCTTGCTAAGAGGAAACCCATTGTCTCTGTTGATTAAATTATCAGCCAACCTAATTCCAATCGCCTCTTTATAGACACTGTTCCAAAAACCGGAAATGTTGGCAACTACCACAGTTTGATCAATTTTCATACTGTGTCCCTCATTTAGGCAGTGTTCTGCTACTGCCGATTTGTCCGGCTGTTGTAGCCTCGTACGACGGCGATGTTCCACACACCTGTCATGCACTGTGCGAATAGAACGGCCAATGTAAGCTTTCCCACATTGACACGGAATTTTGTACACACCAAGTTCCCTAACCCCAAATCATCTTTCACAGAGCCGAGCAGAGCTCTAATCTTAGAAGGTGGAAGCAATACACTCTTCATGTTAAAATTCCTTAAAATTCGTCCAATCTTAAACGATAAGCCTCCAGCATAAAGAAGAAAGGCCACAGATCTATGTTCCTCTTCATTCACCTCGGGAGATGGTCCAAACTCCATAGCCCGACGAATCTGCTTCTCGGTGTATCCATTTTCCTTAAAAACAGTCATCAAATGCTCAAGTTCTTGGGTTAAACTGTCTGCGTCGGAAATGGCATATGCTCTCCGTACCAAAGTCCTAAGGACGCCACTGCGTTGGTGTGGTGGATGACAACTCTTAGGATGCGGATACCAATCTCTGTGTGTCGGCTTTCGGTGAACACTGTGACTGGATGAATCTCTTTCAAATTCTGAAGGTGGCAGGGTCAAATACAGGGAGCGAAAAGCTATTTAAAATTTGTTCAGAAACCGGATGACAGTTATAAGAGTCAAGGGAAGCACTGGTTGAGAAGAGAGTGAAACAGGGCTGTAGCCCATCCCTGATGTTATTCATTCTGTATACTGAGCAAGCAGTAAAGGAAACAAAAGAAAAATTTGTAGCAGGAATTAAAATCCATGGAGAAAAAATCTTTGGGGTTTGCTGACGACATTGTAATTATATTAGAGACAGCAAAGGACCTGGAGGAGCAGTTGAACGAAATGGAAGTGTCTTGAAAGGAGCTTGTAAGGTGAACATCAACAAAAGCAGAACGAGGATAATGGAATTTAGTCAAATTAAATGAGGTGAAACTGAGGGAATTAGATTAGGAAATAACAAACTTAAAGTACTAAATGAGTTTTGCTATTCGGACAGCAAAATATCTGATGGTGGTCGAAGTAGAGAGGATATAAAAAGTTGACTTGAAATGGCTATGAGATCGATTCTGAAACAGAGAAATTTGTTAATATCGAATAAAGATTTGTCAGGATGGTTTTTCTGACAGTATTTGTGTATATGAAAGTGAAACATGGACGATAAATAGTTTAGAACAGAAGGGAATAGATGCTTTCGACATGTGGCGTTACAGAAGAATACTGAAGATTAGATGGGTAGATCACGTAGATAATGAGGAGGTGATGAGGGGAATTGGGGAGAAGAGGAAAAAGTTGACTAGAAGAAGGGATCGGTTGGTAGAACATGTTGTGAGGCATCAAGGGCTCACCAATTTAGTATTGGAGGGCAGCGTGAAAGGTAAGAATTGTAGAGGGAGACCATGAAATGAATACACTAAGCACATTCAGATGGATGTAGGTTTCAGTAGTTACTTGGAGATGAAGCATCTTGCACAAGATGGAGTAGCATGGAGAACTGCATCAAATCAGTCTCTGGACTGAAGACCACAACAACAACAACAGTCGCGATCATGTTCTGTCAGCTAAAGCTGTCACGTAGTGTTGATCACTTAGGCTGTAACTTCCAGAAACAACAGCGGTGGCCTTCGGCGCACAAACTGTTCGTCTCATGCGGCGCATTGGAAGTCCGCCGGTTATGGCATGAATCGGTTCCGGTAAGATTATCAAACGGCTTTCTTATCTGAGGGTGGTGGTCAAATGAACTGCTGAAATATTGTGTCAAGGTGAGTGTGTGATTCAGCTGCACACCCAACAAGAGTATTAACAGCTAATGCGCTGGGAAGTTTACCAAGTTGCAACCAGGTTTCAACTACTACGTCTTTTTCTAAATTTATTTCCATTCCTGTACATCCACTTCTGTGAAAATGGATGTTTGGACGATGGTCAGCAGTGCTTAGCAGAATCATGATGCTCTTAACCTCAGTTAATTTCTGTAGTATTTGTCGTCTTGCGTGACGACATGTGGTCTCAATCCAACACAGTTCTCTCGATATTTTTGTTGTTTCCAATTGTTTTTCCTTTAAGATATGTTCAGTGTAACTTCTTACATCCCCTCGAGAGCATTTTCGAATACTGCAGCATAATCTATCAATGTAGTAATACTATGAAAAGGTGGCATCAAAGAATGGAAATCACTGGTGTATAACTTCTCTATTCTGACATCCTCCACGTTTTGCGAAGCGAGATGTACAAGCAATGAAAACAGCAGCGGTGAACATATCCAGCGCACTTTACCTGCAAAACCACGGTGCAGTCACAAATATGTTCCGAGCAGGCGTGTCACGACAGTTGTCAAGATAAAGTTAGGCACAGGTGTTAACTTACAGACTTCTGTAGGGTCGACGTGGCAGCACTTTGTACACGGTAAATATCCAGGAAGCGACGAACAAATGAATCACCCGATAGTGATAATGCACCAAATACGTTGCACGTCAACATCAGCTGTGGGAATACAAAGTTAGAATGAAGGTACCACAGTCAACAAATGTTTAAACCGTAAAGAGTCGGAACAACAGTGAATTTGACTGCATAATAGCACGTTAACTGAAAGTAGCGCACTTGAATCTCTGGCACATCCATGTGAGCGAGAAACTCTAAAGCCAAGGTCTCTCATTCTGGCAGATCAACGGGAAGCAACTCGTGAACGTGGGTAATTTTTAACGGAGAGCAAAGAAGGATGTTACGTAGCATTTTACGCACCGTGCTCACGGGTATGCCCAATGTTCGGGGAATATTCCGTGCACTACACGTTTGTACACCACTACTCGTCTCCTCCTGCATTGCTGCGGCCACTGCTTCCACTGACGTTGAATCAATTCGTTTCCTCCCTCTACCAGGTTGCACATTAAAAGAACCCGTCTTTACGAATATGCAAATCATTTTCCGCAGATCCATGGCAGTCACTAGACCGACGCCTTTTTTCAAACCCTTCAGTATCAGGAACTTCTGCAGAGCGACCTGTACACAGTCATCATTTTTGTAATAAAGCTTTACAAGCAGACCGCGATCCTGCATTGAGAGAGTGATGGCGAACGTCACAGAGGCGAAAGGAGGAACAGCCGTGAACCCGGCGTGTTTATAGCAACTTCAATGGCTCGTGCGCATGGCTGGCGTTTTCATTTACGTATTCTGACACATGCATCGCCGTCTGTTGAACATTCACACTACTTTTTTCTTCTACCATGCGTTTTTCCCCTTTCCGATAATATTCCGTTGCAATTTGACGTAATTCTGACCAGTGGTGTTATTTCTGTAGTGTTTTGAAAGTTTAACTTTAATTATAATCACCCTGTACATGTACAAAATAATGTTATACTTTAGATTCAACTGTCTTAACGTACCCTAAAATACAGTTCTTAAGATTATAGCTGCCACACCTGTGAACATTTGTGAGACTAATATGTTAATGCTCAGTCAGCTCAATCATCTCCGCCAGCACCGCCTCCTTCCCGTTACCCAGTGTGGCTCTCGGCCGTCCTTATCTTCCGATGACCTTCTCCTTCACCTCACTCATCTCCTTTCCGAACAGCTTAATTCCCGTCGCTCCGCTATCTTCCTCTCCCGGGACCTCGAACGTGCCTATGACCGTGTATGGCATTCCGGTCTCCTCTTCAAGCTCCAAACCTTCATCCTTCCCATTAACTACGTCCGTCTGATCGGCTCCTTTCTCTCCCAACGTCCTTCCTACATCACCATCCATAGCACGGATTCCTAGACCTTTTTTCCTCCACCGGTGTGCTCAAAGGCTCCGACCTCTCCCCCCATCTGTACCTTTTGTATACGGTGGACGTGCAGCCGCCGTCATCCTCCGTCCACCTTCTCAAGTTTGCCGATGACACCGCCTTCCTTGCCCTTACCCCCACCCTGCAGCATTCCCAACACCTTCTCCAATCCAATCTTGACCGGTTCACCGCTTGGTGCAACCAGTGGTTGCTTAAGGTCAATCCCTCCAGAACCCAGGCGATCATTGTAGGCAAAGCCACCCCTTCCTTCCGCCTCCTTGATTTCTATCTAACCATCTATGGCCGTCCTATCGCCCTCACCCCCACCCTTAAGTACCTTGGCGTCACCTTCGACCGTCGCCTCTCCTGGACCCCCCATCCCCAGACAATCCAAGCCAAAGCACACTCCTTTCTGGCCATACGTGGGGTGTGGACCCCTCCACCATGCTCCACACCTACAAATCCCTCATCCGCCCTACCCTCTGTTATGCCCATCCTGCCTGGATCTCCGCCCCCCCTACCTTTTACAAATCCCTTCAGATCCTTGAACGCCATGCTCTCCGTCTCGCCTATCGTATCCGTCTCCCCTCCCCCACGTGGATCCTGTACAACCTAAATCCGTTCCCCCACCTCCTCCTTTTCCTCGAACGGATACGGATCCTCTACACTTCCCGTAAACTCGATCCTCCTCACCCGCTTGTCTCACCCATCCTCTCCCACCCCCGCCCACTGCCACACCTGTATCTCCATGTCCCACCTGCTCTCCATCTCTCCACCCTCCTTACCCTCTCCCAAGGTGGCTTCCGCCAGCTCCCCCTCCCTGATGATGCCCTCCTGCCCTCCATCTACCCCTCGTACCAACTTTGATCCTCCCCTCCCCCTTCCTGTGTTTTTTTCCTTTGGGCACCCTCCCTTCCTTCTCTCTCCTTTTCCCTCCATCCTCCCCTTCCTCCACCCCTCTTCCCCCAGGCTTTCCCTACCCCCCTGCTCCCTTCCTTCCTCCCCCCTATCTCCCTCGCCCTTGGCATCTCTGCTCTGCCCTCTCCCTCTCCCACCCCCCTCCTCCCCTCTTGGCGGGTCCTCGGACTCGTACACGCTCAGTGAACATTCGCGCGCCGGAGATCATCGCCTCGTGTTTCTGTGTGTGACGTCGTTCGTGCTCAAGTGTTCCAATGCTATTCGTTTTGTGCTCCTCCGTTCACGTGTGACAATTTTCATCTCTGCATGTGTCCACATGTCTGAATAAATTTTATCTTGGACTCTGCGCCCGTGAACAGCTCCATGTATTTTAAAAGTATATGTCTCCGTTTGTATATCCACCATATTTATTCTATAATTGTCTACATTTGTCTCTTTTGTATTCTCTGCGGCCAAAGAGCGGCGAACTATGCCGCTGATGGCCTACCTGTAACAGGTTTAAAAATAATAATAAAGAAAAAAATCAGCTCAATCTCTAGTTTTAAGAATATTGCATTAAAGTTGTTAATGTTAAAAAATGATAGGTAGAAATAAGTTGAATGTTTTCGCTTTTCTCGACGAAATTCCATGTAATGTTGGAATGATAAAGTTTCTTTTCAATTGAAAAAATAATCTTGTTGATATTATTGTTTGCATGAAATTATCGTCTGTTCTTTGATAATCGACTCATACTATTTGACATTTTCTTTCCTTTTTCGTGGTTCCACCTAATATACAGGGTGATTTCGCTAAATGGGGAAATGTGCAGGGAACGTTCTCTGGAGGGATAATGAGGGATAATGTCACATGGACATAGACTGGAAATGCGTTTGGGGTGGTACACCTTACTTGAATGTGGAGACAAAAGATCTTTGACGGTGGCTCAGGTATCAGCAACACTCAGGTGCCCCGCCCCACCCTGCCAGCGTGGCGTAAGCGAGAAGACCGTGTGGAACATTCTCCATGACAGCTGCCACTGTCCGTATCACTTACCACACGTGAAGTCCTCAGTACCTCTTGGGTTGCCTCCGACGTGACAGTCGTGCTGATAGTTCGCCGCATGGGCCACAGTGGTGCTGGGATTTCTGTCGTCCACCCTATTCGCAGATGAGGCTGCCCTCATCAGGATCGGTATCGCCAATCTTCACACCAACCACCAACTAGCTATGGAGAGTACCCATGGTATGGTGACAGCGAAGCATCAGCACCCATTCACCCACAGCATGTTAGCAGGTATTATTGGCGGTCGCCCTGTGGGACCAGTCATACTTCCGCAGACCATCACGATGTAGGATTACCTGTTCTTCCGGTGGGTGACGCCCATTCTGGGAGACCTACCTTTGGTGGTACTAAGCTTCATGTGGCAACTACGTTATGGTGCTCCATCTCACTGCCCTCTTGAGTGTCGAGCTAAAACGCTAGTACAGACAGAACATATCCACTAGCCTGGTATGTCTTCATGTGTGATTTCAATCACTAAAACTTATGCTGTCAAAGATCTTTTGTCTCCACCTTCATGTGGGTATACAGGGTGGTCCATTGATAGTGACCGGCCCAAATATCTCACGAAATTAGCATCAAACGACGAAACTACAAAGAACGAAACTCGTCTGGCTTGAAGGGGGAAACCAGATGGCACTACGGCTGGCTCGCTAGATGGGGCTGCCATAAGTCAAACGGATATCAACTGCGTTTTTTTTAAATAGGAACCCCCATTTATATTATATATTCGTGTAGTACGTAAAGAAATATGAATGTTATGTTGGACCACGTTTTTCACTTCGTGATAGATGGCGCTGTAACAGTCACAAACGTGTAATTACGTGGTATCACTTTACATTCCGACAGTGCGGACGGTATTTGCTTGGTGATACATTACCCGTGTTAAAATTGACTGTTTACCAATTGCGGAAAAGGTCGATATCGTGTTGACGTATGGCTATTGTGATCAAAATGCCCAACGGGCGTGTGCTATGTATGATGCTCGGTATCCTGGATGACATCATTCAAGTGTTCGGACCGTTGATCGGATAATTATGTTATTTAAGGAAACAGGAAGTGTTCAGCCACATATGAAACGTCAACCACGAACTGTAACAAATAATGATGCTGCTGTCACGGCTAATCCGCAGATCAGTAGCAAACAAATTGCGTGAGGATCGGGAATCACAAAAACGTCGATGTTGAGAATGTTACATCAACATCGATTGCACCCGTACCACATTTCTATGCACCAGGAATTGCATGGCGACGACTTTGAGCGTCGTATACAGTTCTGCCCCTGGGCATAAGAGAAATTACGGGACGATGATAGATTTCTTGCACGCGTTCTATTTAGCGATGAAGCGTAATTCACCAACAGCGGCAACGTAAACCGGCATAATATGAAGTATTGGGCAACGGAAAATCCACGATGGCTGCGACAAGTGGAACATCAGCGACATTGGCGGGTTAATGTATGGTGCGGCATTATGGGAGGAAGGATAATTGGCTCCCATTTTATCGATGGTAATGTAAATGGTGCAATGTATGCTGATTTCCTACGTAATGTTCTACCGATGTTACTACAAGATGTTTCACTGCATGACAGAATGGCGATGTACTTCCAACATGATGGATGTCCGACACATAGCTCGCGTGCGGTTGAAGCGGTATTTAATTACAGGTGGATTGGTCGTCGAAGCATCATACCATGGCCCGCACGTTCAGCGGATCTGACGACCCCGGATTTATTTCTGTGGGAAAAGTTGATTGATATTTGCTATCGTGATCCACCGACAACGCCTGACAACATGCGTCAGCGCATTGTTAATGCATATGCGAACATTATGGAAGGCGAACTACTAGCTGTTGAGAGGAATGTCGTTACTCGTATTGCCAAATGAATTAAGGTTGACGGACATCATTTTGAGCATTTACTTCGTTAATGTGGTATGTACAGGTAACACGCTGCCACAGCATTCGTTCTCAGAAATGATAAGTTGACAAAGGTACACGTATCACATTGGAACAACCGAAATGAATTGTTCAAACGTACCTACATTCTGTATTTTAATTTAAAAAACCTACCTGTTACCAACTGTTCGTCTAAAATTGTGAGCCATATGTTTGTGACAGCGCCATCTATCACAAAGCAATAAAAGTGGTCCAACTAAACCATTCATACTTCTTTACGTACTGCACGAATATGTAATAAAAATGGGGGTTCTTATTTAGAAAAACGTAGTTGATATCTGTTTGAGCTATGGCAGTGCCATATAGCGGGCCAACCATAGCACCATCTGGTTTTCCCCTTCAAGCTAGACAAGTTTCGTTCTTTGTAGTTTTTTCGTTTGACACTTATTTCGTGAGATATTTTGCCGGTTCACGATCAATGGACCACACTATATATCCCTTGGAGAACATTTCTGGTCGTATATCCATACTCTTAGGGCGTAAAATAAACGCCGGCACACCAGTCGGGAACAAGAGAGAAGAGAAGGCTGTGAGGTCAGCCGTTAGCTGGCTTACTGACCTCTCTCCAGGGCGAGAACGCGACAGCAGCGGCCGCTAGTTGAAGACGACAAAAGCTCAGCGTCCGACTGGTGCAAGCGCTTTGAGAGCAGTGTCAGCGTTAGCCACTTCCTTAGCCGATGCATCGTAGCCTCTTCATTAGCAATTCCCACGTAATACAGTTCGAGATTAGCAGTCACTGCGGTACAGTTGACAGTGTTGTTAGTAGCGGCCGCTAGGACCAAAAGTGTTGCTTGTCTTTGTCTATTCTGAAGGAGACTGATTATTTGTATCGCTCTTTGCTTGCCACCAAAAATATGGTTCAAATGGCTCTGAGCACTATGGGACTTAACTTCTGAGGTCATCAGTCCCCTAGAATCTAGAACTACGTAAACCTAACTAACCTAACGACATGACAAACACCTATGCCCGAGGAAGGATTCGAACCTGCGGCCGTAGCGGTCGTGTGGTTCCATACTGTAGCGTCCTGAACCCCTCGGCCACCCCGGCCGGCGCTTGCCACACATCGGTGGAATTGCACTTGTGAATGATCGAGTATAAAGGACTACAAGAATTCTCAGATCAAAGTTAAGTATTTGTACTTGTCTTGTTGTAATAAAACTATTAATACTAGTTATTTGATTGTCTGTCTAGCGAACCAAGTGTGCAGGATTCCTAGAAACAACACATATTACTTTTGCTCTGTGCCCTGTCAGTAACGAACTCCCGCAATTTGACTCCTTCCAAAAAATCACTGTGTGTGTTACGTAGTGAAATTTGCCTTACCCTGGCCAGTAACATGGATCAGAATGAAAAGTGGTAAGACATCATCAATTGCCCTTTTCATTTACTATGAGAATATCACTCTACTTACAGAATAATGAGGCTGGTGGAATATGATAATAATAATTATAAAAGCGAATCGGCCTGCAGTAATATATGTACACTACTGGCCCTTAAAATTGCTACACCACGATGATGACGTGCTACAGACGCGAAATTTAACCGACAGGAAGAAGATGCTGTGATATGCAAATGATCAGCTTTTGAGAGCATTCACACAAAGTTGGCGCCGGTGGCGACACCTACAACGTGCAGACATGAGGAAAGTTTCCAACCGATTTCACATACACATACAGAAGTTGACCGGCGTTGCCTGGTGAAACGTTGTTGCGATGCCTCGTGTAAGGAGAAGGTTCTGCTCCTACTCCTCTCAATGGAGCAAAGGACACAGGGCGGAGTGACCAACATGCAAACGGCAACCAGTGAATGCCGGGATTTAATAGCCATCGCCACATCCTGTCGCCTTCGAGCTGCTCTGATCTCCATTGATTTCGACTATGCATTCGACAGAGTTCACCACAAGTTCCTTCTGTCCGTTATGGCCCGCATGGGCTTCCCGCCTGACTTTCTCGACATCTTTCAGCGCCTTTTCCGTGGAGCTGCATCCCGTGTACTGGTGAATGGACGGATTGCGGATCCCTTTCCGATCCGACGGTCAGTTCGCCAAGGATGCCCACTCTCCATGATCCTTTACGCGATCGCACTCGAACCACTTGTCGGAGGGTTGAAAAACAGGCTCTCGGGCATGTCATTGAGGGATCACACCTTTCACTGCAGGATATATGCTGATGACCTTCTATTACTTGTCCGATCTGGTGACGAGGTACGCTCGGTGATACAATGGATCAATCGCTATGGATTGGCAGCGGGCAGCCTCATGAATGTGGCCAAGTCGGCAGCGATGCCCATTGGGAGAGGTCTACAGGAGGACGCTTTAGCCCCACTCCAACTGGTTAACAAGATCCGGTTTTTGGGCATAACATTTACACAGGATGTGCGCCGCACGGCTGCCATGAACTATGCACGATTACTACAGGCAATACGCACAGAAGTTCGCCGGAACTTACTTCGACGGATGGACCTCCTACAGCGTGTGGAATACCTCAACCTTCACGTGGCAACTAAGATGATCCACATGGCCCAGGTCCTACCGATATCGGCAGCGATGGCACACAGACTGCAAGCAGCGTTTGGATATTACCTTACAGCCGGACACCTATTCAAAGGCCGCTACGAAACACTCACCCTCCCTCTGCTTCATGGCGGACTGGGACTTATAAATGTACGAGCGAGGGCTACAGCATTATACTTGTGCACAATGATGAAATTGTGGACCCACAAAGATGCTTCCCTTACGGGACGTCTGTTAGAGGAATTGCTGCCGGCGTCTCTTCTGCCACCTGTCACGGTTGCGCACATTACACCCTCACTCTCGCACCTCTCGGCATTTATTCTTGAGTATAGTTATGTGCACCCAGACCTTCCCAACACTCGCACTCCGAAGGCGAGAGACGTTTACAGGCTGCTGCTAAGGTCCATCCCTCGCAATGTGATTGAGAGGAAGAGCCCTACGACCCTATGGCCTGCAGTGTGGAGAGCGGTCCAGAAGCCGTTCCTCCCCACGGGTACGAGCCGTGTGGTACCACGTGGTGAACGGGAAGGTTGTAACACGACAAAGGCTGCACGCTATTGGGATGACGGATTCCCCCCTTTGCCCACGTTGCCTCCTCGTTGATACTGACGAACACCGTTTAACATGTGGATCGGCGTTAGAGGTATGGCTGCTAGTGCATAAGATCCTCGCCTGCTACCTACGTATCGCACCTCGCACAATTGAGCCATGGCTCCTCCTTTGTCCAGAGGATACTTATTTCCCACCTGCGAAGACTCACGCTCTCACATGGTTTAAAGGCATGTACATATACTACCTCTTTCGAGATTATGAGAAGATGGTGTTTGATTACTGGCAATTTCTCCAGGACAGTCACAGCACACTTGAGTGTACACCCCGATACCGACAACTATTTGCGAACTATTTGCGCAGTGTCTTCGATAACCCCCCTCCCACAGCTGGTGAGTACCGGGCAGAGGATGACCGCCTTCATGGGGCTTCACACGCTGCGAAATGTTGTACCAATTTGGAACATGGAATCTTTACGTAGATGGGCCATGCACATGGAATGGCGTGCGGGATTCGGTTAAATTTTTTTTCGTTATTATCTATCATCACACTATGGGTTTCAATTTCTATTTAATAGTTTAGAAGGAACTCGTGTTCTGTTGTTGCTACGGATGTACATTCTAATTTTGTTTGTCGTAACTGAAAGACGCCTTTTTCCATCTATATAAAAAAAAGGTTGGCAGAGGAAATAATTTACAATAAAAAATTAAAAAAAATAAAAACACAAAAATATAAAAAAGATAGCCAAAAAAAGTTGGAAAAAAATTAAAAAAGATGTTTAGGCCTCGGAGTCTTATGCCAGAGGTAAAAAAAAAAGATGTTAGAGCACTTGCCCGCGAAAGGCAAAGGTCCCGAGTTCGAGTCTCGGTCGGGCACACAGTTTTCAAAAGAAAAAAAAAAGTGGTCAGCGAGCCGGAAACTCATACCTAACGCCCCGGGTTCGATTCCTGGTTGGGTCGGAGATTTTCTCCGCTCAGGAACTCGGTGTTGTTTTGTCCTTATCATCTTCATTTCATCCCCATCGACACGCAATTCGGCGAAATGGCGTCAACTCGAATTACTTGCACTCGTGAACCGTCTACCCGACGGGAGGCCCTAGCCACACGGCTCTTTACCGAGGATGCATGACAGCAGACATAGAATGAATTTCGAAATGTCCTGCTGGGACCGTAACAGCTCAGTATACAAGGTGGTCCATTGATCGTGAACAGGCCAAATATCTCACGAAATAAGCGTCAGACGAAAAAACTACAAAGAACAAAACTTGTCTAGCTTGAAGGGGGAAACCAGATGGCGCTATGGTTGGCCCGCTAGATGGCGCTACCGTAGGTCAAACGGATATCAAATGCGTTTTTTTTAAAATAGGAACCCCCATTTTTTATTGCATATTCGTGTAATACGTAAATAAATACGAATGTTTTAGTTGGACCACTTCTTTCGCTTTGTGATAGATGGCACTGTAGTAGTCACAAACATATGGCTCATATTTTTAGACGAACAGATGGTAACAGATAGTTTTTTTTAAACTAAAAGGTTTACCGACCACATGCTGAATGTCGTTCAATGTTCAACGTGGAGTGGTTTCGCATCAACTTTATGTAATACTAAGGAGTTAAAAGAAAACGTGATTAATGGCGGTAACCACCCTACGGAAATCCCAACATTAACAGCGAATCACAAGTAATATCATTGTTCATATTACTCATCAACAGTTGCTTGTACACGAAGTTGTACTTTAAATGACATGACCAACGTCTTCGTTCCGGATCTGGATGCAAACCCAGAACGTAAAGCCATTGTTAACTAAGCAAAGCTTTGTGCCTTATCGAGACTCGATCACTAGGCAGAAAGAGACGTCAAATATTGACGTTTGCTGCAGTATCAGTTATCAGTTCTCAACTTGAACGTAAATGATGATAATGTTTGTACGAAAGCAGGAACCCTAACATGACAATTACCCTCTTGGTAATTAACCTCGAAAGACGTTGTATAGTGTTGCATTGTCAAGGAATAAAGGATGCACATGTTTAAAATTTAAATGCCATCATGTAATGCTGGGGACAAAGATGCGAACCCAGCACCTAATCGGATTGTTGAATAAGTACGTAAAATCAGAATGTAGATATCACAGTTTGTCACCAGTTGTGGGGTTGGAACCTTAAATGACGACTGAAGTTGTATTGCCTGACGGGGATTCGAACCCGGCGCTTGTCCAATGTTGGTCCACCATCAGCGAGATGTCACACGCGTAACTAGAAATAAGGTGACGTAAACGTCTATGCTGACTGAGAGTCGAACGCCGCACACATGGTTATGAAGACACGTTAATAAACAACTTCATATTCAGTAGTAGCTAGGAGTAGCATGTTTAGTTGCAAACCTTAAGGCCTTACTCATCCCTAGTAACGTGTTGCCTAATATCTGCGATATCATGATGTTAATTTCCAAGTGGATTGACTGCCGTAAGGAGCAATGTTCTCTAGTAGTCGTGTATCATTGAGATGTAAATGAAGTGCTTCAGCAGAAAGTAATTTCCGTCGTGCAGCACGTATTGTTTCAGAGATAGTACATGCTATAAGTGCACAAAACGTGTATTATATACTAAGTATATACTATTATTTGGAAAAGCTGCCGCCAAACCTGTTAGTTGTCGTGGTTGAATACAGGTTTTCTTAACGCTACATCTAATGCATAGCGCTTACAAGAAAGTATAGTTTCCTGCGTCATGCTATTGCTAGCTAGGTGAAATATTTTGTGGTAGCTATGTTTAAAATAAATGTATTTTTGAAAGTATTGTTCGTCGAATATTTGAATAAATCGTCAACTGTAGGTGTGCCTGCACATGTTATAGCATAATAGCTGTAGCTGCGTTGGTTTGTACTACAGACTTGGGTAGGTTAGGTGTAACTTTTGATCCTTCAAGGGGTGATCGTGGCCATGCGGCCCGGGTCTGTACCAGCCGCGGCTCGCGAGCTACGGGCCAGCCAGGCTGGCCGAGGCGAGACGCAAGCGAGCGAGCTGGCGGTGGCGTTGGTGGGCCAACAGCCCGGGACGAGCCAGCACGGCTGCGCCGCATGCCTCTGCCTCTGCCGCTCCTTTAACGTAAATATGTTTACCTCCTCTCCTGGAATCAGTATAAGAGCGGCAAGCAGAAATACACGTCAGGCTGTCTGCCGTAATGGCTCACTGGAAGAGGTCTATTCGAGGTAGAGTCAAAAAATGGTTCAAATGGCTCTGAGCACTATGGGACTTAACATCTGAGGTCATCAGTCCCCTAGAACTTAGTACTACTTAAACCTAACTAGCCTAAGGACATGACACACATTCATGCCCGAGACGGGATTCGAACCTGCGACCGTAGCGGTCGCGCGGCTCCAGACTGAAGCTCCTAGAACCTCCGGCCTGCCGAGGTAGTCGTCGCTCTCATTGAGGAAGGAGGATGTTCCATCAGAGAAGCTGGCAGACGATATGGCGTACCACATACCACTGCAACGAGATGTGGGAAGATCTGCCTTGAAAGAGGCACCACCAGCAGGGCTCCTGGTTCAGGCAGGAAGAGAGTGAACTCACAGCAGGAAGACAGGGACCTAGTGTCTAGGAGCAGAGAAAATCCCTTTCTGAACGCGAAGCAGTTGCGGTGGGAGACCAACTTCCCCGGCTACAGTGACACGATTCGCCGAAGGCTGAGGGACGCTGGACTGCATGCGCGACAATCCGCCGTGAAACAAGAGCTCAGCGAAGACAACGTTTTATACCAGCTAGCATTTGCGGAACTCCATCTGAGGGCGTCGTTGGACAACGTCATTTTCACTGATGAGAAGGTGTTTTCCACCAATAACGACGGTCCACGAATCGTTTACAGGCCGCAAGGGACTCGCCATCGAAGCGCATATGCAACCACGACGAGAAGAAGTGGCCGGCTATCTGTTACCTGCTGGAGTTGAAATTCTGCGAGAGGGGCGGGAATTCTTCACAGGATAGCAGGAACTCTGGACAGCGCGCAGTATGCCCACATATTGGAAAATGTGATGCTTCCGTCAGTGCGAATGCTGTACGCAGAAGGGGACGTCACATTGGAAGAGGACAATTCTCACATTCACAAGTCTGCATCTGTTCAGCAGCGGCTCTCCATGATTGGCGTCAACGTCATGGACTGGTCGCCACGGACGGCTGATATGAACTCCATGGGCTGAGGTCACCAGAACATTAACAGAGAACTGGCCACGAAACCAACCAACTACTGCGGTCGCTCTTTGGGACTGCGTCCTGGAAGCCTGGGAGGAAGTTGCTTCTTCAGGCTGTTACGTCCGACGGCTTATACATTCTATGCCAAGACGCGTGATAGAAGTACAAAATAATGAAGGATTCTGGATAAAATATTAGAGTTCTTAAAATGTTTTGTTATGTCTTCTTTTTCGTCATTTTTCATCATTGAGAGCTAATGGAAGATCGCGTGGCAACAGAAAAGATACAAAATGGGTTAGCTTTCCTTTGAGTTGCCCTTTTAATTCAAGTGGGTTTCTTTTGAATATACAGTTTATTAAGTATTCTATTTTGATTTCATTTATACCCTGTCTACATACTTACAAACTAATCAGCATAGATGGACTCTGTCACAGCAGTTTTTGTTATTTCAAATACGTCCCTCTCTTCCCCTCCATCCATGACTACACCCTCCGTCCTCCACACAATACGCCAACGATTTCATATTATGTGTACTCGTCGCGCGGGATTAGCCGAGCGGTCTAGGCGCTGCAGTCATGGACTGTGAGTCTGGTCCCTGCGGAGGTTCGAGACCTCCCTCGGGCATGGGTGTGTATGTTTGTTGTTGTTGGGTTGTTTTTGGGGAAGGAGACCAGACAGCAAGGTCATCGGTCTCATCGGATTAGGGAAGGATGGGGAAGGAAGTCGGCCGTGCCCTTTCAGAGGAACCATTCCGGCATTTGCCTGGAGTGATTTAGGAAAATCACGGAAAACCTAAATCAGGATGGCCGGACGCGGGATTGAACCGTCGTCCTCCCGAATGCGAGTCCAGTGTCTAACCACTGCGCCACCTCGCTCGGTGTGTATGTTTGTCCTTAGGATAATTTAGGTTAAGTAGTGTGTAAGATTAGGGACTGATGACCTTAGCAGTTAAGTCCCATAAGATTTCACACACATTTGAACATTAATGTTTACTCGTTGTTAATATCTCTTCTGTGCTCTCTCACACTCTCTCTCTCTCTGACACTATCGCCGCAAGTGCCTTTTTATTACACTCCCCCAAAACTTTGTAAACAAATCTAACGGTGTCCAATGACGCTACATTTTCTCTTTTAATTGCTGCTGTCTTTACTCTCTATCATTCCTCTCACTACCTATGAAACCGTATTCTTTGATCTCGCCTTCCCTATAACCCATTCTTCGTTCTGAGAACTGTCCTTCCTTGTCTCTCGGTCCTAAGATAAAACGAACTGTGGCACACGTCTAAGTAAGCAATACTTTGCAAGCATTTCACGCTTATATTTTGCACATATGTACTTCTATCCATTCCCAGATCCCGCCCTCCTTCCTGTTACGCGTCCCTTGACATCTGCATCTACATCTAAATGAATACTCTGCAATTCATAATTATGTGCTTGGCAGGGGATTCTGTGGTCTGGTTGATTAATCTTGTATTGATGTGTAAAACATGTAGGTTCACATCTCACGTCAGGTGTGGGTTTTTAACACACACAAGTAGCTCTCCTTCACCCCTTGTAACGCCAATTGCAGAACGCCAGTAAGCTCCGTAGTTCAATATCCGCAGTAAAGATAACATCTCTTCGCTGCCGACTGGGCATTCGTTTGAGCTGTGACAGATGGAGAAACCCCGTAAGGCAGAGACTTTGTCACCAGCAAGCCGTCGTAAACTAGAAACCGTATTTCATTTAATGAACCAATGGCCATGTAAGTTCACAAGGCTCTTACTTTATTTGAAACTGAGACGTTGAAAATTGTGGTGCTGGACTGGGGTTAGAATTCGATTTCACTGTGTTTCCGAAGATTGAAAACTCTTCTAAGCGTCCTCGAAAGGAACCAATCTGGTTTCGAATCCTGATCAGCACGAAGTATTCATTATTTCATTTCAAGCCCTAGCATGTGCACTCCGAACTACTGGTGAAAATAGTTGCATTTTCAACGTCTCTTCGTGCGTTGTCAGCTGTAACGTGTTCCTTTCAACTCACAGCCACATTATGAGCTTTTTATCACAACATTACAAGATCAAAAGTTTCCTTACATATTTTCAAGTTCAAACATTCCTCTCCATCCTACTGGTGAAAACGGATTTGGGTTTGACCTTCGTTGTGATCACCAACGACGACATGTGGATTCAACTTAGAGCCAGCAGAGTATTTTCCATCACATCATTGAAAGCACAAACATGCCATTCCTAGCTATTATTGGAAAAGAATGTGATAGTTAAAGTTTCTTCATGACCAAGTGTGCGGGGTTTGAATTCCATTCAGCACAGAACTTTTCGTCGCCTGATGTCTACCTAACATGCGCACATCTCGCCACTGGTGAACCAAGAATAGCTATTTATTGTCTGTTCCTGGCTGGAAAATGACAGTGCTAGATGCTGGGTTCGAATTCCAGTCAGGCAAAAACAATTCTATCGTCAATTATGGTTCCAGCATTACGCTATTGGTGAAAATATTTGATATTTAACTTCTGATTTTATGTACAGTCTTGCTCAAAAGTATCCGAACGACCTGAATTCCATTTCACCTGATTCCCATGCTTCTCACATAAAGCAGTTGTCTAGCAGTTCCTCTAATCGCTCCTTGGTACAGTCGTTTGACTATTGAAAATGGTTCCAACAAGTCACCACTAGAAAACACTGCTCTGTATCGCAATAACTCGAGATGTAAAGTAATACTACGATACTACAAATATCAGGGAACACCTTATCAAAGGTAAGACTGTCCTTAACGCTTGTAAGTTCACATTTATTACAATAAATGACATACCTGAAATGTTACCACTCTCATTATTACGTCAGATAGGTAATGCACGTAGTAAGTTCGTCGTATTCATGATTTCCTCATCGAAGTAACATACCATACCTGTACTTTAACACAAAATGTCAATAAAATTTTACAATATTCACGAGCAGATAGTTGAGAATGTGGTAGAACTTCAAATGACACGACGAACCGCCTCGTTCTGCATATGAATTCAAACCCAAGTCATGCAGGCTAGGCCGCAGTGCCCGTGGGGTTCTAGGCACTTCAGTCCGGAACCGCGTGACTGCTACGGTCGCAGGTTCGAATCCTGCCTCGGGCATGGATGTGTGTGACGTCCTTAGGTTAGTTAGGTTTAAGAAGTTCGAGGTTCTAGGGGAATGATGACCACAGATGTTGAGTCCCATAGTGCTCAGAGCCATTTGAACCAATCATGCAGGCTAAGATTTCGTGGCTGACGGAAATGAACAATCATTCCTGACTAGGTATAATGAGAGCGATATACCTCATTTTTGGACAGTATTAGTTAGCAAATATCAATATTAAATTACATAACGTGAACATTTTTAACGTACGCGAATCCCTACGCAGCATCTATTGTCCCTGTTCACGAACTACGAGAGATGTTAAATATTGCTACTTCACAAGTAACTTACTTGAAATGTAGGAGGTAAGGCTTTGTGTTGGACCGGGAATCGATCCCAGAACCGAATCTGAGTGTTATCGAAGCACAATCAACTTTGTCATATTGGATTTTCTTGGCAGTAGCTAGATGTATTAAATGAAATGACGAGACGAAACATTAATTTCTCCTTTCCAGGACTCCAACCCGGCACGTATCGCTGTTATATTCTAGGGAAAACGAACGTTAAGTATGGGTTTGTTACACCAGCAGCGACATGTGAGCATGTTTGAACTAGAAATAATATGACGAAGTGTTCAGTGCTGACTGAGAATCGAACCCCAAACATATCCTTGTTGACTACACACAAAGAGACGTCAGCTACCGAATTTTTCTCCACCAGCAGCTCGGAATAACATCCTTGAACTTACAGTGATGTCGCAACTAGTTCTGTGTCTCACTGGGAGTCATAAACGTCAGATATTTTTAGTGTTGACAACGAATGAAAATGCATTAAAAATAAAAATTATTATCCACCAGCAAATAAGTTGTTCTCATGCTTGAGCTTGATAATACATAGTGACAAGTTTAGTGCTGGGCCAGGATTCCAACCCATTCACGCGCAATATGTGGAGATGTTGAGGAATCTGCAGTTTTTAACAAACAACAAGTTGTAGTCGAGCTGTATTGTCACGAAGGGATCAAATTCCGCGTTGAGGGCGGTCTGAGTTGCATTCCCAGTTCTGAACCAATTTTATCGACATACAGAAGCTCAAATAAAAGACGGAATAAGTGTCCTGTGCCCATACACAGGGTTTGTTTCGTCACTAGAAATAAATAACTAGTATAAGAAAGGTTACTGGTGATAGAGTTTCTACATGTCGCCACTCCTTACTTTATTGTGGTTCCACCTAACGTCTACTTGATAGAGAAGGAATATCATGTTTAATGTGATTTTCAGACCACAATACCATTATACCTTCTTCACTTGACGTAGCCAAAATAGAATAGAATCTGCCTCTCCCTATCAAAAAACATCGGCAGAAGTTGGATTCGAACCTAGACCATCGTCATATGAATCATCAGTCCAACAGACCACCAAAACCTCTTCTATACGACTCTTTTCTCTATCATAACACCGTTGTGACACACAAGATGAGAATTCTGAAACACATGCTGCCTGTAGTGGTTAGCAGGATGTTCAGTACATTCATTTACATGGTTGACCGAATTGCCATGAACTAGCTGCCTTGGCTACCCAGTGCATACATTCGACTCTATTTTGTAATCACCGAAATAAAATAACGTAACTACCACCTACACAGAACTGCCAACAGTGTTGCATGCAGAATTTTGAATAGGAAGTGTTCCTTTCTACTTGAGCTATTCTATTGCGCTATCTGTTTGTTGAAACCATCGTGCAGCGCAAAAGAAATGCTGTAACTGTCTGTTTCTCAGATGTCTACATCCAGCCATATGCATTATCTCACAGCACTGTGGAATGCCGAAGTTCTGGACGAACTGTCATTCACTTCCAGAGGCGCTGTAGCTACGTCACAGCTAGTAGCGTACCGGTAAGCGTCGCGCACTGTTGATAAGACGTCGCGTGTTATATTATATTCGCTACTACATTTTTTTTTAAACGCAATTCTGCTGTCTGCTGAAGGTAACATTTTAATGTAACTTTGACATAATTATCTTCACTACTCAACCCAAAATAGTCGCAGGTGGAAAAAAGGCTAACTACTGCGTCATTTTATTCTTTTCAGGTTTAATAGACGGCCGGGCAGCAGATGCGCTCGAAGCTTTTGTATTATATATGGGGAGAGCGCATCGTGCCAAAATAGTCAGAAAAGTATTTTCTACATTAGCTGTCGTATGGTAGTGGCATTTTATTCTTCTTCAAACCTTGTTTGACAGCTTTAACTTCGAACAAGTTTTCTACATGCATGTAATCAATAATCTGCATGTGCATTGTCACAATGTTATAGATAACATCAGAGAATTCGCATGTATTTTTGATGATTAATTTCTCTCTCATGTTTAGTATTGTTTGAACAACACTAAAAGAAACCTTACGAAAACTGTGCACTGTATTGTAACAAATGAAATAAAACTACCCACGATAATCTTACGACGAAAGGAAGTCTGTTTTAACAAAACTGAGTATCTGTACACAAGCGTGCCTCTATCTGCACGAATTAGTAAAATACTACTCACTTAGATTCCGATTGGGTCTTTGTTTAAATGGTATGCTGTTTCATACTCAACAGGTATGCCAACGTGGTATTTCATAAATAAGGTTACGTATTCCTAGAAACTCAAAATTTGTTTGTTAGCAGCGGAAAGAGGCGTTACCAGATGTGCAGCATTGTAAGTTTTTCACCATTGCACTTTGAGCTGAAAGTATTTTCTTGCGATTTGCTAATCAATTTATTTCCTTCATACTTATCACCCTGGCATGGGAGCCTTAAGGGAAGAACATTATTGAATTTCGTATCGTTGACGGTCGATTCGAATTTCTTCAGAGACGCTTGTATTGTATAGCAGCTGGGCAGTCAGAAAGCCTAGATCTACGACCATTAACACAACGCACTGAGTCGAGCTGCCAAGAGGATTTGATGTGTAAAGGTTTTCTTCTGATTTAGTTACAGAATTTTTTCTGGGAATTCGCGACTCCATGAAATAATACACAAAAAAAGCTCGCACGCGCTGCCCTCTACCACGGTTAGAACTGACGATTTTCTTACCCGTTGGAACACGAGACACGGGCGGTACCACGGGGCTACGGACACACTGCTGCCGGCACGCCACTCTCGTTATGGTATTGGTCGCTCAGCCTCATAAGGCATCGTGAAAGATATTAAAAGTTGTCACTTATGTGAAGAACAGCATTTCTTTAGCCAAAAAATTGAAATTTCTGTCTCAGTGCCTTTACGTGAAGATTATATACCACGAGTCATTCAAATGGAAAGGGAATATCAAGTGAATTTAGCGAGTCAGTTCAGTACCATACGCGGAAGTGATTGCATCGTCACAGTGTTGCCAAATGTTTGTGACGATGTTGCCAATTCTCAGCTGTCCTAGGAACAGCTCTGTTGCGTTATAGGAGGAGAATCCTGTGCTCGTGTGATAGGAGGATACGGAGAGGAGGCAAGGGGTTTGGTTAATATGCAGCGTTTTCTCCTACCAGCTGTATCAAACATTCAGGTGTGTAATCTTCCATCACGATTACAGTTTCCCACAAAATATATACGAATAAAACACTTACCTTGTTATTTTGTTACAAAAGATTATTTCAGTACAATAAAATGTCTTTGGAAATCAACTTTCCCAACCTGTCACGAAAAGTAAGATAACAAACACTTTGCACCGCGAAATCGATTGCATCTATGTGCAGACTTGCGATCATACAAGTAGAATTTTATGAATTGCACGAGAATGTAGAAAAATGTTGGTGCGAATGGAAGCTGTAAGAAACACAGTTACCTAATTATTCAGTACCACGCAATAATCAATTCATTTGATAATTCAGAAGAGAAGGAACTAAAAATTATGCCCATTAAGACAGAAACTAAAGTGCAGATGCGGGCACTGTGCACACCTGCGCTTTTTCATCTTCAGATCTATACAAATAATGTATACTAACCAGCGTATTTTTTGCTTTCGTAATGTTTCCCTCTTGTTTAGTCTTCTTATGATGAACTGGATCCACAGCCATGAGTCAGATTTTTTCTTTGTATCCTTCCATCTACTATCTTTGTGTGCTGTTGTTCGGTGTTCAAAAAGGAAAATATTATGCCTGCCCCCACGAGGTATTAAAATGAGGTCGCAAAAAGGCTAACGCATTATAATGAAAATACAGTGAGACGCCAATTTGTCTGTCGTCATGGTGTTAAGTGGACAGAAATAGTTGGGTGTTATTGTCGTCTTTTCTTATTGAGATTTTCATATTACCCTGACACAAGACGCCGAGATAAATGTGTATATTCTCCGTGACGAAACATCCCACATTCCATTCATCCCGATCCATTCGTTACGTGCATCGGCGGCAATGAGTGATAGGAAAGCTGTTGTGGGGTGACGAATAACAATAACAATGGTAGTAGTTACAAATTAATAATCAAGGATGTTTACTGCATTACAGACGATTAACAAAATAACCAAGAATGGCTGAGTGTTTAATTGGCGCACTGAGTAGGTGTTCTTACCACTTTGTTACTGAATTCTGTTCTAGTTGTTTGCAGAGAGAAAACAAAGAACCCTGTAGCCATACATATCGCTAGTACAACGAGATATTACCTATCAACTACCCTTGCTTTACATCACGAGACGAACATGGCGTCACTGAGCTGATATTTGATATACATTTCTGTTTTCTCTCTCTGTCTCTCTCTCTCTTTTTCTTTTTCTTTTTATTTTTTGAGGAAAGCATCGAGAAGCGCGATAATAAGCAAGTAGGCATATAACCAGTTTACAGTTATTTTCATCGGGATACATAATGCAAAAATACAACTTTTATCTGTGTTATTGCGTAATTCCAGGTTTTGACAGTCTATTCGCGAGCTTGCTCGCATTCAGTGGGGTTGAACATATCACAGAAGCAAGCAAAACGCAAATATTTCTTGCACCATGCGCAACACATAAACGAAATCTCGCTGCACTGACGTGTTGTCCGATATATTGCACGGGAAACATATCTGATTCACGTTGCTAAATACAGCTCTATCAGATATCAATTTGGAAGCGTACCAAGTGTATAAAAGTATATCTTGAGCAGAAAGGCCCATAGAGGTATTCGACTGAAACATAGCCATGACCAAAATTGTAACTGGGGTCGACAGCATCGTCGTCTACCACCTTGACAACTCGAATGGTGACAGTGCTCGGCCGGTTACTTACGTTACTGGTATCAAAACTACAGCATGAAAACACAAAAATGTTAATAACCCGAAGATCATTAGTTTTGGAACCCACAGAAAGTAAAGCAGTCATCAGTCGCAAGAGTGGTTTGAACACCACAGTGCTTTAATAGGCACGGACTTGTTGGAGGTGGTATGCTGTTGCTTTCATCCGACCTTTGAGTTGACTTACCTAGCCAGTCAGTAGGGGAACCTACAGTTTTACGTGGCTTTCGGACCACAGTGCAACTTGGCATTTTTCACATCAACAAACACTGCCCCAGGGGAAATATGTGTAAAACGGCATATAAAAGTAGTGTGACTGGTGAGGAATGAAACCTGAGACCTTCGTATCCATAGTCTTGCTCTTTATCACCTTGCCACCATGCAGCCAACACTGTGGTTTCTGCTTGCCATTAAAATTAAGGATCTCTCGTTTGTACCTGCGTTGGCACTTGCGTGTCCCTTAGGAGCCCTTGCCTTTGGGATTACCCTCGTATCCGTGTGTGTAAACGCCTTCCAATGCCCACTCAAGGAAGACAAGGATACCTAGTCTAGCTTCAATACTACAAATACGCCTCTGTTTGTGGATGAACGCAGACTTAGGCTGATAATCCTTTTGAATATTTATGAGTACTGTACCCATTGGTGTGAAACTCGTTTTCTACCAATGGTTCCCACAGCTACAGGAACACTACTTTTTCTTAAACAAAATACTTACGCAGTGCTATAAGACGAAAAGATCGACCTGACACAAGCTGTGGGGAGTTTGTTTTACAACCTACGTACCTGAATAAAGAGCTTATCCTATATAAAATATCTGTGAACGTTGCTGCATAAGACGATTTAAGAAGAAATTAAATTCTTGCAGCTACGACAATGTTTAAAGAAATCATCTTAATGGCACTAAATCGTGGTTGTGAATCGTTTACTGGCTGTACTCTGCCGCATTTCGCTGGTTGGAAGGAAAAAAGCTTAGTGACAAATTTCACACAAGGAAAAGAGGGACGAAATGTCTCCGACTGGAAGGTCATGTTGTTTTATGTAAATGATTACAAAATCAGCTAAAACGAACAGTGAGGCTGTCAGTATAAGCACATTACTGTTGTCAGTATGATGTTGTACTGCCCAGGGCCTGTAATGATAAGGGGACCGTTTAGATCAGGCATATTGTATACAGAAGTGGAAGAGAGAGCACCACTAAATTACACAATCCGCATGCATTGCACACACTCAGAAATTACAGTTACTTTGTACTACTGGAGCCCAATGAGTGAATTGCATATTTTCCTGTAGAAAAGAGCATGGGCAAACAGTCTTCGCTACATTAGGTTACTTAAACTGGTGTCACTCTGAGTTAGAATTTATGGTCAGCGACTAAGTGTAAGGTCAATGAGTCGGACGCGGGTTTTGCAACTGTGAAATACTTTCCTACATTATGGAAGTGAATATTAAATGTGAACTAATAATGCGAAAATTTTGAACTTGGATAGCTTACAATGAAAATCTTTCTGTTTATTGCAAAGGAAAACAATTGATTTTCTAAAACATTCTCTGCCATACACAACTTGAAACAGGTCACGTCGACCAAATAATGTGGAAGACCTGACAGCAACGTATAACGGAAGATCCCTTGGCTTTTGGTTAGGCAGTATTCGACAGCCATTTCTAGGCACAAGTAAATGAAGAAAGGCAGCGCGTTTTTGTTATCAAGTAACGTCTTCATCAATTACTTTAGTTTTAATGTAATCTGCGAGTAATTGTTGATGTTTGATATTAACATGTAAAGGACACTGTAGACAGGGAAAGAACCTCTTCTTGGGCAACTACTTCTATAATGACTAAAAGGCATTAAATGATCTTCAAGCACATGTGTTCCAGCAACGGTATGAAGAAAATGGTAGTAACAATGATGGTAATAATCGAATTTTCTGGTAACTTCACACTTCACAGTGGATTTTCTCGAACTAAGAAATTTGCTGAATTAGTGAATATTTCAAAATGGCTTCACATTCTCGCGTCCGTCGGCCGTCGTAATTTAATATATTATTATTATTATTATTATTATTTATTGTTGCCGACTTACGTGGTGGGCCTTAATAAAAATGATATTTCATTCAGTTTTGATTTACGGTTAAATGCTTTTGTGAAGTTCTCCTTTTTAACAATATTGATCTTAAATTATTTGTTACGTTAATGAATGTTAGACTCGTTGAATCTTAAAACATGGGCATACAAGTTGAACATTGGAATAAACTTTTCATATTAATTTCCTCGGCTAGTCAGTTCACTTTAAAGCAAAAAATCTTTAGTTATTAATTACAGTTGCTGCCCACACACGCGTGAGAGTATTTTTCTTACCTCCGTTAACCATTGTATTGTAGTTGGAGTCCTGGTTCTGGCTCTCGGCTATGCAACGTCGGGTGGCTGTGGAGAAAAATTAATATTATATTAATAGCGGGCGAGTTTTCCGCTACCGCTAATTTTTCGTAAGTTAATATCGCCACGTAATGGCGTCGTTGGCTGCATCGGCCGCTGCGATTGTTCAACTGTAAATTACTTGAATGCAGGTTAATTCAAGGAAGGCGGACATGAAATCGGGATCACCTCTTACAAATAAAAAGTGAACAATGATATTAAATCAATATATTATCTGCTTAATTCGTACAAATACGCTTACATTTGCCAGCACTCGCAAGATGTCCGTCTACACACAACCAAGACAAGAGAAGAAGTGAAGACGACTAAAAAATTAACAAAAGAGCGTTTCTTGTCGTCTCTTCAGATCATTTTGTTATATTTCTTTGCACTCGAAACTTACATAGAGAAATTATTATTTTACGGGTACATTATATAAAAAATCGGTATCATTCAAGTTTTAAATGTCTCTTCTTTATAAATACTGTTTTTTAAGTGTTGTTTTATTACCTCACTGGGGTCGCTATAACATCGATGCTATGATGCCTAAAAGAGTCTTTACATCCTGGAGACATAAGAATAGCGTAATCTCCACGTCAGAAGATTGCTTCTACTTAACCATTTAATAGACTCGCATTATTTCCACCGTGATTAATTTTGTAAGCTAAGCACATCATCTGTTACAGCACACTCCTGGGACTTGGAAATGTGGCCACAATGGTCTGGTGGAACGAACTATCACAGGTCCAACACGTGGGTTCAGGCATTTAATTTTAAGAGTCACAAACAGATTTACTTTACCTCTGGTAACCGCAACAGAAAGACGTTATAGTCCAGAATCCGCATTAAACATCACGTTCCTTCATTACCAATCGGGCAGAGCCGGTTTACATTGTTAAATGACCTTGGCGGAAGTCATGGTAAACAGAAGTACTGTGTCCGGTAAACTTAGTTAAATTAGAAAATTTAATTTTATTTGATGAAACGATAAACATTTAAAGGGACAGGGCTCTTATTTTTCTTGTACTTGATTGAACTAGAGACGTTGAAAAATTTGGTTCTGGACTGTGATTCGATTTCGTATCTCATCTTTCGAGGATCTGAATCCCTCGGAACAATATAGTTCAATCATTTCGTTCCTTTTCCCAAGAATGCAGTCTTCTCTAGTTCAGTGGGTCCGAATCCTGATCCAGTAACCAATATTCATAATTTCATTTCAAGCCCTATTACGTGCATACTAGTCTGCTAGTGAAAATTAACGTGCATTTTTAATGTCTGTTCATGTGTTGCCAACAATCGCAATAGGTGTCGTAATTTCTGGTCAAATACGCACACATCATACTGTTGGTGAGCAAGCAAGTGTTACTTAAGTTATGTTCGTGGATGATAAAGAAGGACGGTAGGTGCGCTGTTCGATTGTCGCTCAGGCACAAAAATTTGTATCCTTATTTTGGATTCAAACACCTAGCAGCTGGTAAGAAAAACCGATACGTAATAATTGATTTTACTTCGTTAAAAATTCGATTGCGTGTTGGGTTCGTATCTCCATCACAGAACTTCACATCATGCGCTTCATCTTTAAACGCATGAGCACTTTGCTCCTTCTGAATGTAGGTATATCACACATCTTTCGTGGTTAGTTAACAGAGACGAAAGGGTCTTTACTGGAGTCTCAGTTTATTTCAAAAACTGTCGTCTTTTATTTTCAAGATTACATTTGATTACTGATATTGGCGAAAATATCTGTAATTCGTGCCTCTTCATGACTAGTCAGCAATATGATTAGATTAGATTAGATTAGACTAATACTTGTTCTATAGATCATGAATACGACATTTCGTAATGATGTAGAACATGTCATTTTAATGAAAGATTTCTTTACATACCATGATTCAGTTTCTTTCCAATAATTTTTTACTCTCTCTCACATTCTTTTTTATTTTTATCTCTCTCCCTCATTCTCTCTCTCTCTCTGTCACACACACACACACACACACACACACACACACACACACAGAGTCTCTTTTTATTTTTATTTGTTTGTTGTGCTCGACTATCGGCGCGGCACGAAAACGTTCGTCCATGATTTTCTTAGTTTTGAGTACACTTACGAAAGATATATAAATACAACTATGAGAGTTACTGAATTATGAAGCTAAGTTTGCAGTCAGTTCTGAGTATTATTAGTAGCTACGCTCCAGTCTCTAGACCAAGTTACAGAAATGTGAATCAGACGGATTACGTATTCCAGGCCGTAGCAGCCGCGTCTTTGAGACGTCAGCTATGGTCACTTCCCAGCCCACTGTAGGATCACATTGGTTCCTCTTCTTCGTGATGGTAATGAAACTGAGACGTGGCAACAAGGCAAGGTATATATGTCAACTTTGTGATCGACGAGTTACTTCCTGGTGTGCACGGAATTAAGCCTCAAAGTTCACTTGATTTTTCCTGTCGTTTCCATTGAATAATTTGAGTTACTATTAACGCTTCAGCTGTAACAAAAGATTGTAAATTTACGGTTTTCAGCACAGGAAAGTCGTTAAGCGTGAAAATCGCATCTAATCTCGTCCTTTAAATAGCTGTTTACGAGTTCTAGCCACTACTCGTCTCGAAAGACGAAATATAGACCGATGCATCTTCCACAGCTCTGTGGAAGCGTGCTAACCTGGGAGAAAGCGTCTGTTATGGTTTGCGGTTCCAGTCTTGCTGACTGTAACGTTTTTATCCCTTCTGTGAAAGACCTACAAGCAGTCAGATCACACATCGATAAGGAAATTGCTAGAAATTACTTTCGGCTCATAGTGCAATGGTGAAAATCTTACAATGCTGCACAACAGGTAACGCCTCTTTCCGCTGCTGACAAGCAAATTTTGGGTTTTTAGGAATACATAACTTTATTTGTGAAATGCCACATTTGCATTCCACTTGAGTATGACACAGCATACCAATCAAACATATACCCAATCAAATTTTAAGTGATTAGCATTTTACTAATTTGTGCCGCTAGAGGCAGGCTTGTGTCAGTTTTATTGAAACAGACTTTCGTCGTAAGGTTATCGTGGGTAGTTTTATTTCATTTCTTATAATACAGTGCACAATTTTCGTACGGTTTCTTTTAGTGTTGTTAAAACATTAGAGAGAAATTAATCATCAACGATATACGCGAATTCTCTGATGTTATCTATAAGAGTCTGACAATTCACATGCAGTTTATTGATTACATGCATGTAGAAAACTTGTTCAGAGTTAAAGCTGTCAAACAACGTTTGATGAAGAATAAAATGCCACTGTCACACGACAGCGAATGTAGAAAATACTTTTCTAACGTATTTTGGCATGATGCGCTCTCCCCATACTTAATACAAAATTTTCGAGATGCATCTGCTGCCTGGCCATCTACTAAACCTGAAAAGAACAAAATGTCGCTGAAGTTAGCCCTTTTTCCACATGCGACTATTTTGGGTTGAGAAGTGAAGGGACTTATGTTCAAAGCTCCATTCGATCGATTACTTCAGCAGACAGCAGTATGGCGTTTTAAAAAATGTAGCAGTGAATGTACCCAAGCTCATGCATATGGTCGGATCTAGACTTCTGAGAGACAGACAGTTATAGCCTTTCTTTCGCACTGCACCACGTTTTTAACAAACGATAGCGCAATAGAGTAGCTCGAGTCGAAAGGAACACTTCCTATTTAAATTTCTGCATCCTACACTGTTGGCACTTATGTGTAGGTGTCAGTTACGTGATTTTATTTCGGTAATTACAAAACAGAGTTGAAAGTATGCACTGGGTAGCCGAGGCAGCTACTTCATGGCGATTCGTTCAACCAAGTAAATGAATATACTGAACATGCTGCAAACCACTACAGGGAGCCTGTGGGTCAGAATTCACATCCAGCGTGGCGCAACATTGTTATGATAGAAAAATGAGCGATAGAGAAGAGAATTCGGTGGTTTCTTGAATTGATGCTAGGTTCATGTACTTATGGTCTGGGTTCGATTCCAACTTCTGATGATGATTTTTGATAAGGAGAGACAGATTCTGTTCTATTCTGGCTACGCCAGGTGAAGAAGGTATAATGGCATTGTGGTCTGACATTCATGTTAAACATGATGTTCCTTCTCCACCAAGTAGACGATAGATTGAACTACAATAAAGTCGGGAGTCGCGACACGTAGAAACTCTATCAACAGTAACCTTTCTTATACTAGTTATTTATTTCTAGTGACGAAAAAAACGCTATGTAGGATCAAAGGACACTTATTCCAGCTTTTATTTGAGCTGCTGTATGTCGATAAGCTTGGTTCTGAACTGGAAATGCAACTCAGACCACTCTTAACGCGGAATTCGATCCCTTCGTGACAATACAGCTCGGCTACAATTTGTTGTTTGAACAGAACAGCAGATTCCTCAACATCTCCACATCTTGTTGTTGTTGTGGTCTTCAGTCCTGAGACTGGTTTGATGCAGCTCTCCATGCTACTCTATCCTGTGCAAGCTCCTTCATCTCCCAGTACCTACTGCGACCTACATCCTTCTGAAGCTGCTTAGTGCATTCATCTCTTGGTCTCCCTCTACGATTTTTACCCTCCACGCTGCCCTCCAATGCTAAATTTGCGATCCCTTGATGCCTCAGGACATGTCCTACCAACCGATCCCTTCTTCTAGTGAAGTTGTGCCACAAGCGTCTCTTCTCCCCAATCCTATTCAATACCTCCTCATTAGTTACGTGATCTACCCACCTAATCTTCAACATTCTTCTGTAGCACCACATTTCAAAAGCTTCTATTCTCTTCTTGTCTAAACTATTTATTGTCCATGTTTCACTTCCATACATGGCTACACTCCATACAAATACTTTCAGAAACGACTTCCTGACACTTACATCTATACTCGATGTTAACAAATTTCTCTTCTTCAGAAACGCTCTCCTTGCCATTGCCAGTCTACATTTTATATCCTCTCTAATTCGACCATCATCAGTTATTTTGCTACCCAAATAGCAAAACTCCTTTACTACTTTAAGTGTCTCATTTGCTAATCTAATTCCCTCAGCATCAACCGACTTAATTCGACTACATTCCATTATCCTCGTTTTGCTTTTGTTGATGTTCATCTTATACCCTCTTTTCAAGACACTGTCCATTCCGTTCAACTGCTCTTCCAAGTCCTGTGCTGTCTCTGACAGAATTACAATGTCATCGGCGAACCTCAAAGTTTTTATTTCTTCTCCGTGGATTTAAATACCTACTCCGAACTTTTAATTTGTTTCCTTTACTGCTTGCTCAGTATACAGATTGAATAACATTGGGGAGAGGCTACAACCCTGTCTCACTCCCTTCCCAACCACTGCTTCCCTTTCGTGCCCCTCGACTCTTATAACTGCCATCTGGTTTCTGTACAAATTGTAAATAGCCTGTCGCTCCCTGTATTTTACCCTAGCCACCTTTAGAATTTGAAAGAGAGTATTCTAGTCAACATTGTCAAAAGCTTTCTCTCAGTCTACAAATGCTAGAAACGTAGGTTTGCCTTTCCTTAATCTTTCTTCTAAGATAAGTCGTAAGGTCAGTATTGCCTCACGTGTTCCAACATTTCTACGGAATCCAAACTGATCTTCCCCGAGTTCGGCTTCTACCAGTTTCTCCATTCGTCTGTAATTAATTCGCGTTAGTATTTTGCAACTGTGACTTATTAAACTGATAGTTCGGTAATTTTCACATCTGTCAACACCTGCTTTCTTTGGGATTGGAATTATTATATTCTTCTTGAAGTCTGAGGGTATTTCGCCTGTCTCGTACATCTTGCTCACCACATGGTAGAGTTTTGTCAGGACTGGCTCTCCCAAGGCCGTCAGTAGTTCTAATGGAATGTTGTCTACTTCCGGGGCCTTGTTTCGACTCAGGTCTTTCAGTACTCTGTCAAACTCTTCACGCAGTATCGTATCTCCCATTTCATCTCCATCTACATCCTCTTCCATTTACATAACATTGTCCTCAAATACATTGCCCTTGTATAGACCCTCTATATACTCCTTCCACCTTTCTGCTTTCCCGTCTTTGCTTAGAACTTGGTTTACATCTGAGCTCTCCACATATTGCACATTAAAGTGTTCGAATTCTGGCCCTTCACTAAAGCTTTCATTATGTATTATCAAGCTCTAGCATGAGAACACCTGTCTGCTGGTGGGTAATAATTTTGATTTTTAATGTATTTTCATTCGTTGTCAACACTAATGATATCTGACGTTTTTGAGTCCCACTGAGACACAGAACTGTTGGCGAAATCATTGTAAATTCAGGGATGTTATTCCGAGCTGCTGGTGGAGAAAGATTCCGTAACTGACGTCTCTTTGTGTGCAGTCCACAACGATATGTGTGGGGTTCGATTCCCAGTCAGCACTGAACCCTTCGTCATAATTTTTTTCAAGTTCAAACATGCTCACATGTCGCTGCTGATGTAACAAACCCATTTTTAACGTTCGTTTTCTCTAGAATATAAGAACGATAGGTGCCAGGTTGGAGTCCTGGGAAAGAAAAAATTAATGTTTCATCTCGCCTTTTCAGTTAAAACATCTAGCTACTGCCGAGAAAATCCGATATGTCACAGTTGATTGTGCTTCGATGACATTCCAATTAGGTTCTGGGTTCGAATCCCTGTTCAACACAAAGTTTTACCACACGGCATTTCAAAGAAGTTACATGTGAAGAAGGAATATTTAACATCTCTCGTAGTTCGTTAACAGGGGCAAGAGATGCTGTGGAGGAATTCGCGTCCGTTAAAACTGTTTACGTTATGTAATTTAAAGTTGATATTTGCTAACTGATACTGTCTAAAATCGAGGTATATCACTCTCTGTATGCCTAATCAGGAATGACTGTTAGTTTCCGTCAGTCACGAAGTCTTCGATTCGTCTGCGTGACCCGGGTTTGAATCCATATGCAGAACGAGACGGTTCGTCGTTTCATTTGAAGTTCATACATATTCTCAACTATCTGCTCGTGAATTGCTTAAATCTTAATGTCATTTTGTGTGAAATAATAAGTACTGTATGTTATTTTGAAGAGGAAATCATGAATACGACGAACTTAGTAAGTGAATTACCTATCTGACGTAATAGTGAGAGTGGTAACATTTCATGTATGTCATTTATTGTAAGAAATGTGAGCTTACAAGCCTTAAGAACCGTCTTATTTGTGATAAGATGTCCCCTGATATTTGTAGTATCTTGGTATTATTTTACGTCTTGAGTTATTGCGATACAGAGCAGTGTTTTCTAGTGGTGACTTGTTGGAACCATTTTCAATAGTCAAACGACTGTACCGAGGGGCGATTAGAGGACCTGCTAGACAGCTGCGCTATGTGGGTTGCATTCGAATAAGGCGAAATGCAGTTCAGGTCGTTCGGATACTTTTGAGCACGACTGTACATAAGACATGTGCAAAATAAATATTTAATTAAGACAAGTATAAAGCACGTACAGTTAAAACATGTGGAACAAAAGTGAACCTTACACAGCAATAATGTTTATAAAAGAGTTATTTGTCAGAAATGCCGACATGGAAAACACTGAAGACAGAATTAAGGCAAGTCACATAAAAGTTGACCTGAAGTAGTATTGTTCATCAAAGAGCGCTATAAAATCGATACAGGAGGGATATCAGGCCTGACATCTGGTCACACAAAACAATAAATTTTCCGATGACAAACTTTATTGTACTGATATGGGTATGCTAGATATGATGGGACGAGTATCACTTTTACGTTTTCGTCAACAGTGTACATGTTTCCTTACCTTATAAGACACACAAAAGTGAGATTTGTACCTTTCCTTCTTCCACAGAACCCACAATTAAATTACCAGAAGAAGAAAATCGTTGTCTGTAGTACAAACAGTGGTTCACAATGCAACGAAGAGTTGTGATTACACACCCAGTAACGTAAAATCCCTAACAGACAGCAAAACGTTTCCTCTGATAACTCCTTAAATTATGCACAAGACTATCTATTACTGTAGTGTGTAAAAGGTAATGGGCAGGAATTGCTGACTAACATCTGTCTGTCTTTCATTAAGAAACATAAATATATAAATCTTACACCATGGACGTAAATTTCCAATAGAAGCTAATTTGATATAAAACGACTCATTCCACATTATTACGATACATCGTGCGAATGATTTATGGAACATGAAACTAACTATTGGTACGTCACAAAACATGCTATTAGCCTATATGCTTTCAAAATCTCAAAATGAAATCCAAGAGTAAAATTAAGCAGGTTATCAAAGTAGACATACATTCCAATTGTGATATGTTCTTGAAAAACCGACAGAGTTACTGGCAAGAAATGTTCCGGAAAAAGAAGCAAATAGGCTCGTGTTGGAAAGGTAAGCCAATATGGTATGTTACACAGGTTACTGGTTACGCTATCATTACTAAAACAAAAATAAGAACTTAAAATGCTTACATAGATGTTAAAGAAAAATATAAATTTTATGGGGTCTAAGGCTTTGAGACTATTCTCTGTCGCATTTATAGTATTGTACAGTGCTCGAGGATTGTACCCGTGGTCTAGGGGTAGCGTCTTTGATTCATAATCAAAACGGCTTCGGTACCGGGTTCGATCCCCACCACTGACTAAATTTTGATAAATAATCAGCATTGGCGGTCGAAAACTTCCGGCATAAGAAATAAGCCTCATTCTGCCAACGGCCTTGTCAAAGAGGGCGGAGGAGCGGATAGAGTTTCAGGGCACTCTCTTGTCCTAGGGGTGGGAAATTGCCCCTAAAGGCGGATGAATCAGCAATGATCAACGACATGAGGATACAGAAGGCAATGGAAACCACTGCATTAAAGACACGTAACGTGTATCCACAGGACATGTGGCCTGTAATTGAAGAAGTGTAATGATGATCTCTCCATTGGCAAAAGATTCCGGAATAGTCCCCCATTCGGATCTCCGGGACGGGACTGCCAAGGGGGAGGTTACCATCAGAAAAAGATTGATTAATCAAAGAAAGGATATCGTCTTACGAGTCGGGGCATGGAATGTCAGAAGCTTCAACGTGGTAGGGAAACTAGAAAATCTGAAAAGGGAAATGCAAAGGCTCAATCTAGATATAGTAGGGGTCAGTGAAGTGAAGTGGAAGGAAGACAAGGACTTCTGGTCAGATGAGCATCGGGTAATATCAACAGCAGCAGAAAATGGTATAACAGGTGTAGGATTCGTTATGAATAGGAAGGTAGGGCAGAGGGAGTGTTACTGTGAACAGTTCAGTGACCGGGTTGTTCTAATCAGAATCGACAGCAGACCAACACCGGCAACGGTAGTTCAGGTATACATGCCGACGTCGCAAGCTGAAGATGAACAGATAGAGAAAGTGTATGAGGATATTGAAAGGGTAATGCAGTATGTAAAGGGGGACGAAAATCTAATAGTCATGGGCGACTGGAATACAGTTTTAGGGGAAGGAGTAGAAGAAAAGGTTACAGGAGAATATGGGCTTGGGACGAGGAATGAAAGAGGAGAAAGACTAATTGAGTTCTGTAACAAGTTTCAGCTAGTAATAGCGAATACCCTGTTCAAGAATCACAATAGGAGGAGGTATACTTGGAAAAGGCCGGGAGATGCGGGAAGATTTCAATTAGACTACATCATGGTCAGACAGAGATTCCGATATCAGATACTGGATTGTAATGCGTACCCAGGAGCAGATACAGACTCAGATCACAATATAGTAGTGATGAAGAGTAGGCTGAAGTTCAAGACATTAGTCAGGAAGAATCAATACGCAAAGAAGTTGGATACGGAAGTACTAAGGAATGACGAGATACGTTTGAAGTTCTCTAACGCTATAGATACAGCAATTAGGAATAGCGCAGTAGGCAGTACAGTTGAAGAGGAATGGACATCTCTAAAAAGGGCCATCACAGAAGTTGGGAAGGAAAACATAGGTACAAAGAAGGTAGCTGCGAAGAAACCACGGGTAACAGAAGAAATATTTCAGTTGATTGATGAAAGGAGGAAGTACAAACATGTTCCGGGAAAATCAGGAATACAGAGATACAAGTCGCTGAGGAATGAAATAAATAGGAAGTGCAGGGAAGCTAAGACAACATGGCTGTAGGAAAAATGTGAAGACATCGATAAAGATATGATTGTCGGAAGGACAGACTCAGCATACAGGAAAGTCAAAACAACCTTTGGTGACATTAAAGGCAACGGTGGTAACATTAAGACTCCAACGTGAATTCCACTGTTAAATGCAGAGGAGAGAGCAGATAGGTGGAAAGAATACATTGAAAGCCTCTATGAGGGTGAAGATTTGTCTGATGTGATAGAAGAAGAAACAGGAGTCGATTTAGAGGAGATAGGGGATCCAGTATTGGAATCGGAATTTAAAAGAGCTTCGGAGGACTTACGGTCAAATAAGGCAGAAGGGATAGAAAACATTCCATTAGAATTTCTAAAATCATTGGGGGAAGTGGCAACAAAACGACTATTCACGTTGGTGTGGAGAATATATGAGTCTGGCGACATACTATCTGACTTTCAGAAAATCATCATCCACACAATTCCGAAGACGGCAAGAGCTGACAAGTGTGAGAATTATCGCACAATCCGCTTAACAGCTCATGCATCGAAGCTGCTTACAAGAATAATATACAGAAGAATGGAAAAGAAAATTGACGATCAGTTTGGCTTTAGGAAAAGTGAAGGGTCGAGAGAGGCAATTCTGACGTTACGGCAAATAATGGAAGCAAGGCTAAAGAAAAATCAATACACTTTCATAGGATTTGTCGAGCTGGAAAAAGCGTTCGACAATATAAAATGGTGCAAGCTGTTCGAGATTCTGAAAAAAGTAGGGGTAAGCTATAGGGAGAGACGGGTCATATACAATATGTACAACAACCGAGAGGGAATAATAAGAGTGGACGATCAAGAACGACATGCTCGTATTAAGAAGGGTGTAAGACAAGGTTGTAGCCTTTCGCCCCTACTCTTCAATCTGTACATCGAGGAAGCAATGATGGAAATAAAAGAAAGGTTCAGGAGTGGAATTAAAATACAAGGTGAAAGGATATCAATGATACGATTCGCTGATGACATTGCTATCCTGAGTGAAAGTGAAGAAGAATTAAATGATCTGCTGATCGGAATGAACAGTCTAATGAGTACACAGTACGGTTTCAGAGTAAATCGGAGAAAGACGGAGGTAATGAGAAGTAGTAGAAATGAGAACAGCGAGAAACTTAACATCAAGATTGATGGTCACGAAATCAATGAAGTTAAGGAATTCTGCTACCTAGGCAGTAAAATAACCAATGACGGACGGAGCAAGGAGGACATCAAAAGCAAACTCGTTATGGCGAAAAAGGCATTTCTGGCCAAGAGAAGTCTACTAATATCAAATACCGGCCTTAATTTGAGGAAGAAATTTCTGAGGATGTACGTCTGGAGTACAGCATTGTATTGTAGTGAAACATGGACTGTGGGAAAACCGGAACAGAAGAGAATCGAAGCATTTGAGATGTGGTGCTATAGACGAATGTTGAAAATTAGGTGGACTGATAAGGTAAGGAATGAGGAGGTTCTACGCAGAATCGGAGAGGAAAGGAATATGTGGAAAAACACAAGGAGAAGGGACAGGATGATAGAACATCTGCTAAGACATGAGGGAATGACTTCCATGGTACTAGAGGGAGCTGTAGAGGGCAAAAGCTGTAGAGGAAGACAGAGATTGGAACACGTCAAGCAAATAATTGAGGACGTAGGTTGCAAGTGCTACTCTGAGATGAAGAGGTTAGCACAGGAAAGGAATTCGTGGCGGGCCGCATCAAACCAGTCAGTAGACTGATGACAAAAAAAAAAAAAAAACAGTACTCGAACGTGTTTATTATTGGTCATACATTGTGTGAAGCTTCATAGGCAACATTTCAAAGTGCGAGGATGTATAAATAGTAGAGAGACTAATGCACTGACAATCTAATAAAATAATAAAACATGCACTTTTTTTACACACACAAAATATGATAGCATGCCTTGCTCCTTTCCTCTTTGTAAGCGTTTATGGGCTAACAAAGAGCACGTAGGTACTTTTTTTCTTTTTCACAAACGTGAACATTAAAAAATGTGCATACGACTCGAAAGCTGAAAATGTAACGAACTAGAAGCAATACCAGTAAGCAAACAAGAATGGTTTCGAAGTTCAAGCTTCGCTTTCTTTCTATACAAATAGAGTAAAAGTGGAAGTAAATGGATGACCAAAGCATTCTTTTCAGATCACATCCTTTTCTTCTTCGTTATGCGAAGTTAACGAAGAAGTTAACAAAGAACAAGTTACATAAACGAGGCGAAATGTGTTGTATTACTAAAGCAAATACACAGTCAAGAACAAAAAATCGTTAAAAATTGTCTTCCTGAAACTATGTTATTCATGTGCGTTCTGAATATTAAGTATTTAAAAAAACAGCTGTTGCGTGAACGCGACAGAAATAGTGATCAAGAAGCTTTCGTTAACAGTAGTCTGTTAATGTTTTGGGCTACTTAGGATGGTGGCAGGCACTACTCTCTCTGGGTTCAAACCAGTGTACAACAAAAGTATGTAAGGTTATCACCTTTCTTTTTTTATCTACATGGTTAGTACTACGGAAAAAATTATCGTTGCTACTAACTGAAATACTATAGTCACTGTGGAAACAGGGGTACTTTGAGTGGAGAAACCGAAAGGAAACCCTCAAGGAAGTTTACAATTCGTTGACACGGTAGAAACATATACTGAACATAAAGAAAATTATTACCATGTATTTCAGTCTGAAAAGGGAATATCATTCTAGGAATGAAGTTTCTTTGTGTAGACATTCAAAGATAAACGCAAACGGAATGTCATCGGCTAATTACGTCCTTTAGAGTCCCATCATCACTTAAGAACAGCCAGTGCCGTTTACTTACGAACTAGTCACGTGTACACTCAATTATTGACTACAGAATTATTTTCTGGGGAAGAAACGCACTACATATCAGCACTCTTTTGAAATTAAAGGAAAAATAGTAATCAGGCTCAAAGTAAATCTCTGTTCAAAACAGTGTGATTTTAACTACTCCATCTGACTGCATGTACCATTTTGCTATGCACATCAGAATTAATGGTGATCACCACTGCACAGATATCTCTGTAAACGCAACATGGATGTAAAAAATGAGAAGGAAGTTCTCATTATGTCACAAACTTGAGGTCCGCCATCTTACACAGCCTAAAACATTAGGTATACCGCATTTGTACCTCGATGGGCCACCGCGCTCGTACTTCCCTGTAATGTAAATCTGACTTGCCTGTGCCCAGTTTTGAACGTTGGCGATATCTGTCGTCTTTCATGGTCGTATCCCAAGTTGCATCTGGTGACTGGATTGTGTGGAGATGTGGCTGTTTAATAAAAAAATGCCAGCTTGCGTCGTTTAAGGGTGGAGTAATCGATCTGACAATAATCAAAATTCTAAAGTATAATGGAATTTCATTCCATTCGTAAGTGGAGCGTTTCAAGAAACATTTTCTTCTTTACACATGAGTTATAGTGCCGCTGTTTGCTTTTACTGTTCTGGTTTAATTCCTATCATTTGACTGTAGATTTCATGTCAGTCCAGCTCGAGAAGCTCTCTGGGTAAAAGCTGTTGAAAAGAAAGGATTGGTACCAACCATATTTAGCAAAATATGTTCACAACATTTTGGGAAAGAACACATAGACCGAACATCACTTTTGTCACTGCGTATTAGGGAAAATGCTGTGTCGTTGATTTCTTCCGGCTAATCCCCCTCACTTAGAAAAAGCTAGTAGAATATCAATTTTGAATTCAGTTCCTATAAAATTACAACATAAAAGCTTCCTGCCGAGGTATCAGACATTATTTTTTATGTTATGTACAGTCGTGCTCAAAAGTACCCGAACGACCTGAACTGCATTTCACCTGATTCGCATGCAACCAGCATATCGCGGCTGTCTAGCAGGTCCTCTAATCGCTCCTTGGTACAGTCTTTTGACTATTGAAAATGGTTCCAACAAGTCACCACTAGAAAACACTGCTCTGTATCGCAGTAACTCAAGATGTAAAGTAGCTTAGAATGAAAATCTTTCTGTTTATTTCAAAGGAAAACGATTTTATAAAACAATGTCTGTCATACACAACTTGAAACAGGTCGTGTCGACCAAATCACATGGAAAAACTGACAGCGACGGATGTTGAAGGCAGTAAGATAGCTTGCCTTTTGGTTTGGCAGTACTCGAGAGCCATTTCTAGGCGGTAGTAAATGAAGAAAGGCAGCGTGTTTTTGTTTTCAAGTAACGTCTTCATCAATTACTTAAGTTTTAATGTAATCTACTAGTAACTGCTGATGTTTGATATTAACATGAAAAGGATTCTGCAGACAGGGAATGAACCTGTTCTTGAGAAACTACTTGTATAGTCATCAAAAGGGATTAAATGATCTTCAAGCACATGTGTTCCAGCAGCGGTATGAATAAAATGATAGTAATAATGACGGTAATAATCGAATTATCCGGTAACTTCACGCTTCACAGTGGGTTTTCTTGAACTAAGAAATTTGCTCAATTTGTGAATATTGAAAATGGCTTTACTTCGAGCCTATGATGCCTAGAAGAGTCTTTACATCCTGCTGACATGAGAATAGCATAATCTCCGCGTCTGAAGCTTGCTTCTACTTAACCATTTAATAGACTCGCATTTTTTCCACCGTGACTAATTTTGTAAGCTAAGCACATCATCCGTTACAGCACACTCCTGGCCCTGGGAAATGTGGCCACAATGGTCTGGTGGAGCGAGTTATCGCAGGTGCACTGCGTGGGTTCAGGAATTTACTTTTAAGAGGCAGAACAGATTTATTTTACCTCTGGTAACCTGAAGATAAAGGCGTTATAACCCATAATCCGCATTAAACATCACGTTCCTTCGTTACCAACTGGGCAGAGTCGGTTTACGTTGGGAAATGACATAGCGGAAGTCATGGCAAACAGAAATACAGTCGCCAGTAAACTTACTTACATTAGAAAATTTTATTTTATTTGATGAACCGATGGACATTTAAAGGAACAGGTCTCTTATTTTACTTGTACTTGATTGAACTAGAGACGCAGAAAAATTTGGTGCTGGACAGTAATTCGAATTCGTATCTCCTCTTTTGAGGATCTGAATCTCTCAGAACAGTATAGCTCAATCATTTCGTTCCTTTTCCCAAGACGGCAATATTCTCTAGGTCTCCTCCAAAGGATCCAGTACAAAAAATATTAATAATTTCATTTCAAGCCATATCAAGTGCACACCCACCTGCTAGTGAAAATTAAAGTGCATTTTTAATGTCTGTTCATGTGTTGCCAACAATCGCTAACTGATACTTAAGCTATATTCGTGGATGAACGGTAGGTGTGCAGTTCGATTGTCGTTTAGGCACAAAAGTTTTTATCCTTATTTTAGATTCAAACACCTAGAGCTCGTAAGAAAAACCGATACGTAACATTTGATTTTTCTTCGTTAACATTCGATAACGTGTAGGGTTCGTATATCTGTCACAGGACTTAACATCATGCACTTCATCTTTAAATGCATGCACACTGTGTTACTTCAGAATAGAGGTATATCACACACCTTTAGTGGTTAGCTAACAGGGACAATCAATCCGATTAGGTTCTGGGTTCGAATCCCTGTCCAACACAAAGCATTACCTCACGGCATCTCAAGAAAGTTACTTGCGAAGAAGAAATATTTAACATCTCTCGTAGTTCGTTAACAGGGGCAAGAGATGCTGGGGAGGAATTCGCGTCCGTTAAAAATGTTTGCGTTACGTAATTTAAAGTTGATATTTGCTAACTGATACTGTCTAAAATCGAGGTATATCCCTCTCTGTATGCCTAATCAGGAATGACTGTTAGTTTCCGTCAGTCACGAAGTCTTTGATTCGTCTGCGTGACCTGGGTTTGAATCCATATGCATAACGAGACGGTTCGTCGTTTCATTTGACGTTAATACATATTCTCAACTATCTGCTCGTGAACTGCTTAAATCTTAATGCCATTTTGTGTTAAATAATAATTACGGTATGTTATTTTGAAGAGGAAATCATGAATACGACGAACTTAGTAAGTGAATTACCTATATGACGTAATAATGAGAGTGGTAACATTTCATGTATGTCATTTATTGTAATAAATGTGAGCTTACAAGTCCTAAGGACAGTCTTATCTGTGATAAGTTGTTCCCTGATATTTGTAGCATCGTGGTATTACTTTACATCTTGAGTTACTGCGATACAGAGCAGTGTTTTCTAGTGGTGACTTGTTGGAACCATTTTCAATAGTCCAACGACTGTACCAAGGAGCGATTAGAGGACCTGCTAGACAGCTGCGGTATGCCGGTTGCATGCGAATCAGGCGAAATGAAATTCAGGTCGTTCGGATACTTTTGAGTATGACTGTACGTTAATGCAGAATTGGTATGTAATTACACACTATTTATTTTTACGCATGTTTTTCTGAATGTTTTATAACATGTGGAACCTTTAATTACATTTGTTTTCAGCGTCCAGCTGTAGTGTCTTTGTTTAGCAATCAAACCGTCCACGGTTCCGATGTCGAATCGCGCTACCACTTGAGCATTGAATAAAAATCATCAGCATTACCGTCTGAAAACTTCTGGCAATAGGAATCACTTTAATTCTGTCACCAGCGTTGTCAAACAGGGTGGAGGAGCGGATAGAGGTTTAGGGCACTCTCTTGCCATTGGGGTGAGATACTGCCCCTAAAGGTGGAAGAACAGCAATGATGAACGGCATGAGAATTCAGAAGACAGTGGAAACTACTGTATTAAAGACACATGACGTGTATCCACAGGAGATGTGGCCTATAAAAGAAAAGTGTCACTATGATTTATCAACTGGAAAAAGATTCCGGATCTCTGGAAGCGGACTGCCGAGGCGGAGGAGACGAGGCGGAGGAGACGATAAGAAAAATATTGAATAACCAACTCGAGGGAAACGTCTATGCGTCGGGGAATGGAATATCGGAAGTTAGAACGTGATAGGGAACCTAGAAAACGTGAAAGGGGGGATATACAGACGCTCAACCTTTTTAATCCGAGCACTTCGTTCTTCGTCTTCCACCCTTACTATTCTCTCTTGGCATTTGTACACATTGTATGATACCCGTTTTTCCCTACAGCTTAGAACTATTTTCCCCAGAATTTCAAACATCTTGCACCATTAGACATTATTGAATGCGTTTTCTAAGTCGACAAATTCTATAAACACGTCTTCATTTTTCTTTAGTCCCCCTTCCATAATTAACCGCAACATCAGAACCGCCTCTCTGGTCTCTTTACCTTTCGTGATGCAAAACTGATCATCGCATAACACATTCTCAGTTTAATTCCCATCCCAGCAGCTAGACACAAACCTAGTCCTTTTCCAGCCGATTTCCAGATGGCGGACGGGAGGGGAGCAATGCATACGATCTACGGATGTAATCTTTCGCCCCTACTGTTCAGTCTAGATCGAAGAAGTAATGATGTAAATCAAAGAAAGATTCAAGTGTGGAATTAAATGTCAAGGTGAAAGGATATCAGTGTTAGGACTAGCTGATGTCACAGCTATCCTAAGTGAAAGTGAAGAAGAATTATAGGATCTGCTGAATAGAGTGAACAGTCTACTGGGTACAGACTATGGATTTAGAGAAAAACGAGTAAAGACGAAAGTAATGAAAAGTATCGCACATGAGAACAGCGTGAAACTTAGCATCAGGATTGAAGATGCGAAGTACAGTAAGCTAAGGAATTCTTCTAGCTATGCAGCAAAATAACCCATGACGCACAGAGCAAGGAGGCCGTCAAAAGCATACTAGTACGCTCAAAAAATGCATTCCTTGCCCAGCCAAGTCCACTAGTGTCAAACACAAGTCTTAATTTGAGGAAGAAATTTCTGAGAATGTACGTTTGGAGCACAGCAATGTGTGGTAGTGAAACACAGACTGTGAGAAAACCGTAACAGAAGAAAATCGAATCATTTGAGTTACAGTGTTACAGACGAACGTTGAAAATTAGAAGTGTAGGAATGAGGAGATTCGGCGCAGAGTCGGAGAGGAAAGGACAAGAAAAAGGGGAATTATGATAGACGTCTCTGAAGACATCAGGGAATAACTTCCATTGTATTAGAGGGAGGTTTAGAGGGTGAAAACTGTAGAAGCAGGCAGAGAAGCTGCGAAAATTCTCGAGAGGGATAATAGTGCTCTGTCAGAAGGAAATGAAAAATCGCAAGGAAAGGCTTAAAGCTTTTCAACAATCAAAGCAACGACTAAAGAACGAAGTTTCCTCGCTAAACACAGTAACTGATGAACTGAGAAGAAAAGATTTCATTTACGTAAATGGCCTGTGTTTTGGAATGGACACGGAGTTCTTGCTACGACAAACTGCAAAGGCGACCTGTCAGAGTGTTCCGAAAACATACCAACCAACACCCCGTTCAGTAGTCCTAGAACATTCGCAAGAAGGTGCCGGTGTATGGGTGGTGCACCTTATTTTACCTCCGAGGCTTTTACCATTCGTTAAATGTATTGGCTATTGCGAGTACGGACAACCATAAGCTGCAGAATGGAATGACGACAATGAAAATTTGTGCCGGACCGGGACGCGAACTTGGATTTCGCGCTTATAGCGAGCGGTCCCCTTACCATTTGGCTATCCGTACACGACCAGACACAAACTTCCATATGTCTACGACATGCACAAGTACGTCCATTATGTATGTTCCCGCACAGGTCAGACGTTGTAGTCGTCACAGTGTCTGGTCCTTTGACCATGCATGCATCGTGTGTTTCTTTGTTGTAAGTCATTACGTGCCATTTGTTACTCATTTGTTTTATGTTGTATTGTGTTCGTTTGTGTGTACGTTTCATGATTACGTGCCGGTTGTTTTTGTACTTCGTCGTTTATTTATAAAATAAACCACAAAATCCAAGAACAGGCAACACATATTCATGAAACATACACACGACAAACACAACATACAATGAATCAGCACATAGTCAGCAACATATGGCACATAATGAGTTACAACAGCAGAGTCACACGCAGAGTGAGCAATATACTAAAGAAACAAGGGCTCAACGTAGCATACAAAAACAACAACACAAAACAAAACAGACTTGGAATAAATACCACCAACACTGACAAATACAGCCTGTCTTACATACTGTGACGGTACGTCACATAAATACTGACATTTTTATCGGTTGTAAACCGTTATTAAATATTTTATGAATGTAATTAGTATAAAAGATACAGTTAATGTTCTTGAAACAACTGATATGCAACGATAATTAAAGAGTAGCATGTTTATTTAATGTCCATGAAAATAAAAAAGGATCAAAAGAGACGTGATTGTACTGCCGAGGAGGAAGGACGTATTTTGTGGTACACACATTGTTTTGTTTCGCTATACGGAAGGCAGCCATTGAGCGGCTACACATATTTTATGTAAGTCATTCGTATTTATTGCTAAAATAAATTTGTTATTATTATTACAAAATGAATTTCTTTGCAATAGTTGTCACTTCAAATGCTCGCAATGGCTATATATTTTAATAAGCCTTTTTTCAGTAATTTGCGCTGCGAGAAGCTCATCTTCCGATGCAGCCTCTGGTTGGTCATTACGTGCTGAAGTATTAATTTATTTTTCGAAGTGTTAAAAGTAACTGTAAATGCGAGAGATTTCGTTATAAGAACTTTTTTAAATTGCAACAGATAATTAATTTACGTTGTAGTTCATGTTTTTAAACTATACAGATACCATGAGTTCAGTAAGTTTTATCTTGGCCGCTCCACGGCAACAATCGTAATTCTCTCAAGCCTTGCTTTGCAATCAGTAAATATAATTAACAAAATTACATTCAGTTCAGTTAACGGCAACTATATTTTAGTCATCACGTTCAAAATCTGAAGTTGGTACATTAATAACTGTGGCCCTTCAAGAATCCGTTTCATATTTACTTATGCACGTAAGTAAAAGTGATAAGAAAAGACAATATCCCTGAGAGAAAGAATCATGTTGATAAATTAAAAATATATAAAATATATGTGTAGTTTTTTTGTATATGACGTAACGAATGACACCGGACGTCACAATATACCGACTAACCGCACCAACGTGCGGAATACCTTATCCAACGATTTTAGCAAGCACGGACATAAAAGAACTGCAACACTACGAGATGTTTACAATTTGTGGTCTAGTTCTTAGAGAAGGATGATTGATTGCTATTTAGCTTCATAATCGTTGCCTGAACTTGGGACTGTTATGCACGAAGTACGGTATAATATTCCAAGACGACAGGAAGCTGTTTTGAATGCCTGTTGATTACCTACACCACATTAGGCATGGTAATGTATTTTGTCCAGCCCTTCTAAATGCATGGGTATGTAAGTATAAAATTGTCAAGGGATCTCTTCTCACAGATGTCTTAACTGTATGGACCAGTGGAAGCCTGTAGTGCTCGTCAGCTGTTGATTTGTCAACAATATGATGATCAATAAGAAGTACTCTGCAAGATTTTCGGTTATCAAGTTTTCATAATATTCTTATGACACTTCTGCCCTTGTCTGAGATATGTAAATTAAACACAGACAAAACTGAGCTGTTACGTTAATGTATCAACATGCTGGTGCCACTTCAGATTTTTACCCATCTCGATGACCACACATGGCACCTCATCCAGAGCGACAGACATTTCTGCATCCAGCATGAGTTGTTCTTGTTGTTGTTGTGGTCTTCAGTCCTGAGACTGGTTTGATGCAGCTCTCCATGGTACTCTATCCTGTGCAAGCTTCTTCATCTCCCACTACTTTCGGCAACCTACATCTTTCTGAATCTGTTTAGTGTATTCATCTCTTGGTCTCCCTCTACGATTTTTACCCTCCACGCTGCCCTCCAATGCTAAATTTGTGATCCCCTGATGCCTCAGAACATGTCCTACCAACCTGTCCCTTCTTCTTGTCAAGTTGTGCCACTAACTCCTCTTCTCCCCAATCCTATTCAATACCTCCTCATTAGTTATGTGATCTCCCCATCTAATATTCAGCATTCTTCTGTAGCACCACATTTCGAAAGCTCCTATTCTCTTCTTATCGAAACTATTGAAACACGTATGTATTCAGTAGCAGCGATGGCGAGGCATGACAGAATCTCTGACCAGAGAGTTATTTATCGTGGCTAGTCTGCGCTAGACCGCGCGAGAGTTCAGTTCAGTTGCGAGGCAGTTGTTGTACGTAGCGAGTCGCGAGAGCATGTAGTTCGTTCGTGCTAGTAGCGTGTGCGAGACAGTCGGAGTTGTGTGTGAGGAGTCGGCGGGCGTCGACATGGGTCTCTGGTCAAGGTTCGGAACGAGGTATATTTTTTAAGTAAGGTAATGAAGCAGCATTGCGCACATCTGATAATGTATGTTAACTGTAATTAATTTGTTCAAGAATTGCCCCAATAATAATTTTGTTTTCAAAGCTATCATTTTTTTTAGAAAAGAATCATTACAATTGAAACAATATTTCCTTTGCTTTTCCTCCCATAATCAATTTAGCAGGTTGATCTTAACGTTAATTTTGTAGGGACTTAACATTATTGCACACGGCTTAAGGTTAGCGCAGCTACCCTTATAAAATTTAGCAGGTTGATCTTAACGTTAATTTTGTAGCGACTTAACATTTTTGCACATTTTTTTATCATTGAGTTTTATTACTGTGGGAAGCTAACATTTGGCACTATTTGCAATTGTTATTCAATTCTTTTCATTTTCATATTTTTGTGGGAAGGTTACACATGGCTCTATTCCAATTAACATTTGATTATTGTGTTTTCAAAATTTTCCGGGGAGGTTACACTTGGCGACATCCGGCCCAGGATCGTATTTCTTTGAAAATCTTCTGAAATGTAGTCAGATATTTGCTCTTATTTACTTAATATAATTAGCAATTGGCGCAACGCTTTTACTAATTTTATGACTTTCTTTCCTCAGATCATCGGCAATTCGTTGCTCTATTGTATTTGTGTTTATTGCTTTTTGCATTGTGCTTATTTCATGTGTGAATAATTGTGACTATAGTAAAAATGCCGCGAAAGACTGTGAATAGTGTATCGCGAGGTATTATGAATGAAATTACCGACCTAAACAACATCACCAATAGTACTTGTGACACGCAGTGTAATGATGACAATCCTGCGTTCACTGACAATCAGTGCGTTCCAACCACTAATGATGATTTTTATCTTAATGATGAACAAACGAACTCAATTGTGTCCTCTGTTAATATGACGACAATTGACGACGCGGGGCGCTCTATTGTAATGAGCGCTGCCCAGCTTAACACACCCGGTTTGGAAAATCCCAGTAACGTACAGAGAAATTTTTCTAATGAAAATGGACAGTGTACTGAAAGTACGACGGATCTATTTAATTCCGAAATAGTGACCGACAGTGTAAATTCGACTGGCAAACCTTTGTGTAAATCTCAGAATAACCAAATGGTTACAGAAAGCGACACAATTCCAGATCCACCATTAAACAGCACAGAGAATAGAAATGCTAATTTTGTGTCGGATCCAATTATGGCATTGTTGCTACAAATGAGTAAACAACTTAATGAAAATAGGGAAGATTTCAAACAACTAGATAAAAAACAAGACAGCCTTAAAGAAGATCTTAAACAACAACTTAGTGAACAGAACGAACAGTTAAATGAAAAATTAGACAACAATTCGAGACAGTTAAATGAAAAATTAGACAACAATTCCAGACAGCTTAGTGAACAAATTAGAGACGTTGCTGCGCAATGTCATGATATTAAGGAACAGTTGCGCGAGGAAATTGAGGCTTGTTCAAGAAAAAGTAGCGAAGAAATTAGGTCTGTTGCTCAGGAATTAAGGGAAATGCAAACAGCTGCAACAGAAACACTTAGAGACGAAATTAGCGGAGTGGCTAAACAATTCTCTGAAAAAGCTACACAATTACGCGACGAGTTTAAAGCAATGACAGCAGAACTTTCGCGGACAATGGATGCAAAGATAGACGCGAAATTCGAACAACAGAACACTCAAATTGACAAGCGCTTTAATCACCACATACAAAACAGTGATACGCGTTTCCGTAAATTTATTCAGGATCAAAATAAAGTAAAACGTCAAGTAATGGAAACAATCATAGCACAGAGACAAGAAGATAAACGTAAAATGTTTGCGAAGGCAAAAACATACGTAGACAACAATATTGCTACAGTGTCCGACAAAATTAATACCATCGAAAAGTTGAACGCGGAATTACGTGATGAGATTTCTGACCTTAAATCAAAAACAGATACACACTCAGTAGATTTTCAAACAGTGACCGACAGACTCGAACAATTAGAACTAATACAGGACTCCGATGTCGTCAAAGCTGACGTTAAAAAATTGAACGAAACCACACGTAAATTACAAAAACAGATTAATGCTTCTGACACTAAGAACGATGATCAGGTAAAAATACTGACTGAAAAATATGATGAATTGGCCAGTCGTATTGACGTTATTAAAAGTAATAATAACAGCTAATCAGACGATACTTCACCGGTTTCATTTAATCAAACACCTGAATTTCAAAATCTACATCGGACAATCAATGAGATCGATTCATCTCTTAACACATTACGTAGAAAATTGTCAAGTTTACAGCAAGTGGTAACAGAGATAAAAAATATTTCAGTTAGTAACACATCACAGCAGACGCCACTTTGCGAACATTTATCAGTCTCACGCAGCGCGTATAATTTGGGTAATCTACAGAGAGTACGCGACTTAGATTCCGAAATGACACAGACAAACAGATTCTCACAGAAACCTGAACGTGTTCTTAAATTCAGTGGCGAGAACGTAGATTACGAACAACTTTTATCTGTAAGAAAATCTAAGGAATTTAATAATGACAGAGCACAGATACACGTTTTGCACTGTATAAGACAATTTATTTTTGTACTTTCACTGCTATTATCTGTAATGCAGAAACTAGCTTGGAACCTGATACGACAATTTGCTATTGTATTTTCATCAGCATTGCCTATAGTGCAGAAATTGGAGTTAGCATGGATACAGCAATTTATTTCTGAATTTTTACCGCCATTGCCTATAACACAAAAGCTGAAATGTATTTGCAGCGCGTAATTGACCTCAGGGGATTCATTACGCTTTAATGAATATGTGCCGTAGAGTGCATAGGGCCCCGAGCTGTAGTAGTGCTCTTTCATCTTTACTTTTCTGCACTGCTGCCTTCTCTTCTACTATCCTTTATATCTATCAAAATAGCTCTTTAACTATTGCTCTATCTAGGATTAAGAATATGTACTAAAAACCCGATGTGACAAAGTTATACCGAATGTGACAATTTTTCATTACACGCTCCAGAAATGACAACTACGAGAACTATAATATAAAAAAAATTTTAATCATCAGTATGTACAAAATTTTCAGCAGTCGCAATCACATTTTGGTAACAATAGATGTTTTTCACCGCAATAGCATGAAAGTCAGCCTCTTAGCATACGTAACCAACAATGCAGTCTACAAGGTCAACCATACTTTAATGTTTCGCCGCGTGCACGTATAGTCCAGTGTACAACAAATAGTAACGGACGGCAGCAGACAAACAACTATGTACAGAAAACACAGTATTTCAATTCCAATCGCAATGCACCTTATTGGAATGACTATCACGACAGACGTAAAAATAATTAGGACAATTTTCAGCGTACATCTAGCAACAGTCGGTGTTACCAACAGCAAAATTATCCACAAGAACATATTCTCATGAATGAACCCGACAGTAGATATCATCCAGAGCGTAATACGTCTGGAAGAAGTAATAGAACAGTTCAAATAGTAGAAATGCCACAACATCCTCCAGAAAATAATAACACGTCAGATAGAATCTGAGTAGATAGTGTAAAGGTAGCATCTTCCAGTAACACAAGCACTACTTTAGACACGCAGAATCTTGTTCACGAAAATGTTATTAATTTTGACGTCATCCGACACACGTTTGCATGAAAGATATTATTACGACGTACGTGGATGACATTCTTATTACAGAAGCTAACTGGACTGAACACAATCTGATTATAGAACAACTGTTACAAACTTTTCGTGCACAAGGACTCACAGTTAATCTCAGTAAATCGCACTTTGGCAAAACTTCTATAAAATTTCTTGGACACGTAATTTCAGCAGAAGGCATTGCGCCTGATCCGGAAAAACTTCAAGCTCTACGTGATATTACTGTTCCTACGACGAAGAAGCAACTACGCAGTTTTTTGGGCTTAATTAACTTTTTTCGTAAATTTATTCATCACTCTGCTTTAGACACACCTACATTATGCCAATTAACAGGTAAAAACAGTATTTGGTCCTGGGATAAGCAAGCACATTCTGAATTCATGAACCTGAAACATGCTTTGTTGAATGCACCACTTTTATCGCACCCAGATCTTACCAGAAATTTTTCCATTGCCACCGACAGTTCCAACACCGCTTTAGGCGTACACATTTTTCAGGAAATTGAAGAAGATGGCGGAACCGCGGGACTGCTACGGTCGCAGGTTCGAATCCTGCCTCGGGCATGGGTGTGTGTGATGTCCTTAGGTTAGTTAGGTTTAAGTAGTTCTAAGTTCTAGGGGACTTATGACCTAAGATGTTGAGTCCCATAGTGCTCAGAGCCATTTGAACCATTTGAAGAAGATGGCTCTACAGTAATCAAAAACATCGCATTTGCAAGTCGCATTCTATCACCTGCAGAACGAAATTATTCCGTTACAGAACTGGAAACATTATGTGTTGTATGGGCTTTTACGAGATTTCGGCACTTTCTTTATGGCAGACATACCACCGTTTACACAGACCACAGAGCGATACAATTCTTACTTTCAGCTAAATTTACTCACGACAGATTGAGCAGATGGAAACTTTATTTACAGGAATTTAATTTTACAATAGTTCACATTCCAGGCACACAAAATATTATAGCGGACGCACTATCCCGTTCTCTCAGCAACAATCAGCAAGACATCGCAACCAACTTCTGCAAAGCTAATTTCAGCGTCATGTACATTCAGCAAGTTGCATTTGAAAATTTTATTTCGTCGTCATTACAGGACATAGCACAAGAGCAAAGTAAGGACAATGTATGGAAAGAAATTAAACACCTTTGGCAAGATAAGAATAATGTTATGATTAGGAACCATTACACTGTACGCAATGACATTCTGTTTCGCCGCTCTCACCCTGACAGTCATAATTGGTTATTATGCATTCCTGACGAACTGGTTAACAAATTAATATGGTATACTCATTTAAGTTACGCACATTACGCAGCTAGAAAATGTTTTCTTATACTGAGACAGAACTGTTATTTTACCAAAATGGAGAAACGTATTCGACGAGTTTTAACGTCATGTAAAATCTGCCAGAAAGCTAAGTCAGACACCACTTCACATATTCCTCCATTATATCCCATTGTACCTGTTAAATTAAGACACATGGCCGCTGTAGACATTTTTGGTCCAATTCCGAGAACTAACAGAGGATTTTGCTACATCTTTTTCGCTGTTGAACTCACTTCAAAATTTGTTACATTCACTTCGTTACGCAAAGCTACTGCTAAAACTGTTTCGAAAGCATTTGTAAAACATTTTCTATTTCATGTAGGGCATGTGATGAAAGTAATTTCTGACAATGGATCACAATTTCGTTCTGCTATATGGACACGCATGTTACGAGCTAGAAACATTTCTCCGATCTATATATCCAGGTACCATGCTTCTTCGAACCCTTGTGAACGATTAATGAAAGAAATTGGTAAATTGTGTAGAATATACTACCACAAAAGACATATTGATTGGGACACACACATATTCTCATTCCAAGATGTAATTAATTCCATTCCAAATGAATCCACTATGCTATCTCCGTCTGTTATACTGAAAAACGTTGAACCACCAAACAAAATTACAGAATTAGTAAATTTTCCTACATCTCGTCGATTACGACACCACGAAATAATTGACATTGCGCTGAACAACATCAAACGTGCCGCAGAGCGCCGGAGAAGACAGCAAAAACAAGTTTGTATACGCCGTAACTTTCACATTGGACAGAAGATATTAGTACATACACACTAATTATCCAGCAAAATAAAAGGTAGGTGCAGTAAATTTGAACTTCTATACGCAGGTCCATATCGGATTCGTAGCATTCCTCACCCCAATGTTGTACACGTCGAAACTCTGAGAACCAGAAAAAGTAAAGGCAACCACCATGTCTATAACATTAAACCCTTTATTGAATGAAGACACTTAATGATTTAACATGCTATGATGCGATTTACTAATTTTATGATCATTTCTGCAATTATATTCACATGAACAATTACTGATGATTATCATATTTTTTCTTCGCAAGTGCCTGGCAAGGTAAGGTTAGCAGGTCGCTCTTCTTGTCGTTACACATCAGACCGTACGATTGTTTTCATGTTTTGTTTGTATGCACTATGAAATGGTTAAGATATAGCAAACACCAGTTGACTTTGACATTTTTTGCCCTATGATATCTCAACATCGTGACTGTTTTACATTTTTTTTTTGCTGCTGCATTGTGATATTCTGTGTACATTTTTACATCTGAACACTGTCAATGTCTTTGACATATTACGTTTTCTGTCATGTTATGCTGTATGCTTAATTATGTTACCATAAACAAGTCATTATTTAGTGAGTATATGATGTAAATGCACGACATTAATCTTTGTTCATCATTTTCAGAAAGAAATAACGTGTAAAGGAAATAAATTAAACAGAAATGGGAATTTCACCTAAGGAATAAACGAAAGAAGATGCAAACCTCGTGATGAAGAGTAAATGGATCAGAATTAACAAGCATTAACAAGAATATACTATACACATCGTAAAATAGCAGTCTTAACTATTTTTTTCTTTCAGAATTCAAGGCGATTGATGCAGGCTGTCGGGCAGAACTACACATCTTAGTTTTAGTGAGGAAATATGCTAGAGATAAGGAATAGTTGTGTAATGAGTAATGAAATATTTTTTGCAGATGATAATGAATGCTGATGAATAATGATGAAGAATATGCAACTATGGATAATGAAGTTTTTCTTTACAGGTGATGATAATAATGGAGTTATGATAATATAAGTAATGAAGTGATGGATAATGAAGTTTTTTCTTTACAGATGAGGATATTGTTGAAGTTATGTATTTATGCTATATAGTTATTTAAGTATTTGTTGCAGCTCGTTTTGACAGCAGGTGTTATTGCATAGTATAATGACGGAAGGTTTTGGAAAGGACAGCTATGGAACACATTTTTATACACATTTCACTACCTGTTAATTCGAAGTTCACTACTTTTCAGCATAAAATGCATTTCTTCTTTCAGCTTAATAATCCATTTTTTGTATATTTTCGCAGGAGAAATTATTTATGAAATCAATGTGCTATAAGCAGTTGTTCATTAAATCTATGTCATCTATGAATGTGATTACATATACTCTACTTGTTTCATAATCTTGCCACAGCTGACTTATGACGAATGACGTTACACATTTTCATTTACACCAACAACCCAGAAGGAAATTTTTCTCTCTTGCTTTCCCCTATAATTACCCAACGCAATGCATTGCTAACAAAAAAAAAAAGTATTACCAGTCCCAAATAATGATACCAGTTTAAGAGAGTTCTGAGTAATGCTGATCAGCTATGAATAATATGTCATCTGAAAAAGAATACTACTAATTACTGTATAGAGATGACCAATGCTTTGTAACTAGGAAAGAATGCTACTAATTATGCTTTGTAACTAGAAAATGAATGCTATTCATTATGCTTTGTAACTGGGAAAAGAATGCGATTATTTAATAATGCTTTGTAACTAAGAAAAGAAGGCTACTGATTATTACTATATTGAAATGACAAATGATTAATTAATTATGCTTTGTAACTGGAAAATGAATACTATTAATTCATTATGCTTGGTAACTGGGAAAAGAATGCGATTATTTAATAATGCTTTGTAACTAAGAAAAGAAGGCTACTGATTATTACTATATTGAAATGACAAATGATTAATTAATAATGTTTTGTAACTGGAATGCTACTAATTAATAATGCTTCGTAACTGGGAAAAGAATGCGATTATTTAATAATGCTTTGTAACTAAGAAAAGAAGGCTACTGATTATTACTATATTGAAATGACAAATGATTAATTAATTATGCTTTGTAACTGGAAAATGAATACTATTAATTCATTATGCTTTGTAACTGGGAAAAGAATGCGATTATTTAATAATGCTTTGTAACTAAGAAAAGAAGGCTAATGATTATTACTATATTGAAATGACAAATGATTAATTAATAATGTTTTGTAACTGGAATGCTACTAATTAATAATGCTTTGTAACTGAGAAATGATGACTGTATTGGGATGACCAATGATTGAGTATCAACATTATTATTGACTACCTCCTGTTTTAAGTAATGACTTCTGATGATTTGTAATTAGAGAATGGGTGCAAATATTCTATGTAAAACAATTAATGAACATTTTTCTGTAATACTACACACATGGTACGGAAATATTCAATAACTGGGCTATGAATGCCGCAAACTACTACTGTAATTCCTAATGAAGACTAGTATGTGACTTAATGTCCTTCACCTTCTGACCTCGCTACCCTGAATTACTGCAATATCCATTTGTCCTGTACATTCTCCTGATCAATGAGCACTATATTTGGTTTTTGCACTAATTATACGTTGGTGTGCCTTGTAAGAGCGTGGTGTTGACACGACATGCTGTCCACCACCGTGAGCGATGGAGACGTTATTATGGTCCCACTGTTTGGTGTACCTAATGTACTGCGAAAGTGAAAACATGGAATATTACTACAACATTTCAGTGTCTTGGCTACGCTGATAAATACTTCTGGGAAAAGAACTTCAAATTGTCTCACTTGGTGTTGTACTTCTGTGGAAAGATATGGACTTTCAGTACAGCTGCGTGCAACCTAAAGTGCTACAACCATGATGCAATCCTTCCCTTTCCTATCCTAATTCTTGTAACATAGTGACAACCATTTTTTGCTAACATCATTTACGTTCATGGTCTATATATTTTTTCGTTTTGCTAAACTGCAGTACATGTACACTTATATCACTTATCAACATGATTTTTTGCCATTATGTTTATTTTGTTGTGAAAATGCTAAAGAGTTTTTCAGTGCGTGTGAACTTATGTCATTTCTTTTGTACTCACATTTTGTAATTGTCTAATATGTTTTGTACTTGTTGCATGTGCACCACATTTACTTCATGTTTTATATCTGTATATATGCTGTAATTGTAAAGTTAATTAATTAAGAAAAAAATTGTTGCTCATGGCAAGTCCACAAGTCCAAATGACTCACCATCGCTGCCAAATTTTTGCCCCCCTCCCCCCCCCCCCTCCCCAGTGGAGGGTTATGAAACACGTATGTATTCAGTAGCAGCGATGGCGAGGCATGACAGAATCTCTGACCAGAGAGTTATTTATCGTGGCTAGTCTGCGCTTGACCGCGCGAGAGTTCAGTTCAGTTGCGAGGCAGTTGTTGTACGTAGCGAGTCGCGAGAGCATGTAGTTCGTACGTGCTAATAGCGTGTGCGAGACAGTCGGAGTTGTGTGTGAGGAGTCGGCGGGCGTCGACATGGGTCTCTGGTCAAGGTTCGGAACGAGGTATATTTTTTAAATAAGGTAATGAAGCAGCATTGCGCACATCTGATAATGTATGTTAACTGTAATTAATTTGTTCAAGAATTGCCCCAATAATAATTTTGTTTTCAAAGCTATCATTTTTTTAGATAAGAATCATTACAATTGAAACAATATTTCCTTTGCTTTTCCTCCCATAATCAATTTAGCAGGTTGATCTTAACGTTAATTTTATAGGGACTTAACATTATTGCACACGGCTTAAGGTTAGCGCAGCTATCCTTATAAAATTTAGCAGGTTGATCTTAACGTTAATTTTGTAGCGACTTAACATTTTTGCACATTTTTATTATCATTTAGTTTTATTACTGTGGGAAGCTAACATTTGGCACTTTTTGCAATTGTTATTCAATTCTTTTCATTTTCATATTTTTGTGGGAAGGTTACACTTGGCTCTATTCCCATTAACATTTGATTATTGTGTTTTCAAAATTTTCCGTGGAGGTTACACTATTTATCGTCCATGTTTCACTTCCATACATGGCTACACTCCATACAAATACTTTCAGAAACGACTTCCTGACACTTAAATCTATACTCGATGCTAATAAATTTCTCTTCTTCAGAAACGCTTTCCTTGCCATTGCCAATCTACATTTTATATCCTCTGTACTTCGACCATCATCAGTTATTTTGCTCCCCAAATAGCAAAACTCCTTTACTACTTTGTCTCATTTCCTAATTTAATTCCCTCAGCATCACCCGACTTAATTCGACTACATTCCATTATCCTCGTTTTGCTTTTGTTGATGTTCATCTTATATCCTCCTTTCAAGACACTCTCCATTCCGTTCAACTGCTCTTCCAAGTCCTTTGCTGTCTCTGACAGAATTACAATGTCATCGGCGAACCTCAAAGTTTTTATTTCTTCTCCATGGATTTTAATACCTACTCCGAATTTTCCTTTTGTTTCCTTTACTGCTGGCTCAATATACAGATTGAATAAAATCGGGGAGAGGCTACAACCCTGTCTCACTCCCTTCCCAACCTTTGCTTCCCTTTCATTCCCCTCGACTCTTATAACTGCCATCTGGTTTCTGTACAAATTGTAAATAGTCTTTCGCTCCATGTGTTTTACCCCTGTCACCTTTAGAATTTGAAAGAGAGTATTCCAGTCAACATTGTCAAAAGCTTTCTCTAAGTCTACAAATGCTAGAAACGTAGGTTTGCCTTTCCTTAATCTTTCTTCCATGATTTGTCGTAAGGTCAGTATTGCAACACGTGTTCCAACATTTCTACGGAATCCAAACTGATCTTCCCCGAGATCGGCTTCCACCAGCTTTTACATTCGTCTGTAAGGAATCCGCGTTACTATTTTGCAGGTGTGACTTATTAAACTGATAGTTCGGTAATTTTCACATCTGTCAACACCTGCTTTCTTTGGGATTGGAATTATTATATTCTCCTTGAAGTCTGAGGGTATTTCGCCTATCTCATACATCTTGCTCACGAGATGGTAGAGTTTTGTCGGGACTAGCTCTCCCAAGGACGTCAGTAGTTCTAATGGAATGTTGTCTACTCCCGGGGCCTTGTTTCGACTCAGGTCTTTCAGTGCTCTGTCAAACTCTTCACACAGTATCATATCTCCCATTTCATCTTCATCTGCGTCCTCTTCCATTTCCATAATATTGTCCTCAAGTACATCACCCTTCCACCTTTCTGCTTTCCCTTCTTTCCTTAGAACTGGGTTTCCATCTGAGTTCTTGATATTCATACAAGTGGCTCTCTTTTCTCCAAAGGAATCTTTGATTTGCCTGTTATACGTCTTTATCCATAACTGCTTTGGTTTCCGCGGTCAGAGACAGCTACAATAAAAAAAATTCTGAGTACGTTGCTGTGTCGTATTACGAAGTAACTAGCAATGAATGATATTACGGCCACAGTTTCTACACTGTCGGGTGAAAAGTCGCTGCACTAACAAGGAGTTGTGTGACCTAAACGGAAGTTGGTAGGCGTGTTTCTACATCTGAAAGACGATGTCTATTCAGATTTCGCGCCAGTCGCATAAGAGTGGCGCTAGTAACGCCACTATGAGGATGCGAATCAGGTTTGTTTCAAATATACGCTGTAGCGGTCGACGAGCATTATTTACCTTTGAGATTGGGCGTAGTGAGTTGAAGTTGGTCAAGAATGCTTTTAAGGCAAAAAAGACGCCATTATAAACCTCAGTGCCGGAGGTCGTGTAATAGGGCTAGGAGAAGCAGGATGTTCCTTCTACTATATTGGAGAAAGACTTGGCAGGAATGTAGCCACAGTACAAGATTTATGGCCGCGGTAGACACGAGAATGTACGGTCACTACCGAGATCGTTGGCCATTGTGTTCAGCGTGGTTCCCTGGCGCATCGCACTGCATTTGCACCAACGGTTTGAGTGCAGTTGTTGGCACGACGCTGACACAACGAACTGTTACGAATCGGTTAATTCAAGGACGGCTCCGAGATAGACGCCCTGTAGCGTGTATTCCAATGACCCCAAACCACAGCCAATTGCGAGTTCAGCAGTGTTAAGCGAAAGCTCATTGGTGAGCAGGTTGGAAGTCTGTTGTGTTTTCTGATGAAAGCCCGCCACGCGGGATTAGCCGAGCGGTCTCAGGCGCTGCAGTCATGGACTGTGCGGCTGGTCCCGGCGGAGGTTCGAGTCCTCCCTCGGGCATGTGTGTGTGTGTTTGTCCATAGGATAATATAGGTTAAGTAGTGTGTAAGTTTAGGGACTGATGACCTTAGCAGTTAAGTCCCATAAGATTTCACACGCATCTTTTTTTTTTTATGAAAGATGGTTCTGCCTCGGTGCCAAAAACGTCCGTGTGTTGGTTACAAAAAGGCCAATTGATGGTCTGCAGCCGACCTGTCTGTGACTAGACACACTAGATGTATACAAGGAGCTATGATATGGGGGTGAGAATTCATATGACCGTAGGAGTGGTTATCCCATTCACCCTGACTGCAAGTTTGTACGGCAATCTGGTGATTCGATCTATTGTGCTGCCATTCATGAACAGCATCTCAAGGGGTGTTTTCCAACAAGATAACACTCACCACAAACCGGACTTGTAACCCGACATTTTCTGCAGAGTGACGACATGTTGACTTAACCTGCTCTATCACCAGACCTGTCTCCAGTCGAGCACATCATCAGACGTCAACTCCAGCGATATTTACAATCAGCATTAACCGTCCCCGTATCGATTGACCAAGTGCGAGAGTTATGGAACACCTTCTCACAAACTAACATACATCACCTGTATAACACAATACATGCAAGTTTAGATGCTTGCATTCAACATTCAGTCGGCTACACCGGTTATTTATGTACCAGTATTTCGCATTTGCAATGGCTTACTTCGCGCTTACCTGTGATGTTAATCACTTAAATATGTTACCCCCAGAAATATATTCGAGAAATATTATTTCTCTACATTAATTATTTTTGGTGCTGTCATCTTTTTCCGTCTATGTACATACTGCGAAAGTAGGCAGCAAGCATTTTTCGAGTGAAGTAACGCCACCGGCTTGGCGTCCTTCTTTAAGTGCAACTGATTTGCTCTTCTTGGAATGAATTGTCAAGTGTTTCATCCACATTAAAAATATATTGAGCAGCATGAAGTTGCTTACCTTCCGCTATTTTAGCGTATGAAAACTCGTTTATGTTTACTTGTTTAAAAGCTTGTCTTGCCTTTCATATATGTTTCCTGAGACTAATATTAGGACGCCGTCTTTGCCTGCCGTCGCCGAATTACTTACAATGATGTATTTCTTCGCTCCCTGTAGATCGTTCCATGTAAATCCATAAAATCGGTTTTTCGTTTCAAAAACAAATCAAGGATTTATTATTTTTGCTCTTTTTTTGGACACTCTCCGTAAGCTTACCATAATTTTTCTGCCACCTACTGCACCTCTGTTTTTTCCAGGTTTTTTCTTTCAGCGTAGTAAGTGGAATATTAAATTGCTTTAGCGCTGCAGAAGAAGGCATCCTATCATCCTTTACCGGCGCAATGTTATTTTCCATCGTCACACCGTCCCATGCTTCTTGCTGTGATTTCTGGAGATATTCCGTAGGCATCTTGGTGGCCTGGTATCTGAGAGAATACCAAGAGGCAGCAGCAGACCGTAAAATACACCAGAACAGAGATGATTCTAATTAACGTTGTTTAATTAATTAAATATGGCTTGAGAGGGATAGAATGACGGATGGTAGCATTCTATGTGAAGGGATTTAGAGACCAGTCTGTAGCATTATGTGTGGTATACAGAAGTGACTAACTCTTACTGAGGTAAGCAGCTTAAAAATGAAATGTTGATAAGAGTGGCCGCCTTGACCACTTCTCCCAATCGGCGACCATGTCGGCATTAATAGTTCACAGATGAAACTATCAAAGAGAGGGAAACAACAAGGAATTATAGTTTTGAAGCAAAGATATGTTTAAATACTGACATTGTGGATAGTCTTACTCTGCGTTTGAGTGGGATAACGAGAGTAATGTCATTTACTTTTATCAGACGACCCAAAATCGCAACAAGCTTCCTCTGTCAAACTTGCTGACAACAGTTAAGATGTATATTTGTTGTGTACATAGTTCCGCGTAGTCAACGCGTACACAACTTTCCCACTAGAGCGCGCCCCGCTAAGCACAACAGCGCAGGCGCAGCGCTCGTCCGTCTCCGCACTACGAGATGGCGCTGTCGTAGAGACGGACCAAATTCTGCTTCCGCCGATCCTCGTATTAATATGTAACGCACCCAATGAGATTGCTGCTAACGTAGAACCTTTTCTCCTCGCGGATCACACTCGCGCAGTGATACCTGAACGCGCGAGGTATTATAACGAATGTACAGACCTCTGATCAGTCAGTCTGCATTAATCTGTACGAGTCTGAATTAGTCTGTACGAGTCTGCATTAGTCTGCACCAGTCTGTACGAGTCTGCAATCTGCATCAGTCTGCATTAGTCTGTAGTCAAGTTTCAGTCTGCACCTAATAAGATTACTGTATTCCTGTACATAGCCATGAAGATGAATGACTAGACACTTTGTCAAGTATCAGAGATATGTGAGAATAAGATGAACGTACCAAGACCAAAGGAACTTCAGATTGTCAACTATAAACAGCATCCAGAATCAAGTTACGTAATGTCTATGATTTTTATTATTTTAATAAATGTTTGTGAAAATTAACCAAGTTCTGTTTAAAGTTGGTCACCGTCAATCTGCTACTCTAAGCGTGCAAGTGGCATTTCTATCGTCTGACCTAACGGCAGAAGATAAACACGCCACGATAAGACCACGAGACATATTGCTGACACTCGCCTACTTTGTTAGAGCGACAAGTCAAATAATCTTATTGTGTGTGTACCGAAGGTCTTACAGTACGCACACCACAATATTAGAGTAAATCTGACCACTTCCTGGAAGGCAACAGCACAGTTCAGGGCAAAAAATATGAAACGGCTTTATTTTTGAAATGGACGCTTTGCCCAACCTCCCCCACTTAACATTAGAGGCCTGTGTTAATATTTCCCCATTCTGAATTTTGTTTTATTTCCGTGTAGCGATGTAAACTGCCGTTTTACAGTCAACACTTCACGTAACTGTGCAATATTGTCTTTTCTGTACAATGACTTCGGTAAACATCAAGACTTTTTGAAATGTACGACAATTTACCTTAGACGAAAATGGTGCCTGTTTATAGTGCAGTGTTCTGCTGTAACTGTAACTAAGTGTAATGAAAAGACAAACATATAAATGGGAACTAGCAATTTTTTGAAATTAACACAGTCGTCGGAGAAATCATATTTTCGGTTCTTGCTACGTACAGAAGCTACCTCTGAGACGTACACATTGGACAACACTTACGACGCAACTTAAGACCTTGACCAATCATATTTCTCACTTTAATATTCTACTTCATGATATACAGTTGAACTTCTCCATATGAAAAATGAATTCTAGTGTCAGAAAAAAGGGTATACTATCATAATTGGAAACTACAATAGCATCATAAATTCAGTGATCTATCGTAAGAATATTCTCTTCAACCATTAACTCTTTAGTTACATTCTGTATTAGAAATCTTATAAGTAACAAACAACAGAAGATTCCCATCAGTCATACAGTGATTCATACAGTCGGATGGATGATAAAAGTAAACTAATTCTTACCTTTTTCGAACATTATACTACACAATACTGACACAATTATTTACTGTAATTCAAACAATAAGTGACACAATTTACGGACGACGTAGTAATGCTATTATTCAGTGTGTATGTTTGTGGTTTCATCGGATATCATATTCCACATCACAACAAATCAAACTGCACAAGGAAGAAACTAATAATAATGTATAGTTGCACCCTAACATCTTGACGAAAGCGACTAATTACATTAAACGAATCGTTATTGTCCTCGTTTTCCCGATAAAAGCAATCTCAAGATTTCATCGGCCTCCTAACTGATACCATCACACTCTGTTATAGCAATTAACTAATGTGAACGAACACCTGGCCAGTTGTTCGATACTCAGATCGTCTTGAAGCGGTTGTTTATCCATAACGTAAGTGGTTCCTAAATATATATTTCTTTTTCTTTATAACGTAGTGGTAAAGAATTTGTCATCTAGTCTTAATAAAAGAAGAAATTTCACATAATTTCAGACATTTCCTCTACTTTTAGTTCTTTTATTAGAATCAAATAAATGATTTATCTTTTGAAGGTACTGGGGCCTTTCAGTAGGTCCTTGAAACCACAACATGGCAACGTAAACATAACGTACAAAAAGCAATTGGTTAAAGTGTCCACCCTTTTTTCTGCTTAATGTAAGAGAAACAAATTGCCATTAGCCAGTAACAATGTTGTTACACTAATGTTAATGCGTAATATTATGGGCACACAGTCGATATCTAAATTTCTCTTTTGTATCTTGTGCAGTTTTGTCACCACGCAACTGCGTTACACTCAAGAAAATTCGTTTAAAAAACTATAAATTTTTTAGTATGTACAAAGGTTTTGTTGAACTGTAAACACGAAATTCTCTCTCCATTATGCAGGAACGATTCCTTTTTCTTTTCGCTCATCAGGCTTCTGACTGGACTGATGGTGCCCGCCACGAATTTCTCTCCTCCAGTAACTTCTTCATCTTGAAGTAATACTTCCACCTGTGTCCTCAAAAATTAGTTCGATGAATTCAAATTTTGTCTTTCCCTACAGTTTCTACCCTTCTCAAGTCCTTCTAGCACAATAGAGCTCATTCACTGACGTCATCTCTCGACCTAATTTTCAGCATTGTTCTGAAGCACCGTATCACAAATACTCCGATTCTTTTGTTCCTGTTTCCCCACTGTCCATAACCCATTACCCCACAACGCTGTGCTCCAAATGTTCAATCACAAAATTTTCTTATTCAAATTAAGGCAATTTTTGATAGCAGTTGACTTATCTTGGCCAGGAATGCCCTTTTCACCTGTGTTAGTCGCCTTTTTGTGTCCTCCTTGCTAGGTCCGTCATGGATTGTTTTTGCTTCAAAGATAGCAGAATTCCTTAACTTCGTCTGCTTCGTAACCACCAGTTTTGATGTTACGCATCTCGGTTTAGCCAGCAGCTGTGACCGAGCGGTTTTAGGGGCTTCAGTCCGGAACCGCGTTGCTGCTACGGTCTCTGGTTCGAATCCTGCCTCGGGCATGGATGTGTGTGATTTCCTTAGGTTAGTTAGGTTTAAGTAGTTCTAAGTCTAGGGGACTGATGTCCACAGTCCCATAGTGCTTAAAGCCATTTGAACCATTTTGAACCATCTCGGTTTTCCGTCTCTGTTATTTTCATTTACGTTACTTTTTTTTTTCCCTTTACCGCTGTATCCACAACCTGTACTCATTAGACTGTCCATTGCTTTTAACAGATCTTGTAAGTCTTCTTACTTTCCTATGCCCACCTTTTACCATATTTCTCTTCAAGAAAACGCTCTGCAATATTTGAATGAATGCGTGATTGAGTATTTGCTTGTAAGTAGAGAATCGACGTAATTTTTCTTCTCTCTTATTCGTAGAGTATCTGTAATTATCAGTTGACTAATTTTTTACATCTGGCACATGGCCTTAACTGACCGTTGGCAATAAGCTTCCGTCTGCTTTTAAGAAGTACATCCTTTCACTGACAACCTTACAGCACTCACGGGAAGCTCTGATACGTTACATTTAGCTTTCTGTACGAATATAGTCAGAATCGTTTCGGTGGGAACAAGTCACAAAGTTAATGGAGGTTTCCCAGCACCTGCCGGATTTGGTGAAAGGCTGGCGCCGACAGTGCGTTTTCTCGTTGGACGCACCAGTCATAGCAGGGCAGAGGTGGCTTTCCAAAACCTTTGGCGAACACATCGAAGCTGTGCCCATGAACTGTGAGCACTCCTAGCAGAATGAGTACCATGATCGATTTATAATTCTGTGTGTGATAACATTCATGAGTATCTCTGCGTTTTCAAAGACTGACTTTTTGGTGTCTGGTTAGCGATCATGTTGCCATGGCACAGTTTTCTTTTCAGTCTTGGAACATCACGACTGTAGGTAAGCCATGAAGACTTCAGTAGTTTGAGAATCAGCGGTGATTATTAGAACCTCCGTCACTACGGGGTCTCAGTCTCTGGACCTATATTCATTGACATGCTTTTATCCATTAGTTGTCTTCATTTTCATGTAGCTTTGCTTGATTAACTGACGTAAATGTGAGGATTTCGGAAATATTTGGGACTTATTACGTTCCCAAGTGTATCTACTTTAGCATCGTGCTCATATATGTTGAATGTTCATCCTCCCTAGCCCCTGCCTCTTAATGAACCATAACGATAATTTTATCTTCTGTTGATACTTGCTGATTCAACTGAGAAAATTTATGTTGTTAGGCAGTCAATAAAGGAAGTATGGAAGACCCTGGGACACGAAGGTATCGCAATCTTACTACCCTCTTCAACAGAATCATAGATGAAGATATGCTCCCAGTAGTCTGGACAATTAGTGTCATTCTGAAAATCCGAAGGTGATGTAACAGAATGCTCGCAGTATCCATCAGATCAACTCCATTGTCACACCATGAAGATCTCTGAGCGTGTTGTTGACTCCAGTATCAGCGCAGTTGTTTCTATCACCCCAAATCAATGCGTGTGTGAGCCGTGACGCCATTGAGTCAATAGACCTGTCTGGCGCCACTGACTCAGGTGTAGTATCGACTATCCCTCTTGCGGCCCCCACTATCAATATCTATGAGGAAGAGTTGGTCTCTGTGGGTTGTGTCCTTAGAAGGTCTTTCCTTGCCGTTATATATACCGGGTTCGCTGGTCCGAGAAGGAGGCACGAAGTTTTTGGATTGGCGGTTGCGTCGCGACAAGAGGTGGTCACGAGATCCGAGCGGACGAAGCCACAAGCCGCGTAAGGAGGGTCTGCGTAGAGCGAAGCGTCGACTACAAGCAGCAGGCCGACCTCCCGTCCTTTGGTTGGCAACATTCGTGTCGGACGACGGCTCGTGGCCTGGTGCCCTCTTCTACTTGGCTTTCATCGGCTCCACTCAGTAACCGCTGCGACGCATCGTGGGTCCATGGAACTGCTTGCTGATGAAGGGGAGTAACATCCTGTAATCCTCGTGGTGATTTGCTTCATTGTCTATCTGCCCTCATTATTTTCTGGTTGGTACCCAACCATCAGAGTTTTACTCGGTCGGCTCCTTGGTCGTCAACAGAGGCAGTAGTATTGTACTAAGACATTAGTTATCGTTTGAAAATTTCTCCCGCTATTATATTACCTTCCCTTTCTGGTTTCTACCCGATCATTAATGGTCTAATTAATCAGCTCTTGATCGTAAATACAGCCTGAACAATTGTACTAAGGCACAGGTTACCGTTAATGAAAAGAAGGACCTTGTAGTTACATTTAGCTGTTAATCGGTTCGATTATTTGATTGTAATTGCATTTCTCAGTCATTAGTTACAATCTGAACAACCTGTTGCATCAAGCTGTTCGCTTCTGTGTTTGAAAGCCGAGTCATTATCGGTGTATTTTAGGTGCAACTTGTGGTTCTACCGAGTGAGTTACCTTGTAATAAGTTTTCACAAGTAATGTTTTAAGACGTTCCTTCGGAGCGGTCTTAGTAACTGGCATTCATTATAACTTTGTAAATATTAACAGCCAACTGCCACCAGGGCTTAAATCAAAATAAAATTGTCAGAAGGGACCGGTTGGGATCCAGTAGCACCTTGGTTGGCAACTGAAATCAGCAGGTGGGTTGCTTTGAAAAAATTGGCTTTAAGCACTATGGGACTTAACTTCAGAGGTCATCAGTCCCCTTGACTTAGAACTACTTAAACCTAACTAACCTAAGGACATCACACACATCCATGCCCGATGCGGGATTCGAACCTGCGACAGTAGCAGCAGCGCGGTTCCGGACTGAAGCCCCCAAAACCGCTGGGCCACAGAGGCGGGAGCGGCCTGTTACACTTAAAGTGCAGTTACTCACGGAGGTACGGTGTGGGCTGTAGTTATCGTATGGCAGCGAAACTTGGCAGATGTGTTACTGCATTCACGTGAAACAGATTTATGCTAGAAAATATCAGTTCAGATTTTGGCCAACCGGTGTAAATTTGCCACTGTAGTGCGTCTCGTCGATACATCTGACGTTCATATCGAAGAAATTGTTAAGCAGCAGTTAATAATAAATCAATGTTGTGCCCTTCTCAGCTGTTTAAATTTTTCTGCCCAGACGACATTCCTAATCTATTACATATGGAATAATTTCTATACGTCATTCTTGTATTCATTTGAACCTGGTGGCCAAAATTGGGCCAAATTTTTTCTAGCGCAAATTGATTTCGCATTAACTTGTTAGAATACCTAATACGTTTCACTACCATACGATAATTAAAGCCTTCAACGGACCTCTGTGAGTAGTTGCACTTTTGTTATAACCACTTGGTAGTTACGGCAAAGACTGTTTTTACAAACTTGTCGTGTGCAGATTAAGTAACGGAAGATTTATCCCTCATTTCGGTCATCAGTCTTTAGATTTATTCGATGCAATCAGCCTGGAATTCCTTACTGAACAACATACTGGAAACTGACGATCGAAAATATTATGACCACTGCCCAAGGCGAGACTGAATGCTGCCTGGTGAACCTGCATGCACGTGGTGCCACAAGAAAGTATGTAACTGGAGCAGAGAAGAACGAGTAATCGTTATAGCGACGATACTTGCAACAAATGGGTAAATAAACTGACATCAGCGACTTTGACCAAGGGCATGTTGTTATAGTTCGCCACCAGTGAGTAGCGAGGCTGGTCGGCTGTGACTTGCTACAGTCGTAGGTATCTGCGGTAGGTGATTGAATGTCACTGAAAACACTAGTATGAGACAAAGTGTGTTATCACAGAACATAGAAACTCGCGTAGAGCCATCCTGATTTATGTTTCCTGTGATTTCTCTAAATCTCTCGAGACAACTACTGGGATGTTTCCTTTGAAAGGGTACAGCCGTTTTCCTTCCCCACCCTCCACATAATCCAAGCGTGTGCTCACTCCCTAATGACCTCGATTTCGACAGGATGTTAAACGCAAGCTTCCTTCCCTCCAAAGAACATGGAGGCTGGAGGTCGATGGTTCCCTTCCCAGTAAAGCACGATAGAGATGTGGAAGATCTGATGGCAGAGTATAATCCTCATGCAAGCACACACTCTGGCGTGCATTGTTAAACATGCGGCTCTGCAGCAGTCACTCTCCACGCATTTTGATGCAGATCCCACAACATAGTCGATCACATCTGCTGTGTGGCACCGAGATGTAATCGTATATCAATGGAAACGTGTCAGCTGACTGGATTAATCATGTTTCTTGGTACGCTAGATCGACAGCTGTGTCAGCGTATTCCGTCATCCAGGCAAATGGCTGTTGGAGTCACACATTGTGCCATGGACGCATACCACGCATCATTTTACTATGGGGCAAATTCTCCTGGGCTTCCATGGAACATGGCACCATGGCAACTCAGTACTACGTGATTATTATGGACCACATCCATTGCTTCATGCGATAGCAATTACCAGCTACATAAATGTCCATGTCACAAACAGCGTTCGTGTTACAGTGGTCTGAGGAACATGATGCAGGACTCGTGTCAGTATCTGGGACAGCAAATTTACTTAATCTCAGTCGAATAGCACACATCTGCCGGCCGGTGTGGCCGAGCGGTTCTAGGCGCTTCAGTCCGGAACCGCGCAACTGCTACGGTCGCAAGTTCGAATCCTGCCTCGGGCATGGATGAGTGTTATATCCTTAGGTTAGTTAGGTTGAAGTAGTTCTAAGTTGTAGGGGACAGATGACCTCAGATGTTAAATCCCATTGTGCTCAGAGCCATTTGAAGCACACATCTGGCATGCTATTAGGGGCATTGTCCATGGCCTACACCCTCTGTATCCTATTTTCCTGAAACTGCTTGACATTTGTGTAGACATTTGGTGATACATACTTCTGGAACCGGTAAAGCACTTGTAGAATAGGCCATACAGAACTACTGCTGTATTGAGTGCCGAAAATGGATCAACATGCTCCTAAGCAGGTGGTAATACTGCTTTGGCACATTTTCAGAAGGGGAATAAAGGTGAAGTGTTACCAGTCCGCACTGTGGCCAAATTTACTCGAGATGGCAGTTCTCGTGGGGGGTCCACCCACATCCTCTCCCTGGGTGCAGATGTGGCAATATGACGTGGTATCACCACCCCCACTCCTTCCGCCTCTTCAATTTCCCCTCCCCACCCACACTCCACCCCCTCCCATACCCTACTTCCCATCCCCTTCTCCTCCCATATCCCACTTTTGAATTGGTGGGAAAAAGCGTCAGTTAATGCTGAGCTACTTGGGAGGAAAGACTGTAGTCTTTATTTACTGTAGTGGTGAGTGTGTTTCTGGTAGTGCTACCCTACTTCTGAACCATTTCACAACCGCCCCCACACTTGATCCCATCTCTGCTCCCACTTTTTCGAACACTCGTGTATGCATGTTCACATCAATGTCTGAAGACCCACTCTTCTAGTCCATGGCAGACTGTGCTAGACATTATCCAGGGCCTCCCCCTGCCCGTTCATGTGAGCTGGTGGGAGTGGAAGGTACTGTCACTGTAGTTCGAGGGAAATGTGTTCAGTCGGTGAGATGTTGGTGTTGGTCAGAGAGGAGTTTAATCACTGAATTATCTGTAAGCAAACAGCTGAGCACTGCATCCACAACCTCCTACAAAAAGAATGGAAGCAGGTGATGATGGACGAGTGTAATGAGAATACTTTTCGGAAAATAATGCTGATGCACTGGGATGGAATGAAGATGCATTTCACAACCCATAGAAACTATTGTCTGCACCAGAGGAGTTTGTGTTTTTTGAAATTGCTGGTCAATCCACAGTGCAGGCGGCAGGTTCCCAACCCTGCCACAGCCCCCAGGCGTCGATCTTTACTGGCCGCATGTGTCTGACTGTTTACTGTTGGAATTCACTACAGATGCTTCCCACTGCATTGCTATAGGCCTTATACGACAACCACTCGGTAACCGTTGTGCTCTCTTTATTTTTCATCAGTTTCGTCCTATTCCACTACCCCTGAGAGGTTACCTTGGTGTAGTTTCTGAGGATTTGTACACGGATACATGGTAAGAATAATAGGACGGTAAATTGTCACTCAAGTGTAGGAAGAGTTGCCTCCTACCGAACTACAAGTGAAATAGCTGCTCAGCAACTTTTACACTGTTATATGGTAAGACGGGACGATGGCAAACTATCAGTGAGGTGTAGGAAGAATTACATCCTACCTATCGACAAGTGTATTGCAGCTGGGGAAAGTGTTCACACACACACATGACAAGAAGGGATAGGACAGCAAACTATCACTGACATGTAGGAAGGCCACTACTCGCTAACACAACTGATGGCAAATACTTAACTGCTCTGATAACACGTCGAAACTGTCATGAAATATTCACCACTCGTAAGCAACAGACCATAATGCAACACTTGCACTGACAATTGAGGCAAATCGTTGCAATAACACAACCACTCCAAAAACTAACCACAAACGATCCTGCCAGGAGAGGGTGATAGTAGCTGCACATAAGTGGTTACAGATGAAGCAGCTTAGAGCCAACCGAGTCTCCTATGTCTCTCCTCCCCCACCCCTGTAGGTAGGGATACTGGTTTCCTAGACCTGTTCTAGCCTGTAGTTGATGGTACACAAAGAGGTCCCTCTGCTGTCAGTGACATACTGTTTCTAATCTACCTAAATCAGTTACAGGCAAAAGACTCAAGAACAGAACTCTTGGTGCATGCTGTTAAAGGTATTTATCGGAAAGACTGGCCCTCCTGCAGCTACAGCGAAATACCCAGCTATCATCACGGATGAAGAACTGAATGGTCGACAGTAAAAACGTCTGGATGCTTCAGTACAGTCTCAAAATGGTTCCCAGCTAAGTAAAAGGCTCATGAAGAAAACACTTTGAAATAATATGTTCCATGTAAATGAAATACAAAGCACACACACACATACACACACACACACACACACACACACACACACACGTGCACGCAAGCGACCATGTTATGACTGGAACTGCAGAAGATGCTAGGTATGTAAGAGAAGAAAAATATGTTTATCTTTTTTAATCTATTTTTATGATTTCTCAAATTTTTATAACATCATCCTCCTCACCATAGGATGTTATACTCGACATCGGTGTCGGTGGTGGTAAGGGCGATCAGGGGAGTCTGATATCGGGAGTGGTGGTGTCGGTGAGTGGAGGCTATAATCGAGTGGCAGTGGGTACCACCACGGTGGTGGTGGTGGTGATTTTGTTGAATCGGGTATCGGTCTCAGTGCCTGTGGACTATCTGATATTCCATTTGCAAATAATAACTGTTTACAAGAATTACCTACAGATATTTTGTTTATGATAATTACATCAAGACATAGTACTTCACATTCAATTCCCACAGGATAAAAGCAAATGAAACTATCTTGTTGGCTTGTCATCTCATATGAAGTCTGTGCCGCGAATCCTCGGCCTTATTATGCTGCCGACCGAGCCAACTCTGTATTATCTTGACACGCTGACTCGGAAAGGGATCCTCGGCTACAGTGCATTTCTCTGGTTACGTCTTTATGAGCCATATCTCACTCTGTTCACTTTACCTCATGAAAACATGGACCAATTCAGTTTATCGCATCATATAGTCATTATCTGCTTGAATATATAAACTACTTTAACCGTAGTATGAATGAATTTCAAAATATGTGCAGCGCAATGGAGCACCTCTATAGGTTTGTATGAGTGATCAAAGTTCACACAGGATTTACACAACCAGCACCTCATTGAATCACTAATCTGAGAGTCGAACTTACACTCATCCACCCCGTTACCATCATTCTTACCGCTTCCATAGAACATCGCACCGCAACGGGTTATTGACACGTGGCATTCAGATGCACTATGTGGGGTCTTGCCCGCACGTCGCTAATAGGGTGTCTACGGGATGCAGCGTTCTCGGAATGCTATACAACAGTTTCAAACAAATAAGATTAGTAGTTTTATTTCCATAAAGCAAACTGACAATACTTAACTGTCTTTACAGCAAATATCGCTAGCAAGAGGCGACGTGAAATCAGTACAGTACTTGGTATACACAGAGTCCAAGAAACTCTTGATACTGACAGCGTGGCACTAATCACGTTGCACACTCGGGCCGATCTTGTGCGGCCCAGGCTAGCAGGTGCTGCGTTTAATGCAGCTTTTGCAGGGGGCGGGCCTGGCATGACGCGGTCCTGTTCTGCGCACCATTGGCCGCCGTTTCTTCACTGCCTTCTCTGGTCTTTCGTTTCGATTCTTCGTTACGGCGTTTGTGGTTACGCCAGAACGCAGTAGGGAAAAAATATTGTCTACTACGCATGAAATACGTAAACAGAATGCCAGTTGCTCTTTCACAATGCATCCGACACTACCTTATACATTGAAATATTTATGTAATTCACAGTCATGAAACGATGTCGACACAGAAATTTGTTTCTATACGTAGCAATTCATAAAGATTTAATTTGTGTGGGTGGCGCTATTTACTATATTAGAAGACGCTTCGAGGGTACCTAACTTCGACGTCTCGGTTACAACGTTCATAAAATTGTTCGCTTAATTGAGTTCGAGTTTCTTGCAAACCTCTGACAATTTCTTAGCTAGAAATATCTTATCTTACTTGACTTATTTTACCGCTGACTGAATCTTCTGCACAACCGTAGTTGTCAGCTGGTTATCTTTGTCCTCTGATGGGAAACCTCCATACACTGCTCTGCTTGTTGTGTGAGTTACTTGTTGATAACACCACACAGCCCACGAGTAACATCTCCTACTGCTTGTGACAGCTCTGGAATTACAGCTGAGTTTACAGTTTTTTCTTGCAATAACGTGCTTGATTGTAACTTTGAAACAGCACATCAGAAAAAATCTAATGCGGACTGTGTAGCATCAACGTCGCACATATGGTTGACACAAACAAATCGTTCACACTGACTACGTCTAATCTACAATAAAAGTGCGGGTCTGCTACTAATAACTCGCTTCTACACCCTTTAAAAGAGTCGGCAGTGACCGAAATGAAAATATTCACCTGCTTTTCGTGCACTAGGCAACGGCTTTGCCGCAGTGGATACACTGGTTCCCGTCGGATCACCGAAGTTAAGCGCTGTCAGGTGTGGCCGTTACCATCCGGGTCCCCATGCGCTGTTGCCATTTTTCGGGGCGCACTCAGCCTCGTGATGCCAATTGAGGAGCTACTCGACCGAACCGTAGCGGCTCCGGTCACAGAAAACCATCATAATGACCGGGATATCAGTGTGCTGACGCGGGCCCCTCCTATCCGCATCCTCAGCTGAGGATGACATGGCGGTCGGATGGTCCCGATGGGCCACTTGTGGACTGAAGGTGGATTGTGCGCTTTTTTTTTTTTTTTTTTTGGTACACTGCCGTGTAGTCATCCAATGTTACAATTATTCGATCTTAAGTTTTGCTCCTGTACACGTATCTTCTCTGCAATACTCCATCAATCGTACGTGCAAAAGAAAAACAATATCAGCAACGTACAAAATTTGTAATAAATACAGTGTGTTGTAATGTATGATGCAAACTCAAGATCAGTCTTGTCATGGTAGACAGATCGTATCGTCATTTTTATTGTGTTTTCTGGTTTTATTAACAAGATAAGTATGTATCCTCGTTTTTCAAATGGTGTACAGAAATGTCTATTGAAACTAAACTCGCCTTCTCTGTGTTTCGTCATGTAGTAATATATTGATATAGAGCTGAAGCAGATTTCTCTTGAGTCCGTTGAAAGTCTCCGTGTTTGTTTGCAGGTTCATACGTCAACCTCCACAGCCTCTCTCCAACTCCATGTCGACATAATATAACTGAAACTCTCTACAGTGATTAGAGCTACTAGAATGAGTAAGATGTTCGTTCGAGTCTCATCTCATATCATGGATGAGCACTCATTTATTCCTTCTTATTTCTTCCTTGGATACAACTGTTGCTGTTATTAACAAGTTGTAATACGTAATATTCAGTTATATATTATATTATCAGAGCAAAATGAGAATCGGAGTCATTCCCCAAAACATTTTCTGTGTGTTCCTTCCAATTTAAGCTGTTCGTAATTGTAATTTCTAGGTATTTAGTTGAATTTATGGCCTTTAGATTTGAGAGATTTATCGTGTAACCGAAGTTTAACGGATTCCTTTTAGCACTGGTGTGGATGACCTCACACATTTAGTTATTTAGGGTCGACTGCCAATTTTCGGACCATATAGATATCTTTTATAAATCGTTTTGCTAATTGTTTTGATCTTCTGATGCCTCTATTAGTCAATAAAAGATAGCGTCATCTGCAAACAACATAAGACGGCTGCTCAGATTGTCTCCCAAATCGTTTATATAGATAAGGAACAGCAAATGGCCTATAACACTACCTTTGGGAGTCAAGAAAACTGTGGAATCAGTCGTTTAGTCGTTTAGATCATTTAGTTTTACCTAGAATCTGGACCGAAAGTCAGGAGACAAGTTATGTTAATGGCCATATATTAGGTGACGGAGCCCTTAGGACAGTTGAAGCAGCAGAAACTTGAATACATATGCCGAATTCGGGAATGCATTTATTGCAAGGTATTGGCCGGCTACAATACAAGAGAGAATCCGTAAGCAGATTTACAATACGGTACCGCGCAATTCACGGTTAGGTACGTTAAGCAGATACTTTGAGCATTATCATAATAAGACGAAATATTTATCGGAACCAGTATCTGCCAAAGACCTTATTAGAATATTAAAGGCGAAGCTATTTTATGACATTCAAAATAAATTATTGCATGCCAGTGACATAAATTCTGACGAACGTTTTGTACGTGAACCCCTGCTGATTACGTTCCTGTAACAGTTATTCAAGACTTGAAGTCTTGAATGAACTGTGACATGATGAAGTATTGCATTGATAATGGCGAGTTATCAGCCGAAATCTGAATTTGCTTTAATAAATCCACAAAGGAAACGAGTGATGGCTACTCCCCAGAGTTTTGAAGGTCATATCACAGTCATTGAGTGCATTCCACATTCCATGTGGAAGGTAATTTGATATTGTCATGTTCCTAATCTAGGAAAAAGTGTTCAGCAAATAACAAGAAATATCAAATACGTCAAAAGGCTAAACCTTCAAACCACAGTGCCTGTGGAGTTTTACATCCGATCATCACAGGAGAACCACTACAGACTGTATGTGTTGATGTAATGGGACACCTACCTACTAAGAGAGGAAATGTTAAATACTTACAGGATTTTACGACCTGTTTACCAAATATATGAAACTGTATCCTATCCGCATGTATACCGCGCAGTCCATCATCAATAGTCTCGCAAATGATTACATTCCTCATGTTGCTAAGCCAGATGTGTTATTGTGAGACAATGCTGTCAAATTTATGGCACACTGGTAGAAAAGGTACTTAAGATACAACGAGATAAAGCTAATTTTGATCTCCAGATTGTCTGAAATCCTAACCAATGGCGAGGTTGTTTCGTGAATTAAACAGATCTATCAGCGCATATTGCCACCGTAAAGAAACATAGTGGATAGAATATTCATAGCCATTCGAATAAGTATACAATAATTTGACTCTCTCGTCAACTGAAGCTACGCCAACGGAACTTCTGTTTAATAAAAAGGAAAACAATGAGTGGATCAATTGTTTACCGAAGATAAATGCTATAATAGAACCTAGGGAGACCATGATTCGTTAAGCATTAGATAGGATGAAGGGAAAAGCACAACAGATGATGAAGTACTATGAGCATCTGTTGAAGAGGACGCAACTACAACCCCGTGGGAATAAAGCTGTTACTGAAGAGCCATCCAAAGGCGTCATTGCTTGAGAAGGAAAACGAAAAATGATCTCTTGTGTACTCAGTGCACCTTCGGATTATATCAGTACTGAATGCTGGTGCGAATGTCTTATGTTACATTACTGGTACCAATGTGAAGGTGATGCATCTGCATCAGGATGTAAAACCATATTATTCTGAAGACTGATGTAATCAGTGAGATAAATTTTCTCTTATATTGTTTAGTGATTAGATTTGGGTTAATGGTTGTTCTCAGATACATTCGTATGTCACTGACAAACAAAATTGAGATATATCATTCGTTCAGACACAATATTATGTTGTTTGTGTTACATATATATTAATATAAGTGTATATGACATTGTGGCCGCAGTTTTATTATGCAGTTTTGTATTTTTTGTGTTATTACGTTAGTAATGATTTGTTTCAACTTTCACTGAAGAGAATGCAAGTGATTAGTTCCACCATTGCAACACACAGAGAACAGACTCAGCTACTTCTCCACAAATCTTAATTTTAGCTGTATCTATCTATCTATTAGTTATACAGATATCAGGACGACGTCTGTTCGACTCCTTTTTTTTACTTTTAGCGATTTTTTTGTCGTTAGAACACCCATCACCGTGTGATGCGTCAGTAGACACGGATATGAAAATGTACAGCCGCAATCCATGCAAGTGTCCATTGTAATTTTGCATACTTTAGCTTACCTGTAGTAAAGAGTATAAGGCATGCGTGTACAGGAATGGCTGTGTGATTATCTGTATTCTAAAGACATTGGGACGCAGCGTTTTCATACAACAATTTAGTGATGTGATCTATTCTGCAATGACTTTCAAAGTCACATAAACATGTGTACAACCTTTGTGTAGTGATTAACATGAACTTTGTATTGTAGGTGGGGTTTAACAAGACAATTCACGTTGTAATTTTGTGATCAGTTGCGCTACCACGTGACGAAATGCGATCATTCTGAACGCTAAATTAGTGTCACGGATGACAAATAACACAATTTGCAATGAACTGTCATGTCGTAATGGATCATTACATTTCTACAATCATCAAATGAAGCGCTCACTAAAGACATTTTGTGATCTCATGATAATCGAAAGAACATTCTGCTCTCGAGTTTTCACTAATTCATGCTGTCCAAAGGCTTCATATTAGTTGTGGTAACAATTCCTAAGATTCTTGAGGGCAAACCCAAATCCGAATCTCAAAAGACTACAGATTCGTCATGTGAGAATGCATTACACATAAGACCTCATCCACGCCTTACAGATGCAGTTGACAGAAATTACCTGTCAAAATTCTAATAAGCTATGACGATGATTTTTCCTTATCCCATCATCGAGCTGTTCCCCGCACCAACCCGAAGTAAGGTTATGCTCTGTATACAACGCCCATACTGAACACGTTTTCCTTAGATCTAGATGTTGGCCAACTGTTCTGTCACATTCATCATTTGTCGCCGCGCGGGATTGGCCGAACGGTCTAAGCGCTGCAGTTGTGGACTGTGCGGCTGGTCCCGGCGGAGGTTCGAGTCCTCCCTCGGGCATGGGTGTGTGTGTTTGTCTTTAGGATAATTTAGGTTAAGTAGTGTGTAAGCTTAGGGACTGATGACTTTAGCAGTTAAGTCCCATAAGATTTCACACACACAACATTATTTGTCACCGACATGACGACAAAAGGCTACAAGTTATGCAACAAACCTAATTAGTCCTGTCAATATAGATTGATTCACACATTGGAGTTCTCAGTGCTGAAGGACTCAATGCGGTTTTTCCCGGTTTTCCCTTTCATTCCTGCTCTAATGAGAAGAAAAGTTATATTCCAAGATTTTTTCAGTGTTGAGACCTTAATGTAACACTGTGAACATCATGCAACAGTTAAACATACATCACTACAAGCAAATGCAGTTCTAGATTCATACATAGTTGTTGTCATGACACTCATGATCAGTCTTTAACTGAAGAATGGAATGTAAACGTACGAACGTATTAGTAGTGATGTAGTGTGAAAACATACAAAGAATATTGTAGTCAGTAATTTAAATGTAAACTTTGAACTAAATGATGCAGGAGTGCAGCATCGGTCCGTAACTCACTCTCCAGTACACTTGGGGAGACCACAGTATTATCACATTTTGCTACTGAAGTAACTATGTAAGATACTATGCTATGTGTAGGAACCAAAGTTGTTACTCCTTGTATAAGAAAAGCGAACATTACCATTGCCTTATCTCTGGTTTTTATTATCTCTGTTGTCGAATGTAATGTAAATCAGTCTGACATTATACGTGCTCCGATAAAGAGGAAAGGAACTTACAGTTGTGAATGTCGCGTATTACAACTCGAGTAAGAGTAAAAGTTGTACACAAGGAAGAAATAAATGAGTACTCATCTGTGATAAATTATTAGGTGAGATTCAAACGCAGATGTTACGTACATTAGTCACTCTAATTACTATAGAAAGTTTCAGCTACATTACGTAGAAATGGAGTTGGAGAGACGATGGGAAAACTGGTGCTCGAACCTGCAATCAAACATGGCGTCTTTCAACAGATTTAGGTGCGCGCAACAAGAAAACCACCACAACTCTTTACCAATATATTGCCACACTGCAAAACACACGCACAAGGCGAGTTTTGTTTCAATAGATATTTAAATACATCACTTGAAAGACAGGAATACATGCTAATCCTGTCTATAAAACCATAAAATACAATAAAAATAACAGTGTAGCAGATATTGTATCTCCTCCACACATGGAAATATCCCTCTCCACACATGCCTCCTCCTCATCTCAGAGTGCTGTGGGGAAAAAAAAAACAAGAGATTCACAGTCAGTATTTCAAACTAGATTTGTATGTGCATTAATAAACACACACCATTGCTGTTAAGTGAATAATTACTGAGAAATACAGACTTACACTGTGCCTTCGGAGCCATAGTTTGAACAGCTCGACAACAACATAAATAGATGCTTGAGATGAGGACAGGGGAGGGGGTTTCTGAATGCTGTGTACTGAATAGTTTGAGCATGCATAAAATGCATACACAGCAGAGTTTATTCACCAAACCCAGAGTGCTAATACTAAATCTATACTAGATGGTATATTGCCTTTGAGAACCATCGATGTTCTGGTCCCTGCTAGCTCAGAGGATTTAAAAAGCAGGATTTTCAGAATGGATTCTTATTTAGACGACGCAGACGTTGAATTCGACAAAAAGAAAAGCACTTTATATCGTTGCTAACATGCAGAACGAGAATCTGCGGTTAAGGGCTGCTACAATTTCTCTTACTAAACTCAGTGTGAGAGCTGCTTGTGATTGTGGAGCACTACATAACGATTTAGTTCATTGGTTCAGAATGCTGATAATTTACAGAAGCAGTGGGAATAGTGTTAATAAACAGAAGATATTGTATAACTGACCGACGGTGTAGTGTGCTTGCTTCTGTACATTTGCATGTGGGAATCTCAACGCTGGGTTTCTACGGTGAATTCCTTTCATTAGGTGATTTCGCTTTAGCTGAAAATACGAAGGCTATTCGGAAAGTAAATGGAAGCTGCTGTGAAAATAAAAATCTTTTACTTGCAGTAGTTAGATACACCTTTCAGCTACTTCTTTACACTGCTGCCGCTTTGAGTTAGACGTTTATCGTAGCGTTGCACCAACTTTCTAGTACACTCGTCTTCGAAGGCAGCCGCCATTGGTTTCCTCTAATTCTCTACGCCCGTCTGCAGCTCCCTATCTGTGCCAAAATGTTGTCTTCATAGCCAGCGGTTCATGTGAGGAGAAATGAAACTCAGGACGAGATAATTACGAATTGTGTAGTGTGGGTGATCAAAAACTTACGTCGAAAACGCTGCAGGAGCATCTTCATTGCTCCACAGAGTGTGGCCGAGAACTGTAATGAAGAACAAAATGTGTGACAGTTACGTTACGTGGGCTGCACAACATCAGGCCAAGTCCCTCACCAGGCCCCCTTACTTGGCAGGAGACACTATTTTCTACTATCTTTACGTCCTCGCTGTGATCTCTGAATTGAAAAGAGCGGCGTGCCGCGATCAAAGGGCATATTATAGACAATACCCAACATAGCTGTGCAAAAATTCAATTTCGCTACTAGTCGGAACTTACTTTCCGAACAGCCTTCGTATATAAGCATTTGCTTTTTTCCCGTTTTTCTGTAGGACCAAGGCTTGCGTTCACTAGCAGAATAACACAGAAGTTGCTTTCCTGTTTCTTTTTGACTTTTTTGAATAGTTCTTCGATTATAAGAGGATTACGTCTGTTTTCTCCTTAGACGCTTTTATCCTGACGCTTTTATCCGGTACCGCTCACAAGAAAACTACGTCTATTCATCACGGAATGTTCGCTCAATATTGATTAACATTATTAGCGAAGTCTTCTACCCATCATACTGTGTGAAATTCGATAGGTGAATATAAGTTTAAGAACTGTTGGACGGTGTTAAGTGCTTATTTTCTAGTATATTCAACGAAAGATTCAGCGTTCTCAGTCCAGTATTCATTATAGTAAGCGTAAGTTCACACTACCAGAGTGACTTTATATCTGTTTAAGTGGAAATGTTATTGATTTTAGTACTATTTTCACTGTTTGCGCTGTCACAGTATTCGTTTTAAAAGCATAAGAAATCACCCTTTACATAATGTGAGGTGACGTCTGTTGGCAGAATATTCCGTTGTAGCTGGCATAAGAATAACGTGTGTCTCGGGAGTATACGAGAGTAAGTACTTCATGCAGCAAAGGAGTGTTCGTGTATATTCAGTCACTTTTTTAAATAAATGAGATGTTATTACAGCAATTGAGCTGTAAAACAGCAACACTATCTGCCTATAGTCCATGAGGAGTATGTGAGCTGTGTAAAATTCCTCCACCATCTGTTCACTCACCGTCTGTATAGCAGAAATGCCTCTCTCTCAGCCGCGCGGGGTAGCCGTGCGGTCTTAGACGCCTTGCCACGGTTCGCGCGGCTATCCCCGTCGGAGATTAAAGTCCTCCCTTGGCCATGTGTGTGTGTGTGTGTGTGTGTGTGTGTGTGTTGTCCTTAGCGTATGTTAGTTCACGTTAAATTAAGTAGTGTGTAAGCCTAGGGACCGATGACCTTAGCAGTTTGGTCCCATAGGGACTTGCCAACAAGTGCTGACAGCAAGATTTTTACTCAAATAGATGTTCCAAAAGACGACAGTCTGTGAGGCGAGCTGAATATCTCATCCTTCCATAGTATACGAGAACACACAGACAGAAAGAAAGCTTTTATCCGGTGCAGTGGAGCGTCTGAAACCTCTTCCAGGCAGCCTTCAGTCAGTTCATATGAAGAGGCAGAACAGACGTGAGTGGTGAGAGATTACGGCCGCATGCAGTGGCGGACCCTGCTCTCCACTTGTCAGAGGGGCGGAGTTGGCTGATCGGCGCACAGTGAGACGACTAGTATAAAAGCCTGTGTGTATCTCGTTTCCGCAGGACGTGTTACTTCAGTGTTTTTACTATATCAGTCTGGTTTTACTTAGCAGAGGACCACTTTCAGACTGTGCTGAAACATCCACAACGGTTGAAAGGACACCGGCGTTAGCCATTCAGGTCTTCATCCGTCAGGGACAGCCAAGTATTTCGCTATTCTTGCTGGAGGGCCAGTCCTTACGAGAAATACGTTTAACGACTTGCAGGAAGCGTCCTGTCCTTGAGTCTTTTGTCTGTGAGTGATTTCTGCTGCACGAAAACTGTGTGCGACTGCCGGCAGCTGGATCTGCCTGTTTACCATCAGTGACAGGATAGGACAAGCTCAGAAAACTGGTTATCACTACCTAAGGGAGGAGGAGAGGGGGGGAGGAGGGAACGTAGGAGGGAAGATAGGGCTCATTCTCAGCTGGTTAGTCTGTACCTGAACACCAAGGCTAACACGCATACAGCTGCTGCCACTCTCTTCTGTCGAGGTTTTATGGGGTCGGTTTTTCCCTATTTCCAGTATTTTTAATGACACCCTCTGGTGTCTCTGGTGTCAGTCTTCAAACTTCGAGGCGACCATACACATCAGCGCGATCGGAAAAATGTTGTGGCAGGGGCAATGAGTTAAGTGTGGGGGTGGGGGATGGCCGAGTGTGGAGGCAGCCGTAGGGCAATACAGCAGCAACGTAACACCACCAAGAACACATTTCTCGCCAAAGTAAATAAATATAGACTGTACCATACATCCTCCCTTTCTAGTAACTCAGTACCGACTGACACATTTTCCCATCAATCCGCAAGTGGTAGAGGAGAGGGTAAGTGGAAGATGTTATATATCGTTGTCACATCTACATTCCAGGGAGAGGAGGTGGGGGAACCTCCAAGAAGAGCCGCCATATTCAATAAATTTGTCAATAATGCATACTGGCATCATTTTGGCTTCCCTCCCCTACTATTGGTATGAGACATATCATTCAACAATATAGTCCCATTTTCAGTATTGTCTATCCAGAGTACCAGTAAAAGAGGAAATCACATTCATGTATGTAGCATCTTTCTAACAAAATGTATTCATGTTTCAGATGAAGCCAGTAACCGAAAGGACGGAGCAGCTCCTGTTGGCAGGAAAACCGTTTTTCCTAGCGTGTAAATTATTTGGTCTGATGTCGTTTACGGTCGACGCCGCTACTGCAACTCTGAAGAGGTCGCAGACGGATATTATCTACGCAAGCCTCGCCAGTCCACTGCAGTTACTATGTGCATGTGTTGCGCCATACTTCGTGCTGTAGACAAGACAGACGTCTTCTGTGGTACAATTTCTGATAGTAACAGTAGCTCTTCAGTATTCATCCCTGTCCTTCATTGCGATTGTTACCGACATCGTCTGTAACACATGTAAATACCGAAACATGCTTCGCTTGTTAGCATCATGTGATAGATGCTTGGCTATCGACGTAAGACTGATAAGGGAATCATCATCAAAGTTTGTTAAGATGCAGTTATCAGTAGTGCTTTTATTGTATTGCTTGATGCTCAGTATCCCCTTCAATGCAGATATAAAGCAAAACGACATAATAACATCAGTATCTATGATAACTTGTTATGGATCGTCCATGATGACACTCTTACGTTTCGCAAACCTGCAGTTGATTGTCAAGAACAGGCTGTCATTACTGAACATGTACCTCGCGAAGATGAAAGTCAGAGCAGCTGATAAACAGAACTATTCAGGCAGAAGTTCGGAACGGAACGGTACTTCAGGTTTCTCTGACAAAGAATTTCACTGCACACCGTCTGCTGTGCGAGCGCTTAGTCGATGTTATGTGGCACTGTGTGAGTTGTCAGCGCTGGTGGCGTCTGCTCACCAAATTTTTCTGATTCTTTACCTCGTAGCATTATCGTCAGTGGTTGTGCAAATGACTTACTTCATTGTTACGAAACCAATGTTATTTGGCCCAATAGAGTCTAGCAGCTTATGGTACTCGTGGTTTGCCTTAATCTACAACATATGTACTATGGCTGTATTCGTTGTACCAGCTCACTGGGTGTCTTCCGAGGCAGACCTCACAGTGAGGCTGTGCTCGCAGCTTCTGCTGGGAAGGAGGGGTGGGGTGGACGACACACAGCGAGAACTGCGGCTGCTGGTGCTGCAGGTGTCCTCTGGCCGTCCCACGACCAGTCTGATGGGAGTGCTCACTCTCGATCTGGCAGTCGTCTCCAGCTTTATCTCCGTAGTAACGACCTACACAGCCCTGCTTCTCACCTTCTTTCCTGCAGGTATGACGATCATACCCTATTGATTTATTTACTTATTTAACCTGATATTATTAGGACCCTCAGGTCCTCTCTTACATCGTCAGGTTTCATATCGTATGTAGAGTACTTTTTACAACATATTTACCCAAGAAATAAGAGTCCAAATAGTATTAAAAGCTAGGAGACAAGGTACTAGCAGAAGTATAGCTGTGAGGACGGGGTGTGAGTCGTGCTTGGATAGCTCAGATGGTAGAGCACTTTCCCGCGAAAGGCAAAGGTCCGGAGTTCGATTCTCGGTCCGGTACACAGTTTTAATCTGCCAAGAAGTTTCATTTCAGTGTTAAAATAATTTGAGTGTTGACGTGGCAGGGTGACTATGAAATAATAAAGTTAATACTGGCAGTACTTGTACTACTGCAGCTGTTGACACTAATAATGATAACAGTAGTAACAATAATGACAACAGTAACAACAGTTATAGTGACAGATAGAAAAAGAATTTATAGGTGTATGAAATAGATTTATCTGATATAGCGGTTTCTGGGGAAAGGAAATACAAGGAGATTGCGCCAGCTAAGAACACTGAAAGGAGGATATAAGATGAACATCAACAAAAGCAAAACGAGGATAATGGAATTCAGTGAAACTGAATCGGGTGATGCTGAGGGAATTAGATTAGGAAATGAGACACTTAAAGGAATAAAGGAGTTTTGGTATTTAGGGAGTAAAATAACTGATGATGGTCGAAGTAGAGAGGATATTAAATGTAGACTGGCAATGGCAAGGAAATCGTTTCTGAAGAAGAGAAATTTGTTAACATCGAGTACAGATTTAAGGGTTAGGAAGTCGTTTCTGAAAGTATTTGTATGGAGTGTAGCCATGTATGGAAGTGAGACATAGTCGATAAATAGTTTGGACAAGAAGAGAATAGGAGCTTTCGAAATGTGGTGCTACAGAAGAATGCTGAAAATTAGATGGGTAGATCACTTAACTAATGAGGAGGTATTGAATAGAATTGGGGAGAAGAGCTGTTTGTGGCACAACTTGACAGAAAGAGGGGACCGGTTGGTAGGACATGTTTTGAGGCATCAAGGGATCACAAATGTAGCACTGGAGGGCAGCGTGGAGGGAAAAAATCATAGAGGGAGATCAAGAGATGAATACACTAAGCAGATTCAGAAGGATGTAGGTTGCAGTAAGTACTGGGAGATGAAGAAGCTTGCTCAGGATAGAGTAGCATGGAGAGCTGCATCAAACCAGTCACATGACTGAAGACCACAACAACAACAACAACAACAAAGAACACTGGTAAATAGGGAAGATCTGGGTGTAAGGAAGGATGTACAAAGGTAACGAATGCATACGAGGACAATGGTAATATATCATCAACTGTCTCCTCAAGCTTAAGATGTTATTCTGGTTTCTAATATAATGTAGAAGTTATTACAGGGTAGGGCTCCAGCTACTGCAGAAGACTTAGAGATAGTGACTGAATGATGTAGTGAGTCGAAAAGGAGTTTAGTCTGGTAGGGTGTTTCTGCCATGTTTTCCAGACGAGAGAGTTAAGGGCGAAAGGGGATATGAGGGACAACGTTGGTTCATATGACAATATAAAAACAGAGGGTGTATATTGACAGTCTGATTTTAGAATATATTGATAGTCTTGTTTTAGAAATTTTATTCCGTATATTTTCCTTCGAATTCTGAAACTGGCTGCGATAAAACACAGGAAGTGTAAGGTTTCTTATAGCTTTTACAGAAAGATGACTCCAATTACCAAAAGACATAAAATGGAATCAATTACTGATGTCATTTAAGATGTACACTGAGTAAGCTCTAAAGAAATCTGTTGTAAAGGGAAATAAAATTCAGGGAGAAGGAATAAAAACTTTGAGGTTTGCTGATGACATCTAATTCCATCAGAAACGGAAAGCGACTTTGAAGAGAAGTTGAGGGGAATGAATGGTATCTGGAAAATAAGGTTATAGGATGAACAGTAATAATAGATAAATTACTGAAAACCACATATGAGCGTAAAAGCTAGAAAGTCTATTTGTGTTAATATAGCCTTTGGGCCGTAATCATATGCCACTGTCATCGCATGTAAGAAGCAACCACTGCCTTCTCGAGCACCAGCACGGCATACCTCAAAGTGCTCAGAGTGGGGGCGCCACAAGAGATGCAGCAGTCATACCACTGGAGTCAACGGAGCCAATCACGATGCAGCTCCACATTATTAAGTCATGTCGTTGCAGCCCGGAAGGGGGGACATTTCATGGGCCTCCTGGACTACGGAGCAGGTCTCCTCTTAGTAGCCTCTGTCCCTTTCCCGGGCTCCCTCTTACCGCCCCCCCACTCCTTCCATCCTCTTTTCTCCCGCCTACCCTCTCTGCCTCCCTTCACTCCCCCGAGTCCTTTTATGTTTCGTTCCTCTGCCTTTCCCCATTCCCTCTCGTGTCTGCCGTGCTCCCCACTTCTGAGTCCTCTCCCTCCATTGCTTCTCACCCCCCTTTCGTTTTTCCTCTCCTTCCCCCTTTTTTCCCCCTCACCAGTCCAGGTCCCCCCCCCCTCCCATCTGCCCTTGCCTGTGGTGTGTCATCTTCATGCCGACTTCTTAGTGCAGTGTTTCCAGTGATTGTGAAGTGTTGTGTGTCTTTTTGGAAGTGTTGCGAATGGCCATGATACTGTCGCTGGGTGTTATTTTTATATCTCTTGCGAACAGAGATCAGACTGTCGCCGTGTTTTTTTTAATTGCCTGCCTATTATTTTCCCTGTCTGCTTCCTGTGTATTTTATTATCATCACCCACCATTTGTTTTATGTTTTAACTTTCCACAATTTTCTGCCTTTTTACAATTTACGTCACCATTTTATCGCCTGCTTTTATTGTTTCTTATCTTCTTATGTTTTAAAAATTCTGTAGGCTGAAGAGCAGTGTACTAGGCTGCTGCCGGCCTGCCCCCTTTGGGGGGAACTGAAATACAATTAAGGAAAAAAAAAACACTCAGTAGCGACACTGTTACTGTGGTAGTGTTTACGGAATATGAAGTTTGGTACGGGCTAGGACCTCAGTGACTATGTTGAGTTATGTTTCGCTTTGTTTGCAGAATATATCTTTTAAGTTGTAATTAATTTCACTTTCCATTTGTTAGATTGTACCTGGGACGCAACTGCAACCTTGTACAGGAGTTAATCATGGACGATAAAAATTGCAGAGCCGTATAGAATAGAAACTTTTAAGATCTGCTGATACAGAAGAATACTAAAAACTGGTAACTAATGAGGAGCTACTGAACAGAAGTGGACAAAAAAAAAGGAATGGCACAACTTGTCTAAAAGAAAGGATCGTGGACAGGACACATCCTGAGGCGTCAAAGAGCCAAATACAATCACCAGGTTCTAATAAATGTAGATTGAAGTAGTTACGCAGATAAAACGACCTGCACAGTATAGAACAGTGTCTCGAAATGAGTCTTCGGGCAGCACACCACAACAACATTCCACCAAAGTTCTGAAATCTCTTTGATTACCAAAACCTTGTTATGTGTCCACACTCATGTTCGTTGCAATATTTTCTTCTGACAAGAAGTCAATCGCTACCTGATTTGCTGTAATAATTTCTGCCAGTTCGTCACCTAGTCAGTCTAGATAACTGATAAATAGTTTGTTATAAAACTCACTTGAAATTTACCATAGGTTCGTCATTTACTGGCTAATGAAAAAAATCCTACCATGGTCACATTATATCATCAGCATCATGCTTTTTTGAAAAGGATTGTAGCCAGTTACATTCTCATCTTTAGTCATTACCTTCTTTTTGCCTTACTAAGATCTTACTATATTGTACATTTTAGAGGATTCGTATCCTTTGCCCAAGTAATTTAACTTCATTAAATTTCGTAACCATCCATCTTTACACTGTGTTTCAGATCGCCTTCGTTATACACGCTTACCCTTTTGTAATCCGTCTGTAATCTTACTACTTCTTCTATCCACTGTCCTTTCTATAGTACACTAAACTCTTCAACTTCAGTATCCTCATTACAGTTTATCATACCCATTTTAGTCCTACTATATCGCTAAGACCTGTGCTCCTTCGGACTTAACGTAATATCACTCCATTAATAACCTCTTTCTAACAAAATCTTTCGTAAATATACAATTAAATAGCAATTACATCAAACTGTAACACTGACTGCAGCTGATACATATGAAGGCAGTATCTGTTAGCAGAAACATGAACACCAACATAAATTTCGTCCTCCGTCACTGGCAACAAAAGCATTAATAATACTAAAGTAACATCTAGCACAAATGATAACTGGAGCATCATCACTTCTCCTTCTATCTAGTAACCACGTCAAACCCTTTACCCCATTTCCTTTTACAGTCAGCACCCATATTAGCTCACAATGGTCCCTCTCTATCTTCCAATAGTCTCAAGTTACCTGACTAGCTCGGCCATTAGTCGTTAATGAGTAAGCAAACATACCCACAGGGGTGTCATCAACTTAACCGTCTACAGCATTAATAATGTATTTTGGAGGCACACACAGTCACACAGTAAATACAGTGACTAACAGGTGGAATGTTACATCCCTTGCAGGTCTTTTCGGTGTCTTCTCAGTATGTACAGTCATGCTCAAAAGTATCCGAACGACCTGAATTGCATTTCGCCTAATTCATATGCAATCCACATAACGCAGCTGTCTAGCAGGTCCTCTAATCGCTCCTTGGTACAGTCGTTTGACTATTGAAAATGGTTCCAACAGGTCACCACTAGAAAACTCTGCTCTGTATCGCAATCACTCAAGATGTAAAGTAATACCACGATTCTACAAATATCACGGAACGCCTTATCACAGATAAGACTGTCCGTAAGGCTTGTAACATCACATTTATTGCAATAAATGACATACATGAAATGTTACCACTCTCATTATTACGTCAGATAGTTAATGCACGTAGTAAGTTCGTCGTATTCTTGATTTCCTCTTCAAAGTAGCATATCGTACTTATTATTTAACACAAAATGAGTGATATACCTCGATTTTAGACAGTATCAGTTAGCCAATATTAACTTTAAATTACATAACGTAAACATTTGTAACGGACGCGAATTCCTACCCAGCATCTATTGTCCCTGTAATCGAACTACGAGAGATGTTAAATACTGCTTTTCAGAAGTAACTTACTTGAAATGCCATGAGGCAAAGCTTTATGTTGGACAGGGATTCGAACCCAGAACCTAATCGGATTGTTATCAAAGCACAATCAACTGTGACACATCGGATTTTCTCGGCAGTAGCTAGATGTTTTAACTGAAATGACGAGACGGATCATTAATTTTTTCCTTCCCAGGACACTAACCCGGCACCTATCGCTGTTATATTCTAGAGAAAACGAACATTAAATATGGGTTTGTTACACCAGCAGCAACACGTGAGTATGTTTGAACTAGAAATAACATGACGAAGAGTTCAGTGCTCACTGGGAATCGCAGCCCACACAAAGAGACTACACACAAAGAGACGTCAGCTCTAATGGAAAGGAACACTTCCTATTTAAATTTCTGCATCCTACGCTGTTGGCAGTTCTTTGCAGGTGGCAGTTACGTGATTTTACTTCGGTGATTACAAAACCGACTCGAATGTATGCAATGGGTAACCGAGGCAGCTAGTTCATGGCGATTCGGTCAACCAGGTAAATGAATGTACTGAACATGCTGCAACCCAGTACAGAGAGCCAGTGTGTCAGAAATCTCATCGAGTGTGCCGCAACGGTATTATGATACAAAAATGAGCCTCAGATAATAGTATTTGGTCGTCTGTGGGATTTATGATAGGTTCCTATGTTGGTGGTCTGGATTCGATTCCAACCTCTGCTGATAATTTTTTAATAGGGAGAGACAGATTCTATTCCCTTCTGGCTACGCCAAGTGAAGAAGGTATAATGGCATTGTGGACTGAAATTCACATTAAACATGATATTCCTTCTCTACGAAGTAGACGTTAGCTTGAACCACAATAAAGTCAGGAGTGGCGAAATGTGGGAACTCTATCACCAGTAACCTTTCTTATACTATTTATTTCTAGTGAAGAAACAAACGCTATGTAGGGTCACAGGACACTTATTCCATCTTTTATCTGAGCTTCTGTATGTCGATAAAATTGGTTCTGAACTTGGAATGCAACTCAGACCGCCCCTAACGCGGAATTTGATCCATTCGTGACAATACAGCTCGACTGCTATCGGTTGTTTGTTCAAAACTGCAGATTCCTCAACATCTCCGCATATGCGCGTGTATGGATTCGAATCCTAGACCGGTACTAAAGTTTTCATTATGTAATTTCAACCTCTAGCATGAGAACACCTATCTGCTGGTGGATAATAATTTTGATTTTTAATGCATTTTCATTCGTTGTCAGCACTAACGATATCTGACGTTTTTGACTCCCAGTGAGACACAGAACTATTTGAGAGATCACTGTAAGTTCAAGGATGTTATTCCGAGCTGCTGGTGGAGAAAAATTGGGTACCTGACGTCTCTTTGTGTGTAGTCAATAACGATATGTGTGGGCTTCGATTCCCAGTCAGCACTGAACTCTTCGTCATGTTATTTATAGTTCGAACATGCTCACGTGTTGCTGCTGGTGTAACAAACCCATATTTAACGTTCGTTCTCTCTAGAATATAACAGCGATAGGTGCCGGGTTGGTGTCCTGGGAAGGAAAAAATTAATGTTTCGTCTCGTCATTTCAGTTAAAACATCTAGCTACTGCCGAGAAAATCCGATGTGTTACAGTTGATTGTGCTTTGATAACAATCCGATTAGGTTCAGGGTTCGAATCCCTGTCCCACACAAAGCTTTGCCTCACAGCATTTCAAGTAAGTTACTTCTGAAAAGCAGTAATTAACATCTCTGGTAGTTAGTTACAGGGACAATAGATGCTGGGTAGGAATTCGCGTCCGTTAAAAATGTTTACGTTATGTAATTTTATAGTTGATATTTGCTAACTGATAGTGTCTAAAATCGAGGTATATCACTCTCTGTATGCCTATTCAGGAATGACAGTTTCCGTCAGTCACGAAATCTTAGTCTGCAAAACCTGGCTTTGAATCGATATGCAGAACGAGGCGGTTCGTCGTGTCATTTTTCAGTTCGTACATCTTCTCAACTAGCTGCTAGTGAATAACGCAAATTTTTAATGTCATTTTGTGTTAAATAACAAGTACGATATGCTACTTTGAAGAGGAAATCAAGAATACAACGAACTTACTACGTGCATTAACTATCTGACGTAATAATGAGAGTGGTAACATTTCACGTATGCCATTTATTGCAGTAAATGTGAGCTTACAAGCCTTAAGGACCGTCTTATCTGTGACAAGATGTTCCCTGATATTTGTAGAATCGTGGTATTACTTTACATCTTGAGTGATTGCGATACAGAGCAGAATTTTCTAGCAGTGACTTGTTGGAACCATTTTCAATAGTCAAACGACTGTACCAAGGAGCGATTAGAGGACCTGCTAGACAGCTGCGTTATGTGGGTTGCATGTGAATCAGCCGAAATGCAATTCAGGTCATTCGGATACTTTTGAGCATCACTGTACATTCCCATTGTTGTACTGTTAACCATGTCATTGGTGTACATAATAGATTTCTAATCCGTCTGTGTATTTCTGCTTTACGTGCTTTAGATTAATAAAATTACCTTCGAAGAATGTAGAAAAATAGAAAGCGGACAGAGATTTCTAAGATCAGCTTCAAAATACTTTGTGTTTCATAAAGGTTAATCCGATTTGAAAACACTATTTCTTCTAAATAAATGAAGGCGGTATGTGAGGTACTTTTTCACGTACGCACAGGTCTACAACGTAATTATGTTCAGTAGGACAAATCGATTTTTTAAAAAAATATACTTTTTACAGTTACGTTTAGAATCAAATTTTTCATTTACCTGCAACGAACGCCCATTTTTATCATCACAGGACGCATAACAAACATTCAGACGATAGGTAACTCGTCCCATACTTTTGCTGAGAACTGCTGGACTTCGTTCACTCACTGCGTTTGCCGTACACCGGCGCAGATCAGACATAGATGTTGGAAGGGGAGGCACACAGACTAAGTCTTTTACAAACCATAAAAAACTAATGCACGTTGAGTTTATGAGCAAGCTCCATGGAGAACCATATCGGCGACTACACCGACTGACAACTTAGCCAAGATGCCAACGTACACTTTTAATTTAGAGGATGTTCCTGAAGAAAAAAAGGTTGTCTAGAGAATCAATATTGATTCACGTAAAAGCACTTATGTGAAACACTGTGGACTTAGTTTTGGCAGACAACAACTTTCTGTAGCTTCGCGAACTATGTTTCGCCAAACTCTACGCTCTGGCCACCCTCACCTCCCTAGGCCCATGTGACCCCCTTTTAACATGCTTTCGCCAATAAATGGCCTTTATCTAAATGTTACACTACTCATTCCATAACACCCACCGCCTGCCCATACGCCCATCCTGTACAACTGGTCATTTGATGTCCATCGCACTTCCCTGACCTGGTTCAAGCCCCATTAACGTATCTATGACAGAGCAACATGGTTGAGTACACGTTTGCAGAATACACCAACATTAACATTTGGAAGGGTAATTTAAGATGTAACCATGTTTTATTTTCATTTGTATTTGAATGTTTATCAGGAGGGACATACCACTTGCCTACCCCCGTGTTAGGTAACATAGAGTTTTACCACTTATGTGGGCGTGGGTTCGAATCCCACTTCTGACACCAGTTGGGTAAAATGGGCGTATGGGCAGGCGGTGGCGTTATGAAATGAATAGGACAAAATTTAGACAAAGGCCATTTATTGGCGAAAACATGTTAAAAGGGGGTCACATGGGCCGAGGGAGGTGAGGGTGAGCCAGAGCGTAGAGTTTGGCGAAACATAGTTCGCAGAGCTACCGAAAGTTGTTGTCTGCCAAAACTAAGTCCACAGTGCCGCAGTACCGGGAGAAGTGGAAGATGTTGAATGCTACAGGGCGCGCATCCAACTCGCGGGTGAGCAAGCACAAGAGAGCGGGCCCGGCGACGGGCGGCCGGGTATATTCGACGCACAACGCGGCTTCCTCCGCCCTGATTGGTCAGGACCGAGCAAACCGTGCGGGCGACATGGAACTTTCGAGAGCATTGCCTGCTAAGAGACGCCTGGGGCGGCGTTACCTCGTAAGCACATGAGAGGTGCTGAAGATGGTGAAGGTACCCATTTCTCGAAGCCGTTGAACTGTTGTGGCAAAAAAGGTATGCGATGGAGTCAGACCTTGTCGATAATGATCTTGATAAAGACAACGAGCAGGTCTTGTATTACCATGAGCTTCAACATTCAGAAAGATAATGGTGTATTCTGCAAACGTGTGCTCAACCATGTTGCTCTAACAATCATAGAGACGTTAATGGGGCTCGAACCAGGTCAGAGAAGTGCGATGGACGTCAAATGACATCAGCCAATCCGACTTATGCACCCCTCTACCCTGTTGAATACCTACCGAGCAAACATGTTTTAAACGGCTTTAAAACGGAGACTGTACGTTTCCCAAGATGGGTTCCAACCCAACATATTGTTTACTCAGTCCCCTTTACAACACCTTGGAGTCTGTGAGGGAATTTTAGAGCACGTTGTATACACAGACTTACTGGTAGCCTAAATTAACATCGCAACCCATTGTTTCCATCATTTCTACTGTTGTTGTTGTTTGTTGTTGTGGTCTTCAGTCCTGAGACTGGTTTGATGCAGCTCTCAATCATACAGTAAAGCTGCATGCCCTCGGGAAAAATTACGGCTGTAGTTTCCCCTTGCTTTCAGCCGTTCGCAGTACCAGCACAGCTAGGCCGTTTTGGTTATTGTTACAAGGCCAGATCAGTTAATCATCCAGACTGTTGCCCTTGCAACTACTGAAAAGGCTGCTGCCCCTCTTCAGGAACCACACGTTTGTCTGGCCTCTCAACAGATACCCCTCCGTTGTGGTTGCACCTACGGTACGGCTATCTGTATCGCTGAGGCACGCAAGCCTCCCCACCAACGGCAAGGTCCATGGTTCATGGGGGGCATTTCTACTGAAAGTACTCAAATCTTCATATTTATATACAGCTACGAGACTGAAACCCAAAAATTCATCTCTGTATAGTAAAAAAGCCATCTTCAGTTTTAATTAGGAAAAGGGGTAATGGTTCTAGCCAGTGACGTCAGATTTCTCGATAATTTTATGCAACAAATTGAATTAAAAACGAAGCGGCTTGCAGATGTCTGTAATACGGAGAATCAATGACACTGCTTATTTTTGTAGTAAGTAAGTGTAAGTATGATAAGCACCAAAAGTAACACTTTAGCTTCACAAAAAAGTGTATCGATAGAGGCGCCGCTCGGTTTGCTTCTACCAGCCAGTCACAGCACAAGACACGTCACGTTAAGCAAGCGTGTTTCTGACCGTAAAACAGAACTCAGAGAATGTTTATTTCGATAGTTATTCAGTATTATTTTTATGATTTTATGAACGAATTTCGTACTAACCTCATAAGATTGCAGCAGAAAAAAATCATGTTCTTTCAATAACCGATATTATACATAAATCGATGGCCTGGCAATGGGCAGTTGCCTTGTTGGGTTTATTGCTTCGTCAACCATGTGAAACGCATTTCGCTAAAAAGTGGGGAATTCGACACAAGTTCTCTTAAGTCAATATGTCGACGACATATTTATTATTTTTAATGGTTCGGTAGCCGAGGTTCAGGTATTGGTAGACGATATTAGTAAGTTACACATAACACTGAAATTCATTCAGGAAATTATGGATGTAAATAAAGTACTCAACTTCTTGGATTTAGAAGTACAGCCCATTAGGAGTTTTATTCAGTTTGACGTATACTGGAAACTAATCAGAAGTGACTCAGTGGGACACGCCTCTTGCTAACACCCATTCCGATAAAAGCATGCTTTTATCAACACTAAGGTCCACCATCTTAATGAAATCCCGTTAAGCCCAACATCCATAGAGAAAGCGTTGTCTAATCTCACGTGCATTGCTGTTCGTAACGGCTATGACCAATGACAGCTGATAGTCTACACAGAGAAAGGACGTCACAGAATGACTACAAAATGCGACGGTATTTACCCGTTACTACTAGTGTAGTTGCTCTTTCTAACAGCATCGCATGTGAGGAAACCAGTTGCGTCTTTACCTGTGATTACTCGTACTTTAGGTACACGGCTCTTTTTAGAAAGAACAGATAGATGTTGTCATAGGAGAAGTAGCTAAAAGTCAGAGATCAAATCAGCACTCGCCATTAATATTATATTTCGGCAATTCTATAACAGTTCTTCCATGTTTCCTGGTTGATCTAGTTCTCTTACCAAAACCTAATTCAATCTGCGAGAGTCTAAAACTATTCTGATTGAGTTATCCTTCTGTCTAACCATCACAATTGGACTTCAGTAATCATTACCACATTGTTGCACAACATCCCATTCTAACACGTGCTTTAATCTGGCCTCACTGGCTCCCAATCAGCAATAGCAATCACGTATAGTTTTGATATGAGACACTCGTAGGCCTCACCTTAACTGAATATTCAAAGTCCACCCCCTAACCAAGCTTGTCTGAGAAAATATCTTCATATCGACTCAACAAATTACACAGTTCCGACTTCGAAATATCTTCAACCTCTTCACTAGTTTCTTCTATTTCGTCATACATAGAATTACAATAGTTCCAAACGTCAGTAATTACTGTCTGAGCAATTCGTTAGTCTCCAGTTAACAGAGCTTTAAATTTTACTTTGTTTATCTTGCACTCTAGTTCAATTTTAAGGTTTTTCTAAACACAAATCCAAGAAATTTTTTATTTAAATAGGAAATCCGTACCGAGTACGGCATCTTCATTAAACCATTCACCATCAAACATCTCATACTAAAACCGTAAGCATTACACTTAAACCTTAAATGCATTTCATGTTTTGTGGGTTTACTTAGCGTACCAACGGCAGTTTTAAAATTCACATCGTTCACCGGAAAAATTACAAATTTCATTTTCTTATTTCTGTCTAGATATGGCTGTGGTACAACCGATACTACTGGAATCTAAAAGTGAACTTACTTTTTCGTAGGCCACTTCGATTTCTGCTAGGTTGATGATTTCTCCCTTCTGTAAACGATACTCCATGTAAAAACAGACTCAGCTGTACAATTGATGATTTTACCGCATATTGCAAATGGATCACCCATTTTTTATAATTACATACTGTTAGTTAAACTAATGATCTATCTACAGCAGCTCCTGTTCTTCACCAATAGCTTGCAAATGGGAATGTCATAGTACTCCAGAATCTTCTCTAGCAGCATCATGCAGAAATATGGTCTTGTAAGCAATGTCAACCCACTAGTACCAAAAGTATGTAATGACGGTGACTAATGACAGTAAAGTCCTTTACACCTAAATTTGAATCTGAACAGAGCTAAATCTCTCGATGACACGTGCGTATAGGAGACATAGTTGTGCCAGCAACGTACTATTACTGGCTGCTTAATTTTAATGTCTGTCTTGCGGTTGAGACTTGCTGACAACTGTGCATTGCATTCAAGGAATCGTTGCCACAGTCTCTGAGCATATAATATGTACTTGCGATTTCCTCATGAAACGTTCAAATAACACTAGACTCACCTAACAGCCATCAAGTACTCACACCATTCTTCAGTTGTAATAATGTATTTTTATGTACTGGAAATACCGAAGATAAATTCATACAAGATTGAAATTTTAATCTATATATCCCGCAGGCATGGAAAAAACTTGATATCAATTCAGTTAACTGAAGTTGGGGACGCTGCAGACGAAAAAATCGTATTAAATGCAGACAAAGCTGTTATTTTCATCTTTGATAAAATAAAATAGTTACGATGGTCTTTAACAGAATAGCAACTCAGGATGAGAAGCTACAATAGCAATTAGCTTTCTCTCACAGACAAAGAGTAGGACTGTTCCTTAGCTAGTCACGTTATAAAATAAATCAGGCTTGTATTGAACCACCGGTGGATGCAGAACTTTTTTCTGAGAGAAGGGGTACAAGGATTAGAAGCGTGATGAACTTGTCCAATATGTCCTTACAGGCATTGTAAGTACAGTTTTAAAATAAAGAGACAGACAGACAGACACACACACACACACACACGCACACACACACACACATTAAATACATATATAATCACAATCGTTTTTACATATGATGCCGTTGTGTTTCCTACAGAAAATATCCAGCAGTTCCTCAGCGTTCAGAGTCGATGGAATACCTCAATGGGAATGCATCAGTGCCAGTTCATTTAAACGATCTTTTGTCATCCTGCAGAAAGATGTGTCTTTGGACGGCGTAAGGTTGAGAAAGACCTAACTGCAGTGTTTGTTGTTACAGGAAATGTGTACAACCGACCTAACACTCTAATATTTGGCTGCGCCATTGCTCTTTTATAGCCCTCTATTGGTGACTTTTCCATATTTTCCACTATTTGTTGCCAAACGTGTAGCTCTTCCTTCAAAACGAGGGAGGTCGTCTTTGTACGGCTCCATACTTTGGAGAACATGCTCAATAACTTTATCACTGTTTTGCGACAGCAGCTTATGTGAATGTCCGATTATTTGTAGCTAAGTTGTAGGGAGTCCTAATGACATTTCATTCAACAATTGATCGAGAAAAGTATGAACACTGACAGACAGTAATATTCTAGTATAAACTGTATTTAAAAATTGAATTTGTCGGTCTGTTCAAAGCATAGCTATACACCGCTACATAAACAATATGCTACCTGTTTGCATTTCCGAACATTCTCAATAGTGCCTCTTATTTAAATATTCTACTAGTTTTTACCTGCGGCTTCCTTCACGTATCAGTATTACTGTTATGGTGAGTAAGTATCGGTAAAACAGAGCTCGTTATGTGCGGCAAAGCCCCCGCCCTGTCCACCACCACCATCATCCCATAGCACGAGGTCAGATGTTACAAGTCTTTGTATGTGTGTGGTATCACAACACAGACCCGAATGCGTCGAATTCAATGCAGGTTTTTTTATTTATTTGAAAGCTACTAAAATCAGAATTGTAGTGACGAGTGATTGATGAAAGTTTGTACAGTCGTTTAAAGATAACTGCAATATAAATTAAAGAGTTTGCCGGCAGCAACACGCTGCCTAATCAATGTGTGGTACATAACTTGATGTCAAGCTACAATATAAAACGCATAGGTCTCTGCAAAAAATTACAGGAGAACGTATGGTAACTTTTGAGGCTCACCTATTTTAAAGATGAAAAAACGCCAAACAGGCACAAGGTACTATTGGCCAATAAGATGATTTTGCCGAAATGTCAAGGCGCGTATATCAACAAATGTATTGACTGCAAGAAGACTGCCGATGATGGAAAACTGAAACGTGGCAGTACTGTTTCTTACTAACTAAGAAAATAATCCAGATGGATCAAGTATCTATCGGAAATATCTGAATGTATGAGCTTCATCCCAGCCCTAGAAAATTACAAATATTTTGCAAAGAAAATGAATTAACTTTACCTGCATAGCGAGTGAAACCTACACAATAGTTTATTTATCTACTACACAATTACGAAATGATAAGTGACGCTATGATTTGTTATACTTTTATCGCAAATTCTGACAGAAAGGAAACTGGGAGGCATAATAGATCCACAAGTACGTTACGTTAATTCCAAGCTTTCTGTGTCTTTTAAACTCATAATTGCATGCTACCCGTAGGTAAGAATTTTATGACGAGATTCATTCTGTCTCTCTCTCTCTCTATCTCTCGTCTCTCTGTCTCTCGGACTGTCTGGGGAGGGGGAGCGGGCACAAGCCCCAGTTCCCCTCCACTGAATCCGTCAATGTCTGGGACATATGTCATTTAAACTTGACACTTTTACTGTTGCAGGTGCTGCAGACAGTCCAAAGGTGTAGTGGTGTTAAGAGTCAACACCTTACTGAATTTGACACTGAAAATTTATGACAGTTTCAAGAGAATAAAATTTAGAAGTATTCTATTTATTATCACTGCTTTAATCCTTTCAAGTTTTTGAAGGGATCAGGATTCTTCCTTTCTTCCTTTATGACCCTTAACTAAAGGAAGATCAATGCCTACTAGTGTCGTGTCCTGACATAGGTGGGAGAGGGAAAAAAGGGGCTACTGGTCAGTCTGCGCTTCCGAGCGGTACAGAGCAGAAGGCAGAAGGACAATTCACAGTGAAGGCATTTGATTGTTTTCTACTACCTGAGCCAACACTGGTACAGGCATTTACTAGAAATGCAGGTGGTGATACTCGGTAGGGGACTCGTTGTGGAGACTCATGGACAAACAGGGTTTTGAAATAGTTGTTTATTCCAGACAGGACTAACTAATACACTGGAGGCTAATTCTAGGGTTAGAAAAAGCATGAACAACACTGCTACAACAGAAGCTAGTACAGAAGTTCCAGGAGTGGATGCTAACCACAGTAGCAAACACTAGCAGCATGTTAAGGCAATAACTTAGTTGCAAAACAAAACATACTAACTGCGACACTGTTCACTGAGGCACTCCAAGAGAGAGAGAGAGAGAGAGAGAGAGAGAGAGAGAGAGAGAGCAGACCTACACGGAGCTGGACAGAGGCGCGGATTCGGCACCCAGATCGTCTGACTGAGAACTCTGCCAAAATGTGGAATATAGGGGCCACTGTTTTTCCAACTTAAAAACCAATCCCATAGGTCTCTTGCAGGTACCTGCTAATCACGGTTTAGTTAGGTCCCCTCTACTGCTGCTAAGGCGGGGATGTTAATGCAGTTGCACTAACTAAGTCCGCATTTGGTATCAACATTGTTCAGCTGAAAGCTAAAGGTAACTGCTTTGCCAAATAAGGCTTGCTACATTATTGTTATACGTCATTCAGCCCCGCCCCTCTGGCTCCCCGGAGTAGGGACTGCTAGATCAACAGTTTTTGGCGTTTTCGCTCTCTCTCTAACCCTTGTGAGCCTACTGATGTTGCTGTTCTAAGGGCTGGTATCAAGCTGGTTTGATACGCTACTACGCGCTTGCTGGTTACAAAGTTCTACAGTGTCAACCTACCACAGCGTCTAGACAACACATGAAGTTACATGTTAATTCCTTGAAGAGTAACTAACGCCCTGGGACCGCGTCTGGGTACGTCTGCATTTTCGCAAGGCTCTCCCCTTTCGGTTTACTTCAAGTAACAATATCTCCCCTAGTTTCGTCTGCCCTCAGCATCGTCTCTACTTCCGCGCCTTGGAACGCCTCTTCCCTCACAGCTTCATGATAATACTACAGTAGCAAGGGATAAACAATATATTACACTAGTTAAGGTTCATGAAGGAAGAATCCTGGTCCCTCAAGTGAAGAATGTTGAAGAATGTTTTCACGGAGACTAGAATTAAATATTGAGACATTCTGATGTGACAGAACATTATTATGCGCGTCAGATCTGGAGAGATCTGGAGAGATTGAGTAAGAGTCCCTAATAGTTCTTTCCACCAACCTGTCGTCTTCTAAAGCTGTGTCCCCAGCGCAGAAGACAGCTCGTCGGTCGTGGAATCTTCTTCGGCAGAGGCTGCTATGCTGTCAACTTGAACCCGTGATTGTGTTTTTATCGGATGCCACTTGCCCAAGTTAGTCTCCGTATCTACAGAGGACAAGATCTGTCGTACTCAGAATGATGACAGGAGACACTTTCATTACCGTATCCTGTTTTGTTATATTTTAAATAGTCACACATTCGCTCGTACCTAACACCACTTTTGTACCATATGATACTTCGCGTGTATCAAGCTGCATCAAGGCGAGCTTCTAGTAAAATAAAATACTGGCGGCCACAGTCTAGGAATATCACAACATGACAAATGACTTTACATTGCTGGATTAGACAAAGTTAAAAGTGGTGGTGAATCCAAAGCTCATAAATTAATTTTAAGACCTTTGAATATGTTACACTGCAAAGATAAGACAGACTAAAAATTGTTTGCTGTCCCTTGTCTACTACAAATTTTCTAGTACGCTACTGACATCAAGTAGAGATAATAACTTATAGAACACGGTACTGTAATAATGCTCTGGCAGTTGGTTGAAACTATTTGTGAAACTTGTATGTAACGTTTCAGTTAAATGACATGACTCTACTTAGTGTAACTTGTTAAACGATTGTGTACATCTCAGACCAGCTGTTTTAATCATTCGATGTTGCAGTTAAGATGGTATTGGGTAAACACGTTGATGTGCACGCGTGTTTGTGCAGATACAGAAGTTATTTTAGATCTGAAATTTTGTGGTGGGGTACAATTTAAGTATATATCACCTACTTTTGGCTTTATCCGTGTGATCATATTGTACTGCTAGGAAGTTAAGGTAAAGAAGAGGTTTCACCTTCGTCGAAAAGGTGCAAACATACTAATACAAAAGACAAAAGAGCGAACATTAAGGTTGAACCTCTGGCTGACGATGAGGTGCTTGAAATGGGAAGGAAACTGAACTGCCCTTTTCAAAGGGACCACCTCGGCAACTGACTTGATCTACATAAGAAAATAGTAAAAAGCCTAAATGTGGGTATACCGACGGTGATCTGAACTATCACCTTTTCGAAGTCTTATATCTAGTTTGCGGTATTTGTAGCCGCCTTTCCTTCTGTGGTAAGACGTTGACAGGTAGTTGGACTATATTGAATAGTGTAAAAAATATTAAGACGTGCATCACTTCAAACACAGATAACGAAATGCCTAAATACACAAAAAGAAGCATTCCATACTAGACTGCACTTGATGTATTCAAAATCTACAAGAATAAATTGAGGCAATCCTGATATCTCGTGTACATGTACACTCACTGGTTATTCCAGTATGACTAACCGACTAGCAAATTTTCGACGATGGTAATTCCACAGGATTTTACGTATACTGTTAGGCTAAATATGGGAACACAGTTATAATAGTTTGCTCAGAGTTGCTGAAGTTATGAACACCAAAAATAGTTTTGAACCCACAAGAGACACTACCCTAATACTATGTGTGTAACATCGACACTAGTATTAATAATGGCGTCAGCTTGTCAAGGAACATAATTTTAAAGGTATTCTGTTTCCACCGGTAGCTGCTCATCGCTGATTAGATGCCACAGAGGCACTAGACAGTAGTGATTTTGACTGCTACGTTTGACCCTGTGTCCCGAATAATCCTAGACGTATTCCATGACACCAGAATTATATCCATGCAGCCCTGTGACCGCGGCCGTCATCTTGGAAGGCAGAAATGAGCACAGAAAAAAGGCACGTTGAAATGAATGTCAGGGTCAATTTTCATGGTTACTTGGCAAGTGCGCTCAAACCATGGTACTAAAACCACCATCATAATAACACTGACACACCTCCGTCGTTAGCTACAGTCTCCCCACATTGCGGTTTGACCTCCTCATCAGGTCGTCGGTGCACCCAAAACCTTGCATCATTTGAAAAGAGGAAATACCGCGACCTGTTGCAATAACCCACACGCTTCGACTTAGGTACCACCTGTTTTTTATTACTTGTCCCGTTGAAGGCATTTAGATTTATGTCCATTTTCCTTCTTAACGTTTTCTCGTAAACCGGTTGTCGTTCATTAACTGTCTACAGCAGTTCCTGTCGGATTAGAAACGGACTGACGTGTCAAATGGTTCAAATGGCTCTGAGCACTATGCGACTTAACTTCTTAGGTCATCAGTCGCCTAGAAATTAGAACTAATTAAACCTAACTAACCTAAGGACATCACACACATCCATGCCCGAGGCAGGATTCGAACCTGCGACAGTAGCGGTCGCTCGGTTCGAGACAGTAGCGCCTAGAACCACACGGCCACTCCGGCCGGCGATTGACGTGTCACCCTTCTCCCGACTCTGTTGGTTTGGAGTTGGTAGGCAGTGAACGGTATAAAGACCAAGAATGCTCGAAATGGACACAGGGTGTAAAACAGTGTTCTCGTCTTTCTTATCTACATATCTGCTGTGATCAGTCATGTAGTAATAAGGGCGTTGGCCGAAAAAAAGCGAAGACGGCCATTAGCAGCGTTATCGCATTTGGAAACCGTGTCCACTCTGAATTCGTACATCCTTTACAAATCGACCTCTGTTAATAGTGTTACAAGACGTGAGTTTCTGAAGAAAGCAGCAAAGGACGCAGATGGGGACCATACCGACAAAACCGCTTGCTATTGGCTGGAGCGCCTGGCGTCACGGTGAGGCATCGCAGAGTAGAGTAAGAGGAGGAGAAGATCAGTGATTAATATCTCGTCGACAACGAGGTCATTAGAGACGGACCACAAGCTTGGATTAAGGAAGAATGGGGAAGAAAATCGGCTCACACATTCAAAGAAACATTTGCCTGAAGCGATTTAGAGAAATCACAGAAACCTAAATCTGGTTGGCACGATCCGTGTTTGAACCGTCGTCCTTCCCAATTGGAGTCCAGGGTGCGTACCACTGCGCCACCTAGCTCGGTGCGGCCGCACAGTAGAAGGTGTGGCGTTGCGCTCGTTCAGTTTACTTTCGGTTTGGGTCAATATACAGTTGTACAGGTCAAATCAAGTGGAATGACAGACGTACTACACATTAGGACTAATTAATTGGTTATTAACATGAAAAATAACTCACTCGTTTGGTTAAGAAGCAGATGTTAATGTAACTTGTTCCGTGCTTATGTTGCCATTACCAGATGACTGTGCAATCCATAGTTGGTTCCTCCTTCCGGCACATTATGTTTTGTACATTCATTTATCTTTTGGACAGTGGAAGAACACGCTAGATGCCGGTAAATACTGCCCCACAGCGTGGAGGATTCTCAAAAATGGTTCAAATGGCTCTGAGCACTATGGGACTTAACTACAGTGGTCATCAGTCCCCTAGAACTTAGAACTACTTAAACCTAACTAACCTAAGGACTTCACACACATCCATGCCCGAGGCAGGATTCGAACCTGCGACCGTAGCAGTCGCGCGGTTCCGGACTGCGCGCCTCGAACCGCTAGACCACCGCGGCCGGCCTGGAGTATTCTGTTGCTGCTATGACGGAGGAGATCGTTAAGCTACAAGCAGCACTTGAACAGAAGACTTAGGAAGTAGAATATTACAAGAACCAGGTGAAGGTACTACTTGACGAGTGGTGCTCAACAAGCTACAGTTAGAGAAGTAATATGGGCGTGGCATAGTACTCCCTAGTCAAGAGACTAGAGGCTTCCAACAGACTTCTGGATTAGCCACTCTCATATGATACATGGCGGTGCTTCATCGATGAGAAACTACTAAGCTTGTGACGTAGTAATTTCGCTATGTGGGAATGTAACTGAGCGTGTTTTTTTACAGGATACTAACGGCCGTTTTACCAGATGATTTACGTTGTAAATATTGACGAGACAAATGTTGTTGCATTTTAAGACTTTGTGTAGGGTCCAAGACTATTTAAATTGTGAGGTACAAAATATTAGTGCGTTTTCAGGATGACTGCGAGTCAATTAATTACGTAATGATGAGCAGCCGTAATGATGTAGCAAACACACTTGATTTTCTCTGTGTCTGCGTTCACAGTTTAACAACTGAATTCAAACCACAAACGTGTTGTAACTGTTAGTTTTTGTGCACTTCGTGATAAAAGTAAAGGTGAGACCAAAAGGGAAGGCAGTGATGTACTGCAATTTTAAGTAAGACTTAATGTTATAATTTTCTGGTTTGAAACATTATAACATGTTTCATTTTGGAATGTTTTAGAAAGAGTCTGGGCCATTATCACAGATACTTTTACTGTGTATTAGCCCAAATACCTTTAAAGACCTAAACCTTCGGACATTTTTCTTAAGCATTCAGGAAACTCAACAGGTGTCTAGGAATACCATTAAAGATGCAAACCTTTAGACAATTTTCTTAACAATTCAGGAAAGTCAGTAAGTGTCTAGGAATATATGAAATGGCATCGTAAATGTACAAACAAAACTATATGGGTATATAGGTTATTTCTCTTCAGGGTGTTGTACGTGTCATCTCCTTTCCCACATTTCGTCACTTCCCTCCGATTTACTCTTCCTTTTACTATGCTATGAACACTAACGGCGAGTGTGTGTAGTGTCTTTACGAATGAAGAGACCACTGCATCTTTCATTACACAGCTGATATTAGGACGAAATATTAAGGCCTATTATGGTTTCATTGCCAAGTTTCTCTTCTCAGCCGATATAACAGGTTGGAAGTAAGTAAGTATAGAGAAGTACCAAAATCTGTTGCGTAAGAGCATTGAAATAATTCAATGCCGTCAATTGAAAATTTGTACTTAACTGGGACTGGAACCCAGATTTCCTACTTGCAACGAGCTGTCACATATCCATTTCAGTTATGTGAGCACGTTTCAAAGGCAGCCTAAATTCTGAACTTGTCACAGACAACTTTGTAGTGCCCCCTATCCACCATGCTCAAACTAGCAGCATGAGTCCCACAAGAGGTCACACCTACGGTGTATTTAGATTGAGGATATATCATGAACTACCATCAAGGCATGTAGATATTAGTAACACAATGTCTGTGGACAAGTGAGCACTTGTCCTAGAGCAGGGATCCTCCACTTTATGCCTAGGCGCTTTGTCCATCTGAGGACACTTCATGGCCTGTCCATATTCTTAACTTGTGACACACTACTTCTGTAGCACCTGCTTGTCTACCATCCTCATTGCTCACACCATTCAGCTTCATTCCCAGAAGAGATCAGAGCTGTCGTGCATCAATACAAGATATCATGAAATGCTGTAAAGGTGTATAGGTGTTACATGTGGTCTTTGTTCTTTCGGATATGTGTTTTAAGAACAGACGCCTCACATGTAACAGAAATATCTCGTGCTGCTGACAACGTTATTTCTGTTTCATCATCTATATAAATAGCGGTGGAATCATGAATGTGTGGTGTCTATTCTGCCAGACATGTCCAAAAGAATAGAAAACACACATATTATAGGTCTGAAGTAGTGTGCACCTTTCTGAGGTGAACTTATGTTTCTTTACGATTTTAGTTATCTGCTATCTGACAAGTATTCTGTATAGATAATACAGAGGTCGAAAGCTGTGTTCAAAATGGAGTGCTATGGCAAAAAAAAAAAGAAAAGAAATACACTACTGGCCATTAAAATTGCTACTCCACGAAGATGACGTTCTACAGACGCGAAATTTAACCGAAAGGAAGAAGATGCAGCTATATTCAAATGATGGCTTTTCAGAGCAATCACACAAGTTTGTCGCCAGTGGCGACACCTACAACGTGCTGACATTAGGAAAGTTTCCAACCGATTTCACATACGCCAACAGCAGTTGACCGGCGTTGCCTGGTGAAACGTTGTTGTGATGCCTCGTGTAAGGAGGAGAAATGCGTACCATCACGTTTCCGACTTTGATAAAGATCGGATGGTAGACTATCGCGATTGCGGTTTATCGTATCGCGACATTGCTGTTGGCGTTGGTCGAGATCCGATGTTTGTTAGCAGAATATGGAATCGGTGGGTTCAGGAGGGTAATACGGAACGCCGTGCTGGATCCCAACGGACTCGTGTCACTAGCAGTCGAGATGACACGCATCTTATCCACATGGCTGTAACGGATCGTGCAGCCACGTCTCGATCCCTGCACCAACAGTCTGATGACGTTTGCAGCAGCATGGACTATCAGCTCGGAGACCATGGCTGCGGTTACCCTTGACGCTGCATCACGGACAAGACCGCCTGCGATGGTGTACTCAACGACGAACGTGTGTGCACGAATGGCAAAACGTAATTTTTTCGGATGAGTCCAGGTTCTGTTTACAGCGTCATGATGGTCGCATCCGTGTTTGGCGACATCGCGGTGAACGCACATGGGAAGCGTGTATTCGTCATCGCCATACAGGTGTATCACCCGGTGTGGTGGTATGGGGTGCCATTGGTTACACGTCTCGGTCACCTCTTGTTTGCACTGACGGCACTTTGAACAGTGGACGTTACATTTCAGATGTGTTACGACCCGTGGCTCTACCCTTCATTCGATCCCTGCGAAACCCTACATTTCAACAGGATAATGCACGACCGCATGTTGCAGGTCCTGTACGGGCCTTTCTGGATACAGAAAATGTTCGACTGCTGCCCTGGCCAGCACATTCTCCAGATCTCTCACCAATTGAAAAGTCTGGTTAATGGTGGCGGTGCAACTAGCTCGTCGCAATACGCCGGTCACTACTATTGATGCATGGGCAGCTGTACCTGTAAACGCCATCCAAACTCTGTTTGACTCAATGGCCAAGCGTATCAGGGCCGTTATTACGGCCAAAGGTGGTTGTTGTGAGTACTGATTTCTCAGGATCTATGCACCAAAATTGCGTGAAAATGTAATCACATTCAGTACTAGTATAATATATTTGTCCAATGAATACCCGTTTATCATCTGCATTTCTGATTGGTGTAGCAATTTTAGTGGCCAGTAGTGTATTAAGAAGAGTTAAATTTTACAGGAATGACGTGACACACACAGCAAAAGTTGCAATTACTGTACATAAAGGCCAGAAAGTGTGGGATAAGCTGGTGGAAGTGGTCACTATGGACATGAAAGCAGTGACGAGGCTCAGCCAAGTGGTGAGTACGTACAGCAGGTGGGCCATGGGGAGCCGAGAGGACAGCTGCCAGCTCGCGGTGGGCGGCGCCGCCCACACGCCGCCCTTCCAGCAGCAGCTGCGAGCACAGCCTCTGTGTTCGATGAGCATCCGTCTCTGCCCAGTGAGCAGAAAACGTCAGTACAGCTATTGCGATTAAATTTTAAGTTGTCATCACAAGGGATTACCTGTGATGAAGTAATATCCACGCCTATATTTTATTCAAAACAATATTCACGACAGAATTGTATGTGGAATGTGACTGAACTTTAATCGTATTCTCGTGATACTGGCAAATGGGACTTCATCGTTGATAAAATAATAGTTATTGTCAACGACATAGTTTAATATTTTGTAAAAAATTATATCTCAGACAATACCCATATAAAAAGATAATGAAAATCTCAATCTTTTGTTATCTATGATTATTCTAGAAAAATCCTTGTTCGAATTGTTCTACTGATAGCATGTGATTAATGTTTCGTAACACAGAGGTCTGTAGAAAACTGTACTAATGTTATGTTACTAGCTGATATTTGAAATAGAGTTTATGTGTTATTGAAATGGACCTTCTTTGTTTGGAGTTTTATTTCATTGTAATTCTGGTCCTATATAAATGTTAAGTTTTCTGCTCAGCTACCAAAGAGCGCAGCCATTAGCGCTATTGATCTACAGCGCACTTTAGTGGTAAATAATGAATATTATTGTAGCATGAAAGATTGAGGAATATTTTCGAATGTTAATACATATAGTGAAGGTCAGAAAAGATTTAATATATATTATTTATTACGAGTAAAAGTATAGCTTGAAGCAGAATCGATAAGTGATTGTCTTATGTTAGCCTCCATCTTAGTGAAATATTGCAGCGGTAGTTTTAAATTGATTTTCTATGCAGATTTAAATGTTGTCGGCTATAATTGCTATAATAATTGTGTACTATTGGCCGAGGACCCACTCTAAGCTAATAAATTCCAGTTAGACTGTGAACATATCGAACGTCTATGAATGCAAACAACATCTTACGTGGCATACATTCTTACCTGCTGATGTATGAAACTCGGTAATTTCGTAACCACCTTTATGAAATATTTCGACAGCAAATACATTAGTATTGTGTACGTGTGGTATTGTGTGACAAAACTGTTCGTTTTGCTTAAAGAAAAGCGTTGCCACCTCGATATAACAGTAATTTTGATAAAGGATATGCAACTAACAAAGAGTCTTTTAAACTACAGCACTGAGACTACCAAAAATCATTACTCTTGTTTAGTTCAGATTACGTCACATATATTTAGCTTATTTGTTGGTTAGAAATGATTACTTTTGTGAACGAACTTAGTTACATTTAAACTACCTGACAGACAACATTGCTACACGTTCCCAGGTGGAGATCTATGTAACAAAATACCGTCCATTAGCCGGGAAAAGCAGTAAAATCTCATGTTAAATTAATAATAAGCAACGACTTTTATTGTAATCGTGCTGAAATTGTAAAACACAACACAAGCAATTACACCACATGTCACAATGATTACTGCTAGAACCAGTTAATTTTATATAATGAAGTGAATCTCTATTACAGTTGCGAAGGTCATTTCTGTGAACGAAAAGATGAGAAACTTTTCTTGTAGAGAGGTTGTCACTACTTACAGTTCACAGAGTGTTCCTCTGTTCATTTATGTGCTTGCGCATTGATTTGATTGCAAAGGTCACTTCTACTGTTCGAGAAATTTCTTAGCCAGAAGATGTGTTTCACTGATGACGCACAATTTTCTATTCACACTTCACTCTTCCTCTCAAATACACATTCAGAAGAGAGACCCTGCAACTAAACACAGCACGTCCGCATGTCTCAAATGCGTTAGTATGGTTGCCGCTACACTGTCATGACGAATATTCCTTCTAAATATATATAAGAGTGTTACTGAACATCGTACAAATATGTCACAGTAAAGAAAGTAGTTTTAGCTTAACCAATGTTTCTTCCAGTGTACCCAGTAGCCCATCACGGTTTGTAAAAATCCTGTCACCTGACGCAGTTTTTTATATTGTTCTCCACCACAAAATATACCAGAGACAACAACAATCATGGCCATGTGTGAGTAAGTCCATGCACCTGCAAGAAACGTAACGTTTACCGTCGGGAAAGTATGTATCAAACGAGAGCAGCAGTACAGCAAAATTCAGGTTCAAATTGTTCAAATGGCTCTGAGCACTATGGGACTCAACTGCTGAGGTCATAAGTCGCCTAGAACTTAGAACTACTTAAACCTAACTAACCTAAGGACAACACACACATCCATGCCCGAGGCAGGATTCGAACCTGCGACCGTAACGGTCGCGCGGTTCCAGACTGTAGCGCCAGAACCGCTCGGCCACCAGCGGCCGGCAGAAAAATTCAGGAATCAGGTGTGACGTGTTGGCGAAGACCAGTATCACAGAGTCTCATATCGATCTCTTCAGCCACGTGGTCCTCACATGAACCATGAATCATATCATAGTAAGTAACTTGTATATTACTTGGAATGGTTTGCCGACCAAAATCAATTGCTGCTCATTGCTGGAAGTAGAACGTCCAACTCATTTGCCGTCGCCATCTGCAAAAGGAAAGAAACAGCGCAATCCATATCAGACATTTAAATGATTGTCCCTCATCGCATCCATAGCTAACAGATATAAGCTGTGTCATCCATCAACATATGAACTTTAGTACAATTCTCGTTACAGCACCATGAATCACTTGAATGAAGTGTTAAGATTGAATGACTACTTACTACATACCGAGGGCAAAATGCGTAATGTAGGCATGAGTAAATGTACGTGCCACCTCTAGTTGACGAGGCGCATTTATTGTGCATGTTTTGCTAATTATATCCATTAGGCGCTACTGGTTGTAACTACTAAATGATTCGGTAGTATGAGATGTGAACTTAGGTTTTATGCATTAAGCTATGTATATATTTCTGTTTGAGCTGTAAAAAATATAATATGATGGTGAATTTTGTAAATTTAATTTTTTATGAGGAAAAATTCGTAATTACATGCGTCATGAGAGACAGAGAAATTTTGAAAAGTAAAGTTCTACATAAAGTCGTAGACTTTACAGCACAGCGTTGGACGCCTATTTCAACATTAAAGAGCGTTTAAGACTTCGGATGAAATTTACCGATTAGGAAACATCCAGACTTGGTGAAAAGACGTGTTGAAATGCGGAAGAATACAATGAAGTTTGAGAGAGAATATAATGGTTCAGCTGAAGGATGAGTGGTTTAATAGAGTCAGTTTAGAACAAACACCAAGAATACAGTGACAATAGCTCAGATAATGAAACTAATAAGCGCCAATCGAAGCAGATGTTAATCTGGTAGGTCTGTAACATTACTGTAAATTAGAGAAACAGTGATATAAACTGGAAGTTTTGGTCAGCAGGTCCATATAGTTCAGCTCTGTGATAAAATTTCGTTGAAAATTATAAGAAATCTACTTTGCGCAAAGGAAGCCTCAATTATTCCTCCATTGGCATTAACGTGGAATTTTGCAGTGTACCAAAGAAAAGTTAACTGTTTTTGTATGACACCATGCCACAAATTGTTCAGTGTACCTCTGCAAACTAGTAAAGTTCGTTGACATAACGTAAAATGGTGGACGATGAACGAGAAAAGGCTGGAAAAGACAGATACTCTTCTCGTTTTTCAGGTGCGTTTGTTTCGATCCAATCAAAATAAAATGTAAGTGTGTATGCAGTTAAAGTCCTCAGAACTGATTTTGCAGGGATGTTTTATAACCTGAATAGTGATATGAATTTGATTTCCAACGAAAATAGGAAGAAAAGGAAAACGGTTATCACAAGTATTTTTTGTTCATTGTTTTCGCTGCATCTTCTTAACACCTGTTACACAAAGTTTGCTCATTTTATACTTCATTGCTATAACAAATTTTATGCATTCAGTGCTAGAATATGTGAACTAGGTAAAACAGTCTGCAAAAATGCACCGACAGAAATGGTGATTATGTCGGAAAATAGCTAAATGTTCAATCTGTAAACTGACGTAAATCATTGTAGAAATAAACAGGTCTATATACACTCCTGGAAATGGAAAAAAGAACACATTGACACCGGTGTGCCAGACCCACCATACTTGCTCCGGACACTGCGAGAGGGCTGTACAAGCAATGATCACACGCACGGCACAGCGGACACACCAGGAACCGCGGTGTTGGCCGTCGAATGGCGCTAGCCGCGCAGCATTTGTGCACCGCCGCCAACAGTGTCAGCCAGTTTGCCGTGGCATACGGAGCTCCATCGCAGTCTTTAACACTGGTAGCATGCCGCGACAGCGTGGACGTGAACCGTATGTGCAGTTGACGGACTTTGAGCGAGGGCGTATAGTGGGCATGCGGGAGGCCGGATGGACGTACCGCCGAATTGCTCAACACGTGGGGCGTGAGGTCTCCACAGTACATCGATGTTGTCGCCAGTGGTCGGCGGAAGGTGCAAGTGCCCGTCGACCTGGGACCGGACCGCAGCGACGCACGGATGCACGCCAAGACCGTAGGATCCTACGCAGTGCCGTAGGGGACCGCACCGCCACTTCCCAGCAAATTAGGGACACTGCTGCTCCTGGGGTATCGGCGAGGACCATTCGCAACCGTCTCCATGAAGCTGGGCTACGGTCCCGCACACCGTTAGGCCGTCTTCCGCTCACGCCCCAATATCGTGCAGCCCGCCTCCAGTGGTGTCGCGACAGGCGTGAATGGAGGGACGAATGGAGACGTGTCGTCTTCAGCGATGAGAGTCGCTTCTGCCTTGGTGCCAATGATGGTCGTATGCGTGTTTGGCGCCGTGCAGGTGAGCGCCACAATCAGGACTGCATATGACCGAGGCACACAGGGCCAACACCCGGCATCATGGTGTGGGGAACGATCTCCTACACTGGCCGTACACCACTGGTGATCGTCGAAGGGACACTGAATAGTGCACGGTACATCCAAACCGTCATCGAACCCAACGTTCTACCATTCCTAGACCGGCAAGGCAACTTGCTGTTCCAACAGGACAATGCACGTCCGCATGTATCCCGTGCCACCCAACGTGCTCTAGAAGGTGTAAGTCAACTACCCTGGCCAGCAGGATCTCCGGATCTGTCCCCCATTGAGCATGTTTGGGACTGGATGAAGCGTCGTCTCACGCGGTCTGCACGTCCAGCACGAACGCTGGTCCAACTGAGGCGCCAGGTGGAAATGGCATGGCAAGCCGTTCCACAGGACTACATCCAGCATCTCTACGATCGTCTCCATGGGAGAATAGCAGCCTGCATTGCTGCGAAAGGTGGATATATACTGTACTAGTGCCGACATTGTGCATGCTCTGTTGCCTGTGTCTATGTGCCTGTGGTTCTGTCAGTGTGATCATGTGATGTATCTGACCCCAGGAATGTGTCAATAACGTTTCCCCTTCCTGGGACAATGAATTCACGGTGTTCTTATTTCAATTTCCAGGAGTGTACTTATAAAAAATAGGAGACCTTACTTTTGGGATTACCCTCGTAGTTCTGGCAATATCGGCCATGAACTTCTTCTTCTGTGCGGATGAACACATATTCCCCCAACTCTTACGATGAAATTTCGATTTGAGTAAGTTGAAAATGTCCACCTCCATACCTGACTGCTCAGAGTGGCAGAATGCCATGCGAGGGGTCCGATTCCCGGCTGGGTCAGAGAATTTCTCCACTCGTGGACTGGGTGTAGCATTGTCTTCATCATCATTTCATCCTCATCGACAAGCAAGTCGCCGAAGTGGCATCAACAGATAAAACTTGCACCAGGCGGCCTCCCTACCAGACGGGAGGCCCTAGCCACACGAAATTTCATTTCAGTTCAAAATTAGAGTCATTAGAGTGAGTAGGCAATGGGCTGACTGCCTCTATGCTGTCATGCTCTCAGGCTGTCTGACCTACAGTCTATTTGCCTCTCCTGACTCTTCCTTAACTCACAGACATCCCGAATTTTTCGTTTTCTCAGCGTGATGTGATGGTGCATGATTCGAAATGATGCGTTTTTCTTACGTTTTCTAAGTCGCGGCAACTGCCAGTGTCAGCCACATTGTTACGAAGTTTTCTCACATTCCAGATTTGTCACGAAGACAGTCACGCTACGACAGAATCACTTGCTTGTTGCGGCCGTCTCTGCGTGAGGTTTGGGCTTGTGTTTTGTCCAAGAATCACGTTGTTAGTGATAGATAAGCGTCTTTCTTTCAGCAAAGGTTTTTCACACAGTGAGGCTCCTCTGCCCTAAGCTTGACGTTCCACGTAGTGCCCTGCGTGACTTCAAGGCACTCTCGTGTCTATGTGTCGTCTCAGGGTCCACAGGCGTCCATGGCTCTCAGGCATATTTCCTAACGTCTGGCAAGATTTTCTTATGCAGTGCTGTTCTTCTCCAGCAAAACGGTTCAAATGGCTCTATGCTCTATGGGACGTAACATCCGAGGTCATCAGTCCCCTAGACTTAGAACCACTTAAACCTAGCTAACGTAAGGACATCACACACATCAATGTCCGAGGCAAGATTCGAACCTGCGACCGTAGCAGCAGCGCGGTTCCAGACTAAAGACCCAGAACCACTCGGCCACAGCGGCCGGCTTTTCCTCAGCAAGCCAGACGTTTTGTATGCCGTCACTGGGTGAGTTTAGGGGGCTCTTGTGTCTGTTCGTCGTCCTGTTGCCTGAATGGATTTACCCACAGCGGCGTTCTTCTCCTTGACTGCCAGGCTCTAGGCAAGGTGGTCATTTTCAAAACCCGCCGCTGTATGAACTGCTATATGTCCTCATGTGGGCGTCTCCGCCGGTTGCTGCCGGCAATCTGAATCTCTCCTCTACTCTTCAAATCCCGACGCTGTTCAACGCCAGACTGCCCCGAGGCGATAGTATTGCAGTATGGACGCCTCGCCTGCCCTTTATACGACCACCGCGCGCGCTGTGTCTGAGTGTGTGTGTGTGTGTGTGTGTGTGTGTGTGTGTGTGTGTGTGTGTGTCTGTGTGTGTTCAGAGCTTATGGGCCCTCAACGCGAGGTTACCGGCGTCCTTACACATATATTAACATACACGAATGTGGATAAAACTGTTATCACACAAATAGGATGGAATCTATAAAAATGTTCTCATACACGTTGTCCCACCCCACTCGTCTTGACCTGTGTTATACAATTACTCTATCTTATAGGCCTTAATACGATGGAGGCGAGTGAAAGGTAGAGTTTGTGGAATTAGAATAGAAATAAAATCACAAATGAGCTAAAAGAAAAGTACAAGAAAATGTTAACTGGCTGTCCACTTACAAAAAACGTTGTAACACAATAAGAACATCTCCCTAAAATATTTGGGAGCACATTGGACACATTACAACATCTTTCATTTCTAACCACATTTGTTTCGCTGTAACTTAAAATATAGGGCAGATCTGCCAGCAAATCTGTTCTGAACTCTGGTCCGAATATAGAACACAGTCTAGTAAAATAGGGAGCACAGTTATCCGTAGTCCACAAGCTCGACACATTGCAAGATCCTCTAGCCGAAGCAAGCAGCCATGCGTCAGAGCACAGTTGCCTATCCATAGACGAGTAGGCAGGACCTCATCTTGTCTTCATGGCCGAAAGAATTCAAAAATGGTTCAAATGGCTCTGAGCACTATGGGACTCAACTGCTGTGGTCATAAGTCCCCTAGAACTTAGAACTACTTAAACCTAACTAACCTAAGGACAGCACACAACACCCAGCCATCACGAGGCAGAGAAAATCCCTGACCCCGCCGGGAATCGAACCCGGGAACCCGGGCGTGGGAAGCGAGAACGCTACCGCACGACCACGAGATGCGGGCGCCGAAAGAATTTACGCCACGACCACATACTGGGCAATAATAGAGGCAGCTTATTAGCAGTCACTCCCAACAACTCGTCTTCCCATTGACGAATGACGAATGACCTCAACAGCGAGGTGATGGCATGCAAGGGGACAGCACACTGAAATAATTGAGGATCGCTACATGTCTCCTAACCTGCTGCATCCGCCCTTTCTTCCACTACAATAGCCATGTGTCCTTATACCCAGGAGAGAGATACCTCCTTCCCCACCTGTTACAGTACCTTTAACATCGTATAAAATTACGCGTCGAAGGCAGTGTCTCGAGCTAGACAGACTTTGAGGACAACAGAGCAACCAACTGTTCCGACCTAACCATAAATACAGCTTTAGAATATTGGTGCTCAGTTAAAATGGCAGAAAATAGAATATTAAAAACATATGCAGGATTGCATTCTCTCCTCTACTGCACTAAATCTAAATTTGTCCTGGGCCTTCCCAGTAACCACAGTGGATGGCGGTTAAAACCCTTGATTTGCGGTGTATGCCTTCATATGTTCTGGAGTTTCGTGCTCCTGAAGGTAAGAACAAAACAAGCAGATTTTACGACGTTGCCATCCACCCGTTTCAATATATTTTGCACACTAATGATACCTTCTTGAGCCCATTGATCTTTCAATTCCTCCTTGGGAATGTCGACCACATATCTGCGTCACACAAGACCTTTGCTGTAATTCCAATAGTGGAGTTCCGTTAGTGTGGCATATTCTCACGGCATTTAGCTTTCCAGAGATTTGTCGCTTGTTGGAAACTAGCGGTTTCAACCAACAGTGCTCCATATAAAAAGAACTTTTCAAGCTGTCCTCCTTACGTTTCACAATGAAAACCACATTCTGAGCAGCAGCCTGCATTCTGTTACCATTTATAGAAGAACTCTGTGTAAGTTCTGAGTCTAGAGGGTTGGCTGCACCAGCCCTCTCGTTGGATTGGGTTTTGGCACCATCCAGCTGCCCACAAGAGTCCTACGTGCCTAGGTAAGCCTTACAAAACTTACGTGCAGCAGGTTCGCCAGACGTTGCCCGCTAACAACAGCCATTCATAAATATGAAACATACCTCACACACAAAGAAAGAAAAGTATGTTATGTGGACATGTGTCCAGAAACGCTTACTTTCCATGTTGGAGCTGATTTTATTACTTCTCTTCAAATTACATTAATCATAGAATGGAAACACACAGCAACAGAACGTACCAGCGTGACTTCAAACACTTTGTTACAGGAAATATTCAAAATGTCCTCCGTTAGCGAGGATACATGCATCCACCCTCCGTCGCATGGAATCCCTGATGCGCTGATGCAGCCCTGGAGAATGGCGTATTGTATCACAGCCGTCCACAATACGAGCACGAAGAGTCTCTACATTTGGTACCGGGGTTGCGTAGACAAAAGCTTTCAAATGCCCCCATAAATGAAAGAGGGTTGAGGTCAGGAGAGCGTGGAAGCCATGGAATTGGTCCGCCTCTACCAATCCATCAGTAACCGAATCTGTTGTTGAGAAGCGTACGAATACTTTGACTGAAATGTGCAGGAGCTCCAGCGTGCATGAACCACATGTTGTGTCGTACTTGTAAAGGCACATGTTCTAGCAGCACAGGTAGAGTATCCGGTATGAAATCATGATAACGTGTTCCATTGAGCGTAGGTGGAAGAACATGGGGCCCAGTCAAGACATCACCAACAATGCCTGCCCAAACGTTCACAGAATATCTGTGTTGATGACGTGATTGCACAGTTGCGTGCGGATTCTCGTCAGCCCACACATGTCGATTGTGAAAATTTATAATTTGATCACGTTGGAATGAAGCCTCATACGTAAAGAGAACATTTGCACTGAAATGAGGATTGACACAATGTTGGACGAACCATTCGCAGAAGTGTACCCATGGAGGCCAATCAGCTGCTGATAGTGCCTGCACGCGCTGTACATGGTACAGAAACAACTGGTTCTCCCGTAGCACTCTCCATACAGTGACGTGGTTAACGTTAGCTTGTAGAGCAGCAACTTCTGTGACGCTGACATTAGGGTTATCGTCAACTGCACGAAGAATTGCCTCGTCCATTGCAGGTGTCCTCGTCGTTCTAGGTCTTCCCCAGTCGCGAGCTACCCCACAGGCATCAAAGGTGGCAGCGAAATTGCAAGTTCCCGTCAGACGCCGTTAGCAGTCTGAGATTCGGCGAAGCTAATGGTGCACGACCAGTGAGAAGTGATGGCTCTGGACTACAAGCGTCTTCTGCCGCCGACGGCAGCCACACAGCGCACTGGCTCTTGGAGCCTCCTTGCACGTGTGCTACGCACGTGCTGCCTAGTCCCAGCTCAGACACCGTCGTCTGTGATTAATTCAGAGAGCCTCTTCCTTGTTGCCACTGCGAGCTGACGCTATTTCTTGCTGCATTGTAATGAGTCTTCGTACCCTTGGAGAAGCACAAGTAAAATAAATCTTCTGTTCTCTCTGTTAACTTGTTCGTTTATCATCTCTGCTCCTGTCCTACTTTCCTACTTGCTGCATCACTCGGTAGCCAACCTCTACTTTCCATCGTGTATGAAGTCTTGCACAACAGTAGTGTTCGAAGACAGACGTTGTGGGCTGCCACTGGTTACGACTGTATCATAAGAAGTGAGTGTGTCAACAATAAACAGATGTTCACGTGCATCTATGTTTCGTCTGCGATTTCATGTAGTTGAGTTTTTGACTATGTTTCATTATTTGTCTGTATTTTATCAAGTTACTGATTTTTTATTGCCCAGAAGGTAAAGATTTTGGGCCACTATTACTTTTGTGTTAGCAGAAGCCAACACCGTGTACAAGTGGAGGCCGAAATGCACGCGTTTTAGCTTACGCAGGCTGGCGTGAGGAGGGAAGAATTATACTGACGTGAAGTCTGGAACATGACAAGGAATGAGAATTCAGAAAGCGGACGTAATTAGTTTGATACTTAACTTTAATCCATTAATGATGAACGTCGCTCTTGACGGTACATGATTCATAATATTATCAGTTCAGAATACATAGTAACTGAATATGGCGCCTTGCTAGGTCGTAGCAAATGATGTAGCTGAAGGCTACGCTAAAGTGTCGTCTCTGCAAATGAGAGCGTATGTAGACAGTGAACCATCGCTAGCAAAGTCGGCTGTACAACTGGGGCGAGTGCTACGGAGTTTCTCTAGACTAGACTTGCCGTGTGGCGGCGCTAGGTCTGCAATCACTGATAGTGGCGACACGCGGGTCCGACGTAAACTAAGCGACCGCGGGCGATTTAAAGGCTACCACCTAGCAAGTGTCGTGTATGGCGGTGACACCACAATTACGATATCATGTTGCTGATACAAAGTGTTAATGAAGTTGCTGGTAAGTAGACGAGGTCCAGAAGCCTACAAGAGAAATATGTAAAATAATATGAGATTTACTGTAAATAGTGTGTCTGTTCTTGCACCAAAGGTTCACTTCACTTAGTGGCCAGTAGGATTATGTTATAATACTGGAGTATACGCTATTGCTGCCTCCCCATCCTACTTCTCACGCGTAAGAGCCACGGTGTTGCCACTCTCGCCATGTCTCCAGATAGTAAATGTATACCATTAACTACTTTCCCGCCCGCCCGGTTGGCCGTGCGGTCTAACGCACGACTTTCCGGGCGGGAAGGAGCGCCTGGTCCCCGACACGAATCCGCCCGGCGGATTTGTGTCGAGGTCCGGTGAACCGGCGAGTCTGTGGATGGTTTTTAGGCGGTTTTCCATCTGCCTCGGGCTGGTTCCCCTTATTCCCCCTCAGTTCCACTATGTCGGCTATTGCTGCGCAAACACGTTCTCCACGTGCGCGTACACCACCATTACTCTACCACGCAAACGTAGGGGCTACACTCGTCTGGTGTGAGACATTCCCTGGGGCGTCCACCGGGGACCAAACCGCACAGTGGAGCGGCGGAGGGGTGAAGTGGACTGCGGTAGTCGTCGTGGGGTTTGGACCACTGCGGCTGCGGTGGGGACGGAGCCTCTCCGTCGTTTCTAGGCCCCCGGTTAACATACAATACAATACAACTACTTTCCCGCAACAGAATGTTACAATTACTATACCTGAGGGCCAGAAGATTAATAACAGGGTGCTGTACGTGGTCACTATGGAGATGAAATCAGCGACGAGGCTCAGTCGCACGGTGATCACGCCCAGCAGGCTGGCCACGGGGCGTCCAGAGGACACCTGCCGCGCCAGCAGCCGCAGCTCTCGGTGGGCGGCGCCGCCCACACGCCGCCCTTCCAGCAGCAGCTGTGAGCACAGTCTCCGCGAGCGCCTCGCTTCTGTCTCCACGCAGTGAGCGGGCAGGACGAGTAGTGACAACTGGCCTACACTGAGAAACACAGTCAGCCTCCCTTGCCACGTACTGATATTACTCCAAGCTAGAAACGGTAATTTCGTTGCAAAGTAGTAAACCTGATTTATGGTAAGCAGTGAAATTGCTATGAAGTAGAACACCAGAAAACCCTCATGAGTAGAGGCGACCAACTCAGACAATTCACACAAATTTGCATGAACTCGTGTGAGAGACAGCACTTGTACTGATATGCAAAAAGGCAACCTACTACATGATTGTAGATTCCTTCTGCACACAGAACGCGTATTTCCTGAAACGTGATCCTAACAGGAAGGAAGCTTATCATTTCTTATGTTGTAAATGCAAACATTAAAAAGTGAAATTCTGTGCTTTATCACTAACTGTAAATTCAAAAATATCAGAAGGGATAAAGAGGTTCCAACAAAGCCTCCCAAAGAAAATGATAGACTCAGCATATAATCCTGTCTTTCAGCAATAGTGAACAAGGCCGTGTAAACCGAACAAACATAAGAAACAGTAGGACCAGTTCTAGTTTTACTATATTTCCCTCACATGTATTCAAAGAACCAATATGGGTCGTTAGAGCTTTGACACGTGACACTATCAGCTTTAGAATTTTCTCATATTTTTCTGTATTGTAGAAGACATCAGATGCTATCGAAACGAAGGTCAGTGCTGACATACACGCTACGCTGAAAAGGGAAATAACATTTAATACTGAGGATAACGGTCTGTAATAGGCATGCACTAGAATGTACGCAGAAACCAGCTGTGATATGCTAGCAAGGCTCACAGCAACCACATCCGATCTTGATCTCTTCACTGATCCAGTTTTCTCATCAATCGTGAATGGCATCATACCAAACACCTTGCATGTGAAGTGGAACGGCTTTGAGGCCAGCAACAGAGTCTCAGTGATTTCTGGTAACAAGCGGGTAGACACATTGGCAGACATCACCTGCGAAAGGGAAGAAGAATTTACACTTTCAGTCATGGCTGGTAACAAATGTACATGCTGAACAATTTAGTGTCTAGTTTATGAGTCACAATGACAAAAAATTTGCAATGTTTTTCAAAAAAATTGCTTCTATGAATAAGGATAATCTTATTTTTAAAAGAAATTTATAAATCACAACAGTATCCATCGAACCAAAAGCATGTTAACATTATTTAGCAACAATTCGACCTGACATTTTAAGGGGAAGAAAGAAAATACACTTTCAAGGTATCAACGGCAGCAGTCGATACAGCGCGAATATTTTCACCGCACTTTTATTACTTTCCTGCGTTTGGCGAGTATGTTCGCCTCCCCTTCCTCTTCCCTTGCCTTCAACATCCCGCGAATAAGCGGGTTCTGGTTGTCACTCCCTAGTACAGCACTTCGCGCTCGGGCAATTAGGATGCTGCAGCGGGCCGGAGCAAGGGACAAATAAATAATGCGCGTGAAATTTTAAGGCTGTACATAGGAAGATCATAACTGATTGTTATCAGAATAAGGTTAAAAAAAAGGCTCCGAGCACTATGGGATTTAACTTCTGAGGTCATCAGTTCCTAGGACTCAGAACTTTTTTTTTTTTTTTTTTTGGTCATCAGTCCTTTCCTGTGCTAACCTCTTCATCTCAGAGTAGCACTTGCAACCTACGTCCTCAATTATTTGCCTGACGTATTCCAATCTCTGTCTTCCTCTACAGTTTTTGCCCTCTACAGCTCCCTCTAGTACCATGGAAGTCATTCCCTCATGTCTTAGCAGATGTCCTATCATCCTGTCCCTTCTCCTTATCAGTGTTTTCCACATATTCCTTTCCTCTCCGATTCTGCGTCGAACCTCCTCATTCCTTACCTTATCAGTCCACCTAATTTTCAACATTCTTCTATAGCACCACATCTCAAACGCTTCGATTCTCTTCTGTTCCGGTTTTCCCACAGTCCATGTCTCACTACCATACAATGCTGTACTCCAGACGTACATCCTCAGAAATTTCTTCCTCAAATTAAGGCCGGTATTTGATATTAGTAGACTTCTCTTGGCCAGAAATGCCTTTTTTGCCATAGCGAGTCTGCTTTTGATGTCCTCCTGGCTCCGTCCGTCATTGATTATTTTACTGCCTAGGTAGCAGAATTCCTTAACTTCATTGACTTCGGGTCCATCAATCCTGATGTTAAGTTTCTCGCTGTTCTCATTTCTACTACTTCTCATTACCTTCGTCTTTCTCCGACTTACTCTCAGACCATACTGTTCCCCCTTAGACTGTTCATTCCGTTCAGCATATCATTTAATTCTTCTTCACTTTCACTCAGGATAGCAATGTCATCAGCGAATCGTATCATTGATATCCTTTCACCTTGTATTTTAATTCCACTCCTGAACCTTTCTTTTATTTCCATCATTGCTTCCTCGATGTACAGATCGAAGAGTAGGGGCGAAGGGCTACAGCCTTGTCTTACACCCTTCTTAATACGAGCACTTCGTTCTTGATCGTCCACTCTTATTATTCCCTCTTGGTTGTTGTACATATTGTATATGACCCGTCTCTCCCTATAGCTTACCCCTACTTTTTTCAGAAACGCGAACAGCTTGCACCATTTTATATTGTCGAACGCTTTTTCCAGGTCAACAAATCCTATGAAAGTGTCTTGATTTTTCTTTAGCCTTGCTTCCATTATTAGCCGTAACGTCAGAATTGCCTCTCTCGTCCCTTTACTTTTCATAAAGCCAAACTGATCGTCACCTAGCGCATTCTCAATTTTCTTTTCCATTCTTCTGTATATTATTCTTGTAAGCAGCTTCGATGCATGAGCTGTTAAGCTGATTGTGCGATAATTCTCGCATTGTCAGCTCTTGCCGTCTTCGGAATTGTGTGGATGATGCTTTTCCGAAAGTCAGATGGTATATCGCCAGACTCATATATTCTACACACCAACGTGAATAGTCGTTTTGCTGCCACTTCCCCAATGATTTTAGAAATTCTGATGGAATGTTATCCATCCCTTCTGCCTTATTTGACCATAAGTCCTCCAAAGCTCTTTTAAATTCTGATTCTAATACTGGATCTCCTATCTCTTCTAAATCGACTCCTGTTTCTTCTTCTATCAGATCAGACAAATCTTCACCCTCATAGAGGCTTTCAATGTATTCTTTCTACCTATCTGCTCTCTCCTCTGCATTTAACAGTGGAATTCCCGTTGCACTCTTAATGTTACCACCGTTGCTTTTAATGTCACCAAAGGTTGTTTTGACTTTCCTGTTTGCTGAGTCTGTCCTTCCGAGAATCATATCCTTTTCGATGTCTTTACATTTTTCCTGCAGCCATTTCGTCTTAGCTTCCCTGCACTTCCTATTTATTTCATTCCCGAGCGACTTGTATTTCTGTATTCCTGATTTTCCCGGAATGTGTTTGTACTTCCTCCTCTCATCAATCAACTGAAGTATTTCTTCTGTTACCCATGGTTTCTTCGCAGCTACCTTCTTTGTACCTATGTACTCAGAACTACTTAAACGTAAATAACCTAAGGACATTACACACACCCATGCCCGAGGCAGGATTCGAACCTACGATCGTAGCGGTCGCGCGGCTCCAGACTGTAATGCTTAGAACCGCTCGGCCACCCTGGCCGGCTCAGAATAAGGGCCCAAATTTTCGAGTGGAATCGACTACTGGGGATGATACGTTGCAAATGTAATTTTTCTCTTTAGAATATGAAGTCGAGTTGGTGATACTTTCTTGGAAGAGTAAGGACAAGTTTCCTCACAGATGTATTTTGTTTTATTCTACTGTATGAGGACCCACGTTTTATCAGGTAGAAGGTGAGCTTGATCCCGAGGCGTTCCAGTTATAACGATTTCATTACACATGTCACCCGATAGAAAATCAAATGTTCCAATCGATAAGGGTGTCTTACTACCGCAGAAGAGTTGGCCGAAATTTAAGAGAAGCTTCGGTTACAATCATCACGGAAGGAAGTAAGACACAGAAGTGTTAAGGAAAGGTGAGTTTTGAATGTTGTTTGAATTTATAGGTACTGCGATATTGAATGCTATAGCAAGTAGTTCTGTTGAGGAGGAACTGAGACGTGAAAAAATGTTAACATATAAACTGGGCAGACAGATATAGGTGTAAGAAACGTAAAGGCAACGAAAATGTCGGTAAGATTCGAAATAATTCAGAAACTCGACAAAAAAAAAAAAAAAGAAACACAATAATGTTGAGAAAATGAAAGCAATATTACACGCTTAGAAATGTGATCAACAGAGAGAATGTAGAGTATTTAAAGCCAAACAGCTGCTGAAAAAAGTCATCGAGAACGAAACGATCGTCGGACTGACAGAATCAGCACAGGGAAGAGTGAAAATGACATTCGATGAACTTAAAAGCAAAGGTGTTAATATTAACAGTGGTAAAAGAACCTTAGTGTTAACCACAGAAAGGAGAAGATTTGTGAAAAGAGTACCCTAAGGACCTGTACAAGTGGAAGAAGCTGTATACTAATAGGATAGAGGAGAAAACAGGTAGGTATCGATTTGGAGGGCTCAATGATCCAGGGTGAAAGCCAGTTTTTCAACTGTGAGATTTGTGACCATGCGAATCAAGTTCGTTTGTAATTTCTGAAACATCAAAGGAATTGCCAGCTGAATGATTATCCAAGTTAGTGTGAAGAATCTGCAGAGAAACCTTGGGATATCGGAACAATATTATCCACACTTTACTTACCAAGTGCAAGTAATGCGAGAAGTAACGCACAATACAACTGACAGCTCATATATCAAAGTCGCTGACCACAAGAATGAACAAGAAAGCTTCGGATATGTTACGTAATGGAAACAATACCACGGCACTGTAAAAGGGCTCAATGTTTTCTGAAATTCGGAACAGAACAGATGTAATGGGTAACATGCAATAAGAATAGAAGAACGTGAGACTAGTGTTCGTTCTAGGAAGTGTGTAAGGCAGGGACGTCAATTTGCACAAATGCATAGCTTGTAGAGCGTAGAATCAATGAAAGAAATACAAGGAAGGTACAGAAGTTGAATTAAAATTCCCAGTGAAAGGACATCAGTGATAAAACATTCTGATCACGTTGCTGTTGTCTATAACTGCGAGGATGAATTGTAGCAGTAGGGGAGAGAGCCGATATGGAGCCACGTGATGGCGGACCATTCCCCTTCCCTTACACAGTTGTATATGTGGAGAAATCGCACTTTTGATATCCAATTCATTTCAAATTAATTGCCTAATTAATTATTTTGATGATTTAATTACAACGTCCAGCCCTGAGCCGTGAGCGGCTCGCGTTCATGCCGTTTTTCTTTTGCATTTTGTCACATCGAGTGGCGTCTTGTGTCTTCTTTACTTACTGGTGTAACGAAGTTGCTGGCTTGCCTCCTTGAGTGGCAGCAGCAGCGCTCATCGATATTAGTACTGTCGTACTATCTTCGGTGTGACAACTAGTATTTTCCGGGTGGTGGTCCTGGTGTGTGTGTGGTGGTCAGTCAGTTGGGACAGAGCAGCGAGGAAGTCTCCGTATCGTGAGGCCAGACCTGGACTGCTGGCAGCATGCACGCACTGTCGGCTCGTGAGGCGCTAGCTGCAAAAGCGACAAAGTTCAATACCCACCGAACCAGGACGCTGAAGTTGAGTGAACAGTTAACCTGTTATGAAACCTGACATGTCTTTGTTCATTTGCTGGTTGTTGCTCACTGGGCTGTTCGGGCTAGCAGTAACGTATGATATGTTTGTGTTGGCGAAATCTTGCAGCCGTCTTCCTATACTGTGATTAATTATTAAATTGACTGTTACTTGCCAGTGAAGTGCAGCAGCGGTATGTTCTGCCCTCTGGCCGTTAACGCCCCAGTTGCCTGCCCTGGTCGTTAGTGTAGTTTTCCGGCACGACATGTAGTTAGACAGCCTTTTAAGTTGTTGGGTTCGTATTTTGCTTAGAGTGGCTATTGTTCCCTTGACTGTTTTTAGACGCCAATTTCTGGAGACATAGTGCGGTTCGTAACCGCGTCCTCGGTCGATATTTTACATCATTGTGCCGTTGGTCGGATGTAGGGGAACTGGTTAAATTGTTGGTCGGTCTGTGGGCCGTCCCTAGTTTCGGTTAGCATCCAGTTATTTAACTTCAACTCTTGGCTGCCTGTCTCACGTCACCTTACACTCGAGCTACCTTCTCAGGCCTACCCTTGGAACACTTCTCACCACCACTTGTTCTGTTGGTTTTATATTGTGATTTTCATTTTAGTTTGAAGTATTGTGCGAGTCCTTCGGAGTAGTACAGCTAAGTATGTATCACCTCACTCTCCATTGGTGCCAAATTTATTCAAGATGGCGGCGATGACGTCATCCAAGATGGCGGCATGTAGACTTGGCAACATTGCATGACATCATCCTAGATGGCGTATTTAGGCCAATTGTGCTATGTCCACTAACCAAACCTCAAGAAAAAATGGCGGAATTTTGAATTTTGGTGGCAAAATAGACCAATTGTGCTACGTCCACTAACCTAACCTCAATAAAAAAATGGCGGGAAGTTTGAACTTTGGCGGGAAAATAGACCAATTGTGCTATGTCCACTAACCTAAGCCTCCAGAAGAAAAATGGCAGGAAGTTTGAATTCCAACACGATAATGCATGCAAAAACCGTACTTGTATTTATTATTATTGATTATCATTAATTAACATTCATTATCATTTATTATTATTTATTATTATTTATATCATGCACATGTGTATGCAATCCAACTGTGTTAGTTCATACCCTTTCCACCAGAGAGCGCCACCGTGACGTCATTAAAGATGGTTGATTTTGGCGGGAAGAAAGCCAATTGTGCTACCTCCACTGTACTACCATTACCGTTCTCCTGCACATTCAGTCTTTGCTGAGCTGTCATTGCCATGTGTTCGATCATAGGGATGGATGTGGGTGATAGAGCAGCCTTCCATAACTGCATTTCATGTAGACATTCGAGGGAGGACTGTAGCCACAGTTCACTACATGAGGTTAGGAAGCGTATGATAATGGAGAAGTGTCGGAGCAATAAGTAGAAGAATTCTGTTCAGCATAATTCGGCAATGCAGAGGGATGGAGACAGGAAGCATCCTGTAACCAGCATATGCTCATGCGCATGCGCAAACTGCATGCTTATTTACCATCAAACATTCACTCTTCCAAACCGCAAGAGACGTTCAGTTCACACCAATTCGCTTCGGCGTAAGGATATTCGTATACAAGGTATATACCATTCAAGACCATCCTGCAGAATGTGTTCAGTCAATGAGTTATTGGTGTTTGACCACGATGAGTTTAAGAACAGTGTAGTTTGCTAGCATACAGCCAAGGACTGTCCCATAACCTCCTACATGCTTAATGGAAACGTGCATTAATCCTGGAACATATGAATAAGAAGAAGAACACAGTCCTCCAAATAAATTCCCTCCAATGAAATGCTTTAAAAATGCATTATCCATCTCATGGAAACATCTGCTATTGTTGGAACTGTCTACCTTTTCTAAAGCCCACATACAAGCTCCCAGCCCACAAGAGACGACTGCCTCCAATCCAGCAGAGCGACGAACTGATCTAGTTCACGGGTTCTCCGCTAGAGGGCACTTCGATAGGTCACGTGTTCACCTCATTCAACCAATAGCAGCACAGCATCATGATGACGTAATTGGCTTCTATATAAGGAACACTCAGCAGCTCCTCCATCTCTGTTCCAGTCAGTCAAGATGAAGCATCAGTCACCACCACAGCTGAATAGGAGGAGCAAGCAGCGCCAGAAAAGTTAAGTCCCCAAATTATTATTATTATTACTATTATTACTATTATTGCTATTATCATTATTTCTCTACCAACATCTCATCATTTCATATGAATATTCGTCTTGGTCCTCCAGCAGCTCCACCCATGACGCCAGCATCAGCAGGTCCCAGCATGTCCCGGTCCACGCACGTGAAGGCCTCGGAATCGTCCACGCAGGATCCTATAGCTCAGCTTCTCAGCATGCTGGAGCAGGATAGCCAGGTGTTAATGTCGGTGCCACAGGCTGCACTTGACGGGGATCCACAGTACTGGGCTCCTTCGTACGCACCGTCCACGGATCATAATATCACAAGGGACATCCCGCCATGAGTGCAAGAACAGCAGGCTAACAGTGCTGGTGTGGATGTCGTGGATGAGAGGATACTGACCGCAGCTTCACCTCAGCCTTTACTATTCGCCTCAGGCTATGTGTTAACAGTTAGTGGTTCAAAACGTATCCATGTAGGGCTTGAAGTTTCAAAATACGGTAGCCTCTCAACTGTGTTAGTGCTGGAAACTGTGCTCAAAAATATTAAAGTAAAATTTTCTGACTACGAGTGGGATGAACTGTGTCATTTAAAGACACGACTACCGAATATTATGCATCCCACTCCTTCCAGGACATGTACTGTGGCAGTCTAACTGTGATTATTCTATCAGTGTATGATGATGCTACACTAAAAATTAAAAGTGCTGATGGTTATAGTATTTTCAGGCATCACCCCACTGTTGATGACTTGTTCAGTTTAGACATGGCTCTAACTAGTACGATAGAGAGACTAAATAGATGGTGCCCATTTGTCCAGGCAGTATACACTGACATTATTAACTGGCTTCACACATGTAGCATCCACATAGATGATTGTTTTAGGATGTGTATAACACCAGTGCCCAAATCTTGTGCTATTCCTCGAATAAGTGTTGAAAATGGCGAACTCAAATTTACTGACGGAATACCGGACTATTGTAATTCACCCATAACATTACGAGATACACGTGCTGAATTTCAAGCATACAAGAAGTAGCTCGCAGGTTCGAATCCTGCCTCGGGCATGGATGTGTGTGATGTCCTTAGGTTAGTTAGGTTTAAGTAGTTCTAAGTTCTAAGGGTCTGATGACCTCAGATGTTAAGTCATATAGTGCTCAGAGACATTTGAACCAAGAAGCAGCTATTTTCCAAATACTGTACTTCTGCTGCACCACTTAAAAAAGAATGTACTGATTTTTCCTCATGTTGATCATATTTGTAAATATTTTAATAAATAAATATATTATTTTATAATATTAAATTTGTCACTGCATGTTTTTTATTTGTCAAGACAAAATGTCACCTACGTTAATCTATATGACAACCTTCCTTTTAATATACCACCTGGTGTTCATTCTATTGTGTAGCCGTTGTAGCTCAGCTGGTAAGGTGACTGTGCTATAGTGACTACACACAAACACATATTTTTAATCACATAAAAGCGTATTCAAATGGTTGAAATGGCTCGGAGCACTATGGGACTCAACATCTTAGGTCATAAGTCCCCTAGAACTTAGAACTACTTAAACGTAACTAACCTAAGGACATCACACACACCCATGCCCGAGGCAGGATTCGAACCTGCGACCGTAGCAGTCCCGCGGTTCCGGACTGCAGCGCCAGAACCGCACGGCCACCGCAGCCGGCAAAAGCGTATTCCACACCTTGACCTACCATAGTAGGTATCATGGCGGGCTGGGTGAAACACCCTCGTCTCAAGGGCTTTGTTGTAGGTGACTGGTCCTGTGATGATGACCAAGACCAGAAGACCAACGAGAATGGATCACTCCTTCCTGACAGCATACGAGGTATAATTGTAGGTCCATCCAGCTGTGGTAAGACAAATGTCCTCATGGCTCTGTTAATGCACGTAGACGGAGTCCGCTTCGAGCACCTTTTCGTCTTCTCCAAAACACTCTTTCAGCCCAAGTACCAGTTACTGAAGAAAATATTAGATGGACTAGACGGTGTAACGTACAGAGTCTTCAGTGAAAGCGACGACGTCCCCCCACCTGACTAGGTAAAGCCTAACACTGCCTTCATATTTGACGATGTCGCTGTTGAAAAGTAAGATCAAATCCGTAAATATTTCTGCTTTGGCCGTCATATGGGTGTTGATGTACTATATCTGAATCAAACGTATTCCAGGATCCCCAAACAGCTGGTGAGGGACAACGCAAATCTCATTATAGCATTCAAACAAGACAACCTCAATTTAAAGCACATTTACCATGCTTACGTAGGGATCGACATGTCATACAATGAATTTGTAAAGATATGTGCTGATTGCTGGAACCACTCACAATACGGCTTTCTCGTTATTGATAAAACCCGTAAAGTGAATGACGGTAGGTATAGCCGGGACTTCCAAGACTTTCTCCGTATATAAACGTACGAAAATACCTTATCTCAACAGTTAACACTTCACCATGGACAAATTCGCACGCATGGCGGACGCACAGTCTGAGAGATTAGGTGTGCAAAGACAGAATGCCCGAATGTACATCGATATCAAATTTAAAAATCTTGAGTCCAGGCTAGTTAAAGTTGCAAGGGAATTAAAAGACACCCAGAAACTTCTTGCCATTCACCAAAACCGGATAGAGAACAGAATTAGCGCAATTGAGGGCCAAATAGAAGAAGAGACCGTTGTTATTGAAGAAGGTAGCGTAGGAAAAAATGAGAAGAAGAAGTACAACAAAGCATATATAAAACCACGTGATATTCAGAGCTCTGATTAGTATCCTTCGAGATGTCGACAAAGCATAAAGTCATTCGAGAGAAATTACGTTTGCTGAAGTTGGGACATATAGATCGCGAGCAAACACTAAATAAAACTTTTAAACCTGTTACCGAATCTATCACCAAGATAGCTTTGCATAATAATGACCCAATCGCAGAATTCACCAACCAGTATCCGACCGTTAAGATAGATAGAACATTTGGTGTCAGCAGGGCGAGACCGTACATGCTAGGCTCTCAAACTATAACTTTATCCGATAGCACAATACACATCGGGGATACAGAGTTTAAAAGAACACCTGGCTTAATGAACCTAATCTTCCTAAGGCCATAAAAAAACTTAAAATACTATGCCGATGATCGCAAAGTCTATCAGGAAATACTTAACTTGACTGATCTGTATAAAAATCCCGACGGAACACTGAAAAAGCCTGAAAAACTCTAAATACACTACCTTATACAGCCTTTACCCAATCAGCAAGCTAAAAGTGTCGGTGAGGGCGTAGACTTTCAGCATAAAGGAGTGAGCAATCAAGTGCCGCAGTATATATATTACGATGACCCAGATGAACTAATAGACAGACTTCGACTGTTGATGGCTTCGGCTGCTGCGGGCAATACAGCTCATTCGAATGAGGTTGTATCCATAATCTCCGAGCTTCGAGAGAGAGGTATCATCGAATAAGTATGGAGACCGTGGTTCGAGAACTACACAAGCCAGCACGCAAAACATACCCTCGTAGGCATGCCATGATTAAAGGGCTGGATGACCTGTGGCAAGCTGATCTTGTACATATGAATCGATATTCACCTCATAATAATGGATTCAAATACGTTTTAATGGTTATTGATACATACTCTAAATTCGCATGGACATTTCCTGTGAAAACGAAAACCGGTAGGGATATTGATGTGGTGGTTGCAGACAGGAACGAATCGATGCCCGACCAATCTTCAAACCGATCACGGTGGGGAGTTTTACAATGACCATTTGAAGACTGTGATGGCGCGGTATGGCATACGCTACTACTCCACGTTCACCCACCTTAATACTAGTATCGTCGAGCGGTTGAACAGAACAATCAAAGCTCAAATGTGGATGCAGTTTAATCTTCGCGGTTCGTACAAGTGGGTAGGTATCCTCTCACAGATAATTGCAAAGTATAATCGAACCAAACATTGTACAATAAAAATGAAACCGATCGATGTACGCGAAAATTCACTCATGGACACAGTATATTTCCGGATTGAAATGCTCGACCCTCGCAAACAGAGGTTCAATATAGGCGACTTAGTACGTAGACAGCGTTCGAGAAATCGTACTTACCAAATTGGTCCGCTGAGATATTCATAGTGTCCAAAGTGCAGCGAACCAACCATAGGACATATATCTTAAAGGACGGCAAGGGTGAAGAAATTGCAGGATGCTTTTACACGGAGGAATTGCGGAAGAGTTCTGAACCAGATGTATTTCTCATCGAGCGCGTGATAAGACGTCGTGGGAATGGAGCACTGGTTAAATGTCTAGGATTTCCATAATCAGAAAACAGTGGGATCGAAGCTGACACGTTAGTATATAACAGGGAGAGTGGACCTCTATCGCCGCAGTAGTGTACCATGCACGATAGGAGGCACATCATAATAAGAGGTGGAGGTGGTGTTCTCGACAAGTTGCCTGTTGAATTGCACAATCCCGGATATAACTTCTGTGGGCCTGGAACAAAGCTTCAGAAGCGCCTGGCACGAGGCGATAAAGGTATTAACCTACAAGACGAAGCCTGCCTTGAGCACGACCTCGCATACGCAGCAAATAAGGATCTCCCAGCACGCCACGTCGCCGACCGGATATTAGCAGATAAAGCCAAGCACATAAGGCGAAGAAAAGATCTCGGAATAGGCCAATGCGTTGCTGCATTCGTGGTTGATAAAACCATGCGTGGAAAAATTAAGTTGGGCTTGGGTGTGATGAATTTCAAACGAATTATGAAAGCAGCGCGAACAGCTTTGGGAGCGAAGAATAACAGGAAGAAGAACAACAAACCCGGTTGCTTGAAAAACTGTATTCTCACCTCGATGTCTGCAGCTAAACGTGTGTTGAATGGTGGGAACAAGAAGAAAAACACGACTTCAATTAAACCACCTAGGGTCCTACCACTACCAAAGACTTCGGGCAGAATTATCCCATTCCTCGTTCCAGCCCTTGTAGCCCTGTCAGCTGTAGGTTCACTCACAGGCGGGGCCGCAGCTGTCGCCAAAACGGTCAAACACGCACAGAATGCACAAGCCCAACTAGAGGAAGCCAGAAGACATAATTGCGCTATGGAGGCAGCAGCTATGGGAAAAGGTCTCTACTTGAAACCATACAGGAAATGACTACGTCTCTTCATACATAAAAAAAAGTCCGTTAGTTATCCTACCCGACCAAGCGCTCACGAATAAAGATCTAGTAAAAATTCTTAAACAAAAACTTCACATTCGTGGATTCCGCAGCGTCTTTATGCGGAATACATTACCGAAGACAATGTGGCGGACTAATGAGTGCGGAATTGGAAATTTAGATGTTGCTGGCGGTCCAGGGCTACATTGGGTTGCGTATGTTAAGAAAAGTCCAAATACAGTTCAGTATTACGATTCATTCGGTGATTTACAGCCGTCTGAAGAATTATAACGCTACTTCACCAGCAAAAGACGCATCTTCTACAATTTTCGACGATATCAGGACTTTAACACATATCTCTGTGGTCATCTCTGCGCTATGTTCCTCATCACAGCGACGGCGAACCCCCTCTAGAATGCGTCATCGTCAGATCATGCGCGCAATATATAAAGGAGCTGTCATTGAACACATGACCATCATGTTTAGATGCAATGTCGTATACTCTGGCTTTAAAAGAGCGAGGATCAGTATTACGCGCAAATTACTTCCCGCAGATTGATTTAAGTGCAGGGGGCTGGAGTATTGCACTGATTGGTCTAGAGACGTATAACAGCATTCCAAATATTACACAGAGCAACAATAAACTACATCTCGGAGTTGACAGCCGGAAGGAGATTCTACAAATACAACCTGGTGCCTACGATATTGATGATTTAAATGAACTCTTAAAACAGTCAGGAAAAGGTATTGAACTACGGGAAAACATTAACACCCTTAAATCTGAAATACGGACAGAGAGTGCTATGATCGACTTTACACAGAGACATTCAATAGGTCCACTGCTAGGTTTTGCGAAGGATCATGTTATGGTGAAGGACGGAAGTAAATTTTACGCATCAGATCATGCTGTAGATATACTCCCAGTGGGTAATATTGCCACAAACTCATACCTGTACGATAAATTGATTCACTCAGTTTACGGATTCTTTCCTACAGTCGGCACAGGGTATAAAATAGTTCAAGCGCCCACAAACGCTACATATCTCCCGGTGACTGTTCAGACACTGGACTACCTTGAACTGTGTATTGTGGACCAGAATAATCAGCTTGTTAACTTTAGAGGAGAAGAGATCATTGTACACCTGCATCTAAGGCGAGATGGGAATAAAGTATAAAGCTAGCACACCAGGCTCACAACCCGTCAGTGCAACGTGGAAGGGCAAGGTGATAACACGCCTTAATTACGAATTCCTCGTTTCAGCAGGTTTAAAACCGCAGAATGACGTCGCTCAACGTAACTCAGTCAGTAGAATATGATGACCGAATTTTTCGTCATGAATACCACTCACACAAACCCTACGCTTCAAGCACATTTAACAAAAATGATGAAATTAGGATTGTTATCCAGTATCACGACGCAGTAACACTGCCTAACAAGAGCTTCCTCTATCTGGACTACACATTTGAGAAAGCTGACGGGGCTGCCGTAGCGCTCTCGAAGCTCACTCGAGATGCAGTAGCATTCCTGTTTCAAGAGATATGCTATGAACTCAACGGAATTGAAATAGACCGAACACGCAATGTTGGTATTACATCAGCCCTTAAGACAGACGTTTCAGCCTCACCCTCTGATTCAAACAGTTTGGAAAATGCTGGGTGTTTCATAGATGCAGCGGATGGGGAGGGTGGACAAAGCCGATTTACTGCATGCGTGCCACTAAAATTGCTTATGGGTTATTTTGAGGATATGCAGCGAACAATTATCAACGCTAAACAGGAACTTATTTTGGTGAGAAGTGCTAGTGACGCGAATTCATTCTCTCAAACAGCTGCAGAGAATGTTCAAATCAAGATTGATGGCATATCATGGAAAATGCCTCACATCACCATTGCCGACGAGGAGCGCTTGTAGCTCTTAAAAGTTCTGATTGCTGGTACCTACCCACCACTAACTTTCCGATCATGGGAGCTTTTTGAATACCCAGTCCTACCTACAGCGTCCACACATACTTGGGCTGTTAAAACATCAGTGCAGTTGGAGCACCTCGATTCATCATACTCGCATTTCAAACTTAAAGGCGTGCTAATGTATCAAAGGACTCAACTGAATTTGACCACTGCAAGTTAACTAACGTCAGAGTCTACTTGAATTCAAAGTACTACCCATATGAGGATCTACATCTACAGTGGGACAGCAATGTATACAGTCTGGCATTTGACATGTATGCCAGATTCCGAGCATCTAACTACGAGGGTGTTGAAAATGAAGGATGCCTACTCAGCCCACAGAGTTTCAAGAAGCTAGCGCCAATAATCGTGATTGACTGTTCAAAACAGAATACGATAATTGAATCCGGGCCTATAGATGTACGGATTGAATTTGAATCTTCAGCAAACTTCCCTGATCAGACTTCGGCATATGCTCTCATTCTGCATGATCGTCTCGTTAACTACTGTCCGCTCACTGGTGTAGTGCAACGTGTAGTGGACTGTTAAGGCAGCCAGTCCACAGTGAAGTAGCCGAAAGGGCACGCGTCAACTCACGCCGTCTGGCATTAAGTCTGGAACAGGATTCGTAATGAATGTGATAAAGAAAAGAACGTAGCTACTAGAGCCCTTAACTTTTATATTGTCCTTTGGTATACAGCATTCTGGATGATACAAGTGAGACTCTATCTTGAGGTACATGCAATGGTACAAATGGCGCCTTGCTAGGTCGTAGCCATTAACTTAGCTGAAGGCTATTCTAACTGTCTCTCGAGACCTGCCGTGTGGTGGCGCTCGGTCTACGATCACACAGTGGCGACACGCGGGTCCGACATGTACTAATGGACCGCGGCCGATTTAAAGCTACCACCTAGCAAGTGTGGTGTCTGGCGGTGACACCACACAACGAGTTGTATAAATTAATACGCACTCTGCTAGCTCTAGCGTAGATCACCTTGTTACCTGAAGGTGTGAGGATCGTAGCTGACGTTCAAGGATTTTACTTTGATGAGTGCAGGCGTTTCATAATTAAAGACTGTGCATTAATAGCATTCACGCAAAGTTATGGAGTAATAGGAACATTTGTATCAAGAGTTGAATCGCCGAAACGATTTAAAGACGTCAAGTGCAATAAGACAGTCAGAAGCGCGATGTGGCTAACAAAATTTTATCATGGGATTATGTGGGATGCCCCTGGCATCTCTTAAAAACATTTGCTGCAACTGCTGAGAGTATTTGATCACAAGGAGACAATAATCTACGTTAAAGGCCATGAGAAGAGTAGCTGACTGCATCGAATCTTCAAATATACGGCTATCCAGAACCTGGAATACTACGATTGTCCACCTATCCATCAACTTAGACAGAGAACGTGTGAAGAAGAAAAAAATAGTTTTGTGTCTGCATCTCAAAACGTAAAATTACTTTTAAAATGGCTCACAAATAAATATATAATTTGTTTTCTCCAGACGAATCTTGTTGTTTTCTTTCTGTGACACCTACTTCCATAGAAGTAAGTTCATTGGTGATACTGTGCATGAAGCGCATTCCACTGGAGCTGTCTGAGCCAGTTTACCTGCTTCCACCTCGCCGGCGCAGCGATGAGTCAACCGTTGAAAGTGACAGCACCTGAAAGAGAGAGTGCTGGGGTCGGCTTCGCCAGATGCCCGCCGTTTAAAGTGACAGGACCACAAAGAGAATGGCGGGGTCTGTTTGTGACCGGCAGATGAAGTCCAGCACGCGTCATTCAGATTTCATCTCTAAATCGGTAAAAACCTTATAGGTCTCTCTCTGTGCCAGTGCAACGTAGATGGATCATGATTGAGGGTGAAATAATAACATACTCGGGCAATTTCTTTTTACAAGAAAATAATTGAATTTATTATTCAATTCATTTTTTTAAACGTTGTTTGCGACATATCAGTTTACAGTAAAATGATTCACTCTTTTTTTTCACATTATTTGAGTTTACAGATACATTATTTGTCTTCAAGTAAAAATATGAAAGTTCTGATCTTTGCAGATACATGTCTTTACATTATTCATAAATATATAAGCATTGTGCTGATATATATATATATATATATATATATATATATATATATATATATATATATATGTTCACTTGACTGGAAAAAATCTTTATACCGAGAAATATGTGTACACCTGCCTGTTGTAGTGGAAAATGTCTAGAGCCACTTACTTCAATGAAATATAATTTACATTTCTAGTGGAAAATGTTTTAGAGCCACTATCTTGAACTAAAAATACGTTTGCCATTAGTTAAATATGTGTTTCTGGTGGAACTTCACTAGAGATATTATTTACCTTGTAAGATACTATAATTATGTTCTGGTACCTCTACTTTATATATATATATATATATATATATATATATATATATATATATATATATATATATAGTTTAATTGGTGGAACTCACATTCTTAAAAACCTAGTTCTGACTGGATGGCTAGTGGCAGGTGAAACTTACAACTACTAAGATCAAAGCAGATACAAACAGCGAAAATTGTATTTTCGTCTTCTTCTATTTTATTATAAGAGGTGTAAAATTTCTACCTGTTTTCAGTCATATAGGCATTGACTAGTAATAGTAGCGAAAAAATATACAAATATATATAAAGACTTTTTTTTATAAATGGGTTTATTTTAGTTTTTTCTCTTTTTTATGATTCTTTTTCTTTGATAGAATAAATAATATTTACACACATGCACACTTAACACAGGCTCGCACACATTCACACACACTCAGATATACACGGAAGTACGCAAGCTGATGCACACACTACAAAACACTCTCATCCAGTATTTACACTATGATAAAAATACCATACTACTACTCTGCAGACAATCTCGCTGTCTCTCTCTCTCTCTCTCTCTCTCTCTCTCACTCACTATCTCTCTCTCCCTCTCAATCACAGTCTCCCACCCCTTCTCTCACTACAAGTGAGTAGTGTGAGTACGGTCGAGTTTCAATGCCGTCATCACAGATGACCCTTTTATCGTCATGAGGCGACAGACCGATTTCAAACTGCAGCAAAGTGTACACCTCGTGCGCTATCGATCGAATACTAGTTTGCCGGACCATATGCGGTGGCTGCAGCTCAGCACCGTGAACACCACCATGTAGGCACTGCAAATAGTCTTTGATAGACAGAGCTCGTGATGCCATCCGTCGTACCCCCTTAGCCCGTCTCTTGAGTGGGACCTTGCATTGTGCGATATACATACTTCTTGGACCGAAGACCTACAAACTCCCCAATTGGCACTCCATTCGACATGTCTTTTATGAGACCGATAACCTTCTTGTTTTGCGGAACAATACCATAAGGATTATCGGCCGCATAAGAAGACGTGTCGAATTCATTGGTGTGGTACCTAATTGCTTCATATGGATCGCAGTTCATCACCCAGTAGATGAAACTTACTGTATCCATATAAAGTAATTTAGGATCTGCGAAATGAGTTTTCGCGAACTCATAATGAAAGAGGTACATATGGAGTTTGGATAGGTCTAGTATGCACATTCCCACATAGATAGGTTTAGTAAACTCCACTACAGTTTAAGCCATCTCCACAGCAACAAAATTCTTATTGAAAATGGTGACCCATTTAAAATTTGTTCTGGCAAAGCAGTTTCGTACGCCATAACGCCCATCCCATTGCGTTCTAATACAAATTTCACGTCGTTCCCTCAATTTCCCCATAGTTTTTCCAAAAATTAAATTATTCATTAATTTATAAAAATCTTTCTCAAAGTCACACGATGCGGAAGTTCTCTGTCTCGTATTCAGATCAATATACTCCTTCAACCAGGGCGACTGGTTGAAGGAGATAGCCCGGGTGATTTTAACCTGCTCCATACCCAAGCTGAGGCATTGCTGGAGGTTAAGATAGTGAATGATGTACCTCTGCTTGTCCCCCAGCGTTGTCATCAGTTTTGGTGTGAAACCTCCTCGCAGAACTAATTGTCTGGACACAGGGGCAAATCGGTATGTTTGTCATGCAAACTAATAGGGTGTTTGAGTTCTGCCTCTACAACATACCCTACATCAGAATCGGCGGCCATACCCTCCCCCCCCCCCCCCCCCCGATTTTTCCATCTAATCCCTCGCATTCATCTTCGGACAGCCATGTAAACTCGCCAATGGACAGACATTGCTTCATAGCATGTCCATATAAGTTATTCACATCGAGATACAACATATAACTCGAATCAAGGGATGCATTAAACCTGTCACCCATCCGTGGGTTATTTGCTTTTGCGTGTCTATAAATATATTGGCAGAGCTCCCCACGGAACCCTCGCTCAAAGAAAAGAAGCATGTCAGGATCGGTCAATAATTCGATACTGCACTTCGTTTTCTTGAGCATCGCTTCCCAAGACAACCCAGGTGCCATGTAATAAAAGGCAGTGTCCAGAGAATACGTGGTCATACATAGACTCCAGAACTTCTCGAAAACGTGCGCTAGCAAGCAGGTAGCCTGGTTTCGTCGAGTTTGGCCGTACTATTCACATACTCGTATGGGAAACCCCTTTCCTAGTCACAAGTTGAAACTTTTCCTCGTCGGGAAATGCAGCTCGAGTGATACGCATATCCGCCGTAGGTAGAGTTTCAACAAGTTTCTGTAGTGGTACCTGCATAAAAGATAGTTTATCGAGGAAGCGCAGCGTAATTCTTGGCGTCATTCGTTTGGAGAATGATATACACTTCTCGACGCTCTCAGGTAGGACACTCACCCGATTTTTCGCCCAACCGAAATCGGCCAAGTGCTCAACTACAAAATGAGCATCACACCCAGTTAAATTATGAAAGAAAACTGGTATGTGCCTAGGTAATTGGTACTTCAAATTGCACGCATTGTGAGCTGCGCCACGGAATTTCCCTGTAAGATGACAGTGGTCCCTACAAGGAGTTTCCGATTTTCTGTCCAACAGCAGTCCACAAATATGACACTCGGTGGCGTTATTATACAAATCTTCATTCTCCTTCGATTTGGTCATTGGAACGTTGCCGCTGTACAGATTTTCAACTTCCAGTGAAAATTTTTCAAGCTCAGAGAGCAACCAAATTAAGGGATTATTCCTGACGTTAGAATTGTATCGGTTAAGGTTGGTGTCATATGACGATACAATTTGGTACACTGCTGCATACGGTACGCGTTTTTCTGTAAAGGTGGTGTGGGAGGTCGTAGGATCACCATCACAGCGGGTCACAGGAGCGAGGAGGCATTCAAAGTCGGCATACACTACAAACGGACATCGCTCCTGGTGGTGAGCATTCCATATCTTTATGAATTTGTTTTCCTCTGTGGGCATAATAACACGCATCCTTGGAGGTACAGTCTACTAGATGCATAGCTAATAACTGTTCGGATGAGAAATAATTGAGACACCTTAAACAAATATGGTTTATACGACAATTAGTTGATAGTTGGGAGGAAAGGAGTCGGGACATGTCCTTGATCCAGACATAGTGATAATTGTCACCTTCAGAAAAGAGAAGTATATTTACATGCAGCTCTCGCTCACTGGCAAATTTTGAGAAATGGAGGGAGCCGACTACGATATGCTTGTCTTGCTCGTCAGACTTGCTTTTCTTCTTCTCCAGGCCATAAACGTGTACCGATATTCTGGTATTTTGTGCCTCGAATTTAAGTATGTCCTGGATCTTGACGGGGAACTCAATACCACTGAAGTTATAACAGGAATGAATATTATCACCTACATGGTATGTACTCGGACGTTCAGGATGATCTCTATAATTGTAGTTTCTTTGGCAGGCCAGGATTAACCATGCAAAGCAAACCTGAACGTTTCTATTTTGGACATTAACACACGCCCTCTTGTTAGCTAGAGGGAGCTTGATACAGCTAGACCCTCCATTTAACGGATCGTGGACATGTATATGGATGTCCAGGTGTAGAATTCTGCTGAGTGCCTTAGCTGAGCCATTGACTTCCATCTCGGAAAACCGGCCCAATATGACACTCAAGGTGGATTTACGAAACCACTCGGCGATCGATGTGCTCCACGTTATCACGCCATTATCCCCCCAAAGATAATGAATGCTGGTCTCTCCATCACCAGACTGATCTTTGGGGGGGGGGGGGGAGGGTGCAATAACTCAATGAAGAGGACTGCACTGCACTTTACGGCGGGATAACGCGGATTATCGACTACCTTGAGGAGCTCGGTTACTAGGACAGGGAGGCACACGTTTAAAAATCCAACAGGATCGTGATACCCCCCCCCCCTGCCGGGTTTTCGATCCTAGTGACCGAGATACGTTCCTCGAAGGTGTCGGCAACTGTAACTGCGGTATTGTGTCACCGACCTGACCTACTTCACTAAAAGGGTGGCAGAGAGAACTGCCACTAGCCACAGGATCACTAATACTAGAGCTGTAAGTAGGTTAGGCGCACTGTACCTCACACTATGGAGGTGATGCATGTGCTGGCCGCTGCGAAGGACCGGCAGGCGTGCTCCAGTGTGAGCAGCCGGGGGCGGGGTCCGTGATGGTGGCTGACGCACGTGGTGGCCGTGGGGAAGTCGCAGCGGGAGAGTGGTCGGGCACGGCGACCTTGACTGAGGCGGCAGCTTCACGTGAGGCGACAAGAGGCGCTTTGACCGGCGATGCACGTCTCCGGGGGCGCTGCTGATTTGCTGGTTTAGCCGCCGCGACAGGCACACGTGCAACAGTGTTCTGAGAGTCGATCTCTGTAGAGGTAAAGTAAATAAGTACATTGTATACATACGTGAATTGTAACGATCACACACATGTTTATACGGAGAGGGACTAATTACCTTCTTGGCACTGACTCCAAGGCTTGAACAATTCATCGGGGCAGTATACTGCTCCCTCAAAAATCTCATCGAGCCCATCGTCCATTAATTGTTTATAATCATCTAGAACAAACAGACAAGATATTTTATAAATAGAATTGTTAGAAAAAAAGAAATAAGTATATTATTATTATTATTATTATTAAAGGTAGCTATTTAAAAAAAATAAAGCTTACGAGAGGGCTGTTGTTGTTGTTGTTCTATTTGCCGTTGAATGGTCTCGATCTCATGATCAATGGCTATGAGATCATCATCGGGTTTCTTGTAACAGAACGAAATAAAAAGATATTTTTTAAAAAAAAGGATAGATAGAGTCAAAGAAGATTTATTTTTCAGTGTACTAACGTGAGTGGCGGTGTTCTGGAGCTGGGGGCTGAACCCAATTATGTAGGGGCTACGTGGGACAGCCCCAAGCTCTGCTTCTAGCTCGAGCTGGAATTGCCTTAAGTGATCTAGAAACAAAGAATAAAAAATAGCAAGTACGAAATAAGAAAACAATTTTTTAAATGGTTAATATAAACGATGAACAAACTAGAATTAAAATTATACTCACAGGGCAATTCCGGCAGTGGCTGGAGCACGGGGGCCTGTTGGACTCCAGCAAGCTCCTCAGACTTGATGATAAAGTCCGCGAGTTCAGCTTTAACAATGAGATATATAATTAATAAGGAGAATATATAAGATATAAAGGAAAAATGACAATGAAAAATAAAAATTATTAACTTACTTGATAATGGCGAATCCTGGAGTCTAAGTCGCTTTGCAGCAGACTCCTGGGTGTTGTTAACGTGCTTCATCTTAACAAAACAGATACAGCACACACACAACCACACACACGAGAACAAACGCACGATGCGGCGGACAACTGAAATGGCTCTGAGCACTATGCGACTTAACTTCTGAGGTCATCAGTCGCCTAGAACTTAGAACTAATTAAACCTAACTAACCTAAGGACATCACACACATCCATGCCCGAGGCTGGATTCGAACCTGCGACCGCAGCGGTCGCTCGGCTCCAGACTGTAGCGCCTAGAACCGCACGGCCACTCCGGCAGGCAGACAACTGAAGAGTGATAAAGATGACCCGGGGGGTGACTCCTTATATAAGTGTGATGACGTAGTATCACATGATCTTAGGATGAACGAATGGCTGTTGAGAATTCTGTGGGGGTGGCGAATGAGTTCACTAGCGCCCCTAGTAGCTGAAAGCTGAACTAGTCAAATGGTTCCTGGACATGGGGAAGGGCTGAGCATTTTATAAAATTATCGAAAAATAAGTGATCGTAATTAGAATGGAGAGTGAATTGAGGATTTGAGATACTCAAGTGTGTTAGGATGGGTGATTTATTATTAAAAGTACGTTATATAGGTGTAATTGGATCTTGATGGTATTAAGAATGGCACTGAAGAAAATGTTTTGGACATGAATATTGTCACTGTTTTTTTTTTTTTTTCTTGGTAAAGAGGCGGGTAAGTATTTGTGAGCAGATATATAGAATTCTGTTCTTATTTTGTGCAGATGGGGATTTGAGTTGCGAACTTTGCGTTAGATCGATTTGCAGAGGGGAGTAGCTACGAGCGCGCGATGGATAGCAGTAGTCGCGTTTAACTACATGTGGAGCAAGCAATGTTGTTGGCTTAGGTACTAGAAGGCGTGCTCTGGCCATGTCCTAGATGGCGTGGATTGAACAACCGTATTCGGTTCATAGTTAGAATATTTACAGAGGAGTATGTCGGACGAGAGTACTGACGTGGGCGGCCTCGAGCTCGTGACACGAGAGAGAGAGGCAAAGGTGACTTAGGTTAGCGTCTTTGTTTGCTAGAAGTGGAGTACACATTAGTACATGTTAGCAAATAAACATGGATCGGTAAGGGGATGTAGTAGTCGGTAGAGAGTTTAATTATTTCATTCGAAGTCCAGGTGGACGAAAATTGGTTGGAGGTCGATGTGGACTTGGCATTTTAGGACTAGAGAGGTTAACTAATTGGTCGATTTAATTAAGTAGTGATGGGCAATTTGTGTTAAATTAAATTGATTGCGCACTCGACTAGGGACGTAGGATTGCTCATGTATACAGGAATGCGTTGGTAATGGAAGGATATTGCTTGGATAATGAGAATAGGGTGATCAGTTAAGTTGGGGCCTAACACACTTGCTGTTGTGGAAGTTTCCAGTCTTAAGGAAATAACTTTTGGCGCGAAAAGCGTGGCAGTGCGTTCTTTGTGCGAGAAACACACGTGGTAGATGGTGAACTATTGGGCTTGGCCGGTACTATACTTGTTAGGGAAAAAGAATTTTGGCGGGAAACGTGTAGACAGCATCTGTGAGCAAAACAAGTTATTACAAGGGTGGTTGTGAGGCAGGTATGGCCAGGGGGGGGGGGGGGGGGACGTGTCCTGCAGGAAGAAAATTGGCGGCAAACGTGTGAGATGGCTTTCTTTATTTCGTAGAGATGTGCAGGTTTCAACGTGCTGCTTTGGGGAGGGGGTAGACTCCCCTGTCCTGGAAAATATGTTGTTGTTGTTGACGAGAACGCTGGACCGGCCGCGACGTGGGGGTATGCGGTCGCAACCTTACCTGCGGCGACCGTGGCGGGTAGGAGTAGGTCCCTTTGCTGGCGACGATTTCAACTAAACCAGTTGTTGTGTGAACATCGTGGCGAGCGCACTGGGTGCAGCTGCCATCTCCAACATGTGTGTACTAAGTGATATGGAGAACAAGTGATGACCGTATTTATTGAAATAAAGACTTCCATCCTCATTTCCTGCCAATTCGCAGGAGGTGACTTACGTTAGTACAAGTGCAATTTATTATTATTTGACGTGATTTTGATAGGTTAGCAGTGAAAAAAAAAATGAGTGGGAATGTGGGTTATTTGGTATGTGTGATTGATTATGGTGTTGGAATTGGAAGTTGGGACAGATTTTTGTTGTGGGTGTAAAGGAAATGGTTTTCTGACCGCGGAAATCGGACATCTAGATTCTGTGTTAGTGGAGACAGGCGAATAATAATAATATTAATAATAATAAATGATAAATAATGATAAAAGACTAGTACGGTTTTGCATGTATTATCCTGTTGGAATTTGAATTTCGCGCCATTTTTTTCTGGAGGCTTAGGTTAGTGGACATAGCCCTATTGGGCTATTTTCCCGCCAAAATTCAAAATTGCCGCCATTTTTTCTCCAGGGTTAGGTTATGGACATAGCACAATTGGCCTATTTTCCCGCCAAAATCCGCCATCTTGGATGACGTCATGCGATGTTGCCAAGTGTACATGCTGCCATCTTGGATGACGTCATCGCCGCCATCTTGAATAAATTTGGCAATAATAGAGAGTGGGGTGACACATACTTAGCTCTACTACTCTTTGGCCATATATTAATTCAGTTCTTTTTAAATTTTACATAAAGGCCTTTAGCTGTGTTCAAATTTTTTAAGATTGTTTTCATTTAAAAATAAAATATTTTCCTTAAAATTTGTTCTACCTGAAATTGTTTGTAATCCAGGCCACAAGCCGTTAATTGTTCGATGTGTTATGTGTGGTCTTCAGCCGAGGATTTATGTGAACCCCTTTTAATAAGACCTTAAGCCTTATGTATACTTTAAAGGAAAATTTTTTATAAGAAGCTAGGGTTTAATTTTAAATTGTTTGTCTGACTTGTTGTTCCGGCCCCTAGCCGTTGTTTCAAATTTGTTTGTGGCACTCAGCCATGCGATAAGTTAATATTTCTTTAATTAGGCTTCCAGCCATTCTGCTGTAAGTTTAAAAGAAATTTCTTGGTTAGAAAAACATGTTTGTTAGTATGTTTTAGTTACAGTTGTCTTTGAGACGTCTAGTGTAGGCCTTCAGCTGCTAATTGCTTTCAATTGCATTTTTTAAAATTTTTCCCTTCTATTTTTAATTGCTTTTGATTTGTAAGACAGGCCTCCAGCTGTTCTTGTTTTTGGTGTGGTTTTGGGTCTTCAACCCAGAAAGCATCTCAAGTTTTCTTTAACTAGGCCTTCAGCTGTATTGTCTAATTGTGATATTTTAAAGCAATGGGTAAATAAGTGGTGCTTAGAAAAATAAAGTTGTGTGTTTGATTGTGCAATTCACAGTAACTGTTTACAGCCCCATCCACAACCGCAACCTTATACTGTACACCCTCTGAGTACCTACCCACCAGGTCCCACATGGTAGCAGAGCATGGTTACGATTGTGATATTGCCATTACAGTCACTGTTGGTTTGAATTGTTTCTGTTAGTATTGCACCATATTGTGTTGGTTGTTGATTGTTTCAGGTGACCTATTTTAATGGCGGTCAGGCAGTGCTCGTGGATCAGCCTGTTGAGGAAGGACCACTTTGTTTATGAGTTGGGGATAAGGCGCCAGTCGATTGAGGGCGGTGTTCCGCACTTAGTGGGTTTGCGTGTTACCATTCTTCACCCAGTTGACGTCCCACCAGATGTGGTAGGTGAGACATATGCAGCCATAGAATTTTTGTTTTAGGCTATTAGGGGCATTGAGGACACCATTGGTGTTTTGGAAGGCACTCACCTTAGTAGCAGTCAGTCGACATAAAAGTTTTCTGGCTATGGAACCGCGTCACAATGTAATAAAAAAAAAGCTACTGCTGCTGGAGGACAACCAAAGTTTCGGCCACGGTTGCAGCGGCCTTCTTTTGGGTCTAATGGTGCGTTCTAGCTACGCAGTGTCCTTATATTTTGTTGTTACTGTTCACTGCGCATGCCATTACGTCATAATTTTAAACAGGTAGTTAATTTCATTGGACACTTAAGGAAGAAGTAGAGGTTATTGCGGTGGAGGGAGAACGTGACCTCTGGGGTCTATTGGCTCTTGTGCTCCACGACTGGTGGTCACTGTCGAATGAGAAGTTGGCTGCTGTTTACCAACTGCTTGACGTCGGCCGCGCGGCGGCAGTTACTCGCTGGTAGTGCTCGTGCCTCGTGTTGACAGTGTGGTCTGCTGTGCTCTGATTTTTGGTAGACAAGATGGGGCAAGCCTGAGTGCATCCTCCCTGTTCATGTCATTAGGGTGTTTAAGTATTTCGATGGCCTCTTTGATTTTGCGTTTCGTCGTAATTGGCTGCTTGGCCAACACACAGGCTTCGCTGAATTTTATTTCTTTTCCGCGGTCTTGCTGATGTTCTGCCACTGCGTTTGTTGCCCTAGAGGAATATAGCGCTCGTGTTCCCGAATGCGCGTTACTATTGGCCTACCAGTCTCGCCCATGTATGCCTCTCCACATTCGCATTCCACCTTGTAAACGCCTGCAGTGTGTAATGCATAAACTTTGTCCTTAGTGGAGGCTAGCACGTCCTGGATCGTACGACCACTATAGAAGACAGGCTGCACCCCAACGCGGCGAAGGTGTTTGCCTATTCGGTCAGTAACATTTTTCACGTAAGGTAAGCGCACTGTTGGCTGCGGTTTGTCTGTTTCTTGCTTTTCTTTCTTACTTGTGTTCGTCGACAAGGCTGTGTTTATCGACTTCTGACTGTAGCCATTGGCTAGAAACGATTTGCGTAGCCTTTCAAGGCTGCACTTTTTTTTTTTTTTTTTTTTTTTTTTACATTATGACGCGGACCATGCCCAAAAGACTTCTTTGTCGACTGACTGGCCGCGGAAGCCTAAGCAATTATATTAGTAGCAGTCAGTTAGAGAGGGTGCGGGCACAGTTACTGCATCTAACCAATCGGATAGCGGATTTAGGCATGTTAGACTTGGAGGATCATCATAAAAAAATTAACCGCCGAATTGGGATCTTTGGTTCATGCACTGCAGTTTAAGCTTACATGTTTGAAACTGGATGGGAAGAGTATTGAAGGGCGGTACTTGCCGTATAAAGTGGGAACCGGGAGCCAGCCCGGGAGTGGTGATCCTCTGAGAAGTTAGACGCAGCGTTTGCCAAATTGCCTAATCCTCTGGCGTATTTCTTTCGGGATATAACTGAATTAGTTGTAGATCGACTTGAGCAGGTTGAAAACTTATTATGGTTGTAGGTTCGTCTTGAACATTCTGCTGCCTTTCGCGTTCCACACCAAGTAGTTTTGTCACTATTATACTAATTAGCTAGAGGTGTTGAGAAACCTCGTATCCCCAACCATGACAGAAGGGTTTTCCTTGCAGCAATTGAGGGAGCTTGTCATTGGACAGAAATTGACCACCGGAGTTCGGAAACACCTTGAGTGTCGTTACATTTTCTAGATGCAGCACACCAATATGTGGACAGAGTTCAGGCGGACTGCTTGGCCTTGTTGATCGATTTGCCAGAACGGGAGTTGGTGTCTATTGTTCTCAGGCGGATGCGAGCAGCGTATAAGTCGCACTTTGTTTTTCGTGATCATCCTTAAACCTGGGAAGAGCTTCATGCGGCTGTTGTAGCGATATCTGCGTTGCTGCTTGCGGACGATGTATGTCGTGAAGTTAAGGGTCAGCCCATGGGCGTTGTCAAGGGAAATTTCGAATTGTCTTCATCGGCTGAGGTCATTAAAAGGGAACCCCGGCGTTGCTTTGGGTGCAGTAGCTCGGCTCATTTGGTGCGCTCTTGCGTTCAACCTTCCGCGCCCAGAGCCAATAAACAACGCCAGGCTGGGCAACGACCTCGGGACCGTGCCTTTGGACCTTGGCATACTCGTGTTGTCGCTCCCTCATCACCACCCCTGACTTATATTTGTTCTCGAGTAGAGGGCGAACCTACTTGTGCTCTTTTGTATTCCGGTAGCTCCTTTTCGCTGTTAAGCTTAGATTGGTTTTTTGAATTTTGTCATCTCATGAAACTTCAATCGGTCACTTCTATGGTGTAGAGATGTCGGGTGGCCAATGGCCAGGTGGTGCCTCTGCATGGTTGGGTCCGAGGGAGTATATCGGTTGGGCATTTCTCGTGGCCCATGTCATTAGCCTTGGTCAAGGAGCTGTCGGTCGATTTAATTTTGGGGTGTGATTTCGTCAATAAAACTGATTCAGTCTTCGATTATTCCGGGCACACCTTCTTTTTTAAGTTCGCTCCTGCGGAGCACTTTGGTTTCTGCGAGTTTGCTAAACGTACTTCGCATAGTAATGCCGGCACCCTTGCTATTTAGGCTGTGCCTAATGAGTTCGATCTTGCCCATCTCTCGCAACATCAGGCTTCTCAATTACAGGATTTGTTACAGAGGTTCCCTGAGATTCTTTGTGATAGGTTGGGCGTTACTAATGTTCTTAACTACCATATCCGTCTGTCTGACAATATTCCTGTCAGGCAGTCCCCATATCGTCTCTCACTCCCTAAGATGAAGATACTAAGATCTAAAATATCCAGAAGGCTAGAGCAAGGGGTTATTAGGCCTTCTACATCTGCCTATGTTTCCCCCATATTCCTTGTCCCTAGGGATCAGGGGCGGGATTTTAGGCCTGTTGTTGACTATCGGCGCCTGAACACCACGGTTGTCCTTGAATCTGTTCCTCTACCTGTTCGTCATAACCCCTTTACTTGGTTTGCCGGTGCTAATTGGTTGACTGTTCTTGATTTCATTAGCTGAAGAATGCTACAGCATTTTGTACTGATTGGAATGTGTTTAACAGGGTTCCCTTTGGTTTGACTACTGGTGCAGCCGTTCTTACTCGTTTGGCGACTTGAAGTTAGTCTGTGCTTATAATTATTTGGACGACTTGTTAATTTATGGCCGTTCGTTTCAGGAGCATTTGGATCATATCCAGCAAGTTTTTGCGAGATTGCAGGGGGCCGGGTTAACTGTTAAACCCACTAAACTGACGTTAGCCAGGCAGCAGGTGTCCTTTTTAGGTCACCTAGTATCAGGTCAGAGTATTCGCATCGACAAGGAACGAACTAAGGCATTAAGAGCTCTGCCTCCACCTACTGACAAGCGTGGAATTGCTAGGTTCATAGGTATGGCGAATTATTTTAGGTGTCTCGTCCCTAATTTTGCTCAGTTGGCTGCTCCCTTAAATGAATTGCACCGGAAAGGAGTGCATTTTGACTGAGGACTCGCCCAAGAGGCCAAGTTTGAGCACATTAAGGCAGCTATAGCCAAAAATCCCTCCTTGGAGTGCCGGATTTTAATAAAAAGTTCATTGTACAAACTGACGCTTCTAAAGTGGGTATTTCGGCTGTCATCCTCCAGGAGTTCGAAGGCCAGAGGCAGCCATTAGCGTACCCGTCTCTTCGGTTAACCAGTGCCGAACTTAAATAATCTGTCTACGAGTGTGAGGGAATGACCGTTATTTTTCGCGCTGGAGACGTACCGCTTTTACCTTGAGCATCGGGTATTTGAGCTAGAAACCGATAATCAAATACAATTTTGGTAAACATTTTTGGAATACAGTGATCAATAGATTATTATATTTTAACTAAAGTTCAGTCTTGATCACAACACTTATGTCTCAATAACAATGTGATAAAGACTGAACTTTAGTTAAAATACGATAATCAAGTATTAAGCGGGGTGTTAGCCAGGGCACGTAAAACTGGCCCTATCGCCAGGTGTGCAGTACGCATTTCTACATTTTAACTTGAGGTTAAACACATAAAAAGGACTGTAAATGGTCTTTGCGGACTTTCTCAGCCTCACGTTCACTGAACATACACTCCTGGAAATGGAAAAAAGAACACATTGACACCGGTGCGTCAGACCCACCATACTTGCTCCGGACACTGCGAGAGGGCTGTACAAGCAATGATCACACGCACGGCACAGCGGACACACCAGGAACCGCGGTGTTGGCCGTCGAATGGCGCTAGCTGCGCAGCATTTGTGCACCGCCGCCGTCAGTGTCAGCCAGTTTGCCGTGGCATACGGAGCTCCATCGCAGTCTTTAACACTGGTAGCATGCCGCGACAGCGTGGACGTGAACCGTATGCGCAGTTGACGGACTTTGAGCGAGGGCGTATAGTGGGCATGCGGGAGGCCGGGTGGACGTACCGCCGAATTGCTCAACACGTGGGGCGTGAGGTCTCCACAGTACATCGATGTTGTCGCCAGTGGTCGGCGGAAGGTGCACGTGCCCGTCGACCTGGGACCGGACCGCAACTACGCACGGATGCACGCCAAGACCGTAGGATCCTACGCAGTGCCGTAGGGGACCGCACCGCCACTTCCCAGCAAATTAGGGACACTGTTGCTCCTGGGGTATCGGCGAGGACCATTCGCAACCGTTTCCATGAAGCTGGGCTACGGTCCCGCACACCGTTAGGCCGTCTTCCGCTCACGCCCCAACATCGTGCAGCCCGCCTCCAGTGGTGTCGCGACAGGCGTGAATGGAGGGACGAATGGAGACGTGTCGTCTTCAGCGATGAGAGTCGCTTCTGCCTTGGTGCCAATGATGGTCGTATGCGTGTTTGGCGCCGTGCAGGTGAGCGCCACAATCAGGACTGCATACGACCGAGGCACACAGGGCCAACACCCGGCATCATGGTGTGGGGAGCGATCTCTTACACTGGCCGTACACCACTGGTGATCGTCGAGGGGACACTGAATAGTGCACGGTACATCCAAACCGTCATCGAACCCATCGTTCTACCATTCCTAGACCGGCAAGGGAACTTGCTGTTCCAGCAGGACAATGCACGTCCGCATGTATCCCGTGCCACCCAACGTGCTCTAGAAGGTGTAAGTCAACTACCCTGGCCAGCAAGATCTCCTGATCTGTCCCCCATTGAGCATGTTTGGGACTGGATGAAGCGTCGTCTCACGCGGTCTGCACGTCCAGCACGAACGCTGGTCCAACTGAGGCGCCAGGTGGAAATGGCATGGCAAGCCGTTCCACAGGACTACATCCAGCATCTCTACGATCGTCTCCATGGGAGAATAGCAGCCTGCATTGCTGCGAAAGATGGATATACACTGTACTAGTGCCGACACTGTGCATGCTCTGTTGCCTGTGTCTATGTGCCTGTGGTTCTGTCAGTGTGATCATGTGATGTATCTGACCCCAGGAATGTGTCAATAAAGTTTCCCCTTCCTGGGACAATGAATTCACGGTGTTCTTATTTCAATTTCCAGGAGTGTACATCTAGTGAGGACACCCGGGAAACAGAGTCCTGCAAGGTTCGAAGGAGAGCTTCTGTAAAGTTTGGAAGGTAGGAGACGAGGTACTGGCGGGACTAAAGCAGTGAGGACGGGTCGTGGGTCGTGCTTGGGTACCTCAGTTGGTAGAGCACTTGCCGGCGAAAGGTAAAGGTCCAGAGTTCCAGTCTCGGTCCGGCACATAGTTTTAATCTGCCAGGAAGTTTCATATAAGTGCACACTCCGCTGCAGAGTGAAAAGCTCAGTCTGGAAACATCCCCCAAGCTGTGGCTAAGCCATGTCTCAGCAATATCCTTTCTTTCAGGAGTGCTAGTCCTGCAAGGTTTGCAGGAGAGTAAAGTTTGAAAGGTAGGAGACGAGGTACTGGCGGAAATAAAGCTGTGAGGACGGGTCATGTGTCGTGCTTGGGTAGCTCAGTTTGTAGTGCACTTGCTCGCGAAAGGCAGAGGTCCCGATTTCGAGTCTCGGTCTGGCACGCTGTTTTATTGTTGTCGGCGGGTCCAAATGACCCACGATTCCCGGTTAAGGGTTAATATTCTAGTGCTGTGATGCAGAACATAACAGATATTAAGCTGGTAAGAAAATACTTTTTTCAGGATGAGAGAGTATTTAGAGGAAAGATAGGGTATGTCATACTATTGTACAGGATTTTCACACTGAGAATCAGCAAGTAACGATACTTTAGCGATGTGAAAACCTGTGTATGCTCCGATAACGTGCATAAAAGGGAGAAATCCACATTTATTTGAGAAATTCAAGTTGTATGGACTGCAAGGTGCCCATCTCGGATTGGCTATAGGGGATTTTATGAACTTGGGAGTCTATGGCCGCGGTGGAATTGCAGTAAGAAATCTGTGTCTAACCGTGCCTCCTTGTATTGCAGTGTGCTAGGAGCTAGCATCGCCAGACCAATTAATTAAATTAATTAATTAATCAATTTGATATAAAAAGTTTGATGTTGCAACATCTACACCTGAGTGCATGTGGTGGGTGTGGGTTGGCCATATTGAACAAATTAAAACTGGCACTGCATCAGCCTTATTAACCGACTTACAAGATGTAATGAATCAGACGAACCGTTGATGTGTCACGCAACTATAACTGACATTAATGCAAAAAAAGAATAAATTATTAAGAGCAGCAGAAATGAAATAAGCGATGAACCTAATATCAAAATTGTGGCACTAAAAAGGGAACGAAGTGAAGGATTCCTACCACTGTGGAAGCAATATTATACACGAAGGATAAGGTGAGGAGGGCATAAGAAGCAGGCATGAGAGAATATTTCCCATGTTACTAGAAGAGAAAAATTGTAGAAGACACAACTACAATAAATCGTTGAAGATGTTGGCTGCATATGCCATTGATTCACTGAAAATGTTCCTAAAATTCGGTCGTTTACTTGTCGATTTTCTAAATCAGGACAGCAGTTGCCACAAGAATTTATTACAGCTGACCAGGTAGGATGCTCAGCATTATAATACAAGAGAAAAGTCTTGCCTGTCTTTCGTAAACCAAATTGAGTTTTCAAACCGAAGCTTCCCAAGTTACTGAAATTGGAAATTCACCATATATGTGTAATACCAGTTCTGACTTACGACGGTAAGAAAAGTATTCAAGACTGAGGGTTGCTGTATGATGTGAAGTATTGCGACAGACAGGATATCAAGCAAACATATCAGGGAATAAACTGATGCCGGGGAATTAATCACCGCGATTATAAAGATAAAATGCACCGGAACGGCACGTGTGGCCAGACCAGTGGATAGTTGCTCCACGGAAGATCTTTGTTACCGTCGAAGACGCAAGCAGACGCTGGGACGATGACCTAATGGGAAACGAACAGTTCAAGTTAGAAAATATGCTAGAATAGCGTGTGTATCAGTGAAGATTATAATTTTCCATGAAACATCAAGTGGAGGCATCCATCCTACAGAAGATTTTAAATGACTGATGACTGAGGAGATGATGATATTGATGACCTGATGAACACTCGCTGCAACAGCTGGTTTCGGTGTAACAAAAGCGGTTTATTTCAGTACTCTTTACACAACACACAGTACACTGATAGCTACTGGAACAAGTCTGTGCCTTTATGTCAAAAGCGTGACAAATAGTCAGCTTGAAAATTTATCAAGGAAGCCGGTAGCCACTTCAGAGAGTCCGAAAGTGCAGCGATGTATAACGGAGCTACTGCTAGCTAGCTAGTCATGAGGTAAGTGCAGCGCTGCCCGAAGTGACGGTTTGACGCATTACGGTTGGTTATGCGAGCTATATTAGCTATGTGACGTCAGCAGCTGCATCCATGTGGAAACCCTTTTACACCGTCTCGCGGCTGTCGCTGAAATCTGTCAATATTATTTTCGCAGGAAATCAATCTCGCGGTCTGAAGGTGGAATTTGTTAAAGGAATTGTATTTTAAATTAATTTAGCAGCACAACTACTTGAAAATTATTGTTTTTTCTTTTTCTCTCAGAAAATTTAATTTTACTCCTCATTGAATAATTACGCCCAGAGTGGAACAATGCTTTAGTCCATCTTGCACGTCACCTCTTTTTCTTATGTACCAAACTTTTGTTTGCTTGTAGTCTTGCGGATATGGTACTGAAAGACGGATTTTTACTTGTCTTTGCCCCCACCTGTCTTTTGGGCTAGATACGATCATATATTAGCACGAAATGGTTCATGTATAAAATAACAAAGTTTGCTGCAGAATATGAACTACGTAAAATTTAAAGTTTTTGTTGGAAGGATTCTGAATGTCTGTTACACGAAAACTAGCGGTTAAGTTTGAACAAGAATTGTCTATTGTTTTTCTTACATCCATATTTAAACTGGATGAAGGTGGGACACAGCTGATATAATTTTCATAAAAAATTAAATTCCTCCAGCTGTACTTAAGATTTTATATTTACTTCGCTACTAGTTTCGACGTTGCGCCAACGCCATCTTCAGGCCCTTACACTTTGATGAAATCAGTAGTATGTGGCTCAGTCTAGAAGTCCGCGGTGAGACCATCACGTGCTCCACATGGATGGCGGGCAGTAACCAGTGTCTATTATTCGGCCACATGCTTCCCAGTAAATAAATAACTGGTTTATGCAGTCTGTACGAGTAATCAGTGAGCAACGGTGCAGATAATATATCATTACAAATCGTAGCTAAAGTTTATTCCTGAGCTGGTTCACAGACTATAGCCGAATTAACTAAATTGTACTAAATTTATAGCTCTGCTTCGCTTTCAGAATTTCTGTGTATCGTAAACTGTGGACGCACGCGATCGCATGCTTTTCAGATAGTTAAGTCCAACATGTCATTACTGTACTGATACATTTTTGTGAAACATCCCTCATTGTGATCCAGAAAAGGGACCTGACTCACAAGCCTCAGCGTGCAGTGTACTTTCTTCTCATTGTTTACAACTTCTACAGCTCATCTTCTAGCCACTACAGTCACCAGTGACACAAGTCGCTATAAATTACACGAAATTTATAATTTTCGAACAAAAACCACGATTTAAAATTTTAAAACATTGTTAGCTAAACGCCATTTCACTGAGCATTTTAGTATAAAACATGACACAGTTTGCTAACTTATTAAACATGAAATGATAAAGTTGTGGTTATTCACAGATGAGATCAATGGATCAATGATCTTAACTTTCACAGGATTGATCCTACAAGCACGTATAATATACCATTTTACAGTAAATTGTCCTTCACAGCATCTTGTTTGGTACCAGTAAAACTTTATTATTTATCATCACTTGCTTCTAAATCAGTATATTGGGATAATAAGAGTAAGCACAAAAGTATCTGCAAATATTGACAAGAACATGGAGAGAAAAAGGATGGAAGGAGAGGGATGCTCCATACAGTGGTGTGTTATTAGTAATATTACAATTGCAGCTGTTGTGTTTATTCACAATGATAGAATAATAACTGTGTATATATAAATTATCGTTCTATTGCCAGACAATCAGCTACTGCTGTCGCCTTGTTGATTATCATATCTGCTTTATTTCAACAACAATAACTATACTTATATTGTTCACTACTGAAACAATAATGGTAATAACAAATCTGAAAAAAAAACATACTGTGGCACTTCGTGGCCCACCGCTGAAGACAAAGGGATTCCACTTAGAATGGACCTGGATACAGTGAGACTTACTTGATAGATACAGAAGAAGGAAGTTAAGGACCGAGGAACATATAAGAGACGACACCGAACTTTGAACGCCTAAGACACTTCAATCAAGGTTTAAAGGCATTCCCACTACAAGGTGCTGGGATTGCTGCTAAACTGCAGCCTGTTTGACTGTCCAGAAGTATTTACCTGATGACGAACTTTCGTAAGGCATAAAATACGATGCACAGAAAAACATTCCCAAACATTTTTTATCTTGAATTGCATGTGACGTACTCTAGTTTTTGTTTACATATATACTTAATGTTACCTTGTGTCTACTTGGATACAACATTTCTGGGAAGATGGATAAGGCAAGGTGGTCCCACCAACTGGCCTCTGCGATCACTTAACGTCATAACAGCTATACCTCACGAAATGCTAACACATGGGCTAGATTGGAATATCGCCTGGATATTCTTTGGGTAACGAAAGGAGCACATATCGGAATTTATTAATTGAGTGTGTGTGTGTGAGCGCGTGTACTTGCGTGTACACAAAATCTTGAATAGTTTACCTGCCCTTTTACAGCTGAACAGATATTTATTATGGCAAAAATTAAACTCTTTACGGTGAGAAAATGCACACTTAAGTACAATCTTTGAAATCCATGATGGTAGTTGAAACAAAACAACGAAGATCACCCTACGTCGCAGGGCCAAAATGAAATTATCAAAGTAATTCAGGTACTAAGCAGCTCCAGTTAAATTATTAATTGCCATACAGCGTTGCCGATAACGGCAATTCAACAACTTCAGTTCGTTAAGTGTCTGTATATACTTAAATACTGCGTAAACAGGTTAAGGACCAATGATATCTGGCTTCCACAGCGAATGCAAGATGATTCGATTTATTAAGCAGTTGCAGTAAAAGTTATTAACGGAGAATTATAGGTCAAGGACGTCAATTGACCAAGTAAATAACTATACATAGCAACTATACAAGTTGCTTAAGGTCAATGATAAATATCTACCATCATGAACCTATTTCAAGTAATACAACTGCACACACAATTTTCGTTAAGGAATACGATTCTTCGCTATAAAGATCAGTTTACGGCAACACTGCCCAATCTTAAGTAAACACAATGTCACTACAGGGAATTTTAGTAGCATTTACGACAGATAAAGGGTAAATGAATTAACTCTATGTGGCCATGCAACAAATTTTACAATTGGTGAAAATGCTTTAGGGCGTTCATGAAGTTAGTATCTAGTTTGAAGGATCTTAATATTACATTTGAAAGCCCCTCTACTGGCGGGCTTAGGAACTCCTAGAGCTTAACGGCATAATGGCCGACCCAAAACACAGGCCTATGGCTGAATTCTGCCTCAAGACGATGTTGCTTGAATTTACTTAAACCTATAAATAAAAGACTATCCTAATAAAATGCTAATTTAAACGGAATGGCTACATTTAACAGAATACTTGAAAATTATGCACAGTAAAAATGGGGGATTTAATAGTACGTAGGAAATATGTTAGCTTTTGAAAGAAAACCAAATTTATGATATTTCCAAATGTAGAAATCGCATTGAGAATATTTTTAAGCATGATGGTAACACAGTGCAGTGCAGAACACTCCTACTCCAAATTGAAAAGAATAAAAAAAGAATTAAGAGGTACAATGCTTCAAGAGAATTGATCAGTTAATCGCTGATGCCCACAGAAAGTGATACGCTCAAAAGTATAGATTTTGAAGATGTGATTAACGGTTTGGCCCATCTCAGATCTATATTTCTAAGCTCTAACCTGTGAATGCTAAAAGAGTTACTTTTGTGGATTATGTTATATAATCTATTCAATTAACGCAACTGTAAAGAAATAAAAATATATTTAGAACCTCGCTTATCCACTTTGTATATTCTAACAAAATAGTGCTCTGACAAGGTCATTGGAACCCCATTATTCTAGTGTGCCCAGGGACTCCAATAGGTTAAAGATGGTCCTGCTGCTCACACACCTGTTCAACCGTTCAATATTGGTGTTGTGAAGCTGAAGTTTGTTACAGTGATTACCGAAATCGTGTGTAATCCCCATGCTGTGGTACAAATACTAATGACGCCTGTGATACAGACCTACCCACGGACTACACATCTACTACGTACATTGGCAGGCGTATTGCATGGGAGTTGTCGAACCTGTTGGAGTAACATTTTGAAGGAGATGCTATCATGTTGGAAAGACAGATGCTGTGGTGTGATATTCATGATAGAGTAAGTGATAGGACGACAGGGACATCATTCGACAGTGCTAGCCCACAGCTGCCACTGCAAAACAACATGGTAAATCCTATGACCTATCACGACTCCCTCCCCCCCCCCCTATTCCCCACCGATTAAAGAAGGCTGGCGAGCATTGAATAAATAATATACGATACCTGTAATTTACAGAGTGATTTTTCAGAAAGTATGCTTGGGTACAAAAAAAAAATACCAGTAACGCTACTCAGTTACATGGCGAGTAGATAACAAGAAATGGTAATTCATGTTCTCCACAAATCGCAAATACATGTACAGAAAATCTGCCAAACAAAAGCTATAGCTGAATGCACATGAACGCTTTTCGCCCATTACAGCGAAACAGACGAATGACCATAACCACCATGTAGACCCGAAAGGAGTCAGAACACAGTCTGGAACGCAGGACCGACGTCTGGTAAGAACAAACCACATCATACAAAAGGCCTCAGCATGCAGTCCACAGTAGGGGCACGCCACTGTTGCCCGAGCAGGCTCGTTTCCTTCTGCAGTCGAGTAGGCTGGCAGTTAAACTCCAACCAGCCTGATGGCCCCAATAACACTCCACTAGCCAAACCGCTGCCTTCAAGCTATGGTCGGTCAAACAGAGTGCTCACACATCCACGGTAAACCCAGACCCCTAACTGCCCACTCCACTCCCAGCAAGTAGTTCGCAACAAGTGATGAACCTTTGGAAAGCTAAATGCCTCAGGGAATATGCTGTCAACACGGATCTCCACGACAATTTCCGCTGCACCTAAGGTGTTGAGTCATGTAGAGATGTCGACATTTCTAAAGAAGGACTGATAAATGAGTGGGCTCAAGAAGGTATAGTACAGTGCATCTGGTACAACTAGACTCTTTTATCCTCACCTTCACTAGCACAAAACTTCAAAATTATTTCAAGGCAGGTTTCTTATGCCTAAGAGTCTGGCCTTAAATCTTTGGGCACGCTACTGCCAGTTGTAAAGGAGAATCCACTTGCGGCAAATGTGATAAAGCCACTCACAAAGGAGGTGGTTGTTCATCTCCTCCGAAAAATTTCATTTGTTCTTGGGATAGGGGCTGGAGAATATAAGATACTGGGACTGGAAACAATGAGGCGTATTCCATATGGAGAGGCTAAGAAAACGTGTAAATCCATACAGCCTTCCACATTTACTACATCTCCCTTTTCAGATATTAAAAAGCGTTTTCTGACAGCCGACGCTTGTACACAAACGAAGGTTGCTAGTGTGAGCACTAATACCTGAGTTTGTAAGTGCACTAGTACAACTGCAGTTACTTCAAAGCCCAGAGCCGCCTGAAAACGTCGGAAAAAGCCGACACTGCCGAGCTCCAAGCACGTCCAGAGGCAGGGTCTGGTAAACAGTCCGGCACTGCCTCAACTGCCTTCCCTGGCCAAGAAAGCATATGGTAAGCTTCCACTGCTGGTGTAAATATATGGTAAATTGTTAGGGTTCAGGATGCATTTTAAGGAACTGAAACTTCTAGTAAGAGAACGTCCCCGGTGCTTCTGCTTACAAAAACGCGTGTTAAAGCACCTGACACTCCTGGGTTCTGAGACTATTCCCTCTTACACAAATATGACCTGACTGGGGAAAGGGCCAAGGGCAGGGCGACTGTGTTTGTCAATAATGCACACCACTCCTCAGCTCTCGACTTGGTTAATGACCTACAAGCAGTAACCACTGAAGTTCATGTGGATCAGAAGGTTACCATCTGCTCCCTGTACTTACCACTCAGGAAGTGAGACATTATGAGAGCCTCTTCTTTCAACACCTATACCCCACCCATTTCTCCTACTGGAAGATTTCAATGCCCATAGTGTATTATGGGGCTCCCACTTCTCTTGCCCCAGAGCTTGAGGATTATAGAGCATCATGAAGTATCAGGAGTTCGGCATCTTAAATACTCGTGACTCTACTCATTTTAACGCTGCTAGTGGATCATGCCTAGCCATCAACCACCTTTTCCTCTACCCAGACCTCGAAGATTCGGCTCAGAGGGAAGTTCGTGATTACTTCCATTCCAGAGACCACCTCCCACTAACGATTCATCCACGCAAGGGCGCTGCCAGGATGGAAGACCATCAGAGATCTCTAAATGGTGTTCAGTCTGTTGGCTGTGTTTTAGCTTAAAGCAGCGTCCAGGAATGGGTGCAACATGTCACAGAAGTCACTCACATTGCCACTCAGCAATCCGAGTTAGGCACACTGTTCTCCAAATATTTAAGTGGGGCAACGGCGGAAAATCTCGTAGCTGACTCTGCTACAGCGCAGTGCAGTTTCACTACACAGCTGGAAATGATCGTAAATTGGGGACATGTCAATATCTGGGGCATAAAGTCTCTGCGAACTTCTTTCCATGTATTCAGTTGGACAGTAACTATGCCTTGCATACAATCTCGTGAGCAGTATATGCTGATTTTAGAATTGGAGAAAGAACTTGTATTTGGGTTCGAAGAAGCTGGTTGGAGTAACTGGTGAATCGCTTGACAATCGAATAAGAGCGATGCCACTATTAAGCGATGTTGGCAGCAATGAGTGAACCATGACCGAACACAGCATTAAGAAGAAGGAAGGGGTAGCCCTAGAAAGATGACAGAATATCAGGACCGAGCAATCGTGAGAAAGGTACATTCATATTTAACATGGATCGACTGGAGTAGAATTGTCGTCAGTGATGAGTCCTGTTTCGAACTGAGCCCCAATGACCAGCGAAGACCTGTCTGGAGATGCCCTCAGCAACAGTGGCAGAGCAACGTGACTGTCGCCCGCCATATGGCCTGACACGTGGGTGAGATGATTGAGGTGCCATTCCTTTTGAAAGCACGTCCACAGCACCTGCAGAACACAGCAGCATATCGACGATATTCTATACTTGTTGCCCCTCGTGGTAAGCCATCCTGGGCTTACATTTCAGCTAAATTATGTCCCCCTGCACAAGGCATGCTTGCCAAACCCTACCTAGTCAGTGAGGTCGCTGGATGTATCCCCAACGACGTTTGGAACACTATGGACAGGGCCCACCAACCTGCTCGAGATGACAGCATGGATTAAGCATGTATTAAGCATGATGTCCCTCTGGAGCACAGCCAATAACTCTGTCAAACAGTACGTAGCCCAATAACTGGTTCTTTAAGGGCCAGGGCCAACCGACAAGTTAGTGAGTTGCTCAATTTGTGAAGCTCTGTCTCTGGAATAAATCACCATTACAATCTGTACATACAGGTCGTGTCTTCCGATATCCGTACATGTTGGATAATACCTTAGAGGTATGTCGTTTTTTGGCCTCAGAGTGCAGTTTTGAGCAAGAGAATGCTGTCCCCTAAAGGAAGTGTTTTACCCTCTCTGCCTTAACCATCAACAGCATTACATATCCAGTAAGGAATTCTGTACAATGCTTTTTATGCGTGAACAGTTTTGCAGGTATCTGTTCCTGCTTCAACAATGTACGAGCAACTCCTCAGTTGCAACTTACAGTTAAGAGATTGGAGGACTGGGCTGCAAAAACAGGTTTTATATTTCCTGTGAATAAATCTATCTGTGTTCAGTTTAATCGTGGTTTTCCTAATTTATCTGACTTGCATATGTAGGATTCCACTCTGTCCTTTACGGATCGTGTGAAGTTTCTGGACATCATTTTTATTTCAGACTGTGGTGATTATCGTACCTGAAGGCGAGTGCCCAGAATACACTGAATAGCCACAGGTCTGGGAGAGCAGACACGGCGCATCTGCTCCAGTTTTATAGAGCTTTTGTGAGTTGGCGGGTGGGCCATGGGTGCATGGTATATGGTTCAGCGAGACCTCCTTGACTGAAGACCCTTGATACTAACCAAAGCGTAGGGGTCAGGCTGGCCACGGAAACTTGCAGGACCACCCCTATATCCAGCATCTGTGCAGAGGCTGCGAAAGCGCCGCTTTCCATTTGGCGACAACTGCTCATGGTACATGAAGCATATAACTTCGTCAACGCTTCCAGTTCACCAGCGTATCATACCGTTGCTCCTCTAGTCGTCATCGAACAACCAGGACATTTCGAATCCGTATGAAGCGTGAACTGATGTTACATGGTGTGTGGTACGATCAGGCTCAAATTCTGGGTTTCAACCACCCTGCTTACTGCAGAGTCGAAGTGATTTCAGATTTAGAGCATTACAGATGAGATTTCAGTCCTGCTTATATTTTTAACGCGATGTATGCGACATTTTAAATGAGCATCGTAAACTATTTAGCTGCGTAAATAGGGGGTTTCCGTTGACTGCTTTGCTGATAATCATAGAGGACTGGAGTGCTGTGGTAGGAGAAACAGCAGAAGAAACGCTTATGGAAGTATTTTTATGCGCCCAGTAGTAAGAATGGGAGGGAAGAAAGACGAATTGAGTTCTGCAATAAATTTCATGAACTAAAAGTGAACGCACAATTTAAAAATCGCGGGAGGGGGAGGTACACGTGGAAAACGCCAGCAGACACAGGAAGGATGTCATCTGGATTACATCATCATGAGGCAGAGATTCCGAAATCAAATACTGCTAACTTAACAATAATTTACGCCTTATGGTTCTGAAGTACAATATCTTTGTGCTGTATTTGGTATTTGCTAAATCTGCGTGACCAGGTCGATGTGGAAGAGATATTAAGTACCATGGATTATGTACTGCTGCCCTAGTTTGTGTCTTATTCTTACAGAATTTCCTAAGAGAGCACAGTTATAGTTCTGTCATTAGAAATTTAATTATGACTGTGATGCAATTTCTTACTCAATAATATTAGAGATATTAGACATAAATTAAAACGTACCGGGTTCTCAGCGCTGCACTTTATTTAACCTTAAATTATTAATTAAACTTACCTCAAAGTGCTAACCTAATGTTGAATTCTTAGAGCTCTGGTGGTTAACTGGCACGCCTAGGTATTATAAGGAACAACTTCTTATTTGCTTGTCTCACCATGTGTGAACGCTGGAATTGACAGTGTCAAAACTGAAGGTACTTGCGAAGCAATGCTGTTGCCGCATAATCGATAAGTACTTCGTGTTTGCTCTAATTAATTACATCGACAAAAACTTCCCTCGTAACATAATTGAGCTTGGCTCGCGAAATAAGAACAGTGGAACATTATCCAATAGCGTAACGAGCTGACGACAAAAATTTAATAGTTAAAAACTGACGTATATAATTAATTGAGTGTTTAGGAAGTTCGTTGATATATATCGTAGCCAAATATTGCAGTGGTATGATAAAGAATTATTAGATTTTGAACTCTGATAAGGTATTGGTGATGCAATGTTCCAGAGGGTTTCTAGTTTTAGTTGAACAGAATCAATGAAACCTAAATTACAGCCACCAGATCAGCAAAATAATGCTATAATGATGGAAAAAGTGTTTTGGTAAACACATATACAAATTCACTCACCAGGTTAGAGAATATAATAGGTTTATTTTTAATGGGACTGAGACATCCGCTGATGTTGTACAGAAAATTTTATTATCACGACTTTGCTTCTGGGGCTATTGCTCCATCATCAGGTGCTACGCATCAAATAGTTTTTCAGGTCTTCGGTTTGGGACAGGCGGCCCAGTAATCACAGTACATGTAACCCGTATCGCCCTTGCACAGGAGTTTCATGCTGGCGAGTGGTTCTCTGCTGGAAGTGGGTGAACATATAAACGACGAAGGCAGCCAAATGTTGTCAACGTTCTTTATTCCACCATAAACAAGCATATCTGCTGCATCCTCGAGAAAGCAGACAACACGCAACAGGCATTGATCCGTGAACCCTAATGTCACAATCAGGACTTGGAGCTGTAAGCATCCTCAAAAAAAGCTGTGGTGCGTGCCCTCGGTTCCTTGTACATTACAATCGCCAGCTGTTTCGATGACAGGATGGTGTGACAGCTTCCAGAGTCGAGTGGCTGGATTGAGACATGTCAGTGGCAGCGGAAGACAGCAGTATTGCAGAGGGTGATGAACCGTAGACCATTAGCAGGAGAGTAGTGCTGCATCTGGCGAACTCCAGTAGCACGGAGTTGGGTGGGCTCCACTTCGTACCTCGGGCCATGAGGAAGTGCAGTAGCCACAGTAGGCAGTCTCAACGAGGCGGCGGTAGAGTGAAGCCGATCTGACGGCCTAGCCATCGCTGGTTCGCAGCGTCACTGCTACCATAATAGCTGCGTCAGGAGAATTTCGTCGACTCCGCAACGGAGACTGACACAACGTTGGTGTCAACGCATAAACAGCCTGTGCTGATGACTTACTCGTATACAATAAACCGATCGCAACTATCACCTATTATTTCGTCGAACCTCCATTGCTCTTAATAACTGCGAAAATCCTCTTAGGTATTGATTGCGCAAGGGTAGTGATATCTTCTTCCTAGATTGAGGTCAACTCCATTCGAATTATAGTTTACGGCTCAGCTACAGACTGAAACTGTCGCATACTGTGATAAACAAGCAATGCAAGTATCCACCATAAATCTCCATCTGATTTAAATACGGACTTTTCAATGGCCAGCTCAGAAATGGATTTCTTCATCTTGAAACTGCGACTTTGCCTTGGCAGGCTAGTGAATCCCAGCATTCTCGTGGTGGAATAGGAAATTATCATCGTCAAATTCCTCGTACATACGAACCAATTCAGTTTCCAGCATTCCTGTATTATCATTGGAGTTCATTTCCTGGGTGCAGCCATCCTTCGTTGGTCGCGCCTTTGCACAAAATGATGCCCAAGTCATAACCCTGCCACCGCCGAAGCTTTTACACATCTGAACGTGTTCTTCTGTAAGTAGATCATGACCATAATATTGAAAATAATGTTTCCCATCCAAATTAAACTACTTCTCAGCATCGAAAATTACTTTGTTCGATCCTACGGTCCACGACATATGTTCTTCCGAAAACTTGAGTCGATCCTTCTCATGCACATTGTTGAAAAGTGGCTTATAGAGCCATTTCTTGAATGCTACTTTCGTGTCTGGAGCCAGGGTTTTTCTAACATGTCTGGAAGAGACTGGTAACTGAAAATCGTTCTCATTTGGGAGGAACGCAAGCCGCTGACTTTTTCTTTTCGCAGAATCAAACGTGTATCTGATACTGACAATTTTCGCGTCCGGTCACTTTTGATGACAAAATTATCAACAACGCAGATGAAACGCTCTAATTTCATAGCAATCTGGCTGGTTGGGCATCCCCATTTCTTTGTGCGCCTTAATTCATGCTTGTTCGGAACCCGATGGATGCTTTCCACGTGGCATTTTCACAATAACATCCGTACGAGCTTAGCAGACACACCTCCAAACTGTAACTGTAGTGAACTGTTGACATTCGGCACTGTGCTCGTCATCCAGTGGACCTGCCTTTATACCAACTCCCACCCATTCCTTCCCGAAAGACAGCCTTTCTCCAGTTTTTAAGTACTCGGTCTAATTTTAGAGTAAAATAAATTAAATTTTCTTTAGCTTTGTTGTAAACTGTTCGGTAAAATGCGTCCAATACCGAGTACATAAATAAAAAAATTTTCCACTAAGAACCACATGCCTTTGTACTAATTTCCGCCACCATTTACAGGAAATTAAGGAGATGGGACCTGGATAATTTGAGAGAACCAGAGGTTGTTGAGAGCATCACAGTGAGCATTAGGCAATAGAAGACTAAGACAGGGGAAAGAGATACAGTAAATCACGAATGGGTAGCTTTAGGAGATGAAATAGTGAAGGCAGCAGAGGATCAAATAGGTAAAAAGACAGGAGTAAGTAGAAATCCTTCGACAATACAAGCGATATTGAAGTTATCTGATGAAAAAGGAAAACTTAAAAATGCAGCAAATTAAGGAGGCGAAAGGGAATAAAAACGTTTAAAAATGAAATTGATACGAAATCAAAAACGCTAAGCCGAAGTGTTAAGAGGACAAATGTAAGGATTTAAAAGCAGATGATACTACGGGAAAGATGGATACCGCCAACAGAAAAAATAAAGAGGCCTTTGGGGAAAAGAGAACCAGCTGCACGACTATCAAGATCTCAAATGGAAAACCAGTCTTAAGGGAAGAAAGGAAAGCTGAAAGGTGGAAGGAGTATACAGAGGGTCTATACAAGGGAGAACTTGAAAGCAACATAGGAAGGGAAGTCGACGTAGATGAAGGTGAGGTGGGCGATGCGATATTGGCAGAAGAATTTGACAGGGCCCTGAAAGATCCCATTCGAAACAAGGTGCCGGAAATAGATGGTTACTGATAGCCTCGGAAGAGTAAGCCAAGACAAAACCCTTCCATATGGTGTGACATATGTATGAGACAGGCGAAATACTCTCAAACTTCAAAAGTAATGTACTAATTCCAATTCCAAAGAAAGCAGTTGCTGACATGTGGGAAATTTGGGGAATGGTTGCAAAATATTAGCACGAGTTATTTACAGAAGAATGGAAAAATTCGTAGAAGTCGACCTCAGGGAAGATCAATTTGGACTCAAGAGAAATGTAGGAACACGCGTGGCAGTACTGACTTATAAGACAGGTTTTACAAAGACAAACCTACGTTTATAGCATTTGTAGACTTAGAGAAAGCTTTTGACAATCTTGACTGGGATACTATTTTTGAAATTCTGAACTTAGGAGGCGAAAAATACAGGGAGCAAAACGCTATTTACAACTTGTACAGCAACCTGACGACAGTTATAAGAGTTGCGTGACAAGAAATGGAAGCAGTGGCTGAGGAGTGACACACGGTTGTAGCCTGTCCGCGAAGTTATTCAATCTGTACACTGAATGAGCAGTACAGGAAAGGAAAGAAAACTTTGTAGTAGGAATTAAAGCTCAATCAGAAGAAAGAAAAGCTTTGGGGTTGGCTGATGACATTGCAATTCTGTCAGAGACAGCGAAGGACTTGGAAGAGCATTTGAATGAAATGGACAGTGTCTCAAAAGGAAGACATAAGATTAGCACCAGGAAAAAGAAAACAAGGGTGACGGAATGTAATGGAATTCAATCGGATGATTCCAATGGAAATAGATTAGGAAATGAAACACTTGAAGTAAATGAGTTTTGCTACGTGGGCAGCAAAGTAACGGATGCTAGAGTACATAAAATGTATAATGACAATGGACAAGAAAAGCATTTCTGAAGAAGAGACCATTTATTAACACAGAATATAGATTTAAGGGTTAGCAAGTATTTCTTGAAGATATTTGTCTGGTGTGTAGCCATGTATGGAAGTGAAACATGGAAATCGAACTGTTTAAACAGAAAGAAAATAGCTTTCGAAATGTGGCACTAGAGCGAAATGGTGAAAAGTAGATGGATCGATCACGTAATTAATGAGGGGGTAATGAATACATGGATAAATCCTGGAGATACTAGAAGGTATCAAATAGATTATATAATGGTAAGACAGAGATTTAGGAACCAGGTTTTAAATTGTAAGACATTTCCAGGGCCAGATGTAGACTCTGACCACAATCTATTGGTTATGAACTGTAGGTTAAAACTGAAGAAACTGCAAAAAGGTGGGAATTTAAGGAGATGGGACCTGGATAAACTGACTAAACCGGAGGTGGTACAGAGTCTCAGGGAGAGCATAAGGAAAAAATTGACAGGAATGGGGGAAAGAAGTACAGTAGAAGAAGAATGGGTAGCTCTGAGGGATGAAGCAGTGAAGGCAGCAGAGGATCAAGTAGGTAAAAAGACGAGGGCTAGTAGGAATCCTTGGGTAACAGAATAAATATTGAATTTAATTGATGAAAGCAGAAAATATAAAAATGCAGTAAATGAAGCTGGCAAAAAGGAATACAAACGTCTCAAACATGAGATCGACAGGAAGAGCAAAATTGCTAAGCAGGGATGGCTAGAGGACAAATGTAAGGATGTTGAGGCTTATCTCACTAGGGGTAAGATAGATACAGCCTATAGGAAAATTAAAGAGACCTTTGGAGAAAAGAGAACCACTTGTATAAATATCAAGAGCTCAGATGGCAACCCAGTTCTAAGCAAAGAAGGGAAGGCAGAAAGGTGGAAGAAGTATATAGAGGGTCTATACAAGGGCGATGTACTTGAGGACAATATTATGGAAATGGAAGAGGATGTAGATCAAGATGAAATGGGAGATACGATACTGCGTGAAGAATTTGACAGAGCACTGAAAGACCTGAGTCGAAACAAGGCCCCAGGAGTAGACAACATTCCATTAGAACTACTGATGGCCTTGGGAGAGCCAGTCCTGACAAAACTCTACTATCTGGTGAGCGAGATGAATGAGACAGGCGAAATACCCTCAGACTTCAAGAAGAATATAATAATTCCAATCCCAAAGAAAGCAAGGGTTGACCGATGTGAAAATTACCGAACTATTAGTTTAATAAGTCACAAATGCAAAATACTAACACGAATTCTTTACAGACGAATGGAAAAACTGGTAGAAGCCGATCTCGGGGAAGATAAGTTTGGATTCCGTAGAAATATTGGAACACGTGAGGCAATACTGACCTTACGACTTATCTTAGAAGAAAGATTAAGGAAAGGCAAACCTACGTTTCTACGCATTTGTAGACTTAGAGAAAGCTTTTGACAATGTTGACTGGAACATTCTCTTTTAAATTCTAAAGGTGGCAGGGGTAAAATACAGGGAGCGAAAGGCTATTTACAATTTGTACAGAAACCAGACGGCAGTTATAAGAGTTGAGGGGCATGAAAGGGAAGCAGTGGTTGGGAAGGGAGTGAGACGGGGTTGTAGCCTCTCCCCGATGTTATTCAGTCTGTATATTGAGCAAGCAGTAAAGGAAACAACAGAAAATTCGGAGTAGGTATTAAAGTCCATGGAGAAGAAATAAAAACTTTGAGGTTCGCTGATGACATTGTAATTCTATCAGAGACACCAAAGGACTTGGAAGAGTAGTTGAACGGAATGGACAGTGTCCTGAAAGGAGGATATAAGATGAACATCAACAAAAGCAAAACGAGGATAATGGAATGTAGTCGAATTAAGTCGGTTGATGCTGAGGGAATTAGATTAGGAAATGAGACACTTAAAGTAGTCATGGAGTTTTGCTATTTGGGGAGCAAAATAACTGATGATGGTCGAAGTAGAGAGGATATAAAATGTAGTCTGGCAATGGCAAGGAAATCGTTTCTGAAGAAGAGAAATTTGTTAACATCGAGTATAGATTTAAGTGTCAGGAAGTCGTTTCTGATTTGTGTGGAGTGTAGCCATGTATGGATGTGAATCATGGACGATAAGTAGTTTGGACTAGAAGAGAATAGATGCTTTCGAAATGTGGTGCTACAGAAGAATGCTGAAAATTAGATGGGTAGATCACATAACTAATGATGAAGTATTGAATAGAATTGGGGAGGATTTTGTGGCACAACTTGACTAGAAGAAGGGATCGGTTGGTTGGACATGTTCTTAGGCATCAAGGGATCACAAATTTAGCATGGAGGGTAAAAATCGTAGAGGGAGACCAAGAGATGAATACACTAAGCAGATTCAGAAGGATGTAGGTTGCAGTAAGTACTGGGAGATGAAGAAGCTTGCACAGGATAGGGTAGCATGGAGAGCTGCATCAAACCAGTCTCAGGACTGAAGACCACAACAACAACAATGATTATCATTGGAGAGAGAAGTAACTTGTGGCACAACTTGACCAAAGTAAAGGAAAACTTGATAGCGCATATTCTGAGGCACAAAGGAATCACCACTTTAGTATTGGAGGGAAATGTGAGAGAGAAAGCGTATGGGGAGAAGGGGAGAGCAAGAGATAAATAGACGAATGCAGGAAGCAGTTGAGAAAGATGCAGGTTCAGCAAATCGTTATGAGGAACTAGCCCAGAATATTCTATTAATGGAGAGACCGTTATGACTTTTTGAATTACTGACAACATGTTCTGTGAACATGCATTGTGCCCGTAGTGCAGAGGTTTGCACTGTCTTCTGCACGATCATGCTTTTGCTAATTGTTAATTACTGCGTCTTTTAGGTTCAGAGTAGGAGATTCCATTGTACCTTTGTCCACTCTCCTGCCCTCTTCGAGCACACTGTTGGCAGAGCGAGAGTGTTCTCTCACAATTGCTGATGATTTTTGTTCACAATCTAAACAGTTACTGGGATCGCACCTGCACCCAGGACATTTTGAACACTAGTAAAAAACGCTAGCAAGAGACAACGGTGAATCCATGTCTGGTTGCAGCTTCGAAAACCTGGTACCCGTCATGACTAGTGCCGGTGTTCTATATGTACACCAGGGTTGGGCAAAAGGATAGAAAACAGAAATTGGAACACACATATGTAATTGGAGGTGCATACACTTAAACTCTGTACTTGTAGTGTTGGTTGCAGGAGGTCAAACAATGCTCACAGTTGTAAGCTCCCCACTGTAAGTTTCTCTACGAAATTTAGCCCAACTTTACCTCCCACTTTACAAATGTCTAAGTATTACCAAAACTAAGTCACCACAAACTGGTATGCAACTTGAACTCATGTGTTTACCTTTGACTGAACAGAATCTAATTTGAACTGAACTGTATTTAGTCTCAGTACACCTTGTGCGCAACTGAAGTAAAACAATTATCTGGCACTAATCATTTCCATTCACGTCTCGTCTTGACAAAGGCAACAAGAAAACACACAGCGGCTACGCTGGATTTCTATTTTTAAATAAAATTTCCAAACAATATTCAAACTGATACATACCACATGGTGCAATGTGGTAATGTGTAATGGGAAACGTTCTTTATATAGTGGAATGGGGAGAGTAGCTATTCCTGTGAAATGACATTTCAAAACGACGATTATAGAATGAAGCGTTTCTCATTATCTTCAAACAGAGCATTGGTCTGAACAACACTATGTTAAACAAAGTGAACAATGATTTGAGAAAGGTACAGTGTTAACAGATAATTCCTATAAAAACCAAACAGCTTAATCAGTTAATATCTTAATGCATGACTCAGAGGAGTGGGGTGATCTTTCTCTCAGCTCTGAGCAAATTACCTATGCGAACTGTTATTCCCCAAATTAGATGCGCAATGCTGCAGTCATCTCAAATTTCTTCTCGTTACAATTAATAACACTATTCAAAACTTATGTTCTTTTCACCTTCCAGTACATAGGTTATATTCGTGCTTGTTGTCCATACACTAAATATTTCTTCACCTAACTGATACAATCACGAGTCTACACTGCACTACTGAGTACGCCCATCACCCACAACACTTCAACTAAGAATGTATCAGACTGCGCAGAGGCAAAGACTGTGACACAAAAGTAGTTTAACATTAACATAACTTGCTCTCTCTCTGTGATGTAGACATCAATAACTTACAAGAATCAAAATTACAGCCCACCTTGCGTATCCTCCACCTTCTCCGATAAGGACTTTAGACAAACGTCATCTCATATAGGAATAAGACGAGGACAAACTTTTAAACATTATGAATAGGGACACTCAAGACATGTTAGAAATACTAAGAGAAAAATCGCTTTACATGAATATGAGTTAAAGAACTGTAAGTAAAAAATATTTGCAAAATTTCAGAACATGTGAATGAAGTAATCAACAAAAATCACCATAGCTAGGTTATTATGTTTCATGATGTATACGAGAATGTTCAGCACAGGACTGTTTTGAATTTTTATGTCACAGTTTGTACTGAAGTGGTATGGTGACCTATGCTGTTTTTGAAGTACACAGGAGTACGCTGGAGTGTCTGTATCACACAAAGCCTACATTTCTGAAGCATCGTCACATACGACAGCAGTAGTTTGCCCGATGAAAGAGATAGAAGAGTGTCCTTGTCGCAAACGACCATACTTTCTATAGCTCGTTGAAATAGTGTCACTGTTGTGGGAAGTTATGTGGAAGCAGTCTCAGTGAGACTAAGCACAGTCCTAAACTGCTAACCCCATACATACACAAAAAGTAAAATAGGTAGTAGTATCTGTTTGAAACAGATTAGATCTATTGAGAACTCCAAAACCGTCTTGTAGTATCGAAGAGTTCCTCATAAAAGTCAGTTGTAGCTTGTATCGATGAAGTAAGCCGGCATTTGGCACTTAATTAGTAGACATATTTCTTTTGCCCTGGTTAGTCTCAATATTTATGGTGAATGGTTAATCAGTTACAATTTTTTACATTTACAATATACAGCTACCTATATTAAGACAGGAGTAATAAGATTTTACACAGTTGTACATATGGACATCACCTGTAGTGTAATGGTTACAACAAATTTATATATCTACATAAAAAGTAAGAAAATAATCGCATCACTGTTTTACAACAATGAATCACAGAAACATCAGAGAAGTAAATCATGCGAAATAGTGTACAGTAATATGCTTGATAAGAAACATTATTAAATGTATGCAGAATGACATACATAAAATACTAAATCTATTCATATAAGTATGTGTGTCTGGACATCAGTGAAATACACGAAAGTATGGGGAGTAAGGTAGAAGGAGGAACATAAGGATAGTGATCACACACAAGAAATAAACACATGAGGATAGTGGTCATACACAGGGATAAGGAGAAACATAATGATTAAAAACACGGTTTAGGGAGTACCAAGGTTCACATAAAAGAATTTTATGCCGCCAGCCAAACATCAGTCTGTTATTGTACCTAATACAGTGAGTAATTAGCATGGTATCTAGTTATAAATTATTTTTTAGTTTGTGCACCTTTTAATCGTTTTACCCAAGATTACTACAAAATTCCAACAAATACCACTATTTACTTTACCTCTTTGCTTTTTTCTGTCATATAGTTCATACATTCTTATAAGTTCATATTATTTAGCTCCATGGCCCTTCCTAACCATATGTCATCTTTGTGCTACCTAACCATCTCTCTTATTTGTCCTACCTAACAATATTTCGTCTGATATTTACTCTGATTAATCATTTCATCTCAAACTCGTCTTTTTAATCATTTCTTTGCTAATGTGAATGTCGTACAACTTCCCTTTTTACCTTTATTTCTTTGCTTCCTCTATACACCTGTTACTTGATTTCTTACACATCTTTCTTAACTTAAGGGAGCTTACTGCAGTAATACACTTAACATAATTATTTTACTAATGGCGCTGCATTCTATAGTGAAAATTTATACAGAGTATATGCACTATAAAGAAACTCATTAAATAGAATAGGAGACAAATACAACCCGAAAATTCCTTAAGCTAAAGCAATGCATGTTATTACGTTACATCACATGTAAATACAAAAGACATTTCGACTGCAATGTCACACATTTAAGTATATATATATAAAAGAATCTTATTTTATGCCATGGCAAAAAGAATAATGCTGAAAAGCAAAAAGAAAATCATTTGTATCTTGCGTATGCCCTGTATCTCCTTTCTCTTCTTGGTTCACTTTTTATTCTAAGTAAATTGTCACACTTCACGATTCATGAGTTTCATCATCATTGAGTATAGTCAAAAATATTTCTCAAATGAACAACACATTGCTGATGACCTGTGTAGTCCCTCAGAAATGGTTTATAAAATACTGTCAGTGTTCATTTTATTATAAATTACTTATTCGGATTCCACCTGAAATTTTGAAGTTTGTTGAATTTGTTGCGTAATAAATGAAAGTCTCCCGATTCTTGTCAAAGTTTACCTCACGCGCAACGAGAGTCGCTCTGGGATACGGTGCACTAGCATTGTTCATTGCTACTTGTTGCTGTGTGCTGCAATGCAAGAAATATATTGGAAATAGGTGACATGTAGTTTTATCATCTGGGTACAGCTTTAGTACATTGAGTCTAGCCCTTCCCAAATTTTTCCACTGTGAGTTATGATGTATATTTCTTTGACTGTGTTGGTTGCTAATTGCAAAATTTTTGATGAGCTATGTGTTCTGCCGATTTTGTCTACCTGAATTTTGCCCGTGAGAATTTATATAATTACTATCTAAGTTAGAGTACTGATTATTTTTATTATTGTGGTAATTGTGATTACACCTGTTCAGCAGCGAGAATAGTGCTTTGTATGGACGATGTCAGTTATCCCACATGTAATTGTTTCTGTGGTTGTGTCTGTTTCGAAAGTTCCTATAGTTTTTCTTTTAACGAGGTACAAAAGCATCTTAGTTTCTCTTGTGATTTTTATTCTATTTTTTATGAAGCCATTGTTCAAAAATGGTGCAAATGGCTCTGAGCACTATGGGGCTTAGCATCTGAGGTCGTCAGTCGCCTAGAACTTAGAACTACTTAAACCCAACTAACCTAAGGACATCACACACATCCATGCCCGAGGCAGGATTCGAACCTACGACCGTAGCGGTCTCGCGGTTCCAGAATGACGCGCCTAGAACCACTCGGCCGGTGAAGCCGTTGTAACTGTCCAACTGTAATTTCTGAAGTAATGTTTGAAATGCTTCTAAATCACCTTCACATATGTTGGCCTAAATTACGTGGCTCAAACGTGTACGAAACTTTCTTGAACAAATGCGAATTAAGTCCGACGAACTCTATGGGTTTGATAAGTACTGATTTCTGCGTACCACGTTTTCAAAATGTATCCTGGGCAAGAAAGGTCAGACTGTTCAAAGGTTCCTAATAGTCTACAAAAGGGCTTGGTAGAAATCATTTACCCTTTGGAAAACTCTCCCATGTGACAGCACTCTTGCTAGAGGTTCATTTTCCGAATAACCGTGTTAAAGTTGCCAGTTTGGTGGTAAAGAATGAAGGAACTGATTAATCAAAGTTTGGCGGTGAATTTCGTTACTCTGATTCCTGAAAACGTTTAACTTTCGCATTGTCAATAGGAGACGCTAACAAAATTTACCATATTTGTGTGAACCAGATTTTTGCTATTGCACCACGTTTGCGATTCATTGTCGTATATGAATGTGAGTTTTCTCGTACAAAATCACCTTAACGCCACAAATGGTATGGTCACCAAAGTTTTCTGAATATGCATGTAAACGGTCAAATCAGTCCCTTTGGTAGTCACTGTTAAGCTTTCTTTCAATACACTCGACTTTTTCATGCATTGTGTTCCTATAACCCTTATTTTTTTCGATTAATATTCTCATGATTTTCTTTAAAATTTGTTAATGACTGGTATTATGCTGTGTATGAAAATTGTTCTCTCATTGTGTCATTCGAACATCTGTCCGCCTTCGTAGCGCAGCGGTAGCGTTACCGCCTAACACGCAATGGGGGCCCGGGTTTGATTCTCGGCAGGGGAGTGGGTGTTGTGTGCCCCTCATCATCATTTTCATTGTCACTGGCACGCAAGTCGCCGAAGTGGAGTCAGCTACAAAGACTTGCAATACGGCGGCCGAACCCAGAAGGGGATATCCCGGCCAGTAAATGCCTCACGATAATTTCATTTGAACCTCTGTCTGCACTGGCTGACAAATTTCCCATTTTCATTGTCAGTTCACCAACTTTTTCTTTCATTGTGCTTAACTGTTCTTTTCGTTCTTCAGAATTTAGTGTCAAAGTTTACACTTGTTCGGTAATCTCTTTTACCGTTGTGTTAAGCTATTCTTTTTGTTCTTTTATCAGCGTAGCTATCGCACTCGGAACTACAGTGCTAAATGTAGCTAACAATTCGACCTTGTCATTACGCTAGTTCATTTTCATGTTTTCGTGTTCTGTTTCAAGATTATGTTATCTAATTTCAAAACTGCTAATTATTGGTTGAAGGTCATCTTTAATTTCTTCGCTAGTCTGATTCAGAATATCGACGTGCATGGCTTTCTTCTAACGAACGAGGACACCTGACTCAATCCAAGCATGCCTCTCCAATTCCCTAAATATAGACTCCACTGTCCTAAGACACCACAGCAGTAACACATGAGAAGTGAAGTAGTGTCATACAAACGCTTTGTCTTATTACCGACCGTGCTACTCATGTCCATTGGTAATGAAGACAGACAAGTCAAATCTATCTTCGTAAATATCATATCCCTTAAGAAAACTTACAGCAGGACAATACGACACACCATGCGTCCAAAATTGTTACACAGTGGCTGCAGGAACATTCTTCTGAGTTTAAACACTTCCACTGACCAACAAACTCCCCAGACATGAACATTATTGAGCATATCTGGGATACCTTGCTGTTCTGAAGAGATATCCACCCCCTCGTGTTCTTACGGATTTATGGACAGCCCTGCAGGATTCATGGTGCATTTCCCTGCAGCACTACTTCAGACATTAGTCTAGTCCATGCAACGTCGTGTCGCTGCATTTCTACGTGCTCGTGGGGGCTCTACACGATATTAGGCAGGTGTACCAGTTTTTTCGGCTCTTCAGTGTATATATAAGAACAATGTGAAATGCTTTTTCAACGTATTACATGTTATTTCTTTTTATACCTCAGTCACACTTCTCAAACCCTTTATTCGTGTTCCTGGTTGCTAGCTCAACGACTTGACACGTACGTAGATGTCATTCAGTTACAGTAAATTTTCAATTTGTGTTTACAATAATAACATACATTTTCGAACACTTCACTGCGTTATGGTTATATAAAGAAGATATTGGCATCTGCTAAACAAACAGTAAGTACTTTTATGTAATAAACTTCTTGCATTGCACATAAATGTATATCGAAGGTCTATGCTTCTGAGGAGACAAGATAATTTGTCAAAAGTGGTAAAGAGAAATAAAACTGTATTTGCAACTGACTACTGAATTTTGTTCTGAAAAACGTTTCTTATTTTTCACACACAATGTAGTGCAAAGAATATGTATTGCATATGTAGATGGTTTGAGTGCACAGGATGCGAAATTCAGCATACAGAGCTACCACTTACAGCAGGAACAATGGCTGTAAGGGTCGAGATGTGACCCTTACTGCGAGGAATGATCGACTGATGAAGTTGGATGGAGCGCTGTCTCTCTGTCTGGACGTGGGTTGTGGAAGTGGTGGCGACTGCAATCACTCACTGGACTGCTAGAATCCAGAGTTCTCACCAGTAACATGAGTGCAACTAATTGTATACAAACAAAAGATGTATGTCAAATATCTACAGGAGAAGTAGCTCAACGACATATAACCTGAATATTGTTACCTTGGATTTATATTTTATACTTTCAAAGTGCCTGTTCGTTAAATTTAATTATTTATGCAGTATTATAAAGAATTTGCGCTGATATTTTATTAAGTCACTAAGCCGGTCTAACATTTGAAAGGTTGCGTCGTTTACTGTTGTGGCACACGCTTTTTCCTGTTGTTGTTTTGAATGTGATGGTTGAAAAGATGTAAATTTGCTACTTGCCTACCAAAGATCGTCGTAGTTAACGGTACAGAAAGGTGAGTGTCGTGACCTCTGACTGCCACGATGGATCTTGACCAAGTTAGTGAGAAGATAGTGTCTATACTCGCTTGAGGCTTTGTTGCACGGAAATACAAACATTCCATGGCTACAACGCAATCGCACAATAGATTTATTTGACGAGTGAGATGCTTCAATACTTTCAAACACATTCCTACTATGCCTTCACAGTCAAATCGAAACAGATTCATATGTCACAGATTCCGTTAAACTGCATGCTGTACAAAGTACAAATGCCCTTCCACCTCTCTGTACATAATTTCATGCTCCTTAAAACACAGTCCTTTCACCTGACCTAGTCGTCAGATGTAATTCAGATTTCAGTTAGCTGCTATAGTATTGAAACTCTTCATGTGCCGTCCTCCATCAACTGTTCTTAATATTCTTCTTCTCTTCCCATTTTCCATTGAAATCTTCAATAGTAATTAGGTTCTGTTCATTCTTCCATCAGTAGATCTTCTTCTCTTGTTTTCTGGAACCTCCTTCACCATTTTGGTATACTTCATATACTTTACGTTTGATTATAAGCTCGACAGTTCGTTCCACCAATAGGCCATTTCTCAGTGTCTAGCAACAGCATCTGTACTTTGCGTCTACAGTTTTCCAAAACCAGTTTATTGTAATGTCTTCTCACTTGTCAGGACAGTGTTTCTTTGTCGTTCTACTCTGTAACCAACCTTGTCTCAAGGTACTGCTTCAATGTCTCTCCCTATCTTTCACCGCTCAACTGTCTCCTTCTTCACTCAATTACATAGATATAAAATTTGATCATATATCGCATGCCATTTAACGACTTTTTTTAGTTATTTCGCCAGCTTCAAAGTGTAATCGAACTATCAGCGTAGCTTCACAATGATACTGTATTCTCACAGTATGGAACCCACCTCTCTGCGCCGTGTCACGTACGTTAGGAGTCCATGCTCCTTTATTTTCGCGTGCATCATACGAGAAATCACAATGTTTGAATGCAGTTGTATACCCTCTGAAATTCCGTGGTTCATCTCATCCATAGGCGTAGTGGCATGCTATTTCAAACTACCATCCATTCGTAGTCACTACTCGTGACTGTTTGTGCTTCCATGTCTCGGGTCCATTGTTTCTCTCTATCTCTGGCGTACTGGATCTAATAAGCAGTTTCTTACTATATTACATAACCACCAAATTTCTGTTATTGCCTGTGATTAGTTTATTTATTTCCTTTTATCTGATTGACAAAGGTTCGATTGCTAGAACATCTACGGGATAAGAGAAATGGTTGTGAGCATATATCTTTGATTGTTCAGTGGGTTCAGACAAGATATCCAAGTCGTTAAGTGCATTAGCCTCTCTATTTACGGTTTTATATACTTATTTTTTAAATTTTTATATCTTTGTATTTTATAGTTGTGTCTTTGTATATTTGATACTTTTATCAGAGGTTCTCTCTATACTGCTCTGCCAAAGAAGTGTACAGGATCAAGAATGTACAACTGACACTTTATTTATGATTTCATATCATGCCAAAATAAAATGTAATGAAGATAGTGCCATTTCAGAGTTTATCTTTATTTACCAAACTGCTCTGTCCTTAAGAAAGACTACGAAAATATATACATTATTCTACTTGATTTTATTGTTATAAGCTATGCGCGACAACTGTTGCAGAAACAATATTACTATATTTCTGGTTGGTGTGAGTTATGATTCTTGTAGACAGATAATTAGGAAATGCCCTCAAGTCGTTAAGTGTGTAAGTTTCCAGTTCTCTGTTTTACATTATTGCTTTTATTAATAATTATATTTTCTGCTTATATCTTTATAGGTTTGACACTTTTATCTGGAGTTTAGGGAGTGTACAGAAGCATGACCATGACCATGAACTTCACCTGTCTTTATTTTTACATATGGTATCAACCTAAAATGTAATGAAAACAGTGTTTGGTTTTGCTATATTGTTTATCGGGAAAGTGGACATCTTTACGTTCTCTCATTTCATTTAATAGTTGAAAATTTTGTATCACAACTTCTACACAAACAGTGTCACTGGAACCAGTTGTATTTCATCAGTATCTGTTACCATCCTAGTACACAGAATGAAGAGAAAATTGTTCTTCCTTACTTCCCTTCCTAACACTACCTATCTTAAAGAACGTACGCCACACACAGGCTGTACATGTCCATACGTTAATGTTTGACTTGTGAACGATGAGGTGGCGCTGTACGTATTTCAGAGCTCTCTCATGATGTAAATGTCTTGGTTGTGTGCTGCTGTTTGTATTGAAGCACATATCATGACTGCAGCTTGTAAGCCCGATAATTTCGTAAACCATTTAATTATATTCTATTTTACCTGTACTTTTAGTGTTCAAGCTTTACTTTATCGTAAATCAGGCCAGCAGCGGTCACTGATGAAAATGTATATGGCTCTGACCTGAAACGTGTGTAGCCAAAGAACTAAACTTTTTATTCTGTTTTCAGTCTGATTTCTAGGATCTCTAACCAATAGTTGCTGTATGATTTTTATTCCAATTATGTTTCTCTAATATGCATGCAGTTGCTTGATAATGGCTACACAGCTGAAACGTAGTAGTAGACAAAATAAAAATTAAATATAAATGAAATGCAATCTATGCAGGAAACTTATTTCTTTCAAAAAGTCATAATATACAGTATGTCAGTTTTACATGAGAAATTTAAGTGGAGGCTACTATAAATTCTCAGACAAATACGTGAAATGTACCTCCACCAGACATTGGTGAATAGATGATCCCTGTGGAATGACCATAAAAGCGATGAGACACCAAAGTCTGAAACTCCTTTCCTGCATTGCTGTGCACTATGGGTGTTTAAAAAGTAGTGTTCTGTTGAAGAAGAAGGAAATTGTTTCAGAGCAATAGTAAGCAGCGGTAAAGACCAATTCATCATCTGATTCGTATTTCCACAGACGAGTACATAAAAGAGAAACCACTAACATGACTGATGGCTATTATTCCTAGAAGCATTTACCAATCACTACGCCAGTTTCTGAATCTAAAGTGGCGCAATAAACAGTAACGTATTGGTAGACTTTCTGCACACAATATAAGTCGACCACTAGTTCGAAGTTAAGCTCCACTGAGTAATCAGGCACGTTTCCTACGTTTTTGACTGTAATGCATTTTATCTTGTAGGAACTTGCTGTTAATTTACATTTGTCAACAGATGGTTGTCTTATGGAGGCCGCGTTTCTGCTTCTGAATTAGTATTGAGTCCCCCAGTAAACTGAATTTTTTTAAGATGTTTAACTCTCAACTTCAGTCCAAGAGAAGTATTATTTGACTGCAGGTAAGGAAACCCTAACCCAGTTTTTGTTCTGGAGAGTAAACTAAATAATTTTATTTAACTCAAAATGACTCCAAGTCTTTAGTGTATGTTTTTGGAAGTTGAGTTTAACAATCGAAACAGATATTTATTCATACATCTAAAGAACGGGTGATCATAAGGTTACAAAAATAATACTGTTTGTAATATTCTAACACGATTAGAAGAATAAATTTTATTTTTTTCACGAATAAATCATACAGTGTTTCTGTGGTATTTACCCTGGATTCCCAGTTGATACTGAACAGATATTTATATTGCACAGTTTTCAGTCTCAGTCAGCGTGTGTCTTCCTTATCAACAATGTGAGTCGTTGCCATGTTATTGTTTTTACATAAATCTTACCTTCTAGAACCAATAGTGAAACATATACGTGACACATGGAAGCAAGTGAATTTTGTACATTTTAAATATAATGCTTTGTAATTACCAAGTTTAATGCGTGAGTATAATGTGTCAGTATTGATAAGTGCGATGCAATGTATATATTTAATGAGTTACTCTAATCTTGTCTTTTGCTACATTTTAACGATATCTCAACAAGTATTATAGGTCGTTTTGGATTCCCTTACACTACCTTCATATTATATCATGATACCGTTTGAGAAAGTGTATAAGAAAAACATACTTTAGTTCGTGAAAAATGATTTTAATAACATTATTTGTGGTGAGTGAGCTGTGGTAATACCAAGTTGGTTGGATATATATCTGTAGAATATGCCCTCTCTAGTAATGGAAATTATTTTTGTACTACACATCTGTTATCTGGAAGTATTATCTACATTTTATAGCCAGGAGTAACACAGTAAATACTGTGCTACAAAGAGGGAGATGCTTAACGTAATCTATGCAGTCACATATTTTAAATGTTATGTATGTGGGAGAAGATTTCGGGTAGTGACAGATCGTGATGCGTTGAAATGGTTGATGGTGTTGAAGGATCCATCCACTAGACTCGCTAGATGGGCTGTGAGGCTTAGTGAATTCGACTACGAGGTGGTGGACAAGCCTGGAAAGAAGCACGGTAATGTGAATGCACTAAGTAGGAAGGTGGCAAAAGTATAAGTAATAGGTTATGACCTAGCAGTATGGCAAAAATTACAAGACGCGGACAACGATTGTAAACTGTATCGGACTCAGCCACAATTGAATATGTAAGACGGTCTTCTGTGCAGGGAAACGAAGTTAGGGCCAAGTGTAGTAGTATCAGCGAAACTGAAGGATGAGGTTTTAAAGGAAGCGAATGATCACATGTTATCTGGTCATGGAGGTAGTAGAACGACGAATAGGAGAGTCGCGCTGAGGTATTGGTGGAGAGGTAGGAAAAGAGATGTGGATCTGTATGTCAAGAATTGAATACAAGTGCGCAGAGAGCAGTTTTGAGTCGGAAACAGATACAGCTACAACTACTACTGGAAGCGACATGTCCATTTTCTTTGCTCGGGATCGATGTCTTAGCACCTTTTAGGTGAACACCATCGGGGAACAGATTCGTTCTCACGATAATAGACCATTTTCCAAGGCATGTTGCGATGGTGGCTATGCCAAATCAACAGACAGCAATGGTCGCGCATGCGTTAGTAAATAACTGGATTTTGAAGTTTGGTTTACCAGAGACAATAATTACTGACCAAGGGACCAACTTCTAGACGGATTTAATGAGGGAACTGCGTAAATTGTTGAACGTAAAGATGTTGAGGACGAGCTCGTTGCATCCACAGGAGAACGGAAGGACAGAACGGCTACACAGAACAATCGGGAAGATGCTGAGTTTTTATGTGGATTCTCATCACCGTCAGTAGGACGAGTATTTGCAGCATATTGTATGCGCGTACAATACAAAAGTTCATATCAACACCGGTTTGTCTCCATATGAGGTAGTGTATGGGCGAAAAATGTCGTCACCGTTTCATTTAGTGAAGCTACAGACAGGAAGGACCGGTGAATCTGGACGTCAATTCGCAAGGACCATTCGGGATGTTTGGAAACGGGTACAAAAGGCGAATACGAAGGCTTTGGAAAGGCAGGAAGACGCAGTGAATCGGGAAGAAAGTTTACCGCAGTATAGGGTGGGGCAATGAGTAATGCTGTCCAGCCCCTATACACAAGAAAAGAAAACGAGGTAGTTCCTCACGATGGATGAAGGGCCATACCAAGTTGTTGAAACCACAACCCCGTTAATGTTTAGCTTCAGCAGCCAACTAGAACGACGATAGTACACGTTTGGCGGTTACGGCCATTTAAGGGTTGCCCGGATATGATTCAAGGCGTGTCGCAGGAACGAAAGAAGGAGAGAGTGAAGAGAGGTGTTAAACGTAGAGAAAAACAGGAAGATAGAGTTCAGCATGAAGTACCGTATGCTCTGCGATCCAGAAAGTGGTAGAGAATTTGTAGTTTTTTTTGTTTTCCTTTCTTGTCATGTACCATTGGGTTTGCGTAGGCTAATTATGCATTGTATTTTATATGTGTTTTCGAGTATTGTGAGCCTGCTAGGGACAGCAGTCTTTCTCAAAAGGGAGGAAGGGTGATGGTGATGCCTTTCATCAGGTTAGGGAAAAGGGAAATGTTGCGTCTGATGTATGTGGAGTGTTGTTGGAGGAGAAATCGAACGCAGTTCTGGAGAAATAGATGCGTCGGAGTAAATTTTGCGGCAAAGCCTTAATAAATGTGTGTTGAACGATGTCAGAGTCGTACGATTTCTTGATTAAACTTATAGTTATTGACAGTGCTGGGTCAGGAAAGTAGTGTTCATTAGAGGCACCAATTCATATAATGTAAATTTAAGGATGAAAGTGGTCACACAGTCGGTGTTGAGTTTGGATCAAAAATAGTGAATGTCAGAGGGAAATCTGTGAAATTAAAAATATGGAACACATGCACGATGCAGTTATTTTCAGCTAAGAGGAAAGGAATAGACTGTCCAAGGGACATCGTGGAGGCAAAATTGAGCTTCAATGCGTCGGGATGCATTGGATCTTCTCCACCTACCAGAATTTGGTAGTAGTAGTAGGTTGTTTTGAGCAAGGAGTGTTTCCAGAAGCGAAACGTGTAGACCTGAAAGGACAAGGAATTTTAATCAATGGAACTAAGTGTAACATAATAAGACCAACCTTCTATCTGCCAGCGTCAATTTCAGGAGTTACGCAATTGAATGTTATGCAGCCACAGCTGTACTGGCTAAAAGCCACTTTAGAGCTTTTGCCAAGACAGAATCTGACCTTGTTAAATCACTCTGGAGCCAGGTCTGTTGAGATCCGTAAACCAGTTCATTTTAGAGCAAGAGAGGCGCATATCAGCCGAACAGCTTGTTCAGCATGTCGTTCAGTATAGGGAAAGGCAATGGCAAATAACGATCATTTTGAGCACCCCTGTGCCTGAACTTTGTTATGTGTTGTTTCCTTTCTACTCTAGCAGAGAGCCAATTACCAGAGGGATCTGGGGGTAGTCCAAGTCCCAGTAGATTGGATAAAATGGTTCAAATGACTCTGAGCACTATGGGACATAACTTCTGCGGTCATCAGTCCCCTAGAACTTAGAACTACTTAAACCTAAGGACATCACACACATCCATGCCCGAGGCAGGATTCGAACCTGCGACCATAGTGGTCTCGCGGTTCCAGACTGTAGCGCCTAGAACCGAGGGCATAGGCAAAGGGCAATAGACACATTTAAGTTTTCTAATAGTAAGGAAATATGCCGACCCAAATAAGTTAAGAGCTGGTTAAGGGTCGACCTGGGGACCGGGTGTTTCTGAAGAGGGGAATAATTTAGCGGCACCACCGTTTAGGATTGGAGTAGCTAGTTTTGTACGATATTCGGAGCAAGAGCGACAGCCAGGTGCGGGCCGGATTGCAGTAAGTTATGCATACCAGCAGTTGCGAAGGCAAATAGAGGCCACAGGGGGGTAGAACTGCCAGAGAGGGCGCACACAGCAGTTTCCATGGTGCAAGTCACAGGCAGAAGAGGACCATAGGCAAACCTAAGTGTTATGCGTACGTGACACGGAGCAGTGCATTAGCGAAACAGAGGCGTGCAGGTGTTGTCTAACGAGATTCGTTCAAGTGTGGCAGCTCTTCTGGATGGCGAGGCGTGTCACATCGCCAGGCTACACACAGCAACAGGCGGGCGAGTGTCCCAGTCCTTGGTTCGACCCTCTGAGGCCGACGTGGGGTCCGCAGCCAGCCAGCGGGTGGACCACTCTTCGGCTCGCTACAGGGCTGTGGCTGTCGTCTCGGCTCCTGACACACGCTGGAGGTGAGGGCCGCAGATTCGGACGCCGGATCGCAGGCTGTCGTTGTCTCAGCGTTCTCAGTTACGCCAGCGAGAAAGAAGCAGACACAAATTTCAATTCATACTTATTTTGCCCTTACATTGTCACTATTACCAGGGCTCTTCGTCATTTTAATTCATTTCTTCAGCTTCCAACGTTGTCGTAGCCAAGGATGAGACTTCAATGTCTCACGGAAAATTTAATTATAAAGAGCTATATGATCACATGTAGTACAGGACTTCCCCATTACGTCCAACGCTGGGGTTCTATTCCAATGGCGGAGAGCCGTGGTAATAGTGACAGTGTAAGAGTAAAATAAGCTGGAGGAGTTTGTGTGGGGGAGGGAATTCGACTTGGTTAGTTCGTGCACGGGTGATGCAATGGTCTGCTTTTATGCCTAGTAAGCGAGAAGACCTGGGTTCACTTCCTGGCCATAGTATGAATTAAAATTCATTTCTTCAGCTTCCAGCATCATCATAGACTCTTAGAAACATAAAGCAATTCCCCTATGCAAAAGATCGTAACCTTACTATGCAGGTAAAAATGTATAACTCAGTTAAGACCAACTACAAGGGACCCTGTCTAACAAACAAAAAGAACAGAGGCTATATCCTTTAAAAACTGAACTAAGTGCATTCACTTTAAGATACAGACAGAAATTGTAATCATATTGGGAGGAATAGCAACTAGAACACAAAGAAACACCTAAATATCCACCAGTATTCCTTGACAGGACTTTGACCAATGAAGGTCATGGCATCCAAACTGCTAACAAAGTAGAAATTATAAAGAAATGAACCTCAAATACCGGGGGAGAAAATCCTACCGTGCACAAAAGAATCGACAAAGGTCTGCGCTTCCCACTTCAGAGTACACCCGTCAAGTCTGGACTAAATCTGCCCACAGGTGTATAGTGGGTGTCATCCGGAAACAAATGTGCCTTCTCACGGCCGCCTACACCATACGGTAAAATCTATAACGTAGATGGTTACCATGCTTCGTGTATTCAACGAGCAGCAACAGAATACAGTGAAGAGTCCTTAGATGAAAATCGTGTAATGTACCTTGCAGAGGGCACGATTCCAAAGACACTGAAATCCAGATGGATTTTCCTGAACAGTATGGGCATCATACCTCCAGAATTTATGCACCACAGGGAACTGAACCAATGAGAACCAAACTGCAGTGGCGATCTCGGATAATGTTCAGAAGACCAGGAACAGGTCTTGCACCAGTAAAAACAAACGTATGAACGTAGAGATAACAAGATGAAAGCAACATTTTCTGTGTTTGTGGTGACGTGCGGCATGTGACCGACACACTAGATAGGCCAATCGGCACTAATAGCTGCACACTCAAAGGTCTGTGGGTTCATGAACAATGCAGCCGTTGACGTCACCCAATACTGAAACGAAATTATTAGAAGCGATGACAACGATGACAGACCATTGATGATGACAGATGATATCAGGCTAGCATGCTCAGTATATGTAATGGCAATGGTCACTATACAGTATTATGTTTCATTCACAGAGTGATAATCAGGTAATTGAAAGAAATTCGCGATCTCATGCTTTTCAGTTGTCACTGTGGATCAGAGATGCTACAAACTACTTGTTTTGCAATTTGTGAGCAGTTGTCGAGTGTGGACCATTAGAGCAATACTTTTACTGTGACATATTCAGGTATATACATAATTTTACCAACAACATGTCATCAAATAGAATACATCGTAATGTTTCATTCTGTTAAGAGTTAATATGACTTGAGTGCTCGTCAGCAGACATAAATCTGCTCTCTGGTAATACGCTGGACACATAAGAGTACAAGATGACCAACACAACAAGTGCTTCCCTAAAGTGTGAGCTGCAAATAACTTACGTAGTGATGGTACTTCTGTGGTGGAAAAATGAAAAATACATAGACAAAGAACATTTGATAGAATTCAGCCGATGCCGTTCACAGTAGAAAACTGTTTTACAGTAGGCAGACAAAAAGCTATCTAGAGAGATGATAAAGTTGCCATATCTTGTATTTGACGACTCAGACGTTTACCTTCGATTTAATTCTTATCTTCACACATACATTTCCTAACTCGAGTGGAAGTCATAAAAACAATGAATTGACCCATTTCAATAAAAAATTTAGAGGTATCAGCATTAATTAGAGCGGTACAATTTACATTTACCGTAAAAAGCCGTGCATTTCAGTGGTGAACTTCTTTCATGACTCCTCTGTCTGTTGGAAATAAATACACCGTACAGTCGTGAAGTGGCCTATTATCTCTTTACATACAATATAAACTGAAGTATGTAAAAACTGAAAATACACAATACAAAATTGAAAGGAACGTGAAGTTGTCATTTATGTTTCCTACAGGTAAAACTTACGTTAGAATTTAATAAAACATTTTGAAATGTTGTTGCAAGGAATCTAAAGAAGGCGAAACTCTAATTTTTGTAATATTATATCCCACGGCACAGTACCGGTAATAATTACCCACATTGTAGGTGATTGTCAGTAGTGGTGTTGATTAATCACTGAATATGGACATGTGTCCTCCATATCGTCTACAGTTCATTACATCTTAAATACCAGAATAGCTTTATCAGCTATGGCTGCGCTGTAGTAAGTACGAAAACCATCAGTCCATTTGACGGACTATCTAGAAGAGCTGAAAGGACAAGCACAGGGCAACGAACTGCAACGCTTTCATTGTAGACGCTGATTTAACAGTAACATTCATACTGTTTCTTCTGAAATGCATCCGTAGTTTTATAAATTGTCCAGGGTGTCCCCAATAGCACTGCAGATGTAAGGAATATGGGCCGTACGTTTTGTAAAGCTAGTCTGTTGATACCGCTTTGATAATAGCTGTGCGACTGCCACAGATGATGATAGTTCGTGACAATATTGGTGGAGATCAAACTCCAGACTGTAAAAGTCATTTAAAATTGATTGGTTCCCTAGATATGGTACTACAACAGATTTTTGTGATTAGAGAGAATGATTAAAGCTCCTTTTCTAGCTGTTGGTAGACGTTTTATCGAAGGAAGTGTGCAGTGGTTGTAATAAGAAACATTGTCCTAATGCAGTATGTTTTATACATATCTTCAAAGGCTCGTGTATGTGAGCAACCAGACAGCCCAAATTTTCATTTTTGTGCTATAGAATATGAAGCGTATTGCTAACGCGGTAATGAGTAGTAAACAGGGTAACTGAAATGTATGGAGAAGTGTAAAGACGGACTTTGCCCACAAGTGGGTATCAGTACAGAAATAAATCTTGTTATTCAAAGAGACTGCGGTATACAGGATGCACAGCGCTCCAAATGTGCAGTGCCTTCAAAAACCACACGTGAGATTTTCGTACTCCGTCGGCCATTAAGCACTCACTACACTGACGAGATCACAACACCTAAAAATAATTAATGTGGTGCGGTGAAATTACGTTAATACATTTGTCTTTTGTCTAGGTAACACATTTAAATGATTAACATTTCAAGATGAGAAGTTAATATTAGTGTGAGATAAGCGATTCCAAGTGTTAAGAACAGGTGTAACCGTCAGAATGTTGAATGCAAGTACGCATTGTATTGGACAATTGCTGTATGACAGTTTGTGGGATGGAGTCCTGTGCCTGTTGCAAGCGGTCGGTCAATACAGGAGCGGTTAAAGCTGTTTGTGGAAGATGTCTCCTATGTGCTCGATTAGAGACAGATCCGAGTGATCGGTCAGGTCAAGGCAACACGTCTCTACTGTGCACAGTTCAAAATGGTTCAAGCGGCTCTGAGTAGTATGGGGCTTAACTTCTTAGGTCATCAGTCCCCTAGAACTTAGAACTATTTAAACCTAACTAACCTAAGAACACCACATATATCCATGCCCGAGGCAGGATTCGAACCTGCGACCGTAGCGGTCGCGCGGTTCCAGACTGTAGCGCCTAGAACCGCCCGGCAACTGTACATAGTACATAGGGTTACAACAGCGGTATATGGGTGGGAGTCATAACGTTTACAAATGTCCCTGGAATGTTGTTAATGAACGGCAGGTCTAATCACCAGACTAACGTACAGATCTGTAGCCAGGGTGTGTGGGATAACCGCGAGAGTGTTCCTACTGTCATACGACATTGCACGCCAGATTAAACTGCAGGTGTAAGACCAGTGAGTCTAGCACGCAGACAGGTTTGCTACAGGCCTCAACTGGTCTCCTTCCAACCAACACACTGACGTCACTGGTACCGAGGCAGAACCATCTTTCATCAGAAGACACATGAAAAGTCCATCGTGCTCCCCAGTGATCTCTCGCTTGACACAACTGAAGACGCAAATGGCAGTTGTTTGGAGTCAGTAAAATGCATGCTGCAGGGCGTCTGGCTCGGAGATGAAGTAACCGAATGGTAATTTTTTGTTTATTCACTTTGGTGCCAACTGCTGCTCACATGTAGAAACACGCCTAGCAACTTTCCTTCTTGGCAATGCAGTTTATTTCGGTCAGTGTACTACTCCTACGGAAAAAATGGATAACACGTTTTTGTAGGAAACTTAATGTAATTTTCCAATAGCATAAGTTTCTGCTAGAGGCCACATTTTTCTAGATACTCAAGAAAAACGAATTTGAAGGTCACTTTTGTACATCTTTCTTGAATAATTAGAAAAATACGGCCTCTGGCGTGGTTGGAGGTTGCATAAAACCCGTATGTAGAGGCAGCTGAATCATATCGTGTATAAGTCTTGTTCAAGGTAAGAAAGAGGTGAGTTTTGGACTTATCGTGCATCTTGAATCGAAAGTGACAGGTGAACAGAAGCACACTTGTCATCTTCGTAGGAATCTACAGTCGCAGAGCAATGCCAGTCTGACAGATCTGCTGGCTTTTAAAATTGCAAAATCATGCAGGACAGAAAATAACCAAATTTTACTAATTGAGCCTATACAGTACAGTACGAAAAAGATATGTCTAAATTTGTTAGTGTATTTGGATTATACATAAGGGTGCAACTAAGGCTATAACTTGCCTGGTTATGTAGTCCAACTGAGCGTAAATACAATCCTGTGCTGCTTCAGTTTTATATCAGATTCCATCGACGCGTAATGGCTGAAGAGTCGTAGTGTATCAGACTTAATGCAACGAGTGACCAAATATTTCAAATGAATGTGTGTTGGAGAAAGTTCTGTGCGAAGCAACAGGCGTACCACGTCTGTATGGAAGTGGGTACGGACGATGCAGGCGACTTACGGCCTTGAAGTATCTTATTGAAAGATAACGTCTAGGAGACCCCGACCTTAATGCACAGCCATTCAGTTAACACAGAAATGTATTGGCTGCTGTCAAAACTGCAAGCTACGCGAAGCTGAGTTGACTGTACTATGTACCCAATGATGGCCATATAATCGCGCCAGATTCAAGGCTTCTACAAATATGAAGGCCATGTACGCAGTTTGGCAATTTTCGCTCTCCTCGCCGCTTCCAGAAGCGAATATGTCCATCGCAGTACTATTGGCAGGATAGAGACTTCACTGAAAAGACGAAATGTTGCTATTTCTTGTCAAGTGTTTCCACAACAACGGTAGCCGTCTGGACAGTTTAGGTTCTGTAGATCCCGTTGTTCTTGCTGTGTGGCTGCTTATATTTGACTTTGTCATGGCCCTACGATCCAGCACGTTGGCGCAAACTATATAAATGCTAAGACAAAAAAAAAAAAAAAAAAAAAAAATCACGCAGTGGAGGGATTACCCGAATAGGACGGAAACCAGTAGATGTTACGTACAGGTACAGACATACAAATGATTACAATTTCAGAAAAATTGGATGATTTATTCAAGGGAAATGGCTCCACAAATGAAGCAAGTCAAAAAAGCGTTGGTCCGTTTCTGACCTTTATGCACGTAGTTATTCGGCTTGACATTGATTGATAGAGTTATTGGATGTCCTCCTGAGGGACGTGCCTAATTCTGTCCAATTGGCACTTTAGATTGTCAGAATCCCGAGAAGATTGGATGGTCCTCGTGGTAATCCTCTTCTCAGTTAAGGAGAGATCCGGTGACCTTGCTGGTGAAGGTAGGATCTAACAAGCGCGATGACATGCAGTAGAAACTCTTGCCGTGTGTGCGCAGGCATTATCTTGCTGAAAACTTGTTTTCGCGCCTGTACAACCCTACCTTGGCCAGTAAAGTCGCCGGATCTCTCCCCAACTGACAATTTTTGGAGCATTGTGGTGATGTCCCCCCCAGCCAGTTCGGTATTTTGACTACCTGGAGCTCCAGTTGGACAGAATGTTGCATAACACGATATCCATCAGTACGATGTCATCCAACAACTGTATCAAACAATGGAAAGCCAAATCATTGTTTGCACAAGGGCCACATGTGGAGAGGCGGACCAACACGCATAACTATCTGTACATGTGTACCACATCAACTGATTTCCATCAAATTCGGATGGTTGGATAATTATTCCGTGCTTTTTTTTTTAGTGTGTCACGACTCGATAGCGCTAGTTACGTGGGAACGTTGAGATGCGTCATGGAGTTGGATATTACCGTCATGGACTCAGTGATTCCATATTTGCCAGATAATTTCCTTAAGCACGTCAGACGATACCTGAATGACACAAATGCAGGACGTCGGTTTGGAAGAGAAGTTGAAGAAGATGGACTTTATCGCCGGCGGCCTCCCCGGTCTCCAGACTTCACACCCAATGACTTTTCTCATTGTGGTTACGTAAAAAACCGTTGTTTTATCCCCCTTACGCCTGACACTCTTGAAAGTCTGCGATTGTTGAAGCTGTGGATTCGATAACGAGGGACCAGCTGCTCCATGTGTGGCAGGAAATGAGCCATTATTTTGATACTTGTCGTGGTGCTCTCACTGAACGCATAAAAATTTCCTCTTTCCAGGAACGTTGGAATTGTGTTTATATCTTTTGTAGACTCTGATGCGGGTACACAAGCACCGACGTGTAGGCAAGCTGTTAGTGTGGCCCCTTGCAGTAAGTTCCACTTCTTCCGATGAAAAATGAATGAAAATGGGTATATGTCTACGGTATTATGTCATGAAGTTCCTATTTTCCAAAAGCATTTACTTGCGATCGATGCGGTTTTACATTCCTGCATGACGGTGCTACAACTACCTTTTGTGACGAGAGGCCCATCACGTCTTTTAACTCTCAGAGAGCTTTTGGTGGTATTAGCTAGGTGATCAATACATTCTACCCATTGTTTTCAGTTTAATGAATCCCAGCTGAGACATTCATTAAGTACAGGGAAAACTTATCGGTGCTTTTTCCGGAAATAAGAGACTCTCGAAAGTAGTCATCCTGCTGATTCCGGTGCAAACTCTAATGAATCACTCGCTCTAAATGAAGCGACACCTACAGGCTGTAGAAATGACCTACATTCATTGTCATTATACTATTAACAGTCTTTTCTAACTACTACAAAAATCTGTGCAGTGTGGTACGACGTCGTGCCTAAAATTAAAAGAATAGACGTATTCTTTGCATATGCTCAAAATTAAAATCCGTTCGATGAGTAGCCATGTTCACTTTGTCGCCTTTTTATGTTTCATGCATCCAAGTGATTAGCCGCGAACCTATAAATGCTCAGCTTGTGACCATAAGGTCCCACAAGAATGATTAATGTGTTGAGCCCAAATTCGTAGGACTTTTTTTCGCAGAACACCACATTATTGTGATTAATTGCATACTGATTTGTCCAGGCTCAGAGAAAAATTCTACACATGACTCAGATATTTCAATAGATCGATAAGTACCACGGCATATTATTTGTGGATGTCTATGAGGAAATCTGTGTATGCAGATCTTTTCCTTGGCTACTGTGTTTTGAATTTATAAGAAGTGGTATTTTGACTGGAAATTTCATATATTTCGCAACTTACATCAGTGCGCCCAAATCAACACATAAAAATGCGAGCATCTCGTAAATTAATTAGATCCTGAGACACCGTGTATGGAATGGAAACTGGTATTAAAAATGAATATGATAGTGAATGTTGTTATTTATGTGTATAATTAAGCTGCGGACAGTGTGTAATATTCTAAGAAAGAAGTATGTTCCAAGATTAAGGAGCCTAAAGCAGTCACCAGAAAATCCCAAAGAGAACTCCAAGGCCTGATTTGTTGATGAATTATTTTGAGCTGCAGAATGTTTACTAAAACTAACAACTTCGCTGTCATGACTACGCGCACAGCATAGTTGCTTATTTCTTATGTTGGACCAGATATATTTGAATTTTACGTCAACAGCATCTATGGAGTCACTATCTACTGAAGAAACTGCTTTCTGGAAAGTAAAAGTATATCGATGTGTTGGTATTTTCTACAGATCTGCAAGCAACTTTTGACTGTTTGTGTGACAGGGTGATAAAATTAGAAATTGTGTATTTCTAAAAAATTTTAAGATGCTTAGATATGGATTCTAATACCTTAAAATAGTTGTATAGCAAAATGTAGCATAAATCATGAACGTATATAAATATAATTATTGGAATTACCATTATCAGCTGGCGTTAAGTGTTGTCTGCGCTCTTTCAGTAAGATTTATATTAAAGTGTCAACTGTTCGCTGTCGGTTAAGGCATAAGCAGTTATAGCCAAAACTAGTTTGGGCGTATGTTTACGCATATAAATAAGAGATTTTGCGTTGTTTGCGATTGCGGAAAACTTATGTTGTTTATGTTTCAGCTTACAACTAGTTGCTGTTTGTGATGCCTGTATCAGAGAGAAGTAATACACAGACCGAAAAGCTATTACAGTGACATACATTTATTAGGCGCTCAGCAGCGTTGTAATCTTGCGTTATGTGCGGCAAGGGGCTATAACGGTTTTGACAGCAGAATTGCAAAGTCAAGATTTTCGATGGTAAGACATTGCATTCGTTTGCGGTTCTTTTGTGCATGTGTGTGTGTGTGTGTGTGTGTGTGTGTGTGTGTGTGTGTGTGTGTGTGTGTGTGTTGTGTGTGAGTATATATAAAATATCATTGGTTAGGTCGGTACTATTAAATTCTCACGCTGCAGAACTGTTTCACCTGATTTTACCATTACATACGACTCTTCAAACACTTAACTGAAACATTTGTTCTTGCTAGGTGGCACATCAAATTGTAGGTATCACTTAACGTTATCATCTGTCGTTGTCCGCCCCTGGTAGCTGAGTGGTTAGCGCGACGAAATGTCATGCCTAACGGCCCGGGTTCAATTCCCGTCTGGGTCGGAGATTTTCTCCGCTCAGGGACTGGGTGTTGTGTCGTCCTTATCATCATCATTTCATTCCCATCGACACGCAAGTCGCCGAAGTGGCGTCAACTCGAAAGACTTGCACCAGGCGAACGGTCTACCCGATGGGAGGCCCTAGCCATACGGCATTTCCATTATCTGTCGTTAACACTTCAACAGCAATGTGTAGCGTAAGGTAAATGTTCGTTGGTCCTATAGCCAGTACGATGTATCATCTTTGAAGATACTACACTGAAGTGATAAAAGTCGTGAGATACCTCCTTATGTAGTGTCGAAGCTCCTACTGCCTGACGTAGTGCAGAAATTCGACTTCGCCTGTACTCAACAAGTCGTTGGAAGGCCCCTGGAGAAACAGTGACCCATTCTGCCTCTGTAGCAGTTCAAAACTGCGAACGTGTTACCGGGGCAGGATTTTATGTCCTACAAACGTTCGATGGGATTATTGTCCTGTGGTCTAGGTGGCCAAATCTTTCACTCGAATTGTCCAGAACGTTCTTGAAATCAGTCGTGAACAATTGTGGCCCATTGACAAAGCGCATTCTCATCCATAAAATATCTATTGTAGTTTGGGAACATGAAGTCAATGAATGGCAGCAAATGGTCTCCAAGAAGCGAAACATAATCATTTCCAGTCAATGGTCAGGTCAGTTGTACCAGAGGACCCATTCCATTCCATATAAACACATTCCACACCATTATACAGCCACCACCAGATGCACAGTGCGTTACTAGGAGCCTGGGTGGTTAACGCACCTGCCTAGAAAGCAGCAGATCCCGGCTTCGAATCCCGATCTGGTACACATTTTCACTCGTCGTCGCTGATTCCGCGTAATGTCCCGCTGCGCATGGCATCAGTGATCCCCTTCAGTTTACATATAATGTTCTGCGTGGTGTATGCTCTTTCGGACATGTCCGAAATAACAGGCACCACGCATTCATATAATTTACATTATTGTTGGGCTGCAGCCTTCTTGGCAACTCGGAAAAGAAGAAAGGCACTTACAGGTATTCTCAGACATTATCACCAGAAAATCATACAGGCCATAGGGAGCCAGCAGCACGCTGGGAAGTGCTGCAACATGAAACAGAGTAAGACCAGAACGTACACTCCAGTCACTGCAAGATCTGAAACTTTGGATCCCTGTACGAAGACTGGTAGGTACTGTTAGTGTGTATCGTTCTTTGGGTGAGTTTACAATTGAGATCACTAATGACGAAGACGATAAGGACAGTGTGGGGTAAAACAATAAAATGGCGTAGCAGGTGCTATGGATATATGGATAATTAATCAATGAGAGCAATTACTGGGTCTTCAATGACTGTTAGCTGTAGACAATGGAGTGTCGGTCAATCAACGAGGAATCATCTGAAGAGCAGTGACGACTGAAAGGGAAATTTTTGTGTTCTGTGGATTGATCAGATGTTACGCTGAGTGGTTTGTATGCTCTTTCACAAAAAAGCATTCTGACTTTACGTTCGTGTGGTATCTCGGTCTATTGTTGACGCAGTTTTCAGGCTTGGAGTCGAATCCCTACACTCATTCTGATATATATTGTGACTTTCACACACCCTAATTTTTCATCTCATGATAAGTAATTTTATTGTTGTGCGATATTTGAATCTTGAAGCATGTAATTGCTATTTCCTTGAGTCACGTCAGCCTACATATCTCATGTTGACATCGCATCCAAGAAGCAAATGAATACAGACAATGGACATCATTCCGCGGATAACAGGACTGTGTCCGCTGGCGGGTGGCTGCTGTGTGGTAAGGGAAGGTGTGGAATAAATTGCGCTGACGAGAGCGTCACCTCAGAATCGCAGGACACGGAAGATTTTGAGTGTTGGCTGTCTTCCATTTGCCACTTGGCGCCGAAGGAGACTGACGCTTCGTGCCGACGTCGAATGTTGCCTATACGTGGTCGAAACACCAAGCCATGTAGTGAAAGGATGTGGTTAATTCCTCTCCACCTACTTGCTCTATTGCGGATGTGATTCTACCTTGAGGTTATATTTGTACTGTCACTTTTTGAGCGACAAAAGTCAAATGAATTTTTCATGTCTTATTTAATTTACTACATACTTGTCGCCCTGCATGGGGCGGCTCTATTTTCAAATCAGTTTGCACTAATTTACTACATTTTTGGCGCCCAACACGCGGTGACATCATTTGCATTTCATTCCTTATTTACTATAATTTATTAAATTTTTAACTCCAAGCAAGGGGTCATGACGTACGAACTCTTGGATTCAACAACGTACACTACTATGTGTACATCTACATCTACATATTTACTCTGCAATTTACAGATATATGTTTCGCAGTGAGGTCACAGAACGAATTTCATACTATTTCCCGATCTTTCTATTCTCGAATAACATGAGTGGAAAATGAACACATAGAACCTTTAATGACAGTTCTATTTTCTCTTATTTTATTACAATGGTCATTTCTCCCTACGTAGGTCGGAATCAATAAAAAGTTGTGATAACACTTGGACAAAATTGCTGACTTCAATTCTGGAAAAAGATTTTGTGATAATACTAAACTATATGCGCCTATTTAAGCATGTCCTCCATCAGTAAATTTGGTAAGGATTCCATGCTACAATGTAATACTCTAGAAACAAAAATACAAGAGTATTCTGGGCAGTCACTTTGGTAGTTTTACTGCACCTTTTAAATATTCTGCCAATAAAATTAAATCTTTGGTTCTCTATATCCACAGATTTTTTGATATGATGGTGCCACTTTAAAATGTTTCCTATTGTAAATCCTATATATTTAGGTAAATACACAACTTTTAGTCTTCGTTCTCCGCCATCGCTGCCATTAAGGTCTTCACCCGTAACCCTGGGCATGGGTTCCGTGTTATACCCCACGGGATTGGGTCTCTGCCTGAACTCAGCCATCCTAGCACTCCGGCCTACTGAAGTGTAGGATGATGACCCCCGCGACGTGGACGCGCCAGGCAGGAATTGTCCCAGTGGAGGAATAGGGAAGGGCACCCTACCTCCCTGAAGCCAGGTTAATGATTGTGTATGGTGTCACAATCAATGTGCTGAGAAGTACAGAGAATTAATAACACAAAAATTTACAAATGAAGTTTTCTGTGATGTAGAAAAAGAATGGAGTTTATTCAAAGACACTTTAGTCGAAGCAGCACAAAAAGTATGTGGCAGAACATATGGAAAGGAAAAAATAAGACAGACAAGTTGGTGGGATGATACCACAATCCAAGCAGTTAGAAGAAAAAAATGGAGCATGGAGAAAATGGTGGAAAACTAAAAATGACAGAGACCATGAAAGATATATAGAGGAAAAGAAGAAGTGCAAATAAATAGTGGAAACAGCAAAGAAAGAGGCATGGGAAGAGTTTAGAAACAAACTTGAAGAAGATGTGAAAAGCAATAAGAAAATGTTCTATAAAATGATGAAAAATAAAAGGAAGGCTTCTGAAGTACCAGTAAAGATGGAAACAGAGGACGGTATCATTATTGAAGATCCAGGGAATATAAAAGATCTCTGGAAAGGACATTTTAAGAAGCTGTTAAACGCTGAGGAGCAGGTAGATGAGGGAACAACAAATAATGAAGAAATTGAGAGAAGTTGGGAAGCAGAATTAGGACAAATTACACGGGAAGAAATGGTAAAAGCTGTGAAGAAGATGAATGGGGGGAAAGCCCCAGGACCTGATGAAGTATCAGTGGACATCATGAGAGCAGCAGGTCCAGTGGTAATGCAGTGGCTGTATAGAGTACTATCAAGCGTGTGGAGAAATAGTAAAATACCTGACGACTGGAGAACAGGAGACATTGTACCCATCTTCAAGAAAGGCAATAAAAGACTTTGTAAAAACTACAGAGGAATATCACTCATGAGTCATACAGCCAAGATTTTTGAAAGAATTTTACTAAATCGAATAAGTGAAAAGATAGAAAAGGAATTGAGTGAAGAACAGCATGGGCTTAGGAAAGGAAGGAGCACGATCGACCTGATATTTTCTATCCGTCAACTGATGGAAAAAAGTTGGGAGTATAACAAAAGGGTGATAATGGTTTTTATAGACATAGAAAAGGCATATGACTCAGTTGACAGGGAAAGACTCTGGGAAGAACTGAAGAAGATAGATATAGAAGATGGATACATTAATGTTATAAAGACAATGTACAGAGGCCACAATTGTAGAATTAGAACACCACTGGTGAACTCTGAATACTTCGAAATAAGACAAGGACTTAAGCAAGGAAGTATTCTACCTCCTGCGCTTTTTAATGTTGTCATGGAGGGAGTGAATAGGGTAGTTAAAGATATAGTAAAAGAAAAAGACAAAAAGATGATTTTTGCAGATGATATGGTAATATGGGGTGATAAAGAGGTAGATGTAGAGTTACAGCTTGATGCGTGGAAGGAAATAATGAAAAGGTATGGATTAAAAATAAATAAAGACAAGAGTGAAGTAATGATATTTGGAAGGGAGAAAGGAATCAACGGAAATATTACCTTGAATGGAGAACCCCTCAAAGTGGTAGAAAGTTTCCCTTATTTAGGGAGTGAAATATCTAGGGATGGAAGAATAACTAACGAAATTAATAGGAGGTTAAAGAAGGGAGGCAATTTCTACCAAACAATGAAACATCTGATTTGGAATAATGAAGTTTCAGAAAGAGCGAAACTCCTTCTGTATAACAATTATTACATCCCTGTTGTCACCTATGGTGGAGAAACATGGACAATGACAGAAAGGGACTGGAGCAGACTGCAAGCAGAGGAAATGAAATTTCTCGGAGCAGTTAAGGGAAAAACAAGAATGGACGGAGTAAGGAATGTAGAGATTAGAAAGGACCTCAAACAAAAACGTATGAGAGAAGAAATTGAAAGAAAGGGATTAAGATGGTATGGGCATGTTAAGAGGATGCATGGGCAGATTCCCCAAAATTATGGAAGAACTAAAGATGGGTGGGAAAAGACCTAGAGGGCGCCGAAGAACACGGTGGAAAATGGGAGTGAGAATATCTGTTGAAAGGAGAGGTGTGACCTGGCAGCAAGTGGAGGGAGAAAAGTGGTGGGAGGACCGAGCCAAATGGAGAGGACTCGTCAGCACCCAGACCCGGCAGTAGTTGGAGCGGGATTCGGATATAGATAGATACAACTTTTAAATTTGTGTTACCTTGTAACCGAAATTTAAGGAAAACCTTTTATCATTCTTGTAGAGACTCTCAGAAATTTTGCCCATTATGGTCTAGGGTAGCGACTTTCATTAGTAATCAAAACGTCCTCGGTCCCGGGTTCGAAACACAACATCGCTTGAATTTTGATTAATAATCAGCATTGGCGACCGAAGACTTCCGGCATAAGAAGTCACCCTCATTCTGCCAACGGCCTTGTCAAATAGGGCGGAAGAGAGGAGAGAGAACTTGGGGTGCGAAACTGCTCCTAAAGGTGGATGAATCAGCAACGGCCAACGGCTTGAGAACGCAGAAGGCAATGGAAACCACTGCATTCAAGACACAACGTGTATCCACAGGACACGTGGCCTGTAATGGAAAAAGTGTCATGGTGATCACTCCATTGGCAAAAGATTCCGTAATAGTCCCCCATTCGGATCTCCTGGACGGGATTGGCAATGGAGAGGTGACCATGAGAAAACAGATTAAATAACCAACGAAACGATACCGTTTTACCGGAGGTGCACACGACTTTTACAACCTAACATATTGTCAGTGGCAGAGCATTGTACTGACAATGGTCACAGTATGTTGAATGACAACGTCGAAATTTTGGCAACTACATCATCCTTTTGGGACTCGATAGTGAAGGAGGCAACTGAAATTCACTTGACGACGAATTTAATTAATAGAGATAGTGGTTTCAATCTTGATAAATCCTGGAATCCGGCACTCGCTGTAATAAACTCACAAAGACGTCGTCACAGTGCAGCTCACGTTGATGTATCGATATGCCAACACAGATCGACTGCGGCGTCATAGATACAACTCGTGCATTATGCACGTCTCTGCCGCCGACCAACGTCTCTTGGCGCATTTGCATCTGTCGCCGCATGCGCAGTCGCGCGGTACACAAGTATAAATGGACGGAGCGAGCACTGGAGCGGCCATTCTCCTTTTCCTTGAACACATCCGCACACTCTATGTTGTCCGTCGCCTTGATCCCCCTCACCCCCTGGTGTCTCCCTTCCTCTCCACTCCCGACCAGTTGCCGCGCCTTTACCGTTGTGTCCCTCCCTCTCTCCATCTCCACACCCTCCATCTCCTTTCCCAACACAACTTCCACCATCTACCGCTCCCGGATGATGAGCTTCGCCCTGACATCTACCCTTCCTACCAACTCTAACCCCCTCTTCCTGCCTCCTCCTCAGGGCTCCCTCTCCTCCCCCTCCCTCCTTCTGAGCGGATTTCCCCTCCCCCTCCATCTCTTGTGCCTTCTTTCAGTGTCTCTGCGCTCACTCCTGCCCTGTCTTCCCTTTTCCTCTCCCGCCCCATGTGTCTCCTGCCTCTTCGTGACCCCACGGTTACCTCTCCTCCCTTCCTCCCGCCGCTTCCCCAGCTGCCCCATGCTCTCCCCTCCTTTTCCATTCTCTCTGCCCTTTCCCTCGGCAGGTCCCACCTGGTAGTTTTATTCTTCGTCGTGTGTGCTCCGAGTGGGTTTTCAGTGTGTTGTTTCGGAGTGTTTTTAATACTGTGGCCGACTTTTAACCTGTGCCTGCGCATCCAGTGACTTCTATGTGTTTTAAGAATCGCCATCTGTGTTTTTTTAACTTTCTGGTGACTTTTTTTAACTGTCCCCAATGAACGTCTACATATCAGTGTCTTTTTACCTCCATTTTCTCCCCTTACTCTATTTTATGTTCCCCCTTTTTACCTCCTTATGTATGTATTATTTTATTCTTGTTTTAATTGTCATATCACTCGGCTGAAGAGCGGCGGATTGTGCTGCTGACAGCCCTCCCCTGCCCGTATGGGGCAGGGGAATGAAATCACAATAAAGAAAAAAAAAAAAAAAAACTGGAGCGGCAGTCTTGCGACTCACTCTGAAGATGGCAGGACGGTACACAGCCGAAATATTAAAAGAAGAAGGAGATTTCTTGCGGTTGAACACCCGAAACTTAATGGAACTAACTTTGGTCTTGTTAAAACCTTTTTGGTTATTCTGTGCTCTCGCATTTGTTTTGGTAGCTCATGTTCAAATTCTATTAGGAATAACCGCCTTCTGAACAATTTATTTTGATTGCAATCTGGGTTGAGATGTACATACAACACACAGGTATTTATTGCAGCAATATTTAGCACGTTATAGAACAAACAGACGGGCCATCGTTTGGTACACCTTTTACAGGAATAAGTGCTGGCGAGTTTATCTGTTGTGTCAACTCCTCTTTTCGGTTTGTTGCAATGTCGTATTATTTCAGGCTTCTTATGCTTTCTAGAGACAAGATACAGCGTGGTGTATTGTACAGAGTAATAGAATAGCTTTATTTTCTTTTTTGGCTCGTACGACCAAAGTTACATCCCTCTGGAACCCAAAGATGATTGAACGTACAGGTGTGGTATTGCTTGGCTGGATTTCGTCCGCAATCTCAGAATTGCTGTTCTGAGAGTTCCTACTCATATTACATTTTTCTTAGAAGTTTCTTGGCAAGATTATACACCGTAAAGCAATTATCTGTGGTAATATTTTCCTCAGTTTCTTCAGCATTTTCAACAAACCTCAAAACAACATTTGTTTCTCGTGGTCCATTTTCCAGTTTTTACGTCAGATAACAATCACGATTTTACCTCATATTTTTCTCTGCGTTTTGAAGGTATATACTGCCGGAAGGTACGCCTTCCTCTGAATGGAACCACTTGCTTGTCCTCTGTGACATCTTCATAAGGAACGAACATTATGGGCAACTGTTCCAAAAACATTTCAAATAAATTCCTGGTAGCAGCCAGTTTATCATGATGACGCCTAGCTGTTTGATCGTTTTTGTTGTCAAATCTGAGAAATCTGTTGACCGTATGGAAACTCTGAAGTGACATCGTTGCACGAGAAACTGGCGGAGCATTCCTGTTGTCCCATAGCTCTTTAAGAGATTCTCCAGTAGGTTTGTACAGACAAGCTAATATAAGATGTCCCAAGTAAGCCTTCAGTTCCTGACTTGTATTAGGAGTGGAAGTCACATTTTTGACTTGCGTTACCCATCTCATTTCTCTGTTGGTTTCGTTCAAAATCAATATCATCCTCTCTTCAGTTATGAACAGATACTTCAGTTTCGTCAGTCCGTTAAAGAGCAAACCCCATAGGTCCTCGAACAGAATAGAAAATGTTTTCACATCTAAATTAAAAATCTAAAACAAAGAAAAATAAAGTAAACTAGAATTAAATACAATGCAATAAAATAAATTACAAAGAAACACAATAACACCTAAACCTGACAATAAGCCAAAAGTAAAAATATAGTGCATACAAACCCCAAGGATTTTTGCATGACACAGGTTTTCATCTCCTTAGACAGTCTACACAGAGAAGGTAAAAGGATAACCGTGAGAAGCCCTGTCCCAGCATCGCGTTCTCCACCAAAACAATCACTTATGCTTGGGCCGGGTTCCGAACCCAGAAATACAACTATGACAGCCCAGAGCATTAGTCTCTTGACTATGATGCAGTGCAATAATAAACATAGTATTCCCATAAAATACATTTTCGTATAATATATTTATTACGCTCACCTTGCTGTTGACTCTGTTGGAAGATTTGTAGACTAATTGTGCCATTACTCCTCCAACTACATCAGTTTCTGTATACAACGATACACCGCCTTTATCTACTTCACAATCACATCAATATCCTCTCTTCCAGCTGATACGTCGTCATCATTACTTGAACCATCAACAAAATCTAGAAAAATCAGGATTAACGACAGAATCATCTACCATTTCATCATCTGACTCATTCAAAAGCCTTTCTAACTGATAGCCACTTATGAAACTTCTACCCATTTTGGCACGCAAAATCTGGCTAATGACGTAGCTGTTATACTTGTACCTATTCCTACAAAAATAACAATGTGAAATGCGTCTGAACCATTGTAGACCATACAGTGACAATCCCATTTATTTCAAATAAAATATTGTTAGAATTCAAACGACAATTTTTGCCTGAGTCTAAACGACCTATTCACAATATGTGTGTCAAAACTGTGTGTGTCCGATATTATTTTATATTTTGGAATAAAACTGAGGATTAAGTAACGTCCTTTAGGATATAAATATTAATCGTGGTTTTCAGTTAATTTTAGTAAACTAACTGAGTAAGTTAGATCCATTCACAATAAGAAGGTTAAACGGCCAGTGTTTTAGGAAAAGAACTATGGGTAAAGATGCAGGGAGCAATAGGGGGTCTTCAGACACGTGTCTTCAGGTTCATCCAATGAGACCTGTCTGGCTTGGGAGAGCCTGCCAGCGACCATGGTCAGCCTTACGACAGGACAGTGACATACGGAAATCTATCATTGATAAAAATTTATTTATTTACTAGTCAATTCTAACACATAATATACATCTGTGTATATGTATTCCTCCAAATCTCGTCATATTATGTAGGTTTTATTGCTTAATTGGCAAACGTTCTGCCCCATTTTACTATATATCGTATTTCGTTACTTATACAAAATATTTACGTCTCGGGTGGAAGGACCTTTTGGTAACAACTCAACAAAGAAAGTAAATAAGAAAGGCGAGATACACTGTAGGTTTGGTTTGTGTTCTCGTTCAAAATGGGCAGGTAATATAGCGACCTACATAAAAGAATATTGGAGTGTACGCTACATTTGTCTCTCAATCCTGCTTCTTAGAAGTAAATACGATGATGCAGCCGTCCTAACCAATCTTCGGTTGTTGGGTAATGGGTATGTAACATTAACTACTTCTCATCTACTGAAAGTGCTTTCACTCAACCTGAGGGCCAAAAGGTGAGGAAAAGGGTGCTGTAGGTAGTCACTACGGACACGAAAGCAGCAATGAGGCTCAGCCGCACGGTGAGAACTCCCAGCAGGTTGGCCACTGGGCGTCCAGACGACACCTGCCGCGCCAGCAGCCGCAGCTCGCGGTGGGCGGCGCCGCCCACACGCCGCCCCTCCAGCAGCAGCTGCGAGCACAGCCTCTGCGTGCGCCTCGCCTCTGTCTCCACACAGTGAGCGGGCACGACGAGTATTGTCAGATGAGCAAGACTGAGGAACATAGTCACATTCCCTTGCCAGCTATTGATATTACTCATAGCTAGGTACGATAATTTTGTTCCAAGGAAGTATACCTGAACAGTCACAAACATTGAAATTGATATGAAATATGACACTAGAAAAACCTCATGAGCAGAGACAGCTAATTCTGACAATTCACGCAGTTTTGCATACACTAATGTGAGAGTTCGCACATAGTCTGGTACCCTCCAAAGAATTCTAGGGTGTGATTGTAGACTCCCTCTGTACAAAGACTGTTTCTTTACAAAAATGTTACCATAATATGCAACGTCGTTACTTATATCGCGAACGCAAACATTCAAAAGTGAAAGTCTGTACCTAATCACAAATTGTAAATTTGCAAATCTCAAAAGAGACAAAGTGGTAGCAATAAAACCGCCCACAGTAAAGACTAGACTTAGCCTATGGTCATGAGATTTAATAATCGTCAACATTGGTAAGTAGTATGAACAACCGTAAAAAAATAGCTAAACCAATTGTAGTTTTACTATCCTCTTCTCACTTGTATTCACAGGACCAATATGAGTCATCAGAAGTTTGTCACATGATACTATCAACTTAACCATTGTCTCATATTTTTGTGTATTGAAGAAAATATCTGACACTATCGAAACGAACGTCATTGTTGACAAACTCACTAATCTGAAAAGTGATATGACGTTCACTATAGACATTGTAGGGAACGGTCTGCAGTAGAAGTGTGCGGAGAAAAACCCAGAAATCAGGTGTGATATGCTGGTGAGAGTTACAATAACTAGATCCGATTTTAATTTCTTCACAGATCCAGTTTTCATATCAACCGTAAATGGCATGAGACCAAGCAACTTGCATGTGAAGTGGAATGGCTTGGTGGCCAATAGAAGTGCCTTAGTGTTTCCTGGCAGCAATGGGTGAGATTCATTCGCTGACATCTCCTGCAAAAGGGAACAAGGAAAAAAAAATACACAGTAATCATACTTCACAATAACACCTGTTTTGTAGGTAGTAATGAACCGGTTTTCAGATTTCTGGGCCATCGTCAGATAACCTGACTAAATAGGAAGCCAATATATCACAAGCACATGACATTTTGCAAAGATATAGCGAAACAAAAACACAAATACAATGAATGTAATAAGTAACTTATGAATGAAAATTTTTTATATTACTTTATAGTGAAAGATCTAAAGTATAAGAATGTACAGGCAATAAACGGCACACACTTGAGAATCGTCACAGAGTACTATGTTACATAAACAAAATAACTAACGGATGGAATGATCACACACGAAAAAGTGGTAGCAGAGCGGATGAAAGAGTCAGTGGAATGTGGAGAATAACAGTTACACAATTCATTGAAGGGGAACTAACGTATCTAAAGATTATAATCATATAAACTGGACACACAAATATTGTACATGTAAAATGTAGGTAATGAAGAGGTCGATTAGAATCCAAAAATACTCCTGCTGACAGATGATAGGAGAAAGTACACAAAAGTTCATTTAAACTATGTGATCAAAAGTATCCGGACACCCCCAAATACATACGTTTTTCATATAACGTGCATTGTGCTGCCACCTACTGCCAGGTACTCCTTATCAGAGACCTTAGTAGTCATTAGACCTCGTGAGGGAGAAGAATGGGGCGCTCCGCGGAACTCATGAGCTTCGAACGTGGTCAGGTACTTGGGTGTCACTTCTCTCATATGTCTGTACGTGAGATGTCTACACTCCTAAACATCCCTAGATCCATTCTTTCCGATGTGATAGTGAAATGGAAACGTGAAGGAACACGTACAGCGCCAAAGTGTACAGGCTGACCTCGTCCGTTGACTGACAGAGACCGTCGACTGTAATGTGTAGTAGGCAGACATCTGTCCAGACCATCACACAGGAATTCCAAAGTGCATCAGGATCCACTGCAACTACTATAACAGTTAGGCGGGAGGTGAGAAAATTTGGATTTCATGGTCGAGCGGCTGCTCATAAGCCACACATCACGCCGGTAAATGCCAAACGACGCCTCGCTTAGTATGAGGAGCATTAATATTGGACAGTTGACAGTGGGAAAACGTTGTGTGGAGTGACGAATCATGGTACACAATGTGGCGATCCGAGGGTGTGAATATGGCGAATGCCCAGTGAACGTCATCTGCCAGCGAGTGTGATGCAAACAGTAAAATTCGAAGGCGGTGGTGTTATGGTGTGGTTGTGTTTTCCATGGAAGGGACTTGCACCACTTTTGTTTTGCGTGGCACTATCACAGCACAGGTCTACACTGATGTTTTAAGCACCTTCTCGCTTGCCAGTGTTGAAGAGCAATTCGGGGATGGCGACTGCATCTTTCAACACGATCGACCACCTGTTCATAATGCACGGCTTGTGGCGGAGTGGTTACACTACAATAACATCCCTGTAATGGGTTGGCCTGCAGAGAGTCCTGTCGTGAATCCTACAGAAAACCTTTGGGATGTTTTGGAACGCCGACTTCGTGCCAGGCCTCACCGACCGTTATCGATACCTCCCCTCAGTGCAGCACTCCGTGAAACATAGGCTGCCATTCCCCAAGAACCCTTCCAGCACCTGACTGAACTTATGCTTGCGAGCGCGGTAGCTGTCATCGAGGCTAAGGGTGGGCCACACAATATTGAATTCCAGCATTACCGATGGAGGGTGCCATGAACTTGTAAGTCATTTTCAGCCAGGTGTCCGGATACTTTTGATCACACAGTGTACAGAAAGAAATAGTGCAGTATTACAGACTAAGATACGTAATCAATCGGGAGTAAACAGCAGTTAAAAAGAAATGTCTGCAGGAAAAATTACGGTACAGAAAAGAAAACGGTCGCCCGAAGGTCAAAATAGCTTACGGTTAACTTAAAAGCGAACATGTCCACATTACCAGTGTAAAAGGAGCTCCAACGTTAACCACAAAATAAAGCGAATAATTGTGGAAGGAGTATTATGTTTCCTATTTGGACAGAAGAATATAAAATAGATATGCGTATGTAAGGCATGAGGAATCCATTATTAATATCTGAGATTGAAAGAGCTTTACAGGACATGTGATCGAACGAATCACAAGACATAGATAACACTCGTTTGGAGTTTCTGAAGTTACTGCAGGAATTGGCAGCCAAATGTTTCTCCAAAGTAGTGTGTGGAATCTCCAGGCAGTCTTTTGGACTTTCGGAAGAGCGTCAGCCACACAGCTCCTAAGTGAGCAGGGTAAGTAAGTGTGAGAACGGCTGCACAATACGTCTGACAGATCAGGCGTTAAACTTTCTGACCAAATGAGTAGAAAGAATTTTGTGAACCTGTTACACAGGACAAACAAAACTACGCCACGGCAAAGAGGTGCCAGGCTTTCGAAATTCCCAGAACAATAAGAACGATATATATGGAATGACGGGTAATGAACAATAAGAATGGTAGAATAAGAGAGAAGGGCGTGATGCAGGAACACAGTCAATTTTACCACTGTTCAACCCTCAAAGCAAAGAATTAACGAAATAAATAAAAGGAAGATTCTAAAGTGGGATTAAATTTCGGGCTGGAAGAATGTCGCACAAGACTTGCGGCTGATATAGCTGTAGTCTCTAATAGGATCCTTTTTATGTCATGAACTGTCTATTGACTACACTGTTTTAACTGATAGTAGATCAAAGACAAACGTGTTAAGAAGTTGCGGAAATGTGATTAGGGGTAAACATAACATCAAAAATGGGGATCACGATGTAGACGAAGTGGAAGCATTCCGCTAAACCAAGTACATTAGCATCAAACTTATTTTAATTTGAGGCACAAATCTCTACGACTGTTTGTTAGGAGCATAGCAATCTGTGGAGGTGCGTCATGGACTGTGAGAGAACTTGATAAGAAGAAAATGGAAGAGTCTGAAACTTGGTATACTAAAAGGTGCTGAATATTAGATAGACTGATATAAAGATCCAGGTGGTTGCCACGGAATCGACTAACAGAGCAATATACGTAAAATAGATAAGAAGATATGAAGATATTTATTAAGATGTCAGAAAATGCTCTCTGTGCTACTATACGATAAAAACTGAAGGGGACTACAGGGATGAGAATTACACAATCACTGGTTACGTATGGTGCAGACGCCACGCTGTAATGAGCAGGTTGTGACAAAGGGGGCGGGATGGGGAGAGAGGGGAAATGGTATCAGGTCGCGCCATCCAGTGTGCTGGCGACCAAAATAAAAATAAGAAAAATATAACACTTTTATGGACAATAACGGGAACTCCACACCAATGGTTTCCTAATATTTTGCTAATCACTGTTCTGTCTTCTCACTGTCCAGGAAACTTGAATTTTTGTGTAATGTCACAGTCTTTAAATATTTCTTCATTCAGTGAAATGCCACTAAATTGTAGATTTACCAAATGAGGAAAATTATTGTTATGATAATTAATACTGTTGTCAAAAGCAATAAACGGAAGAATAAAACTGGCCCAGTTTGCTGTTTATAAACACAATCGAATTTTCAAACCGAAGCATCCAGTGAGACTGGACCTAACAATGTGTGTAATCCGTTTCGACTGACGGCAGAGAAATATGGACTTAACTAGCAGAAAGCATTCAAGACTGAGGATCGTTTTGTGAGAGAGGGATGTATGCATGTTTCGAATTACTGCGAGAGTAAGAGGAAATAAAATTCAAATGTAGTAAATAGCAGAGACCTAATCCGCGCAGTACTAAAATTTAAATGTATCTTGCCTGGAGGTAAATGGAGGCGAGTTGATAACTGGTGAAGTTTCTTGTCTCAGTCTATTGGATGTCGAATATCATCTCAAAGTAGGAAATACGGAAGATCATCGTGCACGAGTGTCACTAAAGATCATACTATTCCAGGAAAAGTCAAGGAGAGAAATTCACCCAATAGGGGATGCTAAATATCTGATGACTGTTGTAACTGTGGTGCTCTGTTTCACATCCTAAATGTGTCAGACAACCAGCCTCAAAGTATCAAACTCATTAGTCGTTTCATAGCTTAAGAGAATCCTAAATTACATATGGTTAAAACGGAGCATCGTGTCAGCTAGACTGAGTCAGCAGAGAATTACAGCTTGGTACGAAGCAGCCTTCCTCCTGCCGACGGTGTGTGACGTCAGCAGATCCGTCAATATATGTGCCTTCTTACATAGTCTAGAGGCGGTCGGTGAAATCTGTAGGTATGCAAATCTTAGGCTATCGATTTCACGGTGTAAAGGGAGACACGATAAGAGATATTATATCTTGAACTAATTAGTAATACGACTGCACGATAATTACACACGTTTTACTTTTATCCTCAAAAGATTTAATTCCAAGCCATAGCGAATAATCATCCCCTGGGTGGAAACATTACTTTAGCCCAACTGCAACGTGTCGCCACTTTTCATGTACGAAACTATTGATTGCATCCTATTGTGAGGGTGTGGAAGTGAATCCACAGCAGAATATTATATCTCCTTGGCCCGACTGCACAGATTGTACATTAACATAAAATAGTTCCAGTACACAATTCTGTTTGCAAACGTGACTGTAGAACACGAATGGTATGAAATTATTAAATTGAACTAGTGACTGGTGTGAATTTAAATAACTACAATACCACGACTAGCAGGTTTGAATTCGAATATATTATGACCGAACGATAAAGAGTTGCCAGACAAATAAAGTATCATCTGGATACGAAAAAGAAGAATAAAACCTAGTAACCTAGATGGGGGCATACAGCGTCTGTCGCTTTACAACGCCAGTCGCTTTCGCCATTTCAGCATGAGGTCATACGAAACAGTAAACAGCTAGTTTCACGCTCGCTGGTGGCGAATTCAGCGCAAAAGCTGACACAGTCACATACCGCATGTAACCAAACAGCTCCAAACGCAGTATATATGGACGCTACCAAAGGGCTTGAATGAATGAGTTCCAGCCAGCACCACAACTGCATCCTCCTAGCTACTCGGATGATCAACAGCCGACAACAGAAACTACGTGAGTGACAACTAAGCAGGCGCGCTAAGAAAAGAAAAACAAACCTTATGGGTTTCTGGACTGCGATTAGTGGTTTGATTTGTACAAATATTCCTCTATACGTTTGTGATTTCCATTGAGACATGCATCTGAACCTAGAGGTAGGATTACAGCCATAGAAACTGGTTCCCCTTCATGATTCGTGGCATGGAAAAACATCGTTAGATGCTCCTGTGTGTTATCTAATCCTAACAGAGTGTTAGGTCTGTGTGACCATTTGTTTTCATAATTAGTTGAAGTATGACGTAGGGTAGAAATGTCGTCTGTGTTTTACATATACGATGTGTGGGTTTTCATACACTAGTAGTAAGCAGGTGTCTGTGCTTCTCAGCACACTGTAGACAGGTGTTTCTTTAGCTTAGTATATCAGGAGATCAGAAAGCTAAGATCATCAGTCTCCTATTCACTCCCCCCATGAGTCTGCATATTGAGATATTGAGTAATGTTTTGCACGCAAATGGAAGAAAGCGTTAAAAATATTTGCATGAAACTGCATCACATCTACATCGATACTCCGAAAGCCGCCTTATGGTGTGTGGCGGAGTGTACCCTGTACCGCTACTAGTCATTTCCTTTCCTGTTCTACTTGCAAATAAAGCTAGGAAGAAACGACCATTCATATGCCTCCGCATGAGGCCTAATTTCTTGTATCTTCTCTTCGTAGTCCTTACGGGCATTGCTTGATGGTGGCAGTACAATCGTCCTGCAGTCATTTCAAACGCTGGTTCTCAACATTTTTTTCACTGCTGTTTCTCAAAAAGAACGTCACCTACCCTCCAGGGATTCCCATTTCAGTTCCCGAAGCATCTCCGTAAGACTTGTGTGGTGTTGAAACCTACTGGTAACGTATCTAGCAGCCTGCCTCTGATCTGCTTCGATGTCTTCCTTCAGTCCGACCTGGTGCGGATCCCAATCACTCGAGCAGCACTCAAGAATATGTCGCACTCGCGTGCTATATGACGTCTCCTTTGCAGGTCATTGCTAACATTCTCCAAATAAACCGAATTAGACGATTCGTCGTCCCTACCACAGCTCTCACATGCTCGTTCCACCTCATTTGGCTTTGACTGTGTCAAGCAGGACACTGCTAATACTGTGTGCAAAAATTACAGGTTTGTTCTTCCTACTCATCCGCATTAACTGAAATTTTTCTACGTTTCGGGCTAGCTGCCATTCATGACATCAACCGGAAATTTTGTCTAGTCGTCTTGTATCTTTCTACAGTCACTCAACTTCGACATCTTACCATACAGTGCGGCATCATCAGCAAATAACCGCAGACTGCTGGTCAGTCTGTCCAACAAACCATTTAGGCCTATGTATATAGAGAAAAACATCGGTCCCATCAGATTTCCCTGCGTCACTCCTGCGACACCCTTGTCTCTGATGAACACTCACCGTCGAGGACAACATACTGGGTTCTGTTACTTAAGAATGGGTAGCCTTGAAGGATGATATAGTGAAGGCAGCATAGGATCAAGTAGATAAAAAAACGAAGGCTAGTAGAAATCATTGGGTAACCGAATAGATATTGAATTTAACTGAAGAATGAAGAAAATATATAAATGCAGTAAATGAAGCAGGCGAAAAGGAATACAAAAGTCTCAAAAAATGAGATCCACAGAAGGTGCAAAATGGCTAAGCGGGGATCACTAGAGGACAAATATAAGAATGTAGAGACAGATATCACAAGAGGAAGATAGATACTGCCTAGAGGAAAATTAAAGGGACCTTTGGAGAAAAGAGAACCATCTGTATGAATATCAAGAGCTGAGGTGATAAACCAGTCCAAAGCAAACAAAGGAAAGCACAAAGGTGGCCGCACGGGATAGCGGCACGGTCCCGGGCGCCTTGCCACGGTACGTGCGGCTCTCACCATAGGAGGTTCGAGTCCTCCCTCGGGCATGGGTGTGTATGTTGTACTTAGTGTAAGTCAGTTTAAGTTAGGTTAAGTAGTGTATAAGCCTAGGGACCGATGACCTCAGCAGTTTGGTCCCATAGGAACTTAACACAAATTTTTATAAAAGGTTGCAGAAAGGTGAAAGGAGTGTATAGAGGGTCTATACAACGGTGATGTACTCGAGGGCAATTTCATGGAAATGGAAGAGGACGTAGATGAAGACGAAGTAGAAGACGATATGATTCTGCGTGAAGAATTTGACTTAGCACTGAAGGACCTAAGTCGAAACAAGGACACGGAAAATGGTTCAAATGGCTCTGAGCATTATGCGACTTAATTTCTGAGATCACCAGTCGCCTATAACTTAGAACTAATTAAACCTAACTAATCTAAGTACATCACACACATCCATGCCCGAGGCAGGATTCCAACCTGCGACCGTAGCGGTCGCTCGGTTCCAGACTGTAGCGCCTAGAACCGCACCGCCACGCCGGCCGGCGAAGGGCACGGAAGTAGACAACATTCCATTAGAACTACTGATAGCCTTGGGAGAACCAAGCCTAACAAAAGTCTACCATCTGGTGAGAAAGATGTATGGGACAATCGAAATACCCTCAGACTTCAAGAACAATATAATAATTCCAATCCCAAAGGTAGTAGGTGTTGATAGGTGTGAAAATTATCGAACTGTCAGTTTAATAAGTCACGGCTGCAGAATACAGACACAGATTCTATACAAAAGAAAGGAAAATGTCGTAAAAGACAACCACGGGTAAGATCAGTTTGGATTTTGCAGAAATGTTGGAACACGTGAGCCATTACTGACATCTTAGAAGACAGGTTAAAGAAAGGCAAATTTATATTTCTAAGATTTGTAGACTTAGACAAAGCTTTTGACAATGTTGACTGGAACACTCTCTTTCAAATGCTGAAGGTGGCAGGTTTAAAACACAGGGAGCGAAAGGCAATTTACAATTTTGTACATTAAACAGAAGACAGATATAAGAGTCGAATGGCATGAAAGGGAAGCAGTGGTTTGGAAGGGAGTGAGACACGGTTGTAGCCTATCCCCGATGTTATTCAATCTGTATATTGAGCAAGCAGTAAAGGAAAGAAAAGAAATTTTGGAGCAGGATTTGAAATCAATGGATAAGAAATAAAAACTGTGAGGTTTGCCGACGACATTGTAATTCTGTTAGAGACAGCAAAAGTCCTGGAAGACCAGCTTAACGGTATGGACAGTGACTTGAAAGGATATAAGATGAACATCAACAAAACCAAAACGAGGATAATGGAATGTAGTCGAATGAAACCAGGTGATGCTGAGGGAACTAGATTTAGAAATGAGACACTTAAAGTAGTAGATGTGTTTTGCTTTTTGGGGAGCAAAATATCTGATGGTAGTCGAAGTAGAGAGGATATGAAATATACATTGGCTATGGCAAAGAAAGATTTTCTGAAGAAGAGATATTTGTTACGATCCGTATAGATTTAAGTGTCAGGAGGTGCTTTCTGAAAGCATTTGTACGGAGTGTAGCCACGGATGGAAGTGAATCATGGATGATAAACAGCTTAGACAAGAAGAGAATAGAAGCTTTCGAAGTGTCGTGTTACAGAATAATGTTGAAGATTAGATGGGTAGATCACGTAAATAATGAGGAGGTACTGAACAGAATCGGGGAGAAGAGGAATTTATGCCACAACTTGAATAATAGAAGGGATCGGTTGGTACGAGACTTTATGAGGCATCAGGGGATCACCAATTTACTTTTGGACGGAAGTGTGGAGGGAAAAAGTCGTAGAGACAGGCCGAGGGATGAATACACTAAGGAGATTCAGAACGATGCAGGTTGCACAAGCTTTTCGGAAATGAAGAGGCTTGCTCAGGTTAGAGTATCATGCAGAGCTGAAACGAACCAGTCTGTGGACTGAAGACCACAAGAACACAACATGATAGGTGAGGGGCCAATGCCGAAGGCTACTATTTGTAAAATCGAACTGGTATTCCATCCGAACCTGATGATTTATTTCCTTTCAAATCTTTCAGTTGTTTCTCCACTCCAGTTACGCTTATTACTATGTCATACATACTGGAGCCTGTCCGACGTAAAATGATGGTACGTTTGTACGATTCTCCTGTAGTTGGTGTTCTCATGTTATACGCTAGCCGCCACCTAGGAACTTCTCAAAGGAAGTTTGGAAACATGAAACTTCCTGGCAGATTAAAACTGTGTGCTCTCCTGCGAACCTTGCAGAATTAGCACTCCTGAAAGAAAGGAAATTGCGGAGACATGGCTTAGCCGACTTCGAGTCTCGATCCGGCACACAGTTTTAATCTGCCAGGAAGTTTCATATCAGCGCACACTCCGCTGCAGAGTGAAAATCTCATTCTGGAAACATCCCCCAGGCTGTGGCTGAGGCATGTCTCCGCAATATTCTTTCTTTCAGGAGTGCTAGTTGTGCAAGGTTCGTAGGAGAGCTTCTGTAAAGTTTGAAAGGTAGGAGACATACTGGCAGAAGTAAAGCTGTGAGGACGGGGCGGGAGTCGTCTTTGGATAGCTCCGATGGTAGAGCACTTGCCCGCGAAAGGCAAAAGTCCAGAGTTCGAGTCTCGCACCGAAACACAGTTTTAATCTGCCAGGAAGGTTCAAGTTTGGAAAGGTTGTCACTCTACAACAAAACTGGCGGAGGTAAATACCTAGAAACTATCGTTGACTGGGTGCCGCGGCAAACTTATCCTATGAATGACTAAATGGATGTGGCAGGAAATTCATCACCCTGATGGACAAAGTGGGGGGAAAATGTACAGAGCTGTCGGCGCAGGCAGCCTCAAGGGTACTCACGCTGGAGTCTGGTACCCTTTGGGACGATGGGTGAGAGATGAGTCGGAGGATTATGAGAGGAGTCGAAGTATCCACAAGCGTCCTGACATTGTCTTATGCAGGCTTGTCATTTCTATTGAATTTTGCAGACTTTTCGTCTGGTCCATGCATTCATTCAGTTTTACCCTGTTATCCTGTGACATCCTGAGTCAAACGACCCTTACTGTTGTTCTATGCTTGAATCTTTAGGCACCCGCCTGATTCACCTCGTCTCACCTCAAATTCCGAATATAACATAGACAATGAGGGGTCATGATCGCAACAATAAATGCGGTGTGCACGTTAGGAACCTTCAGGTATCCGCTCTCTGGGAGGACAATAGCACCGTATCGGCCGCTATGCAGCGGTTTTACCTGACGAGTACGTAGGGAGGTTTATAATTTCTTAGATATTGTAAGAAATCTAATATTTTCCAGCTCTGTGCTTTATCATTTTAGTTTCCTACATTTTGGCACCTAGTGTATGTCCATTAACTTTTCATTTCCTTATGTTACTGCAATTAAGTGTTATTCAGTATTTTATATAAGTCTGCACGCAACCCGTGCACATTATAAAAACTGGTTGTATGTATGTACATCCCACATCTTCTCGTAAACCACTGGACCGATTTTAAACACACTGGTACGCATATCAATCGCTGATAGGCAACAGTCGCTGAGTGGGGGAGCGGGGGTGGGGGACAGAACCATCTACCGGTTTCAGGAGATATTGTATCATAAACAATGAGATGCGTGGAAAACTGCTGAATTATGCTTGACCTTTAAATTGATTGCTTCTTTGCTACTCACCCCACTCCCAACATATTTTGCAGACAGTATCCACATATATCGCAGAATGTACCTACAGAAATCTATCACTGTACGACACATATTTCTAGAGATATGAAGTCATAAACATTGATATGTGTGAAGAACGTAGGCTTCTTGCAAAAAGTTTTAATACATTTATTCTTTTTCGTTACTACTATGACACTCCTACAGTTGAGTCAACTTCAAGAAATCCCTGTCGTCTGGTTGTGCATTTGACAACTTTCAAGTACGAGACGCAAACGGCCATAGGCGAAAATGATAGCATTCTGTAGAGCTATGATGAGGCGTTGCCATGGAGGCTTGTACAAAACTGCGTTGTAGACGTGTGAAGGAACAGCGTCTTACTGACAGAAACAGTCTGGGACACTGTTATTATACAGTGTATGACTGTTTCATATTGTAAAAGATTTTTTTCACGAATACACAGAAATCAAACATTTTTGATATGACGCTACGAATAAATTTCATTTTTTTTTATTTTCGCTTCCAATAGAAAAATTACAAAATGAATACCTGGGCCCCACAGGTTTTTCACCTACTTGCCTATAAAACAGAGTTTCAATTTTCCCTAATTGCTAGTGGAAAGTAAGTTAATATCGATTTCATATTATCGTTATATGTCATTCTTCGGACAGCAAGTGTACGTTAAAGCAAGCTTCAGAGACAGCTGCTTGTCACTCGGGCAAACCTCTAAGGTGATCGCGGTCGCCCTCCACTTGGTCCCTTTGAAAGCATGTAAGCTTTGCCGATTATACTTCCAGCTTGAGCTTTGTGACCTTTCACGTATTTTAAGGGCTGTACTCCACTCAATGTTGTTTGAGTATAGCTTTTACCTTAAGCCAGACAATCTCTCAATCAGATAACCTTTCATCTCGTTTTCCATTACTCAAATAACCTTGTGGTAAGCGATTGTCACGTCTATAGGTTACAGGCTACATACCCATCGGTATCGAATGCACATGGCTGGTAGTGTAGCACTTCATGCGGATCGCAATTGCTCATCTTGTTGTTAAAACTTTCGGGACCGACAAAACTTTGGTTGATCAAGATGCCTCTTTGAAAACTCATTGCGAAACACGTATTTCTAAAAAATTTGAGAGATTTTATTGAACTAAGGATGCCCTGTGGCCTAGGGATAGCGTCTTTGGCTACTAATAAAACGACCTTGGACCAGGATTCGGCCACATCCAGCGATCGAATTTTCAGTAGGAAAACCATCAGCAATGGTCACCGAAGGCTACCAGAGCACAGGCAGTCACTCTTCATCAGCCAACGATATTCTCAGCGTGACGGACGACGGTTGTGGTAGAAAAAAGGCCCTAAATGTCGGGATAATAAGTAACGATTAACGACATGAGGTTTCAGAAGCCACATCTAAATAAATATTACATAATAAGTATGAGCAGAACACTCTGTCAGTTAGTGAATAAAGAGTAATGATGATCAGGCCATCGCTCAAAGATTACGGATTAGTCCCCCACATTCGGAACTCATACAGGGGAGATCCTAGTGGGTAGTGAATGTGGGAGAAAGATTGAATAACCAGTTCTAGTTTCACCTTCTCCGAGTTGCAATGTGGGATCTTAAAAGTTTACTTCTGATAGGGAAGGTAGAAAATGTTATAATGCTCATTCTGGATATAGTTTGTGTGTCAGTGAAGCGAAATGAACGGAAGAAAAGATTTTCTAGTCACACGAATATAAGGAATATCACCAGCATTAGAAAGTGGTATACAGGTTTGGGACTCTTTATTAATAGGATGGCAAGGCCGAATCTGATTTAAGCCATCATTAATAGTTCAGATGTACAATCCCAGATTTCTGCATTGACACGGTGCCCCATACTAACAGACTGTTAACCAAGGTCCAAGTATACACAACAGGGTCCCAGACATGTGAGTGGCTCAAAGACAAGTTACGTAATAGAATCCAGTACGTTGTCCTCGACGGCGAGTGTTCATCAGAGGCAGGATTGCCCAACAAAAGTGTAATCGGTCCGCTCTTGTTCTTTACATAAATTGTGTGACGAACTGAGTGAGTAGCTAACTGTGGCTGTTTGCTAATGACGCTGCGGTGTACGGGAAGATGTATTTGTTGGGTAACTGTAAGAGGATACGAGACGGCTTACGAGTAGACAAATGTCCTATTTCGTGTGGTGAACAGCAGCTTGATGTAAATGTGGAAGCTAATGCAGACGAGTAGGAGGAAAAATCCCATTACATCCTAGTACAGCATTGGAAGTGTGTTGCGTGCACAGTCACGTCGATTAAATACCTAGGCGTAGCATTGCAAAGCAATCGAAAATGGAACGAGCACGTAAGGACGGTATTAGGGAAGGCGAATGGTCCAATTGAGTTATTGGGAGAATCGTAGGACACTGTAGTTCATCAATAAAGGAAAATGCATGTAGAACACCCGTGCGACACATTCTTGAGTACTGCTCAAGTGTTTGGAATCTCCGCCGGTTCGGATTAAGACTGCTGTCGAGGTAATTCAGAAGCTGTATCTGTCTGCGATAACTTTGATCAACACATGATTTTACCGGGATGCTTTGTGAGCTCCACTGAGAAAATTTAGAAAACCGGTTTCTAAGCTGACTGCACAAGGATTCTACTGTCGCCGCCGCACATTTCGCGTAAGGACGACAAAGATAAGAAAAATTGGGGCCCTTATGGAGGCAAATAGACGGCTGTTTCTCCCTCGATCTGTATGCGAGTGGAACAGGAAAAGATGTGAGTAATAATATTACAAGGTACTCTCCGCTATATGCCTTATAGTGACTTGTAGAGTATCTGTTTTGATGTAGACGTAGATACGGTATGCAGAAGATGAGTTAGAGATATACGTCGGCACTGAACGGGTAACCCAGTAAAATATAGAAGAGATGAGAGTATGATGAACGTGGTGGATTGTATCGTTGCTATAGGGGAAGGGATAGCAAACAGAGTCCTGAGAGAATATGGGCTCGATAGTAGTAATGAGACTACAGATAAAAGTATTTAATTCTGCAATACGCTTCAGCTGCAAATAATGAACACAATGTTCAACAATCACAGCAGGACTACTACTACATGAAAACGCTTGGAGACGCAGGCATCTACTCCTGGATTATATCATGGTGGGACAGAGATACCAATATAACATACCAATAGTTAACAGTAATGCACGCTTTACTGATTTGAATTACCATTTAGTGGTGCTGTATATGCTACAAACTAAATCCATATGAAATGGACAATGTAGAAGAGATGTTTAAATCTCATTGACTATGTAATACATCTGCAGTTAAAGTCCTTTACGCACAGAATAACCGATGAGAATATAATTCTAGGTGTACCTGTAAGATAATTATATTTTTGTTGTAGCTTCTGTTTCCAGTAATTTATGGACACTCAAATACTGTATGGGACGATGACAAGTACGCTGTATGTTCGTGAAGTACAAGTTATTAGTCAAAATTTTCACGAATAACTATATAACTTAGCAACGGATACTTACTGCTTCAACTGAATGATGGGATACCAAGAAGTTCTGTAGAGCTACTTGACTGCACAGTTGCCAGTATCTTGGCGTACACACTATGCAACTAATGACGTAAAAACGGCTGGCTCCTGCACAGACGTCTCGGTGACGCGTCGTCGATACGCGCCTGCTGCTGTCTCTAATTAATTACGTCAATGTACGCTACCTCCATTACTTAAATGAGCGCAGCTCGTACGATATCGACAACCGAACATTATGCAGCAGCGTAACGAGTTGACTGCATAAAACTGAATCGTTGAAAAATGATTAACGTGAAGAATGTGGAGGTTGAGGAGTTACTTATTACTTTAAATTGAGTGTTAGATCAGTATTTTCAATGGTTAGTTTAGCTGTTTCTTTACTTCCATTATTTCATGAAGTAGCTATCGCGGCAGTACCGCAAAGATGACTTAGTAACCAGAATCAACTACAAAAAGACGGCCGCTGTGGCCGAGCTGTTCTAGGTGCTTCAGTCTGGAACCGAGCGACCGCTACGGTCGCAGGTTCGAACCCTGCCTCGGGCATGGATGTGTGCGTTGTCCTTAGGTTAGTTAGGTTTAAGTAATTCTAAGTTCTAGGGGAATGATGACCTCAGATGTTATGTTCCACAGTGCTCAGAGCCACTTGAACTATTTCTGAACTACAAAAAGCGTTTGTCTGTGAGGACTGCGGGAACCGTAGTTTGGTGCTCCCGAGGTTCCGGACGAATGAGGGCATCCCTCACACACAAAGGATGCTGGAGCACAGCTTTCAAACAGACTGTTTTGGTGTCGAACTGGAGGGTCACTGGTTTGCTACTTGGTAAGATGATTCGTGTTGTTGTAATTCATGGTAGGCATTGCGAAACTGCAAAATTTGGTCGTTGATCATTCGGTGAGGTAGTTACGTTTTATCATTAAATTTTAATCAGTTCAAGTTGTGTAATTGCTATGGACAGTTGGAATAGACTTGAGATACTTGTTTCATTAGTAATATTTTGTTTCTCTGCGAGATCAGTAGCTGAGAGGCTTGTAACAGAATTCGACTTAGTCACTTAATCTGAAGACTATTACAGTCAGTTCAGTCCCTTTTCCATGTGTTTAATTTCCTAAATGCCTTGTATCAACTATACAGGATTCGTTCACATTATAAGTACGTATTTAAGTTTTAGCTAACGTGTATCGCTTGTAAATTAAGGCAGCCATGTATTATTTTATTTACTTGGTGTCACAAGTCGGTTGTACGACGTGGTATCTAAATACTCCCACGTCGTACGATTTCCTTGCCACTGGTTTGTTATTTATAAGCATTACCATGACTGATACTCTGCAGCTATTATACGATCTCACCATGCCGTACGGTAATTTTGGCTCTACGAAGAGAGAAATTCCAACACTTTCACATGATATTTCAAATCAAAGATCACTTTCAGTATTATCAATATGACGTATGCCCTTCTACGAACGCATTTTTCGGGGTAAGTATGACACTGTAGCAACTTGCGGAGACGATGTACTTGGCTCTACACAACTGTACGTGTTCGATGTTTCGTATTTGACCATCACGATTACGAATCAGTGGACACTGTTTATAGGTCGAGTTGCTAAAATACATTCACTATTGCTGAAATATTACAGATCGTTTTTCTTTCATACTTACGTTCAGTTTACATCATCTATGCTCACTATTTAACATAGAGCTACTGAAGTAAGTGTGAACAGGTACTACTATTTTTCATCTTGTAGGTCGTTTTTATTGATCTACTTCCTTGTAATTTGGGGTTTACTGTTGATTATTGTGACGGAATGTTGATTATTCGTCTGCTGTCGCTTATCTGGTGAATATATATAGAGATTTCGGCGATTTAGTGGAAAGTTATTATCATTTTTCTACTATCAGCTGTTCCGCTTATGTTCTACAGTGGATTAGTGTCCTATACTGTAGAAGCTTTTTTTTTTGTGTCTCTCGGTATTCATTCATGTGTAGCTCGGTTCTCCTGTCAGGTAAACTCGTCGCAAGTCTTCTAGCTGACGCCACTTTGGCGAATTGTGTGTTCATGATGGAATTATCATGAAGACAACACGACACCCAGTCTCCGGGAGGATAAAATCTTCGAGCCAGCATGGGAATCAAACTCGAGCTCCTAGCATAGTATTTTGCTACTCTGATGACTCACCTATCCCGGTGGACGTTAGGAAATGGAGAGGACTTGTAACGAAAAGCAGTAGTTTGGTAGGAGTCTAGATAGTGTGAGAAGTCCAAATTGGGGTAGCAGACTGATTCTAATAACATTTCACTGTTGTAGTGTTGCTTTGAGGCGGGTGGGGGGGGGGGAGCAGGTGATAAGTAAGGTTGACACTGCAGTCTAGAAGTATACCTGCTGTGATGCTTTGTCAGATAACCCTGCAGAATCTACCACCTGTCATGTTCAAATTGAAAAACCGAATGTTGGACTTATTTGCTTACAGAACTTGATAAGAATATTATCAGCATAAAGGATAAAATAGAGGCTAAGTAACAGAATAAGCGGAATATTTAATGGGCTATGACAAGATATAACAACAATAACAAAGTGACTATAACAAGAAATGGTGCAGGTAAATTAAAAGACCAAGTAGGAGACAAAGCAAAGGCACACAATGAGAAGTTAGAGGTTACTGCTGGCAGATTAAGTGAAAAGGTGGAAACTATTTCAAGAGAGCAGCACACTAACATTAATGCATTAGAAGCACAAATTCAAAATTTAGAACAAAAATTAGACTCCAGTGAGGAAACTGCTTCGGGCAGGTTTACTGTCCTCACTATTTAGGGTAGTCGCATTCTGAGTAGGAGAAAATCTGTACCAGAAAACAGATTTGTTACTGTAGATTTTTAATGAAGAAGTGAATAGATATCATAAGTCATTACAATGAGGTTTCCATGTTTCATTTAATTAGAGGAGTGTGTGAAATCTGAGACAAATCTGTCAGGGAGAATGACACTATTCCAAGTCAGTAATATTAAAGAAAAAGGGTTTACTGAGACACGTCTCTTGGACTTGGTCTGTATATGTTGTCATATGCTTCTACAGTGATGAGCTACCTGTCACATTACTTGTCAATAAAATGGCCTTGACCTTAAGGGTCTCCACTTTTTTCGGCAGTATATTCAAGTTCAGTGAATTTAATTCTTTTATTGCGCCGCCTTCGTTCCAACGCTCACTCACCCCTCTTTACATTCTGTACGCTATAATCTGTAACCCACCTTGCACGTGGAAGTGCATAGTACTGAGACCGATATCTTTTTCATTCTATCCTGCTCCATTTACGAATTATGCATAAGCAAACTGTGAAAAAGCCAGTTCATGAGCTCTGTTTTCTCTGGTTTTCCCACTGTACTCATTTCGCGGAACATATTTGGGAGAAAGCAATGTGTTTTCTGTTTTCAGAAATTTGAACACTAAATCTGCCTGTCAAGCAAATCACTTGTCTTGTAAAGTTTACCACTATAGCTTCATGAGCATCAAGTAACAGTCTGACGCATACTAAACTAAACTGTGACAAAACTTATTGCCCCTCTTTGACTTTTCTATATACTCCTGTGAATATTATCCCAAAACATCGGCAGAATCAGCAACGATCAGCGGGCATGAGCAAGAAGAAGGCCATGAAAATGATGATCTGTCCATTGGCAAAATATTCCGGATTTGGCCCCACATTCGGGTCCCCAGGAGGTGCTGCCGAGTGGGCGGTGATCATGAGAAAGAGATGGAATAACCAATGAAAGGGTGACACTGTACGAGCCGGAGTGTGAAATGTCGGAAGTTTGAACGTCGTAGGAAAGCTAGGAAATCTGAAACGGGGAAATGCAAATGTTCAGTCCAGATATAGAGCAGATCAGTGCACTGAAATGGAAAGGATTTCGGGTCAGACGATCAAAGGGTAATATTAACAGTAACAAAGGATCGTATAACGGGAGTACGATTTGTTATGAATGGGAAAACATGAGAGAGAATGAGTTACTGTAAAGAAATCAGTGATCGGGTTTGTGTCACCATATGCGACAGCAAATCAAAGCGGACAACGATTGTTCAGGTGCAAATGACGACACCGAAAGCACAAGATGAAGAGATACAGAAAGTATATCAGAATACGGCTATTCATCATGTGAAGCGAAATAAAAATCTGATAATCATGAGGAATTAGCACGCGAATGTATGGAACGGAGCAGGAGAAAGAGCTCCTGGAGAATGTAGGATAGGTCGCAGAAGTGAGAGAGGGGAAAGACAAGTTGAGTCCTGCAAGAAATTTCAGGTGGTGCTAGCGAATACTCCGTTCAAGAGTCAGAAGACGAAAAGGTGCTCTAAGAAAAGAGCCAGAAACACGGGAAGATTCCACGGTCAGACACAGATTCGTAATTCAGGTATTGGATTGTAAGGCGTAAGGTTGCGCGATATTTCTGTAGCGGAGAATGATACGACGCTTTTGGAGATCGCTAATGGTGGGGAACTCCTGTAAAGAATGTCCCACTAGGCAATTCAATTGAAAAGGATTGGACATCGCTAAGAAGGGCAGTCGCAGATGTTAGACTGTCAGACATCGATACAAGGTAGGTAACTCCGAAGAAACCCTGGGTTACAGAAGAAATATTGTAACTGAGGAGGAAGTTCATAAATGTTCAGGGAGAAACAGTAGAACAGCAACATAAATAATTTGATAATGAAATAAAGAGAAAGTGCACGGCAGCCAAGGCAAAATGGTGACAGGAAAAATCTGAAGGAGCCGTAAAAGAAATTACCGTCAGAAGGACTGACTCAGCATATAGAAAAGTCAAAATAACTTCCTTGTAATGAAAAGCAAGGATTCAACGGGAATTCCTTTGTTAGAAGCAGATAAAACAGCGAATAGGTGGAAAGAGCGCACTCAACGCCTGTATTAGGGGGGACTGCTCTTCTGACTTGATAAAATACGGAAGTCGGTAATTGACACGTAAAAATTTCGGCATTAGAATCAGAATTTAAACCAGCTCTGGAAGACTTGAGATCAAATAAAGTAGCTGGGATATAAAACATTCCCTCGTAATTTCTAAAATCATTGTGGGAAATGGCGACGAAACGACTATTCAGGTTAGTGTGTAGACTCCATGACACTGGCGATATACCATCAGACTTTCTGAAAAATGTCGTCCACGCATTGTCTAAGATAGCAAGGGCAAATGGATGCGAAAACTATCGCACAATCAAGTTAACATTGCGTGCATTCAAGCCGCTGACGTGGGTAATGTACAGAAGAACGGAAAAGAAAACTGAGGCTATAATAGATGACGATCTGTATGGCTATAAGAAAGGTACAGATAACAAAACGGCAGTTTTGACTTCGCGCTTTATATGAGAAGCAAGACAGAAGGAAAATCAGGATATGCACATAGGATTTATGGAAGAAGCGTTCGAAGATGTGAAATGGTGAAAGTTCCGAGAATAATAGATGTAAGTTACAAGGAATTACGGGCTTGTATACAATATTCATAAGGACCAGGAGGGAGAAAAAGATAGGAAGACCATAAACAAAATACTCGGATACGAAAGGGTGTAAGGCAGGTATTCAGTATTTCGCTCCTACTGATCGATTTATACTTCGAAGAAGCAATGACGGAAGGTTCAAGAGTGCCATTAAAATTTAGGGCGAAAGGATAGCAGTGACGAAATTCGCTGATGACATCATTATTCTCAGTGAAAGCGAAGAAGAATTACAGGATCAGTTGAATCGAATGAATAATGATAACAGACTGTGGATTGAGGATAAATGAAAATAAGACAACGAAATGACATGCAGCAAAAATGTGAATAGTGAGAAATTCAACATGAAACTGACGGCCACGAAGTAGGCGAAGTTAAGTAGTTCTGCATAAAATTCTGACTAGCACAGACAAAGGTGGTATTTCTATCCAAGAGCATTCTATTGGTATCAAACGTATGCTTTAATCTGAGTTAGTATTTTCTGATAATATATGTTTGGAACATGGCATCGTGTCGTAGTGAATCATGGACAGTGGGAAAACTGGAACAGAAGGCAATCGAATCGCTTGATATGTGATGGTACAGATGAACGATGGATATCAGATGGACTCAGTGTGTCTGACTCCGTGGGTGCTCTAGTGTTCGCCGACCGCACGTCACCCGCTCCCCTCCCCCTCCCCCCCCCAACCTTCAAAATTTTATTGTAGTAAGCAGTCTCTGACCTCTCCCCCCCCCCCCATTCCTAATCGAAATGTTTCAGGTTCGCAGTACAAACACAACGTGGGCAACATAAATGAAACAGAATAGTTGAAAAACAGAGTAAGTAGGGAAAACTGAAAGCTGTCAGTTCTGCTGTCGCGTTGGTACTTGCAAGTAAGTGGCTGCGGTTTTCCGTCCTCTGGGAACGTATAACAAGTGCTTAACAGGATAATGATTTCAGCCGCCTGATTTGCGTCGATGGATATTCACTCACTCAGCAACGTTCTTAGTGGAGTAGTATGTTTTAGTTTATTTTTTATTGCGTAATACAGATTCAATATAATTGTTTACTGTCACCATTTATTTTGTTTATTTCTTTGTTGTAGTCAATTTTTGTAATGCATAAAGTCTTTGTTCGCTCATCAGTGAATAAAAGTGATTCGGCTGTGACATTTCCTGGCAGTGGTTGAGATGGCTCCGATCCAGCTGCTTTATCGAATGAAAAAATGAAAACTGGTCACATTGGTGGAGGCCGTTCTTTCAAAAGACTTCGGAAACACGAAGATAAGTGAATGCTGTATGACAAAAAGTGTGGCAAATAGTTTTACTCTGTGTGCGATTAAATGAGTTCCTTTTGCGAAGAAAACTAAACTCAACGAAAATACGATAAAAGCATTCGATCACGTCGAGTTTTGTGCTTGGAACAAAGATTAGAGGGGCGTACTTGTCATGAAAAGTTGTAATTATCATATGTCTCGCAATATTTAGTCTCAGAGGGTAAGGTGGGAAAATGAAAGTCTGCAAGAGCAGCTCTGTTGAGTGTTATCTACACTGCTTTGTGTCACAGTGCATCGGTTAGTAATCTGTCTCGTGTAGTTGAAAATGTAATTATAATGCATTGTTAGTGTTAGTTTTTGAACATAACTACAATTTTTCCTCTTGGCCGCGGTGTTTATAGTACAAATGGCTATCGGCAAATATGTCAGACGAAGTAAGTCGTGTTGTGGCTCACGATCTATGTAGTTTCAAAAAGGTTGTAATATGTTGACAATACTATTCGATAATTGTGGATGAAAATATTCATGTACGTCGACACGAGAAAGTCCACAATAAAAAGTGGAGTATCAAATATTCATGGCATTTATACTTTTTGTTCTCATTCACCTAGTTTTTCCATACATGTCCTGTGTTTCATTTGTGACTTTTGGCTATTTTCCTTAGTTATAATGTAATCGTAAACATTAATCTAGTTTAACTTCTTGTTCTTGAAACCGGTCGCCAATTTTAGTAACTCAATTTTAATAAGTCTTATGTTTCAGTTAAAGTGATTTGTACAAAATTTACTGTCTTCAGAGTATTAGTAATGTTATTAGACTATTAGTAATGTTACCAGCTACAAGCAACACCTGCTGTTTTTGTATAATTTATCGTTAATTGTCAATTTCATTTGTAAAACGAGTCCCAACATTCGAAAAATATGGATAACAATCTTATACAATTATTCTCATGCTCACTATTGCCTACTACAAGCATTGAAGTGGCAGGTGTGGACCACTGGCGGCGTCAGTTACCGCTATGATTCACTAGCTGCTGCGCCTCCACAAGATGTCATAATGTTTTCATCCCAGCCGAGACAGCTGTTTTTCTACATACTATCAGGAGTTCAACATTTGTAAGTTGCTACTATACTATACTTACGAAACTCTGATACCGCAGTTTCGAGTTCTTTGGCTTATCCAGATTATTTTTCAGGTTCAAATAATATACCTCTCAGTGATGACTCATAATTATCTAAGATTAATGATACAGCTTTGGATATCCATTTCGTTTGATATCACATGATTTGCTTTCGGTCTATCAGTGGTCATAATTTTTCTATTAATAAATTATTTTCTTACTACTATGGCCTGTTTGATGAACCTTGTGGCCATTCCATGAACCACTCCACTAGAACTCCCACCAACTAAAAAATCTGAAAATATAAAAAAGAAATTCTGGAAGATTTAAATTAGAAATTCGATATCATGAAATTCTTGATCATTATTTTTAACCTTCTTCATCACTTTATATCTCAGTTTAATAACACAATCTTCAAAAAATTGAAAATCCTAACCATTAAGTAATTTCAAGTATCTGTTTGGCAAAATAATTTTCAATTTATTATAAGGCACCATGCAAATTTTTCACCATATCTAGTTTTGAAATATTTACAGCCATAAATGTAATATAAATTTTTTACTTCTAACTCAATATTTTAAAAAAAAATTTAACTCATTGCATTACTGAGCTTCTTCCATAGATCCTCCATTTATGTAGAATAAAATTTTGTTAAGATTAAAAGTTTTCACTCAAAATTCTGTGTTGATGACCATGTGTTAAATTTTTTAATACCATACAAGCGTACGATTCGGAATTTTATCACTGAATCTGGGACATGGCTTTGTTGTTGTTTTCTCTGTACTTAATACATACATTCTCACACAACATGTTTATGACATAGCTAATGTGGACTCTATGAGTAAAAGGCAGTGTCCTGACTGACCATCTGGCTGACTGTCTCATCATCACCCAGCCCAAACTGCTGAAGATAGAAACTTGAAGGTTGGAGACAATGTCGACATTATACTGTAGACGTCATTGTAGAAGACGTTTATCCAAATTTCAATAATAAAGGGGAGAAATAAGTGTTGAAGTTTTTTCCAGGAATGTCGCTATTAATGTAATTTTTAAGCTAGACCTTCGAAAATTGGCATATGGTTTCTCAGTCGGAGATAAAGAAATACACATTTCAGCTTTTTCTTTAAATTTGACCCTATAGGGGTGAAATAGTGAGTGAAACCTTTTTTTGCAAATGCATTATTGTTAAAGAACAATTTAAGCATTTTTAAAGCTGTATTTATGAACACAGGTATTTGACTTACATGTTACAATTAAAAAAATATGTTTCTGTGTTCTCAGAAACTGAACCCCTAAAGGAGTGTAATAGGAGATGATATATTTCATGAAAATATTTTATTATGAAAGCATTTCTAAGGCTATGTATATGAAAATTTAAATTTGGCTTATGACTTAGAAATTAAAAAAATGTATATCAGTTCTTTGGAAATTCAACCCCTTGAGGGTGAAATCGGAGACGAAATTTTTCATGGAAATATTTTATCGTGCCAGCATTTTTTAACATAAATTTACAGAAATTTGTATTTGGTTTATGTGTTAAAAATAGAGCATATCCATCTTACTCTTCTTGGAAATTCAAACCCTAAGGGAGTGAAATAGGTGGTGAATAGTTTTATGAAAAAAATTTCATTGCAAAAGCATTTTTAAAGCTAAGTCTTGGAAAACTGGTATTTGGCTTATCGGTTGGAGATGAAAAATTATGTGTTTCAGTGATTTTGGAAATTCAGCCGCCAAGGAAGTGAAAGAGGGACAGACTGATTCACTGATTCATTATCACTGAGTCCAAACTGCTATGGATAGAAACTTGCGGCTTGGAGAGAGTGTGGGACCTATAATATAGTTATCATTTAAGAAGGGACTGTCTGAAATGCCATTCCTAAGTGGGTGAAATAGATGATGAATAGGTTTTTGGAAGTATGTCGCTGTTAATGGAATTTGTGTCGCTATTAAGGGAATTTTGAAGCTAGAACTACGAAAGCTGGTATTTACTTTCTCAATCAGAAAATAAATAATGCATGTTCCAGAATTTTTGTAAAGTCAACTACTAAGGGGGTAAAGTAGTGGGTGAATGTTTTTTGAAAATATATATCTGCTAAAGAACTACTAAATGATTTTTAAGTTTACATCTAAGACACATGATATTTGACATCACAGTTAGAAAAAAATACATGTTACAATGTTTCTGGGAATTCAGCATGTAAGAGTGTGCAGTAGGGGATAAATATTATCAATAAAATACTTCGTAACTTTAAAAAAATCTAAAATTATGAAAAAAGCTAAATTTATGAAAACTGGCATAACTCCTCCGTTAGATGTAAAGAAACGTTTTTATGGGGTCAATGTTGCTATATAAATATCCCCACAACAACGAAAAAAGCCATGATCAATAAAAACTGTCGACTTTAGCTACCAGAATCGTTTCTTGGTCAGAAGAACATGCAAAATATATCATGATTATATAGTCTTAGTGAATGTGAAAAACTTAGAAGCTGTTGCAATTTGTGGAAAACATCAAAATTAGTCTAAGGAAAAGAAATCTCTGTAGACCATATAGCATATGTCAGCAAAGCATCAGTCACTAACCCAGTTTTAAACAAGATGGAAGGGTCTTATATTGACAACACTGTCTGATTGTGGACTCTCTTTAGAAATGCAGCATACGCTCCCAGATAATTATTTTGTGGATCTAAATTCTAAATTTACAGAGGAGAAACTTCATATCTTCCATTCTTCATAGAGATATTCTGTAATTTGGTGTGATCGACCAAGGAAGAGTCAACTGATTAGTTCTGCTTCTTGTCCAAAAAGAAACTGAACTGAAGTAAGGCATATCGAAATCTGCAGAATTTTAGTAATTTGCGATATCTAGTTCAAAGCTGTTCTTTCCATTGAATTCCACTATCTCTATGGTTTGTGGTTATAATATTTGTATGGGACTCTTAAAGTTTTTTGGTCCTCCTTATGCTAGCTGGAGTGATTTTTCTGGTTCTTATCTAACCACAGGAATATGAATTTCCATTTATTCCACATATATTTGTCTTCCGTAGGAAGTGTTGTCACATGTTGAACACCAGCATCATTACAGTCAGACCATCAAAAAATGGCATTTCCAGCATTTCAGGCTCATTTAAAAATTACAGTTAAATCTACTTCTCAAAAAATTTTTTTTGTTGTCTCTCAAAAATCCGCGAAATATTTCCAAACAATAATGTGTTTAATTTCTCCTATTTTTCGTCTTCCTGTCATTAAATATATGACTCTTCGTGGGTTATTCATTGAATGCCAATGAAGTCAATTGCCTAGGGACAGATGAAGAAATAAAACGATGTTACTTTCTAGATAGAATATTGTTTCCATTCTCTATTGTGAAAACCTCACAGAGCTTTGTCACATAGTTGTCAATCAAGTTTTTGTTGGATTTTCCGTCTTATGTTGGATAATCTGTACCACAATGTGCTGAATATTATTAGCAGGAAAAAATTAATTTGTTTTGACAATGTATTCTTTTTCATTAACCACAACTAATGTATTGCTTTTCTTTGACTTTACAAATATGGACTGGTTATTTTTCAGTTTATTATTTATAGATTTTAGATATTTGTCATACTTTATTGTATATTGGAGCTAGGAATATAAGTTTCTCAATGAAAATGACTAGCAAGCTTTACAAATGTCAACTAAGTTAAAATTTTTATGAGTTGATTCAAGTTGAATAAATTTAAGCACATCGTTAACAACATTTTTTATTAGTATCAGTAGCTTGACCACTAAATTCAAGCACACTTCCAATATAATCTTTTACATCTATATATATAATTCAGTATTGCTCTCAATAATAACTGTATTTAAAATTTCATCTGAAACACTGTGAACATTAAGCTTTCAAAGATAATTTTTTTTTCTAAACTGTTTAGACTATATTGACCTACAGAAATTTCTATTGTTTCTCCTTGAGAATATAATTTATTATTTTTTCATATAATTTCTCTAACTTGAAAGTTTGTGTAGAAACCAAGTAGTCTAACATTATTAAAACTGAAATTTCCTAGTAGATTAAAACTCTGTGATGGACCGAGACTTGAGCTAAGGACCTTTGCCCTCTGTGGTCAAGTGCTCTATCAACTGAGCTACCCAAGCATGACTCACTCCCTGTCCTCACAGCTTTACTGCTGCCAGCACCTTATCTCCTACCTTCCAAACTTCACAGAAGCTCACCTGCAAACCTTGCAGAACCAGCACTCCTGGTAGAAAAGATATGTCAGAGACATGGCTTAGCTACGGCCTGGGGGATATATCCAGAACGAGTTCGAGTCTCAGTGTGGCACCTACTTCTAATCTGCCAGGAAGTTTCGTGTCAGTGAACCATCAACTCCAAAGTGAATATCTCATTCATTACTATAACTGTCTCACAGGTAAAGACAATCTATTTTTGAAAAAAAAAGATTGTGTACCTCTCAACTGAAATTTTAACTTATCTAATATTAATAAGTTTTTATAAAATTAAATGGAAATTGATAGGGATCCTAGGACAAATATTACAAAAAATGTATCAAAAAATAAAGTTGTTGGTTTTCAACGAATTCTTTTTGATGTGTATTAATAGTACCAAGAGATTGTGGAAAAACAACATTAACCGCTGACAATTGTTTTAACTTGATAGTGGCTCAACTGGAATAAAATGATGCAATTTAAATTTATTAAAAATGATTGGATCGACCTAAATGTTTGGAGTTGATAAGAATATGTAAAAAAATTGAAGGCTAAAATAATAAAAAAAGCTACTTTTATTGAAAAGAATAGTGACATTTTACAACTGGATGAATATGAGGGTAAACCAATTCTTACGTTTGATGAGTTCATTCGTGACATCAGGATGTAGTGAGAGAATAATTTACTAGTTGTAGTTAAAGGAAATAAACTGTTTTGATTTAGCTGTGACATATTCAAAACGACAAAACAATTAATAAGGCTTATCTACATCTTTCAAATATTATTACACAAGATGATGCAAATTTAATTCACAGGTATCATAGTTTTTTTAGTGGCGATTTAAAATCAGAAGATTTTAAAGACAAACATAGTAAATGTTGGCATGAGGACCAGTTCTTTTTTTTTAATAAACAAGACTAGGAAGCCTAAAAAAGAAAAGTTCAGATATAAATAATTAAATTTCTAAATTAATAAAAATTACTTCTATTAATGTTCTTATCTATAATAAATATTGACAAATTATGGCCAATATGTTGTTAAAAAGCTATACGCAGTTAAAAAACAAAGGAAGAATGTAAACAAAAATTTAAAAACTGGTAGACAAACCTAAAACACAGTATGAATCATATAAAAACTAGATCAATCTCTTATTGACACTCTGTAAGGAATAGGAGATAATGTCTTGAAAGTTGTTGAAGATGAGAGAGGATGAATTACAAATTCTGCCTTATCGACACCACCACCACTATTCTGATGAATCTGACAACGTACCACCCATGAAACACTACAGAAGTGCACAGGATCGCACTATGATAAGTGAATTACAAATATAAGCTGTGATGAAGGGTCATAAAGAGTTTAAAGACAGAAAAGCTCATGGGTGCAATTAAGATAAGGGAGGGTGATGTTATAATATCTATAAGTGAAAGAATACTGGTATATATCAACCATAGTGAAGATCAGGTTTTTGGATTAATACCTGTTTGCTCATTTAAATTTGTAGGCAAGTTCTGAGTAAAATTTAATGGAGATATATTAACAGTGAGTCATAGGATGTATGAAGGTACAAATGAGTTGATTAATCATTTACCTAAAACAGATCTGAAGATATAAATCCAAAAATTGATGCTGTTGATTTATCAAATTATGTAGATATTTTGTACCATTCATAAGCTTTATATGCAGAAAAGAATCCAAATTAAATAAAATGAAGTAGCGGTAAAAACAACATTGCTGCAGATTTAAACTCAAGTGTAGACGAGAAAACAGGTCAAGGTTTAATAGAAAGTGTACAGCAAAACCACTTGACAATACCTGGTTAACTAGCACATGGTGATAAAGGTTGTTGTTGTTGTTGTGGTCTTCAGTCCTGAGACTGGTTTGATGCAGCTCTCCATGCTACTCTATCGTGTGCAAGCTTCTTCATCTCCCAGTACCTACTGCAACCTACATCCTACTGAATCTGCTTACTGTATTCATCTCTTGGTCTCCCCCTACGATTTTTACCCTCCACGCTGCCCTCCAGTACTAAATTGGTGATCCCTTGATGCCTCAGAACATGTCCTACCAACCGATCCCTTCTTCTAGTCAAGTTGTGCCACAAACTCCTCTTCTCCCCAATCCTATTCAGTACCTCCTCATTAGTTATGTGATCTACCCATCTAATCTTCAGCATTCTTCTGTAGCACCACATTTCGAAAGCTTCTATTCTCTTCTTGTCCAAACTATTTACCGTCCATGTTTCACTTCCATACATGGCTACACTCCATACAAATACTTTCAGAAATGACTTCCTGACACTTAAATCTATACTCGATGTTAACAAATTTCTCTTCTTCAGAAACGCTTTCCTTGCCATTGTCAGTCTACATTTTATATCCTCTCTACTTCGACCATCATCAGTTATTTTGCTCCCCAAATAGCAAAACTCCTTTACTACTTTAAGTGTCTCATTTCCTAATCTAATACCCTCAACATCACCCGACTTAATTCGACTACATTCCATTATCCTCGTTTTGCTTTTGTTGATGTTCATCTTATATCCTCCCTTCAAGACACCATCCATTCCATTCAACTGCTCTTCCAAGTCCTTTGCTGTCTCTGACAGAATTAAAATGTCATCGGCGAACCTCAAAGTTTTTATTTCTTCTCCATGGATTTTAATACCTACTCCGAATTTTTCTTTTGTTTCCTTTACTGCTTGCTCAATATACAGATTGAATAACATCGGTGAGAGGCTAAAACCCTGTCCTACTCCCTTCCCAACCACTGCTTCCCTTTCATGTCCCTCGACTCTTATAACTGCCATCTGGTTTCTGTACAAATTGTAAATAGCCTTTCTCTCCCTGTATTTTACCCCTGCCACCTTTAGAATTTGAAAGAGAGTATTCCAGTCAACATTGTCAAAAGCTTTCTCTAAGTCCACAAATGCTAGAAACGTAGGTTTGCCTTTCCGTAATCTTTCTTCTAAGATAAGTCATAAGATCAGTATTGCCTCACGTGTTCCAGTATTTCTACGGAATCCAAACTGATCTTCCCCGAGGTCGGCTTCTACTGGTTTTTCCATTCGTCTGTAAAGAATTCATGTTAGTATTTTGCAGCTGTGGCTTATTAAACTGATTGTTCGGTAATTCTCACATCTGTCAACACCTGCTTTCTTTGGGATTGGAATTATTATATTCTTCTTGAAGTCTGAGGGTATTTCGCCTGTTTCATACATCTTGCTCACCAGATGGTAGAGTTTTGTCAGGACTGGCTCTCCCAAGGCCTTCAGTAGTTCCAATGGAATGTTGTCTACTCCGGGGGCCTTGTTTCGACTCAGGTCTTTCAGTGCTTTGTCAAACTCTTCACGCAGTATCGTATCTCCCATTTCATCTTCATCTACATCCTCTTCCTTTTCCATAATATTGATAAAGGTATAAATTCATTAAATGGAGCTTGTAAAAAGCATCATATAGTATACACAGTTAATGATGATTAACAATTTAGACATCAAGTCGATAAAGAACTTCAGTTAGCTACAAAAGAGAGAATGTATGCCAAAGATACATTACTTGGCGTAAAATCAGCAGCAAGAACAGTTGGAGAAAAATGTATAGGAAACGAAAATTCATTGTAGATGTTGATGAAAACACGATGCATAAATATACTAATCATTCATTGTATAAATTGACTGTATAAATGATTAAGTCCTGCATTGATTATATTTTGCTACCTGAAACCAAACAATAGCCGGTTAAAATTAAACTAAATCATCATCAGTTCATATGATTAATAATTTTAAACTGACAGACAGGTAAAATAACTGTTGGTAATCTACTCATAACACTAGGAATAGTTGTTGGAATATTATCATTACTATTATCTGCACTGTAATATTCACAACTATTTGTTCATATGTTGGTGGAGCAGCTGATATGGCAAAAGCAGCAATGGGTAAGAAAAATGGTGATGCAGAATTAGAAGAACCAAAAGAAATAATTTAGCAATGGGGAAGAATATCCTCAACTGTTCAGTAAAATTTGATATAGAAAAAGTTGCTATGAAATTAAAAATTAAACACTTGTGTGGTTTATTCATGACTGATAAAGTACCTAATAAACAAAATATATTTGTGGACTAGTTAATTTGGTTACATCTGATCATGTACATACACATTGGATGAGTTGTCATGTGAATAATGATAAAAAATTTGTATTTCATTAATTTGCTGACAGTTTACGAAACCAACTAATTAACTACTTGGAAAAAATGAATTTTACTTCAGTACCGAGAGAAAAGATAATACTAATGTCATATATATGGTCATGTATGTATACTTGTTTTAAAGCTAGTGTCAGATAATTATAGATTTAATAAAATTTTGACTCTAATAAATGGACATTTTTGGAAATATGGTGTAGCTAAAAGGCGGCATCAACAATGTAAAATTAAAGTTAGAATTTAAAAATGTCCTATGGTGAATAACATCGGCGCTCCAACATATCGTGTAGCCAAGCATCTTACTTCTCTGTTGAGTCGACAAGGAAGATACATTGATGGTACCTTCGTTGTTTGGCCTCGTGGTAGGGATAATTTGAATGTCTTTCTAGAACATCTGAACTTGATCCACCCGAATATTCGTTTTACGATGGAGGTGGACGAGGATGGTTGCCTTCCCTTTCTTGACGTGTTGGTTAGGAGGAAGGATGATGGATCATTGGGAAATGCAGTCTACAGGAAACGTACTCACACCGGCATGTACTTACAGGCTAATAGTTGGCACCATCCGGCTCAGCGTGAAGGGGTACTTCGTACCTTGGTACACAGGGCACATGTCGTTTCTGATCCTGAGACTTTGCCAGCTGAGCTGTCCCATGTTGAAGTTACATTTCGTCAAAATGGTTATAGTGATAGACAGATTGAATGTGCGTTGTGCTATCGACCAACTGTACATAGGGTGATTGATGATAATTCTGTGTCAACACCTAAGTCTCCTGCCTTTTTGCCTTACGCAGGAAACACGTACAATAAGATCGATCGTATTTTACGGGAATACGATGTGAAATGTGTTTTTCGACCTCCATCTAAAATTAGAGCCCTTTTAGTTCCGTTAAGGATGATCATGGACTGCATAAGGCGGATATATATCGTATTCCTTGCAGCTGCGGCATGGCATATATTGTACAAACTAACAGGACTGTGGAGGACCGATGTACTGAGCATAAACGGCACACACGATTACAGCAGCCAAATAGATCTGCTACTGCCGAACGTTGCTTGTATACTGGTCACCCCATGTTATATAATAACACCGAGATATTTGCATGCACGTCCAGCTATTGGGACAGTGTTATTAGGGAGGCAGTTATGATTAAATTAGCGAGCAACCTCGTTAACAGTCAGGGAGGTTTCTGTTTAAACTTTGCTTGGAATGCAGCTCTCTCTCTTGTCAAAAAACAGAGGGACAGAGTCAATGCTAGCTCACCTGTGAATTCATAATCTCACTATCGATAGCTCTGACTTTGGTCATCTTTGGTGGCACTAGTGTTCAGTGTGTGTGTTATCTTTCCTGCTTCAGTCCGAGAACTGAGGTTTTAAATTTGCATGTACACCACCTGTCCATTTCAGTTTGCCTTGAAAATGGCGGGGTGTTCTCCCGCCGAAATATCGGTGTTCACTGAAAGTGTTACCTGGCTGAATTCCCAGAAGTTATTTGAAATACATAATTGTAATCAATCAATAATGGTACAAAAATAAATTTGTTATTGTAAGATCAAAAGACAGAGTTAATAGCGCACCAATAGATTAATCATATTTCTGAAGTAATTTAAAATTTAATAAATTTCTAATCAATGTAAATGGATAACAATTTCTGGTGTCTCAAGTGCAGAAAATTCACTGAAATCTATAATCCTTGTGGAGCAACAATTAAAAATAGAAGACAGAGGACTTAAGGAATTTGCACAATATATAAAACTAAAAAAATAAATATGGTGACAGAAATTTGAAGATGATGGTCTGAATTTTCGTGAAGAAATTACTAACGAATAACATAAACCACTGAGAAAATTTTTTAAACAATTAGTGGATTTTCGTGTGGTATAGGTGCTGTGTGGCAAACTGATGTAATAGAAATGGATTCTGGGAACTTAATATCTAAAATAAATAAAGTACATAAATATTTTAGCTGTTATTGGTGTTTCTTCCAAAATTTGCGTGGGATATACCAGTTAAAGGTGAAATGACCTAAAAATGTGGCTGAAGTTTCTGATAGGATGTTTAAAGTATGAACATCAAGAAATGAGCAAACGGATAATGGAAAAGAATTCTTCAATAAAGATTTTAAAGAGCTCATTCAAAAATACATCAACCATAACTGTACTTTTTCAAAAATAAAAATATGTTTTGCAGAAAGTTTTAACAATACGCTCAAAGGAAGAATGTGGAAGAGCTTTGACTTGCCGTGGAAATATACATGGATTGGTGTAATCTCAAAATTATTTGATGAATAGAATAACACATAACAATGAAGAATAAGAATTAAGCAGATAGAAATTAATGATAAAAATGATGAGTGTACTGTCATTGTATCTAATGATTAACGAAAATTTAAAATAAGAGATAAAGGGAGAATCAGTAAACTTCATGTAACTTTTGATAAAAGTACTTAGCTAATTGGTCAACATAAATTTTTGAAACTGGAAGTGTTACGATTCTGATCCAGTCAGAAAAGAGATAAACCATATGTTAAATGGTTGGGTCTTGGTAATTCACATAACAGTTGGGTAGTTAAAATGCAATTTTTTATAAAAAATTTTATATAAAAATGCAAATTGTTATTGAAAATTTTCAACTGTTGGGCACTGATTACAATATTAGATATGGTTATTGTTCAATAAAGAGAGTATATTTGGATACTGAAATAAAAGTTCATAAAAGTGATATAGGGTTTGAATTATTTAATAATTGTTAACTTAAAGGGCTCAATCAGATGATGGATTTAGTGAGTTTATTTTTTTAGGTGTATATAAACATTTTTGTGAATCTTATATTAAATAAGTAGTTGGATTTCTCTTTCATCGATGGTGATTAACTATATTACTAAGCAATTCCTGTATGTAGCCATATATATTATTGCAATAATTGTGCCAGCAAATAATGTTTAAACTTTCTTTCATTCTGTGGTGCAATTTCATTTGGTTGGGATCATAACTATGTCATAACATTTCTTCAGTATTTGGCTGATTGCCCCTAATATTGTTCAGCTGTTCTTGTTGGTTTCTTCTTTGTACTCTAGTGACATAACAGTTGTACTCACAGGTATTATCGAAAAATCTTAATAGAATGAAAGCCTGTCTTAAATTTTTATTGGTTATCTCAGGTACAACATGGAGTAACAGTACATCTGTTTCTCTGTTTCTTTTGTTTATTGTCTCTAAAGCAATATTAAGAGTTTCACTCAGATTTTCTATTTGTTCCTCTTGTGCTTTGAATATTTCTTCATTATTTTCATTTACGTCATGTATTCAGTCTACAAAATAAATTTTGTTCTATTTGGTTTGTGAGGGAACGATAATTTCTTTATTTACCTTATATCCTCCATGTTCAGGAAACGATGGCAATATTTCTTTAGGTACCTAATCTTGCAATTAAAAAGTTAATTTCGTTTATGATTGTATAAATAATAAATATAAATCCAGTTAACTGCTAAAATTGGTACCTGGATATAAGATAAGCGATTTGTTACCCTCAAATCTTTATTACTCTCTATGTGTGTATTTTTCTCCAGTGTGATATAAGATTATTTTATTTGTATTTCTATTGCGTAATATTTCAGCTACATCTTCGACTTTAAACCAAGGATTACTATTTTCACCAATAATCATACATGCAAGTTTATCATTGTATATTACATCATTGTTGATGAGGTCTACAATTGACTTCATTTACATAAAATAAAAATATGTCAGATATTTTGAGCCAAATTCTATGGGAGGTTCAGTCAAAATTTGATCATAAATACTTGGCGTATTCTCCACAAACTAAGACAGACTGTTGAAGCAAATATTGAACATTCCTTTAATTTTACACCAAAATAAATGTTAAGTATGCAATGTACCAATTTACAGTCTGTACATTCATATTCTCTGATGTAAAATATTTTATCTTCTTTAGGTCTTCCACTATTACAACCAAATAATCTTCCTCAAAGAAGATTTTTAGATAATACATCACCAACTATAAATATTTTTTCTTGGCTTACTGGATAGATGTGAGATTGTAATTAATTTGTTATTTCTTCATGTCTACCATACCACAAATTATATTTTTAAGTTGAACATATTCTTCATCTTTTTTTAAAAAATTGTTGTTTATAACTCCCTCTAATGTGAAACGTAAATTTTACTGAGTGGTAATGATTCATGAAAGGAGTCATAATTTCACCCTGAACCCAGTTATTGTATGGCAATATGTGTGGAAAATTTCCTTTCAGAATTCAAAGTAACCTCAATGAACTCCATTTATTTGTCTTATTATTATTAATCATTTAATTAGTGCTTTCAATTAATAATCGTTATTGCTGATTCAAGGAAGTAGTTGTTTAGTATTCAGCCTATCGTAGAAAAGAGTTTACATCTTTGAAATGAATGACTAACCAAACAGAATTCACTAGACGACATTTATGTTCAAGGGAATATGCAAGGTAGAACAGGGATGTGCTGACACACATTGACTGTAAACAGTAACCGATGACTCTGCCGGTCGTCGAACTGTGTGCGGAATCTTAGTCTACATTAACTAAGGTCCAAAATTCCTGTCTATCGAAGTGGATTTGTTTAGAAGTCTTTAAATTAATGACCATATAGAACTTCCATAGCCCAAAGAAATATCTCATATCCATGCTAAAATATTAAAAAATGTGAAACCATAATCTTTATGCTGTCAAGAAATAGGTTTATTAGCTTATTATTCTCGCATAAAATCAGAAAATGTCTTTCAATTAAAGATGACATCCTCGCAAACATGCCTTCTCTCTTAAGCCGTAATACATTTGTTCCTCTCATTAACATCAGAAACTAAACTATACCTTTTCACAACAGTTAACATTGAACCAAAGCTCTCTTAGTTCAAGTAATAGAGAGAGAATCAGCGATTATGCTTCTTTCTCACAGTCAGTTGCACACAAGTATGCTTCAAATAATATCTAGTTCAGCTACGTATCTTTCATTCCCAAGTGATGTGAACTGCTACAATGTCCCTCCTGGGCGAAACTTTTCTCAATCAAACAATGGTCGTCCATGAAAGATTATTTTGGAAGGGACAATGCAGTTACTATATGATCTTAAGAGCAATAGCTTAGCTGGTGTGCTACAGGAGAACAAGGTAAGTCTATCATAAATTGCCTCTGTATGTTGAAGCAATTTATGTAGCCTGGGATATTCGCAAATTTTGCCACCACATTCGAGCTCCTGTCTCCACGAAAACCCAGAAAAACGTAGGGCACAACGTTTAGTTAACCCTGTCCACATTTCTAAGTTCTACAAAAATATCATAGAACTGCACAAAATTTAAATACATCAATTGTACAAAAAATAAGATGTGTTTTGAATTTAAGTGATTGAAATTAACTTGATAGCGGAATACTAATATTGAAAATTGAATGTTCATTTTGTGAATGCACAAACGAGAAACATTTTTCTTTTGCACAATATTTTTAGAGAAGAGACAGTGTGAGAGGTGGATTTTGGTGGTGGAGCTATCACTTTGACATCAAATGCATGAAAAGACTAGTACTGATCAAATACATATTGCCAGTAATAACTTTCTACTGAATAAATTTCACTGAAAACACATATGTTCATTGACACAGTCAGAAACATCCTCATCCTTAACTTCGAATAATTATCTTATTACTAATTACCCAACATTTCACACAGATAATTTCATCAGAGTCTCTCTTTCTTTCATGTGGTGTTTCATAAACTCCTACTCATAACAGCATTTTAGATGTTGGTGGGTGACCATCCACTTTACTTTCCCTGACCCTATGTACTATCATACATATGCACCAGGGTTTGGTACTTTGATAATTATATATGGACCTGTACACAATCTTTACCACTTCCTGTACTTGTGGTTTAATAATAAAGACCCGGGGTATGTCATCGATAAAACAATGTTTTCGATCTTGTTTCCTAATACTCTCATTAAATTGTTGTTAGAATTCGCTTTTCTTATCCTTGCCTTTTCAGTAATGTTCAACTCCTCATTCTTTTCTAGCTTACTGAACATTAATTCAACTGGTGTAAATTCTCTTGTACTGTGAACTTGTTTACAATACTCTCGAATACATCAAAATAATCAATCCATCTTGACTGTTTTTCGGACAGTACGTCTGCAAGAAACAATTTAATTCTTTAGATATTCTCTCCACCGGACTCCCTTGTGAATTGCAGCACTAGGTAAGAAAAAGTGTAGCTTATGCTCCTGACAATGCTCTTTCCTAGGTAAAACTTGTGAAGGTAGAAGCACTGTCAAATATCACTGCCTCCAGTTTCCCCACACTTGGAATGTATTCCTGTATTAGCTTTCTCACTATGGGTGAACTCGTTGTGGCCTTTACCAGGTACAGTTTCACTTACCTCCTGAATACATCTAGAGAACCAATGACATATTTCCACCCATCCCTCGATTTCGGAAGAAGGCCACAAACATCAAATGAAACCAAAGAAAGTGGCCTGTCAGGTATAATCAGGTTCAACCACCATTTTTTACCTTGATGATCTTCCTTCAATCTTAGGCACAAATCACATGACCTTAATATAGTGGCTATTCTCCTTTTACCATTGGATATGTAGAAATATCGCCTAATCTTCGATGCACACGAAGAGGCACTGAAGTGGCTCCATGCTAAATGTGTGCACCACAACAGATGTTCTACTCTATCGTAGGGTATACATTCACACCTGTTTCTAGACTTTTCACACCCCCTGTGAAACAGTACTCCATCTACTAGCTTGAAATATTCTCCCAGATTGGCATCGCTTTTTTGTTCCAGCAGCCATTTGATCATACTCCAAAGCAGAACTTGCTCTTGTAGTCCTCTATGTTCTTATGTAAATATAAATAATACCATTGGCATGCTGCAACCTTTATTAACAAAATCTGAAGTTCATCTTCTGCTTTTCTTACATACACATCCTCTTATAAGCTTTCCAGCTTCCTTGATAATGCATCTGCAATCAGGTCATCTTTGCCACTGATATATTCAATGGCAAAATTCTACTCTTTAGAAACATTGTCCAACAACTCAACCTCGTGGGTAGCATCTTCCGTGCCTGTAGGAAACTTAATGCCTGATGATCACAGTATACTTTAGAGATTGGTATAGGTAACAGTGAAATTTTGTAAATCCCCATATTATTGCTAATGCTTCTGTTTCAGGAGGTGGTGTAACCTCTTTTGCAACTGCTTAAGATCCTACTAGCTAATAATATTGTATAGAATGTTATGTGCCCTTCAGTTTCCCTGACTTGGAATAGGCATGCACACAAACCCAAAATTTGATGCATCTTTCTTTAATCCAAATTCCTCATTCATATGAGGATTATAAAGTAATTGTGCGTTTACCAAAGATTCTTTGATTTTCTCAAAGACTCGCAGACATTCTCTGGTCCACTGCCAATGTGCATTTATCCTCAGTAAATTCAAAAAATGTTCTATAAGGACTGGTCAGATACAAATCTGTGGAAAAATGATGCTAGGCCCATAAAACCTTTCACCTGTCTCTTTGTACATGGCGTTGGGAAATTCTTTATTGCGTTGATCTTCTTCACATGGCTTAAAAATTTAATCCTTTTTAAATCGAAGTGATATTTCTGCAAGTTAGCTGTGATTCCTGATTCTATAAATTTCGTGTGTAATCTTTTCATAGTTTTGATGTGCCCATCCCATGATCTTGTAGCAATCAAAACATCATCGACAAACCAAGTTAGGCTGCTTCTCGGTTCAGGTCCTAAGACATAATCTAAAGCTGCAATAAGGATTCCTGCAATTATGTTGAGTCCGAAAGGCAAAACTTTAAACTGATAACGTTGTCTGGCATAAATTAATATGGTGTACTTCCTCGAGTTTTAGTGCAGTTTTATTTGCCCATAAGAGGCATGCACTCACACTGGTATTATTATAGTATTGATTAAACATGCATCCAGTGAAACATGAACTTTTTCTACCACTTTGGGAATTACCAAAAGGGGGCTACAATATGGACTTGTGGAAGGTTTAATCAGATCCCACTTTAATATTACTTGTATCTCTTAATTTACAGCTGCTGCTAGCGTCCATGGGAGAGGATATTAACTTTGGCAATATGTCTTGTGTGGTTTGATGTCTAATTTACATAAACAGTCATTTATCACACTAGGTCTTTCATTAAATACATTGATAAATCTAGACGACAATCTGATCAGTTGAACTGTCTGCTCACCAGCTTCGGTGATTCGTTGATTTTTCGCTGTAAATGGTTAAATAGCTCATCCACGACTGTTACTTTTCCCTGTTCTGCACACATGCTCCAGCCATAATTTCTCAGCAGCTGTATGCAACCTCCCTCCCAATACTTCCCAAGTATGTTTCCTATTTGCAAAAGTGGTATCCCGATATCTTGTGCTTCACTCTCTATTCGCAAAATATCATGTGCAAAATTTATGTTGGCGTATGATTCCCTAAAACAATCCAGCCCTAAGATTCAGTCAACAATTAAACACTCAGCAATTAGAAATGAGCTCTTATAGGTTCCATTCCCAAAATAAACAATTATAAGTGCTGCCTGTTAACGAGTTTTGACTTGGTTCAAAGATCACCTATGAGTTTGCAATTACTAACTGGATATGCTGGTAACTTTGCTTCCTGGCTGAATCTGTCAAACCAATTGGGTGAAACTGCATTTATTGTTGCACCTGTGTCCAGAATGGTCTTTACTTCATTATTTTCAATTCTGACCTTAACTGCTGACATCAGAGACAGCCTCTGTAGAACTTTACACCTTGTCTGTTCTGAGAGTAATTAATTTCTAAGTAAATGCCTGTTGTATCGTGGCATAGCCAAGTTACTATCACTGGATTTCCAATTCTTTTCGACCCTAACACTGGGGCTGGTGCAAGTCCTTAGGCGTTTTCCTGATTGGTGTTGGTAGTCCTGTTTATAACTTCACGCACATCTGTTGTTACAGGCATGTTCAGATGTCAGTCTATCGCATTCGCATTCAACGATACACTCATACTTGGTTCTGTACGTTTACTTGGCTATAGTTCCAGGTTTTATTTTCTCTGTTGTACCTTGCATAATATGGGTGATATCTACTGTTGGGTCTTCTGTTTCTGCTTCAGTTCAGCCTATAATCTGGCCTGTAACCTTATTGTCTTTGGTTATATCCATTCACAGTCATCTGTGGCTGCGCTCGCATCTCATTTGTTGCCTCAGTCTGCGCGCCGATCGTTTGTCGCAAACTGTTGACATTTTTGTTTGTTGGCTGTCCATTATTCTCTGCAGGCTTCTTATCATCCTCTTGGATCATATCATATATGTCAAATGTTGACAAAAATTATACAGTGTCATGTTCTGGAATTGTCATTAGCTTTTCTCTCGTGGCGATGGGCAATTTTTATTGTAATATCTGCAAGATATATTCTTCGCTCATTGGATTATCCCAGTATTTTGCTTTCTTTACGTATTTTTCGAAATATTTACACAATTCTCCAGATGTCACTGTAAATGATGATGTGTTTTGTACCTCTTTCTTTAACCTCTCTTGCGCACCCAACGACCAACATTTCGACATGAATGCTCGCTCAAACTCTTCATACACAGTGCACGATTTTATGGCATCAAGAACCCACATTTTGCTTTATTCGTGCATATATCCTGTTACATACTGTTTCTTTCAGTAGTCGCTCCAATCTCTTTGTGACAAGTCAGTAAAACACCTTGGGAGGACATAAACAAATCACACATTCATTAATCTATTATAATAGTAATACATACACAAATGACAAAAGTTAAACTAAGACACATATATTAATACATTTTCATTTAATCTGATTAGCCTTCAAGTTTAACTTTGTTGTGATTACTTCTTATCACTGAGAAAAAGGAATTTATCACAAATTAAAATTCAGTATTATTCAATTCTCATACCACTTATAGATGTCCTGCCATATAGGACTACACTGTAACTCCCACTCATCTGAAAGGTAAATTGTTGAAATTTTACTGAGGTGTAATGATTCACAAAAGGAGTCATTATTTCACCTCGATTTCATTGTATGAAGAGTGATGTTGAAAATTTCATTTCGAGACAAAAGTATCCTCAATTAACTGCTTTTATTCTTCTCATTATTATTAATCATTTAATTACTGCTATCAATTTATTATTACTGATTCAAGGAATTATTTCTTTAGTACTCATTCTCTCTAGGAAAAGTATTTACATCTCTGAAATGAATAAATAGCCTAACAGACCTCAGTAGATGACGTTTATGTTCAGAGGAACGTAAATGGTAGAATAGAGGTCAGCTGCCACATACTGACTGTAAACAGTACTGCCTGTGCCAGTTGTCGAATTGATTGCTGAATCTGTAGGAATCGTAGTCTACGTTAACTATGGTCCAATTCTTCTTTCTGTGGAAGACTCTCCATCAAATTGGATTTGCTTAAAAGTCTTAAAATTAATGACCATATAGAGTTTGAGGGTAAGAGCTGCCACAGTCCAAAGTAATGTCTTGTACGCATGAACAACTATTTGAAAAAGTGAAACTAGAGAATGGAGAATAATTTACGCAATACAAACGTTGTTTACACTGCCAAGGAATTGGTTTATTGGCTTATTATTCTCCCACAAAATCACAAAATGCCTTTCAATTAAAGATAGTGGCCTCACAACCATTCCTTCTCCCTTAAGCTGTAATCATTCAGCCCTACTCATTAAGGTCAGAAGCTAAACTATACCTTTTGCAATAGTTAATATTGAACTAAAGCTCTCTTAGTTCAAGGAATGGAGAGAGCAGAGTGATAATGCTGATTTCTCACAGTCAGTTGTACGTGAGCGTGCTTCACATAATATCTTGTTCGGTAAGTCTCTTTTACTCTAGCATGACACAAACTTTTACATGCTGTACTTGAGGTTTTCTTTATGTCTCAATTTCATAAATTCTTTTAGTTTATATTCACCATACCTTCATATGGATGCTGAAACTTCACATGTAAATTTGGGAATAATTCAGCTTCTTTCTTTTTAGATAATAAAACGTAAGAATACAAACTATATTCATATGTAAATATACTTCTGTTTTTGCTGTATTTTGGAAGCACCTCTGAAGTGGGTCTGGAAATTTTCGCTAAGCTTATTTTGTCTTCTGGGCTGATATAATTTTATTTTTAAACTTTTGCAGTTCTCAAGTGGTTGACCATAAAAGTATATCTTTTAAATTTTTATGTGTGGAAAGCAATTTTGCACCAGTTAGAAAAGAGTCAGCTAAATCAGAAACTGTTTTACTGTAATGTAAGTGATTATCGTGTTTCTTTTCGCAATATTCAATAGGTTCCTACATTTGTTAGTGTTTTCTTCATTATTAAGTGATATAAACCATTTTAAAATTTTCCAATTTGTTTCTCAAGACGTTTTCTACCTTTTGTTTCTTCAATAATATAATAAAGATTTTTTTAAATTGATATCTATTGGGATTTTTGTTGCCAACTGTAACAACTTTATAGAGCTCAACTGTATTGATTTAAAGAGTAATTTCAATTAAACTAATAAAAATTATTCTAAACAAATGGAAGTGTCCAAGAAGTCTAAAAAAATTGAAATGGAGATGAAAACTGGCAATTTTCACTCACATAAATGTACAATGCATCGGAATTTTCATAAATATAAAAAATGTGTTAGCAAATACACACTGAAGAGCGAAAGAAACTGGTACAGCTGCCTAATATTGTTTAGAGCCTCTGTGAGAGTGGAGAAGTGCCACAACACGATGTGGCATGGACTTGACTAATGTCTGAGTAGTGCTGTAGGGAAATGACACCATGAATCATGCAGGGCTGTTCATAAATCCGTAAACGTACGAGGGTATTGATGTCGTTTCTGAACAGCACGTAGCAAGGCATCCCAGACATGCTTAATAATGTTCTTGTCTCTGTAGTCTGGTGGCCGGCGGAAGTGTTTAGGTTCAGAAGAGTGTTATTGGAGCATTGTCGTACCGGAATGGCCAAGTCCGTCGGAAAGCACAATGGACATGAATGGATGCGGATGATCAGACATGAGGCTTACATATGTGTGTCATCTGTCAGACTCATTCTAGACATATCAGGGTTCCCATATCACTCCAACGGCACAAGGCCAACACCTTTACAGATCCTCCACCAGTTTGAACAGACGTCTGCTGACATGTAGGGTTCATGGATTCATGAGGTAATTTCCATATCTACACGTCCATGTGCTTGATGCGGTTTGGGAAGAGACTCGTCCAACCAGGATACATGTTTCCAGTCGTCAACAGTCCAATTTCGATGTTGACAGGCACAGGCGAGGCATAAAACTTTTTCTATTGCAGTCATCAAGAATACACGAGTGGGCCTTCATATCTGAAAGCCCATATCAATGATGTTTTGTTCAATGGTTTACACACTGACACTTGTTGGTGGCCCACCATTGAAATCTGCAGCAGTTTGTGAAAGAGTTGCACTATCGTAACACTGAACGATTGTCTTCAATCGTTATTACTCCCATTCTTGCAGGATTTTGTACTGGGCACAGAGATGTTGGAGATTTGATGTTTCACAGAGTTCCTAGTATTCACAGTACACTTGTCAAATGGTCGTACAGGAAAATACCCACTTCATTGCTACCTTGGATATGCTGCATCTCATCACTCGTGCACCAACTATAGCAGCACATACAAACGGTAAACTGCCAATGTAGCTGCTATTACCGATATAACTGTGGCAGACTCTTGTCTTATATAGGCGTTGCCGACCATAGCGCCATATTCTGCCTCTTTACATATATCTGTATTTGAATAAGCATGTCTATACCAGTTACTCTTTTGCTTCAAGGAAAAAAATAGGAGTAGTACTTTCCAACTGTGAAAAATATGTCAACTCTAAATATTTTATAGATAATTTAAAAATAATTTCGAGCGATGAAGATTCTAAAATTTCACTATTGGCGATAAATGATGGACAACACTGTAATAAAATTGTTACTTATCAATAAATTAAAGATTTTGGTTGTCTGATTTAAATAATACATCAATCGATATTGTTCCAGAAGACGTAAGATTTTCTTCAGGATTACAATAAATAAAGATGGAAGTTAAATAAAATTAGTAGAAGTTCATATGTTTTAACGCTTTTCACTAATGTAATAAAAATTTTAACCTATAAATAGTGTTTGAAAATCGATCTTTCCTAGACGAAGTTTATGCCTAAGAAATTTGTAATCATTGTAGAAGAAATAATGTAAATAGATATAGCAGAGTAAAGAATGATGATTTGATTATTTTTATTACATTAAATATTTGACTTATTCCTTCGAAGATTATCAATAATATGAGAGTAGCTGAGTTCAAATTTGCAGCTATAAATCTTGCTAATAGAGGCTACTACAAATTAAAGGAATCAGAATTAATTAATTAAACTATGTTATCAGAATTTGCATTTCGTCCAAAAGAGTAAATCAAGTCTAAAATGTGGAGCTAATACAACATACTTTTACAAATTTGATGATGATGTTTTTTGGAAAAAGTCGACCACCAAGGGAATGAAAAGCAGTAAGACTAGATCCTGTGTATCCATTTAGTAGTAAACTGTTTGAGCAAGAACATGAGGGCAAACCATCCAAGAAGGATTAATTTCATATTTAAGAAATAAACTCCAGATTTAATGAAAAATTTAAGGCTCATCTGTTGACTATAAAATTGTGGTTAGCGATGTAATATTGGGAAACTCGATTAAGATAGTGAGAAAACATATTATGTAACAAAAGCATTCAATTCTATGGTGCAATTAGCTAAAAAAGCAACTAATTTTTGTAAAGGATATAAGTTGAAAGTTGCACCTGCAAATCCAAAAATGGATACCCAATTCCTTAGGCTATAAGGCATCAGATATTATTCGAGAATATGTCCAAGTTTAATGCAATAAATTGAGATATATATACTATCATTTGATGGAACTATAGATACAGTAGTTGCTTTATATAGTGGTAGACATATTAAAATAATAAATTTAGCAGATTATAAAAATGTGTATTACAAGAAGTAATAATATTGATAAGTTGTTTTGTCCTAGAGCAACAATAATGACAGTAACACCACACAAATATCATCTTTGGAACAAGATAAACTACTGGTCAGATTAAGAAAATCAGAGTAGGACTTAAATACAAATTACAAAAAGAGTTAACCAACTTATTATGTAACCAGTTAGGAGAATATGGTGAAGAGGAACGATTTACTATGTTAAAAAAATGTTGAGCAACTACTTGATATTCAGATAAATGTTGTATTTGCTGAGAATATCAATCCAGTTATCTATCATGGTCCTACGAAAGCAATTAGGATATATTTGTATAAAAACACTGAACACAATACAGAAGAAAGTAATACATCTGTAAAAATTGCTAATATGTACTGTTACAATAAAGAATGCTGAATAACTGACCAAGATGTTTGTGATAGAGATTATAGATGTAGAGAATTTAGGCGCAATTTGTTGGACACCTTCAGAACATAGAGTGGCTTTAAACTATTTAAAAACTGTAAACAAGCAGTAAAATTAAAAATAATAATGTCTTATGCAATAGAAACTGAAAAAAGGGTATTTTTATAGGACAGTTTAATGTTGAAGATATACTCACTGATTGCCAAAATTGTAGCAAATACAGTTGTTACATTAGTGGAGACTTCAGCAATTATTATGTTTTCTAGTGCTAGTAAAGCCTTAAAATAGTCACGGGTAAAGAGTTTAAATGTTCTGAAAAAGGATTCCCAAAGAGAATTCCTCTCAGCTAAATTGAAAATAGGTGTGGTTTGACTGTGAAGTGCAGCCAGAAACAAGTATACATTTCCGAATCTCATAAAAACTCACTGTTTTAATAGGGCTACTCTTTATAAATTCAGTACAAATGATGAATTCCTTAGGTGTCAGATATCTGAAGAAAACAGGGATTATGCTTTTGTAGCTCAATATGCTAAAGGTTATTACTCACAATTCATTCTAAAGTATTGTGTTGCCAGTACTATATACTCTGGAAGTAAACTGATGTTATTGAAGAAAAAACAATCACATTTAAAAATTATGGGTAACAGTAATCTTGGACCAGATTCTCTTAGTACCTTCCCAAAAACATTTAATTTGGAAGAAATGGAGTAACGTTACTTCCACAATTGTTCAATACCCATGAAAATGGAAATTACATGGGATCTGTAGCCTTGAAATATTTCTCAAATCGCATACTCAAAAAATTGTGTTCAATATGCTGAAAAAGTTAACGATTATCGTAATTCTGATGTAGATATATTGAGAAGAGGTTGTTTAGAGCTAAGGAAACAATACCTGGAGATAGCTAATATTGATCAATTCTCCTATTTAACAGTAGCTGAAGTGAAGAGAGAACAGCTACATTGCATAGAGAAAAAAAAATTACAGTTAAGGATCTACAGCGATATAAATAGTTTAAAGCATAATATTTGACAACCTCTTAATGGTGGCGAAGTAAATTTAGCTGGGGCAAGAGCATACAATTTTGAAAAGAAATCAATGTTTATCAATATCATCGTTGTATTTGGTATGGCTGCTAAAAGTGTTTTAAAAAGAAACAATTACGACAAAAATTAAGTTTTGATGGAAGCGATATATCAAAAGACTTTAACAAAAATTAGTGTGTATGAAATTCTGTATACATATTAGCAGGGATGTGGGAATGTGACTGGCTTAGCTCAGCAGAATATAAAGTACTTAAGAAACTAAAACAGTTACTTGAAGTAGTCGCACCTTTAGATCTTAGAGATGCTTTTTATGGTGGCCATACAAATACCATAAATTTAAGAGGTAAAGCAATTGATGTTAACACAAACATAAGTTTTAATGATGTTTGTAGTCTTTATTCAACTGTGCACTATTATGGTTATTATCCTAACAGATATGAAACTAAAATACCCTAACCATGATATTATTATAAAAATTGTATGGATTCACCAAATGTAAAATATTAGCACAAAAAGGATTATGTCATAAAGTTTTGCCAGTATGATTACAGACCAATAAAAATGAAAAAAAGTCCCCTACTTTGTAAGCAACATGTACAGAAGAGAAAGTAAATAAGTGTAATTACAACTTTGATAAACGAAGTTTTATTGGAACTTTGGTAACTGATGAAGTTAAGAAGTCAGTGGAAAATGGATGCAAAATTGTAGATATCAATAGGGTGAGGGATTTTAAAAATTCACACTGTTTAAAAAATTTGTAAAAAGCTTTGTGAAAATAAGGTTAGAAACCAGTCCCCTCTATTTTTAAATTAAGAATATATATATATATATATATATATATATATATATATATATATATATATATATATATATATAAAAAACTGGGTATTGACAAAGAAACTCCAGGAAAACGAACTGTTGCTAAGGATTGTCCCAGTACGTTACAATGTTACAAGAATTTCATAAAGTACTACAGGATCACTAGTTAGATAATATAGACATAAATTACATTAATGGTAATGTGGTGCAACAACCCCCCCCCCCATTGCCTCACCGATACAGATAGCTGTACTGTAGATGCAACCACAATGGAGGGGTATCTGTTGAGAGGCCAGGCAAATGTGTGGTTCCTGAAGAGGGCAGCAGCCTTTTCAGTAGTTGCAGGGGCAACAGTCTGGAGGATGGACTGATCTGGCCTTGTAACACTAACCAAAACGCCCTTGCTGTGCTGGTACTATGAACGGCTCAAACCAAAGGGAAACTACAGCTGTAGCTTTTCCCAAGGGCATGCAGCTTTACTCTATAGTTAAATTATGATGGCGTCCTTTTGGGTAAAATATTCCGGAGGTAAAATAGTCCCCCATTCAGATCTCTGGGCAGGGACGTCGTTATCAAGAGAAAGAAAACTGGCGTTCTACAGATAGGATCGTGGAATGTCAGATCCCTTAAACTGGTGGGTAGGTTACAAAATTTATAAAGGGAAATGGATAGATTAGAGTTACATATAGTTGGAATAAGTGAAGTTCTGTATACAGGGTTATAAATACAAAATCAAATAGGGGTAATAAAGGAGTAGGTCTTATAATGAATAAAAGTAGGAGTGTGGGTAAGCTACTACAAACAACATAGTGAATGCATAATTTTGGCCAAGACAGACATGAAGCCCATAAGTACCATAGTATTACAAGTTTATATCCAACTAACTCCGCAGATGACGAAGAGATAGATGAAATGTATGATGAGATAAAAGAAATCATTCAGATAGTACAAGGAGACTAAAATTTAGTAGTTAAGGGTGACTGGAATTCGGTAGTAGGAAAAGAAAGGGAAGGAAACGTAGTAGGTGAATATGGAATGGGGGTAAGAAATGAAAGAGGAAGCCGCCTGATAGAATTCTGCACAGAGCATAACTTAATCATAGCTATCACTTGGTTCAAGAATCATGAAGGAAGGTTGTATACTTGGAAGAGGCCTGGAGATACTGGAAGGTTTCAGATAGATTATATAATAGTAAGACAGAGCTTTAGGAACCAGTTTTTAAATTGTAAGGCATTTCCAGGGGCAGATGTGGACTCTGACCACAATGTATCGGTTATGAACTGTAGATTAAAACTGAAGAAACTGCAAAAAGGTGGAAACTTAAGGAGGTAGGACCTGGATAAACTGACAGAACCAGAGGTTGTAGAGAGTTTCCAGGAGAGCATTTGGGAACGATTGATAGGTATGAGGTAAAAAATACAGCAGAAGAAGAATGGGTAACTTTGAGGGATGAAATAGTGTAGGCAGCAGAGGATGAAGTAGGTAAAAAGACGAGGGCTAAAAGAAATCCTTGGTTAACAGAAGATACATTGAATTTAGTTGATGAAAGGAGAAAATATAGAAATGCAGTAAAGGAAGCAGGCAAAAAGGAATACAAACGTGGAAAAAATGAGATTGACAGGAAGTGCAAAATGGCTAAGCAGGGATGGCTAGAGGACAAACGTAAGCATGTAGAGGCACATATCACTAGGGGTAAGACAGATACTGCCTACAGGAAAATTAAGGAGACCTTTGGAGAAAAGAGAACCACCCGCATGAATATCAAGAGCTCAGATGGAAACCCAGTTCTAAGCAAAGAAGGGAAAGCAGAAAGGTGGAAGGAGTATATAGAGAGTCTATACAAGGGCTATGTACTTGAGGACAGTATAATGGAAATGGAAGAGGATGTAGATGAAGATGAAATGGGAGGTATTACACTGCGTGATGAGTTTGACACAGCACTGGAACACTTTAGTCTAAACAAAGCTCTGGGGGTAGACAACATTCCATTAGAACTACTGACAGCCTTGGGCGAGCCAGCCCTCACATAACTCTGCCATCTGGTGAGCAAGATGTATGCGAAATACCCTCAGACTCCTAGAAGAATATAATAATTCCAATCACAAAGAAAGCAGCTGCTGACAGATGTGAAAATTACCGAACTGTCAGTTTAATAAGATTTGTCCCTGACTCCAGAAGAGAGAAGTGTTGTTTATGCTAAATTTACTTAGGTAAAATAGGGGTAAATAACAGCATGAAACCTTATTTTAACATTACTCTGTCAAAATCTACAAAGTACCAAATATGAGAAATTGGAAGTTCTGCTAAGTAATGACCTGCTTTAAATCCTAATTTTTGAAGACAACAGCTGCTTTTTCCAGGAAAATTTCAGCTTTGATTTACTACAAGTATTTGTTAGAAAGAGCAATAAATGAAATGGTATAAAACTAAACCAGGTGAAATCCAATGGATAAGACTTCGAGTGACATGTGTGAACTAATGAAAAAACAATGTCTTATTGTATGTATATACAGATCACCAACAAGTAATTTCATTAGTTTTTAGATACTGTGGGACCTCTTTTACACAAACTGAGAATTTATGAAAATCACACCACTGTGCTAGGTGACTTCATTGTAAACCTGAGAACTTGACATACTAAAAATGATAAATTGCTGACCTAAGTAATGTTTTACAATCCACAACAAACAGCACATGAGGAACTGAGCATGGTTAGGACAATGAAACCACATCTGAGCAGATACTTACTGGCAAACAGGTACATGGTTATGACACTAAAGTAATAAGCACTAGCTTTTCAGATCTCACGGCAATTACATCTGTGCTTAAAAATATCCTTTTTAATTACTGCAGAACTAATGACAACTATGTAACAATTAAAGTCGTTAATTAAAATAACAATAGGACATTGACATGCATGACTCACATAGTAACATACTCTATAATTCATCAATAAACTCTTCCGGGCTAAGTTGCCATGGTCGATCTTTAAAACTTCTTCTCCCTGACGTTTCGTTCTCAACTACGGAGAACATCTTCGGAGGTGAGTCAGCGACTGGCTGCTAGGTGCTGGGGCCGCCGCTTATATGGATATCGTAGAGGGCGCCACCGCACGTCACGTGGCGTCGATGTGCAGCTATCTCTGGCTATCGTCTGTTCTCTCGATTGCAGGCAATCGATTGTCACGTGATTGATGCAACGTCGACCGCCATATCTTATCCAATTTTAATCCTTCTTCTTTACGATTAAAATTGTATTGATGTTTGTGGATTTCAATTGCCTCTCTATACATACGTGTATAATAATGCGACGTCCTCGCTAGCACGCTTGTTTCACCAAATTTTATTTCGTGATCTCCATCCTTAAAAACATGTTCCGCTACTGCCGATTTGTCGATATGTCCCAAGCGACAGATTCTTTTGCGCTCCGTCAACCGTGTATTGATGCTTCTTTTTGTAGTTCCTATGTAAACCCTGCCACAACTGCACGGAATTTTATATACCCATGGGGTGGCTAGGGGGTGACGAGCATCTTTTGTTGATCTTAGGCATTCACTAATTTTCTTAGTAGGTCTGAAAATGATCTCTACGTGAAACTTGGCTAGTACTTTCTCAATGCGATCCGTGATATTATGGATGAACGGAAGAAATACTTTTCCAGCTGATGGTTGTTGCTCTCTCCTATTTTCAGGCATTTTTCTAATTGGGTGAAGTGCTCGGTTAATCTCGTTTTTCGTATAACCATTTTTTTTTGCAAAGGCCATTCGTAAATGATTTAGTTCTTCTTGTAAGTAGCCTGGTTCACAAATATTATTGGCCCTATCCCCTAATGTTTTTATGACCCCCCTCTTTTGCCTAGGGTGGTGGTTTGAGCTCTTATGGAGGTAGCGATCAGTATGTGTACCTTTCCTGTAGACCTTATGGCCTAAGGTCCCATCCGCCCGTTTCATAACTGATACATCCAAGAAGTTAAGTTGTCCGTTCTTCTCCTTCTCCATAGTAAATTTAATCTTTGGGTTGATGCTATTTAAGTGTACCAGGAAATCATTCAAGTCTTCTTCCTCATGATTCCATATTGCAAAGGTATCATCCACATACCGATACCACTTCAAGGGGCTTTTTTTTGGCCGACTGCAGTGCTTGATGTTCAAAATATTCCATGAATAAATTCGCAATTGCGGGACTTAGGGGGCTTCCCATGGTTACCCCATCGATCTGTTCATAAAATTCGCCATATTACTGAAAATAGGTCGAGGATAGACAGTGTTGGAACAAGGCTAGTACATCAGTAGGGAACATATCGGCTATATGGGAGAGAGCTTCATCAACTGGAACCATCGTGAACAAAGACACTATATCAAAACTGACAAGGATGTCATTAGGACCGACAGTAATTTCCCTCAATTTCTGAATGAAATGTATAGAGTTTTTAATATGACTTTCAGTTTTGCCTATGTAAGGTTGTAACAAAGAGGCAAGGTGTCTGGCTAGTTCTTGGGTAGGAGCTCCAATTGCGCTGACTATTGGTCTCAAAGGAACATCAGGCTTATGTATCTTTCGTAATCCATATAATCTCGGAGGATAAGCCTCCGTTTTACAAAGATACTTTTTAACTTCTGTAGGAATGGAAGACTGTTTTATCAGACGATTGGTGGCATTCAGCACATTCGTTGTGGGATCCTTTTTCAACTTCTTGTATGTGCTGGGTTCCAGGAGATCACTGATCTTCTTGTGATAATCCTCAGTATTCATTAAAACAGTAACATTTCCCTTGTCAGCGGCAACTATAATAACATTCTTGTCTGCATTGATCTCTCCGAAGATGTTCTCCGTAGTTGAGAACTAAACGTCAGGGAGAAGAAGTTTTAAAGATCGACCACGGCAACTTAGCCCGGAAGTGTTTATTGATGAAGAGGCCGGCTGTGAAAGCCTACATGGAATGATTCGACGCCTCTACGGGGAGGAAATGTCAACTAGGGTACGACGACTGGAGAACCTACGCAAGAAGAAAGGTCAACACCTTTGCTCACTCACGTTTCTGCTACGCTGTCGTGATACCGGTATAGTTCCCAAGTTTTTAAAAGTTAGAAGAATGTTTCATTCGGCACAAGCTAACCGTATTTACTCTCGTATGGAACTGGCATTACTACGTGAGCGGATACATCAGACACGACGACGACTGGCGGTATGTGATGGTGAATTGCTAAATCTTCATTTACTTATTAGCAATACTATGCAGTTTTGTCATTGGAACAAAGTGGACAGTTTAACATTTAGATCTATGGAGATTGGTGCAGAAGTGTCTTCCAATAGGCAGAAGGAGAAGTTTGATCGTCTACAAGAGGGTCGACAGGAAACACCGATTCCAAACAATTCCCAAACGGTTATTAATTTATCAGAAAAAGAATTGTCTAAGGAAGAACTTTCTGTTCTGTCTAAAGGAGGTAATTTTGCAATAACTCCATCCAAGATTCCTATGGAGGACATTATTGCTAATATAGAGGCAGGAATTCGTCAGTTACCATCATATTCTGCTGACGAAATTAGAATGGAAACCTCCAGGATATTACGCAAAGCTAAGCCACCCAGTAGCAATCTGTCTCAAGGGGAAAGGAAGGCATTGCGAGAGATCAATGCAGACAAGAATGTTATTATAGTTGCCGCTGACAAGTGAAATGTTACTGTTTTAATGAATACTGAGGATTATCACAAGAAGATCAGTGATCTCCTGGAACCCAGCACATACAAGAAGTTGAAAAAGGATCCCACAACGAATGTGCTGAATGCCACCAATCGTCTGATAAAACAGTCTTCCATTCCTACAGAAGTTAAAAAGTATCTTTGTAAAACGGAGGCTTATCCTCCGAGATTATATGGATTACGAAAGATACATAAGCCTGATGTTCCTTTGAGACCAATAGTCAGCGCAATTGGAGCTCCTACCCAAGAACTAGCCAGACACCTTGCCTCTTTGTTACAACCTTACATAGGCAAAACTGAAAGTCATATTAAAAACTCTATACATTTCATTCAGAAATTGAGGGAAATTACTGTCGGTCCTAATGACATCCTTGTCAGTTTTGATATAGTGTCTTTGTTCACGATGGTTCCAGTTGATGAAGCTCTCTCCCATATAGCCGATATGTTCCCTACTGATGTACTAGCCTTGTTCCAACACTGTCTATCCTCGACCTATTTTCAGTACAATGGCGAATTTTATGAACAGATCGATGGGGTAGCCATGGGAAGCCCCCTAAGTCCCGCAATTGCGAATTTATTCATGAAATATTTTGAACATCAAGCACTGCAGTCGGCCAAAAAAAGCCCCTTGAAGTGGTATCGGTATGTGGATGATACCTTTGTAATATGGAATCATGAGGAAGAAGACTTGAATGATTTCCTGGTACACTTAAATAGCATCAGCCCAAAGATTAAATTTACTATGGAGAAGGGGAAGAACGGACAACTTAACTTCTTGGATGTATCAGTTATCAAACAGGCAGATGGGACCTTAGGCCATAAGGTCTACAGGAAAGGTACACATACTGATCGCTACCTCCATAAGAACTCAAACCACCACCCTAGGCAAAAGAGGGGGGTCATAAAAACATTAGTGGATAGGGCCAATAATATTTGTGAACCAGGCTACTTACAAGAAGAACTAAATCATTTACGAATGGCCTTTGCAAAAAAAAAAAAATGGTTATACGAAAAACGAGATTAACCGAGCACTTCACCCAATTAGAAAAATGCCTAAAAATAGGAGAGAGCAACAACCATCAGCTGGAAAAGTATTTCTTCCGTTCATCCATAATATCACGGATCGCATTGGGAAAGTACTAGCCAAGTTTCACGTAGAGATCATTTTCAGACCTACTAAGAAAATTAGTGAATGCCTAAGATCAACAAAAGATGCTCGTCACCCCCTAGCCACCCCAGGGGTATATAAAATTCCGTGCAGTTGTGGCAGGGTTTACATAGGAACTACAAAAAGAAGCATCAATACACGGTTGACGGAGCACAAAAGAAACTGTCGCTTGGGACATATCGACAAATCGGCAGTAGCGGAACATGTTTTTAAGGATGGAGATCACGAAATAAAATTTGGTGAAACAAGCGTGCTAGCGAGGACGTCGCATTATTATACACGTATGTATAGAGAGGCAATTGAAATCCACAAACATCAATACAATTTTAATCGTAAAGAAGAAGGATTAAAATTGGATAAGATATGGCGGTCGACGTTGCATCAATCACGTGACAATCGATTGCCTGCAATCGAGAGAACAGACGATAGCCAGAGATAGCTGCACATCGACGCCACGTGACGTGCGGTGGCGCCCTCTACGATATCCATATAAGCGGCGGCCCCAGCACCTAGCAGCCAGTCGTTGACTCACCTCCGAAGATGTTCTCCGTAGTTGAGAACGAAACGTCAGGGAGAAGAAGTTTTAAAGATCGACCATGGCAACTTAGCCCGGAAGTGTTTATTGATGAAGACGCCGGCCGTGAAAGCCTACATGGAATACTCTATAATTCATTTTTCAGTATTTATAAATATTTCTGTAATGTATTATTCCCAGTGAAGAAATTGGAAGCTTAGATAAAGGCATATGTATGGATTACACCTGGCATAAGAAACTAATCAGAAATTCTAAAAATTGGAGGAAAAATATCAGGAAATGATTCTACTATGAAACAAGGAAGTAACAAAATGAAATAAGTATTCAAAATTATTAATGTATTAGTGTGGGCAGGAATATAGGAATGCTCAATAGCTTCATCATAAAAAGTGCAGGAAAACTGCTGAAGATAAGTACAAGTTGCTACTATATCAAATAATAATTTTGAAAATGTAATATAAAATTTAATCACAAACCAATGTAACACACAGGATGAGTTGAAAGTTTCACAAAATGAAGGTAACATGCATCTGTTAAAAATAGAACAATTTTTCATTGTCTGTATTTACATAGTACTACGCAATGTCCTTGACACATGGACGCTTGTCTGAAGGAGCAGACACTTCAGACCATTTATGGCTGTCTGGAACAGAAGATATATATTTGTAAATTTCAAATATGACTAGACTTCGGCTGTAAACGTATTGGTGACATATGAAAATTTGTGCCACACCAGGACTAAAACCAGGATTTCTCACTTATTATCTAGAAATGTAATTAAACTTTTTCGTATCTATGTTTGACAGTGTCTTTATGCTATTATCCGGTGTCCTTGAGACGTGCATGTATGTCTATGCGACATTAAATTCTGTAGGCTTGACGGTATCCCAAATAATTCCATTAAATGAAGTTCAAAAGCTCTCAGCTAAATATCATAATTTATCGATAAATATAGGAATATTCTCAACGAGCATAAGACATTGAATAGTAAAGATATCTCGCTTAAGGAATGCAAGTAATACGTACTAAACTAGAGACCATTCTCATACTTCCAGATTTTTTCTAAAATAACAGAAGGTGTCTGGCTCAGTAGGCTACATTGATTTGCGAATGTGACTCCTCCTGCCGCAAACTCCCCATCCCTACGGCTACACTGCCTCTTGCACGTGGTTACTTTGCTGATGAACCATGGGGTTAAATAACTGGATGCATGAGACGACATATTTCGATTTCTGATAACAACAGCACTTTCCTGTGGTATATTTTTGCAGCTGCGACGACTCGTTGATGTCTTCCTGACCCTCATTTCTGGAGACATCAGTCCAATGATGCTGGCTTTCACTGTTTCTTTCACGAGGAAAGATTATGGTTTAAACAACATTCAGGGATGACAGGAATAAACAAACGTGATTTTTCTTTAAATTAGAAAGGTCAACGTTTCAGAGTGACTGTTAGAACGGACCATCCCAACACAAAATGAATCTGTAGTAGCAGTAGTTTCATTCATCGGCACAAAATTTCCACAAGAAAGTAGGATGAGTCGTTGTATCACGTTTTAAGAATAAATAAGTAAAAACCATTTACACATACATTTACATGGAGCATTAGTTTGTTAAGAATGGGTCAGATACTTGGCCATGGACTTGCAGTTGGAACTACCAGGGAATTTGCAGCAGGTAATTTGGGAAAACCTCGGTAAAACTAAGTCAGGATGGTCGGATGGAGATTGGAGCGTCTCTCCTCCTGAATACAGGGCCAGTCTGTGTAAAAGAGCCTAAAGTCATTCCACCTATTCGATCTACCCTTAGTGTACAGTAATCTTTAGGGAACAAATCACGTAATGACGTTTCCACTCTGGAGTATGCACTGATTTGAAACTTGCTGGTAGATTACAACTGTGTACCATACGGAAACTCGATCTTGGGATCTTTAGCTTTCCCGGGCATATGGTCTACCGATTAAGCCCCCGAAGCACTACTCACAGTCCGACATTCCACCAGTATCTCGTCTCCTACGTTTCAAACTTCACAGAAACTCTCCTGTGAACCTTGCGGGACTAACAGTCTTGCAAGTAACGATATTTCGGACACACGACTTAACCCAGTCTCGGGGGATGTTTCCAGAACGAAATTTGCATTCAGAAGCGGAGTGTGTGCTGGTATGAAACTTCTAGGCAGGTTAAAAGTTTGGAAGGTAGGAGATGAGGTACTGGCAGAAGTCATTTAGTATGCTCGCCCTTTCATTCAGGACTCGCTGCCAGTCACCACACACAGTATGCATATATAATTTGATAATGTAACAGCACACATGCTATCAACTGACAGAAGGGCCTCAGCGACGATCTTTCGTTTCCACATGGGTCTGTAACTTTCCATTCGCTTCTCAGAAAAACTAAGTCAGTATCCCTCTCCCGGAGATGTTGAAGCCAGAAAGAGGATAAGGGGTGAGTATTATAGCTTGCCGTCATTTGGGAGTAAGGTTTTAAAGAGAATATTAAAAATTAAATAAAACATTATAGTACGAAAGTATTGAGTGAAACGATAGAGATGTCTTATTATCATCATTTACTTTTGTTACATTTATTACCAAATGCTTACTCTGTGTTAGTCCAGGTAGTCTTTGCTGTGTTCAATACATTGTTTAACAGGTACTTTTTATTTGTCTTTTTAAATAAATGTGTTTGATTAACATCTTAAATCTCTGTGGGAAAAAATTTTATTCCACGGTAAAAAGTGTTGTTTCGATCTTTACGTCTATATTTTTTTGGTAAGTGTGAGTTCAGTTTATTTATTGTTCCACGGCCATGGACCGAGTCTTCTGTATAGTAATCACCAATGTTATTTTTGATGTGCATAACTGACCATTAAATGTACTCATATTGAGTAGTTCTCATCCACAGTGTTGTGAAAAGCTGTTCTCAATGATCCCGATTTATAATGTTAGTTACAGTGCTTTCTGTATTTTAAAAGCATTGCTCACATTTTACAAATTAGGTCTCCAGCAAACGAATGCGTTGCTAATTTTTGAGTGCACATATGAACAGCAAGGAATTAAAAGACACAGGCAGTGACAAGACTACATGTGCCCACCATGTTGGTGACAATGTGTTTACAACTATCTTGATGTATTCACACCACACAAGTTGAGGATAAGTTAGCCCGCAATTCTAGGGAGTTATTTGTTTTGGTATATTAGTGCATGGTGGTTCTTGTATCCATAAACGTATCCTAACGTGGTGACAAATTTAACTAAAATGTATTAGCTCATTGCCAGTTGGAAAACATCATATGCTTACCATGTGCCGAATAGCGGGGAAATGGCAGAGTTCCTGCACGGCCTGGAGGAGAACCACACGCATTAAAGTTTGGAACAGTGGAAGGAACAATGCAGACGTGTAACGAGTGTGGACCCATTGGGCTCCTCTTCAAAGATTCCCACCGCTATTGAACATCCTTGGTAACGATATAAATTTGTAGCATAATTTGTGTTTCTTTTGTGAAGGCCTCGTATGGATTTTCAAGTGGATAGCCAGATCACGCCCGTATAAACCATCCCTCCTCTGGCTCTGGATTCACAAATTTTGCTGAAACTTATCACAGTTTAAGAACAGAGTTCAGGATAGAAAAAGACTCATCTACTAACACTGAACAAGTACTTAGCAATGCGAACAGGCTCCTTTTGCGTAGCAATAGTGCATGTACTTTGCATTATTAATTAATTACATAATTAATATGTTGATGTTTAGCCTGTTTCTTTAATTCCGAATCTGTTTCATTATCGTGAACAATGTACGCACGTAAATCTTAGCTGTGTGTGAGTTAAGAATTTTAAAATTTCTCGTTCAGAGTGTGTACAACTAACTAAAAGTGATTTCAAAAATGGTTCAAATGGCTCTGAGCACTATGGGACTTTACATCTGAAGTCATCAGTCCCCTAGAACTTAGAACTACTTAAACCTAACTAACCTAAGGACATCACAGACATCCATCTCCGAAGCAGGATTCGAACCTGCGACCGTAGCGGTCGCAGGGCTCCACACTGAAGCGCCTAGAACCTCTCGGCCCCACCGGCCGGCAGAAGTTATTTCCTTTTATGTCTCAGCCAAAACAACAGTAATAGATAAGCGAAAGTTTACGACGTGCAAAGTGGTACATTTAAGAGAATAAATCACTGAGAGGCAAAATAAAAGAGATAAAAATTAACAGGAATCGAAGAAAACGTGGGGGTACTGACCGGATCTATGGCTTTCCGTTATAGTATTTCTGCGACTCCACAATGAAAAAGACTTTTTTTAAAATTTAAAGCTTGGTGGCGAGCAATGTACAGGTAGAGAGAAAAAAAAATTATAGAAACAAACAAAAATAAGATACGAAGCTTCAGCTGGAGTGATTTTAACGACTTTTTTACCAGGCGATGAATCATGAAAGATAGCTTGTGTTTTGGCGAAAAGTAATTAAATACGAGATATGTACTGTATGTATTTCAGTAAACGACAGATTGTATCCAGTTGCATCATTTGCGGTATCTACACAGTGAAGAAAGTGATACAAAACTCGCACATTACCTACGTCTTGTACATAAAAAAGCACAGCCTGTACCTAAATAGAAATTGTAAAGCTATATGAATTGACATACTTGAACAAGTTATTGATACTGGACAACTAGAATGTCACAGGAATGTATCAGTGTATGACCCAAATATTACTTTTTCACGAATGTACTGTTAAAAAGAGACAGATAATATTTACTTGTCGTATCGACAGTGTGTCACTTCACATATTTCTGGTTAAAAATATACGTCGGGAACATAAAGAAAACTGCTAATATAGGGATACGCAGCCACTGTTGGAGTATCAACTGTGATGGAGAAGAGTAAAACGTTATAATAAACTCTATATGCTACCATTGTTTCGTGTAAACTTTTTAGTGGCTGTTATACAGTGGTTAGCTATTTTGGCGTTGTTGTTAGTCAAACCGTTATCGACCTATATATATATATATATATATATATATATATATATATATATATATATATATATATATAACATTTATTTTGCCATTAAAATTCATGATTAATATTGGTTTTACTGATATTTCTGGTTATGAATTATTCTCTTCCTTCGAATTCACCGAAGTAATATATACCACTATTTGTTATACGCAGGCAGTAGATAATAATGGAAACCTTATGCGTGTTTTTAAGTGTCTTAAAGCCACTCAACAATGACGTGAATATCGAAAGGCTCTATAGAGTGCGCCTTCTCATCGGTTCATACACTGTAACAGAGTGCGATTGCATGTGCTAAGAGATCTACATGTTTTCTCTTCCGTTCTAACCGGAATACTGTGGAAATAAATACGTTTCGTCACGGAGCTTTGTATGCCAGTGTTTATCGTTGTTAGTCAGCTGTCCAAATGTGCACTTGATTTTCTGTGATGTACAATATGATAGTTTGTTGAAAATAGGAACCCAAATGTATTTACTGAATATGATTTTTTCTTCTTTTTCGAGTTGATCCTCTATGGACTGTGTGGTAACAACCAACTTCATTTTAGTGTCTAGGTCTTGCTCTTGTTCCAGCTTTGACTTCCTGCCAGTATCTTCTGCGTCCACCAAGAAGTGCCTGTTTCTGCCCTTCGGAAAAAAGGTCCTCTCCGTCTTTTGGTATTTGTTCACCAATCTTCTAAATTGGTTCGTGTCAGGAATTTCTCTCTCTGAGATACCAATCTGCATAAGACATTTTTTACATTCTTCGAACCATCTCGGCCTTGTTTTCTTAGAATGGAAGAAACCTCATATTCTTGTCTTGGTCAGTCACCGTCCATCCTCATGAGATGACCGTAAAATAACAATCGTCTCTTCATAATGGATGGTGTGATAGGTTCTGTCTTGCTGCACAAGTCCTCATTTGCTCTCATTCGCCATTGTCCATCAACCCATTTATTACCTAGATTTTTCCTTAATATCCTACGCTCTCCCTTTACCAGACACTCTTCTTGGGCAGTTGATATGCCTGGTCTAACTTCCTCAACCGGACATTGATTGCTTCTTCTTCTAATCCATTCTCCTAGACGACTTCACCGAGATACCTGAAATTCTTAACTCGTCAGATTTTTCCCAGATTTCCATTCAGGTCCATGACAGATGTTCGTCATATTTTTGAATTTTTTGATCACATCCACGTTCAACTACAACAATTATGGTTTAATTGTTAACAAGGGCACACTGTTATATATCCGAAAATTTTTTGGTATTTTGACATAGTCACCCGCCTGGTCATCTACATCAGAGAGAACTTTGTTTGAATCATTTGTTGCCGCTGGTATGAATCATTGCTGACGCAAAGTAAGACTGAAGAGTAAGTGATGGACGATAGTCTCGCTCACAGAGAGCACAATGTATGTTGTTCAGCTGCAGTGCCTGCCATGATCCTACAATTTATTTCTGTGACTGAAATTTGTATTTTACAAGAAGAAACTGGATTGTTTATAAACTTTAAAAATTCTATGTGTATGTGTATCTCAATAGTGTTAGGCACAAAGCGAAACAATGTCTAGTTGTATCTTTATTAGCACAGATTTGCAGCTTTACCAAACTGACATTGGTATGCACACAATCTAAGTCTCTAGCTGAGAAACTTTTACCTTGATGTGTGCCCTCTCGAACTACATCTCGTCATCACTGGTTATTAGTAGTATAAGATAACTGTGTGCATAGACGTCTTTGATCTTATGACTTAGATCAATTAACTTGACTATATTTCTAGGAACCAAAAATTTTTCTCCAATTTGTTACCATCTATACATGCTCAATGGCTCTCAGCACTATACGACTTAACTTCTGAGGTTATCAGTCGCCTAGAACTTAGAACTAATTAAACCTAACTAACCTAAGGACATGATACACATCTATGCCCGAGGCAGGTTTCGAACCTGCGACCGTAGCGGTCGCTTGGTTCCAGACTGTAGCGCCTAGAACCGCACGGCCACTCCGGCCGGCATTTATACATGCGTCCAATACGATAAATTAATTGTGAAACCTCTGCTCCTACCCGAATAAGTAGCCTGTCACAGTCACACATTCCAAGTGTTTGTATATATTGGGTGAGGCGCCGAAGACTTTCGCATCAACTTAATTTAACTTGTTAAAGACATCTCTACTCTGTTTCGCCTGGACGTCCAGTGACAAGGGGCTCACGAAACAATGACACAATGTATTCTCACAATTTCGTTAATAACTGAGATACTGGCATCAGCCTAGTATAATTTTTTAAATGGAAGTGTCATTATTTTTGTCACCAGAATAACAGATATCAATGAGACTGATGCAATGATTTAACTCCTTTGAAGATCTAACAATAAATCACATAGGGAATTTTCTGCTGTTGTTAGGACCGTTTAACGCCACGTCACCTTAAGTTTACACTACTCTCCAAGAAAACCTGCTCCGCCGACGGAAGCGTCTAGTGTGGAGACAAAAGATACATAGTGAATTATGTGTTGCCCTTCATAAGAGATCACTGAGATACAGTCAGTGCGCTGTTCACACACAACAGGTTTGTCATGAAGTGTGGTGCAATTCATGTGTTGCTTGTTGAAAACGTACATATAGTCAAATCGACAGCAGTACATGAACTATTTCCAGAAGTACAACCCCAATTACTAATGAACTGTTGGTGGATGTGGCGATTGTCCACGAAATACGTCAAAATCAGCAGAGCTGTACACAGGTTGGCCCTGTCAAGATTGTCCCACTTTCATTAAAACCACTTGAAGAATTTACGAGACCGGAAGTCTTGTCCTCAAAAACACGTGTACGAAAGAAGACTGGTACCAACGAAGCTATTGCTGCTGCAATAAACTGCCATTTCGTTGTTGTCCAGAACGTAAAGAAATATGAGATACTACACACTGTTGACCTCACACGGACTGTATCTACGTCCAGTCTCGAGACATCTAGAATATCAGGCATACCACTAAAATGTGGAGATATTATTGACTACAGACTAAAACATCGATGTCACAAATTGATAAATAAGACATTGGATCCACAACAAAAAATGAATATATGCCTATGGAATGAGAAACAAAACAGAAAAATAGACAAATGTACAATTGTGTAGTTTCATACGATTTTCACCTCCACACTTGCCACAGGTAATGCATACTATCAAATTTGTTCATTCCTTCCGTAATTTTTCCCGTCTTTTTTGATACCTAGATTATAAACAAAATACAGATTCGTTTTACTGACTGTTGTTCGAATCAGTTTAGAAAATTTCTCTTTTATGTTGGAGGTGTAACTTCGTATACACAAACCAGACGACCATGGCTACTCCTGCTAGGTTTCCTGGAGACATAGGAGATAGGCTAAGATTCGTCACTCACTTATCAAGTCAGCAGCTCAGTTAACTTAGCGGAGAAAGGAAGAGATAAGACACAGCATCTGAAGCAAAATTTCAATTGGTTTCGGAATTAACTAGCACTTTGAACCAAGTGGACAAGGCAGTGCTGCAGTAGACATTATCCCATGAACATAATCGTAGCTGAAGCAGATACCTTGCAATGTGAAAGATGAGACTAGAGGTAAGTTACGCATGAAAGTACCTTTTTTTAATCAAAAATTTTTACTTTAGTTACTCAATGTGATATCTTAAGTAGGAACTAATCACGACATTTCAGCTGGATTTGCAGGATGACTCAGTCCCACATCCGTAAGTCTCTATTATGACAACTCAGTTGCCAAATAGAAAAGATTTTTAGTTGACGATGTTTTGCATTGTTTGGAGATATAGACATAAATGGACCGGCATTTGCCTTACCGCAACTGGATGGACCTACAGTTTTAGCTCATATATTGCATACCGACTACAACAGGTTTTGGTGTGCAACTGGCTTTTAGAGAAAATATGTATGACACCAACTGAGCAACATGAAATATGATGTTACAGGAGAATGTTGAAGATCAGATGGATTATTGAAGTTATAAATGACGACCTCCTGCAGTGGGTTAGAGAGCCAAAGCACGCAACTTGGGAAACGCAAATAATCAACGAGATAAAATGACTGTCTACCCATAAAAGCATGAGTTGACTGCTGTTGAAGAGCTGGTGTAAGGAAAGCACCTCAGGGGCAACCGTCCTGTGTAATGCATATCATCCATGATCTGAGGTACTGAAATGCAGAGTCATTTTGACACCCTAAATGAACAGAGGAATGTGTCAGACCAACTTCAGTGTTGGTGACCTGAACAATAAGAAATAGCATCCTTTTGTGAACCGTCAGATACGTAAATAAATGAATGAATTGTTTTTGTTAATATGACTGTAGCTCTGACTCATCTCCGACTCTCCAGCCAAGAGATTGCAAGACAGCTGCAACCGAACAGAATACGAGGCTGTCCCTGCTCAGCAGTTTAGTTCATTTTCCCCACTCTGTCCTTCAGGGTGCTGAATTTCCTGCCGCGTCGTCTTCGTCATTGGTGGACTCAATTTGCAATGTCATGTAATGTACGATCGATGCATATTGGGTAATCATCGCTCAGTTTTAAAAAGATACAGCATATTGAGTTCTGCAGGTCTACAGGTACTACACCAACAATAAGTGTAACACAGGGTGACGAAATTATAAATAGCGAGAAAACTTCAAAATTCTCAGGTTTCCATACTGATGACAATTTCAAAGTCTTACGCTAAGGACAACACACACACCCGTGCCCAAGGGAGGACTCGAACCTCCGACGGGGGGAGCAGCGCGGACTGTGACAAGGCGCCTCACACCACGTGACTTCCCCGCGCGGCCCTCAAGAGTTCAAAATGCGTGGTCAGTAGACTGCTCATCACATTCTACAGGTCTTGGTAATTCTTCCTCACTGTTACAGACGATAGCAACCCCATCAGAAAATTGGAGCATTGATGTCCTTTCACCTTGCATACTAATCCCATGTCTCAATCTTTCTTTTATTTCTTTCGTTGACACTTCACTATAAAGTTTGAACAGTGCGGGACATTAACTATACCACTGCCTTAACCCTTTTCAATTCAGATACGTCTCTTATGGATTTCTATTATCAATGCATGTTACTGGTCGTTCCATAGAGATTATATGTGTTGTTTTGAGAAGTTCAGATAGTTTACCCCACTTCATAGTGCCCAAATTTTGCTTGCGTTACGTAAATGACCAGGTAAGCAAAATCTGAAGTTACAGCTGTCAGACGTGTTCTGTTTTACTTGTCGCAATTTCTTGGCGTTGCTAGCTTAGGAACTTAGTAATAATCTTTCGAAAGCTAGGAGGTTTGTCTGCAGATTCAACACACTAAGTTAGGTGATCTTTTGGCTGCCACTTCCTCCAATGATTTTATACATACCAAACGAATTTCATGCGTAATTTCTGACTTGTTTGATCGCAAATCTTTTAAATTTATGTATAACTCTGTCTTCTGAAACCCAGCAAAGAATTAATTTGCCTTCTAGAGATCGTCAGTATGCTATTCCCATTTATCCGGTCTTTTCTTCCTACACTTTTAATGTTGACACATTCACTTTTAATTTTACCGGAACCTATTATTCCATTAACTTATTTGCACTTCTTGCTCACTACACGTTTAAGTGACTAATACTTCTGTACACCTATCATTCCCCCACTTTGTTCTCTTACCCACATTTTCAATATGTTTATGTTTGTTGTATCTTTATTTGTATTTCCAATTGCTATTACAATCCGTTTTAGGTATCTTGTGGCAGCAAATGGCTGTAAGCACTATAGGACTTAACATCGGAGGTCATCAGTTCCCTGGACTTAGAACTACTTAAATCTAACTAACCTAAGGACATCACACACATCCATGCCTGAGGCAGGATTCAAAACTGCGACTGCTGCAGTAGCGCCGTTCCGGACTGAAGTGCCTAGCCGGTCGGTCAGCGTCTTCTGACAGCATGCGTTTCCACTTCAATGGCAGTTCCTCATGAAATAAACTAAAGTACCAACTATGTTATTCAGTTTCGCAGTGCAGTAGCTACAGCTTCAGACAACACTGATCAACTTCAGGTATCTTACTTCTGTGTATGTTCATTCTTACTGACGATTCTCTTAAATTTCTGCCCTGTGTATTGAGGGGCGACGGGATATGTGTTGGAGGGAAGGGACGGGGCGGGGCGGGGGGGGGGGGGATCGCTAGAAAGCCTCAGGATCAACTGCCAACGAAACTGACATGCTGACTGCAAAGACATTGGTTCACATGAAGTCGAACAGAGTAATTACAACTCTGTAGAAACGTATCCTTAACCTTATGGTTAAAAGAAAATTGTTTAAAATTTTTTTCTTTGAATTATAAATTACTTTACCGAGCCAGGTGGCGCAGTGGTTAGCATTCGAGAGGACGACGATTCAGTCCCGCCTCCAGCCATCCTGATTTAGGTTTTCCGTTATTTCCCTAAATCGTTTCAAGCAAATGCCGGGATGGTTCCTTTGAAAGGGCACGGCCGGTTTCCTTCCCCATCCTTCCCTAACCCGAGCTTGTGCTCCGTCTCTAATGACCTCGTTGTCGACGGGACGTTAAAAAACACTAACCTAACCTAACCTATAAACTACTTTCTTAAAGAACAAAATAAAAGCTTCTTGCTAGACATATGCCGTTCTGAAATGTCTATGTGTGTGTGTGTGTGCGCGCGCGCGCGCACGTGTGTGTGTGTGTGTGTGTGGAGGAAGGGGGGAGGGGGGCGGGTGGGTGGATGTGTGCGTCTGTACAGGGTGATGTCAAGTAGATTTTAAACAATGTTTCATTGATCATGAAGGTTAGATGTATAAATTTGAGATAACAGACCCTGATCCAGAGGCGACCGTTTCCCAAGTTGTAGACGAAAACCGTTCAGATTCGCGTGACAGTGCGGTACTTGCCACTTGCTGCTTGGATTTTAGGGGTCGCAGTTCCAATGAACCAACGAGCCCTTAGGTGTGGAGGTTGGGATGACGACTCAATCAGTGCTTTTGTAGACTGCGGTCTGTTTTCACGAGTTGAGGCACTAACTATGATCAGCTCTAACCAAACGGAATTGTACCTGGTGACTGAACTTGCAGACGTATTTTCGTGTGTGGGTAAGCAAGTGACAGTACCAGAGAAGTGGAAAGGTTTTGCAGGACCAAAATCCCGCATAGAAGACAAAGCCTCACTCCGCGTTTCCAAGACTGTAGGGCTGCAAGGGTATATTAAATGGAACGAGCGTATATGAAGTGTAGTAGGGAGGCGACTGCAGTTTATTCGGAGAATTTTAGGAACAGGTGTTTCATCTGTAAAGGAGACCGCATACACGACACTAGAGCGACACATTCTTGAGTACTTACAATGTTCTTTTTGAGTTGAATAAATAAATAGAAACTTTCATATGTTCAGAATATAAAATCATTTAAAAGAAATTTTGTTTTGCCTTTTCTCCAAAATTCTTCAGATCGTGCCATTTAGGCTACTGGTTTCTTAAATTGCAACAAGGGTGCCGAAATCGCTCTCATTTCTACCATTATGCGAGTTTTTAATTGAAAATTTGTTTTTCAAAGGAGGGATATGCTCCTTAGTAATTAGTTATGTGTTTCTATGATTATGGTGCACAACAAAGCTTTACACGTACTCAAAATACTGAATTATTGTTATTCAAAGCAAGGAAATTCATTTACATTGCTCAGGCGCAGTGTTCAGCTTACGCACAAAGCTCACATGGAGAAGTTATTTCATGCTTTAAAATACCAGCACAGATTTCATGAGCCCATTTTCTGCAAATTGTGCATTGAAACAGCTCCTCCACCACACTTTTCTCACAAATGAAGCAAAGCTAGTCATCTGCTGCCATTTCAACCAAAGTTTTTTCAAGACACGATGAAGGTGAACAGATCATATTTTCTTTGCTATTCTGCTTCCTCATGTTTCCTCCTGTTGATCTCTCAAGACCATCAGTTGATTTCAACACTTTCTCTGAAATTCGAAGAGACTTTTTGTCACAACTCTCTAGTAGTGTATTCTTGTAAGTGCTTGAAGTCAACAGTGCAGCCTTCTGAGCACCTTTCTTTATTCATTTTCCTTGTTTGGTAACCAGTTTTGACAAAGGACGTAGTTCATAGACACTCACAACATAAGACGAAATTTTTCCTTTTCTGACCAAAGCCTGAAACGTCTGGTTACCAGTTTTCAGGGCGGAAGACTACACTACACCCTACCTAACCCAAGCACTTTGTTCTTGGTCTTGGACTCTTATTATTTCCTCTTAGTTCTTGCACACATCGTTTATTATCTGTCTTACCCTACAGCTTACCACATTTTCCTCAGAATTTCGAACAAAGTGCACCATTTTACATTGTCGAACACTTTTTCCACGTCGACAGATCCTATGAACTTGTGTCACATTTTCTTTAGTCTTGCTCTCATTACCAACAGCAACGTCCTAATATCCTCTCTGGTGCCTTTACCTTTCTTAAAGCCAAATTGATCGTCATGTAACACATCCTCAATTTTCTTTTCCATTCTTCTGTATATTGTTCTTGTCATAGACACAGATGCATGAGCTGTTCAGCTGATTGCGCGATACGTCTCGCACTTCTCAGTCCTTGCTATATTCAGAACGGTTTTGATGATGTTTTTCTGAAAGTCAGATGGTATATCGCCAAACTTACATACTCTACACACCAACGTGAAGACGGTTTTGTTGCTACTCCCCCAATGGTTTTAGAAACCCTGATGGAATGTTATCTATTCCCTCTGCTTCATTCGATCTTAAGTCTTTCAAACTTCTTTTGAATTCCGATTCTAATTATGGATGCACTATCCGTTTCCTATCGACTCCTGTTTCTTCGTTTAACACATCGCCCTCCTCCTATAGCCCCTCAATGTACTCTTTCCCTCTGTAACGTTCTTTTATAAAGGATTTGTGTTTTTGTTTGCCAAAGAATATGCAGTGCGTAATGTTTGTGTCACGCAAATTTACCGCGTTATGTGCTTTTGAGCAGATGGTGTGCTTAATCAATTTTACTGCAAACGAAAAAAAATTAAACAACCTAATCTGGAAAACCAGTATGCAATGCCTGTAATGAAATCAATCCCTTTGAAATTTACTCATTCTCGTGACCACCGAGTTCTAGGGCCTTGTGCAATAAACTGATAAAATTCCTTATACAAATATACAATGAAATAAATTTTCCTTAGCTCTGGAGTCTCAGCGGACGTAATTCTGTTCTCTCCCCAGTAGGCATAGAAAATAAAATATCTTCATACATATAATAACATTGCAAATGTTCAGCGATAATTGTGGTTACTGGCTCAGCGGTGTGCAATGCTGCCCGAAATGAAGCTGTTACAAGCATTAAAACTTTTCTGATTCTGACACATTAGTATTTTATCTGACTCTGATTGAAAAATGATTTCTTTTAAAAAATATTAATTGGATTTAAATAAACACAACATGGAAGAGGATGAGGCACTGATAAGGGGGTATGCTACGACCGAAGGCTTTAGTTTGAAAATCGTATTCATAATAAGGTTTCACCTTCACAAAACCTGATATGGAACATTTTACATTAACTTCAAAATCAGTGAACTTCTCAAGTGTTCTTTAATTCTGACTTACTGTCGTAGTTAGATGCGGCCCGCCACGAATTCCTTTCCTGTGCTAACCTCTTCATCTCAGAGTAGCACTTGCAACCTACGTCCTCAATATCTGCTTGATGTATTCCAATCTCTGTCTTCCTCTACAGTTTTTGCCCTCTACAGCTCCCTCTAGTACCATGGAAGTCATTCCCTCATGTTTTATCAGATGTCCTATCATCCTGTCCCTTCTCCTTATCAGTGTTTTCCACATATTCCTTTCCTCTCCGATTCTGCGTAGAACCTCCTCATTCCTTACCTTATCAGTCCACCTAATTTTCAACATTCATCTATAGCATCACATCTCAAATACTTCGATTGTCTTCTGTTTCGGTTTTCCCACAGTCGACGTTTCACTACTATACAATGCTGTACTCCAGACGTACATCCTCAGAAGTTTCTTCCTCAAATTAAGACCGGTATTTGATATTAGTAGACTTCTCTTGGCCAGAAATGCATTTTTTGCCGTATCGAGTCTGCTTTTGATGTCCTCCTTGCTCCGTCCGTCAATGGTTATTTTACTTCCTAGGTAGCAGAATTCCTTCATTCACTTCGTGACCATCAATCTTGATGTTAAGTTTCTCGCTGTTCTCGTTTCTACTACTTCTCGTTACCTTCGTCTTTCTCCGATTTACTCTCAAACCATACTGTGTACTCATTAGACTGTTCATTCCGTTCAGCAGATCATTTAATTCTTCTTCACTTTCACTCAGGATAGCAATGTCATCAGCGAATCGTATCATTGATATCCTTTCACCCTGTATTTTAATTCCACTCCTGAACCTTTGTTTTATTTCCATCATTGCTTCGTCGATGTACAGACTGAAGAGCAGGGGCGAAAGGCTACAGCCTTGTCTTACACCCTTCTTAATACGAGCACTTCGTTCTTGATCGTCCACTCTTATTATTCCCTCTTGGTTGTTGTACATATTGTATATGACCCGTCTCTCCCTATAGCTTACCTGTACTTTTTTCAGAATCTCGAACAGCTTGCACCATTTTATATTGTCGAACGCTTTTTCCAGGTCGACAAATCCTATGAAAGTGTCTTGATTTTTCTTTAGCCTTGCTTCCATTATTAACCGTAACGTCAGAATTGCCTCTCTCGTCCCTTTACTTTTCCTAAAGCCAAACTGATCGTCACCTAGCGCATTCTCAATTTTCTTTTCCATTCTTCTGTATATTTTCCTCGTAAGCAGCTTCGATGCATGAGCTGTTAAGCTGATTGTGCAATAATTCTCGCACTTGTCAGCTCTTACCGTCTTCGAAATTGTGTGGATGATGCTTTTCCGAATGTCAGATGGTATCTCGTCAGACTCATATATTCTACACACCAACGTGAATAGTCGTTTTGTTGCCACTTCCCCCAATGATTTTAGAAATTCTGATGGAATGTTATCTATGCCTTCTGCCTTATTTGACCGTAAGTCCTCCAAAGCTCTTTTAAATTCCGATTCTAATACTGGATCCCCTATCTCTTCTAAATCGACTCCTGTTTCTTCTTCTATCACATCAGACAAATCTTCACCCTCATAGAGGCTTTCAATGTATTCTTTCCACCTATCTGCTCTCTCCTATGCATTAAATAGTGGAATTCCCGTTGCACTCTTAATGTTACCACCATTGCTTTTAATGTCACCAAAGATTGTTTTGAGTTTCCTGTATGCTGAGTCTGTCCTTCCGACAATCATATCTTTTTCGATGTCTTCACATTTTTCCTGCAGCCATTTCGTCTTAGCTTCACTGCACTTCCTATTTATTTCATTCCTCAGCGACTTGTATTTCTGTATTCCTGATTTTCCCGGAAAATGTTTGTACTTCCTACTTTCATCAGTCAACTGAAGTGTTTCTTCTGTTACCCATGGTTTCTTCGCAGCTACCTTCTTTGTACCTATGTTTTCCTTCCCAACTTCTGTGATGGCCCTTTTTAGAGATGTCCATTCCTCTTCAACTGTACTGCCTACTGCGCTATTCCTTATTGTTGTATCTATAGCGTTAGAGAACTTCAAACGTATCTCGTCATTCCTTAGTACTTCCGTATCCCACTCCTTTGCGTATTGATTCTTCCTGACTAATGTCTTGAACTTCAGCCTACTCTTCATCACTAATATATTGTGATCTGAGTCTATATCTGCTCCTGGGTACGCCTTACAATCCAGTATCTGATTTCGGAATCTCTGTCTGACCATGATGTAATCTAATTGAAATCTTCCAGTATCTCCCGGCCTTTTCCAAGTATACCTCCTCCTCTTGTGATTCTTGAACAGGGTATTCGCTATTACTAGCTGAAACTTGTTACACAACTCAATTAGTCTTTCTCCTCTTTCATTCCTTGTCCCATATTCTCCTGTAACCTTTTCTTCTACTCCTTCCCCTACAACTATATTCCAGTCGCCCATGACTATTAGATTTTCGTCCCCCTTTACATACTGCATTACCCTTTCAATATCCTCATACACTTTCTCTATCTGTTCATCTTCAGCTTGCGACGTCGGCATGTATACCTGAACTATCGTTGTCGGTGTTGGTCTGCTGTCGATTCTGATTCGAACAACCCGGTCACTCAACTCTTCACAGTAACACGCCCTCTGCCCTACCTTCCTATTCATAACGAATCCTACTCCTGTTATACCATTTTCTGCTGCTGTTGATATTACCCGATACTCATCTGACCAGAAATCCTTGTCTTCCTTCCATTTCACTTCACTGACCCTTCTATATCTAGATTGAGCCTTTGCATTTCCCTTTTCAGATTTTCTAGTTTCCCTACCACGTTCAAGCTTGTGACATTCCACGCCCCGACTCGTAGAACGTTATCCTTTCGTTGATTATTCAATCTTTTTCTCATGGTAACCTCCCCCTTGGCAGTCCCCTACCGGAGATCCGAATGGGGGACTATTCCGGAATATTTTGCCAATGGAGAGATCATCATGATACTTCTTCAGTTACAGGCCACATGTCCTGTGGATACACGTTACGTGTCTTTAATGCAGTGGTTTCCATTGACTTCAGCATCCTCATGTCGTTGATCATTACTGATTCTTCCGCCTTTTGGGGCAATTTCCCACTCCTAGGACAAGAGAGTGCCGTGAACCTCTATCCGCTCCTCCGCCCTCTTTGACAAGGCGGTTGGCAGAATGAGGCTGACTTCTTATGCCGGAAGTCTTCGGCCTCCAATGCTGATTATTTATCAAAATTTAGGCAGTGGCGGGTATCGAACCCGGGACCGAAGACGTTCTTGATATGAATCAAATACGCTACCCCTTTTTTTTTTTTTTTTTTAATCTCATTTTGTTCGCTTTTGTTCGTTGTGTCTGCTCGGGGCGGACGCCGTAAGACATCCATTTATGTTCGTTGTTGATCGATTGACTCAGTTTTTTTTATTACAGAGGGCACGTAACCCTCTGACCGAACACGCTGAGCTACCGTGCCGGCTATCCCTAGACCACGGGTTTACATTGTTGTTGTTGTTGTTGTGGTCTTCAGTCCTGAGACTGGTTTGATGCAGCTCTCCATGCTACTCTATCCTGTGCAAGCTTCTTCATCTCCCAGTACCTACTGCAACCTACATCCTTCTGAATCTGCTTCGTGTATTCATCTCTTGGTCTCCCTCTACGATTTTTACCCTCCACGCTGCCCTCCAATGCTAAATTTGTGATCCCTTGATGCCTCAAAACATGTCCTACCAACCGATCCTTTCTTCTAGTCAAGTTGTGCCACAAACTTCTCTTCTCCCCAATCCTATTCAATACATTACAGACAAAATATTACAAATCGATTACACATAGTAAAGCTATACATCAAAGCTGGTGGAAGATACTTGGTTCCTACATTAAAGGGTCGGTACTGTTAGAATTAGCAAAATCCACATTGCGTTGCCGCATACTTAAAACTAAATATACAAAATTTCATTCCCTTACAAATATGTTCCAGTTGCTTTACCTCTGAGTTACAGTATCATTCGTCACTTCATTTTATAAAAACTGTATTATGCTGCATCCATAGACCACTACTAAATTCTCACAGGTAGCCACTAGCTTTAAGTCTTATATCCTACCTACAACAGAATGGAATCGCAATTGATGTTGCACTCCGCGCACCGCTACTTACAATGTATTCTGCCACTCAGGCAACATCTTTGGTTCAGTGGTGTCTAAATACAATGTCTTCTACATATGATCATCGTTTCAGGTCTTTTTCAAGAATTATATTACAAAATCGGGCTACACATACAAGTGGGCCCCTCACACACCTATCCGCTATCTCCTCTGCATTTAACAAATGGTTCAAATGGTTCTGAGCACTATGGGACTTAACTTCTAAGCTCACCGGTCCCATAGAACTTAGAACTACTTAAACCTAACTATCCTAAGGACATCACACACATCCATGCCCAATGCAGGATTCGAACCTGCGACCGTATCGGTCGCGCGGTTCCAGACTGAAGCGCCTAGAACCGCTCGTCCACTCCGGCCGGCCTGCATTTAACAGTCGAATTCCCGTTGCACACTTAATGTCACCAAACTTTCTGTTAACTTCACTGAAAAATGGATAGGCAGAGAATGTTATGATTATATGAAGGTATTGAGGAGTATTCAGCGAGAATTTTGTACCTACGATCAGGATTTGGATGATGGACACCTTAATTTGAGCACTGTGTGAGGATAAGACAGAAAATGGGTATATTTTCGCATATAACTTTCGACTCGCTCGTTCCCGACCAGTTCCCTTATCTCAAATTTATACATTTAACTTTCTCCATCATCCCAGAAACTTCACGGAATAGTCCTATATAACCATAAAGCTGCATTTCGTTTTGGAATACCTTTAACATTTTGTTAGGCGCGGAAATATACGGTGTACACATTTGTAACTGAAAATTAATTTCTTTTTCCCCTTGCAGATGATATCAGCCAACGAATCCGTCACCCCCTTGGTGCCAGAAATCACTAAGAAACTTTTGTGGGCGACCAGACCGTTCCACCTGACATGCAAGTTATTAGGTCTGATGCCATTCACAGTTGATATTGAAATCGGAGAAGTGAAACGACGGAAATAGGATTTGGTTACCGTGACAATTGCCAGCATATCGCAGCTGATTTCCGCGTGCATTTTGGTGCATTTCTGCTGGAGATTGTTGCGTACATACTCTGTAGTAGAGATTGTCTCATTTTGCAGCGTGCTGAGTTTGTTGTTAATGGCCCTCGTTTCGATATCATCAGATGTCTTCTACAATGCTGAAAAATATGGGAAAATTCTTAAGCTGATAATGTCGTGTGATAAAGCTCTGACGACTCGTGTCACTCCCGCAAATACTTGTGAAGGAAAGGTAGTAAACGTACAACTGGTTTTACTATTTTTTTATGTTTTTTCACTGTACGTATTTCTGTCTATAAATAGTAAAGAGGAGGATTACAGGAAGGGTCTACCGTTTATTACAGGCAGCTATCTTGTGACCGCTTTATCCCTTAAAAGGTTTGCAAATCTACAATTAGTGATTAGGTACAGAGTTTCACTTCTGAATGTTTGCATTCAAGATCTAAGAAACAATGTGGTTGCAGCATATTGTACTAACGTTCCTGGCAACAGCCCACCTGTGAACAGAGAGAATTTACAATTTCGCCGTGCAGAGCCCCAGTGCATAACAACATACGTGCGATCTCTCAGACGAGCATATGCAAACCTTTGTGAAATATCAGAGCTGGTAACCGCCACTCACGAGGCTTTCCTAACATTATGCTTCATGGCAGTTACGCTGCTTGCTATACTCCAAATTTACTTCCACGCAACAAAATTATCGTACCTAGGTTCGGGTAATGCCAATACATGGCTAGGGAAGGTTAGTTCATTTCTCAGCCTAGCTCAGGTGACCGTTTTCGTCGTCCCGGCTCACTGTGTGGAGACAGAAGCGAGGCGCACGCAGAGGCTGTGTTCGCAGCTGCTGGTGGAAGGGCGGCGTGTGGGCGGCGCCGCCCACCGCGAGCTGCGGCTGCTGGCTCGGCAGGTGTCCTCTGGACGCCCCGTTGCCGACCTGCTGGGTGCGCTCACCGTGCGACTGGGCCTCGTGGGTGCCTTCATCTCCATGGTGACCACCTACAGCACATTGCTTCTCACCTTCTGGCCCTCAGGTACAGTGACATTCTATTCCACGATGTAGTTAAGTTTGAAATTTTCGTTCTCTGACATCTGAAGACCTTGAAAGGATGGCAGCACTGTTGATTTCAGCCCGGCGAAGCAGGATTCGGAGGTAGCAATTGCGTACACGAAAGTTTTGTTACAACTAGAGCACTGACAGATTCCGTGAGTGTACTAAGGAGCTTAAAAAACCAAAACAGAACAAATGTGTGTTTCCTACGACTACAGATATTATTAAAGAATCCGTTATAAATATGCGTGCGGGGGTAGTAACAAATTTCTTGTGGATTCCAGGGCACAGTAGCCTCATTTATAACTAAATAGTAAACAGCTTAGGTGAAATCCTAAATTAGAGATTTCCATATCAAGAAATGCTCAGTCAATGACAATACGAGAAACCACTGTCAGGGTTCAATGGGATTCGATTAAGGTCAAAAAGATCATACAGAATGAAATAACCTTGTTCCCTTGGTTTACTTATAGAAATAGGAGCAGATGAGGCATAACAACGATTATGTGCATGTGCTTAAATCATGGAAAATCCCCAGCCCACCTGTTCCGAATAGAACTAGAGGAATCCCCATTTTGTGATTTATGTAATTAAGAAGGAGACGTGACTCATCTACTGTTCTCGTGTACCAGATGCAAGACACAACAAAAATCCTTCATCAACACATTTGCTAACGCAAACACTCCTGTTCCAGCTTCGGCTGTAGTGTTGTTGTCAGCCCAAAAGAGTGATGCTAAACCACTTAAAAATATGTGACCTAACTATCTCGACAAGCCATGTTGGTGACGTGCAGATTTTCGTTAGTTTACGTTTCCTTTATTTATTATTGTGGTATAATCACTTATGAGCAGGTTATAGTGGTGACATGTATAAATTATTATTCGTACCTTAAATATTTTTATAAACAGCTATTCACGGAGCGTACAGTAGGACAGCGATTATAAAAGGTACTCATAAATGTGATGGATGGCTGTATGGAGACGCAAAATGCATGTTAAACAAATAACATGTCGCAAATTGGAGTGCCCATATGCATCATGATCAGGAGCAGGACGTACAATGTACTTTAAGATTTAGGTGTTCCGACCCTGTAATTAACACAGTACCATAATATTCGTTAAATATGTTTACCATTTAGGCAACAAAGACCACAAAGCATGATAAAAACCTGGAGAATATACAAACATAGATAGAAGTTTTTGACTTAAAACTGTGTCGTTCATAATTAGTTTTTAAAGAAGTGGATGAGCTGTCACCTTTGCTATTCAAATGCGGCTGGGTAAAGACAGTGTGTGGAGAAAATCCGATACGAAAAGCATCATGTGGAAACAACAGAAGATAACATCTACAGTGCTGGCCAACCAAAGCGCAGCATCAAGAAGGACCAGAGATATTGTAGCCACAGCACAAAGACCACATGATTGAAATTACACGACCATGAGAAGAGAGGGAGACGATGCCATTGCTGGCTATAACTACTGCTAGACGCCTTAGAGGCCTCAGCATTGACTCACAGACACTCTGGATGTGTTGTTGGGGTATGGTGCTGTCACATGTTGCCAAATTTGAAATAGTCTACCTGCAGGTTGTGTATCCGGAACCGATATTTCTGCAAGCATCGACGAAATGTTTTCAATAGGCGATAGATCAGGAGAACAGGGAGCCAAGACAGCAAAGCAGTCCGATGGGCGACGAAAAAGTTTTGCACATCGCGTACCACGTGTGGTTTCGCCTTATCCTGTTAGAATGTGGCAGTCAGCAAGCTCCGAAGCTATGCGAGGACAACAGGGTCCAACACTTCAGAGATGTAACGCTGGACGATTAGCGTACTGGTAGTGCATACTAGGGAGGGCCGGGGGATGCGGGAGTAGAATCAAATACGACACCAAACCATAATTCCAAGTGCAGGACTAGTATGGCAACAGTTCAACAGTCTCTCACCGCAGTGTCTGTAGACTCTAATCAGACCATAGTGGTGGCGAAGGTAGAATCGGAATTTGTCGGTGGAAACTATGTCGTGACGTTCGGTTGTCCATGTGGTACCGTCATTGCTTACACCATGTTGCCAACCCCAACGCAACCATAGTTCACATGCCGTACAGCCGCGGCCAGCCATCGTTAGCGCAGACGCAATGCTGTGAAGTTAGACAGCACAGGCGCAGCCCATGCACGTAACCCTCTCCGCAATAACACAGAAACGCTGAGCCGGCGTACCCACGTCAATTAGCTATTCGACGATACCACACCAATCACGTTGTGTGACGTCGCAGTAGGCTCATCGACGACGGGCATATTCCAATCATGCTCGGCCTTTATAACCACACGCAGCTCCTCACTCCAGCAGTCTCGGCTGGACTTTGCTATGGCTCATGCCACGACGCCATACCATTCGGACCATCATTGTCAGGATTTCAACCGCACTCTGGAACTGGACTACCCAAGGGAATCTGTTTCACGGGAATGCGACTTTGGTGTCATCCACGGACATAACCGCTTCAGGGGCTGCTCTAGATCATTCGTTAGTGTATAGTATTATTGTCTTTCGAGTTTTCTCTTGTTGTGGAATAAACTCGTCGTGTACTCATGCATGCTGTAATATGCTTTTCCTCCTTCATGGACACGACACGCAATGGCGGCAGAGGCTGATTCGTTTTCTGCTCTGGTGGCACGTCTTCACTTTCTGTGGCTGTGTCTCATCACCTCCAACTGGAGATCTTTGTGTCTTTCGTTTTCTTTTCTTTCTTTTGGGGCTAGGGATTCCAGAGCGGACGACATTTAGAGTTAAGGTTTTTCCTTAGGAGAAGGTCTTTGTTTTCTCTTGAGCTTGTCTTACTTGTCGCTAACTTCTTTTTTTTCTTTTTTCTTCACCATGGCAGCCATCTAGCAACAGGAACCTGTGTCATTCTTAGCTTCCAGGCGATGCAATTTGCTCAGCTGATGAACTAGATGTCATTGCAGCTAGAGTACCAACAGCTTCTTCCGCAAGTCCTGCTTCAACGCATCGTCCACACGGTTGACAACAGCATCAGACACCCTTCGGTCATCATTCCGGAAGTTTGATACTGCAGTAGAGAAATGGGACGAATACAAACTGCAGCTGTTTCAACGCTTTGTGGTCTACATCATTTTCGGTCATGTCCAACGGTCATATTTCTTTTTCTGTGTTGGCAAGGTCATCTCGCGTATTTGCATTAAGCTTTCCCCGTTACTCAGGCTGAATCTGTTCCTGTAGCGGTAGTCATTGCCACTCTCGGTGAGTATTTAGACTCACAGGTGTTGATCGCCGCCGCTCGCTATAAGTTCTATTGAACCAAGCGCCAACCTACCCAGTCCTATCAGTAGTAGATCGCCGTATGACCGACACCTGCAAATGACCTTTGGTAGGTCTTGCCAACGGCCTTGTCGCAGTGGTAACACCGGTGTCGGGCTGGGCTAGCACTTGAATGGGTGACCACCCGATCTGCCGAGCGCTGTTGGCAAGCGGGCTGCACCAAGCCCTTGTCAGTCAAACTGAGGAACTATTTGATTGAGAAGTAGCAGCTCCGGTCTCGTAAACTGACATACGGCAGGGAGAGCGGTGTCCTGACCACATGCCCCTCCGTATCCGCATCCAGTGACGCCTGTGGGTGACACTGAGGCTGGTCGGTACGGTTGGGCCTTCCAAGGCCTGTTCGGACGGTGAGAGAGATTTGGTAAGAGTTACGTGGACGCCATGTTGCGGGACGCTATTTTTCAGAATGCTACTGATTCGCGATTGCAAGCAGAGTTCCTCTGACTGTCGAACCTTTCGCCTTACGATGTCATTCGTATAATCGCGGTACAGGAAATGTTTGACACGGCAGAGCTGGAAATGTCACCTCCTGCTGGTCTTTCCCACATGGAATGTCTGCTTCTTCTGGGCACCGTAAACCATCTACGTCATGTCCGCGGCAGTCCCGCAGCGGCGGAAAATTGCTATACTGCCCTCAGTCCAACATCTCTCGTGAAAGGGATGCCAGTCGTTTCTCTCGAGCCAAACGTTTGTTTTGGAAAAAGGTTGGGCACATACAAGTCGTTTGCTCAAAGAAATTTCGGGGCCTGTCCGTCCCCATGGCCTCCCTTTGTTATGAGGCAATGAATATCCATCAATCTGATGTCAACAGTGTGGAACTCCTGGCCCATTCGGTTTCTGACGACTGTTTCCCGGTTCCTACCTCAAGTCCACTAGGCAGGACTCGTCCCAGGTTGTCGGTCGGCCCCAGCATCCCTCTGTGGCTGTATGTCAGCCAAAATAGATGTTCATTCAGCTGCGTATTCAGTATCAGGTTGTACAATTCCACCTGGATACTCAGGCTTCTGTGACCTTGACCAACAGGTCCAGGTTAGAAAAGCTCAGCTCTCCATAGCTCGAATCTCCGGCACAGGCTAATACCAGGTACAACAGCGATCGAATTGCAATCCTAGGCACTTCCACAGATGTAGTGCCACTGTACATCTAAGGCAATTCCCGTCACAGTGCTTTATTCTTACAACGGTTGTAACAGTTTTGGCATTAATGACCTCGACACCTTCAAACTCCAAATCGCTGATTAACGATTAACTCCCTCGTCTCCTAAGACAGCTTCATGAATCTCTGTGACAAATGGTTTCAAATGGCTCTGAGCACTATGGGACTTAACTTCTGAGGTCATCAGTCCCCTAGAACTTGGAACTACTTAAACCTTACTAACCTAAGGACATCACACACATCCATGCCCGAGGCAGGATTCGAACCTGCGACCGTAGCGGTCCCGCGGTTCCAGACTGTAGCGCCCAGAATCGCTCGGCCACTCCGGCCGGCTGAAGGCATATGAGACAAACACAGGTGAAGAGAATGTGATGCCAATCCTGAGTGGTACATTCGGCATGTTGTTGAGCTCATCTGTACCACGCTGCGTGGTGTCGTGGTTGCAAAGATGGACCTCGTCATGGACGACGGGCATGAAGTTGCGCATCATGCAGCCTATTTCGCACAGTCTGAGTCGTAACACGACGTCCTGTGGCTGCACGAAAAGCATTATTCAACATATTGACGTTGCTGTCAGAGTTCCCCTGAGCCATAATCCGGAGGTAGGGGTCATCCATTGCAGTAGTAGCCCTTCGGCGGCCTGAGTCAGGCATGTCATCGACAGTTCCTGTCACTCTCTGTATTTCATCTATGTCCGAACAACATCGCTTTGGTTCACTCCGAGACGCCTGGACACTTCCCTTGTTCAGAGCCCTTCCTGGCACAATGTAACAATGCAGACGCGATCGAACAGCGGTATTGACGGTCTAGTCATGGCTGAACTACAGACATCACGAGCCGTGTACTTTCCTCCTGGTGGAATGACTGGAACTGATCGTCTGTCGGACCCCCTCCGTCTAACAGGCGCTGCTGATGCTTGGTTGTTTACATATTTGTGCGGGTTTAGTGACATCTGTGAACAGTCAAAGGGTTGTGTCTGTGATACAATACCCGTTGTGTCTGTGATACAATACCCGCAGTATTATTGTGTGAAGGGAGATGTATACATATTGACTGTAGAATATTTATATGGTTTTAACTAGGGCAATGTTTAAGATGAGTCAAGCAGAGCAGAGCAACACGCAACAGCCTTCAGCTGTTAGCACTGAGGATAATAGTGATGTAGTAAGAAGTGTTATAGAACCGATCGCTACAGATAGCGCGATAGAACGCCCTGTAGACTCGGCTGGAGATGTAACAGCAGGTATGCAACATGGATTAGATCCATTAGTAATTATCATGAGACGGATGCAGATGATAACCGAGAGCATGAATAATATGAAAATAGACATTAACGCGAAATTAGCCTCAGTTACTGAAGGGCAAAATCATTTGAATATAAAATTAGCCTCAGTTACTGAAGGGCAAGAAAATCTGAAAATTGACATTAATGCGAAGTTAGCCTCAGTTACTGAAGGGCAAAATGATTTGAATACGAAGTTAGCCTCAGTTACTGAAGGGCAAAATGATTTGAATACGAAATTAGCCTCAGTTACTGAAGGGCAAAATCATTTGAATACAAAGTTGGCTTCAGTTACTGAAGGGCAGGAAAATTTGAAAACCGACATTAACGCGAAGTTCGCCTCAGTTAATGAGGGGCAGGAAAATCTGAAAGCTGAGATTAAGCAGCAGTTACACGACAGTTTTTCCGAATTAGAGCAGCGGATAGAGGCAAAGACAAAGGAACTTAAAGATCAGGCCGAAGAGACGGAACGAAAATTAACTGCACAAATCGAATTGGTGAAAGCTCAATGTGAGGAATCTACTCACCGCGTACGTGTAGAAATGAAGGAGTATGTGGCCATTAAGATAGATACCGTACGGGAACAGGTGGAAATGGTTCCGCAATTAGTACAAAAGCAAGATGCCATGTCATGTGCAATTGCGCAACTTCCTGAATTGGCACGTACGCAGACTAACCTAAAGGAAAGTGTCGAACATCTGACAGAACGTCAAGACGTTATAGACCACCAATTTAATGTATTAACGGGTAAATTATCCGAAATCACATTAGAAAACAAAAGGCTAATGTGTGAAAACGTTGAGCAAAATGTTAAAGCAGCATTCCAAAGTTTATGTGGTAAACAGGAAGAGAATTTGTTTGCTAAAGGACTTGAGGAAGTGCGACAGCAGTTAGGTGCTGATTTCGAGCATTGGAAACAAACGATCGCAGAGTCGATACGCGTTTCACAACAAGGCTCAGAACAAATGAATACAGGCCAGCAGCAGAAGTTGCCAGCGACTATAGAGCCAGTTACTGCACATTCGCACACAATACCGACTTGTGTAAGTAACTCAAATATTAAATTGCCACGAGCTAGTTGTTCGCGTGAAGTTTTATCTGACGGAGATTACGAAAGCCTTTGCCATGCCGAAGAAAAAATGATAAAGCATCGGCAATTTCAGATTTTTAACACTGACAAAAGGGGGATCCATCCGATTGTTTTTATTCGAAGTTTTAGAGGAGTGCTACCCAGAAATTGGTCGGAGTGGCAGAAGGTCAGTTTCGTGACTGGGTATATACAAGGTTCGGGGGCGATCTCGGCCTCGGACATAACTTCTGTTTGCTCGACATATGACGATTTTGAGAAAGCGTTTTTAGCAAAGTTCTGGTCAGAAGGGGTACAGGAACGCCTAAGGCAGGAGGTGCTCTACCCAGAGCCTTTCTCTTTTTCAAAGGGAAGCCTTAGGAAGTATTTTGAAAAATATATAAATAAAACCAGATATTGGGACAGATATAATAAACATACTTAAGGCAAGATTACCAACTAACATACGGAATCAATTAATTTACGGGAACGATAAAGACCTGGAGTCGTTCCTCACGACGTTAGATCATATAGACATTATAGAAGAGAACAACCAGAAAGCCCGTAACAATAGATTCCAATATAGGGAGATAGAACCTCCGCCAAATGGTAGGCAAGGGAACGCACAGAGATCGATAAATAGTGGAGAAACCCCTCAAAATCTCAATAATAATACCGGCAATAGTCTTGCGAGGGGCTATCCAAGGAACAACAGGAATGGGAAACGATACAATCCCGTATGGGGAAACGAAAGGAATTTCAGACCGCAAGCCTGGAACAATAACGGTAATAGAAAGTGGAATCAACCGGGGGGAATAAACTCAAACAACCAACATCAGTGGGGACGGACATCTGCGAATCAACCGGTAATTACCGAAGTGACGGACGATGTCAACCAACAGGCGAATCAAAATCCAACAAACTTGTAAGGACCCACTCGTGCCCCGGAGGAGAGGTCAACAATAGGTTGAGGGGCAACAGGATATGTGTGCCCATGCTAACGTATAATGATGGACGATTACTGGCAGATGAATTGACCGAAGACTTAGAACTCCAAGATGAGGATAAGGAACAGGTGGCAGTAGCCGAAGTGCAAGTCATTTTGGAGACTGTACCTACAGTGGCGGTTTTAGACACAGCTGCAACCACAAATGTTATTTTGGAGGCTCTATTCAACAAGATCAGAAATATAAGACGAGTACCAATTTTTCCAGTTCAAAATTGCAGAATAATAGGGGCCGTTGGGGCTAGATCGGCTAATGTAAAAGTGCAGTCATTACTTAGTGTAGAAGTCGGAAATGTAGCAATATTAAGCACATTCCTTGTTGTAAAAAATTTGGTGGTAGACTGCATTATCGGAGTCGACAGCCTACGTCAATAGGGATGAAGAATAGATTTTAAAAGAGGAAAAATTTGGTTAAATGTAAATAAAGAAGAAATTGAGTTGGACTTGTTGAAAAAGGAAAGCCTTACCAGAAAATATAATAGTGGGATCAGCGTGCAAGTAATCAGGACTGCGAAGAATTCGAAACAGCACGTAAATAATGAGGTCCAAGTCAAAGGAGATTTCGGTCAATTAGTGTATGAGAAGTTAAATGAATCCGACTGCATTACTGAGGATCAGAAGAAGCAGCTCAAAGAATTATTATTAGTATATGAAAACGTGTTTGATGAAAGGCCAGGAGTTATTAAGGGATACATATGCCATCTCTACGTTAAGCCGCACGAAACATATTGTAGAACTTTCTATCCTGTTCCCTGGAGGTTAAAGGCTCAAGTTCAAAAAGAAATAGATCGCATGTTGAAATGGGGTTTGATCGAACCCTCCACAAGCCCATACTGCTCCCCATTGTTGGTCGTGCCAAAAGCAAATGGAACTGTGAGATTGGTACTCGACGCCAGGGAAATAAATAAAATCATAATTCCAGTGAGAACACATCCGGAAAACATAGACGAATTGATACAACGGTTCCAGGATGTCCAATATTTGACGAGCATCGATTTGCGGAGTTCTTATTGGCAGGTCAAGCTGGATGAGGTATCAAGGAAATATACAGCTTTCATTTATGCCGGAAGAAGTTACCAATTTACTGTAGTTCCTTTCGGACTCAACATTAGTGCTGGAATCTTTATAGCAGCTCTAGATTATGCACTAGGCCCAGAACTAAGAAGCAGGATAACAGTATTTGTTGATGATATGCTTATAGCATCGAAGACCTGGGAAGAGCATATTACCTTACTGAGTCGGGTGTTGGACGTGTTCAAAACCATGGGAATAACTGCTAACCTACAGAAATCCCATTTTGCACTAGACAGAATCAAGTTCCTGGGGCATATAATTGACGCAAAGGGAATTTTACCGACCAAGGAGAAGCTAATTGCGATTAGTAAGTTTCCAACACCAAGAAATAGGAGGCAATTAAAAGGGTTTATGGGTCTTGCCTCATTTTTTAGAAGATTTATAACGAATCAGGCCATGAATGCAGCAGCTCTCAATAGTTTGCTGAAGAAGGATGTGCCCTGGTTCTGGACATTAGAGTGTCAAGAAGCATTTGAAGAGATAAAGAAGCAATTAGTAAATGCACCGCTTTTGTACCATCCGGACATGCAAGTGGAATTCTACTTGTCAACAGATTCGTCAAATGTGGGTCTTGGAGTGTGCCTTTTCCAAGTACGCAAGATAAATGGACAGCTTACCTTTTGTCCTATTGCGTTTGCTAGTCGTGTTTTGTCCAACTGTGAACGAACGTACACGAAGATAGAATTAGAGGCCCTTGCGGTCGTCTGGGGGGTTAAAAAATTTCATTATTATTTATATGGGTCGAAGACTATCGTATATTGCGATCACCAATCATTAACGTTTTTACAAACGTGTAAACTGTTACACCCCAGACTGGCTAGATGGACGCTCGCTCTGCAACAATACCAGTTTAAGATCGTACATGTCTCAGGGCAGCAAAACATTATTGCTGACGCTCTATCAAGGTCACCGCTGGGTTTAACGAAAGAGATTGAAGTAAATAATTCCTCAGAATTCCCTGTATTGCTGCTGCAGGAAAATCCATTTAAGACGTACTACATCAATTTGTGTGTGCATATGGCCCAGTTACAGAAAAAAGATGCTCAATGGGGAAGTGTCATTCAAAGGTTACAACAGAAACCTTCGGATCAGATGGCAAACTATTACAAGCTAGTAAATGGCGTATTATTTTTCCGCTGTGGAAGGCCAAACAAAGTCCGTTGGTGTGTTTGTATACCTGAGGCACAAATAGAGAAACTTGTATGGTTCACTCATTTAACCTGGGGACATTTCGGTGCGACAAAATGTGCAGACAAAATAAGTGGTTACTGTTATTTTCCCAACATAAAGCGCAGAGTGCATGAGATCTTAAAGAGGTGCATAATCTGTCAAAAAACAAAGCCAGATTCAAAAGGGACTAAGCATCCATTATGCTCTATATTAGTACAAGAACCAAAAGGATTAATTTCGTGCGATCTGTGTGGACCGTTACCTACTTCCAGAGGTGGTGTTAAATATGTGTTGGCATTTCTCGATGTGTGTACGAAATACGTAAAGCTATACCCGATAAAGGCGGCTACAGCCAAAGTAATTGTATTAAGATTGATAAGAGATTATCTTCCACATGTTGGTACACCTAAGGCGATCATAACAGACAATGGTAAAATATTCACGGGACTCCGATGGAAGCAGACTTTGTCTCAAGTCGGCGTGAAACACATACTAACATCATTTTACCACCCACAAGGCAATTCGGTTGAGAGGATTTTTAGAGAATTCAATCGATTTATGAGGACGTATTGCTATAATAAGCAAACTGCGTGGGCAAATTATGTGGAAGAGTTTGAGCAGATACACAATAACATGCCCCACTCCTCAACTGGATATACACCTCGTGAATTGATGTTTGAAACAAAAGAGGAAAACTTCTGGACTGACCATATCCCCAAAACTCAGGAAACTGAGATGCCTTGGGAAGAAAAAATAAGACAAGCTATCATAAATATGACGAAAAAGGCTGATCAAAGAAAACAACGATATGACAAATTAATCAAAAGGGTACAGACATACCATGTCGGAGAGAAGGTACTAGTTAAACGACATACCAAATCATCCGTAATAAAAAAAAGTATAAAAAAATGGGAGTTACTATATACTGGACCATACATTATCCTACAAATTCCGAATCCTGGAGCTTATCTGTTAGCATACCCGGGATCGAACAAAATAAAAGGGTTATTTTCTCATAACGACTTAAAAAAATATAATGAAGATTAAAAGATAGTGAGGAATGGTGTTCCGAGTGACAGAAATCAACGCTCGTAAAAAACATAATAATAAACTGTGTGTGTGTAGTGATAGAAACCTGTAAACTGAAATAGTTATTCAGTGACATAGAGTATAGAAATAGTGACTAACTATTATTATCGAGTGTTGTAAAGAAGATAGTGGAGATAGGCTTCACTTGTGTTGGGGTGAATATAGAACTTTAGCATTGCTAATGTCATCAAGAATGATTAAGGATCTAGCTGACCTTCAAGAAGAATGAAATGTTTCCCGTAAATGACGCTGAATAATAAAAAGAGTTTCCGAGTGAATATTCATATATAATCTCATGTGAACGCTTAGATGTGTAAACGTGTGAAGGAATGTGTTGTGGTAGTGAATTGTGAATGACGGTTAACGCCGCAAAGATAATTTCCCGCGCAAAACAGTTGACGTCGGCGCGAGAATTAAAATCGATAGAGACGACACAGATATGCTTTGTAAGAGACTCGCACCAAACGCGAGGATAAACTGATTCATGTTAAACTCTAAAAGGAATAGGTGTTATAATTAGAAGTTAAGAGTTTTTAATTTATTAATGAATGATTAAAGAAAGTAATATTCATAGAATTAGGAGTAATTTAATGGTTCATGTTCGTTTGGGAATTCTGTTTGAAAAATCCATTTCCATATATGAGCATGGATGAACACCGTATGAATCAGAGAGTAAATGAAAGAAGCGAATCCGCATTCCCCAATGCTAATAACTTTTAATTTCAGTACTCAAGCGTAAAAATATATGTATTTAGAATAAAAAGTTTGAGTATAGCTAAATTATATGACTTATCAAGGAAATATGGATGATGTCTTGGTGTAAAATGAACTACACTTTCCATTATTCGATGATTTGAATCCAAAATCTATAGTAAGTTACATGAATCCTTTAAATTACGAAGAACAAATCAGTGATAGAAAATCTGTTAGAACTTTTGGACTTATAAGTACAAGTGTGGAGGCAAAGTCAAAAGGAGTATTCAAACGAGAGTAAATCGGATGATGCTTTTGGCAACATCATTAGTTAATGGTTGAATTTCTTGAAGTACGTCGTAACAAAAAGGATCCATGAAGCCATAAGGGTTTTGCTTTCAAAAAGGAGAATCTTGGACGGTGCAACCTAATCAGTTCTCTTACAGGAAGAGTTTCCCTTTTGGTCATTGCTAATTCTTTTGGAATGAATGTTGCATGCGAATTCGAGTATCCTGTCCCTTCTACTCTTCCCATTGTGGGCCGCGTAGAAGATCAACTACAAAGGGGGCCGCGTAGAAGACCGACTACAAATGTGGACGTCGGGGACATGCAAGACCCGGGGGAGTTTAGCATCGCAAGATATTGTACTTGGAGCAAGATTGTAAAACGAGAATTTACGTTATTTATTGTAAAACGTTTTTTTTTTTTTTTTTTTTTTTTTTTGCTAGAGGCACAAACCACTCTTTTCCAAATCGTGATACAAATTGATCCCTGTCTTTCCTTTAGAGATGAATTTCAAAATTATTTTTGTTCTTCTACAGGCTTTTCTATCTTCTATGTACCGTAGGCTGGGGGTCTAGGCTTAAGAGGTTTTCCAAGGTTTCCCTGCTTAAGAAAGTTCCCGAACGGGTAGACCCTGACATCAGTTCATGAAAGATCATCTTCCTCGGTTGTGCACAGCAAACATAACACCTAGATGCACGTAAAAGCAATACAGCCGCGGTACCTGTCTCTTCATTTCTTCTGTCTTCAACATTTCTTTTCTTCGTCTGTTTCAAAAATAATATTCTTTTTCAGTCGGAGGACTGACAATCATCACTTCCGGGTTATCCACGTTAACAGATAGCTCGCGAAGTGTGTTCGGTGAAACGAAATTGAGCTCACAAACTTCGCTCGCTGCGAGGGGCATTGTAATCTCCCCACGGAAAATTACCCTCTATCACGCCATAATTAATAACGGTCAATCAAATCATCCACATTTATTTACGTTTGAAAAGTATCTAATCAGATTTCTTAGTAATATATGCGCCGACAGCTCGTCGACGCCAAGGTATTTTTCTAGTACGTTTATTCTTTGGGAACAACAGAGGTACAAAGATGTATGCTCCATGGTTATTATAGCGAGAGAAAGGAACAGCTTCGGAAAGTATCGTTTGGGAGTTTTTCGGATTGCTAAAGGAGATTTATTTACTCTTCTTCGCGCTAAAGCGAGAAAGGAAAGTTTGTGCCGCTAGCGTGATCGGTCAAGAGAAAGAAAGACTGTAAAAACAAATTTCATGAGACTGAAAATCCACAGAAAACGGAACATGTACGGAAATGGATTCAATAGACTATTTTCCTCAGAAATAAGGTTTGTGACCATTTCATTCTAGAGTGAATGACGAATGAGTTCTCTGTCTGAATCATTGATGATTGTCTGGGCCCTGTAATTAATTGGGAAGTTTCAGCTGTGACGGAGAGAGCCTGCAATCTCTGAGTTTTTATAAATCGTCCAAAAAGGCTTCGTCCACATCTGAAATTTTAGATCTGTCGTAAACTGAACGAATTGTTCAAACGATCGATTTTCCCAACTGAATGCAGCGCTTAATAATAATAACAAATGCAAAGATCTTTTCTAGCAAGCCAGCCGCTGAATATTAAGACGAAGGGCTCCACCAGAGATTCTACTAGGCTGATTTCATGTAAATAATAGATTTAAACTGTACACAGATAAAGGACAGTGAGAGAGAGAGAGAGAGAGAGAGAGAGAGAGAGAGAGAGAGAGAGCGAATGAAATTCTAGAAATTACTCAGAATCCTCAATTAGCATAATTGTTTGTCTCTCTTTTCAAGGATCAGCCTATTAAGAAAACATAAAGCCCTGACTTTATTGTAACGATTTATGTGTGAGAGTGAAAGAGCGATAAAGGCGACAGATACACTTCTGTACAGACAAAACATTACACCAAGTTAGCGGCAAGCTGCATTCACATAGACTTTCATCATTTACAAAAACAGTAGTGAGAATTCATTATACCCCATCGTGCATATCTTGTAAATTACTTCCTTCAGGATAACAACATCGCTCGACTAGAGTGACCAGTATGTTCTCCAAACACGAACCCTATCGAACATGCCTGGGATAGGTTGAAAAGGGCTGTTTACGGACGACATGACCCACCAACCACTCTGAGGGATCTACGCCGAATCGCCCTTGAGGAGTGGGACAATCTGGACCAACGGTGCGTTGATGAACTTGTGGATACTGTGCCACGATGAACAGAGGCATGCGTCAATGCAAGAGGACGTGCTACTGAGTATTAGAGTTACCGGTGTGTACAGCAATCTGGACTACCACCTCTGAAGGTCTCGCTGTATGGTGGCATCATGCAATGTGCTATTTTCATGAGCAATAAAAAGGGCAGAAATAATGTTTATGTTGATGTCTATTCCAATTTTCGGTACAGGTTCCGGCTGCCTCGGATCCGAGGTGATGCAAAACTTTTTTTGATGTGTGTATATCTGACATGTCTATGACATGATCTGTTCTTATAGACCAGATGTTGAATTACATATCGAAGATGCGTGCACAGAGGAACTCCTTAGTTCACAGTATGGCGTCTTTAACAGCCAATATATTCCTGCGAGCTTCATTCCTTAGTCGACTTGTGGAAAGGTATCATAAACTAAATTACGAATAAAGACAAAAAACTGAGGATACTTGGTCCACTGGGAACAGAAACAAAATACAACTGGCCATGACCTAAGTCTATGAACGTGTATAGAACATAATACAATGCACGAAATAAGAATATCGTTTCCAGAATGAGATTTTCACTCTGCAGCGGAGTGTGCGCTGATATGAAACTTCCTGGCAGATTAAAACTGTGTGCCCGACCGAGACTCGAACTCGGGACTTTTGCCTTTCGCGGGCAAGTGCTCTACCAACTGAGCTACCGAAGCACGACTCAGGCCCGCTACTCACAGCTTTACTTCTGCCAGTACCTCGTCTCCTACCTTCCAAACTTTACAGAAGCTCTCCTGCGAACCTTGCAGAACTAGCACTCCTGAAAGAAAGGATATAGCGGAGACATGGCTTAGCCACAGCCTGGGGGATGTTTCCAGAATGAGATTTTCACTCTGCAGCGGAGTGTGCGCTGATATGAAACTTCCTGGCAGATTAAAACTGTGTTCGCAGGAGAGCTTCTGTAAAGTTTGGAAGGTAGGAGACGAGTTACTGGCAGAAGTAAAGCTGTGAGTACCGGGCGTGAGTCGTGCTTCGGTAGCTCAGTTGGTAGAGCACTTGCCCGCGAAAGGCAAAAGTCCCGAGTTCGAGTCTCGGTCGGGCACACAGTTTTAATCTGCCAGGAAGTTTCAAGAATATCGTTCTTTGGACATTTCCATAGAAAGAATAACGACAGACTGGCAAAGCAAATCATGAAACTGAAAAGACCACTAGCATTTTTTACACAGATACTGAATTATCCAAAACAAGTATACGTAACGCGCGTAAAAGGAATTTTTTTAGGAACAGAATTCATAGAGTTTTTTTCATGGACGAACCAGAAAGAATAAGAAAACAGTCTCACAACACCGAAACTTCAGGAGTAAAAATCATTAAGTATGAAGCCAATTTGGGCGAAGAGAAAGGAGAGGTCCTAGAATGGAAATATTGACTTATGCACAATGAAAAGAGGCAGTTCCAATAAACAAACATATAAATAAATAGAAAAGAACAAATTATTTTACAACTATGTTGAACTGTAATACACATAAATATATGATTTGGGAGTTTATGGTATACGGAAGCATCATTTTGTATTACCAACGAGGTGGTAGTACCAAATGTTTATGTCTTTATCACTTTTATTATAAAACGGGAAAATAATTCTGATTTTGTTGCTACGTGGCACTACTTTTGTATGCATCACCGTCCTCTGATGACTTGCATTTTCTTCACGGTTATCCAGTCGTAAGAATGTTCATAGTGTGACTTTCTACTGTTCAATTTTGACAATACTTGTAGTCCCATACCCTTGGATAATTTTTGTGTAGTTACATTTTCTGTAATTTACTATATGTATCTCGTTTGCAAACAATCAGAGGATGGGTGCTACCAGAAACGCGTCAATGAGGTCGCTGGCTTATAAGGTGGTGGCTTCTTATTTAGTGACTATACAACAACTATTCAGTACTATTTATCAGTGGGTGGCACCATAAAATTGTAGGATGAAACTTCGCCAAAGGTAAACGTCTGCAAAATGTCTGAGATTGCCATTAACACACGCCGCTAAGACATTAATGCGCAATCTGAATAGCAATGGTCCCGTTACATTACCTAGGTGAAGACTAGATATTACTTCCGTCACTATGGATTACACTGATTTTAAAGTGTTGTATTTTTCGTGTCACGGAGTTGTCAATCCAGACGCCAGAAGTTAGGTACTCCACATGAACGACTTCCTATAATAAGTACCCCACGGACACTCAATCTAAAGCTCTTCTAAGTCTACATTTATCGCAATCGCATCCAGATAATTACCTTTATCCGTCGTAAGTAGGATAACGCTTGTGTAGAGAAACAATTGAGTTTCGCATGGTCCATGTTTTTAGTATGTAGGCTAGTCTCCTCTGAGAAGAAAATTTTATATTGGGTAGGTTGAGGAAAGTACAAATATCGTCTGTGATGATGATAGCCTGGAATGATGTTGTGGTGAGGGGAGGAAGAAACGACACTGGAGATCGTGGAAATGGGAAGACCAATGGAAGAGAGAGAGAACTGAGACTCTTCTGTATACATCTCGATCTCTGGATTGTTAATAATAAGCACCAACAACGAAGATCGAAGTATATATGTTGACAGAAATCAAATGGACTTTGTGATAATCAAAGATTCAAAACAGTGTTAAGATGGCAGAAAGCTTTCCAGGTGCAGATGACGATACAGGCCGTATTTTACGCACGTAAGATATTAGAACAACATTAAAACATGTTGAGGAATGACAACGAAAAAATGGAATGTAGGAAAAATTGAAGAATGAGAACATTAAGAAGGAGTACAATCAATACGTCGAAATAAACTGGAACATCTAAGGAGAAGTGCAGAAATTAATAAAGAGTGGAATACCACTATAAATACGATGTTGGAAATATTAGAGCTGGAAACAGGCGAGGTGGAAAGAACAAGGTCTAAGAATAGTTCATAACAGGAACTACATCAGATAAAACAGGTAAACACAGGAGATGGAAAAACGGAAATTCGGCAGGAGGCGGAAGAAGGACAGAAAACTGAAGAATTCAGTCAGAAAGATAATTGAGGAGGCTAGAGAGAAATGAGTGAGGAGATAATGAGCAGAGAGATAAATGGAAATCTCAAAGAAGTGTACAGAACAATGAAATCCGTAATAAGAAGAGAAGAAAGAAAATAAGCAATCATTGAATGTTATGTATTCATGGAAAGACGACAATAACCACAGTAAAGTGAGTTTGGATGAATTAAACAGTGCACATGATGGATTGTACGGTGCACAAATGGACAACACCAGACAAGTTTTGGAAAATGCACGGGATATCAATGAAGAAGACTGAAATGGGTTGGGTTGGGTTGGGTTGTTCTTGGGGAAGGAGACCAGACAGCGAGGTCATCGGTCTCAGCGGATTAGGGAAGGACGGAGACGGAAGTCGGCCGTGCCCTTTCAAAGGAACCATCCCGGCATTTGCCTGGAGCGATTTAGGGAAAGCACGGAAAACCTAAATCAGGATGGTCGGAAGCGGGATTGAACCGTCGTCCTCCCGAATGCGAGTCCAGTGTGCAAGCCACTGCGGCACCTCTCTGAAATGGGAATTGCAGAAAGCAGTTCAAGAGCTCTGGAGAGTTAAGCATTGGGCTGTTATAGAATTCGGTCTGAGGCACCGCAAGTCAGAAGTCCGAATTCAATAACCAGATTCACTGAGGTACTAAACGGAATTTATGATTGGAAATGCCGGCTTCAATATCTCCCTTAGATCATTGTAGTATCTCTACCTATAAAGTTCAACGCAATAAAATGCAAAGACTATATACCAATTAACTTTGTCAGTCATGTTACAAATGCTGTAACAAGAGTATTACAAAGGACAACTGAATCCAAAATACTGGGAAAGAACAGTCGGGCTCAGAAGGTGTAAAAGAACAGGAGACGTCATAGTTTGTCTGAGTATGAGAGAAATGAACAGGGAGGTGTATATTTGTTTTATCGATAGAAGGATGATTTCATAAACTGTAGTATCCTGCTGAAAATTTTAGAAGATGTTGGTACAGACTTGGAAGTTAGAAGGTTAATAAGAAAGATGTTCACGAAGCAAAATACGACCGAATAGGGAGTGAGGAGATAGATGACATGACAAATAGGAGGGATGTAAGGCAATTATTGTCACTGTCACCGAACATGTTCAACATATATGGAGAAGTGCTGATAGATTGGGCTATAAATGACGAAAGAGGCATTGTCACTGGTAGAGAAAGGATAAAGTCTGCAAAATACACGGGAGCATGGAATAAGGATAAATATAGAAAAGACAAAAATGATGAGAATATGTAATAAGGAATCTCCACTTAACGTATTCTTAGATGGAAAAAAGAGAGATCAAACAAAATGCTTTGTGTATCAGGAAAGTTCAACGAAATGGAACCGAAGCTGTATAGAAGAAGTAGAGAGGAGGATATCTGTGACAAAGACAGCATTCGAAAAAGTGAAGCAGTTGTTAACATCTAAAAATATTCCTCGATTAAAACAACAGTGTAGGTAGCAGAAATATTTTATTACAGACCGGTTTCGGCTTGATGTGGAAGTCATTTTCAGAAAATACGAGTAAGCACCACCTGATTGCTGCTGGCGGTTTCTCAGGTGCTGACGTGGCAACACGAGCGTGTTCTTATCACCAAATCGCAGTTGCTCCTCTGGACCACGCTGTCCATATTTATAAAAGAATTTCTCTGAAGCTGACGAAACAATATACTGAATTTGATTCTTGTGTTCTTCCCGGCGTCTTTGATAATCAAAATATCCACGGGTGTACCGCCGGTCGGCAGTGTCCAACGGGCACAATATTTCGGCGATCATACATGTCGCCATCATCAGGTGAAATGACGGACTGAGCTCCAAAGGAGATCCGTCTGTACCTGTTACGACCAAGATCGCTTAAGTAGCACACAACGATTAGAGGTGCAGGGGAAATGGTTTCTGACCAACGAAACCCGGTGCGACATTTCTCCACCTGCCTTCCGACTACCTGCCACCATCAGTGTGACCAAAACTCAGAACACTCTTCGAAATTCTGCCCCAATAATACCTAACCTATCTAATGTTAAGCATTACAGGCTTGGGCGCAACCATCTCGTGAGTACACGCGTTCGAGCTGGTGCTTTCCTGGACTGCTGACGAACTGTCAGTATATACGGCCCCAGAGAGCCTTCAAGCACGCAATAATCGCGTTGCGTCGCTGGCCGTCAAAACAGGCAGCACTGCTTACAACACGCGTAGTTTCGAAGTGGAACTCATGGAATTAATGTATTTTTCGGCTCACAATGAAGTCTTGACAGATCCATATTTATTAGTGGTAAAACGTCAGACGCAGTTATGGAAGGTTTGGCGTACCGAGTTCGTTATTATAACTGCTCTTGTGGAAGTAAAATGGTGAAGATTAATAATTCAGTGTTCGCGTATTTAAGTATCTCATGGACCCAATGCCCGCAAAATCTTGAGGAATGCCTAGGTAGGCTTTCAGCAAAGACACAAAATTCGTAACAGCCCTACACTAAATGACATCCTAGACCTGCCTCTTCTATCTTCTCTGGATCAGTTATTGGTCTGTCAGAATTTCCGTGTCTTAGTGGAATATTATTTCGTCTGAGTTTACGAAAAAATACAATACCGAACATAAGCGTCAACCCATTGCGTGAAGAACTACGAAATCAGTCGCTTTGTGATGTTAGTGACAGTATCCATTGCTGCCATAAATATAGTGTTGCCCATATCCCATTTTTATCTTCCTTCGATCAGCGGCTCCATACTAATGATTTCGGGACAGGTGAAGAAATATCTTCCCCTTGAAGAACTGAAGCTAGGAAGCGCTAAATCAGGAATCAAAGACTCAGTGTCTGAACTTACAAAATGTGAAAAATTGTAAATTCCCTACATGTGTAGAGTTAAACGAAAAGTATAGGTAGGCAGCATCCAAATTTGAGTGTCTGATCGAGACTTGTGTTTTGACTGGGAGTATGAAAAGTATATTAGAACCTCTATTACAACATTAAATCAAGAATTCGGAATGCAAAATTCTTCTTCGACGAATTGAACAGTGAAGCGCCACAGGGCTAGATATATGAGCTTTACTGCGTTAACTGATACGTGAACATGTGGCTGGCCACCAACTGGTTGCTACCCCAGCTCTGCCATAGCCGGGATCTCTTTCGGTATGCGGCCAGATGTGGTTTTGGCACTTCCAACACAACAACAGACACGCGTTTCCTAGTACTGGACATCTTGCCAGGTAGGCCAACAAAAACATCCGTAGAACATTGAGGTGGCTACCATTGTCATGTCAGCATCCACTATGAGGCCGTCAATCTTCTCCCGCTTCTCGATGGGACCCACAGCCAGGTGGTCCAGCCACAGTCCTGATGAAATCGAACTACAGTCCTCCCAGGTCCGAGACACTGGAGTCCATCAGCGCCAGCTGCCACTCTCCAGCTGCCTGTCCAGGTCTTGACCCAAGGCAACACCGCCGACAACTGCTCTGGCTGCATGTTGTCTAACTCAGCTCAGCGTCAAGGGAGCTCCAGTCCAAGGCAGCTTGAAATGAACTGCAAGCAAGTTCGCTGTAGAGTTCAGTGGACGAGATATACTGACACCGATAGGTCCACACCAGTCCATTCTAAGCTGAGGTTTATCGCTCACAGCCTGATGTGTGCATCCTGTGCGCGCACATTTCCTTCGCCTTTGTAGTAAGGAAAAGTGTAAACTGAATCAACCACCAGCTACAGGGATATTCAGCACCCTAGCTCCACCTCCACAAGAGAACCACCCTCCCACACTCACATTAATTCTCCAGTGATTACCATGTGAGTATCCTTCCAGATTCCAAAAAAACTGAATCGTATCATGATTTCGTCATTTTACTTTTGTGTGCCCGCATCTCGTGGTCGTGCGGTAGCGTTCTCGCTTCCCACGCCCGGGTTCCCGGATTCGATTCCCGGCGGGGTCAGGGATTTTCTCTGCCTCGTGATGGCTGGGTGTTGTGTGCTGTCCTTAGGTTAGTTAGGTTTAAGTAGTTCTAAGTTATAGGGGACTTATGACCACAGCAGTTGAGTCCCATAGTGCTCAGAGCCATTTGAACCATTTTTTTACTTTTGTGTAACAATTTTAGATCATTTCGATTTTCATTTTCATCTTGTAGTTCTCGGTTACCAACTTGTTAACATTCGACTGCGTGTAAAGTCTCTGCCACTGACAACCTTAATATATTAACAACATTTCTTGGGATATGACACTTTCATAGGATTGCAAAAAATGTTCGACATTGTCAAATGGTTCAAGATGTTCGGCATTATGAGAAAAATAAGGGTAAATTACAGGGAAAGGCAGGTAATATACAATATACACAGGAGCCTAGAGGGAAGAAGAATGAACGAGGAAAAAAAATGCTCGGATTGAAAAGGATGCCAGGCAGGGATGCAGTCCTTCGCCTCTCCTGTCCAATCTACACATCAAAGAAGCAATGATGAAAGAAAAGTTCAAGAGTGAAATTTAAAATTCATCGTGAAAAGATATCAACGATTAAGATTTGCTGATGACATTGCTATCCTGAATCAAAGAAGAATCATAGAAGAAGTATAGAATTTGCTGATAAAGTGAATAGTCTAATAAGTACACAATACGGACTCAGAGTAAATCGATGAAGGATGGAAGTAGTGAAAATGAAAACAGCGAGAAACTTAACATCAGGACTGGTGATCACGAGGTAGATGAAGTTAACGAATTCATCTACTTATGCAGCGAAATAACCCAAGACGTTCGGAGCAATAAGGGCATAGAAAGCAGAGTAGTACTGGCAAAAAGGGCATTCCTGGACAAGAAGAGTCTAGTAGTATCAAACAAACCCCTCAATTTGAGGAAGAAATTTCTGTGAGTGTATATTCGGAGTACAGCATTATATGGTAGTGACACGTAGACTGTGGGAAAACAGGAAAAGAAGAGAATCGAAGCATTTGAAATGTACTGCTGCAGAAGAATGTCAAAAATTACATGAATTGATAAGGTAAGGACTGATGAGGTTCTCCTCAGAATTGGCGATCGAACGAATATATGGAAAACACTGGCAAGAAGAAGGGAGAAAACTGTAGGAGATCTGTTAAAGACACCACAGAATAACTAACATGGTACTAGAAGGAACTGTGGAGAGTAAGAACTGTAGGGGAAAACAGAGATTGGAACACATTCAGCAAATAAATGAGGACATAGTTAGCAAGTATTACTCTGAGATGAAGAGTTTGTCATAGGAGAGGAATTCGCGGCCGGTGGACTCCCTCGTTTACTCACGTCCATCACACCCCAATCTGAGCTTCTGATTGTTCTCTAATTAACAGCATCCGACTACTTAACGCCTAAATTAAAAAAAATATTACTGGTCATGTTGAGTGGTCATGGACTCAATTAGAGGGAAATCGAAAGCCTATCAAACCTATAGTACTGTTTTTTTTTTTTAATATTATGGTTTGTCATATCGTCACTTCCGGATTGTTAAATGGTCATACTTGTAAAAAAAGGGTTCTCCTAAAAACTGTGAAACGTTTTAGGTGATCGTTTTCTACCAACAGTACATGAGCTCTTCACAGCACCTTAAAAAGACATAGTTCCCACTAACTCTAAATTTATTATTGAGTGCCTATATGAAATAAAACGTCTGATCTGACCTCCATGATATCCTCACATGAGGTACTGTGTTCGTCCTGAAAATGACCATTATTTTTCTCCATCATCTCTCAATAAATTGTTTTAAGCAGAAATATTTGCAAGCATTAAAAGATTTTACAAACTGATGTTCAGAAATTTTCAGGCCATATGGTTCTAGATAGGTTTTAGATTAATATATTACGTCCCTGCGTTTGCCTTTGTTTGGTGGAACATAAGTGGGACACATGAATATCAATCAAGAACTCACTTTGTCTTAAATGTAAGCAGATGAAATCTTTTTCATTTTGCTTCAATTATACAACAGTTTATGTCTGTTTGACAGAATATTTACGTCAGTTTTCTCTTGTAGATACGGCGGACAACCCTGTATCGTAGAAAGCTGAGACACCTTACCTGTATAAGAAGAAAATCCGAAGCTGCACGTCATTTCAGCAATTTTTCATATACACCAAGCAGACATCAGAATGGAATATGTTTTATATCGACATAACACTGCTGTGCGACACAGCATGATTTCCTCAACCCTGTTAGTAGAAAAACACCGTATTACCTTTTACGTCAGCAAACTTATCTAATTTTAAAATCCAAACGGATACTTTAAAACGCTATAGATGGTCTGAAAAGAGCAACAAACTACGTTGAATTCATCGCAAATGAAATATTCCCGGAGGTAATTAATTAAACAAAAATCAGAGATATACCTGAAACTTATATGTAATACAAAGCATTGTAACATAAAACTCAATAAAAACGCACGAGAAGCTTTCATTCAGATACCACAAAATTTTATAAAAACATCTTGGTAATACAAAGCATTGTAACATAAAATTCAATAAAAACGCACGAGAAGCTTTCATTCAGACACCACAAAATTTTGTAAAAACATTTTGGTCAAATTTTGACGAAATGAATGAGCGCAGTACATGCTCAGTTTCCTTTACGGGGCAAAAGCTTGAGGAACTCTTAGCAGAGAGTATCTTCTAAAGTATTGAATAAGGTGTTACTACCTTGGAATCCTGTATATAGCTTTTCCCTTGTACGTTCTACGCACTAATTTGATGCTCATTCCTCCCGTCGCGTCAGAAATTCGATAGGTGTTTTTATCCATCGCTGCTGCCGTATTTGACTGCAAGTGTTCCAGAGATCTGTTGAACTCTGACTTTTGTAGTGTATCCGCTATGTCTACCACATCGACTATAATTTCTTTTTACATGCGTTCATATTTACACTCCGTAAGCCATCTTAAGGCGTACGGTGTTGGGTACTTTGTGCACCGCTACAGTTCCCCCTTTATCTCCTTTTCCAGTCGCGAATGATTCGCGGGGAGAACGTTCGTTTGTAAGTTTCCGTGTGCTTATTTTACTTTCATAGCCATTATGCAAGATGTAGGTAGTAGGAAGCAATAAAATGGCTGACTCTTCCTTAGCCACGCCCGTGATGATTTCACGCTTTATAACTTCTAACGAAACTTTTGCTCTTCTTATGATGTTCTCCACTCTTCTATGAATCCTGTCAGGTACCGGTCGAACAGGGTTTCATAAGCTACCTCCTTTGTGGTTGGACTGCCTAGCCTGACGAGTTTCAGAAGGGAACAGTGGTCTGGCATCTTCCTTATTTGGCTACTCCCTTACTTACGGCTAGTTTTGTGTTCCGTACGTTTACTCCAAGACATTTAGTGGAGGTTATGGTTTCCAGACAAAATAGAGATCTTCCCCTAATAGAAGCCTTGAGTAACTTTCTGCACCTACCACTCCTCCAATCGACGTTTTACAATAAAAACCCTTCCGTACTCTTAATATTAACGCCTTTGCTTTCCATTTCAGCGAAGTCTGAGTTGACTTTTCTGATATGTTAATCTGCGCTTCCGTCGCCCGTATCCTTTTCGATTTTTCACATTTTTCCTGCGGAAATTTAACTTTAGCTTCCACGAACTTTCTTCTTATTTCATTTCTTGGTAATTTATATTACTGTGTTCCTGCCTGTCGTCGACTTTTGTTTCTTCTTCTTCCTCATCTAATGCCTAATGTCGTATTTACCATCGTAGTATAAACAGGGTGATTTTTTCAACCGTGTACAAACTCTAGGGATCGATGTATGAGACGATACTGAACAAAAAACGTCTAATGAACTTAAGTTCGTAAATGCATGCTTTCCGCGCTAGAGACCGTTTATTCAACGGTACTTTGTTACAGACTCCGATACGCACTGTACCATGCAGCCACTGTAGCCGGTCAGTATCAAAGGCAGCGTGAACACGCTGATCCAGTTTCTCCACAGTAGGAATGGGTTCTGAATGCGTAATACTAGTGAGATGGCTGCATAGCCGGTAATCGCAAGGGGTGGGATCTGGTGAACGACTAGTCAATGCAACTGGACCTCCTCCTCCAATCCATCGACCAGGGAGGGCACGACTGAGATACGTTCGGACGTTAACGGCAAAGTGAGCTGAAGCACCATCAAGTATCAGTCACATAATCCTTTGAATCATGAATGGCACTTCTTCCAACAGTCGGGGCAAATTCACTCGCAAGAAGCGCCGATACTTACAAGTGTTAGGCGACGTGGAAGGAAGACTGATCCCCCAACATACAATAGCCAGTTATCCCGGCCCATACATTACGGCTGCACCAGTGCTGATAATTTACTGTCACCAAAACGAGGGGGTTCTGCATACTATCACACAGATGACTGTTGTGAAAGTTGAGGATATGATACCGCGTAAAGGTGGCTTTATCTGTGAATAGGATGGATGACCAAAATACCGGAATAGTGTTGCCTGGTGAACAAAATAGTGGCAAAACTGCGCCCGATGTGGAAATTCTGTCGCTAATAAGCCCTGCACGCGCTGTATGTGATAAGGGTAGTAACAAAGGTCGTAGAGAATGTTCCACACGGTCATCCGGTTTACCCTGTACTGGCGGGCCAACTGGCTGGTACTGACACGGCGGTCGCCTTCCAGTGTACATCACATTTTACTCCAAGTCTGGTGTCCTAACATTTCGGGACATCTTTCTCGATTTCCTGCTTCCCTGTCAAAGACAAACGGCGAAACAATGTTGCAAACTTTGAATGCTGTTGCTGACGGCAGCGATAGGTCTCCTGATACAACCTTGCTCCCTACCGCCAGTTGCCATTTACCTTTCATTAAGTAAACACCATGTCCGAAAGTTCTCGATTCGAATACGGAACCATTGCGTGCAGTGCTGTATTACTTCCGCTACAAGGTGAGTCAGCAGAAGAAGTGAAGCGGACACAGCATTACCATTTACTATGGCAGGAGAAGGCGCTAGGGCATGACGTGTAAGATACAGTACCACCCTCCAGAAGGAAATAATGCACATTGTAACTGTGACTGCATGGTACAGCGCATATTAGACAACAATAAATGTAACAAAGTATGATTGAATAGATGGTCTCTATAGTAGAAATCAAGGATTTCCGGACATAAGTTCATTAGATACTTTTGTCCTGTATCCTCTCATCGATCGATCTCTAGAGTTCGTACACGGTGGAAAAAATCACCCATTATGTAGCCTCAGAGAACTTCAAACCCACATCATCTATCCTTACATCACTTTCCCCTTGTTTCCACATTGATTCTTCCCATGGTTCTCTTAAAACCTAGACTACCTTCATCACGCAGTATCTGATATAGGAATTCCGTTTCAGTGTGGTATAATGCGACTAGTATGTCCCTGGTCTCCATGCCTTTTCCAATACACCTCACCCCCTTGTGGTTCTTGATCACTGTATTAAATGCTGAAATTTTCTAAACAACTAAAGGAATCCTTGTCCTATCTCATTCTACAATAACTATTACTTACGTTCATCCTCCCACTACAGCTTTCCAGTCCCTCAAGATTGTTAGCCTTTATGTCGTTTCACAGACTGAGTTCACATTTGCTTCCTCAGTCTCTTCAATTGCTATTTATAACGACCTTATGTTTAGTTAAACAATTGTTGTTTGTGATGGTTATCTGTGAGAATGATCAAAACATTCCTATCACCAAGACATTTCACAGTGACTAACTCTCTCTCCTGTCCTACTATATGAGATTTTCCGCACTTTGTATCTGCACAGTGAGTAGACTAATGTGTGCAAACCTAACTTACCACTTAGCGCATAAATGGACTAAACGTCTGCTCTGTCTTCTCAAGCTCACGGTGTTAAGCAGACATTCTATATAAATATGAACCTGGCCCTGTAAGTCAGCTTATATCATGTCCTGATCGTAACTCAAATCATTAGCAATGCTGCTGTCTCTTAACTAGAATGCATGAATTAATGAAAGTGAAGGTTTGGGGTCTATTGTAGAAAGACAAAACAGCTATTTCCTTTTTTATTCAGCATATAATTTATCAACTGTGGTTTCATGGGTCAAGTGGTACATAACAATCATGTTCAGTTACATTCAACACTCTATAACAAAATATTTAACTCTTGGACATAACGAATTGACGATTATTAAAATCGTTATATCTATGTATGATAATTTTTTTATCACAGGAAGGAATGATTAAAATTTTCATTAGCTCATTCACATCTATAATGTTGTAGCTGGTCAGTGCACTGAGTTGGTGGAGAATACTCTTTTAACCAATGAAAGAAACTCTCCTGTACTCAATGTGAGAGTAGGTTAGTATCCCAGTTTTTGATACGAAATTGTCAAATTGTACGCAAGTTGGAGTCAGCAAAATCTCGACTACTGTAGCGTAATGCGCAATGGTACTTTAGCAAGTGGGATCTGCAACGGCATTGTCTCCGTGCTTGATCTGAAATGCTAATTCCCTACTCTGGCCTTGACTGAATTCACTCACCCTCAACTTTCCTGCATTCTGTAGAACATTAATTTTTACCTAGTAGAAATAATTGCTATTACACACTCGCTAAAGGTTGGAGCAATGTGCACAGTTTCTTTGCCCAAAAAAATCCTGCAGGTATAATTAAGTACCTCTTTGCTATCTGTCGCCATGATACGTGAACCGTTTCGTCCACACTTCGCAGAGACCAAAGCTCTCAATGCCTTTGCTATTTTCCACAGACTTGTGTGGTCCGCCGTGAGATGAGAGAGATATCTAGAAATTTTAGTTCTCAAAATGCTTTTATATAACGGGGATCTCTCCACTGCGCTGCGTCTGCGTTGCCCAGTATGGCTCCAGCCAATTGCTATCTCGTTAAAGATGTCCAGCCACTTACCCTCAATCCCAGCCGTATTTACATTAAAAGGAATAATCCACTGTTCCGGCCTTATCCCTTTCTGCACAGAAGCTCACCGTTCTCTTGTTAAGTGGGGTTTTCTGATGCCATTAACCACCTGCTCGAATTGTCTCCAAAATGTGTTTCTTTTTAACTTATTTATTCATGCCCCTGTCCATATTGGTAGATATTGTTTTGTTAGTTTTGGTATATGAGATTACTGCAATTGGCCTCTGTTGATATAATATATGTATTATTTTCTGAGGATCTCATACTGTATTGTACAGTCGTTATGGATGAAGCTCATGTAAGGTCTGTAAAATCCAGACGTCTTACACATGGGATCCCTTCTGAATTAATTTTGTGCTGCTGTGATCAATGGTTGAGACATTGCTCATTGCAGTGCAAAATTATAAAATTAGTTCATTTTAATCATATCCAGCTACTTGTCTATCTTCTGCTAGATGATGTCGATTCAAAATTCTATTTTGATTTGAAATTTATTGCTTTATATGGCATTTTTGTATTTCGATGATTATTATGTGTGTTTACAGTCCTTTGTAGCAGATATTTGACTAAACTTACAACATTTTCCTGTAGTACTTGTGATTAAGTTCTATTAAAATGGTTCATCTACCCTTTAGAATCTTTCTTTACAATAACTTAAGGCATTCCATAATTCTCTAACATTCATGATATTTATGATAAATACTATATCAACATTGAATTGTCATCAATTTAAAATAGTTCATTCTTTTGCATAACTAACTTTATATTCATTCACATTATTTATTATTAAAACACGTTTCCAAAATATCTACAATAGACAAATTTTTATTAACATATCTTTAGATGGAATGGATATATACAAATTTACACATGAAACACCAAATATAAAATTTGGTACATTTATGAATATACTTTAACAATTTAAAAATTGAATTATAGAATAGAAATCAAAAGCATAAAGTAGAGATTCTCAGTGCTACAGGTGCGACTGAATGTTTACAGGCATCTCCACTGCTAGCTGCAGTGATTATCTTTTGCTCTCTTTATAATATTACAATGAGTCCATCACATGCATCACTTTCTTTCTTAATGCACTTAACACTTTAAACTCTGGGCGTTGTTTGCTTCCCAATGCTACTGTCGATCAGTGGTGGTTGATGCTGCTAGTCATTTGCAGACTCTGTGCGATGTTGATGAAGATTATCGACATTTACAGTTCTGAGTGTTTGATCATGAATACTAATACATGGTCAATTCCATGTTTGTTTTGACAACAAACTGCTATTCCAAGGCAATGTCATGATGTGATAACATAGGTGGCATCTTCCTTTATTGTTCTTGTTACCATTGAGGTTGATGAGTATCACCACTTGACGATTGCTGCAGTTTGATGTCCCCATTATGCATACTCTGTTTGATGGTTTGACTGCTTTTGGTTGGTTTGATAGTTAGAATGAAATAACTGCAGTGGTTTTGTTAAATATTGCTTTCTGTTGATTCTGCCAAATACACTCCTGGAAATTGAAATAAGAACACCGTGAATTCATTGTCCCAGGAAGGGGAAACTTTATTGACACATTCCTGGGGTCAGATACATCACATGATCACACTGACAGAACCACAGGCACATAGACACAGGCAACAGAGCATGCACAATGTCGGCACTAGTACAGTGTATATCCACCTTTCGCAGCAATGCAGGCTGCTATTCTCCCATGGAGACGATCGTAGAGATGCTGGATGTAGTCCTGTGGAACGGCTTGCCATGCCATTTCCACCTGGCGCCTCAGTTGGACCAGCGTTCGTGCTGGACGTGCAGACCGCGTGAGACGACGCTTCATCCAGTCCCAAACATGCTCAATGGGGGACAGATCCGGAGACCTTGCTGGCCAGGGTAGTTGACTTACACCTTCTAGAGCACGTTGGGTGGCACGGGATACATGCGGACGTGCATTGTCCTGTTGGAACAGCAAGTTCCCTTGCCGGTCTAGGAATGGTAGAACGATGGGTTCGATGACGGTTTGGATGTACCGTGCACTATTCAGTGTCCCCTCGACGATCACCAGTGGTGTACGGCCAGTGTAGGAGATCGCTCCCCACACCATGATGCCGGGTGTTGGCCCTGTGTGCCTCGGTCGTATGCAGTCCTGATTGTGGCGCTCACCTGCACGGCGCCAAACACGCATACGACCATCATTGGCACCAAGGCAGAAGCGACTCTCATTGCTGAAGACGACACGTCTCCATTCGTCCCTCCATTCACGCCTGTCGCGACACCACTGGAGGCGGGCTGCACGATGTTGGGGCGTGAGCGGAAGACGGCCTAACGGTGTGCGGGACCGTAGCCCAGCTTCATGGAGACGGTTGCGAATGGTCCTCGCCGATACCCCAGGAGCAACAGTGTCCCTAATTTGCTGGGAAGTGGCGGTGCGGTCCCCTACGGCACTGCGTAGGATCCTACGGTCTTGGCGTGCATCCGTGCGTCGCTGCGGTCCGGTCCCAGGTCGACGGGCACGTGCACCTTCCGCCGACCACTGGCGACAACATCGATGTACTGTGGAGACCTCACGCCCCACGTGTTGAGCAATTCGGCGGTACGTCCATCCGGCCTCCCGCATGCCCACTATACGCCCTCGCTCAAAGTCCGTCAACTGCACATACGGTTCACGTCCACGCTGTCGCGGCATGCTACCAGTGTTAAAGACTGCGATGGAGCTCCGTGTGCCACGGCAAACTGGCTGACACTGACGGCGGCGGTGCACAAATGCTGCGCAGCTAGCGCCATTCGACGGCCAACACCGCGGTTCCTGGTGTGTCCGCTGTGCCGTGCGTGTGATCATTGCTTGTACAGCCCTCTCGCAGTGTCCGGAGCAAGTATGGTGGGTCTGACACACCGGTGTCAATGTGTTCTTTTTTCCATTTCCAGGAGTGTATCATACTGGTTTAAGGTATAGGATTTAGAAAAGAATCTTGCTGTCTTCTTCCATCATTTTGGGACCCTTCTATCTCTTCATTTCTTGCTGTGTCTTCTTTCCTGGAACTTCAGCTTCTCGGGCATTTGGGGTAGGATATGTTATTCAGTGAACATTATTTGGAAGCATTACCAGTGATCTTGTTATGTGATATGGCCAAGTCTGAATAGATAATTTCGGAAGTGATATTTCTGTGGTCAGTTATTAGCTTCTCCATCTGGTATTGAGAGAAATATTCTGAGTTTATCTTTCCAGGCAGTTGTACTACAAAGCTGTTACTGACAGTTTGCTATTGTTAGTCGCTACTCTCTAAGGAAGTTGTTTCACTTTCCTTGCAGGTGTACATCCTTTGTCCCTCGCTGTTGCTGGGCTTTCCCTGTCCTCTCGCTATTGGGGTGAGGCATGGGATAACATTCTTCAAAATACACCAGGCTAGGTCTCCGCACTAATGGGAAGTGTGAGTCAGTAAATTCCTTAGTTTGGTCTCCTGTTTGTAGCCAGTGCCATATTGTGCAGTTATATAAACTCTCACACTCAGACAATAGCCTCCATCCATCTTCCACATCTGTCAGCTTTTCTTCCTTCCCCAGACGATTGTAGTGACGTGCTGCTGTGTGTGTTCTCCGTTTCACCTGGTAACCTTGACTTTTTGTTTAGTACTACTACTTACAAGTTTCTTTATCTAAATTTAGAATGAGTTTTACATTGAATATTTACATGAATAATACAACGAATATTTAAAGAGATTTTTCAGTGATTTACAGAAAAATTATCATATACACCTTAAGTTACTTTATTTTATAACGGTTCCTTTACTTCTTCAATGGGCATGGATTGACGATATGTAGGTTAGTTAATTAGTGCATCATGCAATTAATTTCCTTTTATTCCTTTCCGACCTGCTTTAACGATTTAAAAGAATTGTATTATTGTACGTATATTTGAATATTTACATGTTTGTTGCTCGCCCTATCTGCCTTCTGAGATCTACTGCTACCTGAAACATATCTACATTCTTTTGATGTATCATCTGTGTTACATTTACATTTTAATTTTCATGGCTAATTGCCATGGGTCCCTTATAAATGGGATAAAATTTATGACAAACCTTTTTTCCTTTATTAGATAATAATTGGGTTTTAACAAGAATCAACTGTCCCACACTCAATACCTGTGTGGATGCCCCGCTCTCTGCTCTGAGCTTCCTTATTTCAGCTGCTTGTTCGATGTTTTCGAATGCTAATTTTATTATCAGCTGGGTGGGGGAAACTGTACTGCTTCTCTTACCCTATCCACAGGTCTTTTATTTTTGAGCACTGTGACTGGTGGTAAGTGTTTAGTATTGTGTGGCATTTCGTTAATAATAGTCTTTAAATGATGTAAATTGTCATCCCATGTGGTATGTCATGAACTACAGTACACATGACACCATGTCCCAATGTCCATCATCGTTCTTTCTGCACGGTTGGCGTTTGGTTTGTACCTGGATATGAAGATGGGTTTACCTTTATGTCTTTTTAAAGTTGCCAACCAAGCCTTAGATCTACACAACTGGCCATTAAAATTGCTACACCAAGAAGAAATGCAGATGATAAACGGGAATTCATTGGACAAATATATTATACTAGAACTGACATGTGATTACATTTTCACGCAATTTGGGCGCATAGATCCTGAGAAATCAGTACCCAGAACAACCACCTCTGTCCATAATAACGGCTTTGATGCGCCTGGGTATTGAGTCAAACAGAGCTTGGACAGCATGTACAGGTACAGCTGCCCATGCAGCTTCAACACGATAACACAGTTCATCAAGAGCAGTGACTGGCATATTGTGACGAGCCACTTGCTTGGTCACCATTGACCAGGCGTTTTCAATTGGTGAGAGATCTGGGGAATGTGCTGGCCAGGGCAGCAGTCGAACATTTTCTGTATCCCGAAAGGCCCGTACAGGACCTGCAACATGCGACCGTGCATTATCCTGCTGAAATGTAGGGTTTCGCAGGGATCGAATAAAGGGTATACCCGCGGGTCGTAACACAACTGAAACGTAACGTCCACTGTTCAAACTGCCGTCAATGCGAACAAGAGGTGACCGAGACGTGTAACCAGTGGCACCCCATACCATCACGCCGGGTGATACGCCAGTATGGCGATGACGAATACACGCTTGCAATGTGCGATCACCGAGATCTCGCCAAACACGGATGCGACCATCATGATGCTGTAAACAGAACCCGGAGTCATCCGAAAAAATTACGTGTTGCCATTCGTGCACTCAGGTTCGTCGCTGAGTACACCACCACAGGCGCACCTGTCTATGATGCAAGGGTAACCGCAGCCATGGTCTCCGAGCTTATAGTCCATGCTGCCGCAAACGTCGTCGTCGAAATGTTCGTGCATATGGTTGTTGTCTTGCAAACGTCCCCATCTGTTGACTCAGGGATAGAGACTTGGCTGCACGATCCGTTACAGCCATGCGGATAAGATGCCTGTCATCTCGACTGCTAGTGATACGAGGCCGTTGGGATCCAGCACGGCGTTCCGTATTACCCTCCTGAACACACCGATTCCGTATTATGCTAACAGTCATTGGATCTTGACCAACGCGAGCAACAGTGTCGCGATACGATAAACCGCAATCGCGATAGGCTACAATCCGAACTTTATCAAAGTCGGAAACGTGATGGTACGCATTTCTCCCACTTACACAACAACGTTTCACCAGGTAACGCCGGTCAACTGACGTTTGTGTATGAGAAATCGGTTGGAAATTTTCCTCATGTCAGCACGTTGTAGGTGTCGCCACCGGCGCCAACCTTGTGTGAATGCTCTGAAAAGCTAGTCATTTGCATATCACAGCATCTTCTTCATGTAGGTTAAATTTCGCGTCTGCAGCACGTCATCCTCGTGGTGTATCGCTTTTGACGGCCAGTAGTGTATATTGGGGCCCATTATCTAAAGTCAACCTTCATACATGCCCTACTTGTTTGAGGAAATCACATTGTAATGTGTTACTGATCGTAACACCAGCTGCACGTTTCAAAGAGGTAAAAGTGACACACTTTGATATTAACTCTATAACTACAAAAATAAACGTGTTCCCATTCCTTGTCCTTGGTAACGGTCCCATCAAATGCTAGATGTTTTAGTTTTTTTCTGTATTATTGGTGATAATGGGGATCTAGTCTGAAAAGTAACGTGTTTGACTCGTTGGCAGTCCTTACAATTTTTGAGTACTTGCTGAATACGTCTTTCCATGTTGGGGAAATGTGTGGCCTCTTTAAGTTTCATAAAACATTTATTTGCCCCAAAGTGCCCATTACTTAAGTGAATGAACCTTATATACTTGTTCACGAGTTTATCAGGAAGACATGCTGTCCTTAAACTTGTTCAGGGTCTCGTCTGAGGAACAGTACATCATTCTTCAGAAAATAATGCTGACGAATGTCAACTGAGTTCTTGTATTTCCCCTTATGTATGACCCTTAAGACCTCTAGATCTTTGTTCTGTTCGTTTGAAAAGCTGTTGTTACGTAATTTTCAAAAGGAATTCCTCTTATATAATATAAACCAATTTGGTCTTCATCTACACCAAACTTCACGTTACTTGGGGTTGTGCCATGTGGACGCCGTGAAAAATTCTTCTAAGGTGTTTACTGGTCCTGGGGTATGTTTTACACAGAAAACATACTCTTGCCAGATTAAAATCTGAATGTTTAAAAAATCTTGTATATTAAATTGTCATTATCATTGCAATATTTCGTTCACATATTCTAGCAATTTCTCTTGATTCTTCTCTTAAGATTTCAACGAATTTTTGCTGAATCTTTGAAAGTGTAAGTATCTAGAATTTTATAATCACCATGAGAATATTTAACGTAAAAACAACATGAAACTGGTTAATAATTTTGATATTTGTTAATGTAAGATTTTTGGGACTTTTTTCATACGTTTTAATATCTTTTAACAATCTTTCTTAACATACACAAACTGCATAAGGAACCCTTAATGAATTGTTATAATTTTAAAATCAATTTTTTTATCTTTTTCGGTCAAATACATTTTTACTTCTTTATATTCTTTACCATCGTCTCAGTTTTCTTAAAAATAAAAATAACTTAAACATCTATCACTAAGATAAATTCTTCTATTTTGTTCTTCTCGGATAAACTAAATAAGCTACATGGATATACCCAATAATAATGTGAATTATTTTCAAATTTAATTAAAAGAATAATAACATGGGTTTCTTATTTATTTTGCATATGGTATAGAGAATGTAAGATGCTTTTCCCTTTTCTTCATTGTTTTCATATGCTTAAACTTCATTTGAGTTACATCATTTCTTTTCAGATTTTGGAATATCTTTGAACTGGACTGAAAAAGTAATGTTAAAAAAAATTCATGTAGTTCTAATCCGATATTATAATAATTGTTAACCCTATCCACATGATCCCTTGGTCAGTATTTAGCTGACATTATTGAAAAATTGAAACATATTTTGGCTTTTTTTTGCATTAATGATGGTTTTTTATCTTTAATTACTTTTGATAAATCGATATAAGGAGAACAAAAATTCGAAAAGGTGTTTTAACACTTATTTCCAAATTATCTATGCAAAATAAGGACCCACTGCATTTATTCTTTGCATTTCCTCCATTTCAGTTAATAGTTTAAAATATGATTTTTGTTAATAGTCTTCTAAATTATTTGTTTGTAATAAAACTTGATTGGTTGAATAAACATTAAATTATTGTATCTCTTCTTCTCTTTTAAAATTACAATAAAATTCTTGTTAGCTTTAATTTCTCTCCTTTTTATAAAAATATTCTTAATTTTGTGATTTTTTCTTCTTCAATTTAAGTAATAGATTTTCGTGATTCAATAATATGATAATTATTGTTAGTTATATAAGTTATTATTCTTCATTTAAAAGTACAAAGTTTGTAAAATTTGATAATGGATCTAAAAAAATATTCACCATTCAAACCTGATAAATTTGAAAACTGACATATTTTTATGATATTTTTTTGTTAAATTTCTAGCTATTTTTCTACTACAAGTTTTTTAAAATGTTTCTAATTATCGATAGTAATAATACTTTTCGCATTGTCATCATTATTAAATTTGTTCTCAGATCTATTGATAAGGTTGGGTAATTGTTGTTTATTAATATCTGAATAATTGTTTTAATATTTTGTTTTACATGTTTTAAGAAGATCATGTAATGGTTTATTTACTCAGATCATTATCATTTATACTTTTATCAATAAGATAAATTAATGGACTTTTTAAGTTTGGAACAATTTTTTGTTGTTGTTTTACGGATTTGATGAAGTTGTTTTAAAATTTTTTTATTTACTTCATTATCGTCCATCTACATCCACATCTTCATGATTATTGTTATATTCAAAATAAAGTGCCTGTTGGAGTGTTCAGTGAACCACATTCAATCTGTCTCTCTACCATTCCACTCTCAAATTGTGCATGGGAAAAAGGAGCTCTTAAATTTTTCTGTGTGAGCCCTGATTTCTCTTACTTTATCGTTGTGATTATTTCTCCGTAAGTAGGTTGGGGCCAACATAATGTTTTCGCAACTGGAGGAAAAAATTTGACTGAAATTTCATCAGAAGACACTGTTGCAACGAAAAACGCCTTTGTTTTAATTATTGCCAATCCAATTCTTCTATCATGTTGGTGGCACAATCTCCCTTATTTTGCCATAATACAAAACGAGCAGCGCTTCTTTGTACTTTTTCGATGTCATCTTTCAGCTACTGCAATCTGATGCAGATCCCACACTTCACTGTGGTACTCCAGAATAGGGCAGACAAGTGTGGTGTAAGCAGTTTCTTTAGTAGAGCTGTAGCACCTTCTAAGTCAGTAGAGCCTTTGCACCTTTCAAATGTTCTCCCAATGAATCGAAGTCTTGGCTTTGCTCTACCCACAACATTATCTATGTGATTGTTCTAATTTAGGTTATTTGTAAAACAATCCCTAAGTATTTAATTGAATTTACAGCTTTCAGATGTGTGTGACTTATCGCATAATCGAAATTTGGTGGATTTCTTTTAGTACTCATGTGAATAACGTCATCCTTTTCTTTATTAAGGGTCAGTCGCCACTTTTTACGCCATACATATTTCCTACCTAAATCATTTTGCAATTCGTTTGGTCATCCGGTGACTTTATAAAATGGTAAATGACAGCATCATCTACAAACGATCTAAGACAGGTACTAAAATTGTCTCCTATACTGTTAATATAGAATAGAGCACCAGAGGGCCTATAACACTTCCTTGGGGAGCGCCGGATATTACTTCTGTTTCACTCGTTGACTTTCCATCTATTACTACAAACTGTGACCTTTCTGACAGGAAATCACGTCTCCAGTCACACAACTGAGGCGATATTCCATAGGCACGCAGTTTGGTTAGAAGACACTTGTGGGGAACGGTCTCGAAAGCCTTCTGAAAATCTAAAAATGTGGAATCAAATTGACATCTCCTGTCGATAGCACTTATCACTTCATGAGTATAAACAGCTAGTTGGGTTTCACAAGAACGATATTTCTGAATGCATGCTGAATATGTGTCAATAGATCGTTTTCTTTGAGGTACTTCATAATGTTTGAATGCTGTACATGTTCCAAAACCCTACTGCAAATCAGTGTTAGTGATATGGGCTTGTAATTCAAATGGATTACTACTACTTCCGTTTTTGGGTATTGGTGTGACTTGAGCAATTTTCCATTCTTTAGGTACGGATTTTTCTGTGAGCGAGCAGTTGTATATACTTGCTAAATATGGAGCTACTGTATCAGTATACTCTGAGAGGAACCTGACTGGTATACAATCTGGACCAGAAACCTTGCCTTTATTAAGTGATTTAAACTGCTTTGCATCACCAAATATATCTACTTGTACGTTTCTCATCTTGGCAGTTGTTCTTGATTGGAATTCAGGAATAATTACATTGTCCCCTTTCAAGGAGTCTCGCATCTTGCCACTTATGTATGACCAGAATCTCTTTGGATTTTCTGCCTGATTTCGAGACAGAGTTTCGTTATGGAAATTATTAAAAGCATCTCACATTGAAGGACGCACTATATTTGGAACTTCTGTAAAACTTTGCCACTCTTGGGGATTTTGCTTTCTTTTAAATTTGGCATGTTTTTTTCGCTGCTTCTGCAACAGCGATCTGAGCCGTTTTGTGTACTATGGGGGATCAGTAGCTTAACTTATTAATTTATGTGCTATATGTCGCTCAATTGCTGTCAATACTGTCGCTTTGAAGTCATTCCACATCTTTTCTGTGCTAACATGACTAGATCAGAAAGAGTGAAGGCTGTCTCTTAAAATGGCTTTAAGAGCATTTTTATCAACTTTTTGAAATAGATATAATTTTAGTTCCTTTTTGATGGTTGTAGGTGTTACTGCATTCAGCCTACTCACTTTTTGTCCACGATTATTTGTTGCTGAGAGGTTAAGTATGCTATCGCAACCATTTATGCTTTGAGTTGGCTCATAAACTAGTAGTTCAAAATAATTTTTTGATAAAGCATTCAGTACAATTTCAGACGACTTTTTATGCCTGCTGTAGGTTATAAATGTAAACTTTTTCCAGCATATCAAGGGTAGGTTGAAGTCACCACCGACTATAACTGTATAAGTGGGTTGCCTATTTTAAATTAGACTCAATTTTCCTTTGAACTGTTCAGCAACTATATCTTCTGAGTCAGGGGTCAGTAAAACGATCCAGTTAATAGTTTACTCTGATTTTCAATTATAACCTCTAGCCATACTACTTTGTGGGAACTATTTACTTCAATTTCCCTACAAGGCATTCTGACAGCATTAAATACTCCATCATCAACTGTATTTAATCTATCCTTTCTGAACACAGATGTTTGAAAAAATTTCATCTGATCTTATTTCCAGCTTTAGCCATCTTTCTCTACCTATCACTATTTGAGCTTCCATGCTCTCTATTAGGGCTTGGAGCTCTAGTTCTTTCCCAACAGAGCTACAACAATTTAAAATACCGATCATTTCTAGAACTAACTTACTGTGTTTTACCTGTCCCCATTCAGACAGACACTTTTTCTCTGGTTCCCTGAAACCCTCTAACCACTAAAGCCGCCCAGTCCCTTCCACACAGACCCTGCTACCTGTGTAGCCACTTCCTGTGTATAGTGGACTCCTGACCTATTAAGTGGAACCCAGAAACCCACCAGCCGGTGGCGCAACCTACATGGTCACAGAACCACCTGAGCCTCTGATTCAGACTCTCCACTCGGCTCTGCACCAAAGGACTACAATCGATTTTCTATGGACTATCGTTATAATTGTTATTAATATTGTCAACAGGACTTACATTAAGATCGAGGAAATTTTGTTTATCCAGTTTGAGATAATTCATTAAATTTTCTGTGTTAGCAACTGATCGAAGTTCTTTTACATTTTTATACTTTAGTTCTCTCTTCTTCATTTCATTATTCGTTTCTTTCCATTTAAAATACTTGATACATTCCATTAGACCTTCTCTAATTACATTTGAACAACCATTTTGTTTACAATAATTTTCTAAATGTTTGTAACTCAATCAATACTTTCTTTCACTATAATTTTCTACATTTTTAAATAACTCAATTTTATAGTCTATTTTGTTTTGTTTGTATTTATATAGAATTTAATTCGATTGTTAGTTTTATTAAAACTTTTACCATTATAATGTAACTTTGGGATTTTAGGTCTGATGGTTCTAATTTATCAATAATAGAATTTATTAGATTTATAAATTTTTAAATGAGAAAATAAAAATTCGCTTCTCTCAATACAGGCAAATGAATATTGATGATTCTTATTGATAAAGAATAATATTTATTAGCTTTGAAAATTTTTAAATGAGAAAATTGAATTTGTATTTTGGATATAGGAAAACGAGATGTTTTGATTGGGGAAAACTGCAAAATTAGATTCTTGGTTGGCAACCTGGAATTTTTACACCAAGATGGTCTTTGGTCCACAACTCTGTCCAATATAATACTTAAAAATAATAGAGGATTGAGTATCACTGTAGAAGAGCTTATTGTCTGTCTATAAAATTTAGAAACGTTTGTAGATATAGTCATGGTATGCCGATATGAGTGCCACATGACTACAGGAGAAGATTCCGCTTACACATGGAGAACAGATTTGGATAAAGGAGGAGTTGTTACACATATTAAAACAGAACCATATATATATATATATATATATATATATATATATATATATATATATATATATATATATATATATATAGAGAGAGAGAGAGAGAGAGAGAGAGATAAGTAGGTTTCATGGGGGTCACCACACATCAGTCTGAGATTGTGAATTAATCCTGAAAAATAATTCACTTTTAATTGTGACTCTATATAAATCTCTCTGGGAAATTTTGAACTGCTTCTGAGGAAGCTGGGTTCTTTTGCATCCTTTAATTACTCCTTTTTTATGTTCGTGACTATATCATGCTTCTTTAATTTGAAGTCTTGATCTGAAGCCTCTTCTTTGTTTAGTCCTATTGTTTTCCGTCTACTTACCTTAATCGTTCCTAAAACGCCAAGTCTCTTGCCCTTTTGTTGACTAGTTCATCATCTTTTAAATCTGTCTGGCCTTCTCTATACGTGGAGTAAGTGTGGATGTCCCTTAGCAGAGCAATGAGGCCTGATGAACGGCTCAATTTTTTGTTACGTTTTTCTTCTTTTATGGGAGTTGAACTATGCACAATCGTCAGAGTCTCAACTACCACGAATTTATTTCCCATGCTAGACCAGAAAGGGTTGCCTGTTACACCATCTTCGTCGCATCAGAGTCCCTCTCTTCCATCATCATAGCCGTTTCCGTCTTTGTCGTCACTCTGACCAGCGGCCACTAAGAGGTGGTGCGGCTATTCCTGATGGAGGTTCCAATACTCCCTTAGGCATTGGTGTGTGTGTTTGTCCTTAGGATAGATTAGGTTAAGTAGTGTGTAAGCTTAGGGACTGATGACCTCAGCAGTTACGTCCCAAAAGATTTCACACACATTGAAACACTTGTAGTGTCGTTTGGAATCAGGTGATCCCCCTTTCCTGAACTAGGCTTGGAACTAGTTATGCCGTTGATGTATATTCTCGCCAAGGAAAGTCTAATAAAATCAAACATCTGCCTTACTTTGAGTAAAACATTTCTAAGAATGTCTGTAGTACTGCATTATATTGTAGTGAACCATGACATGTGGTAAACCTGTAGAGGAAATGATGAAAGCATTTGAGATGTTGATATTAGGTGGACGGATTAGAAATGCAGAGATCCTCCGCAGATTTGATAAGGAAAATTTTAAAAGTAATGTTGAGAAGTAGGGACAGATGATGGAATATGTGTTAAAGACATCGAGGAATAACGTCCAAGGTACTAGAGGGAGATGTAGAGGATAAAAGCTGTAGAAGAAGACAGATACTGGAATATATCCAACAAATAATTAAGGACGTCTTTGAGGGGGGCAGGGAAAAGCACTGAAAGTTTTCGCATGAGAACTCCATGGTTCTGTTGAGTTGTAAAATCCCCAAAGCTTGACGTGCCTAATTCGGATCTCCAAGAAGGGTGTGGGGGGGGGAGGGGGCAGGACTGAGAGGAGTCTTTAGATCAACATCATAGAGAAAATTAGACCTGAACTTGTAGAAAAGATTGCAACATGGTATGACTAATTCAAATGGGAAAATTTGCCATGAGAAGAATGAGAAACGAGCACAGATTACCTGGATATTCTTGGTCTTGGTATGAATCACTGGAGAGAACCTGACATTTCGTAACCCAGGGAAGGATCACTGTGTAATTTTCAGGGAGTAGTGAGCAAAACAGAAATGGTGTTGCAGTATCATTCCTAGAAATACAAGTAACTGTTTTACCAGCTATAATCCAGTTAATGACAGAATCATTTCTATCGAATTGAATGCTTCTTCAGGTAAACTCAACATCATGCCGATCTATGCTCCAACTACTGTAGCGTCGGACAAAGCGATACAAGAGTTCTATGAATAACTGGAACAAGTCTTTAGTAACATCTGTAACTAAGAACAGCCAATAATTCGAGGAGATTTCAGTGCAAAACTTGATGGTAGTACCCAACACACGCACTTACAGTCTGTGGTTACAGCTGATAATTCAAGTGAAATGAAATGAAATGAAATGATCGTATGGCATTGTTGGCCGGGAGGCCCCATGCGGGGAAGTTCGGCCGCCGTATTGCAAGTCCTTTTTAGTTGACGCCACTTCGGCGACTTGCGAGTCAATGATGATGAAATGATGATGAACACACAACACCCAGTCATCACGAGGCAGAGAGAAATCCCTGACCCCGCCGGGAATCGAACCCGGGACCCCGTGCGCAGGAAGCGAGAACGCTACCGCAAGACCACGAGCTGCGGACGATAATTCAAGTGAGAACAATGAACGAGGCAGGTACTTGTAGTATTACTGCGAAAGAAACGACGTGTATATTTGTAACACTATTTTCCAGCATCACCCAAGACGACTGTAATCCTGGATATCAACTGGTGATAGATTTAGAAACCAGAATGATTTCATCCTGGGGCGAAGATTTTGGTCTTGGACTGTGAGGCCATTCCTGGAGCTGACTATGGAGGGAGCACAATCTGCTGCCTATGAAATAGCAGATTAAGATCAACTCCAAGAAGAAGACCATAGAAAGACATTTAAGACTCGCAAACAAGGAACAGATTTGGCAAACATGAAAGACAAAACATCAGGGTACCCTTAGCCAGCAGCGGAGGTGAACTTATCGAAATACTAACAAAATTAACGAAAATTACTCTATCATATGGATGAGACATCAAATCAGCAATTCAAAACTCATGACAATTGATCGGTGTGCACAGATCCAACTCACTAGTCGATGAAAGGAAATGGAAGTCCTGCATTCTTTCATTTATCTTTGGTTAAACATCTGCGACACGGGAAGCTGTGAAGATGAGATCAGAAGACGGATCACACTGAGCCATTGCATTTGAAGAACTCACCTAAAGATGAGAGAACAGAGTGATAACGAATGGCACAAAAATTTGGCTTGTTGACACACTCATGTTTTCCGTATTCTGTTATGCCTGAGAAACATGAACTGTTAAGGCGAGGGACAAGCAGTGTACTGATGTATTTGAGCTTTAATGATAGCGCTGAATGCTGTGCATGATATGGATCTAAACTCTGTATTTCTATGTGCTTTTCTTCTCGTGCCAGCCGAACGTTTCTCCAGTTATTTGGCCACATTGTGAGGAGATACTGAGGAAATCTAGAGAAAGTATTGGAGATACTGAGGGAATCTAGAGAAAGTATTCATGGACGAAAAGATTGAAGGCAAGAGACCGAGGACACACCAAATCAAGAAGGCCTCTGGCCCACCTCTTCCCTGGGCTCCAAGAGAAGCTCGTAACAATCTGGGAACCAAGCAGTTAATTCATAGGGTCACTGTGCTCAGCAATGAGTACAACGACCTGTGATGAATTGACGACATAGGGTGGAAGTGCTACTCCTAGAAGAAGAGGTTGGCACAAGAAAGCACTTCGTGTCAGTTACCATCACGCCAGTCTCGAGACTGAAAGCCCATCCGAGAAAATAGTACCAAGTCAATCCACATAACATTAGCAGAGTTTATTTCCTTATCAGTTTATCCATATATGCAGGATGCTGATCCAGCATGAAATTAAAGAAAAGTCGTTGTAGCATCTTAATTAGAACTTTATTACCGCCACATAACCGTTTTCAGCCTTTATATTAAACCAGTATGAAGGGTAACTGAATATTATGCTGTAGAGAAGCTACACTGCTTCACTGTAACACAGCTTTTAGATACACGTGATAATGGGCTAATACGAGGGCGTGCTGTAAAGTAATGCCGAACCGAATGCCTTATGTGAAAACTGATAACGACTTTTAAATAACACAAACGTTATCAACATTCTACATCTTTATTTTTCATATCTACATATTTATTTCTAGACATAGAAAGCCTGGCGACGAACACATTTCTCTCAACAAGACACCATTTCATTGATACCGTCACTCTAGAATGTTTGTCTTGCAGGCGGAGCACATCGTCATCTCGGCTTGGACCTCTTGGTCAGTATCAAACTCAAGTTCTCAAAGGTGTTCTTTACGTTATGGAAAGCCGGCCGCGGTGGTCTAGCGGTTCAGGCGCTCAGTCCGGAACCGCGCGACTACTACGGTCGCAGGTTCGAATCCTGCCTCGGGCATGGATGTGTGTGATGTCCTTAGGTTAGTTAGGTTTAAGTAGTTCTAAGTTCTAGGAGACTCATGACCACAGATGTTAAGTCCCATAGTGCTCAGAGCCATTTGAACCATTTTGACCGTTATGGAAAGATGAAAATCTGATGGAGCCAAGTAGGCGATGGCATGGAGTATGATCGATGAGAGCGAACCAATGGGCCATGATTGCTGCAGACGTTGCAGCTGTCTTGTGTTTGCTGTCATCTTCTTGATGAGGAGATAGTGCTCCATGTGTGGATGAACTCTTTCAATTCGAAACTCGATTACAGCACGCTGTTTCTCACGCACTGATATGTAGTTACGTTACACACAGCCATATTACACTCTGAAATTCTGAGTCCTCCAGCTGCATAGAGCTGCAAATCCATATGGACGAAGAATAAAGATGTAGAGCGTTAACAGTGTATGTTTCATTAAGAAAAGCCTTACGAGTTTTCGCATAAAAATTCGGAGGCACTGTTTCTCAGCATGCCCTTGTAGAAAGCCCGAAAATCATCGTGTGGACTTAACCAAGTTCTCATTACGTAAATGGAGTGTCCTCTCTTTAATTTATTTCCTTAGTCAGCAGCCCAGCGTTCACTGTAGTTTTTCTACGAAATATCAACATTTGCTTAGCATAATATAATGATCCTGTGATTTATCACATGTTATCTGAAAGCACAAATATTTAAACTTCATGACTTGGTTAGTGACTGTTCTCTAAAATTCATCCAGGGTGTCTGTTATAAACGTTTCCATAATAGGCAATGTCTAGTTATTCATTACTTTAGCATGTACTTAGCAGCAAGTGGGTTAATGTTAAGCTCTACTATTGGAACATTGACTGCCTTTACTCTTCTTAAGCCAGGATATATGGGAGTTTTCGCCAGTATCTAGTAAACATATATTTATAAAATTTATTATTCAATGGATAGAAGCCTTCGAGGAATATTTAATAACATGCATGTGTCTCAGATTAAGGTATCCCTCTGTTGTTATATTCATTAGTTACCTTTGGAAATTCATCTTTTGTGATATTGTAAATAGAATTTGTTGCTAGAGTCAGTACGGGTGTTATCCCTACACAAATTATTAGCAAGTTTTTTTTTAAGTTGTCTATCCATTCTGATTATAAACTTAGGATTTCGTGGTATCAAATTTGACAAATTTCTACTGTGTTGCACTGCAGTGCCACGCTGGTATAATGCAATTTCCGATTCTCGTGCCTGCTTAATTTGTACGAAAAAATGGTTGAAATGGCGCACACGTCCAGATGATGATCTGGTACGGGTTGCGCACTTCTCAGGCTTCTATCTTTTAGCATGGTCTGTGGTACCTGCAAGAGAATGCTGAGGTAAATATTCTATCGAATAAATATGTAATATTTCATAAACTGAAGCCAAATGAAAACTAGTAGATCCACATATGTTTAAGACAAAATAAGTATATTTTTTTTCTGGGGGGGGGGGTTCATACATGGATTTATCACTGATGTTCCTTTAAGCGAAAGTAAAGTTTGAAAAACTATTTGAGCCGTGACAATTCTATTTATCACCGCAGGCTATTTCATGATCTTTGGATAGAGTTCGGCTGGTAGTGATTTGGGAGTAAGAGAGAGGGCGCGAGAGGTGCGAGTGGTAGCGAGGGTAGTGAGGCCACGGGAGACAGAGGGAGCTCCGCGCTATGTAAGGAGGGGAGGTCTGTGTCAGACTGTCAGGCATTGCGGCGGGTGGCGGGCGCCGACCAGAGGAAAGACAGCGCGCGGTAAACAGTCGATTGCGGCCTTTGTGTCGGTGTTTGGGTGTTGAGACGGGACCTCGGCATCACCTGTCACTAATTCCAGTCCCTGAATCTGGAGAGGCACTTGTCTGATGATAGCATGTTTATGTGTAAAGGAGGACGTCCTGTACTCTTTGAAGGGCCTAATAAGCCAGTGGTTGAGATAGTGTTAAGAGAGTTACATTTGTAGTGAAACTGTTATATCATCGTGACAGTTAAGCTGCTTGCAGTGTCTGTATAAGTCTGTTATTCCAGTGTTAAGATTTGTAGCCTTTGTTAACATTCGGGAACGAAGTTATTTTCTGCTTTGTGGTTTGAATTTTCCCATCACAGTCTAAAGATTGCTAATATCTAAAATGGCTGTCCTACGAACTATTATAGCGACTTAATTGTCATTTCCTTTGAGCTGAATTGGTCTGCATTCAACATACAAAGTCGTTCAACCCTGTAATAAACAAATTATTATTTTAGAAGTTTAGTCTTTTGTAGTTCATTTCGATCTGTCGGCCTGTGTCTCTGCCCAGTTAACAGGCAAGCGTTTCCTGCAGTTTTTCGCTGTCCTGTTTGGCCACGGGCGTAGCGGTGTGGCACTGGTGGATGTGTTTCCTGTGTTTGAAACGGTCTAGCGATCGCATGTCGGTCTCCTAATTGCTCTGGTTCGGAGCATTACCTAACAATTTTATATAATGCTGTGTCTCATTACTTAAACACATTTGACTTTATTTGTACAGCTGTTAACATTGTAATTTGAAAACGTATTTAAAATTGGCTAGGAAACGCTCAGTTCAACAGCTGATTTCAAAACAACAAGTGTTAGGTTTCGTACGTCTGGGGATAAGTTTGATGTGAGAGTTACATGAAATGAGTAGATCGACTAGTAACCAAGTTTTAACTTAATAATTCCGTATTTGAAACATTGCAAATTAATTATTTTTGGTATATTTTAGGACAAGTCTTTTATTTCAGCTCAAATTCCATAAAAACTTCAAAACTTCCTACCTTTTATACTGACACCACGAAACTCCGGTAGTACCCATGAATACATGAAATGGCGTTGGAGATAAAGAAACAGAACTTTATAAAAATGTATTTTAGTTCTCCTCAGGATGTTCATCTTCTTCAAATTTCGTCACTCTTCCCGACTTACTCTTGATTTTACTGTGCTATGAATACTCATGGGAATTATGAGTAGTGTTTTTGTAAATGGATAGTACGTTTCGCCTATTTGTGACTAGGTGCAATAGGTTAATTTCTATTATTGTTGAACTGTTCTTTTTCCTTCACAGCAGATACACGAGGTGTGAAGTAGACTGTAGTTTCTGATGTTGCGTTTGTTTTTAAGTGTCCTTATAATTTATCTGTAGAGATAGTGCGGCAATCTAATACTTAATTATGCTTCATGTATCCATATTTGACAAAAATCAACTCTGACATTCTCTCGAAGTAAAAAGTGTGTTATGATAGAATACATTTCACATCAATAACATAAATATAATGGTCTCGTGGTCGAATATCGCTAGCAGGCAGTCACTGTACCTTTGGGCCAGAAAGTGAGGAACAACGTAGTGTAGGTGGTCACTACGGAGACGAAAGCAGCGACGAGGCTCAACCGTCGGAGAGTATGCCCAGCAGGTTGACCACGGGGCGTCCAGAGGACACCTGCCGCGCCTGCAGCCGCAGCTCGCGGTGGGCGGCGCCGCCCACACGCCGCCCTTCCGACAGCAACTGCGAGCACAGCCTCAGCGTGCGTTTTGTATCAGTCTCTGCCAAGTGAGCAGGAATTATCACTACAGCAAGTGCGATTAAATTTAAAGTTAGTCTGAGAAAGGAATGCCTGGGATGAATACGGATCACATCTAGAACCAGTCCATTTGTTGCAATGAAGTAAATCTGCATTATAGTAGCCAGGGACATTTCTGTGAAGAAAACTATGAGAAATCTCTCATGCAGAGAAGAGATCACCACTGATAGTTCACAGAGATTCGAATATGCCCTCTAAGCGAGCGCACGTCGGACGGATTCTTGATAAGTTTCTCAGGTTGAATCGGGCGTCTCCTTGACGAAGTACTGTTTGCAGCACGCATCTCCCTTCTCATCTCAAATACGCCAACATTCAGGAGCGAGACCCTGTGCCTGATCACCAACAGAAGGTTTGCAAACCTTAAAAGCGTTAGTATGGTTGCCCCTGCACTGATCACAGTGAGTATTCCTGCTATTCTTATATGCATATCAAACTGAGCACAAAAAATGTTACGCAACATTGTACAAAAATAACAGAATAAATAAAGCAACTGCAGCTTCTTCAACTTTCCCGCCAGTGTGCCCAGTTGCCCAGCATGCTTCGTAAGAATTCTGTCACATGACGTAATCAGCTCAAGAATTTTTTCGTACTGTTTCCTACCACACAGTATATCAGAGGCGACCGAAATCATGGCCATAAACGAATAATTCGAAGCGGCTACAACAAAGACAGCAATTATTGCCGGATAACTGCATATGGAACGAGAATAGATGTATGGAACGGCGCAGCCAGAAATCAGCTGTGCCATACTGGCAAAGGCCACTACGATTGAGTCCCACCTCGACGTCTTCAGTGATGCGGCCGTCACGTCAAGCGTGAATGGCATCAGACGAACTGATCTGCATATCACGAGGAACGGTTTGCTGACCAAAAGCAGTTGCTTAGTAATTGATGGAACTAGAGTGTTGGACTCATCTGCTGTGGCCATCTGTAAAAGGAAACACACAGCTCAGTACAGATCAAGCATGTAGATAAATAAAAGTCGCTCGCCCCGTCTATAGCTAACACATATATGAAACAGAAAATAAGCAATTTTTCAGCCTTCAGATGCAAGGTAATTTTTACTCGTTTACCTAGGTTTCGATTCCAGTAGTGGAATCTTCTTCAGAACCTATAAATTAAACCACATACGGACATATATTACCCACTGAAATGCATTATCAGTCTAATGATTGAATAACAAAGAAATCGTGATATTTACAAAAAAGTAAATTATTTTGAGAGCCAAACACTGGCCATGTCACAGATTAAAAATTAAAACACTAAAGACGCATAATCATAAGATTATGACTGTCAAAATTAAAACCATTAAGGCGAACGTAGACGGAGATGTGCCGGCCAGAAATAAGGACCACACGCGAGCGGCTCGGAAACTAGGCGTCGTGAGCAGCCCCGCGGCGAGGCTCGGCCGCGTCCAAGCGCATGCGCGAGCGCAAGCGCAAGCGCAGGCGCGAGAGACAAACTGTCTCAAAATTACTTAGAGAAAATATACATATAAACAAAATGTGACTGAAAGCCGTCCTACAAATGGACAAACCTATCTATTGGTATAGCAACATTAAACAATTTACCTGAGAACAAACTACAAAGCCAAGGTATAAAATTTTTTTTCATTTAAATATTATAGTAGGAGGGCGAAGCCCCGCTACAGTAACTAAAAATTAGTGTCGAAACCAAGCGTGCTAAGCATAAAATGTGTTGTGGATTGGCAAGACAGCCAACCCACTATGACAGGAAGCCGAAAGGCACGCGTTTAAGCTCACGCAGGCTGGCGTGAGGTCTGGAACTGACAAGGAAGTTAGACTTTAGCAAAAAAGGTCGTAGCTGTTGGAATACTTAACTTTAATCCATAATTGGTGAACATAGCTCTTGACGGTACATGTTTTACAGCATCAATAGTAACTGGTAGTGGCGCCTTGCTAGGTCGTAGCAAATGACGTAGCTGAAGGCTATGCTAACTATCGTCTCGGCAAATGAGAGCGCAATTTGTCAGTGAACCATCGCTAGCAAAGTCGGCTGTACAACTGGGTAAGGTGCGAGGAAGTCTCTCTAGACCTGCCGTGTGGCGGCGCTCGGTCTGCAATCACTGATAGTGGCTACCCGCGGGTCCGACGTATACTAACGGACCGCAGCCGATTTAAAGGCTACCGCCTAGCAAGTGTGGTGTCTGGCGGTGACACCACAAAATGTCTTTAACATAAAAACGCCTTAGCAACTATGTGTCATTACCAAGCATATTACGAAATACAAAGACACACATGTACAATCGCACTATAATAAAGGGACAAAGCAGATAGGGAAACACCATCGGCCGTTCGAAGCGGACTGTGGGTCAACTCCACTGGAGTAAAGGTTGAAATCCTTCGAAATAAATTCTACTTTTTAGTTGCAGCTGATCATTAAGTAAGTTGTCTCTATCATTAATAAAATGTTTAAATTTGCAATTCTTCGAGGGTGTCTAGCCTACATCCCTTGACTTCATTATGCAAAAGCTCTGCGTCTTTTAGAGGCTTGGGAGCATGCGTCTTTTGGACCAGATGTTCAGCAAATATAGATCCTCGTGTTCCATCACCGCTTTTTGTCGGCAGATGCTCTTTAAACCTAACAGACAGGGCCCTTCCTGTCTGGCCAATGTAATAAGAAGGACATTCAGCACACGTGATCTTATACACACCTGACAGCGATGATTTATCAGTACCTTTATCCAGTGAATGAACTAAATGTTCATTACTGGAATCGAAACCTAGGTAAACGAGTAAAAATTACCTTGCAACTGAAGGCTGAAAAAATTGTTTATTTTCCGTACATTTCACAGTTGATGACGCGCTGCATTATGTTAAAGATTTGTACATATATGAAACCCCACCACCCATCGTATGTAGTTATAATTCTCGTTCCACCATCCATTTCAATTCTCAATTTCCATTATCAGTAAATATATTTCTTAAATGAGCCATGTCTTAGTACAGTACGTATAAAATATGAAACATATCAGTAAAGCTTTCTTTCAGCTCATTGGTTTGAATCGCTTTGTGATGAACTGTACTCGTTTGTTTAAGAACAGGTTTCAGCTCGGATCCGAAAATAGCACATGAATAGGTAGGTGGTGTATTGGAACTTCCACTTTTTCTGTAAATTTATTTTCCATTCATTCTCCTAAGTATTTTACGGCAAGGGTTAAAATCCGGTATGCCTGCAGCAATCAAGCCTGTGGACCTAGCAAGAATAGCTGCAGAACATTAATTTCCTTTATGTTTGTAAAAACTACAACTGATGTTTCATCGATCTAGTACTGTCTCTTTTTTCCCGCCCATGAGAGAAAGAGGATGTGGATTTCTGTTCAGTTTACTAATAATGTGAAATACATTAATTGTTATAGCACGAAGTCAACTCCTTTACTAGTTCCTTGTCTCACGTGATCTACCCCTCTGCGTTACCGGTATCTCTAAGCAAGAAATTTATGTAGAGTTAGCTGGACGGCGTAACATTGCCTTAACAGAAGAACAGGAGGTAAATAACTTCAAGAGTCGAAGAACTACGATCGGCCGGCCGAAGTGGCCGTGCGGTTAAAGGCGCTGCAGCCTGGAACCGCAAGACCGCTACGGTCGCAGGTTCGAATCCTGCCTCGGGCATGGATGTTTGTGATGTCCTTAGGTTAGTTAGGTTTAACTAGTTCTAAGTTCTAGGGGACAAATAACCTCAGCAGTTGAGTCCCATAGTGCTCAGAGCCATTTTTGAACTACGATCTCGTAATCCAGTATTATTGACAAGGGGATACGTCGGCCCCTCATAAAACGCCCATCGTACACTAAGTGGAAGGACTCGACCTTGGAGGAGGGAAAACTTCATTCACCTTTTATTGCACACAAAGTTTTATTAATGTAAACAATTAATAAAAGAAACAATTATAGTGAAAATAATTTGCCAAACGAATGGTTACCAGATATATAAACAAACACAAGTTTGCCCTAGAGACAATAATTCTGATATAGATTAAGTCGGTAAAAGCAACAAATTAGGATTAAATAACAACCCTCTTAACAGCTTGGCGTTACGGTGATTATTGTACCACGAATAACAGTAGAATGATTGGGATCAATCGTTACAGGTCAAACGGCAGAAGCCAAATTACTTAATGCAAACTTTATAGGTTTATACTAATGCGATTACAGTAAAATGCTCTCGATGCTAAGTATATAGAAGACTAGAATGAAGACAAAGTGAACAGTGACAAAATTGACTGACAGACAATAAATGATACGCTTCGCAAATGCATTCATAACTCAAATAGAATAAGCAACTTTAAATATAGAAGTCCTTAATGTGAAATACAATTTAGCTAACGCCTGAAAAAATCAGGCAGTATTTGCATATATAGACATTATTTTTAAATTTGTGAACCTTGGACCAATACATAACACTTATAAATATATCTGAAATCCGGATGCAAGTCAGGTATAGATACGAACGCCGAACGTAACAGGCAGTATAGACAACGGCCAGTTGTCCCGCTCGTCCAGCAACTGTCGGCCCAATAGTCCAAGGTACACAAGTCTCAGGCCCACTTCGTCTCACATACAGTGGGGTCCAAATAAATGTATCCACCGTTTAAAAGTCCATAACTGGCAAACTTATCGACGGACGTGTCTCATCTTTGGTACTGTAATAGGTTCCGGCAATCGCCACACAAACGTTGTATTGCGTTGTTTTGTTTTGACAGATGACAGTCGCCAGGTAGTCAGGGTTTTGTTCTTAGTTGCACCTAGTTACTCGAGTAAACATGGCTGACCCAAGGTAGATTCGATGAAAGGAAGTCAGTTTTGAAGTGGTATTTTAAGTACGAAAACATTAATAAGGTTCAACGGCAATGGCGAAATGAGTATCAAACAGAGCCACCGACACGTTTAACGATTCGTCGCATTCGAGACAAATTTGAAGCCTAAGGCTGTATTAAAGACGTACACAAACAACGATATGGACGACCTGTAATAGTAACAACTCCAGCTAACTCCCGTAGTGTGTTACAACAATTCACTCGCTCACCATAGAAGTCTGTGAGACAGTGTTCCCGTGAAACTGGAGAGAGTCGCTCAAATGTTCGGCGAGTTTTGAAGACAGCAAAGTGGAAGTGCTACATCCCACGATTGCTACACGCAATGAACGAGGACTACCCAGATCGTAGAATGGAGTACAACGAGTGGTTTACTAACATGGTGCGCAACGATGAAGAGTTTTCAGAGATGATTGTGTGGTCTGATGAGGCACAGTTCGAACTCAATGGTACAGTAAATTGCCACAATTGCATCTACTGGGCCGCCGAATATCCGAACGTCCTTGTAGACAAAGCCGTGAATTTTCCACGAGTAAATGTGTGGTGTGGGTTGTCTTACCGGGGCTTGATTGGGCCATTCTTCTTTGACGGCACAGTTACTGGTGAGGTGTACCTTCAAAAGCTTCAGAAGCTTTTACCTGCCATCTGAGACTTGTATGGAGACGGAAGAGTTTACTTTCAACGCGATGGTGACACAGCCCACCACCAACATCGTGTTAGGGCGTATCTCGACGAAAATCTACCAGGCAGATGGATAGGCCGTAGAGGTGCTGTGGAGTATCCACCACGTTCCCCGGACCTTACTCCTCTGGACTTTTACCTGTGGGGAACACTAAAGGACGTCGTTTATCGACAAAGGCCACGCACACTGGATGAACTTCGAGAATCCATCGTACATTCAAGTGCAAATATCCAAGTGAACACATTGCAGTCAGTAGTTCGTGCTGCAGTTCGGCGGCATCGTTTGTGTATCGATGTTAATGGTGACCATTTCGAACACCTATAGTGATATCTTTAAGTAGGACGTTAAGCAATACTTTCACCAAAAATAAGACAACTCCGTCAATTAGTGTGCAAGTTATGGACTTTTAAACAGTGGACACATTTTTTTGGACTCCTCTGTATAATCCGTCAAACAGAATTAACCTTAGAACTGGCAACATGGTATACATGGAGCATAAACAGAAGATTAGATCTACTAAATAAGAAAGGCATGCAAGGCCCGAAGGCGTGGCCAAATCAACAGCACAGGCTCAGAGACAATGCAAATCGTAAGAAATCATGATTCAATAACTCGCGAGTCCCAATACGATAACGAATACGCTACAACTTAAACTCCTTAAATAAATAATCCTACCATTATGGATAAAAAATAATACACGGTAAGCCCCAAGGTTTAAATGGTAAACCATAATATCGGTGCAATCAGACGCCAACATTTCTACAGTCAGAATGACACAACAAGTTTCATAGCGGCGAACCACAAGATAAATTGTACACAGAGTTCCTTGATTGAGAATCTGTCTCGGGTACATCACACTTGCAACACGGAGGGCAGAAAATATATCTTCAACAAATGACGTAAATACAGTGGTATCACCTTATTGCGTCGGTAGAGTTCCGCGTTCAACAGCATCAGAAAGGCAGGTCACAAGCCATAACCCCCAACAACATGTATCGGCTAACGAACACCAAAATTCCTACGCAGTTGTATAACCATGTTTATGGCTGGACTGGGGGCAAATTTTGAGTTTGATTTAAAGAGGATTATTGTTCTTTCTACTTTGAGACAACCAAAACGCGGCGATACAAGAAGCGCCGACCCGAATGGACTTTTTCATTGTGACAGTATTCGCCGCCAAGGTTACCCCTCGTATCCACTACCAACCACACGCTCTTACTAACTGCCCCTCACTCCACACGTGCGTTTGGTCCATCATCTCTCCCCGTGCGCGCCACCGCGCGACCGCATGACGAACGCCGAAAGGGTACGACCCCTGTAGGAGAATCTATAGGACGAAAGCAGGCATTGCTCAATTATATGTTACAGATTTTTATTACACACGAAGAATGATAAGCTGAAGTGCGCGTCGCTGTGCGTAAAATAGTTGAGACACACGCTCCCGAGTGAACTCACTATCGTTGCGCCTCTTGTGCGGCGCCAGCAAATTCACATCGTAATTATTATTATTAAAATTATTAATTCCCAGGACGGTGTCAGATAGATTAGACAGATGCAATTGTTAAATGATATAAAACATGTTGTGTAACGGTCTATTGTACTGTTTTCTATTTGCTTTGTCTTATCATTAGACATTGGCGAAATAAAACCAAGGGCAAACATCACATGTTCAGCATAAATTACTGATGATTAAATGGAGGAATTGTAACAACAACTTCTAAGAAGATTGTGTATAACGTAGAAAAGAACTCCAATTTACAGGTCGCATGACTGCCCTCGGTAATGCCTTGATTAAACGTTATGTCAATACATTACCCTATCCAGTCATAAATTTGAACCATTTCTTAAACAATAGCGATTCGCGCTTTGATGAATTTACACTTCCACATGTTTAAAGTAAAAAGATATCTGTATAACAAGAAAAATGGTATGTTAGTTAACCATGGAAAGGCTACATTCTTTGTTTATAACTTATTGTTAACTTTCTTTTCCAGGCAACAATGCAAGGACACGATGTAGTGGAGGCAGCAAGGAGAATTTAGGTAGCTGGCACAAAACAAAAACAGGCCACACCGCAATATAAGTAATTATGCGTATATAGACATGTGTATCACTGTGACACTGGTAATGAGAATATGTATATGAAAAGGTTACAGTACATACTACAGAATGTTGTTAAGTGAAGTTTAGGGCTCATACTACCAATGCTAAAAGGGGTAATATATATTAAAAAGCACACGTTACTTATGTGAGGGTAAAATATGAGTATTCATGATGCATTTACACGGGATCACAACTTATCTGAACGTCCTTCTACAAGAGACATATTTAAGTATATATATCAGCAAACACTACGTAAGTAGTTTCACAAAGATACAAAGAAGTGTGCATAAAGATTCGATGCTGTGTAGTCGGTGGATTTCAGCAACAGATAAAACAATGCCACTTTCTATTCCCTGTCACCATTCCGTGTAGACCACTACACACATTCCTTGTAGACATGAGAGGGGCGGGGCTAACCGTAGTTATCTTTGCTTCTGTTGTTTAATGTGTAATGAAGATTTCTTGTCTCTCGTTAGCAGTCTCGATTAAGAGGCGCGTGGGGCAAACGATGTGTGAGGATATTGGTTACGTATATCATCTAACTCCATATACAGTATGTGTAGTGTCCTGTCAACCCAGAAATTTAAATCACAATTTTAAGTGTTATTCTGTTTACGGTATTACTACTGCATGAACTCAAAGATCAAAAGAGTTACCTGCTCGTGAAAAATCTGTAAGATAGAAGCAGCCTTTGAATGGTCAGAGAAAGTTCAAGAATTTTGTATTTAAAATAACATAAGATGTTGTTATATGCTTCCTAATGGCGAAAATGTAATCCTAAAGGACATACCGTGGTACTGAAATGTTGTTTTGTGCACAATTTGTAAATGTTTAAGGAGCCTAGATGTGAATATGTATAAATTCTACTATACATGTAACCGACGTGTCAACAACACGTAGGTTAAATCAAATGATGTCGAACCGCAATGTTTATTTTGGAGATGTTGAGTGAAACCATAAGTGTATTGACAAAGAAGACGTAAGGAGGAATTATTCAGTTATCAAGCGCTTGGTGTGTGCTGCAGAAAGGTTACATCTACTTGATTTTTAGTGAGTGACAGTGAGGGTACTTACATTGAGCCAAGAGTTTTCGGTTCGTCTGTAGTGGCGAGGGACGCTAGACTTCGCTTCAAGGGACGATACAAGGTGAAAACGTTTATGGACTTAACTGACATTTGGTGAGTTCTTGAAGTGATGCTGAATGTATGGGATCGCCTTTGATACTGAAATATGTGACGCACAATTGGTTCCAGTACCAAAGATGGCGGGCCTTTCCGTTGCAGCATCGGTAAATCTCAGTGAAGCGCTTGTCTATACTTACTATCCTAGGGAGAAGATCTACAGACATTTTGATGACATGAAATTCGTCGTTACCTAAAAATTGTGAAAACGATCTCTATCGCCTATCCATGGTCCACCAACAAACTTAGGAGGTTCGCGCGCAACGAACATTGCTTAAAGTGTGTGAGCGTAGTCCTGCAAGAGGCGTGTGGCGGCTACTCCGCAATAATGGAACAGTGGACTCTAAATCTGAACATGTCCTTTGTCGCGGCATGGACTTGGAAAATTAAACTTTCATAGTATGTAAATAAAACAGTGAAATAAGAGAGATGGGGTAAATATTAAAACATGGGGTGAACATTAAAATAAATGTATTTTAAAACCCCGGTCTGGCCAAAGATATAATGTAACTGAAAATAAATTTAAAATGCTATTATCGTACGTAGAAACGGCACCGCTATTGTATAGGATATAGCGGTGCCTGTATTATTCTGATTATGATGCGAAGTTCCTTTGAACATGCATGCATGTCGGAAAGAAGAGACATTGTGGCAAGCAAAACCGTCAAGAAACACGTCAAACGAATTCGCAATTACGAATAAGGACTACAGTCAGCTGTAGAATGGAGTGACGACAGAGAAAATTAGTGCCGGAGCGGGGCTCGAACCTGGAGCGGTCGCCTTACCATTTTTTTTTAATTTCATTTCGTTCGGTATTGTTCGTTGCGTTTGATCTGGGCGGACGTCACAAGACATCCGTTCAAGTTGATCGTTGATTCTTTTACTCAGTTTTTTATTACAGAGTGCGAGCAGCCCTCTGACCGAACACGCTGAGCTACTGTGCCGGCTATCATTTGGCAATCTGTACACGACTCACAGCCGGCGACTTCCAAGTACATCGTCTGACTTCCACGGAAATATAAATGATGGACGTACGAGTTCAGGTCGTAGACGCATGGTTGACGACATATGGAAGTTGGGTCTGCTCGTAACTCATGCTCAAATAGCCAGATGGCATTGTCGTCATTCCATTCTACAGCTGATGGCAGTCATTATTGGCAATTGCGTATTCATATGATGATTCACACTTTTAGCTCATTTTCCCCTTGTGTAACAAGTGGGAGACCAAGGTTCAAGTCCTGGCGGTGGAACAAATTTTGATTTTCGTTTCTTCAGCTTCTGTCATTATTGATGATAAAGTTGAGACTGATATGTCTCAAGGAAAATGTGATTACCTCAGATCAGTACAACCTATTACGATGCCCACGACTACGAGTGTTCATCAGGGACAAGGGCATCGTCAGGAGTACCACAGACACTACTATTATTTCTAAGTACACAAATGTCCTAACGGACAGGGTGAACAGAAATTTGCAGCTTTTTCCTGATGACGCTGTGGTCTACGGGAAGGTGCTGTCTTTGATTGACTGCAGGAGGATAACAGGTAGAGTGTGAGATAATGCGGATGAGCAGGAAGAACAAAGATATGATGTTTGGATGCAGCATAAGTAGTCCCCTGCTTGACACAGTCATGTAGATTAAATATATATGGGCCTAACTTTGCAAAGCAGTATAGAACGGAATGAGCATGTAAGGAGTGTGGTAGAAAGGACGAATGGTAGATTTCCGTTTATTGGGAGAACTTTGGGAAAGTGTGGTCCATCTGTGAAAGAGACCGGATATAGGAAGCTAGTACTACCTATTCTTGAGTACTGCTCGAGTACTTGGGATCCGTAACAGGTCGGATCAAAAGAAGAGGAAGCAGTTCAGAGGTGGGGTGCTAGATTTGTTACCGGTAGGTTCGAACAACACACAAGTATTACAGACGTGCTTTGGGTACAGCAGTGGGAGTCCCTGGAGGAAAGTCGTCTTTCTTTTCGAAAAACAGTATTAAGAAAATTTAGGGATCTAGCATTTGAAGCTAACTGCGGACCGGTTCTATTGCCACCGGCACATATTGCGTAATGAGAACGAAGATGAGATACGAGAAATTAGCACTCATAAGGATACATATAAACTGTTGTTTTTCCCTCAATGTACTTCCAAGTGGAATAGAAAGGAGAATGACGTAATGATACAGGGTGCAATCCGCCACACACCGTACTGTAGCTTGCGGAGTATGTACATAGTTGTACATGTAGAAAGTGAGTACTGTTGCCTGAAAGTAATGTAAGTGAAACACTGCATTATTTTAAATTGCTGCCACGTATTCCTCTTAATATCTATGTTCTTTCTAGCATGTCATATATGTCACAACTTCTTTTGTTTAATTTATTAATTACTTCTTTGAGTTGTGTATGGTGGTGTGTTATGCACGAGCAGACGCGTCCACAATCTCTGACTGATATGGCACCGCAGTTACGCTTTATTCGCTAATTACCACCAGGAGAGCTGGTGGTTGTAACTACACACACCAAAAAATGGTTTGCATCACCCCTGTTTTCAGAACTCCGGAAGATAGTCGTTAACTGTGGATATTGTATCACAGAAACAGTCCCTTTGACTGTTCAGAGATGTCACTAAACCCCGCTTCCCACGCCCGGGTTCCCGGGTTCGATTCCCCGCGGGGTCAGGGATTTTCTCTGCCTCGTGATGACTGAGTGTTGTGTGATGTCCTTAGGTTAGTTAGGTTTAAGTAGTTCTAAGTTCTAGGGGACTGATGACCACAGATGTTAAGTCCCATAGTGCTGAGAGCCATTTGCCATCACTAAACCCGCCCAACGATGTAAACAACCATTCATGAGCAGCGCCTATCACAGGGATGGCGTCGGACAGCCGATCAGTTCCAGTCATTCCATCACGAAGGAGGTACGCGGCACGTGTTGTCTGCAGTTCAACCATGCCTAGACGGTTAATACCACGGTTAGATTACGCCTACATTGTTACTTCGTGCCAGGAAGCGCTCTCAACAAGGGAAGTGTCCGAGAGTCTCGGAGTGAACAAAAGCGATGTTGTACGGACATGGAGGAGATTCAGAGAGACCGGAATTGTCGATGACATGCCTCGCTCAGGCCACCCAAGGGCTACTACTGCAGTGGATGACCGTTACCTACAGATTATTGTTCAGAAGAACCCTGGCAGCAACGCTACCACGTTGATTAATGCTTTTCGTGCAACCACAGGACGTCGTATACGACTGAAACTGTGCGCAATAGGCTGCAAAGATGCACAACTTCACTCGCGATGTCCATAGAGGGTCCATCTTTGCAACCACAACACCATGCAGCGCGGTATACATGGGCCCAAGAACATGCCGAATGCACCGCTCAAGACTGGCATCAAGTTCTCTTCACTGATAAGTTTCGCAAATGCTTTCTACCAGACAATCGTCGGAGACGTGTTTGGAGGGAACCCGGTCATGCTGAACGCCTTAGACACACTGTCCAGGGAGTGCAGCAAGGTGAAAGATCCCTGCTGTTTTGAGGTAGCATCATGTGGGGCCGACGTACGTCGCTGGTGGACATGGAAGGCGCCGTAACGGCTGTTTAATACATGAATGCCATCCTCAGACCGATAGTACAACCATATAGGCAGCATATTGGCGAGGAATTCGTCCTCATGGACAACAATCTGCGCCCCCATCGTGCATATCTAGTGAATGACTTCCGTCAGGATAACGACGTTCTCGACTAGAGTGGCCATCACCTTCTCCAGACATGAACCCTATCTAACATGCCTGGGATAGCTAGAAAAGGGCTCTTTATGGACGACGTAACCCATCAACCACTCTGAGAGATGTACGCTGAACCACCGTTGAGGAGTGGGACAATCTGGACGAACAGTGCCTTGATGAACTTGTGGAGAGTATGCCACGACGAATACAATCATGCATCAACGCAAGAGGACGTGCTACTGGATCTCAGAGGTACCGGTGTGTACAGAATCCGGACGACCATCTCTGAAGATCTCGCTGTATGGTGGTACAACATGCAATGTGTGGTTTTCAAGAGCAATAAAAAGGGCTGAAATGATGTTTATGTTGATCTCTGTTCCAATTTTCTGTACAGGTTCTGGAACTCACGGAACCGAGGTGATGTGAAACTTTTCTTGATGTGTGTATTATGGATTTATTAGTTATATTAATTACGATTAAGTTTGAGTTATAAAACATATAGTGTTATGATAAATAAGCAAATTTTTCCGTGCATAAGGATACCTTTGTAATTATATGCATCTTGAGAGACAAAAAGGGAGTTTGTAAAGCTTTTTTTCAGATACAGACGAGGAGAAATTGTTCATTTTGCTGGACTGGCCGGCTTTTTAAACAGTGAAGAGCATTTAAGAATTTATAAGGTGGTTTCCGGTTGGGTAGCACACAGAGTTGGCACCATGACATGTTGAGGCAATGATGGATTCATGACGTTGAGGATGTGCGCTCTCGTCAGTTAACGTGGTCCAGTTGAAATCTGAGTGATTTTTGAGGATAGCTTAGACCACACATCAAGATTGTACCTACAAGACCTCAGACAATAAATATGAGAGTCACCAGTGGAGGTAGATGTTGATGTGGGATGTGGGTAACAGTTATAATTTCGAGATCTTCCTTTTACGCAAAATTCAGAAACAGTAACAATTCCACTCTGTCGTAAAATGTGGGTGGGAACTGATGATAAAAGTTCATTGTGGAATGACAACTTGGTTCTATCCTTCGGTTGTTACATTAATTTTAAGTCTCAGAATGATCAAATGAATACGTTGGACAAAATATTCAATCATATGAAAAAAGGTGATTTTGAGTCAGAGCGATAGACCATTTTACTTGGAACTTCCAGTAGAAGTCACCTCTGTTATAGTGATGTTTCCGATAGGGATAGTAGTTACTATAACTTGTGAACTTCGCATATCAATGAGTTAAAAATCAAAACTTCTATTTGTAATCATAGTACCTGATCCCGCAGGATAATTAGCAAGTAGGAACATTTTCTTTCGATGAGGGCAAAGAGGGTTGTTGACTTGCAGACTGGATGTTATGTCAGTCTGTTCTCCATCACACTCTCACCGACCGCAAAAATAATTTTTGGGCTCCTGTAGACGGTGATGGCAGGTGGAAAGCAGGCACAGACAAAGTAAGTGTCTTTCCATAATGAAAGTAACGACCACCTGCTTATTACCCGCCGCCCCACATATGGTGCATCGGTGCGGAAGATTCAACTGTGAAAGTGATCGATACAAACAGGGAACTCGGTAGGCATTAACAGGATACCAAAGTGAAATACGCCAAACTAGTGGAAGAACAGCATTAAGATTTGCTCGTGAGTGTGGAAACTAAGTTGTGAATGTTAGCCATAGTTGCCTTGAACCATTTTTCATCATCAGCTAAAATAGAGGGCAGTTCCCCATCAATTTTTGCTTCTGTCCTTGCATCACGGCTTAAGATGCACTCCGTTAAAATGTGGCGGACAGAGTTGTGCACACCACAAGCATCACAAAACAGGGGATTCTCCAGCCTTAAGAGAAAGCTATGTGTGAGAGGAGAGTGCCCAATCCGAAGAAGCATGAGGGTCATTTCATCCCGCCTGACCAACCGGCAGGTGGAACGCCACGGCCGAGTTGTTGACCTCACCAACCGCAGCTTATTGGCCGTCACCGCCAGCAATTCTTCTTCCCACAACTGCATGCACTTTCTGTGGAGTGCAGAAACGACAGCCTGCAAGGGAATACGACTCTGTGCCACATCAAAATCGAAATTGTTGAAGTTCGTTAAAGTTTCAAAGACGCAGAAGATCTTATGGGAGGGTGGATGCCAGAAAGCACAGGCATTGAATCAAAACACTGCTCTCCTCGGTTTGAGGAAGTAACTAATAAAGTAAAAGCTTGTCAGAAGGATACTAAGGAAGTAAAATCTGAGTGTTTGAAATTATGCGAGGATACTGATAACAGATTTTCTGACAGAGTGGAAGCAGTAGCATTACAAGTAGAAGAACTGAATACTAGTATTACTAACATAGAAGATAGAGTAACCTCTGGCAGCTCTTGTAATACTGCCCGCATCTCGTGGTCGTGCGGTAGCGTTCTCGCTTCCCACGCCCGGGTTCCCGGGTTCGATTCCCGGCGGGGTCAGGGATTTTCTCTGCCTCGTGATGGCTGGGTGTTGTGTGCTGTCGTTAGGTTATTTAGGTTTAAGTAGTTCTAAGTTCTAGGGGACTTATGACCACAGCAGTTGAGTCCCATAGTGCTCAGAGCCATTTGAACCATTTCTTGTAATACTACTGCACAGCATGTTGCTTCAGTTGACGCAGCTTTTATCGGATGTCGTCAATTCTTAAGTTTTGATTCAGATAAACAACTTGACCCGTCAGAGTTCTGCAACGATTCTAAGGATATTTCACCAAATGAATAGTTATAACGTGAGAAAATTTCTGTCATAAGAAGTCATTTGTCAGAGGTACTTTACGATGGTCATCTGACGTAATGATCAGATGTAAAACTCTTTCTGTACTTAAGACACCGTTTCTTAATGAGTACTGGTCAGACAACCAACAAAAAGATGTTTTCGGATAATTTTAGAGTTATAAAAGTTTACGATTGGAAGTGACTCAGTTAAACAGTTCTCTAGCAAATGGGTTTCACTGCTGTCACATCTGACACAAAGATAAAACCGAAAACGATGATCATGGGACGAGGGGGTAAGCTGCCTCCGTATTGACATAAAAGAATGATTTCCGCACCTAGAAATAACGTGGATAGGTTCATTGAGTACCTGGAGCGAGTGGAAAGAATAGCTACTGTTAAGAAGCAGGTACAGAACAATAAAAGATCTTTTAATAGTCATACAAACAACCGAAATAATAACAGTGGACACCTGAGTGTTAGAACTATGGGCGTTCTGAAAACACGATATAAACAACGTACCATTGAGGTCAGATGGAAAGTAGAATGCTACCCTATGTAATTCTGAATCGAATGAACACAACAGATGGCGTGTGAGAAACTACGAGGAAACTGGCCCTCACTAAATGGAAGCAGTGACACAGCCAGTAACAAAACGCAGACCTCACTCAGTCATAAAACGCAGACCGATAACAGGAATGATGAAATAGTAACAGTCGGTACCAGTAATGTGCTAAACCACTCTCATCATCTGTCTCACAGGATTTTGAACACATTAGAAAAATGGTGCAAGAAGGGAAAAGAAAACGCTACAGATAACGGGGAAGAACAATTTAAACGATTTGAATAAAGTAAGGAAGCAGATGAAGTGAAGACTTACATCTTTGTTAATGATAGCACTCTGAAAGCTAATGATTTCGTATAGGAAGTAGAGTCAGTTTTGCAAGATTTTGAGGAGAATGGAGTTGTTAATGATGGAGGTAGTAATAATAATGGTGATGTCAGAGAATTCATTAGCTATACTGACTTGCCGCAAACTGTGAAAGCAAATGACAGTGTTATAGACAGCAATGTTGGGCAGGGTTGCAGTTGCTTTTAATTAAATGTTTAACGTTATTAATTCTGGAGTGATTACGGAGCCTTTCGTTATAAACTGTGCAGGTAGTAATAACGAAGCATGGCAACTGCCTATTAGAGTAATGACGAATAAAGAACACGTACAAGAAGATACTAAATTCGGGAATAAGGTGCAAGATGAAAATCCGAAAGAAAACTATATCCTGGAAGAGACAAGGACGTTTATGCACATTTATCAAGCACAATTCAGGATAGCAGATAAGCCTCATACAAACACATGCCGATTGGAATACTGGAAAGTCAGAAAGATCAAGGCCTACGAAACGTAGTAGATCTGAATCCTTTCAAAATTGACAGTAGTTAGATTCTGTAGGGAGTCTGCCACTCTTCGGTGAATACACAGTTTCGCGTACTGCTAGGTACCAGATGGATGAAACTTTATTTCACTTTCAAGTTTCATTCTCTGTCTATACTAAGTAAGGAATATAAGCCTTCACGCTGTGCATATGCAACTAGTTTATGATATGTTCCACAAAGTAATAAGGATTCCCGAAAATGACTGTACCTAAATGGTGACTTATAAGGGAATGTGAGAGGTAGTTTGCAACAGTAAATTATATATGTTAAAATAATAGTTAGGAACTTAGGAGCATCAATAATAGAGTAATAATGGCTCAAGTAAACAATAATAAATAAGCTCCACAAAGAGGATTAGTAACAACAAAATACAGATACGCTGCGTTAACAGAAGTAATTGAAGCTGAAAATCTCAAAAATCAGAAAGAAGAGACTCTGAAAAAACTAATAATTTTCATGTTGTTAGTAAGATTGTGTATAGATAAAAAAGAAATAATATAATGCCAACAAAGGCAGGCGAAAGCGTTTTTATATTAATTAAAGAAGATGCGTGAATGTGGTGTGAAGATCACACCAAAAATAGGTGTAAATAATGAAGTCAGTCGGCTGACGAAGATAGAAGGCAGAAAGATACATCGAAATATTTATAAATGAAAATAGGGAAAAATAGGACCAATGACGTCAGTAAGCTGACACAACAGGTAAAATGGTGAAAAAATGGTGTGTTATTCCATGACGTCCCATCTTGCTTAAGGCAGATCCTCGATTAACAGAGAAACATTATCAGATACGGCCATCAATACAGATGAAGGAATCTGTTAAGAGATCACATTGTTGCCTACTGGTAGGTTATAATTAAAACAGATTTTTAATTATGTGTGTAACAAAGCAAAGTAACAGCTGTCGAACATATAACTTTAGCATACTAACCCATATGATAATTGAGTCATATGAAGATAGAGCTTACAAAGGTTGCTCAGTCTTCTAAATAAAATAACATTTAAGACAATGAAGTAAATTGCACTCTTGTCCAAAATGCGGCTATTTTCAAAACAAAAGTTGACTTTCAGAACACAATAGCTATGGTTTATAAAAAGTTTCGAAGTTCGTGATTCAAGCTTAATGATGAAATAACTAGTAAAAGTGAGCTAGAGTAAAGTCACAACCTTATGAAGCGGCGTATTATCAGTGATTATTTAGAAAAAACTAATACCTTTCGAAATAACAGATTTTAAAAGAAAAAATTCTTTCAGATAATTTCTCAATTAATTATTTAAGTAATCGATGGAAAATAAAAATGTATTTCGTCCTCCCTTAGATATAAGTTGAGAGCAGAAGTATAGGCTGTTTATGTTTCTCAGAGATATGAAGTCTTCATGAAAGACAGCATACAAACTGTAAGTAGAAAGAAATGAAAAAGGCCACAAACTTGCAGACTTCTCTCCTTCTCCTTTATGTTGTAGAGTGTCGAGTAGAACACCAACATTAGTGACTTTCAATCCTCTACCTTAAATGTTTTAGTGAAAGTGGACACACATAACAGTGCCTATGCTGTGATTAAATGAAAGAGTACTGAGAAGCTGTAAAAGAGCGAAATGTATCTGTGTATTTCTCTCTCAGGTAACACAGGTAAATACTGAAAATTCTGAATCATAAAATTAACTATTTGATAACTGAAAATTTTATTTCATATTTCCATGTTATTTTACTTATTTTACGTACATGATTGTAAGAACAATATATATATATATATATATATATATATATATATATATATATATATATACATACATATATATATATATATATGTGTGTGTGTGTGTGTGTGTGTGTGTGTGGTGAAATGGTTAATTCTGTGGCTGTAGTATTAAGGAAAATTTAACTAAAATCCATTTTATTTAAAGGAGATCATCTATAGTAACATCACTTGTTTATAATATTTAATTTTGTTGAAAAAGAATTTGTTTCAAAAATAAATTCAGGATGATGACGCGAAACAAGCGCTATAACATTGTAATGGGTATAGAGGCGGGTGAGTGTGCTGGGGCTTACCCCAGTTCACTACTAGCAGCTCCATCTCATTACAACGCGCCTATGCTTAACATACAAAGGACTGCGCCACAATCTGAGAGTGAAATTAAAAATTAAAATTAATTTTCCAAATTTCGTCGGTGCGTGCTTAAGTACATTAACGTTAACATTGTTAAGTCACAGAATGAAAGAACGAATATCTTAGGTGAAGTATATGATCTTAAGGAAAAATGTGGTGATTTATTTTCCACTTTCAAGGCGAGCAATTAACTTCTGGTGATTAGAAGTCAGAGTGATAGACCATTTTACTCTGAACTTCCTGCAGAAGTCACCTCTGATGTATTTATAATCTTATAATATAGTATTATTACTTACAATACTGAGACATTTTGTGCATGTGAACGTCATATATCAATCAGTTACAACTGAAGACTTTTACTTAAAGCCATAGTTTCTGATCCTGCTGAGTAAATAACAAGCAGAAACATTTGTCAGTGGGCACAAGGAGTAGTGTGGAGCTGTAGACTGGAAATAAGGGTCAGTATATCTGTTTTGTAAATAAAAAACGCCTTCTGGTGTTCCACTGGTCTGATTCTCCCAGAACGCCTTTCGCCTTTTTTCACTTTAAGGCATCATCAGCAGGGTAGTTCTTATTTGGCATCTGCGTTTCCTCCCATCCAGCCCATGCTAGAGGTCGCACTAGCGCTCTGTTTACGAAAAATAAACACGTTTTCTGAGTTTCGAACATTTTTTGGCAAACTTTTCATTTTGTTTGTCCTTGTTGTTGTCATGCACTATTAGTCTTCTGTCACTAACGTAGACATTTGATCGAAAACTGTAACCCTAAGACGAAACAACTTTTAGTTCACTGTGTATCCCATGTTCAGATGAGAGGAAGCGCAGATGGCAACTATAAAAGAGAAGAACTGTCCCATTGATGATGCAATAAAGCAAAAAAAAAAAAAAAGAGCCGAAACGCATCTGGGAGAATAAAAACAGAGCAGCAAGGGAAGAGGTTTATTTATTTACTAAACAAATATTTCTCTGCTTGCTGCAGAGGATGGCCATGCAAACAGACTCGTTATAGTCGATATGTTCTCTATCGCTTTTTGGCTGATCTCAAAAATACTTTTCAGGCTCCTGTAAAGGGTAAAGGCTGGTGGAAAGCAGGCCCAGACAGTTTGTCTCCTTCCATAATGATGTAACGAAGTAACACATATTTAATTACTGTCTGCCACCCAAGAAGTGGTTCTTGGGTTGTGTAACACTTCGCCAGAAATGATCAAACAAGAAACGGTTATGGATTATAGTTTTTTGGTAAACGTGAAACGGCGTATTTTTTAAATTTCTTTTATTTGTGGACTGGTGCTTTTGATGGAAGTTTTTGAAGACTGCTTTCGGATAAGGGTTTCTGTAGAATAATTTTCTTTGTTTTGTGAATGCTTAGGAGCTGTTACAAATGCTATACTTGACATTGAATGGAATTTTCTACAACAATTCACTAGTCCTTAACTTAGATTGTTGCTGAATACTGCTTTCACCGGTCTGACAGTGATACCTTAATTTCGGAACCCATGATTATTAATAGAGTTTTTGTACACGATTGGCCATTAAAATAGCTACACCAAGAAGAAATGCAGATGATAAACGGGTATTCATTGGATATACATATTAAACTAGAACTGACATGTGATTACATTTTCACGCAATTTGGGTGCATAGATCCTGAGAAATCAGTACCAAGATCAACCGCCTCTGGCCGTAATAATGGCCTTGATACGCCTGGGCCTTGAGTCAAACAGAGCTTGGATGGCGTGTACAGGTACAGCTGCCCATGCAGCTTCAGCACGATACCACAGTTCAAGAGTAGTGACTGGCGTATTGTGACAGTCCCCCAGCCAAAACATCACACCACACAAAATCCAGAGAGCAACAGGTCGTAGTAAACATGTCGAGTCGGTTTTTTCCAGCAGCTGGCATAAAATAAAGAGAGATTTGAAGGAGTAGGATAATACGTTGGAACCATGCTCGGTATAGAAGAAACCCGAATAACGTGTTCGCTGAGTGATTTAATGAGCCTCATTTGCACACAACTGGATCAATGAGTAGGTGTGCTAATTTCATGAGGAGGACACGTATCGACAGCAAACAAAGCTTCAGCGTCAACCTTGTCTGTTGATGGAGGCATAGCGGAATTTCAAAGAAGAAACAGACGAAACGGGCATCGACATAATTCAATGGCGAAAGTTGAAAATTGGTGTCAGCCCAGGACTCGAACTCGAATTTCTCACTTAATGTTAGACGTTGCCTTAACAGCCTCGGTCACCTGGACACGTTTCCGGCTGACCCAAATTCTCGGCCGGTCACAAGCTAGTAGCGCCCTCTATCCATTCATCTACTTGAAACTTCCTGAGACTCGAACTCGGGACCTTTGCCTTAGGACACGAGGTACTGGCAGAACTGAAGCTGTGAGGACGGGTCGTGAGTCGTGCTTGGGTAGCTCAGATGGTAGAGCGCTTGACCGCGAAAGGCAAAGTTCCCGAGTTCGAGTCTCGGTCCGGAACACAGTTTTAATCTGCCAGGAAATTTCATATCAGCGCACACTCCGCTGCCGAGTAAAAATCTCATTCTGGAAACATCCCCCCGGCTGTGGCTAAGCCATGTCTCTTCTCATCCTTTCTTGAAGGAGTGCTAGTTCTGCAAGGTTGCGGAAGAGCTTCTGTGAGGTTTGGAAAGTAGGAGACAAAGTACTGGCAGAGTTGAAGCTGTGAGGACGAGTAGTGAGTCGTGCTTGGGTGGCAGAGCTGGTAGAGCAGTTGCGCGCGAAAGGCAAAGGTCCCGCGTTCTAGTCACGGTCTGGCACACAGTTGTAATCCACCAGAAAGCATCATATGAGCGCACACCCAGCTGCAGACTGAATATCTCATTCTGGATTCACCTACTTGCTTGCTGTGAGTCCTGTATTCGCGCAAGAGATATGGAGCGTGTTGTGCATCCGCACTAAAGTTATCAAGGCAATCATGCCGACATGTATACTAAATATATGTGTGATTTGTGTTCTGTTTTATTTGTCTGATAAAATAGACATCGTGCATTTATACAGCATGTATCAGAATTGTAAAAGTCTTGATTTACAGGAACCACTGAATACAAAAATAGATTCATATTAGTGTCAACATATGAGTTCGAAACTACCTTACTAATATTTCTATTGTAATTCATTTGCACGGACGTAGTTTCTGCCAACTGCAGCTACGTAGCTATTCAGTCATATGCCGGTTCTGTCTAATGAATATCTGATTATTTTACCATTATGGTTTCTGGATTGTTTGTAAGGCGTATTAACTTGGGGAAGAAGGATACCCACAGATATTGTGCTTTCATGGGCTTTCTTTGACAAACTACTTTTATTAAACCATAATTATCTTCTTCAACAAATAATAAAATAGCCATTTCGCAAACTGAATTAAAATATGTAGTCCCGTTATAGTTACTGAAGCATGGACATTAGAACAACACATTTCTGAACTAAAAGTTCCCCAGCACAGTAATAAAACAATTTAAAATTAAGCTACTCCAGTAACACTAAAATTAAGTGCACAATAAGAACACAATCAATTCACAACATTTGATCTCTTAGACAAAAAATACAGTAATTATAAGCTGAAAATAGCTTACAAACAGTCCCACTTAATCCAACCAACAAAATGAGAGAAACAGCCCTCGAATTGAAGAGGGCATTCTCACGTTTACCTTTAAATGTATAGCACCTCCACTAGCCATTCTCTTCACCAACCACTCACTATTAGCAACACTCCTACCAACCATCTAAAATATTACTTGTACAAAACCAGCAACTGTAATTTTCTGTACAACAATCTATTCAGAATTGGTTACGCTCGTAGCGTAATAATCACAAACGAAATTGAAACAGCTTTCGTTTCGAGAAAACAACTGCGTTGCCAGCGTACAAGAAAAAGTAGTAAGCTCACGCATCACGTTGTGCACACCACCCTTTCTCCTGGAATACGACTGAGAAATCGCTACTCTCGGTACACATTGCTTGTGCCTTCTCACCGTGCACTAAAGAGAACTTAAATCAAATCAACCGACCAATATTTCACTGTTGCACATTTCTGCTACTGCTGTCTTCCGGATTGGGCAGATGAAATTTTCACGAAATGTGATACTACGTCTCCAAACTCATAGTTCTACACGTCAACTTGATTAGTCGCTTGGTTGCCACTTCCTCCAATGATTTAAGGAATTCTGAGGGAATGCTATCTGTTCTTTATATTTTACTTGTTCACAGGTTTTTCAAAGATCTATTAAGCAGTAATAGTAAACTGCTTTTCATGTGAACTCCCGTTTGCTCCAGATATCAGACAAGTCCTCCTCATTTTAGGGACATTCAATGTGGCCCATCCCCTACCCCCCCTCTCCTCTTATCCGACCAGTTTGCTTTACAATCTTTATATTGATGCACTTGCTTTTAATCTCACTGAGTTTCTTTAAGTTTCCTGTATGCTGATTCAGCTCATCAGACTATCCTTTCTTTTATGATTCTTTCACACTTTTCCTGCAGCCAGTTCACCTTCGAATCCTAGAACTTTTTGTTTAATTCAGTTCCGTCTGGCTTATATTTCAGTGTCCCTGCATTTCCCTAAATAATTTTCCACTTTTTTATTTCGCCGATCAAATTTACTATTTCTTCTGTTACGCAAGGTTCTTAACAGTTACCTTCATTCAGCCTACGCTCGTAAGTCCAACTAAAGTGATTGCTTTTTTTTTACAGATGTCCATTCCTTGTCAGCTGAACTGCCTACCGTGCTATTCATTATCGCAGCATAAACTTCAAATACATGTGATAATTACTCAGTATCACTGTATCTCACTACTTTGCACAATGAGTCCCTGGACAAGTGTGCTTAACTTAAGCCTAATTTTCATCACCACTAGCTTGTGTTCCGTGTCTACAGATGGCCTTACAACGCAGCAGCTGATTTCTGAACGTTTGTGTGACTGTGATGTAGTCCAACTGATACCGTCCTACATCTCCAGACCTTTTCCAAATATACGTCTTCCTCTTGGGATTTGTGTCGTTGTATTTCTATCACTAGTTGAACTTTAGTGCAGAACTCAATTAGCTTTTCTTCCTCCCATTCCTGCTACCAAGTGCATATTGTGCGATAACTGTCTTCTGTTCCTTCCCCTAATTCTACCTCCCAGTCTTCCATGGTGCCGGCCGAAGTGGCCATGCGGTTCTAGGCGCTTCAGTCTGGAACCCCGCAACAGCAACCGTCACAGGTTCGAATCCTGCCTCGGGCATGGATGTTTGTGATGTCCTTAGGTTAGTTAGGTTTAAGTAGTTCTAAGTTCTAGGGGAATGATGACCTCAGATGTTAAGTCCCATAGTGCTCAGAGCCATTTGAACCATTTTTCTTCAATGGTTATGAAATTATTATTTGCTTTCACTTACTACGTTATCCGTTCAATATCCTTATACACTTCCTGTACCCGTTCATAGCCTGCGTGACGTAGGAAGAGGACAGCTGATGCTGCTTTGTGAAGGCAATAATTCAATTTTTCTCAAAATGACATTGTCTGACAACAAAATGACACAAAGTGGTTGCGATACTTGTCATTTATTGCTCTTTGGACTCTATTATAAGTGAGAAATGCAATACACCACAAAATAAATTTCAAGCACAAATTGAAATCATTATATATGGTTGAGAACAGTTTATACTCCAACAAATTTTTTACAAATGTGTATAACACTTGTATGAGGGTGTCTGACTCTAGTTAAATGTGAAACACTATGCGTAAAAAAGAACTCTGGTAGAAAAGTCTAATGGAAAAGACTATTGTATAGATTGTCAGTAAGTTATATTTTTCGTTGCCAATGTGCATTATAAGTGTAAACTAACTCGTTCAACATTACAATCAGAGAACGGTTTTGTGGTCCATGGAACAAGCTAACAATCTTTTGAAAATAACCTGAGGGAATGCTGACCGACATCGTCGAAAACCAACGCATCTCGACAGATAATGCGCTCTGTCATTTTAAGGCATTTTCCAATTTGTGCCTTGGAAATTATGTGGATTACTTGTCATAATAACGGATTTTGACGTATTTATACGGTCACATTCTCGCGAGTGATAAGAGCATGCAACTCGCTGGGAAAACTCAACTTGTTCTTGTTCAATTTGTTGAACATTTTAGTCTGCATACCTCATAAGGTACAAATTCCTTATCAATAAAGGCTGGAAGTTCTCACATACTATGTATTCTATTGATAGGTTGACTAACAAACTTTTTAAACCATTGGTCTATAAAAACCTAGAAATATTATTGCTTTACTTATTTCCAAATTCTACATCGTAATACCATCGTCAATGCTATCTGATACCATGTCCGAAACACCTGCTTGTACGTTTTGGATGATAGGTTCAGGGCTTATATCCGTCTGGAACACACTATGAAAATGTTCTTTCTGAAACTTTTCAGTGGGACCACATGATTGTTTCACACACAAGCGATTCAAAGTCTGTTATCTTCAAAGTTTAGTTTTTTTATGCCAGGTACCTTTTAATCTGTGCCCAAATAAGTTATATCGGTTTAAACTGACATGATATTTCAGTAAACGTAAAACTGCATGACGACATTCACGTGCAAGAAAGTTAAATTTGTATGTTCCTTCACTTGACTTTTATAAATTAACAAAATTGGTTCAAATGGCTCTGAGCACTATGCGATTTTAAATTCTGAGGTCATCAGTCGCCTATAACTTAGAAGTAATTAAACCTAACTAAGGACATCTCACACATCCATGTCCGAGGCAGGATTCGAACGTGCGACCGTAGCGGTCGCTCGGTTCCAGACTGTAGCGCCTAGAACCGTATAAATTAAAAAGCTGCAGAAGTTCGGCACTAGTCTGGCTTATACAATGAGGAATATTTTTATTCCTAAGCCAGAACACAATATGCGATTTCCTGGTTTTTGTATTCGTGTTTTGTCTGTAACAGCTGAATGATAATTGCCATGGTAATTACAGTGACTGACTTCTAAAAAAGATATGGCAAGAATTGTTCATTGAACCTGTTCTTCAAACTGATGGCGATCAGATCTGAATGAGAGTCACTCTTGTTGATCTTACACCCAAATACAAGTTTACTCTCAACAACAAACCTAGAAGAAGAGAATCATTATCTTAGAACCCTTTCCAATGGGAACTTTAGAACCACCAGTATCATCACTTATTTTCCAGCAGGTAATCATGAAATGATTCTGATTCACCTGTGTTTCATCGAGGTAGTACACTGCTAAACAACCTCTTTCTCTTACACCGTGCACCATTATAAAGCATGTGGTTCGTGCTGCACCTACGTCAGTTCTTTCAATCAAAAATTCTCTTTTTAACACATTTGGAACAAATATCTCTTAAAATTATTTGCATTGACGAAGCGCTTTGAAGCCAATATCTCATGCATAATTTATCAAGTATTTGTGATATCGGGTTTTCACTACTTGTATACATTTCGAACACGGACCGTTTTAAAAGATCGTTGTCAAAACCAACCATTCGTGCGACAGCTGTCTTGCGATTTCGGTGTTTTTCAGGCAAAACGAAACCAAATTTTCCTGAGATTTCTGTAGCTTTGACACCTTGATTTACTATTCTCTGAACAGTTTTCTTGCCGCCACGTATCTGTGCAGTTCGTTTCTGTATCTTCAGAACGTCAAAAATAGGAATACCACCTTAAGATCCACGTTTGAAAAATTTGTAACTGCGATAAACAAACTTACTCGCCTGCTTGTGAAGCCTTCACGCTTATTTCCATCATCTGGAATATTTATTAGGAAATCGCACTAAAATATTTACAGGGAGACATTCACAACTCTACTCCTAAAAGAAATTAGCGTTGAAAATTGAATGAAAAATTCGGTCGCTCCGTGAATGAAGTGCATTGTCGTCAATGCAACAGCACGGAATGCGGGAGACAGATTCTCGCAGTCTAGTTGTAACACGCGGCTTGTCGCTGCGACAATGAGTTTTATTTTCTGCTTGCAGCCGATGGAAGAGGATTCGCAGAACGGCTGAAAATTTGGCCGCCGTCGAATTATATGAAAGGGAGACATACTCTAACCGCCATGTCGATTGACGAATGAAATCATAATATTAATACAATGAGAATTGTAGCATTAAATCACAAAGAAAAAATCATATACGGCTGCCAACATTAACACGTAGGTGTCGCGTCGGAATCGTGGATGTGTTTAATCCCCGTTATTGGTTCAATGATTTCAGCGAAATCGACCAGCGATGAATCTGCAACTAGGAAATACGAGAGGCACTTCCTGAAAGAATCTTGTTATTCTATGCTCATAAGATACATGTGACTCAGGAGCATAATCAATGAACAAGGTAAAAACTTTTAAGTTTAATGTTCGAAAAAAAAGCATGATTATCAAGAAATATCGTCAGCTGGAAAGAAACTTTATTTTAATAGGATTCTCCTGTAAGTGAATTTGAGGGGATAACCGTACCAGCGAGTAATTTGGAAGGAGATGTGTAATGTGCGTGTCAGTGTTCAACTTAAGTGGCTAATGAAGCTCGGAATTTTCTATTTAATTTACGCCCGCAAACTGAGCATAGAACGTTAGCCAGAATTTTGTTACTTATTTCTGTTTGTAAGGCTTCCCACATCACTCAGCCTAATTCCAAAGTCGCAAAGAGATATATAGCGAGCAGAAAAGTGGATTTCTTGTGAATTAAATTATCTCACTGGATGCTTTCTCTTATCAGTGACATCAGTCATTAATAAGATAAATAATTTGTGGCTGATTCCCTTGCAGATTTTTTACATACGTATAATTATTCTCACAATCCGTTATCAAGCTCCTTGTTTAACCATAGCAATAACAACGTGTTTTACAACGGCCATTACTAGACGGCTACTTTACCCCCACCTTAAGAAACTGAAAAAAAGCAAAATTCGTTAATTGTTTCAGACGTGTTAACAACACAATGTTTAATGAGATATGTACTAGTAAGATCCTGAACCTGAAAATACTGAATATGAAATTCACTGGAAAAGTGGCATCTACTACTAAGGTTTAAATTTTTTGGTAATGTTTAAGTGAAAAAAAAACAACATTTAAAAAATCTGGTAGAAGAATGAATTCAAAATAATAAATAATTTTTCAAAATTTTAAAATGTATATATCTGACTAAATTAAAATATTTTCATAAAGTATGCATAAATTAACTCCTCCCCCCGCTACCCCCTCTAGCGGTTGGTACTGCTTAGGTTAATGCGTTGATATTTGTAATTGTTTAGTTGAAGCTGTCCCCTTAATGGTCGAGATACTTGAGAAAAACTTTATTTCGTTGCAACTAATTGTTGATTCAAGTGCGTTGTTTAAACTATGTTGAAATAACTGAAATATGCCTTGTAAGACATTGCGGCCAATTTCCTTTGTGGAGCCTTCTAGAAAATAAAAATCATTCATTTTCTCTACTGCAACCCAATACCTACCACTCCCCTGCTTCATTCAGTAGCTACCATGGTAATAATCCTCGTCATATCAATTTAAGATTAAGCAAATGGTAAACATTGGTTCATTGTTAGAACAGTACTAAAATGTAATCAGTCAGTAAAGGACATTGCTTACAAGACACTCATGGGACGTACGACAGAATAACGGTCATGTGCATGAGACTTGTACCAAATACGATTAACTAAGGTTATTCAGTATATACAAAGTTTAGTTTGACCCATGGAATAGTGTCATTGGCTTGCTGAAGAAACTGAACTGGCAGCACCTGAATATAGACGCCGTGAAAGCCTGCTTCCAAAAAGTTTTTTTTTTTTTTTGACCCATAGGATAGTGTCACAGAGATGATTAAGAAACAGCTGGCATCGCCTGAAGATAGACGCATACGATACCGTTAAGGTTTGCTGGAAAAGTTTCAGAACTAGTTTTAAGTAACGAGTGTAAGAGTATATCAAAACCAACGGACCGTGAAGACAAAATTCAACTAATTACACAGCGCATAGAGGCGATTAACCAGTATTTCATCCCATACTCTGTACGTGAATGGAACAGGTAGAAGTCCTAATAACTGGTACAGTGTTTGTAGTTCGTGGTTTGGTGGTTAGTTTGGGCATCCCAGGTCCTATTCCCGGCCAGGTCGGATATTTTATTCGCTCGAAGACCTTGTGTTTCTGTAGATTTCATCATTCCATGTCGTCCTCATCGACGCGCAAGAAGCCAAAGAGGCTTCAAACTGCAAGGTTTGCACCAGGACGCTGTATCACCCCAGACGTGGTCTTCAGGCCAATAATACCATGGGATCAATATGCCTCACTCGTACGATGGGAAATACTCTCTTCCATGGACCTCACAGTGTTTTGCAAGATGAGACCAGCAACAAGAATCTGGATTACTTTAAGGAAAACACATGAGAGGGTTGCCCAACTTGCTGCGTTATGTATCATTACAAAACAAATGTTTTTAATTAACAACAATTCAATCATGAGGCAACTGACAGTTACCAAGGTTCTTGCGAAATGCATACAAATAGGTCAGATATGTAAGTGAAATTCAAAAAGTGCAAGGACATTTGCGTTATACACAAAATTACACATTGCACTCAAAGAATGTAAGTCATGAAATACAGTGGTGGCCCGACTACAAACAGTTAATTAATTAAATAAACCTGAGGCGACACTCTGTCCCTGCAACCAGATCACACGTGCGAGCTAATCCCAAAGCAGGACTTGAATATAAGCTCCACTGTCATTAAACAAAAACCATTAAAATGCATACATCTGCTCTCATACAGACAAGACAGAGCCAAGCTGCTGAAAGACCACCCACATTTATAACCGAAGCCACAGTTATACTTCACTGTTTGACCACAAGCCTCTTCCACGTAAATCACGTTAATTACTTGAATAAACAGACGGATCCAAAACTAAATTAAATGATAATGGCAATTAAACTCTTAAATTTTTAAAGAAATCAAGAAACTCAGTACTGAATTCTCCAAAAGACTTTTATCAGACGCCCAGAAGGGCCTTACAAAAACAGAAATACTGAGTCTGTTACTTCCTAATCCGGCGACACACCCCCGTGCCACAATACAAAACGGAATAACAACGGACTACTCAACTTGGTGCTGGAACGGGAGAGCCGCAGGACGCCAACTTTTCACGAAGACCCGTCCAGCTCTGTGTCCGACACACCACACGTTACCACACGACCCCGGAGGGAACACATGACGCAGCAGATATGATACGACGAGGGCCATAGTCGATGGCGCCAGTAGGACCACGAGCGCGCCCTCAAGGAAGCCGCCACGACCAACGGAGTGTCGATAACCATGGAGACGTACACTTCCCTCCATAAGTTTGGAAGCACCATGCTGCATATTACAACGGAGCAAGATGGAAGTGGTGTATGTGAGTTATTGGTTAGAATATGGAATAGCTATCTCAAATGACGGTTAATAATTACACTACAGTATTTTAGACTTAATTATTATAAATATACATACATACTGTAACATACTAGTATTGCTCCGTTTTATGTAAACCGGCGTTACCTGTCCAAGCAGTTCTACTAAACACGCCAGGTGACGCGAGTAGACCGCATGGCTATGTAGAGGTACGTTGTTTACATTTCTGTTCACTTGTAGTTGCGTTTGCTTGAAGATATAACACGCCGCGAAAGCAACTGAAAATGGCTCCAAATCACGGGTAATGATAATCACTTTGCACCAAGAAGGCAATAGTGTCCGAGAAATACCAAAGAAACTGATGATTTCCATCAGCGGAGTTGTCAAAACCATACACCGGCATCGAGAAACAGGCTCCTATGGAGATCTTCCTCGCTCAGGAGCACCCAGGAAAACATCAGAACGCCAGGTAAAGTATTTGGTAGTGATCAGTAAACGTAACAGATTATAAACTGTCCGTGAATTGACTGCTGAACTAAACTCCACGAGGGATACACCGGTGAGTGAGTCAACAGTGAGACGACGCCTGGCAGACAACAACCTCCGAGGTTATGTAGCGACAAGGAAACCACCGTTGTGCCCTGTTAACAAGAAGAAAAGGCTTCAGTGGGCTAAGACACACCAACACTGGAAAGCGGGGATTGGGAAAGATTCTTATTCACTGATGAATCGAAGTTCGAAATATTTGGAAGTAAACGCCGTCAATTTATACGTCGTTTACCCCATGAACGCTTGAATCCTCAGTGCGTAATTCCAACTGGGATGGTATGGGGATCGTTTGGATGGAATAAAGTCGGAGATTTGGTGAAAATAGATTGAAAAACGAAACAAAAGGATTGTCATGCCGTTCTCCAGCGACATGCTAAGGCATCTGGTTTGCGTCTGCATGGGAAAGGGTTTGTCTTGCAGCAAGACCACCACCCGAAACATACGTCCCGCTTGTGTCAGAACTATGTGAAGTCACTAGAGGTTGGTAACATATTAAAAAACATGGAATGGCCGCCCCAATCCCCTGATTGTAACCCAGTCGAGCTGCTACGCGATGAATTGGACAGGAGGATCCGAAAACGGGAAATCATGAGTGGGTAACAATTGTGGCAGGTCCTGCAGCAGGAATGGAGATTAATTTCACCTGAAACCTTGGCAAAACTGACGCAGCGCATGCAGACAGTGTGCAAGCCTGTGACGAAAACAAAGGGTAGCTATTTTGAGGAATCGAATATTTAATTGTTGCAATTTCCTATGTATTATTTGAGTTTAATAAACATTTTGAAAACAACAAAAGTCATTTTTACACTGTACTTCCTTTCCTATTTCTATAATTAGTAGGTCCTTGCAAACTTATGGAGGGTAGTTTAGGTATTCTCGGTTTCTTCCGTAGGCCGGTGATTTGGTGAAAGCAGCTTACCGCAATCGTGTGGAATGTTTAGAGGTGTCGACGGGATACATCATTCCAAAGACTGGTAGGGTTTCTGTATTGTGATACCGAGTACAGGATGTACACCATAGATTTTCTATGTTCTCTAATGAGCTCGGCTGCAGATTTCCCTGTCTTTGTTGTAAGCGAAAACATTCTGTTGGCTCCCACCTACATAGGGAGAAATGATCATCACGATAAAGTAAGAGAAATCAGGACTCGCACAGATTGGAACGGTAGAGAGACAGCTTGAAAGTGGTTCATTGCACCCTCTGCCAGGCACTTTATTGTGAATAGCAGAGTAATCACGTAGATGTAGATGTAGATGAAGGACGAATGATGGAGAATTTGTTGGAATATGAGTCTTGCATTATTTACAAGAAATGATAGGAAGAGTGACACAGAAAGGAATAAAAGCAGATTGATTTCTCATTACTAAATTACTAAGCCGTTCTATATATTGCAAGCAAGAACAATTAAACATAGATCTATTGCAATTCCTATAAGCAACTGACAACACGATTTTACAAGTTGAATGACAAACTGTTAAAAACCTCAGATAACTAGTGAATCAAGAAATTATTTAAAACAGATATATTCTAAAAAATTGTAATGTAGAATAAGACACATTACATTTATTGAAGTTCACTGAAGTTGTTTCAAAAATAAAGGACTCGAAACTCGTTTGGTAACCAAACAAACAGTCTCTTAGACTGAGGTGACAAAACTCGTGGCATAGGGATATGCACATATATAGATGGCTATAGTATTGCGTACATAAGGCTGAAAACGGCAGTGCATTTGCGGAGCTATCATTTATACTCAGGTTATTCAAGTGAGAAGGCGTCCCACGTGATTGTGGGCGCGCGACGGGAATTATCAAACTTTGAACGTTGAGTGACTGTTGCAGCTAAACGCATGGGACATTCCATTTCGGAAATCATTAGGAAATTCACTATTCCCAGATCCACAGGGTCAAGAGTGTGCCGAGAATACCAAATTTCAGGCACAACTGATAGAACTGGCTCTCAGCACTATGGGACTTAACATCTGAGGTCATCAGTCCACTAGACTTAGAACTACTTAAATCTAACTTAACCTAAGGACATTACACACATCCAGGCCCGAGACAGGATTCGAACCTCCGACCGTAGCAGCAGCGCGGTTCCGGACTGAAGCGCCTAGAACCGCTCGGCCACAGCGGCCGGCTTTCAGGCACAACCTGCCACTACGGACAATGCAGTAGTCGACGGTCTTCACTTAATGAGCGAGAGCAGAAATCAATGTGGGACGTACGACGAATGTATCCATTAGGACAGTGCGGTGAAATTTGGCGTTAATGGGCTATGACAGCAGACGACCGACGCGAGTATATTTGCTAACAGCACGATACCGTCTGCACATCGGTTGGACCCTAGACGACTGTAGAACCGGGTCCTGGTAAGATGAGTCCCTATTTCAGTTGATAAAAGTTAATGGCAGGGTTCAAGTATGACGCAGACCCCATGTTGTCAACAAGTCACTGTGCAAGCTGATGGTGGCTCCATAAAAGTATGAGCTGTGATATATGGGACAGACTGGGTCCTCTGGTCCAGTTGAAGTAATCATTGACTGGAAATGTTTATGTTAGTTTACTTGGAGACCATTTGCATTCATTAAGGACTCCATGTCCCCAAACAAAGACAGAATATTTACAAATGACATTGCGCCGTGTCACCGGGCCACAATTGTTCGCGAATGGTTTGAAGAACATTCTGCACAATTCGAACAAACGATATGGCCAGGCAGATCGTCGCCCGACTTGAATTCCATCGTATGTTTATCGAAGGTAATCGAGAGATCAGTTCACGCACTAAAACCCGCTACAGTTTCGCAATTATTGACGGTTAGAAATTTCTGCAGGGGACTTCAGACATGTTGAATCCATGCGAAGTCGTCGTGCTGCACCACGCCGCGTAAAAGGAAGACCCACACGATACCGCGAGGTATCCCATGACTTTTGTAACCTCAGTGGATTTAGTCGTAGAAATTTATATCCTAATAACACATTAATATTCCTCCTTCTGTACGAAAGATTGTGCTGCATTTCTGATGACTTCATCGGCAAGAGTTCTGTAAACCCCATCTGGCTTACTTCCCTTTTGTGCTTGTGAAAAACTCGTCACGTCAGTTGTCTGAACAACGCATTATTCACCCACATAAAACAGGAAAGTGTATATTGCAACTGAGCCGTGGTAAAATTTGCTGTTTTGAAGAGCGCGCCGCAGCGCGTAGTGTGAAGCAGTCGCCCTTCGTTTCTGGCGGTGGCGCCGCTGTGGCAATCGCAGATTTGATGTCTCCCTCTGGTGTGAAAGGGGAAAGGTAGCCTGCTAGCGTGCATTTAAGGGGCGCTATGAGCTCGCTATGAGCTCGCTAGGCGGCGAGTCTGGTCAGTTGGCCAGCTGGGTAAGTGTAGGGCAGTTAGTGTCTGTCTGTCGTCCGGACTGCGAGTGTGTGTTAGGCCACCAGTCTGCTCGAGTTTGTTCAGGCAATGGCTATTGGCTGTTGGATCGATCGATTGGTCGGTCGCGCACTGAGACACAAGATAACTTGTCCGCCTTGAGCGTCGGCGCAAGTGAGGTCGCCACGTTAGTTCAGAGGCCCGCGCCGTATAGCGTGGAGTAGTGGCTTCGCGGTCGACGTCCGGCCTCGGTAGCTGAGTGGTCAGCGTGACGGAATGTCAATCCTAAGGTCACGGGTTCGATTCCCGGCTGGGTCGGAGATTTTCTTCGCTCAGGGACTGGGTGTTGTGTTGTCCTAATCATCATCATTTCATCCCCATCGACGCGCAGGTCGCCGAAGTGGCGTCAAATCGAAAGACCTGCACCAGGCGAACGGTCTACCCGACTGGGGGCCTTGGCCACACGACATTTCATTTCGCGGTCGACACGAGAGCAACAGGAGTCAACCCACGACATCGGTCTGGCCGGCGCGAGCTGCGACGCCTTGAGACGGGAGATCGGCGTGCCTTCCTACGTCCGTTGGAGCGGCTGGCAGCGAACGGTTAGGGAGAGCGTTTTGGTCGTGCTGCGCCAGGTCTTCGCCAAACATCACAGTTTATTAAAAGTTAAGTGATTGGTGATATGTTGTTTAATTTACTTGTTAAATTCTACTTGTGTTTTTGATCAGTCTCTCGTCCCCAGCTTGCTCGTCCGTCTCTCGTCCGCATTTGTTAGGCGGTTAGTGTCTGTCTGTCTGTCTGTTGGTCTGCCGTACGTTAATAGCTGCCTCTGTCATGTTTGTCGGATTCGGTGTTAACGAATTTATTGCTTCTAGTGTAACGGCCGAATTCCTGAAATATTTTTTTATCTTGCCTATCATCTTGAGAGGCAGTATATGTGTAACGTAGAGCATGTCTGTATATTTTATGTAAGACTACATTTCATGGGGTTTTATTTAAATGGTCATTTTAGTATATAATGTTGCCACCCTCCCACCGTAAGAGTTTTTTTTCAATCAAGTTGCACCTTCGGTGGTTAGTTAATTTTTTTAATGTTAGTGTTTTGTACCATTTCCATCCCTCCTACGGGGTGCATAGTTTATGTGCTTGTGTGAGTTGTTAAAATTTTTAGTTTAAGGTAATCTGGTGTGTTGCAGATTTGCACCAGTGTAATCATTCAGGGGTTGTTGTGAGCGGTCGTGACTACGGCCGTGTCAAAATGGAGCGGCAATGTTCTCAGCCCGAAAACTCATACTGTCAAATTTGTTCTTTCTGCCTCTGAATGAATTGTAACTTTACATTTAGAGGGTGCTTTCTGATTATAATTTTAAATCGGTTAAAGAAAGGTCTTTTAGGAATAATATTTTCATTTGTTGAAAGAAACTACTTCCACGCTCACATAGTGTGATTAAATGTGTTAATGTTCTTGATGAATCGCTAGTAAAAAAGTAAATTCTTAAGAAAAGGTTTTGAAAGTAAATTCACGGTTCAGCAACGATTCTATTAAATCAAATTTCGTACAGTGTGCATAAAACGAAGGCACAAATATAAATAGACCTCATTACGGTACTTCACTTCCCTTGCACCTCTTTGCCATGTCTGTTTCCCTCTATAAGGTTTCCTTTGAAATGTTCTAAGTCACAACTATGGCAGTGATCATTGCTCTGTGGATTAATCGTGTCATGTCGGACATTAGGTATGGACTTGTACTCTGCCCAGTCCATCAGCTTTTCCGTAAAAAAAAAGTCGTTCGTTCACTAGATCCATCCAAAGCTGCTGTATCTAGTGTCGTTCAGGAATAGAGACATCAGTGAAACCCTGCGTCTGCTGAATCCAAAAGTAGGAGGAAAACGAGATTAACCAGTAGAGACAATATGGCATTAAAGAGAAGTGTTCGACTGATACAGTAAGTTTACTGTTACCAGCGACAATATATTTTATTTGCACTAAGCGTTTCATAAGTTTAATCCATAACCATCAGATGGATACATGTGAATTAATACCACATGTATGCATTTTGTTCACGACCTAGCGGTAACCTGTGGCACTTCTAACAGTAGACAAATACAAAACACTATTTTCGTACACAGCTCATGGTACTTGGGCCATAGAATTAACTAGTGTTCTGTTATTTTATTCTGAGATGAAACACATTATAGGTTACGATATTTTTCTCTTCCCTGTAGAACCAAAGATACTTCTCTATAGCCATTTATCTCTTTATTTATCTTTCAATTTCCCTCCTTCAGTACATTCTGTTCAATTCTCCCAGTTAGGGAGCCATTTTCCTCTACATTTCGCTAGATTATGACTGCTAGACGAAGGAATATTACAGAGAACACCTTACCGCCAGCCTCAGAATGAATAATTACAAAATTAATGTATCAATTTATTTTACTGCATTATAACGGAACTGGCAGAAGATACTAACATGTATAAGAACCAGTAGAGACACAATACGTTACGTCCCGCTTGATGTACTAATTCTTGTGTCCTGCGTAGTTGTAACTAATGACGTACGACTGAGTATATTCTAGCACTCTGCTGGTACGTAAAATTACTTGCTGTCAATATGTACGGAAAATAATATCTCACTTGTGTGACGCGTTAGCGTTACAGTAACCTAGTATTTATCAGGAACTGAAATGAAACACCTCCTCCACGAATTAGATTTTTAAACATGCTCTTTAAAAATGTTCCGTTACGTAATAATTATTAAATAAATACTTTTAATTAAAAACTTACAGTCAAGGAATTGCGCATATAGAAATGGGAAACTGCTCATACCATGTTGTATGATAAAGTGGCTTACGTCACGATGGCAATATTGTAAATATTCATGGAACTGCTGCCCTGGTCATCAAGTCTGATGCGTTAGATAGCAGTTTTCTCAGGACATGGGACATACCTGCGCGTTAGGACGTCAATAAGCACTTCCAGATTATCCAATTACAACGATCGGGTTAAAACTTTCCAATTACGTAATTAACACAATTGATGAACACTTCCTTCATCATATCAATTACTAGATTTCGTCTAGTGCCTGGAAAACGTCTGGTCTCTTTTTTAAATATTAAGTTAATATGCTTCACTAATTTGTCGATTACCCATCTATGACATCCATTACCAGCAAAAATATAAACTTCAGAAGCTTCTGTTACCACGTAAACAACAATACCAATATTATAAATGTGAAAGTAATTGTGTCTGATACGTTTTTACGACTATACCACTGATCAGATTTTGATGATAATGGGTATGGAGATAGTTTTGACACTGAAAGAGAACTCAGAAGGCATGTATTTATTGTTTTGAAGAATATCACGCGAATAAACCTGCCACCTGACAGGTCCCTATACGTTAATTCCCAAGACTTACCGTGGGTCCCTGCCATCATATGCTCATTGGGCATACAGAAGAGTAGAATAACAGTAACTGCTACCCAGATGGCTAGCGCACTTACTTCCGCGTTCTCCACTGCTAATCTCGCGAGGTGATGCCCAGCGTCACCGGCAGTGGTCAGCGAGAATACCACTTTCAAACGTCTGGATTGTAGAGCAGTGCCTCAAATGAAGCAGATGAAACAGATTTATATGGAGCATTTTCCTTATTTTCTTCGTAACTGCCTCCTTCTTTGACCACGCGATGGTGTAGTTTGCGTGACAGGAAGTATCGTGAGGTGTCACATCGATGGCATAGGTGTAGCCCTCGTTAACATCGGGTTTCTCCGAAAACACATTCTCATAATCTGCACGTAGCTGAGTCAGTTCACTTCGTTGTGCTTCAGTCAAATATTCTGACTCAATGACTTTCATGGTTATCAGTTTCCTCTTTTCCTCTCTATTGTGTCTCACTGTTTAGAGGCACAAAACGCGTGGGTGTTTTCAGCTCGTTACTAAATGCGAATAAGTAGGAGGCCTAGTTGATAGGAGCTGAAGGAGTCCAGGTTGCAATAATATGCGGTACGGCACACTGTTAGAGAGAAGGATTATTATTCAAGAAACACACAGTACAGTGAAATTACTTATCTTCAGTAATTTGTAGGACTGCAGCTGCGGCTATGAACTGACAATCTCGTATAATGGAATACCATGAACTAATACAACATATTGTCAGGGACTAAGCGTGATGGACCCTCCTCAGAGAATCAATGCAAACATTACAGAACTGGCTGAGGGCCGATTATGAAAGTGCGTCTGCCTAGGTTGAAATCTAGCTAAGAAGTGAACGAGGCACACTCCAGTTTCGCCGAGCTGCACAGCCCGCTAGAGTGCGCTGTGCTCGGCAGACAACGGGCTGCCAACCTTGTGTTGGTGCGGCGTTGTGGTAGTCTCTGTGGCAGTGATACTACACTTTCTGTCTTCACTAATAAACTCTTTATAACATTCTTGTACTGAAGTCAGAATATAAATTCATTATCTGTATGCCCTCGAATCTAAACTGAAAGCTCCTACAATATTTACCGTTTACTTCCAGTGTCCTCAACAATGGCAAAATTACACCTCTACCCTTATTCATAAGGCTTACTTCCCCGCACAAGAGGTCACACCTAACCCCGTAACTACTAGGAACGAGCTTTTCATTACTTCATTTCCTACCGTAAACTCGACTTGCACCTGGTGCTTTATGATATGAGATTGTGCACCTATTGCACCTGTTAAACAACAATTCTTCACTATAAATACTGGTATTCTATTATTCTGACTCAAGTACTTGTTAGATTTGCACTCACGACATTGGTTGACGCACCGGTATCGACTATTACATGTATTGGCGCTCAGTACGTATCTGCTTGCAATGTAGCCCGCACAACACTTTTGTCGGTTCGGTTACATTTCTGCGGTATGACTACAAGTTCATTTTCTATTTTTATTCCCCCATTGTATCTCACCACAGAAAGTTTATGGCTGTCATCAGTGAACGTGCCCTTACTACACCAACCTGCAGCCAACAACGGAGAGCGTATTGTGGCTGTCTTTAGTTTAACGGATGAGCATTAGTGGGTTGACAGTTGTCTGTCAGTTCCACTAATCTCACATTGTGGTTCTGGTTGTTGTTGCTACTGTTGGGATGGCCGCCCTGCCTCCCCGATGGTGTATTTTGATACTGTGCATGGCCCTGGTTTTGCAGTGGTCGGTTCTAATTCCCTGACATGTTCTGTGATTGACCTGGGTTGGCGTTCCATTGTGGCTCTGTGTTTTGTTGCCACTGTGGTGTCGGTTCATTATAATCACGCCACTGGTTTCGGTTATTCCGCCAGTGCGAATTGCCGTTACCATTATATCCACTAGTCATGCGTCCATCATGATGTCTCTTCCTATTTTGACGATTATAACCGTTGCCGTTATAACCATTGACATTTTTTGTGCCTCGATTCTGTTGCCGGTTCTCTTGCGTATTTCCGTTACCACTTGGTTCAAATGGTTCAAATGGCTCTGAGCACTATGGGACTTAACATCTATGGTCATCAGTCCCCTAGAACTTAGAACTACTTAAACCTAACTAACCTAAGGACAGCACACAACACCCAGCCATCACGAGGCGGAGAAAATCCCTGACCCCGCCGGGAATCGAACCCGGGAACCCGTTACCACTTGGTACTGAGTTACTACTGTTACTGTTCCTGCCATTGTAATCGGTTTTTTGTTGATTACAGCCTGCATGGTTTCACCTGTTTTCAGTTTTCATGTCTTCGATCAATAAGTCAACAGAATCCACATTTCGCCGGCCGGTGTGGCCGAGAGGTTCTAGGCGCTACAGTCTGGAACCGCGCGACCGCTACGGTCGCAGGTTCGAATCCTGCCTCGGGCACGGATGTGTGTGATGTCCTTAGGTTAGTCAGGTTTAAGTAGTTCTAAGTTCTAGCGGACTCATGACCTCAGAAGTCCCATAGTGCTCAAAGCCATTTGAAGCCAATCCACATTTCCAGGAATTGTTCTATATCATATTCCGGTACATTGATGAAATATTTTTTAATTTCACTGGGCAACTTCATTTTTATTAATCTGATTGTGTCGCGATCGGACATGGGCTCGTCCCAGTACCTGGTTTTGTTTATATACTTTTCAAAATATTTTCGTAACGTGCTCACCTTAGGATTGTACATTTCTGGAGTGCACAACTCCTTGCGTAGTCTTTCTTAGACGCTATTGGACCAGAATTTTTGCATGAATGCACCTTCAAACAGTTGCATCGTTAGACATTTTTCGGACACGTCGGTGGCCCACAGTGCCGCAACACTTTGAATAAAGGAGATCACGAACTGTATTCTTTGTCTTTCCGTCCGTCCTGGGAAACACGTTCCTGAAACTCTTAATGAATACCACAGGATGGACATTTCGTTATTCGCTATTGAAGGGTTGGAGTGTCCTGTGATTTATCACATTGTCCTCCTTTTTGAACATCTGATTGCTAGCCTCTGTGGCATACATTACTTCTTGATGTGCTCTGCTCGGTATCGCATATTGTTCGTGCCCGTAATCCGCGTTAGGTTGCGGTTGTGCACTCGCGCCATGCACACCGTCTGCGTTATTATAGCAATCAGAACGCGGAGTCGGATTCATTATCTGTCCGCCACTGTTTACATTGTATTCCGACACAGACAGTATCCGCGCGACCTCCTGTTGCCAATTCGGCAACTCCCATGTCACACGGGATTTGATCTGTGTTAATTCGGCGTGTAGTGCGGCAGCGCTAGCGTCAATATTTACAGTCGCGGCCGCAGTCGTTTCTTCTACAGCTGTTTTTACATCGCTATCAATCTTTGCAGATATGTCGCGATCCTTTACTTCTAGCAATTCTTTGAATTCTTTTTATACTTTTTGAGCTTGCACTTCCAAATATGTATCAATATTTTTCCGTGCATCTAACTCCACATTATCCGCACTGTTGATTAAAGTCTGGACATTGTCTTGTAGCCTGGCCTGCGATATCTGTAGTTTTTGCATCGCGCTGGCTGGACTTTGCACAAGATCAGGTATTTCTTTGCAAGCGTCTCGCGTCTTGGCAAGTTCGCTTTGGATACTGTTTAGTTTCGTTTCTAGTCTCTGGTCTCGCTCTCTGTCTTTCTGCTGACGCTCATGGAGAATTTGAGCAAGTTTCTCATCCCTCTCCCTATATCTTTCCTCTAACCTGTGCATAAATTCTGCAAATGGGTCTGCAATCAGTGAGCATACTGGTGCCCCGCTTAATCTAGCCCTCGATTGGCCCTCCTGTCCAGGCAGTGGAGTTGTTGTTATTCTATTCCCATTCTGCTGTGGAGCGTCATTAACCGTCCACAGATCTTGGCCCCCCGCTCCGAGGCGGTGGCTTGGGGTTCGTTTACGTTTTGCAAATGCTCCTCATTTTCCATGTTAACAGAATTTTGTTCGTCTGGTACGGATATTTTAGGTTGTCCTATCTTACCCATGATGGATTCGCTTTAAGCCACTGACAAATCCTTAACACTGACACACATACGAATAATTATCCCCTCCAAAAGTAAACATATAAATACACAAATACACACAATTTAATTTACACTCTAATTACTATTTTTTCACCGAAGGTTTCTCATGTCCATATGGGTTCGATATTCCGCACAGAGCTACACAAGGTGCTTGCACAATAGGCCCTAATTTGTTATTTCTTTTTCACGTAATCCTCTTTCTTTTCCCCACTTTTTCTTCTCCAGATCACCTCAGGGTGCGGTTTTGTTGTTGTACACCAAAAAGAATTCATATAGGCATTAATATTTTACAACAAATAGGCACATACATAATTACATTTGTTATAATAGTGTCATATTATTAAAGCTCGCATTTTCTTTGACCAGGCCTCAAAGTTGCGGCGTCAACCTCGCCTCCGTCGGCCGTCGTAATTTAATTTAAATGTTTACTACAGAAATTGATTGGTAGTGGTGATTGTTGCCGACCTACGTGGTGGGCATTGATCAAAATGATATTTCATTCAATTTCGATTTACAATTAAATGCTTTTGTGTAGTTGTCTCTTTCTATAACAATATTAATCTTCAGTGGAAATTATTTGGTACGTTAATGACATAAGAATCACTGCATCTTAAAACATGAGCATAGAAATTGAACAATGGAATAAACTTTTCATATCAATTTCCTCGGCTAGTCAGTTCACTTTGAAGCACGAATTCTTTAGTTATTAATTACAATTGCAGCCCACACACGCGCGAGAGTACTTTTTCTTACCTGCGTTAACCATTGCATTGTAGTCGGAGTAGTCTGGCTCACGGCTGTTGTACTGAAGATAAGAATCTTAAAGCAACGTATTCTCTGCAACGTCTGGCGCCTGTGGAGAAAAATGTACATTATGTTAATAGCGGGCGAGTTTTTCACTTCCGCTAATTTTTATAAGTTAATATCACCACGTAATGGCGTCGTAGGCTGCATCGGCCGCTGCGATTGTTGCACTGTAAATTACTCGAATGCAGGTTAATTCAAGGAAGGCGGACATGAAATCGGGATCACTACTTACAAATCAAAAGTGAACAATAATATTAAATCAATAAAACGGTTCAAATGGCTCTGAGCTGTATGGGACTTAACTTCTATTGTCTTCAGTCCCCTAGAACTTAGAACTACTTAAACCTAACTAACCTAAAGACATCACACACATCCATGCCCGAGGCAGGATTTGAACCTGCGATCGTAGTGGTCACGCGGTTCCAGACTGTAGCGCCTAGAACCGCTCGGACACCCCGGCCGGCTTAAATCAGTATATTATCTGCTTAATTAGTGAAAATATGCTTACCTTTGCCAGCACTCGCAAGATGTCCGTCTACACGCAACCAAGGCAAGAGAAGTAGTGAAGACGACTAAAAAAATTAAGAAAAGAGCGTATCTTGTCGTCTCTTTAGATCATTTTGTTTCGAGTGTTCTGTATATTTCCTTGCCCTCGAAACTTTCACAGAGAAATTATTACAATTTTTAAATGTCTCTTCTTTATAAATACTGTTTTTTAAGTCTTTTCTTAGTATTTCACTGGGGACGGTATAGCCTTCAGCCTAATGTAAGAACTGTTTTATGTAAAGCCTTTGGCACTTTTAAAATTAAGACTGGTTTGATCCAGCTTCCCATGCTGCTCTAACCTGTGCAATCTTCATCTCCAAGTAACTACTGAAACCTACATCCTTTTGAATCTGCTTAGTGTATTCATCTATTGGTCTCCCTCTACGCTTTTTACCCTCCACGGTTCCCTCCAATACTAAACTGGTGATCTCTTGTGCCTCAGTACGTGTCCTACCAACCGATCCATTCTTTTAGTCAGACTGGGCCAGAAATTTCTCTTCTCCCCAATTCTGTTTAGTACCTCCTCATTGGTTACGTGATCTACCCATCTAATTGTCAACGTTATTCTGTATCACCACATTTAGAAGCTTCTGTTCTCTTCTTGTCTAAACTATTTACCATCGATGTTTCGCTTCCATACATGGCTACATCCCATACTATTACTTTCAGAAAAGACTTCCTCACACTCACATCTATACTTGATGTTAACAAATTTCTCTTCTTCAGAAACGCTTTCCTTGCCAGAGCCAGTCTACATTTTAAAGTATATCCTCTCTACTTCGACCATCACCAGTTGTTTTGCTACCCAGATAGCAAAACCCATCTACTACTTTAAGTGTCTCAGTTCCTAATCTAATTCCCTCGGCATCACCTGATTTAATTAGACTACGTTCCATTATCTTCTTTTTGCTTCTGTTGATGTTCATCCTATTTCCTCCTCTGAAGACACTGACCATTCTGTTCAACTACTCTTCCAGGTCTTTTGCTGTCTCTGACACAATTACAATGTAACCGGCAGACGTCAAAGTTTTTATTTCTTCTCCGTGGATTTTAATTTCTACTCCAAAATTTTCTTTTGTTTCCTTTACTTCTTGCTCAATTACATATTGAATAACGTCGGAGATGGGCTACAACACTGTCTCACTCCATTTTTAATCGCTGCTTTCCTCTCGTGAACCTCGACTCTTATAACTGCCATCTGGGTTCTGTACAAATTGTAAATAGTATTTCGCTTCCTGTATTATACCCCTACCACCTTCAGCATTTGAAAGAGGGTATTGCAGTCTAGAATGTCAAAAGCTTTCTCTAAGTCTATCTTCTAAGGTAAGTCGTAGTCAGTATTGCCTCGCGTGTTCAAACATTCGTATGGAATCCAAACTGATACACTAACGCCACTATTAGTATGCAAATCACCTTCACTTTCAATACTCGCTGTAATGGTCGGCCAGCATTAGTTATCTTCAAGATCAGTCTTGTTGAGTAGATGCATGTCAAGAATGCATTTAACACCGCACTGAGTTTGAACGCGCTGGCTGCGAGAATCTGGATGTACCTGCTGCGGTATTGCAGAGAAATTTGGCAGAAATGTAGCCACAGTACTTGATTGCTGGCAGTGGTGAACATAAGAATGTACGGTCGAAAGAAGCCTTGGCGCACGATGTCCGCATGGTATTACCGAGAGGGGTGACCATCGTTTCCGGTGTGGGGCAGTGGCGCATCGTACTGCATTTGCAGCACAATCGGTTACTTCAAGGACGGCTCCAGGGCAGACGCCTTGTAGCGTGCATTTCACTCACCCCAAACCACAGCCATTTGCGACTTCACTGGTGTCCAGCGAGAGCTCATTGGAGGACAGGGTGGTCTGTTGTGTTTTCTGAGGAAAGCCGTTTCTGTCTCGGTAACAAGGATGGTCATGTGTTGTGTGGTGTCACCGCCAGACACCACACTTGCTAGGTGGTAGCCTTTAAATCGGCCGCGGTCCATTAGTATACGTCGGACCCGCGTGTCACCACTATCAGTGATTGCTGACCGAGCGCCGCCACACGGCAGGTCTAGAGAGACTTCCTAGCACTCGCCCCAGTTGTACGACCGACTTTGCTAGCGATGGTTCACTGACAAAATACGCTCTCATTTGCCGAGACGATAGTTAGCATAGCCTTCAGCTACGTCATTTGCTACGACCTAGCAAGGCGCCATGTTCTGTTACTATTGATATTATGAATAATGTACCATCAAGAGCGACGCTCATCATTTATGGATTAAAGTTAAGTATTCCACCAGCTACGGCCGTTTTTTGCTAAAGTCTAATTTCCTTCACCTGTTCCAGACCTCACGTCAGCCTGCGTGAGCTAAAACGCGTGCCTTTCGGCTTCCTCTAATATCACGGTGTTGGCTCTGCTGCCAACCCACAACATGTTGGTTAGAAGGAAGCCATTTGGGGACCTACAGCCGACTTATCTGTGTGCTAGAGACAGTGAACATAACCTGGAATTATGGTGTGGAGTGAGGATCTGCTGGAGCAGTCTCGTGGTTATCCCACACACCCTTACTATACATTTGTGCAGCAATCTGATGATTCGATGTATTGCGCTACCATTCATGAACAGCATCCCAGGGGATGTTTTCTAACAGGATAACGCTCGCCCATATACCACTGTTGTAACCCAATATGCTATGCAGGGTGTTTACATGTTGCCCTGGCCTGCTCTATCTCCAGATCTGTCTCCAGTCGAGCACGTATGGGATATCACTGGACAACTCCAACGGCATCTACAAACAGCATTAACCGTCCTCGTATCGAGCGACCAAGTGCAACAAGCGTGGAACACCATCCCACAAACTGACATACGGCACCTGTACAACGTAGTGCATGCACGTTTGCATGTTTGCAATAAACATTATGGAGGCTACACCGGTTATTAATATACTAGCATTTCAAATGTACCAGCATTTCACATTTGCCATGGCTTATCTCTCTCTTACATCAATATGTAAATTTATAATGTTACGAATTTAAATATGTTACTTCGACAAATGTATTCCCGAAATTTTATTACTCCACATTAATTGTTTTGCTGTACATACTCCGAAAGCAGACAGCAAACCTTTTCTACTGAAGTAAAGCCTCCGGCTAGGCGTCTTCCTTTAAGTGCTAACACTCTGATGTTCTTGGAGTGAAGTGTCAAATGTTTCATCAACATTAAAAATGTATTGAACAGAGAGAAATTGCTTGTCTTCCACTGTTTTAGGGGTATGAAAATTCATCTATGATTACTTGGTTAAAAGCTTGTCTACCCTCTGACACAGGCTTCCTAAGAGTAATATTAGGACGCTGTCATTGCCTGCCATTTCCGACAGTCTGTTAAAACGATGCGAAATTTATCTTTCACTCTCCATAGATCGTTCACTGTAAATCCATAAAATCGCTTTTTCGTTTCAAAAACATAATCAATGATTTGTTGTTTTTTATTGAACACGCTTCGTAAGAGTCCCACAATCGTTTTACCACCTAATGCATTTCTGTGTTTTCCTAAACTCTTGTTCCATAGTGTTAAGTGGAACACGAAATTGCTTTACTGCTGTAGAAGAATGCATCTAATCATTCTTTACCGGCATAATCTTCTTTTACATCCCCAAAGGCTCCTATATTTTTTTCTCTGATTTCTGGATATATTTAATAGGCTTCCTGGTGCCCTAGTATCTGAAGGAAAACCAAGATGCAGTAGCAGACCGTTTAATACACCATAACAGAGATGATTCTAAATGACATTGTTTAATTAATTAAAGATTTCTTGAAACGGATAACGTCATAACGTGCAATTTACTAAATTGAATTCTAGTGTACGGACTTTTATTTGTAATTAGGTAACCCACTATGAATGTTTTAAGTTCTGCGTCCGCAGCAAGCAGGAAGGCGGCCATGAACACCTGGTACGACGATACTGTATTTTTCGTAACTGATGACCAATATTGATATTTTGAACAGTCAGGACGGTGTAGGATTCTGCTATTTAATCCAGCGTAAAGGGGAAGGTTGATGTTACCAATTTTCTACGAAAAATTACGTTGGTATCATTACACAGTCCATACTGTGTTTTTGATCTTCGTTGATCCATTACGGATCGTGGGACGACGGCTGGCATGAACTTCTTGATGCAGTAATTTACCAACAGCCGTATGTATTGCAGAAATTTATTTTATTTTATGAACTTCTATGTGCTACCAGTTTCGGCATTACACTGATGCCACCTTCAGGCCCCACTTGCCATAGTTGTAAAATAACTGTACCAGTGAATCAATCGTCCTGCAACAACTCTTGGTGGCTAGGCGACACAGACTCACAGTGACAAGATACTGTGTTTTGTCCGCCATTACGTGGGCATATGGAGCGGCCATTTCAAACTGCACAAATAATCAGACGTTAAATCATTCGATCGGTATTACAATATTTGAACTCGGACGACAAGAACCCAAAGGAATTTATATTTTTTCTATTCTAACAGTGAAAATAACATTCAGCAGAACAGTCTTAGACTTTATGTAAATGAAATCATTTTTGTTGCTGGTGTGTAAGATAAATTTTTCTCAGGAACCAGTGTTGTTATAGGAAGAGTTTGTGGTGTGATACATTAATTATTTGGTGCATACATTTAATGTCACTTACTGAATTAGTGAAATATTTCCATATTTATTTGTAGTGATAAGGTACGACAAAATAATTCATTGTAGTCGTCCTCAGCAGCACATAAATAAGAATTATCAGAGATTATTTCTTTTAAATAATACTGTTATTCTTGCTGCTACAGCAATAGAATGAAACCCATCATATAGTAATACCATTATTCAGTGTGAATATTTGTAGTTTCACTAAGTATCAGTGTGCGATTTGTGCTTTTACCAGTGTGTGGGGGGGGGGATGTCTTAGGGGGTTAGTATAATTATATATGTTACTAGCTTGGACCATGGCGTTACCCATGGTTAAACAGTTATTTATAAATAGATGTTAATGCCGAAACTCACTATTCACGCATATGCACTATCAGAAAAACCACTTTGGGAATTGTTTTAGTAAACCTTCAAATATAGATCTCTCCTGAGTTGATCAGGAACCATCATGTCTCAGTTTTTCAAATAGATGGACAAGAGAACTGTGACTTTCAAGAATAGCTCGGACAGCATTAAATGAGGAAGCAACCCAATGTACGCGAAAAATACGGCCTAGTTTTAATAGCTGCGAGGATAATTCTTGTGAAACACTTTGTAGTAGTCTCTGATTTTTAGGACTTCGAGAGAACACAGAATATAAGGAATCTAAAAGAAAACCTGTATATGGTATACATCTGCTACATCATTCATAACATCGTGGACAGCTAATTCCATTTTGTGGTTCATACAATGAACGACAGTAGAGTGGCTACGCCTTTGTAAGGTGCAAGCGTTGTTGAGCCATACGTTTCAAGAGCTGCTAACAGTGTGCTGAAAATGCATTCTCCTGTCCCACTTTCTAATTCAACAATATCAAAAAAATAATTGCAAGCAACTCCCTCAAAGGACAAACGTATAATTATTATTAAACAAGTTTTATTGGAAACCGTTGTACTTTCGTCCATCATGATACTAAAGTTTGTACGCGATTCTACAAGGAAGTGAGCAAGATTCTCTTTCGTTTCTTCTCATACAAACATAATGATTCGGCATGCATGGTCAGAATGAAGCATATTACCGACTGATAAATCATTAAGCTTTTGTAGTTCGATTACTGCAGGATACGATTTGAATGATAATTTCTGTTTAGCTATTACATATGCAGATCTGAACAACGAAGCAGTTCGATTATTTTTTCTTGATACAGCTTTCCCCACAGCTTTGCACTTCAATGACACATTTTTCTAAACTTTTATTTTCTTTTATACTCATGATTTCTACGCACTTCATGTGTGATTTGCACTTTGCATGATTCCCGATTTTATCATTTAGTTTTTTGGCGTTATTGGCAGAAAGACCAGCTAAAAATGTGTTATCGATACGCACACGTTCACCGCTTTCCACCTGAAGTTCACGAACTTGTGAACACACTGTGCATATGACAAAGTTTTTGTCATTTACGGACAGCCACGGCTTAGTCTTTTAACAGTTTAGAAAACGTGGTAAGGCAACATAATTTCCTACTATAATCGCAAGAGTACTGCTGCTCCCATTCCTATCTTGAGATTTGTCAGAGTTTTCAGTCACTGGAGATTTAGCCTCTTCCCCTGTATTAGCACCATTATTACAGTTTTCTTTTTTGCATTCAGTGTCTATTGTAACTCTTTTAGCACCACTGTTAGTATCCCGACTGTCAGAGTTTGTACACGTATCAGGTAATGCACTGCTCTTAAGAAAATCAGAAATTTTGCTTTGTTGAATGACATCCTGAAATTTCCTAGTTCTTACAGGCCCAGACGCACTCAACTCACTAACGAAGCTACTGAAGCGGGAACGTGTGAACATCGCCGTGTGTTTGGCGGACACGAGGCAACGAACGAACGACACCAATTAATTTGGAGTACGCGATGCCGGGGAGCCTGTGTTAAGCTCCACGCGCGTGGTTCACGGCTAGCGAAGTCAGACTGTCCGATCCCGTCTGACCAGTACCGTTGCTCACTTCGCACTACTTTGTGCTTTCGTCCCAGGAGCGTTAGTCCGTGCCATACCGTTGCCAAAAGGTGGCCTAACAGTAAATGTTCGCACAAGTTCCGGGCCGGTCACCACCCTATGTCAGAGCCCGGAGTGGGAATTTCAGCCCCCAGCTCACCCAACTCTGCGGTACGACTGCTGCGGTATGACTGCCACACTCCTTCCCTCGCAAGCTCGCATGTAAACAGATGACGAACCTTAGACGAAAGCAACAATGACAACATGATAATGATGATTTAGTTCTAAATGTTTTGAAATGCTTAACTACTACATAACACTTTTTTTTAAATTAATAAGCAAACATATTAATATTATTAATAGTAAGATTGTATTAAAAACTTTCAGTGTTCGACACCACAAATTTAAATTATATAAAAAGTTTTACTCCAGTGCGTGGGAAATAAACATCCCAGGTTGGAATGCTTAAACTAAAACCAGAGGATGGGATGGTCTGATGCAGACAGGGGGAAATCCCCCCCATCTCCCCCTGCAAATCGCACACTGGGTTGGTGTGTATCTGCACATGCAGCTGCCGCCATTCTCCTCAGGTTGTGTTATTAGAATGATTTTTCACTGTTCCAGTGCATGTGTTGCAGTATGATCCATTACGTACGAGTTGTGGTTTCTCATGACAATTTCGATGTGTAATTAGAGCAGTGAAGCATTTTCCATCAGTTGTGGTAACATGTGTTGGCCTTTGTACACTTCAGTGATAATTTGCTACTCTATCATTTCTTACCATGTACCTGTGTAGAAGTTCCTTAGGAGCTATACATTTGTAGATTGATAGCAGGCACCTCTTCCTGCACTTCAATGACAGATTACTTCCTATCCCTTCACACCATGTACCTCTGTAGAAATTCCTCAGGAGCTGTAACACGATGACCTCTTGGTGGTTGTGAAACAGGATGAAAATGTCAAGAAATAAAGAGATCACCGTTTATATAAATTCTGAGCATCAGACGGCAAGGTGTTTGTCGAGTAGGGCATACAGCAATGCAGAAGGAGGCATGTGTAGCGAACTCTGAGACACTGGTGGTTGGTAGAAAGGGACGCAGGGCACAGGGGCAAGGGCGCCAATTTGTCCCCTGCACTGTGGATTGACCTGCCATTTAAGAAACTATGGACTGCTCCAGCAGTGGACCGCTCCAGCCTTTTTCCCGTCTGTTCAAAAGTGGGGGTGTGGTGGCTTTAGTATAGTTAAGAGCATCCTTTGATGGCAGTAATGTGGACGAGAAAACTGGGTCTTCAAAATTCAAAGCAACCATACACACACGTGTGAGCAGAAAAATGTGGGGCGGGGGTCAGATGAAAGTGTGAATGTAGGTGATGGATGAGTGTGGAGGCAGCTGTTGGACTATCCAGCAGCAGGATAACACCACCAAGAACACATTTCCCACGGAAATAAATAAACAAATATAAACGGTACATTGCGTCCTTCCTCTCCAGAAGTTCAGCACTGTTCCATTCTCAGAGGAGGGACGTTGGTAGGGATTCAGGATGAGTGGGGTGGTGACATCATGCAACATAGTCACATCCAGGGAGAATAGGTGGGGCAACCTCACAGTGAGTGCCGACATCTTGAATAAATCATCTTGATGTTGAAGCTCTTTTGTCTGTGTTTGCTTTAACAATGACGTATGTTTTGAGTGGGGTCCGCTATTAGCAAGACACATTTTTGTTATCTGTCCCAGACATGTTTCACTGCATTTGCAGCATCATCAGTGGGTTTCTTATTATTATGGCTGTTAATCATATGTTCTCTACTGTTTAAATACATGTAAATATTAGTTTCTAAATCGTAATTACTGGTCGCTGAAAAGCACATAAAATTGTGTATTCATACCTTCTTACAACATGGTGTGGTTTCCCAGCTGTATTACGTTTTAACAGTGAATGTTTTTCAATACAGTTTGTCACTTGCAACTATATACAACTTAATGTAGGCAAAACATTTTTGCAATAAATACGATTTCTAAACTGTCATGGCTATGTCTGAGATTAATAATTCATGTGAAAGGTGTGTGTGTGTGTGTGTGTGTGTGTGTGTGTGTGTGTGTGTGTGTGTGTGTGTGTGTGTGTGTGTGCGTGTGTATTTACATTATGTTTCACTTATGGTTTCTTTTTTCGTCATCTTCTTCATTGTAAAGTTCTATGTATTGAGTTGTCACTGTTACTGTCACTGTTTACAACCTGTAATAACAAGATGGCAACCACTGGAACAGTAGAAGGTGTCAAAAGAGGATGGCAGACAGTGGAAAACAGTTGAAGATGTCTGACACTGGAGATTGCTAGTGCAAGTCGCTCTATTTATACTTAAAAGTGCCGCAGGCGTGCATGCGCAAGTTACCGTAGCATGCGCGCCACCTGTCGATTCCAAGGCCCTCTACAATATTACTGCATCTATGGAGCGCCAACAAATGCATAAAAAAGTAAAACATGCACACAGATGTGTCCAAAACAATAAAAGGAAAATTTCAATATTAAATTTAAAATTACTGTAAGGTTGGCAGCCGAAATATCGTGGAAAGAAGTCGATGAGATCCGGCTGCAATCCCGAAATCTTATGGAATATTCGATACGCCGGGAAAATTTCAAGAGTCACAGTTGAAGATGTCATTGGCGGTTGTTTTGAATTTCTCAGAGGTGTGTGTGTGTTGTTTTCTGTTTCAAAGGTGAATTTAATTTTTTTGTGAACTTTGTTCATGTCGCTATGGAGTTGTTGGATGCGACTGGGTGTTTCATCTAGAAGGTATATGACATCATTTACATAAAGATACCAATATATTATCCGGTATTGTTTGGGTCATACTATTCTTTCAAATACTTTATTTTCAATTTGATTAAAAAAATGTTGGCTAGAAGTCCATTAATTGGTGACCCCATTGCAAGTCTGCCTTCTTGTGAGTAAAAATGATAGTCAAATGAAAAATAGTTTTGCTCTGTGATTAGTTTTAGAATGCTAGCTATTTCTTTTATGTGAGGCTTAGGAATTTTTGTCTATTCTTCTAATTACAATTCGATGATGTTGATGGTGTCTGTGGTTGGGATATTGGTGTACATGGATGTAATGTCAAATGATTTGAGTGTGGCTGTTGTGGGTACATTGATGTCTTTGATTTTTGTTTCAGCTCTTCAGTGTTGTGTATGCTTCTGTTACTTGTGTATATGTAATGTTTCTATAGGTAAGAGTGTATTTCTCAGGCTAAGTGATATGTGTGTGGACTTCTGAAATTGAAAATGAGATGTATTAGAATGCCCTCCTTGTGGAACTTTATTAGTCTGTTCAGTGTGGGTACTTGGGGATTCTTTTGTTTCAGCCATTCCGCCTTCTGTTTTGTGAATATGTGTGAGATATTTTTTAAAAGTATTTGTGTGTTTTTGTGGTATCTTTGTGTTGGGTCACTGGTTAGCTTTGTTATATAGTTGTCTTCCAGACATTTTAAGGTTTTATGTTTGTATTTATACTGTATTATTATTATCTTTGTGCTGCCCTTGTCTGATCTCGTAGTGAGTATCTTGTTGTTTTTATGTTTGTGTTTTATTTTTTTTGCATGTTTTTTCTTCTTCAGTTTTTGTTCCTGTCAATATGCCGTTCTTGTTTTTCCTTATTATGCATCTTATTTCTTCTGCAACTAACTCCCCTGCCAGAGCTGAATTAAAGTTTGGGTTACTGTTCCTTTCTTGTTGTTTTATGATGTATTCACTTTCTGGGATAAGATTCTCCACTGTCGTGTGTGTAATGTGTGTGTTGCAACTGTATTTTGGGCCTTTTTCTAGAGAATTTATTTCTTGGTTAGTTAATCGAATGTCCGTAAGGTTCACCAGTCGTTTGTGGAATGAGTGGTTCATTTTCTTTCTATTTTTATGTGTAATTATTTCATTCTGTTTCTGGAGGGTGTTTAGTTTTCGTTGTTGTTTATTGCTTTTTGCTTTTATTTGTGTTTCTGTGTTTTTATTAACTGTATTCATGATATCATTATTTATTTCAGAGATTTTGATGTGATTTCCTAGTTCCAGGTGAACCTAGAACAGATCAACGTTGAGTTCCTGCATTTTGGTATGTAGGTATCAAATTTCTTGCCTCAGCCACTCAATTTCAGCTTAGTGCTTGGCACATTGGGCTGCAGGTGACATTCTGGTTGCAGTTACATTTATATAGTTAGGCAACACATTATGTGAAAGACAGATTCTGTTGAATTTTATATTTAAATAGTGTGATGTACTTTCCTGTGGTGTTCTGGAATTTGTTGTAGAGCTTGCTTGTAAATTCTGGGCAAGACATCAAGATAATCATCTTGATGTTGATGCCATTTTTCCTGTGTTTGCTTTAACAATGACATTTATTTGCAAGGTATCCACCTTTATAAAAACACAATTTTGTTTTTTGGCCCAGACAAAAAATTGTATGTTACTAAAGGTGGACCCCACTCATAATATATGTTATTGTTAAAGCAAACAAAGACAAAAGAGATTCAACATGAAGATGAATATCTTGACGCCCTTCCAGACATTTCCTGGCCACGCTCTACAACAAATTCCAGAACACCACAGAAAAGTTGCATCAAACTATTTTAAATATATAATTCTACAGAATCTATCTTTCACATAATGTTATATCTAACTATATACATGTAAATGTAAACCATACGTAGCCTGCAGCCCAAAGAGGCAAACAGAAAGCTGAAATTGAGTGGCTGAAGCTAGAAATTAGATACCTACATACAAAAAATCAGGAACTCAATGTTGAACAGTTCAAAATTCACATGGGACTAGGAAATCGCATTAAATTCTCTGATTTATTAATGATATCATGAATACAGCCAAACTTAACACAGGAACACAAACAAAAATGAAATGGAATAAACGACAACAAAAACTAAACGACCCTGGAAACAAAATGAAATCATTACAAATAAAAATAGAAAGTAAACTAACCACACATTCCACAAACGTATGGTCAACCTTACTAAGATACAACTCACTAACCAAGAAATAAATTTTCAAGAAAAAGGCCCAAAATACAATGTCAGCACACACATTACACACAAGACAGTGGAGAATCTTATCACAGGAAGTGTTTACATCATAAAACAGCAAGAAAGAAACAGTAGCCCAAACTTCAGTGCAGCTCTGGCAAGGGAGTTAGGAGCAGAAGAAATAAGATACATAATAAAGAAAAACAAGAACAACATATTGACAAAAAAACTGAAGAAGAAAATAAATGCAGAAAAATAAAAGAAAAACTTAAAAACAATAAGGCACTCAATATGAGATCAGACAAGGGCAGTACCATGATAATAATAAAACTGGGTGAATACAAACATGAAACCTGAAATTTTTCTGGAATACAACTATATAACAAAGCTAACCAGTGACCCAGAATAGGCAACATACTCAAAACACAAGGGCTAAAAATAGCCTCTAGGACAGACAACTCAACACAGAGGAAACTGAGGTCAACCAACACAAGCACAGACAAGCACAACACATCTGATATTTACCAACTAACATGTCAGGACTGCAAATCAGTTTATATAGAACAGACAAGCAGAAACTTTAATACCAGATACACAGAACACAGAAGAGCATTATAACGTAACAGCTGTCATTTCACATATGCTGAACGCCTTATGGACAATAAACATAGCACAACAGACATCAACACTGATTATTAAATTCTCAAATGCAACAACAGCCCCCCGAAAAATCTAATAATTTAGAAAATTATCAAATACAAGACGACGCTAGAAGTAAATGAATGCACAGCTCTCTGCGATGGAACTCTGTTCTCTGCCCTCAAAAAATTATAAGATAAAACCAGCTTATAGAACTCCCCAAACATGTACACACAGACATGTACATAGACATATACGTGCACACACATAAAATTAAAAAGAATTAAATATAATTGTAATAATAATAATAATGATAAATCTCAAACGTACTCTCTCTCTCTCTCTCTCTCTCTCTCTCTCTCTCTCTCTCTCTCTGTCCCCCTCATTCTTTTCACACACACATACACACACACAACACACCTCTGAGAAATTCGAAACAACCGCCAATAACATCTTCAACTCTTCCACTGTGTGCCAGCTTGTTTTTACACCTTCTACTGTTCCACTGTCCTCCATCTTGTTATTATAGCTTGTAAACAGTGAAAATGACAGTGACAACTCAGTACATAATACCTGAAACTGAAGGAGATAAACAAAAAAACCGTAAGTGAAACACAATCTATATAGATACATGCACCCACGCACCTTTAACATTAATTATTAATGCCAGGCAAAACCATAACAGTTTTGAAATCGTAATTATTGCAAAATTGTTTTGCCAACATCAAGTTGTATATAGTTGCAGGTGACAAACTGTAAAGAAAAATAGTCACTGCAAAAACGTAGTACAGCAGAAAAACCTCACCATGTGTTAAGAAGGTATGAATACACAATTTCATGTGGCCTTCAAAATCCTGTAATTCTGAATTCGAAACAAATATTTATATGTATTTAAACAGTAAAATATATTCCTTATGTTTAACAGCCATCATAATAAAAAAACCACTGATGATGCAGCAACTGCTGTGAAATATGTCTGGGACAAAAAACAAAATTGTGTTTTGGTAAAGGCGGACCCCACTCGAAACATTTGTTATTGTTAAAACAATCGCAGACAAAAGATCTTCAGCATCAAAATGATTATCTCAGCCCCATGCCAGGCATATCCAAGCATGCTGTACAGCAAATTCTGGATAACCACAGCAAAGTTAGATGAAATTATCTTAAATACAAAATTCAACAAAATCTGCCTTTCACATAATATAATACCTAACTCTATACAAGTAAATGTAAACCATACGTAGCCTGCACCCAAATGTGACTAACTCAAAGCTGAAATTGAGTGGCTGAAGCAAGAAATTAGATACCTACATAAAAAAAATTAGGAACCCAGTGTTGAATGGTTCAAAATTCACCTGTAACTAGGAAATCACATCAAATTCTCTGATTTATTAATTGTGTCATGAAAAAACAAAAAACCAAAAAAATGGAATAAACGACAACAAAAACTAAACGACCTCTGGAAACAGAATGAAATAATTACACATAAAAATTGAAAGCAAACGAACCACACATTCCACAAACATATGGTCAACCTTACCGAGATACAACTAACTAACCAAAAAATATATTTTCAAGAAAAAGGCCCAAAATACAGTGTCAACTCACACATTACACACAAGACAGTGGAAAATCTTATCACAGAAATTGAATACATCATAAAACAACATGAAAGGAACAGTAACCCAAACTTCAATGCAGCTCTGGCAAGGGAATTAGTTGCAGAAGAAATACGATACATAATAAAGAGAAACTAGAACAACATATTGACAGGAACAAAAACTGAAGAAGGAAAAATATGCAGAAAAATAAAATACAAATTTAAAATCAACAAGGCACTCATTATGAGATCAGACAAGGGCAGCAGCATGATAATCATAAAACTGCGTGAATACAAACATTAACCAATAAAATGTCTGGAAGACCACTACATAACAAAGCTAACCAGTGACCCAACACAAAGATATCACAAAAACATACAAATACTTCTAAAAATATCTCACGCATATTCACAAAACAGAAAGCGAAATGACTGAAAGAATAGAACCCCCAAGCACCCACACTGAACAGCCTACTAAAGCTCCGCAAGGAGGGCATTCTGGTACACCCTCTTGTCAATTTCAGAAGTCCACCCACATGTTACATAGCCAGAGAAATGCACACTTGCTTACAGAAGCATTATGTATACACAAAGAACAGAAGGATAAAAACACTGAAGAGCTGATACAAAAATCAAAGACATCAACGTACCCACAACAGCCACACTCAAATAATTTGACATTACATCCACGTACACCAATATCCCAACCACAGACACCATCAACATAATCAAATTATAATTAGAAGAATAGGCAAAAATTCCCAAGCCCCAAATAAAAGAAAGAGCTAGCATTCTGAAACTAATCACAGAGCAAAACTGTTTCTCATTTGACAATCAGTTTTACTCACAAGAAGACAGACTTGCAATGGGGTCACCAGTCAATGGACTTTTAGCCAACATTTTTCTTAATCACATTGAAAATAAAGTATTTGAAACAATAGTAGGACTCAAACAATACCTGATAATATATTGGTATCGTTATGTAGATAATGTCACATACCTTCTAGATGAAACACCCAGTCGCATCCAACAACTCCATAGCCAGGTGAACAAAGTTCACAAAAAAATAAAATTCATCTTAGAAACAGAAAACAACAAAATGTTAATCAAAATATCCACGGGTGTACTGCCGGTCTACAGTGTCCAACGGGCACAATATTTCGGCGATCATACATGTCGCCATCATCAGGTGAACTGACGGACTGAGCTCCTGTGAACGTGCCGGCACGGAGATCCGTACACTATGGCTGCTCAGGTGGGACTGGGTTCGGTCGCGGCGGCGGCGGATTTAAATACCCTCCGCCCGCGGCGCGCTCACTCCGCCGTCCGCGCCCCGCGCCACGGTCGCGCGGTGGAACAGATTGCGACGGCGTCTGAGATGACGTCGGTGTGATGGCTCCGTCCGCCGTGGTCGTCACAACTATACATTTGCTCGATTTACTCTTGATTAACCCAATCGCTGGTTCCCAAGCCTTGCTAAGATTATAGCCACAGTCACGATTTATGAGGTCGTCATTGGTGCGAATTTCGATGGCCTCTCTAACAACGCTGTCCCAGTATCTCGACGTCTGTACCAGAATCCTCGTGCGTTCATACTCCATAGCGTGATTTTCCGACAAACAATGTTCAGCGACCGCCGACTTGCTCGGATACATCAGTCGAGTGTGCCTCTGGTGTTCACGGCATCGATCCTCGACGGTACGCATCGTCTGACCAATATACGACTTGCCACATTGACACGGAATCTGGTACACGCCGGCCTTCCTCAAACCGAGGTCATCTTTGGCGCTCCCCACAAGTGCACGAGTTTTATTCGGAGGACAAAACACCGTTCCGACCCGGTGTTTCTTCAAAATGCGGGCGATCTTTCCCGAGAGTGCGCCTGTATATGGGATAAACGCAGTGCCTACCTCCTCCCTCGTGATTTCATCCATATCCACAGGTTGTGCTGTAGTGGTTGGGCGGAGAGCACGTTGAATCTGCCACTCTGAGTACCCATTTTTGCGAAATACAGTTCTCAGATGTTCCAATTCCTGGGGTAGACTCTCTGCGTCAGAGATAGTGCGCGCCCTATGTACTAGAGTTTTAAGTACCCCATTCCTCTGTGAAGGGTGGTGGCAGCTGTCTGCGTGCAAATACAGATCAGTGTGCGTTGTCTTCCGATACACCCCATGACCTAGGGTGCCGTCAGGCCTTCTCTTGACCAAGACGTCAAGGAAAGGTAGTTTACCCTCCGTTTCAGTCTCCATAGTGAATTTGATGTTGGGGTGTATGGAGTTTAGATGTGTAAGGAAGTCAAGGAGTTTATCCATACCATGTGGCCAGATGACGAAAGTGTCGTCCACGTAACGGAAAAAGCAAGTAGGTTTCCATTCGGATGACGACAGGGCTTCCTCCTCGAAGTTCTCCATGTACAAATTCGCTACCACCGGTGAGAGTGGGCTACCCATGGCGACTCCCTCCGTCTGTTCGTAGTATTCTCCATTAAAAAGAAAATACGTGGAAGTCAAGACATGCCTAAAAAGTTCAGTGGTCTTCTCGTCAAACTTCTGACTAATCAGTTCTAGTGACTCTCGCAGGGGTACCCTCGTGAACAAGGAAACGACGTCAAAACTCACCATGATATCTGACTCACCCAACGTGAAGCTATCAAGGCGTTTAACAAAATCCACGGAATTACGGATGTGATGAGGGCATTTACCCACGTAAGGACTTAATATTCCCGTCAGGTATTTGGCCAACAAATATGTAGGTGCCCTGATGTTGCTGACAATGGGGCGTAATGGTACCCCCTCTTTGTGAACCTTCGGGAGTCCATATAGTCTAGGCGGTACCGGACCTTGGGGTAACAATTTCTTAGCGTCACCCTCCGGTAAATCTGCGTCCTTGAGAAGCGACCTCGTCTTGCTGTCCACCTTCTTTGTAGGGTCAACGCTGATCTTCCGGTAGGAATCGTCATTTAGCAGGCTCTGCATCTTATCAGTGTAGTCCTTATGGGAGACAACAACTGTAGCATTGCCTTTGTCGGCCGGTAAGACAACAGTTTCAGAGCGCTCCCTCAGATCACGAATGGCCGCCCTCTCTTTACTAGTGATATTTGACTTCATCGGCTTGGATTTCGTCAACGCACGACAAGTTTCACGACGTATTTCCTCAGCTGATTCAGGCGGAAGTCGAGCTGCAACCTGTTCAACAGCACTAACAATTTCTGCGACCGGAGTGAACTTGGGGGTGGGAGCGAAGTTGAGACCTTTCTGCAAAACCGAGACCGCATCATCACTCAACACCATGCCACTCAAATTGATGACAGTCTTGCCCGGAACCTGCAGAGATGGTTTGTCAAGGAGACGTGAGAACTTAGCTGTTTGACGTCCCGTTGCCTTCTTATGGGCGGAATCAGCTGCAACCCAGGTGACACCATCAATCCAATCCCAGGAAAAAGAAGTGAAATTACTAGCCAGTTGCAAATGTAGTTTGAGTAATTCCTGTGAGATAAACAAGGCTCCGGCGGGTGAATTGCACTCTCTCACGTACCAATGCGAGGCTGGCTCGTTTCTTGATTCTCTTAGCTGCTGCAGAATCGATGTGATGCATAACCTTAGCAAAATTTGGAACAACGTTCTCGGAACGACATCTCTTTAGAAAGGCAAGAGTACTTAGCAAACGACATCTACGGTGGCGCAACTTTTCAAATTTCTTCATGCTGCGATACATCTCCTCCCCGTAAAGGTGTATGATGTGATTCTTGAGTTTCTCCCGGCGTATTTGATAATCAAAATATCCACGGGTGTACTGCCGGTCTACAGTGTCCAACGGGCACAATATTTCGGCGATCATACATGTCGCCATCATCAGGTGAACTGACGGACTGAGCTCCTGTGAACGTGCCGGCACGGAGATCCGTACACTATGGCTGCTCAGGTGGGACTGGGTTCGGTCGCGGCGGCGGCGGATTTAAATACCCTCCGCCCGCGGCGCGCTCACTCCGCCGTCCGCGCCCCGCGCCACGGTCGCGCGGTGGAACAGATTGCGACGGCGTCTGAGATGCCATCACACCGACGTCATCTCAGACGCCGTCGCAATCTGTTCCACCGCGCGACCGTGGCGCGGGGCGCGGACGGCGGAGTGAGCGCGCCGCGGGCGGAGGGTATTTAAATCCGCCGCCGCCGCGACCGAACCCAGTCCCACCTGAGCAGCCATAGTGTACGGATCTCCGTGCCGGCACGTTCACAGGAGCTCAGTCCGTCAGTTCACCTGATGATGGCGACATGTATGATCGCCGAAATATTGTGCCCGTTGGACACTGTAGACCGGCAGTACACCCGTGGATATTTTGATTATCAAATACGCCGGGAGAAACTCAAGAATCACAACAAAATGTTAAATTTCCTTAACCTACAATACACAGACACAACAACCAACACCAATTATCCATATTCAGAAAAGTAACCACCACCAGCACACTCTTTCACAAACATTCCACTCATCGAACTACACACTAACTGGCTGGTTTCCAATATACGCTACACAGACTGAACAATACGCCACTCACTGAATTACAATCAGACAAATAGCTGTAGAGAATGGATGTGACACAAACACTATAGATAAACTGAACCACATAATTAAAACAAAATTAAAAAAGACACCCAACACACAAAAGCCTTCTCATCAACTTAGGAACACACAGAACACACAAACGTTCACACATGGATGAGAAACACCCACAACAACAAAGAAGTTGTTCACTCGCACCTACAACAACAAAGCAGTCCACAGAATAGGCAACATACTCAAAACACAAGGGCTAAAAATGGAAAATTCTGAAATGCAGAAACAGCCCCCTACAAAAACTAATAATTGAAGAAATTTATCAAATACAAAAAGCCTTAGTTGAAGGAAAGCAAATAAAAAATGAATACACAGCTCTCTACTATGGAAATCTGTTCTCTGCCCTCAAAGAATTATTAGATAAACCCAACCTATAGAACTCCCCCCCCCCCCACTCCGTCACACATACACACTGACACATACACACACACACACACACACACACACACACACACACACACACACACACCTGAGAAGTTCAAAACACCTGCCAGTGGCATCTTCAACTGTTCCTCTGTCTGTCATCTTGTTTTCACACCTTCTACTTTTCCACTGTCTTCCATCTTGTTATTACAGCTGGTAAACAGTGACAGTGACAACTCAATACATAGTACATGATAAATAAGAAGATGACGAAAAATAACATTTCTTATGTTTAACAGCCGTAATAATAAAAAAAAACACTGGTGATGCTGCAACTGCAGTGAAACACGTCTGGGACAGAAAACAAAATTGTGTTTTGCTAAAGGTAGACCCTATTCAGAAGATATGTTATCTTTAATAAATTTGGCAACAGTACAGACAGACCTCACTCTGGCTTTATTGTCCTATTATTGTGACACATATCATTCAACAATAGTTTCTCAGTGCCAGTATTCTCTATCTAGGATATCAGAAACGAGAAAAAGTTAAACACATGCACGTATGTAGCATCTTTCTAACAAATGTATTCTTGTTTCAGATGAAGCCAGTAACCAAAATGACAGAGCAGCTCCTGTTGGCAGGAAAACCATTTTTCTTTGCATGTAAATTATTCGGCCTAATGCTGTTTACGGTCGACGCTACAACTGCAACACTCAAGAGATCACAAGCGGATATTATCAACGCAAGCCTAGCCAGCCTACTACATTTACTATGTGCATGTGTTTCGTCATATTTGGCGCTGGATATAGCACTGGGGTATTCTGTGGTGAAATTTCTGATGGCCATTGGAGTTCTTCAGTATTCATGCCTGTCCTTGATTGAGATTCTAACAGACATCGTCTGCAACACACGTAAATATCAAAAAATGCTTTGCTTGTTAGCGTCGTGTGATAGATGTCTGGCTGTCGACGTAAGAATGACAAGAATATCACCAGGAAAGTTTGTTAAGAGGCAGTTATCATTAGCGCTTCTTCTGTATTGCATGATGTTCAGTGTCCCTTTCACTGCATATATGACGCAAAAAAAACATAGCATTACTAGTATCCTGCATGAGCTGTTTTGGAACGTCCATAATGTCGCTCTTACGATTTGCAAACCTACAGTTAATTATCAAGCAGAGGCTGTCGTTATTGAACAGTTACCTTATGAACATGAAAGACAGAGCAGCTGATAAGCAGAAGTATTCAGGCGCCCGATCGGAACGGAGCAGTACCTCAGGTTTCTCTGGCAGAGACTTTCACTGCACACCGTCTGCTGTGCGAGCACTTGGTCGATGTTGTGTGGCACTGTGTGAATTTTCAGTGGTGGTGGCATCTGCTCACCAAATTTTTCTGATTCTTTACCTCGCAGCGTTATCGTCAATGGTTGTGGAAATGGCTTACTTCATTGCTACAAAACCACTATTATTTGGCACACAGAGTTATGGCAACTTGTGGTACTCGTGGTTTGCCTTAATCTACAACACATGTAGTATGGCTATATTCATTTTACCACTCGAGGGAAGTCTTGAATCAAGGACCTTTCATTCCGCAGCTGCTCACGCAAACCACGTGACCACGGCGCTCCTGAGCTTACACTATTCTTGATGTTGCGTATCTTGCACACAGACTACTCAGTTTGTATATTTTGCTTATTTTTTTCATAGTTCCACACAACTTCTTCCTGTTTTCTCGATTGATCTGTGTCCAGTTTTTCAAGGCCTATCCACTTTGCCAACTTATAACTAAATCTGAGGGGGGTGCGATGGGGAGGTTCCCTTGTAAGTACAGTGCCAGCGCGCTAACTGTTTAGTGCGAACAATTCCCCAGTGTCCTTGGTGAAGCAATTGCAACATATCCTTTTGCATCACTGTTGGAATGAGCACACGCGATTGTCCACTGTCAGATTGTACTAAGATCACACGTTGTTGTACTAGAAGTTTAAGCCAACGAGCAAAGTATCGGCGCACTACCTGTTACCGCACGCCGTGGAATTTGAGTCAGCGCCAGACGTCATGGACGTCGAAGACCCTTAGAGGTCTCTGCACCATCGCGCCGTAAGTTGTGGCGGCGCGCCTCCTGGCGCGCTTTTAGTGCGAGGGCGCCACAGTGGAACTCGTGGTTCCAGCGGACAATAGCGGCGCCCCCGATAGCGTACTTAAGCGCCTGTCTCTCGCTCAGCCAGTTGTTCCCCCCCCCCCTTTTTCGTTTTTTCCTTCCTCCCTCCTTGTTCTTCCCCCTCCTCCAGGTCCCCCCCCCACCCCATCTGCCTTTGGCTCGGGGGTGTCATCTTTGTGCCGCCACTTTCGTGCAGTGTTCTACATTGAGTGTTCTACAGTGAGTGTTCCGTGTTGTGTTTTTTGGGAAGTGTTGTGAACGGTCACCATACTGTCGCTGGGTGTGCCTTTTATCTCTTGGGACCAGAAACCAGACAGTCGCCATGTTTTTTTAATTGTGTGTGTACTATGTTACTTGTCTGATTCCTGTGTCTTTTATTAACGTTGCCAACCCCTTTTGCTTTCTGTTTTAACTTTCCGCATTTTTTCGCCATTTTACACTTGACGTCATCGTTTTATCGGCTGTTTTTCTTGTTTCTTTTCTTCTTCCGTTTTCTAAAATAAAAGTCTGTAGGCTGTAGAGCAGCGTGATAAGCTGCTGCCAGCTCGCCCCCTTTGGGGGGAATTGGAAATCAATAAAGGAAAAAGTAAAAAAAAAAGCTCAGCCAGCCAGTCTAATTTCGCGTACGTCGGTTGACACCTCGCCTCGCGCTAGACAGCTTATTTCCTTGTTCTGTGTACGAGTGGACGTGTTTCATTCCTGGTGACTCCGTTGCTCGATCTTGTATTCTTTCTGTCCTTCGTTGGTCGTGTCCGTCCTCTCCCGTTGTGTTGTTTGCGGTCCTCTCCGCGGGTCCCGCCGCGCTTTCCGTCATTGCTACCCCGCGACCGTCCCTGTTGCAGTTACAACACACTACGAGTTCTGAATATTGTTCAATGAGAGCGGCAAAGACGTGCGGATGTAATGCAACAAAATCTTCAGATCAGGGTCTGCATCCGTGGCCTGTGCAATTTTTCTGTGCTTTCCTAGCACTGACTGCAGTTCAGATACATAGCGAGGAACAGGCAGGTCACGGAGATTTGCTAGAATGAGATTATTACTCTGCAGCGGAGTATGCGCTGATATGAAGCTTCCTGGCAGATTAAAACTGTGTGCCGGACCGAGACTCGAACTCGGGACAGGTCCCAAATTCGAGTCTTGGTCCGGCACACAGTTTTAATCTGCCAGGAAGTTTTAAATGATACTATTCCTAACGATCAATTGGTCTGGAAAAATGAGACATTTTACGATTAATGATCCCTTTCATACAGTCCCACCATTGACTCCATTGAGTATTATTCCAATAATTTGTATTATCGTTATACTCTCGTATCTGATCTAAGATCTATTCAGTGTGTATCACTGGATATTACCTTCTGTTATCGTGTTTTATATGGTGTATATGTGATTTATTCCAATGACCGCCATATACACTCCCAAATATTAAGGTTTTTATCGCCCTGTATTAACAATCACAACAGATTTCTGAGCATGTATTTAATAGTACAGTGTCATAGCATTCATTGATTTATTTATTTAATTGCTCGTGGATGCTACTTTTGTATGCTTTACCCAAGTCATACTTGCTGGGTAACTTGCCGTCGTTTACCACAATGATGTTCCCCTAGTATGTGCAGGAATCGCCTTAGTATTGTACGTGATTTGGATGGCCCGTATTACCTGTTCAATAATTTTAATTTTTATTTCACTTTAAAGTAATTTTAATCTAATGCAATCCTTCTTTTCAAGTATAAATTAATCAGCTACATATTAGCCTTGTCTGTAACTTAAAATATTAAGCCCATCTCTCTTCCATTCTATTAGCGCGAAAGATGCGGCCATCCCCCGTTTAATAATTCAAGTGGCGCAGCCAGTTGGACCGCCCAGCCGTTTGGCATCCAGGCCAGCGTGATGCACGCGAGGCTCTACGTTGTGCTCTACTTGCTGATATAACAGCTCAAAGGTATTTGTAATTTTTCCTTGCTTTCCTATACCGCTTTTCTGAGACTTCGTTTCCATTGTGACTGTGGGATGACTTTCGAAATTTTGCGTCTAGGTTCCCATAGTTCCATTTAGTTATTCTGACGGTTTCATGGTATGTGGTTGACATAGAGCTGTGGTAGTGGCTGCAGTGAATTCACTTGACACTTCTTTGTGAATACTGTTACAACTTTAATTTAATTATTGGCGCAGTCTAGAACCATGCATTATAGTGTCTATATGATAGTTACTCAACTAGCTTCGTTTTTCCTTTTAGATAATCTAATAATCTCTATCCACGGTGAAACGCGTTACTTTGAAATAAAAATTACTTTTCAACAATGACTGTTTTATTTTCAATACAACAATGAATACCGGTTGATATATCAGTCAGCCAATGATGGAATGGAGTGAACACTATAACTGGCTGTATTTGAGAAACAAGAAAGCGTTGTTCTACACATTTCAGTGTCTGCTTGATCTCTGGTGGCTTGAGGATTGTCATTTTCCGATCAGGAGAAAGCTTGTGGCTCTGCACACCTTCAAATTTTTTGATTCGTTTCCGAGAGTCTCATGAATTTGGCTGCCGAGTACAATATACTGTCGAGTTATTGACGAGAGTAAGAAGAGATCTTGTCGCAAATACCGGAACCTATTAACCGTTTCACAAAGTCCACTTGGGCATGGAAGAATATCAGGAGGAATTCTGGGCGATGTAGTCAGAGCCCAAGTTCTGTTTTGAAGTGAGACTGCGGTTGCTACCGCACCAGAAAGATATGGCGCAGGCATTCCATAATCACAGAGCTATTACCTGGAAGAGCAGAAACTAATTTAATTTCCAATAGACATAAAATGTACAGCTTCTCGTTATTCTTAGCAGGACTAGCGGCTCATGACAATACTTTATCACAATAATATTCAGCACTTCAGACTAGCAGTCAAGGTGATCCTACCCACACTTTTGAAATACACGATGCGATAATTAATGCTGAGGTGATTTAAGTACTAATATACTGTCGAATAATTCCATCTAAAGTGCCTAGTTAATTAGGAAAGTGAGATTAGCCTTATAACACTGTCGTCTCTCGAATTACAGAGAACGCATCAGATGCCAGAGACAGCAATGCGGGACACTAAGCAAATCTGTCAGCTGGGCCAATCATCGCATTGGGAAGTTTCACCTCAACATACATATGGACGACGCAGATCCCCGTCTTTGAAGTTAACGTCGTTGAAAACTATGTCAGCAACTACCAGTAATCTGAGACATTGTTACACTAAAATTTGTGATAGTTTTCCTTGATATACACGACTGGCCATTAACATTACTACGCCACGAAGATGACTGCTACAGATGCGAAATTCAACCGACAGGAAGAAGATGCTGTGATATGCAAAGCTTTTCAGCTTTTCAGAGGATTCACACAAGGTTGGCGACGGTGGCGACACCTACAACGTGCTGACATGAGTAAAGTTTCCAACCGATTTCTCATCCACAAACAGCTGTTGACTGGCGTTGCTTGGTGAAACGTTGTTGTGATGCCTCCTGTAAGGAGGAGAAATGCGTACCATCACGTTTCCGACTTTGATAAAGGTCGGATTGTAACCTATCGCGATTGCGGTTTATCGTATCGCGACATTGCTGCTCGCATTGATCGACATCCAATGACTGTTAGCAGGATATGAAATCGCTGGGTTCAGGAGGATGATACGGAACGCCGTGCTGGATCCCAACGGCCTTGTATCACTAGCAGTCGAGTTGACAGGCATCTTATCCGCATGGCTGCAACAGCTCGTACAGCCACGTCTCGATCCCGGAGTCAACACATAGTGACGTTTGCAAGACAACAACCATCTGCACGAACAGTTCGACGACGTTTACAGCAGCATGCACTATCAGCTCGGAGACCATGGCTGCGGTTACCCTGCAATGGTGTACTCTACGACGAACCTAGGTGCACGAATGGCAAAACGTCATTTTTTCGGGTGAATTCAGGTTCTGTTTACAGCATCATGATGGTCGCATCCGTGTTTGGCGACATCGCTGTGAACGCACATTGGAAGCGTATGTTCGTCATCGCCATACTGGCGTATCACCAGGCGTGATGGTACGAGGTGCCATTGGTTACACGTCTCGGTCACCGCTTGTTCGCATTGATGGCACTTTGAACAGTGGACGTTACATTTCAGACGTGTTACGACCCGTGGCTCTACCCTTCATTCGATCCCTGCGAAACCCTACATTTCAGCAGGATAATGCACGATCGCATGTTGCAAGTCCTGTACGGACCTTTCTGGATACAGAAAATGTTCGACTGCTGCCCTGGCCAGCACATTCTCCAGATGTCTCACCAAGTGAAAACGTCTGGTCGATGGTGGCCGAGCAAGTGGCCTGTCACAATACGCCAGTCACTACTCTTGATGAACTGTGGTATCGTGTTGAAGCAGCATGTGCAGCTGTACCTGTACACGCCATCCAAGTCCTGTTTGACTCAATGCCCAGGCGTATCAAGTCCGTTATTACGGCCAGAGGTGGTTGTTCTGGGTACTGATTTCTCTGGATCTATGCACCCAAATTGGGTGAAAATGTAATCACATGTCAGTTCTAGTATAATATATTTGTCCAATGAATACCCGTTTATCATCTGCATTTCTTCTTGGAGTAGCAATTTTAATGGTCAGTAGTGTACATTCGTTTCCATAGATAAATGTAAAAGAAACGAGGAAATGTGTCCGATATGGAGCAGTTGTGTGTTTTATGGTCATACATATATGTTGTGTTATATTATCGCCAAAGCTGTGAGCATAGAAAACTGCCACCATTTGATATGGTGTTCCGTCAGAAAATTGTTTGATGCAGCTCTCCATACTGGTACACCCTGCACAAGCCTTATCATTTCTGTAAAATTGCTGCAACATAGACCTATTTGAGTTTGTCTCCTGTATTCAAGCCTTGACCTTTCTGCACCATTTTTACTCCCCTCCCTACACTTCCCTCAATAAATAATGTGTTCTTGATTCCTGAGGATGAGTCCTGTCAACTAACTCGTCCTTTTAGTCACCTTATGCCATAAATTCCGTTTCTCCACTTTTCGATTTATTATTTCTCTTTAGTTATTCAATTTATCCATCTGATTTTCAACATTAAGCTGCGACATCATATTTCAAAAGCTGATATTCCTTTCTTGTTTGCTCACGTTTCACTTTGGTACACGGTTACACGGCAAAAAATTACCTTCACGAAAGATTTTCAAACTGAAACATTTACGTTCGATGGCAACAAACGCCATCGGGAAATCTCCGGTTCTGTTTCTCCTCCATAAACTTTCTCTTTCCAGTACCTCCTTAGCTCCTTTCGGTGTTTGCTCGATGAACACATTCGGTGAAATCGTAGACCTGGTACAACCCGCCTTACTCCTCATTTACAGCTCCACTACCACATCTTTAATAACTGCAGCCTGATTTCTGTATAAGTTGTAGATATCGATTTGGTCCTGCATTTTATTCATTCAACCTTCAGCATTTCAAAGAGAGAATTTCAGTCAACATTATCAAAACCTTCCTTTAAATCTACAATTGCTGATGGTGTAGGTTTGCGTTTCTTCGTTCTACGTTTGAAGATATTTATTTATGTAACTTCATGTGTCCAGGATTTAGAGAACACAAAATTATAAAAATAATAAGAAACCTGCCAGGCACTCCTGATTTATGATTAAATGACCATAAGTCCCAGAGTTACAATATCTTGTTGCATATAGATCTTCTGTTGTGCTAGAACCGGGCAGGTTTCTGTAAACCGGGAGATGTTGTTCCAGCAGGTCACCGCACTCACTTCCTGAGGTTCGGCTTGCGTCGTGACACTCCAGTCTTCAGTCGCTTTAGTGCCTTCCATATCACATACAGCAGATGAAAGCCCGCAGCTGGTGCCACGTTGATGTTTTTCCCAACCCATTCGGTTAATAGATGTAGTCTTAGCCCTGTGTAGTGAGTTTCAAGTGCTGATGGTATTGTTGATGTTGTGTGCATGAAGCTTCTCCTTGACCTCAGTCTAGGTTTTTGTGGTTTACATCCAAAAACTTAGTATCTGGGATCGATTTCCCGCTTCTTTTTCTACTTCTCTGCCACCGTTCTTCTGTGATTGTTAGATGGCGCTCTACCCGTAATCTAACAAATTTTGGGGGAAGGAGGTCGTCGGGGGCAGCCATAATGCATTCAGCCTCATTAAAAGCCTGTTTTTCATGTCTGGAATTTCGTCAACTGCAACAGAGAAGGGTAGTGCCAGGACACATGTACGGCGCATATTGGCCATGAGGCCCAGGTACTATAAATACGTTTACGGATGATGTCGTTCTGAGCAAATACATTTACATTCGTCTCTTGGCAATGATCTTTGATTGGGAGACTACGATCAAAAATGGTTCAAATAGTTCTGAGCACTATGGGACTTAACATCTGAGGTCATCAGTCCCCTAGAACTTAAAACTACTTAAACCTAACCAATCTAAGGACATCACACACATCCATACCCGAGGCAGGATTTGAACCTGCGACACTAGCGGTCGCGCAGGTCCAGACTGAAGCGCCTAGACTACGATCCAATTTTAATCATAGGTATTTTGGGGTATCGTATTGACAAGACACATGCCCACGCAAGACATACTTTAATTTCCTCCCGGCCTCCCAGTTTCTCGAATGGAAGACACAGACCTGCGACTCACCAGGACTGGGATTTGCGTGGTAACAATCATAACATTGGCGAGATCTCCAAGGGCTGCTGTTAGCTTCATCTCCCCTTCCTCAAAGATTTTGCCTTAAGTTACATTTGCAGTTTCGTCTGCATAAAGAAATGCCCTTTTCCCAGGGTTCATTGGTTTGTCATTTGTGTAGACGTTGTACAGCAGGGGTGCCAGCATAATGACAGCATGGCTCTACAATGTGCCCTACTTGCTGCTATAACAGCTCATAGGTGTTTGTAATTCTTCGTTGCCTTCCTGTATCGGTTTTCTCAGACTTCGTTTCCGTTGTGGCTGTGGGATGACTTTCGAAATTTTGCGTCTAGGTCTGAGGCAGACCATTCTCCAAGGCTTTCCACCGGCCCTTCTTATTGTGAAGTGTCACAATAAATCGTTATCTTTCGCAGGAAACAGTGGACAAACTGTTTTAAAAGGTAGCCTTTGTGGTTCGATACGCCTTTCTAATCAACTTTACAGTGTCATATGCTGCTAATAGATCTAAGAATATTACTCTGGGAGCTTGGCGTCTAATCAGCCTTTCCAAGCCTTTATACAGTTGGCAAAGAAGTGAAACTGTTCGAAAATGTTTAGCATCCTTTGGTTCTTTTTTAGGCTTCAGAAATGCTACAACCCTGACCTTACGTCAGATCTTAGGATGCTGTAATTTGGAAATGCAGGTGTTAGTTAAGTTTAAGATCCGTTGAGTTGTTATTGACCAAAACATTTTAGTTTTCTCTGGTCTTGGATCATCTAAGCCTGCACCTTTAATATTATTCATAGATCGGAAAGTTACTTCAGTTCTTTCACGGTGGAAGGAGCATCAAGGTAACCTTATTCATCAGCATTTCTCTGAAAGTTCCAGTTCATAGTTCTGCTTTTATTTTCCCCATTCAGCAGAAGATGATGTGCAGTTTGATGCGTAGTTACATTAAATAGGCCTGCAGGAGCACTTGTTGATCACTGTTAAATACCTTCAGTGATTTACAAGCCTTATGACTGGTCTGTTTTGCGTCTAGTTGTGAAACTGTACAATACCATTTCTCTCTCCTGGTTGCCGATAAAGCGTTCAACAGCTCCTCTGTCTAAATTTTTGGTTCGGGGGGGTGTATCAGATTCAAATAAGTCTTCGTATTTCCTAACCAGAGATCTTGAACAGTTATCGAGCCCAGGGATTTAAGATGTTCTGCAGTCTATGGAAATATCTCTACAAGACTCGATTCTGACTAATTCGATACACTTCAGATAAATCATAGGGTCAGTATAACATAATGTGTGCCTAAATTTCTCTGGAAATCATCATGATCTTCCCAAAGGTCAGCTTTTAATTGCTGTTCCGTTCTTCTGTATGTAATTCATGGCAGTGTTTTGAAGCCATGACTTATTACACTGGTGGACTGTTTTGGAATTGCTATTATTACAATCTTCTTGAAGGGTGAGGATAGTTCACTTGTCTCAGATATCTTACTTAAAAGATGGTACAGTTTTACTGCCGTTGGACCTCCCTGCGATCTCATTAATTCTAAGGGAGAGACTTATACTCTAGCGGCCTTATATCGACTTAGGTCTTTCAGTTCTCTATCAAATTTTTCTCACGGCATTATGTGTGCCATTTCTTCTCATTAACACCTTATTTCAATTCCATTACACTGATATCAACTTCTTGTACCTTGTATATTTTCCATCCACGTTCCAACTTCCTTTCCTTTCCTTACTGCTGCCTTGCAAAATGATCTCTTCATATTCAAACAGTTCCTCCACTTTGTCCTAACGTTTCTTTAAGCTTCTTATGCGAGGCATCTATCTTTCCCATAGCCATGCGTGCTTCTGAAGCTATGCATTCGTTCTCCAGCCATACCACATTAGTCACTTCGCACTTTTTGTCACACCCATTCTTTAGATTATTGCACTCCCTTTTTGAATTTTCCTGCCGGCCGGTGTGGCCAGGCGGTTCTAGGCGCTTCAGTCTGAACCGTACGACCGCTACGGTCACAGGTTCGAATCCTGCCTCGGGCATGGATGTGTGTGATGTCCTTAGGTTAGTTAGGTTTAACTAGTTCTAAGTTCTAGGAGACTGATGACCTCAGAAGTTAAGTGCCATAGTGCTCAGAGCCATTTGAACCATTTTGCATTTTCCTTGATTGTGTGTTTTGTAGTTTCTTCTTTCGTAGATTTAACTCAATACCTCGTGCAATATTCGTAGATCTCTACTATGCCCTGTCTTTTTGCTTATTCGACAATCTGCTGATATCGCTATATCTTCTCTAAAGTTAACCACTCTTTGTTGTAGGCCTATTCATTTCCTCTGTTCTGTCATCAAGCTCAATTAGGAGCTCTTGACAACATGTCGTTCTTTCATTTCATCTAGGTCTCAATTCCTTTGTTTCCTACATTTATTCATTTCCTTTAGTTTTAATCTGTTGTTCACGACCAACAAAGTGGTGTCAAAGTATACACCTGTCTATGTAAATATTTTGAACGTTAAACTGAGGTTTCTAAGTCTCTGACTTAACGTTATATATCATTACGTAATCTATTTCCGTAACTCCCTGTCTCTTCCACGTATAAAGCCTGCTTTTAAGATTCTTAAACCAAGTGTTAGTACTGATTACATTGTGCATTGTAAAAAAAAATTAACAAACTGATTTACCTGTCGTTTATCTACCGTTTTGAACTAATTTTGCTTCTCTTCCTGTTACCACTATCGAATTCTAGCTACCCATCAGAATTAACTATTCATCTTCCTAAATAATGAAAATACTTTCTTTCATCTTATCATACAGCCTTGCATTCTATTCATCATCTGCAGAGCTAGTACAACTGCTGACGACAGAGAAACCCGCTGATGAGGTCACATATGGAGTAAATACTTTGATTTAAAAGGTACGGCGAATTGTGGACTCAGACGCTGTACATCACTACTGGTCTCAAAGTTGTATTGTTTTTAAACTGTTTTAACTCTGCGTTGTTATTTGCGAGAAAATGTCATTCCAAAACGAAAAATAACATTTTACTCCAGTTCATACAAAGATGATTTTGGTGAAAAGATTACTGTAACAAATAGCAGAGTTGAAATTACCGCAGTGCTCACTCCAAAGATCCTATTGTTTTTCTTGTAGTAGCGCTCAAGCTAAACTACGGCGTCAAATCAACGAATTCCACCAACCTTACACATGGACACACTTCATATACTTTCCTAACGAAACTTCTTCGAATCCCCCTGCAATACAGTTAAATCCGCTATGATATTTGCCCTTCACACCAGAGCTCTCCCTTCTCAGTCGAAGTGCCACTGCCACGTTCTCCTTAATACTATAGCTTTAACGACGCACTAATCTTCTACTATCTTTCCGTTTTCCTACCTAACACCTACCATCATCCACATGGCTACATCCAAACGGAACCCTATGTTTGCAGCCACACTCTACAACCCTACACTACTTCTATAGTTTCGCCCCCATAATTATTTTTACCAATAGTATATCCTTCAAGATTATGTGAAAGTGCAGTTCTTCTCTTTATGATTGTCGCCTGTCTGCAACATGTTTTAAATAAGATTTATTTAATTAGACCTTTCAGTCTTTGTGACCAAATGAAAAGCGAAAAAAGTCAACATATGTATTTTATAGAACCGCCAGCAATGAAATTCATTTTTTAATTTTAATAATATATGAATTGTTCATCCTCTAATTACATTGTTTCATAATTACGTGATATTTAAACCTTTTGGCTGAAGAGCGAGATATATGTTGCACTGAAAACCCACTACTCACCTCATTGCTGACGGAGATGAAACAACAATAAATTTTTTCATTATATTCTACTAGATTACGGCAGTCCTTTCACTGTATCTGTAATGGTTAGTCTTGTGATTTATATTTTAAATTGAGTAAATAGGGATATTATAAATTTCTCCCCATCTCTATATACTTTCAGCTGTTTTATTATTTGTATACGTGCTAGCAATTTAACTTCTTACCAGATGCAGCTATATGTGCTCATGAGTTGTTGGTTCCCATCATCCTGGTGGAGTAGATATTATTATGGTACCTATATGTTTTGAATAACATAACTGTTGAATGAATTACGTCACAATTAATATTTATTTTACCATGAGACATAGCTCACAAAATTTTGTACTGGTAATACACTGTGAACAGGACTGACAGTATTGTATACATGCAGTTATGGAATGAATCAACTTGTGTCACCTGACCATATTATGGCTATGAAATTGTGAGTAAGTTAGTTTTTCTTAAAATATCACGTTTGGATCTACAAACCTGAAGTAGCGTATCATCATCAACAATGCTGTTAGTAGGTTCATTCTGTAATGCACAATTGTTAACTAATTCCATTTTGCATACTGTTTTTGTATTATTATGTTCATATTTATAGTGCAATTGAATGTAAGTACTCATAACATTAAGACTGTTATGTAATTATTACACGTATACCTGTTTCGTTACAAAACTACTGAACTACAAGAAGGATCTATAAATTTAACGCTGCATAACATTATAGTTAGAGCACTAGTGGTTTTAGTTTTGTGTATGAATCTCTCTGTCACAAGTGATTTCTTATCACTTCGAACATAAGTCTTTGGGCATATGTTGTCACGTTTCTTTCTCTGGTTTAGTACTGTACATTGAGTACAAAATTGTTTTCCTGTTAGAACTTGCTTGCCCTATTATTTCAGTCTGTGTATATGCCTGATATTAGTAACTGATTTCATACTGTGTCAATATGGGTTCATGGATTATTTGAACTTGTGAATGTTACTATAGTTAAACGGTTAACGAGTACAATTCTTTTCTGGTATTTTTAATCATGAGTGATGAATTTCACGTCATTTAATGCAATGCTTTCAATATTTATCCGTTTTTTTTAAAAAAATGTATCATTCTTTAAAGGCACTTAAAAAATGTGAAAAAGCTTTTAAGTTTTCCAGAAAACGTGTACCAGTTTGTGGACCCATACTTGAATGTTTTAATAGTGGAACAGTGTTCCATAGTCTCAGGACCTGTCAAACTGTGTTCTTGCTGAGGAACAGTGTTCCATAGTCTCAGGGTCTATCAGACTGTGTTCTTTCAGACTCCTATAATGCCTCTAGTTGTGATATTCTGTTTCCGTTTAAGTCATCTCGCAGTTGAATTTTGAATGAATGGATCTGTAATGATTCATTAGATGCTTGAAGAGATATAGTTACAATAATGCTATAAATATTGTCACTTCTTAACCACACTCAAGTCCAAATCCGAAAGCAGGGTAGTCATTAAAGTACAACACTTAACACTGAAACCATCTTTATTACGCAGACATATGCACACTATGAACAGAACTTACCTAATGGAACGAGGGTGCTGCTATTTATACAAACATCGTATTTCCTACATTTCATGCGCATTCCAGAATATAGATAATGTGCCGAGCTTCGGCAGTTAGGAAAGCTTTGGTGACAACGTAGTGGCTGTGGTTGTCAGTGCAGTTATCCATCTTTTCTCATTTGTCAACTTCGGGAACTTCCGCATCAGATCGACACCAGTACAGTGGAATGACAGTGCTGCAAGAGGAGCTAGTACCAGATGCCCAAGACGTAATTACGGTCCGTTCTCCTATCTCTGTAATTTTTTTTTGCAGTCTCTCACATAGTGTCTAAGATATTAGTTAAGACCTGACTGGTGACAGCTGCATCTGTTTCTGCCTATAGTCTACACGAATCGCAGGATTATTCACACACTGACGTTTGTTGTCCCAATACATCGTCTTCGCTATAAACACTCAATAAACTAAACACTGTTCGAAGAGACCTCGGAAGGTCCAAAACTACTGACCGACTGATGTGTCATTTTCAGCTGATAGAGATCATTTTATGCGAATACGGAGGGGCATGTGATCAGCACACTGCTCTCCTATCTGTTGTTCGTTTTCGTGACTGGAGCCGCTACTTCTCAATCAAGTAGCTCCCGGGTTGGCCTTAAAAAGGCTGAGTGCACACCACTTGCTAAGAGTGCTTAGCAGATCACGTAGGTCACCCATCCAAGTGTTAGCCAAGCCCAACAGCGCTGAACTTAGGTGATCTGACGGAAAGTGGTGTTACCACTGCGGGAAGGCAATTGCCATTAAGTCTTCAGTACTTCTTAATAAACCTCAACGTATCAACCAAAAATTGTCTCTCAGAGGGACTGGTACATTGTATTGGACTATATGAGCTCCCCAATATCACTGGCTTACTTCCTGGGTCACAGTCGCTTTCAGCTATTAATCTTTGCATTTGGTATATCTACGATATTTCATACAACTATCCGCCTGCTTAACTGGATGGTAAAGTGCTTGTCTGCCATGCAGCGGTCCCAGGTTAGATTCCCAGCCGGGTTGGGGATTTTCTCCGCTCCTGAACTGGGTGTTTTGTCCTCCTCATCACTAGCACGCGAGTCGCCCACTGTGGTTTCGACTTAAAAAAGACTCGCACTTGGTGGCCGAACTTCCTCAGATGGGGCCTCCGGGCCAACAATGCCGAAAGATCATTTTTATTCATAAAACTTAATTGTAACCAATAATTAGGACAGTTATCGTAGTAGATTTTCTGCTGTCATGCATGCTGTACTCGTAGACTCTGGAGCCGTATAGCGAGGATGTGACGTCAAAAGAGCATCTTGCGTTCATGGGGAATCTCAGCATATTGCTGCTGTGAGTCAATTAGAGAATGATGGAAGGCAATAATCTTAACCATAAGATACTCTTGCGTCAATGATCTACAGTTCAATTTGTCAGTGCTGTGTCACTGTTTACAGCTATCTTTGTAGGAAATAAAGTAAGCAGCATGAGGGTGGAGCAGAAATGGAAAGGAAAAGATGCAACTCCATACGTGCCTTAGGCGCACTGTGGAAGTCAAATCACATACTTGTCTACACTAGTGTATATCCATGGGGAACTATTAATCTATAACTCACATGAAAAAAATAAATGACATCTACACTCGTTCTACATTTAGACTAACTTATTATTCACTGACACCCACGGCGTTCTTCATTTGAACCTCACAAATTCCCTGCACCGCCTTTAGAAATGCTCTTTCCTTCGACTTACACAACACACTACACAGTATGATTTAGTGGATGTGGCGGTTTGGCCCAAAAGGTTACATTGTATACACCCAACCCATGGTATCACATAAGGTTACATTGTATACACCCAACCCATGGTATCACATAAGGTTACATTGTATACACCCAACCCATGGTATCACACATCTACGAGTATATGGCCCCACTTGTGCTCTACAGTTGTTAACAGAATGGCAAGTTTCTGTGTGACACCAACACAGGATCAGGCGGACGTAATGGCGTACATCCACTGAGCCACACCTCCAGTGGCTCTGTACTACGAGCGCCACCTGCTGCTGCGATACAGCAGCAGCCACTCAACCTACGTGCCCTCGGAGCCACTTCGTCATGTGATCGGAGCCACTTCGTCGTGTGACACTAGGCAGACGCCATGTAGTTGCGGCTCTAACACCGTTGTTCATGCTTCTCTTTAATTCTGTATCGCTGTAGTGCGTACAGCGCAAAATGCCAAATTAGAATACAGTATCCAATTTCTCTAAAGCAGGACCGAATAATGTAATTTATTTTAATACTGTGTTCTATCTTCGTAGTTCGTAAAGTTTGCACATGTGGGCACATTGTATGTTTCTAAGTGAAAAAATATAATGTCTGTTACCGTATCTACATGTGTCTTCTAAGTAATTTTGAGTTCCAAGTAACCATTTCTCTTCCCCTTGACGTATGTATAAATCAGGTTAAAATGTATATGTATTAATGTCCTCGCCAGTGATGCGAGTGGATGTGAATTTGTTAGGTTATATGTGTCTATAGTCGTTTGACGTCAGAGAACGTCCCAATGATATGTTGGTTCGTGTGAACAGTATATGTTGTGTTTGTATTGGAGCATGAGTCGTACGTGTTGAGGCGGCGAACAGGGCTGTTTTTCTAGGGGCGGATAACAAGGGTGAGTGATGATTATGGAATACGTGCTGCATTGCGGAACATTCAGATGTTCACCAATCTGCAACAGTCCAGTCTCCAGTGACAGAATGTAATAAAACGTGGCGTATACTTCTTAAATTTGTTTTGTTTCTTTAATATCCTACAGGAGAGCAGAGACTCGATGGATGAGGATCAGTAAGAGAGTTAAACACAGAGAGAAATCGGGGTGTATTATAATAGCGAGGCGTAGGTAATGTATGTGAAAGTTACGCGAATCCAGGCAGATAATGTCATGTGGATATCATGGTAATGTAACAATCATCTGAGTTCTCCTTTGCATACTGCAAGTATAGTTGATATGTAACTTGATGTATAGATAAAATGAGATAGAATCTTGTCTGGTGTGTGACATTTTGTCTCCTTCAAAGAACTGGAACGTATAAAGATAATAAAGGTAATAGTCAAAAGGAAAGGTAATCTACAACCTGAATACTAAAGGATGGGGCTCATTCGACAGTGGAAACTACAGTTTGCATACAAGTATTGTTTTTTTTTTTGTTTAACTAATCGATAGGTGTCGTGAATGTTTTATGAAATAAACTGTGATGTGAGGTATTTACATACCCCAGACTCTTATCGAATTTTCTGTACAGGTATTTGAGCATAAATATAAAGTAATGAATACAGGCCGTTCCCATTGCTACTTAGTCTATTGCCGTCAAAACAGTTTTGCAAAATCAAAACATAACAATGGCCTTTTTAAAAATTAATACCTCCTTAGTTCACCAGCTTCTAATTGGGAAGTATCTGTTGGTTACCGAAAAACATTTAAAACAAAACTTTGGAAATTAAGAGCAGTACAGTTATATGCATTAAGATCCAAAGTATCAAATGAAACAAAGATTAATGAATTAATGAGGTAATGTTCAATTGAATGTAATTCGAAAAACCGTGAACTTGAGCAAATTTTCATTATATTCACACACTTGAAACGGATTGAGTGCCTACAGGATGCACAAGTAAGTCGTTTGAAGTTTTGTACATACCACTTAAGTCTTCTTATCCGATGATCGAGGACGAGTGCTTTACATTCCGCGGGAACGTGAATCCAGTGGGCACTAGAATATACAGCTTTCTTCCACGATCTACTTACGATGAACATAGTTTCAAACGCGCTGCACAGCTTGGTACACGTTGTTGTATCGACGCTGGAGGACAGCGAAGAGTGTTGAGGTTCGATTCCACCTGATCAGAAATGCACCCGTAAGGTGCGAGAGATTTCTGTGTCTTTCATTATTCATGAATCCTAGCAGCCATAGACTACACTGGGCGGAAATGTAGTCATTAGCATTCCCATTTCATACTACCTGCTAACACGTCTAGATTCAGCTGCTGTTGACACATAAATAATTGCCACAGCAATTAGTATTATGTTAACATGTTCGGCATATTTTAACTCGCTGATGTTCAACAAGATAATAATCTGGAACAGGTCTTCGCATATGCCAAAGTATTCTTTGTACGAATGAAAGTAATTATAACTGTATGTTCAGTTCACACAAGTTCATACAGAAACTTAATCACAATTTCACAGTCCGTCTATTCACTAATGAAATATCACAAAAAATTTAGTTGCAGTTCTCTCAAGTGAATCTAAATTTGCCACAGAAGGAAGTGCAGTATCAGGTCTGCCAATGACGTTAATACTGATGTAATGTTGTTCTCTACACCGCCCTCAGTCACCAGCAGATATTTCTGCACACCGTATTTGCAGTCGCTACAGTGTTACAACGCTGTTGACGTCTAAGGCTAAGTTTGTTTTGGAACGACGCAAGCGTAAATTACAGAGTAAAGAGCTGACCACGTTTGATGTTATCATCATTCCACATACCTAAGTACTGCTGTTATCCTCGAGTGCATATTGCAGTTTTGGTTCTCACGAACTCCGTTACAAGGTGTTAATGTATTCAGTCGTAACACGTATCAGAGAAACCATCGGTTTCAGGACCAATGTTTATTGGCCTTATCTGCTTGTTTCATTGTCCTCTACTTGCTCCTTGTAATAGTGAAACAGCCTATATACACAGGGTATCCTATTTATCTTGACGAACCATTATAACTTTCTGTCCAGAAATAGAATTAGAACTATATGAAGCCAGTGTTCCATAGTTATCAGGGTCACATTAACCAGTGCGACTGACTGTCTTGTGTCTTCGTTTGTTACGAAGATATGCACAGCAGTAAGACTATTTTAAGTAACACTACATTTTTTTGTTCGTTAATCCATATACTCTACTCAAAACGTGTTCAGAAACTTATCACAGAGTATCATTTATGTAGACATGACGTTATTGAAAATGTAACACAAAACTATCTTTGACTCTCCTGTATCAGCAGTGCAGATATCTGGGCTAACGTAAATTATCCACTAGCTGTAACGCACAGCGAGGAAATAGAAACACAAGGAAAATGCACACTGGTCATTCAGTGAGCTAGTTTCGTTGCAGGTCTGTGTGAAAACAACACTACTTATACACCAATGAAGAGATGCTAGACATGCTACTCATCTATGGAGAATGTGAGATTGAATGACAGTAATTGCAATAACATTCCCTCATTTTCGGTAAGTGTGCGCTTAGTACAGTGGTGTACAACTTGTAAACATGTTTTGTAGAGTACAGACGCTATTCATTAAGACTACACCTTCTTTACTTTAATTTTATTTCAGGTAGAACCAGTTGTGGTCCTTTGATGCAGAACGGAATGGAGGGTGTGTATCGGAGGCTCAGACCCTTCTGCGCCCGTGTAAGCTACAGATTCCTTAAGTTACGCAATAGGGCGGGCGGTTTGTTGGTTCTGTGGAATAGTTCAGGAGTGCACTACACACAGGAAGCAACTACGTGGGTAGCAGAGGGTGTATGGAGGGGACTGGGCGGCTTTTGGCTTACAGCGTCTTCGGTCACTGCAAAAGGGCGACAATGTAAACGGGTGTAGGGGAAACAAAGGAGGGTAGACTAGCAGCAATTGGTATTGCACTTGTAAGCTGTTGCAGCTGTGTTCGAAAAGAACCAGAGCTCTAAGCATTGGTAGAAAACACTGAAACTCGAATCGTTACACGTACGGCAAGTTGGCAAAAGCCGGACCTAACCATGTTCACAAGGGATAGATAAAATACATTTGATGGTGGAGTGCCTGAAGTAGTCTATCTTGTAACGAAATTGAAGCAGATAATTCCTGTGAGTATTGCTAGAGGTTACACTCAACAACCGGCACAAATTAATAATTGCTTCCTTTTACCAACCTCTCGACTCAGATGATATAGCTGCTGAAACGTTCAAAGAAAACTCGAGTCTCATTTTGTATAGGTAAATCAGTCATACAATTGTAGTTGGTTGTAAGTTGAGTCTGCCCTTGATACATTCTTGAAAATAGGTGTAAAACGTCGTTACAAATAGTACTGAATGCGTCCCTAGAAAATTATTTTGAACATTTAGTTCAAGAGCCAATTCGAAGTGTAAATGGCTGCGGAAACATGCTTGACCTCTTAGCAACAAATAATCCCGAAAAAATAGGAAGCATCATGGTGGATGCAGGTATCAGTGGCCACAATGTTGTTTTAGCTAGTCCCAGTAACGTAACATCCAATCTCACCACAAATAAAAGCAAAAGACATCAATTTAAAAAAAAAAAACAGACAAAAATTTACTCGACATCTTCCTAAGAGAGAGTCTCCAATCCCTCAATTTGGATGTGCAGTCGTAGATCAGACCTGGTTTCCATTCAAGTATAAACTATCGACAGCATTTGAGAGATATGTACCAAATAAAATTAATTAAAGAAGGTTGTGATCCATCTTGGTACAAAAAGGTCAGAATGCTGTTGCTGAAGCAACGACACCAGTATTCCAAATTTAAAAGAACACAACATCCCCAAGACGGGCGAAGTGTTACAGAAGTTCGAAATTTAGTGCGAATTTCAATGTGAGATGCTTTAAATACTTTCCACAATCCAACTCTCTCTCGAAATCTGGCCGAAAACCCGAAGAGATTCTGGTCGCGTCTGAATTACACCAGTGGCAATATTTTCACTGTACGATAAAATTGGTATGTTACTGAGACAGTACCATTAAATCAGAATTATTAAACACTGTTTTCATCAAAGAAAAAGAAGTACCTGTTACATAATTCGAATCAAGAACAACTGCTAACATGAGTAAGTTAGAAGTAGAAATCCTCGGTGTGGCGTAGCAGCTTAAATCATTTACTAATAGCAAAGCTTCCAGTCGAGATTGCATACCAGACAGGTTCCTTTCAGAGGATGCTGATACAATAGCTCCACACTTCACGATCACATAAAACCGCTTGCTAGTCGAAAGATCCGTACCTAAAATTGGAAAGTTGGGCAAGTCACACCAATACTCAAGAAGGGGAAGAGGAGTATTGCACTGCATTACGGACCCATATTGCTAACGTCGTTTAGAAGTAGGAATTTAGGTTCGGGACATGGGTTAAAATTCAAGGTGGAAAAATATCAGTCATCAGACTCACCTCAGTGAGTTAGGATCTCTTGAATGGAATGAACAGTCAGAGCACAAAAGTCGTTTGAGGGTAAACAAAGCAAATACGAACGAACTGAGGAGTAGCGGAAATGAGATGGGCGATGAATATGTAACCAAAGCTGGGATCCACGAAATAAACAACATGAAGTTTTTTCTCCTTCTTCAAAAAGCATAGAGGACATAAAATTCAGAATACCACTTGCGCAGAGTGCATTCCTTGCCGATAGAAGTCTACTAATAACAAACATCAGTTCTCAATTAAGGAAGAAATTTCTGTTAATGTGTGTAAGTGAGACATGGACTGTGTGGAAACCGAAAAGGAAGAGATTCGAATTGTTTGAGGTGTGGTGATATAGGAGAATGTAAAGAATGTGGAGGAGAGGTCAAACACGAAATTCTTCACAGACCCGACAAGGAAGGAGCACATGCAGAACAGTGACAACAAGAAGGGGCAGTACGGTAGAACATGTTTTAAGCCATCAGGGAAAAACTTCATCGTACTGGAGGGAGCTACAGAGAGTAAAACTTTAGGGGATGACAGATATTGATGTATATCAAACAAACAATTAAGAATATAGGGTGCAAGCGCTACTCTTGGATAAAGAGATTGTCCAAGGAAAGGAATTCGTGTGTGGCACTTGAAACCAGTAAAAAGATCCACTCAAGGAGAGTATATTTCCTTACTCTGTGACCAAGGTTTCCCTATACTGTTTCCAAGAAATATTAGAATCTACTAGGTTTGATGAAAAATGGTAGTGGCCCCTTATTCAGTACTTTAGCATGCAATTTGCAGAAATAATTAATTACGCCTGTGTCCCTGAAATAGAAACACTTATTGCTTTTATTTTTCTTAAAAGACTGAGCATATAGTAAATTCCCTTCAGTAGCATGTGGCCATCAACTATTAAAAATTTGTAGTTTATTGACAGAAGCATCTGAATTTATTGATACATGCATCTGAAAAGTATTACATTAGTTCCATATTTATGTTGTCTGCTACAGATATGTCTCTGTTCTTCGATTACGTAATTACTTCTGGCAGGTAGCTTCAAGACAGTTCGTTGTTGGAGTCGTTACCAGATATTTCTTTTCAGAGGTCTTCCATAACATTCTTTAGAGAGAATCTATTTATTCTGATTCTAAAATAGCCGCCTCTATGTTACCAGAGTCACAGAATTTATACTGTGTTGCATGGCAGTACCACGACGATATACAGAAACTTTCATTCAGACATCAGCTTAAATTATGTTGGAAATGGCATAAGCGGCTTGCAGTTCCAGACGTTCTACTTATAGAGGCTTCGACGTTTTGGCATGGTCTGCAGCACCTACAAAAGAACAGAAAACGTATGTCGTACAAACATGAATTGTTTCATAATTGAAACAAAATGAATACGAAATCAACTACTTATATTTAAGACAAAATGTGTTCCTCATGGATGTTCTTATATTGCACTTATGTTCCAATAACCTATAGCAAAATGTTGTTGCTAAATAGGGCTACATGAAATAATACAAATGTACATAAATTAACGTGAGGACTCAACTCACATTATGAAGCTTGAAACATTCCGTTGATCAATTTATATACACTCCAGATCCAGTAGTGCGAAAGGATATAAATTAGGATGAAAGCCCTTCTAATTTAGAGTAGTTAGAAATCTACTGGGGATCGATATGTATAAACGCTGAATGGTTGCCAATGCTGCCTCACATAGGAGCTGTTTCAATTCCTTATAGGTTGATGGAGATGAATAGTGTTTTTATTTTTCAGAATCCCCTACATTGACTCTTGTGATTATATTATGGCGGCCGCCTAAGACATTAACATATTCATCAGATTAAGCTTATGCATTTTCTGTGGTTTTTGAGATCGTACTAACTCGAGGAAAACGATATTCCATGTCGATACATCAAACACGCTCTTCATAGTGCCTGTAGCATTCCTTGGAAATTATCACCAAAAACTCTTTCACAGCTTTTAGTTGTACTCATTTATTCCAGTATGGCCAAGCAACAACAGGGAATGATAATAAAACTACCCAGACCATTATACCATTTTCTTATATGAATTAAAATATTACGGTGTCACTGGCAGTGGTCCAAAATGGCTCGAGGCTTATCCAACAAACAGCAAACAGAGTGTGTCGATGTGAAATACCTGTGGAGTAAGCAATCAGTCTTCGTTTGGTCAGGAGTTAATTACAGTTGGTGTTCCATCTTGGGTCCGTTGTTTTTTCTTGTGTACATAAATTTTCTCTCGTCTGTTGCACTGCCTGATTCTAATTTTGTTTTGTTTGCAGGTGATACAAACACTGAAATCAATAGCAAGTCCAGTACAGATTTAGAAATGGCTGCTAATCAAGGCTTCACTGACATTAGTAAGTGGATTATAGCCCGTTCACTGTCATTAATCTTTGAATAGACCCTCTATACACAGTTGAAAACCTGGAAGGGATTTCCTTCCAGCATATGTATAATATGTGAAGACATGTAGATGTAAGAGCTTGACAGTACTGAATTTAAGGAATTACAATTCGATAATTAATTCGGTTGGGAAGGGCATATCACAGAATGCAGAAGCGCCTACACAAGCCTGTATTTGCAATGAGAATGATGTTAGATGTAGCTGTTATAAATATAAAGCCTGGCATACTTTCTTTCTTCGGGTTATGTGTCAAACCAAGGAAAAGATTTTAGAGGGCAAAAGCGTCCCTTAATTCTCATTTGTGGAGTAAATTCAAGAACATCATGTAGAAACGTCTTCAAAAACTGGGTATTCTAACCACTGCTTCTCAGTATATGTATTCCTTAATATGTCTCTATTTCCAGCCAATAGTCCAATATGTACTACCAATACTAGGCATAATAACTATCTACATACTGACCTAAAATCATTTACTTTGGTACAAAAGGACTCCAGTACTCAGGAATACAAATTCTCTTTAAGTCGCCAATTACAATTAGAAACTTCAAATAAACCACCCTTTAAACAGTTTTCGAAAAACTTTGTAGCTGGCAACTCTTTCCACTCTATGGATGAATATCTTAACAAGGACTGTTAGTGTAGCCTAATAATAAATGTCTTTTAGATTTCAGTTTTGACAGTACTTGGCCACAACAGTCAATAATAGGTGTTTTGTGTTTATTAAAAGTGCATAACTGTTTCATTCCGACAGTGTATTAATTCTGAAAATATGTGCGGTTCCAGTTTGCTGTAATGAACTGAGTATTGTATTCAAATATTCTACGTTTTTTTTTTTTTGTTATACTTTCTGACATGTTGCCCACCGACGAGAACCATCTCATTTTTGGGTCTGTGGAACGAAATGTAAAGCAAAACCACTCCTGCTGTTTACATATCCTTTAGATTTTCCTCGAATTAGACCATGCGACCCACTGTTAAAAAAGAGATATGACAACGTATCATGACTGATATTATTTCTTTAACTCAGGCGTTAAACAATCGATTACTGCACATACGCATGTGAGGGAGTCCACGATTTCTCGCCATTTTAGTTTCAATTCTCAAACACTTCTTTACTCTTGCAAATGGATATTTTGTAAGAATCAGAGAAATGCCCCAAAAGATCTAACAATTCAAATAATATTACAATAATAAACAATATTTTTGGAAGAAAATTCAATTAGTTTTAGGCATTATGGAAGTACAAATAGCTACAAAACTCCCGTGATACTTAAAACATGGCCGGCCGGAGTGGCCGTGCGGTTCTGGGCGCTACAGTCTGGAGCCGAGCGACCGCTACGGTCGCAGGTTCGAATCCTGACTCGGGCATGGATGTGTGTGATATCCTTAGGTTAGTTAGGTTTAATTAGTTCTAAGTCGGCGACTGATGACTTCAGAAGTTAAGTCGCATAGTGCTCAGAGCCATTTTTTGAACTTAAAACAGGTAAGCAGTGAGTTACCTCATTTCTAACACAGATGCTAGAATAACTTAATTTCGGCAATCAATGTTTAGATAAACTAAAGATGACTCATAAATGGCATTCGATTAAGCATTAATAACAGGAATATGTACCATGCAATAAAAATCACATTTTTACTGGTAGAGGTGCAACTGTCCTCAGACTGCAATTGTTAGACAGAAGGGTGATTTACTAGTTATAATCTTAATGGAGTGTTTGCCTTCTTCTGTGAGGATAATCTGTCGACTCACGGAACCCTGCGCCCCAGACCGTTCGATATTTAGTCCTATAATTATGTCTGTAGACAGCGAGTCACATTCTGTGATGTACAGGAAACATAATTTTATTATAAATTGTGACTACTGCGCATTAGCCACAAAGCAAACACAAACTATGGACGCATAAGTGCGGAAAATCAGCTGCAAAACAATCTCTGAAATTTATGGTGAAAATATCAACCGTCTTTTCTTTTGCAGAGCGGTACTAGTTTCGGTCATATACCATCTTCAAGCTTAGTAGTTATAACATTCCTGCTAAGAATGAAAATGGGGTGTTACCGAAACTAGTAGCACCGTGTAAAAAAGGGCAGCTGAAGGTTTTCATCATGAATTTCAACAAACACACATTGTACGATAGGCATATTTTAACTCTAACGCACTTGGAATACCCGATAAACAACGGGTGAACTCCTCATTACAGCCATAACATCACAATGTCTGCAGAAGTGACCCATAAGCGAACAAATTTTAGTAGTATAATAATATTAGTGCATATACTAATTATAACAGGGCTGTAGCCGACAACTATAATATCAATCGAAAACGAAATACCCTAAATGAAAACGATATATCCTAATATTATTACACCAAAGAAAATGAAGGTACGTTGCTTGTAAGTTTACATGAGGACAGAGAAGATGAGCCTAAAAATGGGAGTACCACTGAACGACATAATTACATCCTCTGTGAACACTGACAGGGATTCTGAAAACAACGAACATGGGAAACACAATCTCGGCCGCTGTGGCCGAGCGGTTCTAGGCACTTCAGTCCGGAATCGCGCTGCTGCTACGGTCGCCGGTTCGAATCATGCCTCGGGCGTGGATGTGTGTGATGTCCTTAGATTAGTTAGGTTTAAGTAGTTCTAAGTCTAGGGGACTGATGACCTCAGGTGTTAAGTTCCATAGTGGTTAAAGCTATTTGAACCATTTGGGAAACCCAATCCTCGCGTTACACAAACCGTATCTTAATTACCATGGATAAAGGTAATTGGCTTTATCTAGTGCACATAGGTTTCAGAAAATCTTTTGTTTCGGTGCCACTATAAAATATGTTCACGCGGGGTACTTAACAATTCTGGTGACTAGATTGAAAATTTAGTACAAGGGCAGAAGGCAACACGTTGAACTCAATGCAGTCAACAGATGCAGGAATACTATCAGGTGTTCCCAAGGAAATGTAACCGTACCGTTACTAGCCAAGCCTCACGTTAAATAGTTAGCAGGGAGTATCAGTGGCGGACACACACATTTCACAGATTTTAGCAGAGATTTATCTGACATAATTCATGAAGACATCAGACAAAATCTTGCAGATTAGCTGCGTGGTATGTGTACTGGTACTTTCCTCTCAACGTAGGTAACTGCGAAGTTGTTTGCTTCTTGGAATATAAGAATATAGTAGCCGTTGGCTGGATCATAATTGGTTGTAGACTGAATACATGGACTCACTAACGCTTTGGAATATGAAATGGAAGGATCACGCAAGCTCATTTACGCTTAAAACAAAAAGCAGACTTCGACATATTGGAAGAATACTGGGTAATTGAAGTTTTCTTTGAAACCAGTCGCTTGAAAATCTATTGCGTTACCTCTATTTGAATATTGTTCCAACGTAAGCCTCTGTATAAGATTGTAACAACGAAAGTCATAAAATGTATATGAAGGAAGGCGCGAATAGTCACAGGGTTATATCGTTACCTCTGGAGTGTGGGTACAGAAAAACCTTGCTGTCGAAGACAGAAGCTGTATATCCCCCAAGAAACTGTTTATAGATCTTCAAAACTAGTTGCAGGCTTACATTTGCAAACATTCTTCAGCCCTTTACGAGCCAGTCGTCCTAAATGCAATGAAATTAAAAAATAATAGCGTAAGAGTGAAGTAAATAAAAAATGCCCTATAACTGTAGATGCTAGCTGTATCCTCCTACCGCGCTTTGTCCTCCTACGGCGCTCTTATCAGGTTGCTCATTCAGTATAACTTCTAGGTATCATCCTCAGGCAGCCATGGTAGAAGGAAGATATTCTGGTGGACTTGTGGTTGCTCATACCTTTGAAGACACTGCTCACGGCTTCGTCGTGCCTCTTATATGTTTTGTTGCGGCCACATGTAGTAAGCATTGCTTCACGCAGTGGAGAATGGCCAAAAAGAGGTACGCTGGTGACCGAGGCGTTGAGAAGTAAGCACGCACAGATAGCCTTGCTGACAGCAGCAGCCTACCAACAGACTGACGCAAGGACGCACACAGAACGAGTGCCGAGCAAAGCCTGGAGAGTGCTGAGTAAGGGGAAGTGAGGCCAGCACACTAAGTTACGCTGCAATATACTGTGAGAGTAATTACAAAAAGCTACCACCGAAGGAAAAAAACCTCCTCCTGCCGGATATAAATAGTGGAGCGCCGGCAGCAACAGAGAGAAGTCATTAGGAGTCAGTTCGGATATGAGGACGAATGGGGTCCGTGTCCGAATGCTCAATCTCCGTAGGTGACAGAAGTCTGTTCCAGCTCGTAGTAGTCATCCGTTTGCCGCCAGATGTCATCTTGAGCTCTGGAGGTCGACCCCAGTTCGGTCCGCACCATGGCTGACTAACTGCAGTGAGAACTTCCAGCAAGACCGGCCGCAGTGCACTCTTGGTCACAGGCACCGCTGGGGACTGACGCCCCGACTTCACGGCAACACGGCCCCACGGCATGTGGTCCGTCCATAATGGGACCTCGCAGACATTGCTGCTGATGGGTTCCCAGCCGCCGGTGCAGCAGGCATCGGCAGCTGACCTCACAGCGACGAGGCTCCATGGGCGTGCCTGTACTGGGGCGCTGAGCGGCGACGAATTCATCTCAACCACAGGGCATCCTGGCTTCAGCGGAGCACTGGTGGCCTGAGGATCCCAAGTGCGATCAGCGGCGTGCGTTGCGTGCATTGTCGGAGAATCTACACAGCAGCAGCCAGGTGGAGGGTTCCGTAGGGCTGGGCAGCGACAGAGAAGTTGTAAGGGAAGTTCAATAGGTAATTGTAAAACTCCGTGCCGTCTCAGACTTTGGCGTAGTCACTGTGTGTGCTGCTAACAAGTGGTGCAGAAGTCGTAACAAGTGGTGTCAGGTGCACCCACGGCACGACTTTGACTAGCACCATGCGGAGCAACCGAGAAACACCGAATAGGGTGAGTCCAGCAACTGCCTTCTCTCTATGTTTTCTGTGTAGCTAGACATATCGAGGGTAACGTTAAGGGATGTGAGAGTGTCATTTGAAAGACCTGGCAGCCCTGTAGACTTATCGCTGTTTCGTGGGAATGATAGTCACGTTAATTTAGTACTATCTAAATGTGTAGTGGGTAGATTAACAGGTCACGTCGCTCCTTGCGAAAAAATTGTACCAAGCACTTGTGATGTGTGTGGCTTCTATGGTCATGTAACGGGGCAATGTGGTAAGTCTAGATGGCTTGCCATTAGATGTGCTACGAATTAACTTGCTTCTGGGTGATACAATTTTATTTTTGCGAGGTGAGGTATGCCGTACGGAAAATGCCAGAGAGCCGCGAGGGATTAGCTGAGCGGTCTAAGGCGCTGCAGTCATGGACTGTGCAGCTGGTCCTGGCAGAGGTTCGAGTCCTCCCTCCGACATGGGTGTTTGTGTTTGTCCTTAGGACCATTTAGGTTAAGTAGTGTGCAAGATTAGGGACTGATGACCTTAGCAGTTGAGTCCCATACGATTTCACACACATTTGAACAAAATGCCAGAGACACATGGAACCAGGTCAAGTGACGCCGTAGTCGCATTGACAGAACAAATTAAGAAACTTACTGAAGAAAAGCAGCACATTCAGATGATAGAGAAACAATTGTTGCAAAATACTGAATCACCCTCGGGAAACTATAGTGTAGAATGCAAGGGTACTGTCTTTTCCAGTGTGGCAGATTGTTCAACAGCTAATTTAACCTTCCTTCTTCGGTAAAACATCAGAGGATGTGAATGTTTTCATTGGTGTACGACTAGACTGTGTGGCTGGTCGGATGAAATGTGTTTGCAAATGGTGAGGTTACGGTTAGTAGGTGACACGAAGACTTATGTGACATACCAAGAAGGGTTAAAGGATGCTACTACATTCACAGAGTTGGCTGAGGGATTATTGCAAACGTTTAGGAAACAAAACAGTGCCAGCTATTTTAAATAAAAATTGAGGAGGATGATGCAAGAAACGGGTGAAACGGTAGAAGAATTTTCAGAATTAGGAGAACGAATTCGCACATGTATGAGTTAACGCCAGATGGGAGTGCAAATGAAGTTTTATTGAAAGAAGCAGAGAATAGAGCTTTAGACGCATTTTTGCGAGGGGTCTCGCCGGATTTTTCACGCCGGATACGGATGGAAAATCCAAGTGACTTAGCAACAGCATTGCGCGTAGCTACACATTTTCAGGAAGTAGATAGCGCCACTGGAAGTCGCAATGACAAGAAATTTTTTTCGTCTTACAAAGAGTGTTACCGTTGTGGGAAGCAAGGTCATTTTAAGGGACAATGTCGGGAACTGCAGTGTTTCAGCTGTCAGAAAATAGGGCATAAGGCACGGCAGTGTAAAGCCAAGAAAGAGGTTAATGATACAGTAGGTAAAAAACTGTTAAACGAAAAAGGGAGTGTTCCTGCTGTCGGGAGGCATTCCCAGTAAAAAGAGGTACTCAGAGAGTGCACGAAGAGGTGGATTGTAATTTGATGGTTTGGATAAAAGATGTGGCGAAGAGTTTTCGTGGATACTGGAGCGCATGTATCAGTTGTCAGTGTGGATCTCGTGGGCAAGAAAGGATTGGAAGCTCCAAGATACAGATTGCGTGCAGTAGGTGATAAAAAATTTGATGCTCTAAGGTCAGCACAGCTCAAGTTTAAGATAGGGAGCAAATGGAGGTGTTGACAACTGTGGGACAGGGATTTTCAGCGATACTTGGGTTGGACTTTCTGATTAAACATCACGCCAAAATTGACCTATCGCAACATACGCTGGAACTCGATGGGAACTTGTTCTCAATGGTTACAGCCGTGCACCGGTAGCTAAGGTGATACCAACTAAACTACGTACAAGTGTATTAAAGGTGATTTCGTGTGACGAAGTACAGACAGGTACAGGGAAGTTGATCTGGGTACCGGTGGATGTCGATGTGCCACAGCAGGGGTTATTCTTGGTAGAGCCACTACCAAGTCATGAGGTTTTAGACGAAAAGCATTGCTTTATTCGTAGGAGTGTATCACGGGTAACGGACATAAAAATGGTTCAAATGGCTCTGAGCACTATGGGAGTTAACATCTAAGGTCATCAGTCCCCTAGAACTTAGAACTACTTAAACCTAACTAACCTAAGGACATCACACACATCCATACCCGAGGCAGGATTTGAACCTGCGACCATGGCAGTCGCGCGGTTCCGGACTGAAGCGCCTAGAACCTCTCGGCCACCCCGGCCGGCTAACGGACATAAATGGGCAGTTTATGGTTCCGGTGAGTTTAGATCGGGCAGGATGATGTCGATCTGCCGAAGGGATTAGTAATAGCCACAGTAGAGTTAATGGATGAAGAGGACATCGACAGTTCGAGGCTAGACTATGATGTAAAAGCGAGCCGTCAGCACGTCTGCACTTCGTGACAAGGTAAATCATTTGAGAGGAAATGATCGTTCGGGTATGGAAGCATTATTACCAAAGTATAAAGCATTGTTTGAAGCATGGGGTACGTTACCTGCTACACCGATAACACAGCATCGTATTCCGACAGGGAATCACGCTCTGGTGTATGGTAAGCCATACAGACTGCCGAAACAATTACAACCAGTAGTAGAGCAATTAACAGAGCAACAACTGAAAGATGGGATAATCCATCAAAGTAGTAGTCCTTGGTCTAGTAGCGTGGTCCTAGTTCCAAGGAAGACACTGGACAGGACGAAAAAATTTCAATTTTTTACAATTACAGACATTTGAATGAATGGACAGTGGCAGACGTATATCCGATTCCCAATATCACAGAAACGTTAGACAACCTAGGGCAGTGTAAGTTTTTCTCCACTATGGATCTGCGAAGCGGTTATCACAAGATTGAAGTATGTCCGGAGGACAGGCCAAAAACAGCATTACGACGCATTGTGGTCACTTTGAGTATAAAAGAATGCCGTTTGGACTAAAAAACGCTCCAGCAACATTTCAGAGGTTGCTGGATGGAGTCCTTCGCGGGTTGAAACCGAAAAAATGCATGGTGTATCTGGATGACATTATAGTTTTTTCAAGAGATATAGAGCAGCATGTGGAACAGTTAGAGGAGATGTTTAAAGGATTAGAGGCAGCACGGCAAACATTAAGTTTGGACAAATGCCATTTTGCGCAAGCACAAGTAAATTATCTCGGGCATGTTATCAGTCAGGACAGGGTACGGACAGATCCTCCTCTCACTTCTGCAGTACGAGATTTTCCGGTTCCGCAAATGGTTAAATAACTGCAGTCGTATATTGGTCTTGCGAGCTATTGTCGCAAATTCGTACAGGGGTTCGCAGAAATAGCGAGGCCACTTACTAAGTTGCTAAGAAAAGGTGTTACCTTCTAGTCGACGTCAGAGTGCGAGAAAGCATTTCAAGAGATGAAACAGATACTGACATCAGATCCAGTTTTGAAGTTTCCAGACTTTTTGAAGGAGTTTATACTACAATGTGATGCGCCTAATCACGCTCTTGGGGTTGTACTTGGGCAAGAAATTGATGGCAAAGAGCATCCGATTGCGTTCGCGTCTCGTCAACTTAACAAGGCAGAACAATATTACTCCACGACAGAGAAGAAATTGTTAGCGGTAATATAAGGGATTTCGTACTTTCAATGTTATCTGTACGGTAGAAGGTTTAAGGTTGTGACGCATCATTCAGCTCTGAAATGGTTATTAGGTCTTAAAGACCCAGCGAGGAGGCTAGTGAAATGGGCGCTGAAACTCAGTGAGTTCGAGCATGAGGTGATACACAAGACAGGTGTGAAACATGCCAATGCTGACGCATTGAGCAGGAAAGTGGCAGTGTTACAAGTAACAGGGGTGACTGAAGATGAGTGGAAAAGGGCACAAGCTGTGAATAGTGATTGTCAATTGTTCAGAAAGCAACCGCAGTTCCTAGTACAGGACTGGTTACTTTGCAGGTCGACGAATTGCGACCCGCGCGTCGTCGTACCAGCAGTGTTAAGACCTGAAGTTTTGCAACAGGCGCCTGACCATTTTCTTTCAGGACATGGCGGGTGAGAAGCTATGGATAGGCGGATAGCGGAGAAGTTTTGGTGGAGGACACGACGTCAAGACGTGGACGAGTACGTCAGGAATTGTGTGCCATGTGCACAGCATGCGGACTTGAGCCATCAAAAGATTCAGCTTCAAAGACTACCAGAGACAGACAGACCTTTCCAACAAATCGGAATTGATGAATTAGGCCCATTTAATAGGAGTGCAGCAGGGTATAACTATGTGTTAAAAGTGATTGATCACTTTTCTAGGTATTTAGTCATGGTCGCATTACCAGATCAGAAAACAAGTACGGTGGCACAAGCTTTAGTTAATAATTGGTTACTCGGGTATGGGATACCTCAGTCCTTAATCTCGGATCAAGGTACTTATTTCACGTCTGATCTGATGAAGCAACTGTGTAAGTTACTGAAGGTAAAGAAACTACAGACTAGTATGTTCCATCTGCAAGCAAACAGACGAACAGGGAGAGTGCATCGCACGATCACTAAGATGTTGAGTCACTATGTAAATAGTCAACACACCGACTGGGATGTGTACATGCAATTCGTAACCAGTGCATATAATAGTAAGGTACATACGTCAACAGAATTGTCGCCGTACGAAGTGGTGTACGGTTGGAAGATGCCATCACCTTTTGACATGCTTCGTCCAAGGTTGGGAGTGGAGGGCGAGTATGTAAGGCAATTTGCGAAAACCATTAAGGAAGTATGGCAGAGAGTTAGACGAGCTAACACGAAAGCGTTGGAACGACTGGAACGGATGGGAGGTACAACGAGGAAGTTGCTACAGTACAGCTAATCCGTATGTTCCAAAAGGGAGAACCAAGAAGTTCACAAACAAGTTCGAGGGACCATACCAGGTAGTGGAAATGACATCACCTGTCAATGTAAAATTACAATTGCCTACCAAGACAACGGTGGTTCAAGTTAGTAGAGTTAAGCCGTTGCAGGGGGTAGTAGATCCGTGTATATGTACTCCTACTGGCAGAAAGCGTAAAGAAGCGCCAGAGTCAGACAGTAAACTGGGTATATAGAATAAGTTGCGTTCGAGGGATATGTAGTTAGCAGTAATTATCATGTGTGTATTATTTTTGTGCACAGACTAGGGTTATTTTATTGGTATTAAGGGGTAGTGATGGGAGTTTTTTCCTTCCCTCTCCATTCTGTAGGTGACACAGGATGGGGTACAAGTGGATAGTATGGGGCATCGTCCCCTGGCAGCTGACACAAGCTGGCCAGGTACAGGATATGCCGTTGCGAAGTGGGGTGTTGTTCGGGAAACCACCGGATGTGGTCCTCACAAGTCACGAGTGGACGCTTCGGCTGACACTCAATATCCTGCAGGTAAGGAACGAGATGCGACAGCTACAGGAGGTAGTATCTAGTGTGTAAACGGTTGCATCTAAGAACGGAATATTACGGGACGTGCAAGAAGAGTATCAGGCTTTGGATAGTTCATGTAAGGAAATAAGTGAACAACTGCGCCGAGTCGTGAGCATGATTCCAGGGAGGAGAAAGAGAGCAAAGAGGGGTTGGTTGAATGCATGTGGGAAGTTGCTGAAAACAATTTTTGGAACATTGGATAGAGACGATACTGAGGGTTTGAACAATTCTTTAATAGTTATTCGCGACAGGTAGGAAAACATAGGAAAGTTAGTGGATATACATACAACAGAGATATTGGGATTAGGTACAGAGTTGAATGTGACATGTGTGGTGCGTGGGATGGCTACAGGATTACGGGCATATATAGAACAAACATAGGAATTGTTCAATACAGATATGGAACAGGTACAAACGCGATTGGATATAGTGGAAAGGAAGGTGGAAATTGCTAAATTGCTCCAGGAACTGGTTAACGGCATTGGTGATGCACGAGTGAGGATGGATGAATTGCTAGAGGCAGTACATCACGCATTGCACGGGCAGGTGAGTGTGACGTTGATATCACCAGAAAAATTCAGACAGAGTCTGAAGCAGGCAGAGGGAGAGTTTACAGAGAGGGTAGAGCATGTAGTGGCGATAACTGATGTGAGTATGTCACTTTTTTATCATATGTCTAGGACTAATGTAACAACGGATCTAGTTAAGATGTATATAGAGATTAGATTTCCAGTAACTAGTGTGGGGAGAGAGTATCACTGTTACACAGTGCATCCTTATCTGGTCAGATGGGAGTGCATGGGGAAGTTCGTACAGTTCAGGACACAGGAGGGTTTATTAATTTCTAAGGAGGGGGATACTCATGCTACTATGTCAAGTTTAGAGTTGAGTAGATGTATAACGGAGTCAGTTTCCATTTGTCCATCATGGGTTGTTTTCACGGGCAAGGGGTCGTGTGAGATCCAGTTATTTAGGGCAAAAGCAGAAGCTTCAGAGTGTCATAGAATAATAGTGAAGCCTACACCACATTTTCAGAAAGTTGGGAGGCGTTGGTTGTATTCAGTACTCGTTGCGGAGAGGATATCAGCCAAGTGTTATGACAATGGGAATTGGACAGTAACCACGGAGATGGAATTACAGGACAGAGGTTTGCTAATCAACGGGACATATTGTGAAATAGTAGGGGATAGTTTCAGCTTACCAGCTAAAGTCACGGGAGTCAACAAGGTTACAGATACTCGCCTGACGTTGTACTGGCCAGATGCGTCATTCAGCATCATTCCAGGAGAAAATTTGATGTATATTAACAACACCTAGGATGCTACACTATTGCAAACGATATATAAACTAGTAGATTCGGACAAAGGTCAAATTTCAATGCAGCAATTATTAATGCATGTGGAGGAGTACGATACCAGGCAGATACGTAGCACAGTGACCATTGGTATTTCAACCAGTACTATTACCATGTTGCTTGTATTTATAGGTATGGTATATGTCTTATTAAAACGGAGGATTCAGCTTGTTAACGCAAGACCGCTCCATGAGATTCCTGTAGAATGGATCACCAGTAGGGCATGAGTCAGGGCAACCTGGATGTATATAGGGAAGAAGTAGAATATAGGATAGAACTAATGTATAGGGTAAATTTGGAGACGATTTTAATTTTTAGGAGGCAGCAGTGTTGCGGCCGCATGTAGTAAGCGTTGCTTCACGCAGTGGAGAATGGCAAAACAGAGCCACACCGGCGACCAAGGCGTTGCGAAGTAAGCACGCACAGATAGCCTTGCTGACAGCAGCAGTCTACCAACAGACTGACACAAGGGCGCACACAGACTGAGCGCCGAGCGAAGCCTGGAGAGTGGTGAGTAAGGGGAAGTGTGGCCAGCATGCTAAGCTATGTCGCAATATACTGAGGGAGTAATAACAAAAAACTACCACCGAGGGTAAAAAACGTCCTCCTGCTGGATCAAAATAGTGGAGCGCAGGCAGCAACAGAGAGAAGCAATTAGGAGGCAGTTCGGATATAAGGACGGACGTGGTCTGTGTCCGAATGCTCGATCTTCGTAGGTGACCGAAGTCTGTTACAGCTCATAGTAGTCATCCGTTCGTTGCCAGATGTCAACTTGAGCTCTGGAGGTCGGCCCGAGTTCGCTCGGCACCATGGCTGACTAACTACAGCGAGAACTTCCAGCAGGACCGGCCGAGTGTAGTCTTGGTCACAGGCGCCCCCAGGGACTGACGCCCCGACTTCACGGCAACCCGGCCCCACGGTGCGTGGTCCATCCATGATGGGACCTCGTGGACATCGCGACTGATTGCTTCCCAGCTACCGGCGCAGTAGGCGTCGGCAGCTGACCTCACGGCGACGCAGCTCCGTGGGCGTGCCCGTACTGGGGCGCCAAGCGGCGACGGGTTCATCTCAACCACAGGGCATCCTGGCTTCAGCGGAGCACTGGTGGCCTGAGGTTCCCGAGTGCGATCAGCGGCGCGCGTTGCGCGCATTGTCGGAAAATCTACAAAGCAGCAGCAAGGCGGAGGGATCTACAGGGCTGGGCAGCAACGACGAGGGAGAAATTGTAAAGAAAGTTCAATAAATAATTGTAAAACTCCAGTCCGTCTCAGTCTTTGACGCAGCCACTGTGTCTGCTTCTAACAAGTGGTGCAGAAGTCGTAACAGTTTGCTGCCTTCTCTGTTGCATCCTTATTTCTTGTTATCATCTCTTTGTTGAGGAACAGCGTCATGTGCACTTCGAGCGTGAATGGTTAGAAGTTATGCACCACTAGCCGTAATTAGCGAAATTGACAGTCTGCAGGCCCCAGAATTAGGCTCCGTCCTACGACGCCTAGCAGTACTTCTTAGACGAAATCCTCCAGTGTACATAGCCTGTGGGATACAGATTTCGCTACATCATCTTTAACTGTATGTATTTCGTCTAATAGAGCAGCGACCGTTTTACCAGCTGATCTCGATGCAATTTACAAAGAGACAAATGTGCTAAGTGTTCTAGTATTCAGTGTAGGATCAGACTGCCTACATAAATTTTGAAGCAGAAAATGTTTCCGTTTCCAGCGTGAATGGCGGATCCATCTATGATGTAACTGATCATTAGCTAGTGTTTTACGAGCATTCATGGGTGGGATTGAGTGGATGTTCTTGTGGCTAAGATATAAGATTAGGACTTTCTGTATTTGAAATAGTCTAACGACTTTCGTACTGTTTTGTTTCAGAGTGAGCCTGGGCCACTGTTACAGATCGACTTATTTCAGCTCAAATAGCGCCAAAAATTTAGAACTTCAGACCTTTTATCTTCAAAGTCTTGGAAATTCTAAAGGTGTCCAGGACTGCACGTTAAGATATTGGAAAATTACGAATGGAGCTGTATGAACATATGGGTTACGCTTCTCCAATGTGTTCTACACTTCATGTTCTTCCTTGTGTAGTAGGGTAGTGCGTACGTTAGTAGTGTTTTCCAAACATGTAACAAACACAAAAGGTACACATAACAGAGATTATATAAATGTGTGGTGTCTGTTATTTCAGACATGTTGAAAAGAACAGACACCACTCATTCATGTAATCGATTCGCCTCGATGGACAATGAGTACACAACCTTTAGTGCGGATGCACATTTACGTTCCACCTCTGGCGGGAATCTAATACTATCGAGCATGTAGGATGTGGACGGGGATTGTGGATAGGTCGTTGTGGAACATTTCGAGACAGTCCGCGCATCTGCGATAAACAAGATGTCCGGATGGTGCTGTGGTAAACGTAACTACCTTGTAAGCAAGAGATATCGGGTTGGAGTCCCAGTCCAGTACACATTTTCATTCGTCGCTGGTGACTCCGCACAAAGCCTCCATGCAGCTGATAACGTTAGTTCCTTCCCTTTATTTTCCTTTCCCCTCTCTCCCTACAATTTACATAATACATAGCAGAGAATTTAACCATCAACAGTATAGTTTTCCTTCACTATTTACAACAGTTTGCCAACAGTATGGTAATTCTTCGATTGCGAGAATGTAGAACTCATGTGGTTTTGAGGCGAAGAACTTGACACATGTTCTGAAGGTGTTTTCATCGGGAGAGGAAGTTCCTGGAGAGTTCTCGATAGCTGAAAACATGAAAATTTGAGTGTGCAGTCAGATCGAGAAGTTGGGTGCGGAATGACTTTCCAGCCCAAATCCTGTATGGTGTCTTTTGTCAGTCTAGCAGAATGAGGGTCGGCGTTATCGTGGAGTACAATCACTTCATGCACTCTTCTGGTCGTTGCTTTTGAATTCTGTCTGCAAGACGTCTCACTTGTTGACAATAAATGCCAGCAGGGATGGTTACACCTTAGGGAAGCAATTCGTAGCATACCACACCGTTTCTATTCCACCATATGCATAACGTTATCTTCTGGTGATGTGTGCAGGTGGTAGTAAGAGGAGTTGCTGCATCGTTTGGGCTCAACCATTACTTTCTTTTGCTTATGTTAGCACGCTATTGTTAAGTAATGTCGTTTTATTTACTTCTTTGAGACAATTTTTGAAGAAAGTGGTTCACTCCCAGTGCCACCATATCATCTAGATACAAATCCTATGGAGCTGGTCTGGTCTCCTGCAACAATTAAGATCCGTACGTGTAATAGTGAAGCACCTCGCTCTAGAGTCTTAGAAGAGCGGCTCATGCTTTTGCTGCTAATAAATAAATGCCCTGTGCTACCCAGCGTGGTGCATGGCTTTCAATTTGACCCCACTTTGGTTAATCGGTAGTCAATTTTGTTACTTTTATGGGCAACGAACTCCTCACTTTGAGTGACTAATCTAGCATGCCCCACGTTCTCAGAATATCTGAGGCGGTCAACGGTGATCGATATTGTTGCCTGATCACCACAAGAGAAAAGAAACGCAAACCACGAGACTACAAAGGCTGTGTGCTTATGCCTGTGTCGGAAGACGAAAACTCACATGTGACGTGAAACAAGTACTGTATAAGAGGACACTTAGGGAAGAAATCCTTTGGCAAACAAGGAAACTGATATAACAAAATCTGTAGGTAAGCATTCGATCAATGAGTCGTTATTACCGCTAGCAACTCAAACAGCAGACGACTAAAAGGGCGGAAATAAATGATGAAGATATACGGATGTACTTACTACACCTGAACCACACAGGCACCGTAGGTAACCCGAAACCTGCAGACCAGCTAGACTCTTGCCATCAGTTTGGAAACTAGCTGAGCGGATTACATATCTTCTAATGGGCAAAACATTCAATAACAGGTTAGTTGTAACATATAATCAGTTCCGATGTAGCCCAAACCACTCAGCTCCACTGCATTTCTTGTGGCTAGGCGAAGTAGTCACAGGTGGCTGGAATGGTAATAACTCCTAAAATTCTAGACATTCTTATACCTGGACGTTGCTAAAACTGTATGATGCCTTTTAAATTAGATGGCATTTAGCCAGTAACAGTGCCCTTATTAAAGATGCTCTCTTTACAAGCGAATAAGCCAAAAGCAAATAATAATATTAAGCAATCTGACTATCCACAGGAATTTATCATAGAATCGCTTACGTAACACAACGAAAGGTCTCTTGGCATCTGAAGTGATCTGCTACTGATTATGATGACCTCGTAGTGCAATACTGTTGCTGAACATAATGATGAGACTACAAAAAAGCTACTGCCGTGAATCTGTCTTTGCGAACATACGTTTCTTAATCTAAAAATAATTTACTAATGCATAGAATGGCCGATTCCTGAATATTCTCTTCTAGTAAAAATGGTGACTACCGAAACGTTAATTGAATATGCAACAGATATATTTAGCTTAGTTACCTCTACATCGACGTACGTGCAAGGCCTTAAATTTTCTATCATCTATTACCTCACAACACTGTGCTTTATTCAGATGGATATATGAATAAAATGCTTATGAAATAAAGGCATAAGATTAGCGTTAACTTTGGGTTATTACTGTGCTTCAAGCATATGTAACTTTATACGGACCACATCGGTAAAAATTACACGGAACACGTTCTGTCTTTAACACACCCATACAAAGGTTAGTTCTTCAGTGTACATTTAAAAAAACATGTGAGGCATATATCCCGATTAGTGAGTGAACTACTAGCTTGCTAGAACCGGTCAAGAATCAGAGAGACCATGTAATCAGAATGGAGTATCACCACATTGATTGTAATCGGAAGTGTCACTCTACTACTCATCTGAAAACATTGTCTAAGCAACCACACTGCTCCTATAGATCCCGCCGAGTTGTAAAATAAAGAAACAAATTAACTTGTATTTTGTAATATAAAAATTATGTACAGTTCTCTCCGCGACGGCATGAGTGCAAGCTATAAAGCGATTCCCGTTACCGCTCTCCATATTTGTCAGTGTAACACAATAAAGCCTCAATCCAAAGGACACCATGTCACTTACGAGAAAAACACAACATTACTATAGAGCAGCCCAAACAGAACCGATTGAAAGAGGAGGCTTGTTTTGCTTCCAATGTTGAAAGCCATGTGTGGCGACGACGCCCTTGCTAGATGTTGGCCGAAGTCAATCTCACTAGAAAGATTTCAGGCAGATACATTCGTGCAGCCGAAACAGGCATGAAGCTACGGTAGTCGGTAAACATCCCACAGACATAATAGCCCAAACGGCCTATTACAATGGACACTTTCCAAACGTTTCGAGAGAGTGGCATAATGGTTTATTAGACAAGATAACAAATTATAATTTCCGTGATATACTAAAAGATTAAATCCTTCTGATCTTATAGATCATAATCAGTGGTGATAATGCATCTGATGTGTACCCTGAAGGTCCTGTGTACTACAGGGTCCTTTTTGGGACCGACGATGTTTAATAAATGTTTATCTGAATGCCTAAAACATTCACGATTAATCTGATCCATTAAAAAGATAGCACAACACCACCTAACATTTACCGACCCATTTCACTAGTCCCAATTATTTTTAAAATAACACAGCACCAACAGATGTACCAGCAGACGAAGCAAATAACATAATATGTCCTGCACAGTATGGCTGTAGAGCTACCCTCACTACTGTCAAATCAGTTGACAGGATCATACAAAAGTATATGAGTGCACTAAGAGTAAATCAGTAAGTCGTGTGATACTACAGGAATTAAGGAAAGACTTTGATACAGTGTCCCACACTATCCTAATAAGAAAATTACAGTACTATGGAATAGGGGAGAAAGCCCCCCCTCTTATTGTGGTCATAATGAAGCACTGGAAAACAATTAGTGTGTGTGTGTGAATGACCAAAAATCATATCCATTACATGTTAAAAAAGAGTGTCATAGGGCTTCGCTCTTGGCCCTTTTCTATTCATTATATATACAACTGAGCTGCCTTCCATATTGACACTATACTGTACACCGATAACACCACATTAACTGTTCATAATGTCAGCATATATGAGTTACAACTGAATGCTGCAATAACAATAGACAGCTGTAACACCTAATTTGAGGCTAATGGACTACATATAATTAGTAGCAAAACAGAAAACTTTGTATTTATTGTAAATGCCATCAAGAATGACAGTAAATCAATGAAACTTCTTGGATTCCATATTAGTCAAAATCTAAGCTATGATACATATACAGTTAAGTTATGCTCCAGACTCCCACTTGTGATTTATCTGCTGTATACGCTCAGAGACTGTGTGACACTCTGCAGCTGCAAGTGTACTATTTCTTTTTTAATTCTCATCTAACATATGGGATTTTGCTCTGGAGAAACTCACATGGATTTAACCTGTGTTTAAATGGTTAGAAAAAAGGCCATCAGATGCCTTTTGGGAATCACACAATGAGGACCTTGTAGACACTGTTTCAAGGAAATGCATATTATGATAGTACTTCTCATAAACTAAAGAAAATGTCAATAATTTTGAATCTAAGATGTCAATACACCATCATAACACTAGACATAAATATGAAATTGACAAGCCACATGCTAGACTAGCAAAGGTTCACAAGAGCTATAAATATCTTGCCATCACATATTTCCACAAACTACCATAAAATGTTCACTTGATGCATAGTAAGCGGGTGGGTTAAGCGAACTAGGACTTAATTTCCTGAGCAAATCCAAACCAGCCACAAAATTAATACAAAAACAAAATAATTTATTCTCACATGATGAACAGCAGATCGTGAAATTCACTATCATAATTTATAAGTTTCTCTATCCATTTATAGCTTAGTTTAATATTACCTTCTGCAAAAATCTGTAAATCCCAACCATTAATTAATTTATTACATTTCCTTGGTAAAATAATTTAAATTTACAATCGAATTCTATGCAAATTTTTTCTCCATATCTAGTTTTTAGATATTCGCAGCCCATAATGTAATACAGTTCATTTACCTATAGCTCACTAATCGTTTTTAAAAAAAATTAGAATTGCTTACATTATTAAGCTTTTTCAGTAGAGCATCCATTTATACAGAATGAAAGACGATAAAATTAAAAATTCTGACTCAAAACTCTATGCTGAGGATCATATGCTAAATTTTTCTTACCATACTTGATTGGCAATTGTATCTTTCAGAATTTTATCATTAAAAGTAACAATTAATTTCATTGTTTTTTCTGTGTGGCTAAAACATTCATTCTCATAGACATATTTATGACAAAAATATGATAATTTTCAGTCAGATTTAATGGGCTTGCGTTGAAATAACCATTCAATTGAGTGATTCTCTTCAACTCTAGGAGAACATCATGTGCTTTCAGATGATTATTTGGTGGACCTAGATTCCATATTTCTCGAGGAAAAATTTAATATCGTCTGTTCATTATATAGGTCTTCTGTAATTTAACGTGTTCGAGTAAAGAAAAATCAATTAACTGATTATGTTTTCTTTTAGTCTGAAGCACAACAAAAGTAGAATAAGGCACATCAAATTCTGAAGAATTATAATAATTATTAATATCTAGTTCAAAATACCTTTATCCATCTAATCTGGCTATTTCAACTGTTTGTGATCAAAGAAAGAAGTCGGAAATATAGGTTGACACTTACATAGATGATAACAGCAATCAGCCACTTTATGCAATGATATTTATTTGCTTCAATAGGGGCATTACCACCAACCTGTCGGTTCAAAACTGGTAATGGAGCTACTTCAATAAATAAATAGCATTTTAAAAAGTGGCTGGTTACTGTTACCGTCTATGTAAGAGTCAACCTATATTTTGTACACAATCACAGGCTCAGAATGTCAGTTTTCGACAAAATAGGAGAAATTGGAATTTATGGATTTTTTACTCTTTCTTCCCCTAGCTATAGTGACTACTGTGGTTCATATTTTACGGATGCATCACGAATTTCCATCGATTCTACTACAATTTTTCCTACCTTAGGAACAGTATCTTCACTTTCAAGTCAAGTGTCATTATAATCAGGCCATCTAAGAATTGCATCTCCAGGACTTTGTCTCCAATTAAAAATTACTGTTAAATCTCTTTCCCAAATAACTTCTTTATAATCCTTATAAAAACCACCAAACAATGGAAAAAGTATTTCAATTTTCTTACTTTTTATTTAACCATTATTGAAGATAAGTCCTTCCATGGTTAATTCACGAGCTATTGTTGAAATTAATTGCACAAGGACAGATGAAGGAATGAATAGATAATCCATTCTAGACAAAATATTGCTTCCTTTACTTATAGTGATAACCTTGAACAACTTTGCACATTGTTATAAATTTATTTTTCATTGGATTTTCGATCATGTAAGGAATAACCTGTACCATCAGCTCCAATAGTACTGCAGCTAATCTACAACTGATATATGATTAGGATGAACCCAATCATCTCCAACATTTATATTAATTCCATGTTCTTGTTGTGGAAATTAAGATTATTTTTAGTGTTCCCATTCACAGCGAATATGTAAAACTGATAACTCTCGATTTTGTTCATGGATTAATAAAGAAAAATTTTAGTAAGCCATTAAAACAACTCTTACACAAGCACTGTTAAGGTAAATCCACTTCTCAGTCTCATCAGTTGCAATAATTTCTAAATCTTGAGTAGTATCAAAATTGGGAATAAATACAGATAATGTGTTCATAAATTATTGGTCCACCAAATGCAGTGTTAGGCTCAAATGAAGCAATAGTATTAGTTTCTTAGAGAAGATGATCAGTACGTTTTACAACGTTGCAACAGCTACATTTAAGTTAATAATAATTAATTCGAATACAATAATTTTAGAAACATCTTTACTATCAGTCTGTTCATTAGCTTTAGTAGTTTGTTCACCAGATCGAACCATACTTTCAAAACTATCTTTCATAACCATATATATTTGTACATAGCTCTCAATTGTTGGTTTGTTTAAAATTTCATCAGCTTTAATGTGACTGTTTGGCTTTTTCAAATAATTTTTTTAAATTTTTTACATTATAATGACCTACAGAAATCTCTACCATTTCTTCATTGCAATATAGCTCATTATTTTTGATCTAATATTTTGAGTTAGAAAAACTGAATAGAACATTTCAAGTGCATCCTTGTACAGGTGCATTCAATCTTTCTTTGACAACAGATGATATATCACTTTGTTGAAATAATCTACTGCAACAGCTGAAGCAGTCTTGATTGTATTCCATGAACTACTAAACTATTACTAAATAAATGAAAACTGATTTGGAACCAAAAGTAAGAATTCCAGAGAAGAAATCAAAAGTAAGCATGGTAAACTTTTACCAAATTCTACTCACTGTGTAATCATAGGACCAAATAAACATGAAAGAATGACATTAATGAATCATAGTTTTATTTCAGCTCCAGGATGGTTGAATGGGAAAAAATTAATTATTTGTATATTTGCTCCAAATGTTTAGATCAACAGATGTACTTAGAATTTATAGATAGGTGTAAAAAAATTGAAAATAAGCATAATGAAGAAATTGCTACTTTTATTGGAAATTATGGTAAAATTTCTCCATTCAGATGAATGTCTAAATAATTCAGTGAGTAGTATTTGATGACTTCATTCTTGAAAATCAGGATACAGTTAGAGAATACTTTGGTAGAGGAAGACATAAAATAATACCGAAACAATTATTTAGAGATCATCTTAATTTCTAAAATATTTTCATTCAAGATGACACAAATTTGAAACATATTTATCACAAGATTACTGGAGGTGATTTAAAATTTGACGATTTCAACGAAATGTGTAGTAAATGTTGGAAATATCAGTCTGGATTTCGTACAATACACATGACTAGGAAACCAAACAATGGCAAGTTCAGAGATAAAATAAAAACATTCTTAAAATAATTATTCCTTTTGTTTTTTCATCTCAGGCATTGTTGAAAAAGCCACATGAAATAGAAGAGTAAAAGAACAGTTAAAAGTAGGACTTAAAAAATGCAAGTAAGGACCAAGGTCAGAATCTGAAAAACCATAAAAAGATCAAACTATTATTGATGGAGTTGAACAAGTTAATCAAACAATTGAAGGATTAGGTGACAATGTGTTAAAAGTAACTGATGAAAACAGAAATGTCGAAAAGCACAGGGTTCCTTATAATTAAAAATTTTTAGAAGAATTTAACGATATTCCAACAGAAGATAAACAATATGATAGAGATGAAAGAGATTGTACACTAAGTGAAATTGAAACATAAGGTTTATTAAGAAAATATGATGAAGAGAGGAAAAGAATAGCTCCATAAGAAGGACAAGTGATTAGAAAAGTAAATATAAGTGAAAGAATGTTAGAATATATTAATCACAGTGAAAATAAAAGTTTTTTATGATGATCTGTTGGCACATTTAAATTGGTTGGCAAATTACCAGTTTTATTTGATGGAGATATATTAACAGTTGGTGATATAACATATGAAGGTATAGATGGATTAATGAATCTTGTAACTGAAAAACAGATTACTATGTGTGACATTAACCCAAATAACATAAAATGAAGTAAAGGCAACAAATATAAATGTTTGTTAAAAGAGCTTATTGATCTTAATATTTAAAAAAAAATTGCCATCAGATTTAGATTAAAGTGTTGGTGAAGGTTTAGTTAAAAAATATACAGAAAAACAAACAGAATATGTTTGGATGGATAATATCTTTCAATTAACTGATAGATTAGCCATAATTCATGGAGAAGAATTAGCTGGAAATAAAAATTCTCAACGCAAGAAAGTTGGAATAACTCAAATGTTAGGAGAAACTCAGAGATTTCATAATCAACAATTGAAAAGGATTTCTGTATTTTATTATATTTTCAAATAACCATCCTCACACATTTTGTAAACGGGAATTAAATGGAAAAGTACTAGTAAATTAGGCTTTAAATGATTTATTAGTGTCAGGGATGCATTTACGAGGATATTAGGACTGTGGACCATATTCTAAGCTATCAGAAAGACTAGCACTAGTAATCCAGGAGTAAACAAATTAGGCAAAGCTTGTAAAGAAACATGATATTGCTTTTAGGGATAATAAAGACTTAGAAAGAAGACATGAAGCAAATAAATAACTTCAATTCGCAGCAAAAGGAAGAATGCACATAAGTAATGCTACGACAGGTGAAAAATTAGCTGCAACTGCAGTATAATAATACTGGAATAATGTATAGAAAACGGAAATTATGAATTGGCTTAGTTATGGGAAAAAACTGTCGGAGAGTATAAAAATATCAATCGATATAAATTTGTTATCTACATAGATGAACAACTTTACAATTGATTATACTTTGCTACATAGAGACAAAATTAAACAAAAAGGAATTAAAATTCAAACCAATAATGTTCAACTACATAGTACTGAACAATTTTTAACTGATGCACAAAAACAAAGTAGAGATAAGGAAACTGGTTGAAATTTACTCATAACATTAGCCATACCCTTTGTAAAAAAATAATTCAGCATCTTATGTAAACGAAAGAAACAAAACATTTTCCATTATTTTTCGCAGCTTCACCATATTGAACTGCCATTGGGTCACTAGCCAAACATACTGCAGCTATTGTAAATGCAGTAATTAACAAGAAAAAAGATTGAGAGTAACAAAAAAGGCATAATCTAGAAATTGAAAGCAAAGGTATTGGAGTAGTAAAAATTTTGAAGAAATCATTAAAAAATGCAATAAACATATACTAATTTGGAACAGAAAAATTATTTAAACACTTAATAATTACCCAATAATCTGTTAAAATCTGAATGTGGAATACTTAATTTAGATGCATCTGCTTATGTTGGGTGTCACTGGATTTGTTATTATAAGATGGAAGATATAAAATTTGTGTTTCATTTATTTGGAGGTAATACACTAAAACAACTAATTAAGTGTTTGGGGAAAAAATATCTATACTGTAATGATGAGAGAATGGAAAAATGAACTTAGATGACTAAGAGGAAAAACTGATTCAAAAAGAAATGTTTTAATCAAAAACTGTCAGGAAAATTTTTTAAACACATTAAAAGTTATATTGATTTATGAAGCAGGACATTGGTTGACTTAAAGACCAAGAAGCTGTTGTGATGCAGGTACGAAACAATACTATGAAAAATTATGTAATACAAAACCTGAATACACAAGTTTTTCAACACAACTCAGGAACTATGTCACCACAACACATTTTAATGACAATATTTTACAGGTTCATATTGGTAACTGTAGCTCTACAACACAGGTAGGAAACAACTACTCTACAAACAAGGAACAAGATTATGTATTTTTCAGATTACATTTCAAAGGCAGATTTAACACCATACTGAAGCCAGATAAGTAATCTAAGAAAAAGAATATGTGATAAGCAGAAACTTAAATTTAATTTTGTTAGAAATGAATAAATATCAAAATACCCATTTGAGTGTCATGAAAAAATCAAGAGAATTAATTTATTTTGAGCTAATACAGATGGTAATTTGTCAGCTACCAATACAGATGGTAATTTGTCAACTACTAATTTTTAAATAGAGTTAAAGAGACATAAAATCAATGAAATAGAAATTTTATATCCAACTCAATTCAATAATCAATTAATTGAAGTGAATATGAAAGATAAAATACACTCCTGGAAATGGAAAAAAGAACACATTGACACCGGTGTGTCAGACCCACCATACTTGCTCCGGACACTGTGAGAGGGCTGTACAAGCAATGATCACACGCACGGCACAGCGGACACACCAGGAACCGCGGTGTTGGCCGTCGAATGGCGCTAGCTGCGCAGCATTTGTGCACCGCCAGTTTGCCGTGGCATACGGAGCTCCATCGCAGTCTTTAACACTGGTAGCATCCCGCGACAGTGTGGACGTGAACCGTATGTGCAGTTGATGGACTTTGAGCGAGGGCGTATAGTGGGCATGCGGGAGGCCGGGTGGATGTACCGCCGAATTGCTCAACACGTGGGGCGTGAGGTCTCCACAGTACATCGATGTTGTCGCCAGTGGTCGGCGGAAGGTGCACGTGCCCGTCGACCTGGGACCGGACCGCAGCGACGCACAGATGCACGCCAAGACCGTAGGATCCTACGCAGTGCCGTAGGGGACCGCACCGCCACTTCCCAGCAAATTAGGGACACTGTTGCTCCTGGGGTATCGGCGAGGACCATTCGCAACCGTCTCCATGAAGCTGGGCTACGGTCCCGCACACCGTTAGGCCGTCTTCCGCTCACGCCCCAACATCGTGCAGCCCGCCTCCAGTGGTGTCGCGACAGGCGTGAATGGAGGGACGAATGGAGACGTGTCGTCTTCAGCGATGAGAGTCGCTTCTGCCTTGGTGCCAATGATGGTCGTATGCATGTTTGGCGCCGTGCAGGTGAGCGCCACAATCAGGACTGCATACGACCGAGGCACACATGGTGTGGGGAGCGATCTCCTGCACTGGCCGTACACCACTGGTGATCGTCGAGGGGACACTGAATAGTGCACGGTACATCCAAACCGTCATCGAACCCATCATTCTACCATTCCTAGACCGGCAAGGGAACTTGCTGTTCCAACAGGACAATGCACGTCCGCATGTATCCCGTGCCACCCAACGTGCTCTAGAAGGTGTAAGTCAACTACCCTGGCCAGCAAGATCTCCGGATCTGTCCCCCATTGAGCATGTTTGGGACTGGATGAAGCGTCGTCTCACGTGGTCTGCACATCCAGCACGAACGCTGGTCCAACTGAGGCGCCAGGTGGAAATGGCATGTCAAGCCGTTCCACAGGACTACATCCAGCATCTCTACGATCGTCTCCATGGGAGAATAGCAGCCTGCATTGCTGCGAAAGGTGGATATACACTGTACTAGTGCCGACATTGTGCATGCTCTGTTGCCTGTGTCTATGTGCCTGTGGTTCTGTCAGTGTGATCATGTGATGTATCTGACCCCAGGAATGTGTCGATAAAGTTTCCCCTTCCTGGGACAATGAATTCACGGTGTTCTTATTTCAATTTCCAGGAGTGTATTTATAACTCTAAATCAATCAGTTAAAACTGTACAAGTTTCAGGTGAGTTACTCATTGTGGTGAATTTTTGTAAGAAACCACTAATGATGAAAGGAACAATAATTTAAAATTTAATAAATTTTTATTCTATTTAATGGATACTCTTATTCATATCTACTGTTTGAAGTGTAAAATTTTACTGACACACACAGTCCTCAACGAGTCACCACTAAAAATGGATGACAGAGGATTGAAGGTCTTTGTAAGATATGTAAAAGTAAAGAAAGAAAATTCGTTACAAAATTTGTTGGTGACGGTTTACAGCTCAATATACTTGAAGAAAATATTAATGAATTACATAAAACAAAACAAAATTAAGAGGAGAAATATTTGCCAGGCACTTTGGCCAAGCGGTTCTAAGTGCTTCAGTCTCAAACAGTGCTGCTGCTACTATCACATGTCCAAATCTTGCCCCAGGCATGGATGTGTGTGATATTCTTAGGTTAGTTTGGTGTAAGTAGTTCTAAGTCAACGTGACTAATGACCTCAGATGTTAAGTCCCAAAGTGCTTAGAGCCATTTGAAGCATTTGAGAAATGTTGTATCATTTGGCACTGTTGATTTATGATAAGTAGATATAATAGAAATGGATTCAGGAAAATCAAAACGAATTTCAAAAATAAATAAAGGGTATAAATATTTATTAACTGTTATAGATTTTTGTTCGAAATATGCTTGGGCTATTCCACTCAAAGGGAAACAAGTAACAAAGTAGTTACATTTGAAAAAATGTTTACAGACACATAATCATAAAGAATTCTATAATAAATATATACAAGAACTGATGAAAAGACACCACATTAACCAGTTTCGAACTTCTACTGAATTAAAAGCATCTGATATTGAAAGGTTCAATAAAATACTTTAAAGGAACGATGTGTGGTAGGAATTTACTGTTCAGAGAAACTGTAAATGGTTTGATAAGGTTTCAAAATTAGTTAATGAATATAAAAACACAAAACATTCAGCAAGAAAAAGTAAAACAACAGAAATTTAAAGAAAAAATTACAAACCCATTTCTGTTAAATCTAATAATAACCCAAAATTTAAAACACCATATAAAGTTAGAATCAATAAACTTAAAGATCTTTTTGAAACTGGATACACATCGAACTGGTCAACAGAAATTTTTGAAATTCAATATATTATTCATTCTAATCCAGTTACATATAAATTGAAGGATAGTGATCGAAATTTCTATGAACAACACCTATAGAAAACAAAATATCCTGATATATATCTTGTTGGAAAAGTTTTTAGGAGTTAAGATCATAAACTTTATATTTAATGGTTGGGATTAGCTAACTCACATAATAGTTGGGTAGATAAAGAATAAAATTATCAAAATTTTGATATATAAATGGGCCCACTAAGAATGAATAAAACTTACACTTTCACTTTTTCTACCCGTATGGTATCCTAATGAAGATACAGATCTATAAACCAATTATGTTATTTATAATTATGACTTTAGAAACCTGATTATTGGTACTTAAACGTTTCTGATACAGTTTCAGGTGCTAAATGTTTAATGTTTGGAGTAATATACATAAAAGATAAAATGTCAGTGTAATCCTTTTTTCTTTTCTTTAAAATTTTCATTGGCATAATTGTATCATCTGGGATTCCATAATGGATTGAATTCAGTAATCGACTTTTCCAATTGATCATTTTCGTTGGAATTACAGCAAAGGAAAAAGTAGAATTTTTGTGGAGGGGGGGGGGACAAACACAACGGTTAATTCCTCTTTAAAACTACAAGCTACTGTTGCAGAGATACTGGAATATAATCAACTATATAATGCATTTTAACGTATTGATAATGAAGATTTACATTAGCAAAATTAAACACATCCAATTTACATGGGTTAAAAGGAAATGAAAACTGGCAATATTAATTAATCAAACTGATCCAGGAAATTACAACTCTGCTATGTGGAAATTCATTATATCAGTAATATATTATTCTTGTGTTTAGTCGCCCTAGATATTACAATAACTGTGTTGACAAACGGTTCTTAAAATAATTTTAACAAAACAAAAGTTGGTCTAAAATTATGTTTTTCAATTTGAGGAACCACATTAGGTAACAGTGCATCTGTTTCACTGTTTCTTCTGTTTATTTCATATGGACATATCTACTGTTTCTTTTCCATTTTTATTGGGTTTTCATCGCACTTACGTATTTGTCTTACATACTTTGTTTCGTGTCTGTAGAATTCTATCATTTCTTTTCTTATCTTATATTCTCCATGTTCACGAATTTCTGGTTAAACTTCAAGGTGAACCCATTATCTGAATGTTAACTAATGTAATGAAAATTTTTCTTTGTAAATGGAGGTGGTCATAAAGTACAAAATTTGTGCAGTGGAGAAATCAACTCATTATTTTCACTCATGTAAATATACAAAGAATAAATATAAGAAGTCATGTAAACAATCTCATAGTGAGCATCACCAAAACGTGTATGATTGTACATGGGAAATACGTTTCTGCACATTATTACAGATAACGCTTGAAGGAATTTCCAAGTGATGAACATTCGATACTATTGAAAAATGAATGCAGAAAGGATGTATTGGTTGTCAAGAATTTACAGAGTTTAGATGTTTTTACTTAAACTGTACATCTACTGACAAGCTCTCAAGTAAATGCGAGATTTGTCAGCTAAAGATAGGGATAAAAGAATATGGTGTTAAAATACGGAAAATAAATAATTAAAAGCTGTGATAAAAGATATTTGAGAAAAACAAGCATAAAAAATGAACTGAAGATGAAACTTAATTTTGCTATTCGCATTTTTCACAAAGCTAATATTTTTTACATAGATAAAAGGAAGCTTTATTGAGAGATTTTCAGTCACTCAACACGAAATAATCTATGGGTGTGTAGCATATTTAGAAAAGATGATTTTAATAATCAAATTTTTTACGTATTTTACCTTCTCCTACGAAGACTCTCGATAATCTGAAAATATGGGAACTCAAAGCTAGAGGTAAGTAGCTTAGTATGAGAGGATACAGTAAATTAAAGAAATCAGAGTTAATAAATGCTATTGGGTTACAAGAGTTTAGATTTCATAAGGAAATATTCCATAAAACTAGGTCAAGGTCAGACCATTTACCTAATGTAAATCTTTTTTACAGATTTCATTGTGATGCTGTTGAAAAAACTCCACCACCTGGAGGGGAATAAGTACATAGAGTAGATCAGATTGATCCATTCAGTAGCAAACTATTTAAACAAGAAAATGCGACTGAGTCATTAAAAAGAACTTAACTGAGATTAAAGAAATAAGTCGAGGTTTACTGGAAAATTTAAAGCATATTCTGCTGACTATAAAATTATCTTAAACAATTCTAATATTGCCATAGTCAATACCATAAGTGAGAAAACAGATTACACAAGAAAAGCATCAGTTCTGTGGTAGACATAGCTAAAAACAGAACCAATTTTAGAAAAACATATAAGCTGAATATAATTACTACAAATCCAAAACTATTTTCTCCCATTTCTACAGGATATAAAGCATCAAATAATACTCGACGATCTGTCCAAGTTTTATGCAAGAAAATCAGAGATATATTAATATCTGATGGGTCTATTGATGTAGCAGAGGTTTCATTTCATATTAAAATGCTAGCAATCCTAAAGGCAGAGGCAGTAGGGGCAAAAAAATTATAAATATCGCTGAAGACAAAAGACTTAAAGATGTATCACAAGAATTAATAATAAAGATAATCTGTGCTGTCCTTGAGCAATAATATTTTGGGTAGAGAACTCACTATTAATGAGATACAGAAAACTGGAAAAGAAGATAAATACATATTACTAACCAAAGTTAACTAACTTATTATGTAATCAGTTAGGTGAATACAATGAAGGAGGGTTAAATAAAGATAACAGTAAAACTTGAAGAACTTTTAGGTATTCAAATATATGTCATATGTACTGAAAATTTTAATTTAGTTACCGATAGTGGTCATGAGAAACAAATAAACATATATCTGTACAAAGAAAACAACAACTTTGATATAATTAACAGTATGAGGTCTTTTGTGGGATTGGTGGTGGTGGTGGTGGTGGTGGTTAGTGTTTAACGTCCCGTCGACAACGAGGTCATTAGAGACAGAGCGCAAGCTCGGGCTAGGGAAGGATTGGGAAGGAAATCACCCGTGCCCTTTCAATGGAACCATCCCGGAATTGCCTGAAACGATTTAGGGAAATCATGGAAAACCTAAATCAGGATAGCTGGAGACGAGATTGAACCGTCGTCCTCCTGAATGCGAGTCCAGTGTGCTAACCACTTGTGGGATTGGTGTATTTCTGTAATATATGTAACAAAATCCCAAAGAAAGCAGGTGTTGACAGATGTGAGAATTACCGAACAATCAGTTTAATAAGCCACAGCTGCAAAATACTAACACGAATTCTGTACAGACGAATGGAAAAACTAGTAGAAGCCGACCTCGGGGAGGATCGGTTTGGATTCCGTAGAAACACTGGAACACGTGAGGCAATACTGACCTTACGACCTACCTTAGAAGAAAGATTAAGGAAAGGCAAACCTACATTTTTAGCATTTGTAGACTTAGAGAAAGCTTTTGACAATGTTGACGGGAATACTCTCTTTCAAATTCTAAAGGTGGCAGGGGTAAAATACAGGGAGCGAAAGGCTATTTACGATTTGTACAGAAACCAGATGGCAGTTATAAGAGTCGAGGGACATGAAAGGGAAGCAGTGGTTGGGAAGGGAGTAAGACAGGGTTGTAGCTTCTCCCCGATGTTATTCAATCTGTATATTGAGCAAGCAGTAAAGGAAACAAAAGAAAAATTCGGAGTTGGTATTAAAATCCATGGAGAAGAAATAAAAACCTTGCGGTTCGCCAATGACATTGTAATTCTGTCAGAGACAGCAAAGTACTTGGAAGAGCAGTTGAACGGAATGGATGGTGTCTTGAAGGGAGGATATAAGATGAACATCAACAAAAGCAAAACGAGGATAATGGAATGTAGTCGAATTAAGTCGAGTGATGTTGAGGGTATTAGATTAGGAAATGAGACACTTAAAGTAGTAAAGGAGTTTTGCTATTTGGGGAGCAAAATAACTGATGATGGTCGAAGTAGAGAGGATATAAAATGTAGACTGGCAATGGCAAGGAAGTCGTTTCTGAAGAAGAGAAATTTGTTAACATCGAGTATAGATTTAAGTGTCAGGAAGTCGTTTCTGAAAGTATTTGTATGGAGTGTAGCCATGTATGGAAGTGAAATATGGACAATAAATAGTTTGGACAAGAAGAGAATAGAAGCTTTCGAAATGTGGTGCTACAGAAGAATGCTGAAGATTAGATGGGTAGATCACAAAACTAATGAGGAGGTACTGAATAGGTTTGGGAAGAAGAGGAGTTTGTGGCACAACTTGACCAGAAGAAGGGATCGGTTGGTAGGACATGTTCTGAGGCATCAAGGGATCGCGAATTTAGTATTGGAGGGCAGTGTGGAGGGTAAAAATCGTAGGGGGAGACCAAGAGATGAATACACTAAGCAGATTCAGAAGGATGTAGGTTGCAGTAGGTACTGGGAGATGAAGAAGCTTGCACATGATAGAGTAGCATGGAGAGCTGCATCAAACCAGTCTCAGGACTGAAGATCACAACAACAACAACAACACATATAACAAAACATTTAACGAGAAAGATATACATAAGTGCAAAATAGAATGAAAATCTGTATAATGTGGAATGGTACAGTACCTGAAAGTGTAGAAAACAATATATATTGTGCAATCTGCAATACATACTGTTATAATAAAGAATGGTTAAAAAGTTAATAATTTTGGCTATACAGAAAAATACACCTCCCCCATGAACCATGGACCTTGGCATTGGTGGGGATGCTTGCGTGCCCCAGTGATACAGATAGTCGTACTGTAGGTGCAACCACAATGAAGGGGTATCTGTTGAGAGGCCAGACAAACATGTGTTTCCTGAAGATGGGCAGCAGCCTTTTCATTGGTTGCAGGGGCAATTGTTCGGGTGATTGATGATCTGGCCTTGTAACACTAACCGAAATGGCCTTGCTGTGCTGGTACTGCGAATGGCTGAAAGCAAGGGGAAACTACAGCTGTAATTTTTCCCGAGGGCGTGGAGCTTTACTGTATGGTTAAATGATGATGGCATCCTCTTGGGTAAAATATTCCGGAGGTAAAATAGTCCCCCATTCCGATCTCTGGGCAGGGACTACTCAGGAGGACGTTGTTATTGGGAGAAAGAAAGCTGGCGTTCTACAGATCGGAGAATGGAATGTCAGATCCCTTAATTGGGCAGGTAGGTTAAAAAATTTATAGAGGAAAATGAATAGGTTAAAGTTAGATATAGTGGGAATTAGTGAAGTTCGTTGGCAGGTGGAACAAGACTTCTGGTCAGGTGAATACAGGGTTATAAATACAAAATCAAATAGGGGTAATGCAGGAGTAGGTTTAATAATGAATAGGAAAATAGGAATGCGGGTAAGCTACTACAAACAGCATAGAGAATGCATTATTCTGGCCAAGATAGATACTAAGCCCATGCCTACCACAGTAGTACAAGTTTATATGCCAACTAGCTCCGCAGATGACGAAGAGATTGATGAAATGTATGATGAGATAAAAGAGATTATTCAGATAGGGAAGGGAGACGAAAACTTAATAGTCATGGGTAACTGGAACACGACAGTTGGAAAAGGAAGAGAAGGAAACATAGTAGGTGAATATGGAATGGGAGTAAGGAATGAAAGAGGAAGCCACATGGTAGAAATTTGCACAGAGCATAACTTAATCATAGCTAACAGTTGGTTCGAGAAACATGAAAGAAGGTTGTATACATGGAAGAAGCCTGGAGATAGAGGAAGATATCAGATAGATTATATAATGGTAAGACAGAGATTCAGGAACCAGGTATTAATATATAAGACATTTCGAAGGGCAGATGTGGACTGTGGCCAAAATCTATCGGTTATAAACTGTAGATTGAAACTGAAGAAACTGCAAAAAGGTGGGAAAATGTGGAGATAGGACCTGGATAATCTGAATGAACCAGAGGTTGTAGAGAGCTTCCGGAAGAGCATTAGGGAACAATTGACAAGAAGGGGGGAAAGAGTAGAAGAAAAACGGGTAATTTTGAGAGACAAAATAGTGAAGGTAGCAGAGGATCAAGTAGGTAAAAAAACGAGGGCTAATAGAAGTCCTTGGGTAACAGAAGAGATATTGAATTTAATTGATGAAAGGAGGAAATACAAAAATACAGTAAATGAAGTGGGCAAAAAAGGAATATTTTATTTAATAAAATTGCAGCCAAATAGCCATATACAGTTACTTTGCTTAATATTTTACATTTACATTTTACATTTTTGCATATTCATTTATCGATTTCACTCTTTTACTGCACAGTTCTATGTGATATCGTTCACAGGCTTCGTTACACAGTTCACATACACATGTTGCGGTTGGGTCATGATAAGTTTTGTTCTTGCAGATTAGATGATGAAAGCCGTGAATAGAAAGTCTAGTTACGACATGTCGCTGTTCGAAGTTTGGTGCTGTCCATGAGCGGTTCGTCATTGCTTCGGTGCCATAAAACTCCGGCCATATTTTTTCTCGTTTGTCCTCCATGATCTTCAGTTGCTTTCTGGAAGCCCTGGTGTGTGGCATCATATATCGAAGTCTGATGTCTTCAATTAGGAATGTCTCTCTCGTTAGCAGGTACACTAGTCTAGATCTTGTTGCCTTTGAGAGACCTAGTGCTCTTTTTAGATAGGTCGATTTTACCTTTTCTAGTGTTTCTAGATTTTTTTTTCTGTCAGGTGGTCCCATATAACCTCCATCCCATAGGCCAGGATTGAATACAAACGTCTCAAAAATAGGATGGACTGGAAATGCAAAATGACTAAGCAGGGATGGCTAGAGGACAAATGTAAGGATGTAGAGGCGCATATCACTAGGGGTAAGATAGATACTGCCTACAGAAATATTAAAGAGACCTTTGGAGAAAAGAGGACAACTTGCATGAGTATCAAGAGCTGAGATGGAAACCCAGTACTAAGCAAAGAAGGGAAAGCAGAAACGTGGAAGGAGTATATAGGGGGTCTACACAAGGGCGATGTTCTTGAGGACAATGTTATAGAAATGGAAGAGAATGTAGATGAAGATGAAATAGGAGACATGATACTGCATGAAGAGTTTGACAGAGCACAGAAAGACCTTATTCGAAACAAGGCCCTGGGAGTAGACAACACCCCATTAGAACTAATCACAGCCTTGGGAGAGCCAGGCCTAACAGAACTCTACCATCTAGTGAGCAAGATGTATGAGACAGGCGAAATACCCTCGGTCTTCTAGAAGAATATGATAATTCCAATCTCAAAGAAAGCAGGTGTTGACAGGTGTGAATATTACAGAATGTCAGTTTAATAACTCACAGCTGCAAAATACTAACATGAATTCTTTACAGTTGAATGGAAAATGTGGTAGAAGCCGACGTCTGGGAAGATCATGTTGGATTCCGTAGAAATGTTGGAGCACGTGAGGCAATGCTGACCCTATGACTTATCTTAGAAAATAGATTAAGAAAAGGCAAACCTACGTTTCTCGCATTTGTAGGCTTAGAGAAAGCTTCTGACAATGTTGTCTGGAATACTCTCTTTCAAATTCTGAAGGTAGCAGGGGTAAAATTCAGGGAGCGAAAGCTATTTACAGTTTGTACAGAAACCAGATAAAGCAGTGGGTGGGAAGGGAGTGAGACATGGTTGTAGCCTATCTCTGATGTTATTAAATATGTATATTGAGCAAGCAGTAAAGGAAACACAAGAAAAATTTGGAGTAGGTTATAAATTCCATGGAGAACAAATAAAAACTTTGAGGTTCGCCGATGACATTGTAATTCTATCAGAGACAGCAAAGGACCTGGAAGAGCAGTTGCACGGAATGGACAGTGTCTTGAAAGGAGGATATAAGATGAACATCAACAAAAGCAAAACGAGGAATTTGAAATGTAGTAGAATTAAATCGGTTATGCTGCCGGAATTAGATTAGGAAATGAGATGCTTACAGTAGTAAAGGAGTTTTGCTATTTGGGGAGAAAAATAACTGATGATGGTCGAAGTAGAGAGGATATAAAATGTAGACTAGCAATGGCAAGGAAAGTGTTTCTGAAGAAGAGAAATTTGTTAACATCGAGTATAGATTTAACTGTCAGGAAATCGTTTCTGAAACTCTATGTATGGAGTGTAGCCATGTATGGAAGTGAAACGTGGACGATAATTAGTTTATACAAGAAGTGAATAGAAACTTTATAAATGTGGTGCTACAGAAGAATGCTGAAGATTAGATCGGTAGATCACATAACTAATAAAAAGGTATTGAATAGAATTGGAGAGAAGAGAAATTTGTGGTACAACTTGAGTAGAAGAGTGGATTGGTTGGTAGGGCATATTCTGAGGCATCAAGGGATCACCTATTTAGTATTAGAAGACAGTGTCGAGGGTGAAAATAGTAGAGGGAGACCAAGAGGTGATTACACTAAACAGATTCAGAAGGATGTAGTTTGCAATAGGTACTGGGAGATGAAGAAGTTTGCACAGGATAGAGTAGCATGGAGAGCTGCATCAAACCAGTCTCTGGACGGAAGACCACAACACAGAAAAATACATGTGATTTTGTCATGAAGCTCAACATGAAACTGGTACACATATTCCAAATCTGACAGTAGCTCACAATTTTAGTGGACAAATATATAATTTAAAACAAATGATGAATTCTATGGTTAGATGATATCTGATGAAAATAGAATTTATACATTTACACCATATTGTGCAAAACGGTATGAGCAATAATTTATTTTGATGTAGTGCATTGAGAATACAATAAAACCATGTAGTGTCTACACAGGAACTAAATTTATGTTAAATGAGAAAAAGCAATTAGATCTAGTAATTACAGATAGCAGTTTTTGTTCAATTTACTCTTAGTAGTTTTCTAAAAAATTGAAGAAGTGTATTTTCCTTATTTATTCAGTAAAAAAGAAAATGAAAATTACATAGGGTAGATTCCTGATGGCAAATATTACTCTGGTTGACACTGTGAAGCCAAAAGACATAGAAATATTTCCCAAATGGCATAGCTCAAGAGTTAAAAAAAATGTGTTCAATATGAAAAAAAGAGATCGATGAATATAGTAATTCTAATGCAGAAATTTTGAGAGAAGGTTGTTCAAATCTAAGAAAACATTTCCTCAAAATAGCTAATTTTGATTTATTCTGTTATTTGACAATTGGTAGAATTTACATGTCCATATACACATCTAAATGTATGCCTAAAGTAGAATTGGTGTATTTGTTAATAAACAGAAAGAAAATTACAGTAAAGAATTCATAGCTTGGTTAAACATTTTCACCAATAATAGTATTCAACATGCTGTTAATGGTGCTGAAGTAAGAATAGCAAAGCAAGATGGATTTGTTAAATAAACAAATACTGTTTATCAATATCATGGCCATTTATGGCTTGGTTGTAAGAAATGTCTTAGAAGTGTGATGATTAACAATAAAAATAAAGAAACAAAGGGTGATGTTTATCAGCTGTGTTCAAAAAGACATGCAGAAACACGAATTGCTGGATATAATTTAGTAAAGATGTGGGAATGTGATTAGCTTAACTGAAAAGAGTATAAAAAGCCTAAAAGACTGAAACTGTTACCTGAAGCTGTCAAACCTCTGAGATACTTTATATGGTGGTCATACAAATGCAATAAAATAAAGAGCTGAAACAGGCGGTTTTAGCACAGAAACAAGATTTGATATTGTATGCAGTCTTTATCCAACCACACAATATTATGATTATCCTGAACGTCATGAAACAAAAATATGCTGACCAAGATATCATACTTAAAAAATTGTGTGGATTTGTAAAATGTGAGGTATTGGCACCAAGAAGATTGTATCATCCAGGTTTGCTTGTTAGAATAAATAAAAAAGAGTTGTTTCCCTTTGTGTCCAATGTTCAGAAGAAAAAATAAGCGGATACTATCTCAATGATGAGGAAAAAAGTCTCTTGCGTATTTGGGTAACAGCTGAAGCAAAGGATGGTGTCCGAAAAGGATTCAAAATATTAGACGTCTATGAGGTATGGCAATTTAAAAATAAAAACAACATATTGTTAAAAAATTATGTGGAAGACTTCATGAAATAAAATTAGGAACTAGTCCTTACAAAGACGTTTTTGAAAGCAAAGACGAATATATAAAAACAGTAAGAGATAAATAAAGTGATCTATTAGACAAAGAAAAGATAGAAGAAAATCCTGGAAAACGAGCAGTTGCCAAAACGTGTTTAAGAGTTTACAGGGTAAATTTAGACAATGGCAAAGCGTAAGTAAACCTGAGTATGTAACAGATTTACAACGTTCTATGAGATACCGTTGGACGACCGATTAGATGATATAGATATAAATTTTACTAATGAGAATATGGTACAGACGAGGTACAACTTCAAGGATTATGATGTCCAAAATAATGCAGCTACAAATATTTTTATAGCTGCATTCACCACATCCATATAAATGCCTAGATTGTATGGTAGGTTAGATAAACTTGGAAAAATCGTTATATACAGGGTGTTTCGAAATTAATATAAAAGTTTTAAGGTTTTGGAGCATTTATTACATTCAACATACAATTATAAATAACACATCAAAAGAGAGAGCAACTCAACAGTTTTGTTTGTATACCTTTGTGCAAAGGAAAGAGCATGGAACGACAAAGAATGACTGAAGAACGTGTTGAATGAGTGAGAGTCCCTCACGTTTTGCCCCAAGAAATCAGTTTGGAAGACTAATCATGAATTAGTAGTTCTACTGGTGTCTGTGCAGAGACTTTTAAGGAAGCGCTTACAATTACATCTGTTAAAAGCTCTAAAGCCTACAGACTATGATTAATGTGCCAACATTCCAAACGAAATGTTGCTGCATCATGATGAAACTTTTCTGCATATTGTCATCCACAGTGATGAATCGACATTCACCTAAGTGGAAATGCGAAAACATCTAGTGTGCGCATCTGCAGGTCAACAAAGCACCACAAATGGTAAAGTTGCAACGAGACTTCCCTAAATTGAATGTTATTTGGTGCCATAACCAGGCAGAAAGTCTATGGCCTTTCTTTTTCAGTGAAGCAACTGGTGTTTCTTATTTTTGTATGCTATGGCTCTCTCTGTAGTTGCAAGAAGCTTCAATAGAAGTTTACTCACCAGCAAAATGGTGCACCACCCCACTGTCATAACTCAGTACACAATTGGTTAAATGACATTGTATCCAACTGCTTGTGTGATTTTCATGCACAATCTTATGCCTTGCGATTTTTCTCTTTGTCTGTTAATGAAGGATCATGTGTATATGTCTCCGCTATCACCTGCTCTGCTATCACCTGATCCATGCATCCTTAAAAACAACACTGCTGTAACAATTTTTCTAGACACACTGACTGAGGTATGCAAAGAACTCGCCTATCGAGCCAATGAGTGATAAATGGTTCTCACATTTAACACTTGGAAGAAAAACTGTCTGAGATACTCTTTTATTTTATGTTTTTATTATAATTTTAAGTTAAATGTAGCATTTGCTACAAAGGCTTGAAACCCATATATTTATTTTGAAACACCCTGTATTTTGATACCAATTTCTAGTATATATTAATGATAAAAAAAAAGCACTCCGTCTTCAAGCCATGAGTGGTCTACAGGGACCATCCGACCGACATGTCATCGTCAGTGGAGGATGCAGTTAGGAGGGGTGAGGGATCAGCACACCACTCTCCCGGTTGTTATGATGGTATTCTTGACTGAAGCCGCTACTAATCGGTCGAGTAGCTCCTCAATTGGCATCGTGAGGCTGAGTGCACTCCAAAAAATCGCAACAGCACATGGCAGCCTGGATGGTCACCCACCCAAGTGCCGCCCACGCCCAACAGCTCTTAACTTCAGTGATCTCACAGGAACCGGTGTATCCACTGTGACAAGGCCGTTGTCCATGTACTAATGATGGCAAAATCAATTCAGAAAAAGATTGAATACTGGGTGAATGGACAGATGAGTCAGGACATAATAAATGGATAACAAATAGGACTTCGACTGGACCAAAGAGTTGTTATTATGAGAACAATGGTAAAAGCAGTGGTGACAGTTAAGAGTTTGACTTGGAAGAATAAAAATATTTAAAAGCTGAATGGGGACTCTCTGTAAGATTAATTGAGTGTGAAGTGAAGGAAAAGATAAAATTAGGGTACACTCAGATCACTAGAGATGTTGGCACTAAAAATCTAATCAGCAAACGGGTTAGGAAAGAATTCTCATTTCAGCGTGATAAAACAGTAGTTCCAGAAAATGGTTATTTAAAATTATTTATTATATAATAAATTTTAATAAGATTCGAATATTTTTTCTATATCTAGTTCTGTAAGAATAAAATCCACACATATGTTATAACAATTGTATAAATATATTACTGGATTTTTATTATACTCCCCACATTCTGCATCTCTAATTATTAAGTGAGAAACTATTAAAAATAATGAACAAGCTTTCATACAGTTTTGTGTCATTTTTGCTGATTTATTTATTGATAAATTTTAACTTCCTTTTTTTACAGTCGTAGAGAGAGAATCTGAGTTTTCTATTTCGTCCCATATTTCTAAATCAGTTTCATCATAACTATTAAACCTCATGTTGTTTTCTTCTTCTTTATATAATTCATTTAATACTCTAATATTGTCAGTATGATCCTGGCTTCTCAAATAATCTATTATTAAAGGTGATTTAAAATATTATTTGCAAATATTACACTCAATTTACTTATCTCTTGGTTTATTATTTCTCTCAACAAAAACATTAGATTTAAGTTAATCCCTCACATTAGTCACATTTAACTTCATTAATAATTTTTAATGTCAATAAAAATTTGTTCTATATAAATGGTAGCTTTTCTGAAAAAGCTCAGAAATTTTAGCAGTACTAATTTGTTAAAAGAGATTAACGAGTTACAAGTAATTGCCTTATAAAATTTTGCAGTTTGTCAATATTTGAAAACAGGATATGGAGAGATAATTGGTTTAGAACTGAATAAGGAATTTAAGATTAGTTCAACTGATAGATGATATAAATTAATTTCTGACTGGGTTTTTCAATATTTTGAAGATCATAATATTGAAGTAGGATATAATGGAATGAAGACAACTAAAAATAATGATAATGAATTTCATGATTTAGAATTAACAATATACAAAATCTTATATAAGTTACATTTTTGTAGTACATTTTGTGGGGGCTCGGTCTGCTTGGTAAATTTTATCCTAGTGCACTCAGCATACCCACTTACTACTTCAGTGCCCCTGAATAAAAGCGAAATAACAATGTAGGTAAGAAGTAAAGTCTCTTACATAGTGAAGCAATTTGAAGAATGTTCGATAGATGACTTAGAATTTTTAGCGGGGAGTATAGAAAACTATGAATTGTAGTGTTTTATGAAACTGCAGCTGAATTACCATGATATATTTTATAAATCAGTACAGAGATAAAGTTTATAATTATTATAATTATTTGCAGATGGTACAAAGCTATTAACATTATATACTGGTTCAATGGTGCATACTGTATTAGATTTGTTAAAAGTGATCAGTTTGTATAACAACATACTTTAGTGAAGTAGTTATTCATATAAAAGTCTTCTTGTAACATAGATAGTTATGGATCCAAGCAAAATCACTGTAATGATTTTCTATAAGTGTACATAATTTTCATATGATGAAACCAGTTGCTTGTAAAAGTGGTCAAATGTGAATAAATATTTTATTCTGTTCTATAATGGAGCATATCGTATGTTAACTGCCTTATATCCCTTAATAATTGGAAGGTCATCTCTAGATAAAGCCCGTATCTTGCAGATTGATAGTATAACTAATAACGATATTGACTGGACATTGTGGTTTTATGCACATTTGTAAAATTCATGTTGTCCAAATTATGACAGTGCAAACAATATTAACCGCTCTGTTGAAGCACTATGATCCACAATGACTTAAAAATTAAAACTGTTTCATATGAGATCAGTTTCATATCCAAAAGATTTAACAGGAAAATTCCTTATTCAGCCAACTTAGTATTTTGTCAGTTGTACACATGTGACATCAATGCAGAGTACAAACTTATATGTCCATAACTGATACTGTTATCATTACAATAATACAAAATGAGTCTGGCATGAAACATGACATATGTGATAATAAATTATTTGTGTATATTACAACTTAAACATAATATTAAATGCTAAGTTGTTATTTGTGATGCACAAATACCTGTTGTTTAAAATTAAATTGTGGGCTATCCAGTTACAATACAAAATCTGAAGTAAGTTTTTAAATATTCATTTTTGTTTTATCATGCTCTGTTTAGTTTTTCATCTATGCCATAGTTGTTTTGCATCAAAATTGTGATATTACGTTAGCAGTGCAGAACAACTATGTAGCTGGATGTGAGGACACTTGGGTCGAAATCCTAGAAGATAAAATAAGTGAAAGGGGTGAGATATACTGTATGCCATGTCTCTGTTATTTATCAAAACTGGCACTCCATTTAGCTGCGCATGCAGACCTGTGGCGTGTGATGTCAGTGTAGCCGTAAGAATAGCACGGTGTAGTGTTGATATCTCACCACCCTGCTAACCTCACGTAGTTAGCAACAAGCCTCTTACGTTAACTACTTTCCCGTACCTGAGGGCCAGAATGTGAGGAACAGGGCGCTGTAGGTGGTCACTATGGAGATGAAAGCAGTGACGAGGCTCAGTCGTACGGTGAGCATGCCCAGCACGGTGGCCATTGGGCGTCCAGAGGACACTTGCCACACCAGCAGCCGCAGCTCACGATGGGCGGCACCGCCCACACGACCCCGTTCCAGTAGCAGCTGCGAGCACAGCTTCTGGGTGCGCCTCACTTCTGTCTCCACACATTGAGGAGGCACGACAAGAACTGTCATCTGAGCTAGGCTGAGTAACATGCTAACCTTCCCTTGCCAAGCACTGATATCACTCGAATCTAGGAAGGATAATTTTGTCACAAGGAAGTAAATTTTAACTATTACAAGCAGTGAAATATTCATGAAATATAACATAAGAAAACTCCCGTGAACAGAGTTTACCAGGTCTGACATTTCACAGAGTTTACCATATGCTCGTCGGAGAGATCGCACTGAATTTGATATGCCGCAAGCCACTCTACAGTGAACCTGTACATTCCTTCCGTACACAATGCTCTTATTTTCAGATACGTAATTGTGACATGCTGCAAGCACATCCCCTTGTATATGGTGAAAGCAAACATTCAGAAGTGAAACTCTGTACCTTATCACCAATTGCAAATTTGCAAATCTCAAAAGGGTTAAAAAGACTGTAAGAAAGCTTCCTACAGAAAATATTATTCCCAACTTGCGGCATCGCCCTTTACTAACCGTATAAATGGCTGCATAATTTACAGAAACGTAAAAAAATAGTAAAGCCAGTTGTAACCTTATTATCTTTCCCTCACATGTATTCACTGGACCAATATGTGTCATCAAAATCCTGTCACATGACACTATCAGTTTAACTATTTTGTCATATTTTTCTGTATTGTAGAAGACATCTGTTATTACTGACACGAAGGCCAGTGCTGCAAAACCCAATAGCATGGAAACTGAGACAACGTCTACTACAGAGTCTGTATGCATTAATCTGAAATGGAAATACGCTTGAATGTACGCAGAAATCAGGTGTGATATGCTTGCAAGTGTCACAGTAACCATATCCGATCTTGATCTCTTCACAGATCCATTTTCCTTATTGAGCGTAAATGGCATCAGACCAAATAACTTGCATATTAAGTGCAATGGCTTAGTGGCCAACAAAAGTTTCTTTGTGTTTTCTGGCACCAAGACAGTGAATTCGTTGACTGGCATCACCTGCAAAAGGAAAGAGGAATACACACTTTCGGTCATATCTGACAACAAATTTTTGTATGTACCAGAAGTAGCCCTTAGTATATTTTCCCACATCGTAAATCAAGTTTTACAGACTTTATTTAGATTTCCACATGGCATTATGAGTCCACATATCTCCCCTCCTAATTCATAGCGGTGTCCTGCCCCCACAGACCAACGGGCTGCAATTTAAGGGAATCGTCTGCAAGAGTGCACTGGGAAAGAACTGAGTCACTGAAGTGTGTTCGATATTTTCTGAAGTTTTCGGTACTGCTATTTGCCACTTGAGGAGGAACTGACATATCCAAAAAGGGTAGCAAGAGAACGTGGACAGCAACATGTATGTCCAAAAACATAGCTACAATGAAAATTTGGGTAAGAAACAGATACTTGTGTGGATAGACGAAGAAACGTAATAAAAAAAATTGTTCAGGAAAATAAAGGAATAGAGCAATATTACTCAGATATGTAATCAATAGTAAGTGCAGAAAAGTTAAAGCAAAACGTTTTCAGAAAAGTGAAGTAATCAAAAAGAAAAGGTCCTCAGAAGAACAGAATGAGCACATGTAAAAGTCAATATAACGTTCGATGAACTTAAATCTGCGACATCAACATTGACACTGCAAATAGAACTCTAGTACAAAAAGCTAAGGAAAGAGCAGATATGTGGAAAGAGTACGCTGAGTATCTCTACAAGGGATATGAATTGTATGCTTCAGAGTTAGCATGAAAAAGAAATCGATTTTGATGGCATGTGCGATTCAGTTTTCAAGTCACAGTTTGACGCTGATTTCTAAGATCGGCAATCAATCAGTTCAAATCGTATGGAAAATATTTGTCCATAATTTTTAAAATCATTGCAGCAATTGGCACCCAATGGTTATTCAGATAAGTGTTAGTATCAGCTCAGTAATTCTGACTGCTCGTGCATCATGTTGTCTGAGCAGAAGTAAAGAAAGATGAGAATATATGAAAGAATTACAAGACCTGCTGAATGTGATGTACAATACGTTGACCACATAATTTTAACTGAGAGTAAATCAATGAGAGAGGAAAGCGCTAAAGAGTCGAAAGCCTAACATCAAAACTGGGGTTACACAGTAAACAGTGATAAGGAATTGTTCTACCTTGGAAGCAAAATTAGACGTGAAAGAAGCAAGTAGAGTATAACAAGCAGATTAGCACAGGGAAAGAAGGCGTTCCTCTTTAAAGGAACTCTACTAGTATCCAACAAATGTTTTAATTTGAGGAAAATATATCTGAAAATATTTGTAGGAACACAACATTTCGTTATAATGAGTGTGAGACAACTAGAAAATAAGGTACTAATAAACGACTGAAGAGACTTTACGTGTGGTTGCCACACTGAAATGAGCAGACTGGAACAACAGACGGAAACCCTCTATGGCTGCATCAACTAATCTGCCGATGAACCAAAATAAAAATAATATGTTCTCAAAACATTCATCGATAATAATGTACACTCGATTCCATTCATCTCATAACATTTTTCTAACCAGTTTGTGGTCCTCATGGTGTCCATGAAACTGGAATTTGATTCAACATCACTGTATCATAATATTCCTCAGTTCTACCAAAATTCCCCCTTGAAACTCAAGCGTTTACTCGCCGATTTTCCTAATTAGGAAACCCATCGTATTTTTTAAAGCCTACAGGACAGGACTGTAACCAAAATAAATGAAGGTGACTACCAGTTATGACTTATCTCAATTAGGCATTGACCTGCAATACGGAAACCACTAAAAACTGGCAGTTGCTACGTCAGAATTTGGCATGTGGAAATTAGTACGAGAGGGAGGAAAACCACCAAATGCATCATAGAGTGGACTGGTACAGTGACCTAATAATCGCAGTTCTCAGAATTAAATGTAGATTGGTGGACTTACAGTCACGTCAGCGGATAGCTGTTGCACTGAAGTCCTTTGGTGTATTCGAAGATGTAAGCAAAGGACGGCGACATAAGAGGAAACGAATACCTCGCATTAGGAAATACGCAAGAAGAACGTGCACGGATACCAATAAAAATTATAATTTCAATGAGAAGTAAGAAGAGGCGTTCATCAAATTCTGGACATGAATGGCTGATGATTGTGGTGATGTTGATAGTGATGATTTAATAAAAAATAAAATCTAGCTTTTGCATCGGGATTAGGTGTAGCAAAGGCGATTTATCCCACTTCCTTTTGCACAAAAAAGCTCATGCCGTGACATCAAAATTGCGATACAGACAGCCTCAACAACAACCAAGAAAATTCATAGACGCCTCAAGGGATAACTTCTTTTATTAGCAAACGCAACTTCTTCGCTTCCGCATTCGATCCCCGCCATCGCTTCATTTTTGAATAAAAATCATCATAAATGACGGGTGGTGACTCCAGCAAAACAAGTCCCTTTCAATCACCCAACGGCTTTGTCAAAAGAGGCGAAGGAGCGGACAGAGGTTAACGGCACTCTCTGCCTCTTGGGGTGGAAAACCGCCGAAAAAGGAGGAAGAAACAGCAACGATCAAATGCATGAGGATGTAGAAGGCAATAGTGACCATTGCATTAAAGATACACAATCTGTATCGATGGGACATGTGGCCTGTAATTGAAAAAGAGTCGCGACGATCTCTCCATGGGCAAAAGATTCTGGACTAGTCCCTACTCGGACTCCGGAAGGGGATTTCCAAAGGGGAGGTGACCATGAGAAAAAGATTGCGTAACCAACGAAAGGCTAACGTTCTACGAGTCGTGGTGTGGGATGTCAGAGGTTTGAACGTGGTAGGGAAACCAGAAATTCTGAAACGGGAACTGCTAAGGCTCAGTGTAGATATAGTGGGGATCAGTGAAGTGAAATGGAAAGAAGACAAGGATTTCTGGACAGAAGACTATAGAATAATATCAACAGCAGCAGAAAATGGTATAACGGCATTGGAATTCGTTATGAATAGCAAGGTAGGGACAAGAGTGTGTTACTGCAACTTCACAAGCCGAGGAGGAAGAGACAGAGAAAGTATTTAAAAATATCGAACGGGTAATTCAGTGCATAAAGCGAGATAAATAACTAATTGTCGTGGGGTATTTGAGTGCTGTTGTAGGGGAAGGAGTAGATGAAAGGGCTACGAAAGAATATGGGATTGGTACTAGCAGTGACGGAGGAGAGAGACTAATTTAATTCTGAAATAAATTTCAGCTAGTAATGTTGAATAAACTATTCAAGAATCATAACCGGAGGAGGTATACTAGGAAGAGGCCGGGGACATAGAGGAAGATTTCGGTTAGATTACGTCGCGGTCAGGCAGAGTTCCGATATCAGACACTGGATTGTAAGGCGTATCTAGGAGCGTACACGGTCTCAGATTACTATTTAGTAGCGATAAACAGAAAGCTAAAGAGACTAGTCAGAAAGAATCAATACGCAAAGAAATGGGATACGGAATTGTCAAGCAGTGAAGAGATGCGCTTGAATATCTCAGAGGCTGTTGATAAGGCTGCGATCAGGAATATCTCGGTAATCAGTTCAGTTAAAGAAGAATGGACATTTCCAAAAAGGGCTGTAAAACATAGATACAAAGAAGGTAACTGTGAAGAAACCATGGTAACAGAAGAAATAATACAGTTGGTCGAAGACAGCAATAAATATAAAGACAGGTTCATACGATTTGTTGAGTTGGCAAAACCGTTCTACTAGGTCAACTAATGCTAGATATTCAATATTACGAGAGAAATAGGGGTAAGCTATAGGAAGAGACTAGTAATATATAAGATGTACAGAAACCAAGAGGGAACAATAAGTGTGGAACACAAGGAATGAAGTGCTCAGATTAAAACCTGTGTAAGATAGGAATGTAGGTTTAAGCCTGCAGTTTTCAATCTATACATCGAAGAAGGAATAATAGAATTAAAGGAAATGTTCTGAAATGGATTTAAAATTCAAGATGAAAGGATATCAACGGTAAGATTGCTATCCTCAATGAAAGTGAAGAAGAATTGCAGGATCTGCTGAAGGGAATGAACAGTCTAATGAGTATAGGACATGGTCTGAGAGTAAATCGAAGGGTAAACACGAAGTACATGAAGTTAAGGAATTCAGCAACTTAGGCAGCAAAATAACCCATGACGGACGGAGCAAGGAGGAAATAAAAAGCAGACTACAACTGACAAAAAGGGCATTCATGGCCAAGAAAAGTCTACTAATATTAAACATGGGTCTTAATTAGAGGGAAATATTTCTGAGAATGTGTAAGGTGTCAGGCAAAACCAACACCTTCCATGAAAACCCTGACATGATAGCAAATCCGGCAATATGTCACATAGCTCCGAATAAATCCTGACATTAAATTAACCAAAGTAATACGATCAACGAATGAGCAAATAGAATACCACTGACTAACACAAGAACGCCTAAATGCATGTCATACCTTCCCACCGTGAAACAGACGCAGTTCCGAGGGGAGAAACGAGAACAGAAGCCGAGAGCAGAGTCGTGTAAGCTAGAAGGCCCTACGATAAAGGACACCCACATCGCCGGCCAAGCCCCAAGAGCAGCCCCCAGACCATGTTAAAAGATAGAGCCCTCCAGAAGAACAGTATAGATCTTACGATAACACTAAAAGGGCCACACCAGCTGCAAGTTTTAGCTTGAGACTATACTTGTCTCTGTTACGTAGCAAGCATTAAAAACATTGCCCAGCACGAAAAATATAACGTTTCTCATTGGATAGACAGAACTTTTGTAGGCGGAGCTTAAGGTTAACATTGAGACACTGATTGATCAGTTAAAAACACAGCCAGATACCTCTTTCTTAAACCCACTTCAGTAAATTGTAGTAAAGAAAAGTTAGAGAGTTGCTTCCGAGACGGTGAGGTGTGTGGAGCTGCGCCGCCCGCCGCCCCCTGACGCTGACTAACCTCCGACAAGGTAATGAACGCACGCGATGCTGCATAAGAGCTCAAAAGGCTTCACTCAGAACTGCAGAAGTCTCATCTGTTACATCCCCTTTTTGTGTAATACTAATGTCGATCGTCAATTGAATCTCATGGTATTCACATTTGCTACTAGAAGTTAAAATCTGAAACCCGATGATTTTTCTGTTATATAATTATTGAGAAGCCACATCAGCCACTGTAATTTATGACAAGTTAAATAAGTGACGAAAGATAATAGAGGGTCACTGTAGACCATTTTTGGTTTATGAAACTTAATTTAAACCTAGATTATAGATGTGTTATGGCATAGGTCATCCTTCGATCCATTATAGAAGTTGGAAACCCATTCAGGGAATATTCGTTCACATTTTTGTTGAACGTAGTTGGTTTTTATCATCCTTTATTAAAATATTTCCTTTCATTAATAGCGCAATTTATAAACAATGTTTTGTGAGTGGAATAAAAATTCCAATGGAAAACTTAACTGGTTTTTCGACGTTATTTTACCAGCTAACTAAAAATAGGAATGGCTTGAACCCCTTCCACTAAATTTAGTTAGAATTAAGATTCTTTTACAGGGAGTGCAATAGAGCTGACGCTGAAATCATTAAGTATTTGATTATATCATCGATAGTCTCACTGAACTCTTCTGAACTCTACATGCCATGTGTGGTCTGGCGTCTCCTTACCAGCAACAGGTCCCAGGTTCAAACTAGTCCAATCCCTAAAAAACATGCTCAGAGCGTCGTTGCACGAAAGTGGTAGGGAGACACGACTTAGAACAAACAGACATCACGCAGAATGTTAGAAATGTATAGTTGGACACAGCATTGTATGGTAGTGAAACATTCAGTGTGGGAAAACCAAGACAGTAGAGAATCGAAGCATTTGAGATATGGTACTATAGAAAAAAATGGTTCAAATGGCTCTGAGTACTATGGGATTTAACATCTGAGGTCATCAGTCCCCTAGAACTTAGAACTACTTAAACCTAACTAACCTAAGGACATCACACACATCCATGCCCGAGGCAGGATTCGAGCCTGCGACCGTAGCGGTCGCGCGGTTCCAGACTCAAGCGCCTAGAATCACTCGGCCACACCGGCCGGCTATGGTACTATAGAAGAATGCTTAAAAATTAGGTGAGCTGATAAGGGAAAGAATGAGGAAGTTCTCCGGAGATTATGCAAGGAAAAGGCTATGTGGAAAACACAAGAAGAAGGGACAAGATTATAGGACATCTGTTAAGACGCCAGGGAATGTCTTCCGTGGTACGAGAGGAAACTGAAGAGGTTAAAAACTGTAGAGGAAAACTGAGATTGGAATACATGTAGCAAATCATTGAGGACGTTGGTTGCATGTCCTACATTGAGATGAAGAGGTTGGCACAGGAGAGGAATTCGTGGCAACCGGCATCAAACAAGTAAGAAGACATCATTGGCCAGCGCTTGCGGGGCAGCGAATAGGATTTGGGTTAGCAGCGGCACGAAGGAGTTGGCGAGCGGGACCAGTGCTGGGAACAGATCCGTTTATGTGTCGGAAGACATTTTATCTGTACCAGGAGTGATGGTGCGACATCGTTGGGGCTGAGTGATGTTTATTTGAAAAGAACCTTCTCAACTGGATTCAAGTGTTCGCTGGTCGCACTGTATTTGTGTTCATAGATGCGTTGACGGTGAACGGTGCCTACACTTTCTTATAGTGTATCCGTTGTCCAGAAGAGATTGTCAATCAAAGCAAAGCTGGAAGGTCTGTACAGCCTTCTCTGAACATTTTCGTTAATGGACGAGTACTTGTTCACTCCATGCGAAGATGAATAGTTCTAATATTCATTACCAAGTGATTATTTTATCTATTCAAGTTGTTGTCATTGCGTCAGCCCTTGTGGGCGCTATTTTTGTTGTGCGTATGTTTGGGATCGTTAGTAACTGGTTTATGTTTCAGGTTTTATCATGCCAATTTAATTATGTGTATAATGTATCGCCTAGAAGTGTACGCAGCGCTGAAGTGTGAAAGAAAATGTGATTGCAGGCTTACGGCACTGTAAACCTACTGAGGTAACCGTGGATGAATTCTACTGTTGCAGATCAATCTTTGAGTTAAGTAATACCTTTTGTAATTGAACAATTAGCGTCTCTTATTTGCCGTTCGTCAGAAAGCTCTCTGTGCCTAAGCTTGTGTTTAAATTGTCTGGTACTGCTGTACATTATTTGAGTAAATCTTAAATTGTGCCACGAGTGAAACTGGTGTGAGTAAAACTTATGAATGTGGGTCCCACTGTAATTGTTATTGTATTACTTAAGTTCTGTTGCGAAACTCTTTTTGGGTGAAGACTGTTTTGAAATTTGAACTGATACCAATTTATCATTGTAAATTTTGTTTACGGATTTGCTGTATGCTTTTTAAGATAGGTTTGCTGATTTAAATTTTAATGTCAATTAGTTGCCGAGTTTTAGATGAAAACTTTTAATTGATGACGTAACTGAGTTGAGATTAAATCTGAAATCGTTGTATCACCGCTGTTTGCCATCAATATTGTATCAGGGTTAAGATTCAGTCAAGGGTATTGTATTAGTTACTTTCACAAAAAAGATGTTAGGTAACATGTTCTTTTTTGTAAATGTTTTGTAGGAATTTCTTGTTCGTATATTTATAAATATGTTTGAATTATCATTAGACTGGCAACTTAAGACTTTCTGCAGCTCCCACCACACCAATTTTAGAAGATACAATGGATCAACGCAAATATTCATCTATCCATGAGGACCATATCCGCGCCTACATGCAGTTTCTTCTCCCTCAGCATGATGGCATCTACCAGCAGGATAATGCATCGTATCACAAAGCTTTCAGTGCACGTGCGTGTTTTGAAAAGCAGCAGGAGGAAATAATGTACTCCCTGGCCTTCCAAATTCCACAGATTTAAACCCAATCGAAAATCTGTTTGACCACCACAGTTGAGCTGTTCAGGCCCTGGATCCTCTGCGGGCAAGCCGAAAGGTACGTTGTCCAAGACGCGACGCACACTAGCGACTGCGACGGGTCGCTACGTGACGTCAGAAGATGCCTGCAGGCGCATGCGCAGTTCGAGTTAGGGATGCGACGCGCGACTGTTGCCGCAGCTGCCGCAGCACTGCACCGGTGAGCAGTGTTGCGACGGAAGTCGGACGACACAAAGACGTACGGCTGCCAGAAAGATGTCGAGCCAGTCGAGGAAAACTGAAATGAGCCACTCACAGGATGTGATGCTCTGTGAGCTGGTCTCGCAACATCCTTGCCTTTACGATTTGAAGAACCCTAAATATAGAGACACTATGTTCAGAGACAGAATTTGGGAAGAAATTGGTGCACAGTTGAAACTGGCAGGTGAGTGAAATATATAACATTTTCCCATTAATGCAAATTTTTCAGGCCTGTTATGAAAATCAGTATAATCCATGCAGATGTAGAATTAGAATGAAGAAAATGAACTTGAAGGTCAATTTTCGCATTACTCTTTTTTGTGACGATAAAAATTGAAAATGGCAAGTACATTATAAAATGAACAATCTTAAGTACAACGAGAAAGTTACATTTTACAATACCTTCACTTTGAAAGTAAACGGTAGATTGGTGTCTTGATGATACCTTCTAGTTGTGAAAAACCACCACCAGATTGTTGTACAGCTTTCTGTAATCAATAGATGTTCGTTTTTGAGGAAGGCGCTTCTCAACAGATTGCGCAAACAGTATGCTGCAATAAGTAATTTGTCACATTCACTTCAATTCATTGGTAGAAGATGGTGCTCAAAAAACTTGTGCCAAAAGTGCACTACTGTTTTACAAGGCCCTTCTGGTCTGACACAGTTCACAATTGAAATTCGTCTTTTGTAAATCCTGGAGTCATCTTTTGAGTGCAGCTAGGCAAGATTAAATCTTCATGTCATCCATAACGATGTATGCTGTCAGAATATAAGAATATGGAAGTTCATTTGGATGGGAATAAAGAGTCAGTCGGCTATGAAAGTTGCCTTAGCTTGTTCCAAAAGTTTCTGCATGGGAGAAACTGACAAGTATAATTTGGAGAAATTTTGTGAACAAGCACGGACATTATTTCTTCCACATTTCTGCCAGTGTATTCTGTAGACGTTCAGAATGAAAATTCTAGAGATGTTTAAGATGTAACCCTATCTTGTTGTCAAGAACTTGAAACAATGCAATGACGCTAGCGTGCGCCTATTGTTAATAAACTTATCTTTCATTGGAATTTTAGGTGAAATGTGCAAAAACAGATGGAGGAATATTCGGGACTCGTATCAGAGAAATAAACGAGAAAGAAAGCTTGGAACAGGTTCAGATGCCTCAGCAAAACCAAGAAAATGGGTTCTGCTTGATCACTTGGCTTTAAGAAACCTACATTTCGTGGCATTTTAAATGAAATTGTCAAGAGCATATGGAGAAATATTAGTAACTCATACCGGAGAAATATATGACATAAAATGGTTTCATTAGGTCCAAATGTGTCAGCGAAACAAAACAAATGCATTCTCTATCGTGTGATGACCACACGATTCTCGTTGCGCGTCGACAGAACTGGCGGCTAGTCGCGACGCTCCCGGAGATATATGAGCCCAAATCTCGGAAACGGAGATCGATATCATTCTGATCTCAACTTGAAAAATAATTTCGATATGTTGGCTTCTTTTCATCAGCAACGATGTATGACCTAACGTGAACCATACGTAAAGTAGCCAGCGACCACATTTTTCACTGTACACAATTCAAATTTTATGCAGTAGGTTACTTGTAAATTAAGTATCGGAATAACTGTGACGAATATCGGAAAAATAGACACCTCATTATCAAGCTGTGATGTGAAACCGTAAGATACGCAAACATCAATTTTTTGTGGCTTTTTACTTTCCTCACAATTGATAGAGAAGTAATATACAGCGAAAAAAACACGCAAAACCGGAAGAGATACTTTTCAATTTTTTTAAAGTAAAAGGAGAATCTGTATCGAAAAACTAACTCTGGGAGCCGATGCAACTTTGTTGTATTAACATACACTATTTTTTACAGCAAGAAAATCGGAATTCTTTTTTTTTTCTTATGTATTTGAATCCGCCGCCGCCGATCGGAGCTTGGGAAACAGCGAGGACTCCAGTCGTGTTGCGGCCGTGTCTCGTTAATGAGAGTGGGCCGAGAGGTCGGCGTTCCGCCCTGACGTAATCCCATGGCAGTCGCTGTTACCTGTGGCTCTCATAGTCTTCGGCTACCGATCTCGTGGCCTAAAGATGGTAATGATAAGACAGATTTTATTTTATAATATTCTAGTAATACTACTACTCTATAATTAGCTTTTTGTTTATTTTATAAAATGTTTGATATAACCCCTCACTGACTAAATACGTCCAGAGTGTTGCGACTGTTTCAGCGAGTCTGTCATTGCTCACATCTGGTTTACGTACTAAATTTTTGTTTCTTTCCTATCTTGCGGTTGAGGAACTGAATGCGTGAACGATTTCTTTGTTCCTTTGTCCATATAACGTAGTGCAGAATACACTATGTGATGAAAAGTATCCGGACATTTGGCTGGAAATGACCTACAAGTTCGTGGCGCCCTTCATCAGTAATGCTGGAATTGAATATGGTGTTGGCCCAACCTTAGCCTTGAGGACAGTTTCCACTCTCGCAGGCATACGTTCAATCAATTGCTGGAAGGTTTCTTCACGGAGTGCTGCACTGAGGAGTGGTACCGATGTCAGTCGGCGAGGCCTGCCACGAAGCTGGCGTTCCAAAACATCCCAAAGGTATTCTATACGATTCAGGTCAGGACTCTGTGCAGGTCGCTCCATTACAGGGATGTTATTATCGTGTAACCACTCCACCGCAGGCCGTGCATTATGAACAGGTGCTCCATCGTGTTGAAAGATGCAATCGCCATCCCCGAATTGTTCTTCAATAGTGGGAAATAAGAAGGCGCTTAAAACATCAGTGTTGGACTGTGATATGATACTGCTGCGCAAAACAACAAGGGATGCAAGGCTCCTCCATGAAAAACACGACCACACCATTACACCACCGCCTCCAAATTTTACTGTTGGCACTACACACGCTGGCAGATGACGTTCACCGGGCATTCGCCATACCCACGCCCTGCCATCGGATCACCACATTGTGTACCGTGATTCGTCACTTCACGCAACATTTTTCGACTATTCAATCGTCGAATGTTTACGCTGCTTACACCAAACGAGGCGTCGTTTGGCATTTACCGACGTGATGTGTGGCTTATGAGCAGCCGCTCTACCCTGAAATCCAAATATTCTCACTTCCCGCCTGACTGTCATAGTATTTGCACTCGATCCTGATTCAGTTTTGAATTTCTGTGTAATGGTCTTGACAGATATCTGCCTATTACACATAACGACCCTCTTCAACGGTCGGCAGTCTCTGTCAGTCAAAAGACGATGTCGGCCTGTACGCTTTTGTGCTGTAGGTATCCCTTCACGTTTCCACTTCACCATCACATTGGAGTGTACCTAGGGATATTTAGCACTGTGTAAATCTCGCATACAGACGTATGACACAAGTGACACCCAATCAGCTGACCACGTTCAAAGTCCGTAAATTCCGCGGAGCGCCCCATTCTGCTCTTACACCATGTCTAATGACTACTGAGGTCGCTAATACGGAGTACCTGCCAGTAGGTGGCAGCACAATGCACCTAATATTAAAAAACGTGTGTTTTTGGTGGCGTCCGGATACTATTGAGCACATAGTGTAGTTCCAGTGCAAAAAATTGTTTGTAAGGGTCACTGCCAGGTGTGAGCCACATAAAATTATCAAATAATAATTCGACTAAATTGGAAAGACTGATAAACCACGACTAAATGTTATGCGTTAAGTCGAAATGTTTGTTAATAAGCAGAACTGTGTTTCTATTTTTTCGGGCGGTAGTTGCAATAAGTAAGCAAATGTTCAAATAACACACAATTACGATTCGTAATTAATTTCTTTTGCTAAGCCACTTCGCAGTCTGTCGCCAACGTATATAACTTCACTAAATCAATAACTTGCTCCAATCCCAGTATTTCTGAGTTTCACTGCCGCGCGGGTTGGCCGCGCGGGCGCGGTCAAGAGCGCCTTGCTACGGTTCTCGCGGCTTCCCCCGTTGGAGGTTCGAGTCCCCTCGCGGGCATGGGTGTGTGTGTTTTGTCCTTAGCGTAAGTTAGTTTAAGTTAGACTAAGTAGTGCGTAAGCGTAGGGACCGATGACCTTAGCAGTTTGGTCCCATAGGAGCTTACTAACACCACCAACACCAACACTTGCTATTGTGACCCGCTCAGAAAACAAAGTCCAACATTTCTTCACAGGAATGTGACCCAATGTTAGATATTGCTCAGCACCACCCAAAAACGTCGTGTAATGTGTCATTAAGTAAAGTGCCTCGATGAAACTTGGACCAGGTGTAGAAAGAGTTGCTACAGATTAGTACGAAGATAATTGAAATAAATACGCAGTGAGAGAAAAGGAAATGAAACTTTTATTCAAAGATAATAATTACACCGAAGTAACTGCTATTCATGATGTGCCTCTGGGCATTACAAAGGGCAAGTAACGATTCTTAATGGGGTGATTACGCCGGACAGCAACGCATATTGTATAATGTGCTACACTGCTCGTCACAAGGCTGTTGAGGAGTTCTTGTGGTGGGTCGTTCCAGTCCTTCACCAGCATGGATGACAGCTGCCGGATAGCCTCTGATACATGTGGACTTGCTACTGTACGTCTCTCCGACGCATCCCACACGTAATAGGTGTAATTTAAGTCGGAAGACGGGCGGGTCAAACCATTAGCCAAATATGATCTCGTTTCTAGAGCCCCTCCACAAATTTTGCTTTGTTAACTGCGGTGGGTAAGTAATTGTGTTCACCTAAATTATGGTTTTGATACTTGATATCGATTTGCAGTTCCCGACTTAATAAACCATCCTGATTATTATATCGGCTTTTCTTCAGCAGTAATAATTTTACCAGTACACTTCACTTATCAAGCAGCAGTATGAAGCATATGTGTGAAAATTAGGTAACTCAGTATTTCAAAGAGCAATGCTCAAGAAGAAAGTGTGACACACACACTGCACCTGGGTATAGACAGTCTTTCCTGGAAGCTACAGAGGATGGGTGTTTAGAGATGTCAACTGCTGGGAGATGGCACCGTGCACTGAGCACCTAATACACTACAGTGAGGACTTAAAGGCAATCCTATTATGAAAAAACGGGATTTTTGTTTAGCTGCCGATCTGTTGATGACCCAGGTATATACAGTAATACCTGATCGAATTCTGTATCGTCCTCACAAGGAAATTTTGCACGAGAACTGCTAAAGAAAAAAGGGGCTAACGGTGATAGGTTCCTCAATGTGGCACGACTTGAGAACGACGCCTGAGTTTCCATTTTATGCATTACCTGCCTCACAGGGAATTTTCGTAGCAGGGTCGAAAAGTCTGGCATCACTTACAGGGACTGACATTTATGAGTACCCAGCATCGACTGTTCATTAGGTGACATTGCAGATCACCTATGACAAAAACGATTCAAGGGGATATTCAGTGCATGCCCGGATGGACACAGGGGGCATAAATAGAACCACCAGGCAGCTCGTAATCAGCTGAACTAGAGGAATCTGGGTCCCATTTGGATGATGAGTTGGAGGTGACTTCAACAATTCTGAGTCTAATGTATTCTGACTGTGCTATCTGGAGACATATTCAACCGCCTTTACATTCAGTTTAAGAAATTTGGGCTTTAACCCTACATTCTGCCTGATGTATATTGTCGCACAGAGACATACTCGTTTTCATCCTGGTTCAGTGCTTGAATATTTATGCATACGTCCGTATTTTCCACCTCTGACCTCAATTTCAAATACAACATTGACGTCGCCTCTATGGGTTAACTATTGCGGACAACAGACGTAACGGCTGTATTGGGAGCAAGCGAGTATCGACGCTCAGCGGGTACAACAACATCGCGTCTGCCAATGGATTTAGCTGGATTGGACGCTTGAACAATTAGTGTGGGACAAGGAACGAGCTAAGCAGCACGGGTGACGCCACAAAGCTGAGCAGAGATGAGAGCTGGCGGCTGTCAATCAACAGATACGAGACGCCGAAAGAGCTTTGGCAGGAAAAGGATATGTCACTTCGACATCACTGCAGCTGACCATGAATGAAAACACCAGCTCTGTGATGCGATGAGATAAAGTAGATCAAACCGCTCCAGATACTGTATAGCTGGGTCGTGTCCACGCTCAATTAAACTGGTTAATGTGCGTGAAATCTTATGGGACTTAACTGCTAAGGTCATCAGTCCCTAAGCTTACACACTACTTAACCTAAATTATCCTATGGAAAAACACACACACCAATGCCCGAGGGAGGACCCGATCCTCCGCCCGGAAACTCGTTAATGTTCTGTTTTGTATTCACTGGTTTTGAGATATTATAATAACTGTTAATGTTTTTCCTAATTTGTTGTTCTGAATGTACTATACTTCGGCGTGCAGTGTGGGACCATTTGAATTACAATCACTCATTTCAACAAAATACACTGTGGTTGTTTTTCTGTCTTAATCTGCATTTAAATGCCAATAAAGTAGTGTTTCTGCTGTGTCAGCTTTCTGCAGGAAATCAGTTTACTTATGGTTGCACATTAAGATTATGTATCACTGAAGGTAAAATTTTCTAGAATACTAGCCCGCTTCATTTATCTCTTCAGTTTGTTCGATCGATGTTTCGACTCCTCTGCTGAGACCTTCTTCTGGATCTTGGGTGTCCACTCTTAGGTGAACACTGTACAAGGCCACCGTCGGGCGTTTTCCTGCATTTACACCAGAAGAAGTGGGATTACTGGGTAAAGTTTCTCTGGTTATCATTGGTAGGTCATAGTAATTGGGTGGAAAGGGCGCTTTCCTGTGCTAATGCTAAAGTCCTGTTAGTGGGTAAAATTGCAAGGCTACTGTTTGTGGTCTATCATCCTTGGGAATGAGTGAATCAGGTTAATCAAAGAAAAGGCTAATGTTAATCAAAATATTATTGTTGTGCCATAGAGGTGTCTTCCTGGAAACCGTTTGTATTTCTCCTTCACCGCGATTCCGTGATCATTTCTTTGACGATGTGAGGCCACCAAGTCAGAAGCCGATGACGGTCTTCTGTGTTGTAGTTACGTTCATTCTTGGAAACCAAGATCTTGTCTCTCTCATTTTTCCTATAAATGTTGGTTTCCTTATCTAGCACACGTACGTTTTTGGAGTCTCTGTCATGGCTTGCAATTCTTCTGCTGTTCCACTGCAGCAGATTTCACACTTAGTTTTAACTGTAAGTGGCCTGCGCATTTCTTTATACGTTCTTCTACAGATCTTTATGTATTGCCCAGATGCACTCCGTCACAGCCAAAAGTCACTTAATGGACTCCATCAGTGTGGAGGTAATCAGTTGTGTCCATTTTATGTCATAAAAGCTGTTGTATTTTCTTTTATTGAAAAAGTATTGTGTGCACCATGGTTCCCTGGAATTCAGCTGACCAGAAACGAACAGTAATCTGACGGAGCGAGCAGGTGGTTCCTCGTCCGTTGTCTTAGAACAAACAAAATTTCGTTCGAAAGCCATGTCTATGGCCAAACCATCTTAGCAGTTGGCCATTGTCTGCTTTAAAAATTCCAACTCCGACTCCAAACTGTTAGTACCACTGATGTGGAAGGTACGTGCTGGCGGAATGCTGAACACTGGTTGCTTCTGGGCTGGGTGGTGGTGCGAATTGAGATTTAAATATCTATTTGGTTTAGTAATCTGTCTATACAGTCTTTCCTAGAGTGCTGGAAGGTCTTCTATGTAACAACACATGTAAAACGAGAGAGCGACCTTATACTCTACCTCAGATGTGATGATGAGTTTGGCTTGCATCTTATTTAAGAAATAGAGGAATTTGTGAATCTCTACTTTGCCGTATGGCCAAAGAAACAAATAAATCATCCACATAGCGGAAACCATAAGAACATTTGAGTGGCGCATTGCTTAATGGGTGTTCCTCTAAGGGTTTCGTTTAAAAGTCAGCCGCTACTGGCGAAAAAGATGAACCCATAGCAACACCGTCGGATTTCCCGCATAATTCTTCTCCATATTTTAAATAGCTCGGTTGTAGACATAATTTTATCAGTCACACATACGTCTGGAGCAACGTGCTCTCCTCGGATCTCCTTAGCACCTGCAACGGGGATTTTAATAAATAAAGATTTCATGTCAGTGCTGCCACGAGTGTCAATTGTGACCGTCTGCTTACATATCGCTGCTCAGCCAGTAAATGTGCTGCTATATTAACTTTAGGGAGAACTGATAGTCACTCGAGAAGCGATAGCACGAACACATAGTTACCTGAAAGGGAATACATCTTAGGTATCAATTGTCGCCCTGCACTCTGTCCCTCTGAAAGCATGTAGTACGATCTCTAAACTCTTCCGCTGAGCCTCCTCTGCCATACCTCCAGCGTGAACATTGTCACCTTTCGTAGCGTACGGCAGTACAACGCTCCATGCTGTTAGAATACAGCGTGGACCTTAGGCCTGTAAACTCCTTAACTTACGATTATGTTTCCATTTACACAATAACTCTGATGTTGTCGAGTGTTATGCCATATGGGTTACAGGCTACATATGAGGAAGAGACGAATGCACTTAGCTGGCATCGTAGCAGTTCATATTGATCACAGCTCTTTCCATTGTCGGTGAAACCTTCGGGGTTCACATAACTTTGCTTCAATAAATTTGCTCTTTGCGAGTTCATATTGAAACTCGTACCTGGCGGGCTGCTGAGGCTGAGCGGTTCTAGGCGTTTCAATCCGGAACCGCGCTGCTGCTACAGTCACAGGTTCGATTCCTGCCTCAGGCGTGGATATGTTAGTTAGGTTGAAGTAGTTCTACGTCTAAGGGTCTGATGACCTCAGATGTTAAGTCCCATAGTGTTTAGAGCCATTTGAACCATTTTAACCATTTGAACTCGTACTTGGCGGGATTAGAGAGTTCCAGCGGCTTCATTTGCTACTAATCACAAACTCCTTGGTCCAAGGTTCGAACTCAGCCAATGATTAAATCTTGAGTAGAAAGAACTCATCTGAAATGGAAGTTGAATGTATTGGCATAAAGAGGCACCCTCGTTCTGCCAACAGACTTGTCAAACGACGCAGGAGTCATGCGGTAGAAAACTGCCCATAAATGGTGGAATATCCTGCAATGATGAACGATCTAAGAAATCGGAAGGTAATGCAAATCTTTGAATTAAAATTACACAATATGTATCTGTAGGACATCAGTTCAGTTACTGAAAAAAGTGTCATGATGCTCTCCCCATTGCAAGAAAGGTGCTGTATTAACCCCACTCAGAACTCTTTGAGGGAACTGGCATGTGAGGCATGACTGTGAGAAAAAGGCCGAATAACTAACTCAGCATATCAGCAATGGGGTTCCACGAAGTGAAATGGACAGAATGTAATTCTTTGTGGTTAGGCGAATAAGGGGTAATACATGGTGTCCCAAAAGGAATGACCCGATTTTAAATAGAATTATTTATTAGTAAGAATGGCTTAACACCAACAAATACTAAATTAGAAAAAACAGATGTTTATAAAAATCCATCATAAATGTTCAATATGTCCTCCACTGGCTTCACAGACAACATCTAGCCGGTAGCTGAATTCATCCCAAACTGAGCGTAAGGTGTCCTCTTTCACTGAAGCTACAGCACCTGATATTCTGGTTTTTAGTGCATAAAGGTCACAAGGTAAGGGAGGAACGTAAACACATTGTTTAACATATCCCCAAAGGATGAAATCACATGGTGTTACGTCAGAGGACCTAGGAGGCCAATAGTGTAAAGCCTGGTCTCGCGGGCCTGTCCGACCTATCCAACGATGAGGCATGTTGGCATTGAGGAAACTGCGCACATTGTTGTGCCAGTGTAGTGGTGCTCCATCTTGCTGATAGATGAAATTGCCAGAGTCAAGTTGAGGGAATAACCAGTTCCATGGCATTGCTAGATATGATTGTCCTGTTATGGGTTCTTCCTCAAAAAAGTACGGTCCATAAACCTTGCTTTGCGAAACAGTACAAACAACATTCACTTTTTGTGAATAACGTTCGTGTTCAATTCTTTCATGAGGATTTTCGAGCCCCCATATATGCACATTATGACAGTGAACCTTATTGCTAATATGGAAAGTTGCCTCATCGCTGAGTATCACCCGTGACATAAGAGTGTCATGTTCCATGTCCTCTAAAATAGCATTGCTAACTAAAGTCCATTCACTTGACTTTGTCAGTATCTCGAAGAGCTTGTACCAATTGTAATCGGTATGGTTTGAGGGAAAAACGACGCCGTAACACACGCCACACCGTCGTGCTCGGCTAGACGACGATGCGTCGACTAGGTGGCAGGGGGGGGGGGGGGGGGGGGCGCTCCACTCAAATGCTCGTCGAATTTGTTCCACTCAGGAACTAGTAGCCGGCCAGGACTTTTGCCTTTACAGAGGCACCCGGTTTCTTCAAACTGTTTATACCACAGTCGATTGGTCTTTGTTGATGGTGGTTTAGCACGAACTCGAATATAAAACGCCCACTGAACTGCGATCACTGATTGAGTACGACTAAATTCACAAACACATGTAGCGCTGTTTCTGTTACCTAGTGACATTTTTCTCAATATTATTAAAGTTAAAATTGGGTCATTATTTTTGGGACACCCTGTATTAGCAACACTAGAAAATGGTGTAGCAAAAGAAGGATTCGTTATGAATAAGAAATGGTGTATCTGAAAAAAGACTCTTCATGAACTAGAAGGCTAGTGCAAAGAGTGAATTACCTTGAGCATTTCAGTGACCGACGCCAACAACCGTATTTCGGGTACCATGGGAATACATGCCGATGTCACAAGCAGAAGATATCCTAAGGAGGGTGTGTCATAGTACTGAACGGATAATCTGATAATCATGGTGGCCTGAACGCTGTGCTAGAGGAAGGAATACAAGACACATCTGTGAAAGAATATGGGATCGTTAGCTGGAATCATGGGAGAGAACGGATAATTAACTCTGCAATAAATTTCAGCCAGTGATAGCGAACACAGTAAGATGGTTCATAGTCGATTGCAGTGAGTCTTGCGATGTATCGCTCCCCACGTGTTGGCCAGCGTGCGGCGCTGAAGCCTAACGGAGGAAAGCGTGGATCGGTGGAGACAGCTGTGGACGGAGAACTGAATGTGGTGGTTTATCACTGAGGGAATTGCAGCGCATAGTCAAAACTGAGTTTACGATAGGCACGAGGTGGTGTGGTGCTGAAGTATGCTTTGAAACTTGTAGTTTACAGCAGTGGACCCCGAGCAATGTTGTAAAGTGCTATTAAGTCGTTGTGTACAGGCTTACATGGAGATATGGCGCTCGGTGTGGAGGATGGTCCGCTTTGCAGCAGGTGAGTTGGCCACTGAACCGTACGGGGTGGCGAGATTTGTGGCTCGCTAAATGTAGAGTACAACCAGAGTTATCCCCTTCACTTGCTGTCACATTGGAGAGATGTTGTGAGCTGATGGAAATTTATCTTTCTGACTGAACAGAACTGAGCTTTGCTTTGGCATGATATGGAAGTGCATTCGCCTGTGATTTAACTGTTTTGTATGTTCCTAACAGCACCGGGCTTCATTAGCTTTATGTGGATTTGGTATGTCGATGTGCTGGCGGCCTTACAAATAGGTGTTCGGTTTTCATATGTGTGCAAAGTTACTTTCAAAGCATGTCTTTTATTTTCCGTTTTACCGATTTATTTTAAGCGAAATGAGTTCATGGAAACACACTCTTGTTCATTAACTTGAAATTACTGATCATTAGCTCACTAGCTTATCTTAGCAACCGTTCACTAATTGTCTCTTGTTGGACGGCCATTGCTATGTGTGTTGCCTTTTTTCAAGTGAAGTAATGGCTGAGTTATTTTGTGGCGCCATAAAATGACGCCCTGTATACTATACTTAAAATTGAATGTTAAAGGTTTCTCATTATAAACTTTTTTTATTAATTATAGGTACTGCCATTGTGTTTAAAATACCCGAGCTCGGAGCTGGTTGTGGGATCGTGAAATCTTCACGTTTGTTGTTACGTACATGCTCGTTTATTGTTTCAGATGACGGCCCCTGGTAGCTGAGTGGTCAGCGCGACGGAATGTGAAAGGTGGCTACACTGAGCCACAGCGCCAGAGATCGCGCTAGAGAGTATTGTTCCGCCGCCTCCACTGGCAGCGATTATTGAGAAGTTGCGGTGGGCAGTGCTTGTCAAGATGTCTTAGTAGTGAGTGCTTGTTCCATGTTTTATGCAGTTGTTTGATGGGCTAGACAGCAGATGTTGTTCCAATGGAGATATTGTAATGATTAGAGTGCTTTTCGTCAATATATATGAAGGTAACAAAACTCGTTTTTTTTCTCATTATTTCAATGTCTTGAATAATCGGTCATCACAGGTTCAGTCAACAAGCATCTGGCTCGTGTTCTTGTATTAGAGTGTAATTCTGGTTTTCTTGCGCATTTATAGCATTTCTATTTTTTTAATTACTTTAGTATAAATGATATTTAAAATTTCTTGTCTTATTGAAGAAGAACCATGCCAGATGTGTACGTTGAATCACACTTCCACACACAGAACAGCTACACTTGTGCTTTGTTGGCTTCGTAGGTTTTGTAGTTGCTGGGGACTTAATTAATTAATTGTGTTAACGGAAATTTTCATTTCATTCTTTGTTGTTATTCTACGCAGTCAGATTGCGTACAAAAACTAGTCAGGGCCAACCTTTTACGAGATTTCGTAATCGGACATACAGCGACAGAAAATTAAAAAGTATTTGCATTCTTTTTTTTTATTTAATAATTAAGCCCCCATGCACGTGGCGACCGCTGCTTCGAATCGTCCCTTGGAATTCTTCTGATAGTAAAAATAGTAGACAGTAGTATTGTTGTAGTAATTTGTAGTTTAGTAATTGTAGTCTATATTGCATGTGTAGATTTGGTAATTGTCATTCTTCTAATGGTATTTTTGCCAAATTTAATTTTTGTTGCCTTGTCTATGGGTTTGACAATTGAGTGCAATTATTTCAAGTGTTCGATTAATCGTGTTTGAGGGAAACATTTCGAGTGAATGGTATTGTTGGAGATAAATAGTCATTGTGTGTAATTTTCGTACAGTGACGAGTTTTGTATGTTTTGTAAATGATTACGCGATGAATGAAAAAGACAAAAATGATGGATAGTGAGAATGACGAAATTGTTAACATGGCGAACTCGCCAACAGAGGACAACAGTATGATGAATAATGAAGTGGAAAACAATTTAATAAGTCGGAAAAATAGTCCAGAACCATTTCAAAATTTTTCTCAATCAGAAAATTCACAGAATACGAGATTAACGATAGAAGATTCTGAAATAGTATCGATCACAGATAGCTTTACAGTTATGACGAAAGAAGTTGGTTTTGCGGGAAATGTTAGGGGCGAAAGGAATTTCGAACAAGTTAATATGGAGCAGTTGATGAGTGCAATATTAAATTTGGGATCTGAATTAAAAACAAATAGGGAAACAATGGAAACACGGTTAGACTCACAAAAGGGAATAATGGAAACACGGTTAGACTCACTGGGATCACAAATAGGAACAATTAAAACAGAGATGGGAACTTTGGCAACACGTTTAGAAACTGATATGGGAACAATGGAAACACGGGTAGACTCACTGGGATCACAGTTGGGATCTGAATTAAAAACAGTGGGATCACAGTTACGATCTGAAATTAAAACAGAGATGAAAACAATGGAAACACGGTTAGACTCACGAATAGGGACATGTTTCAAAAATATGAAAGATGAATTAAAGAAAGAAATCAGAGAAGAAGTACAACCGATTTTGAATTCTCACAATAATAGATTAATTGCAGTAGAGATTAGACAAAAGGAACAGGATAGAGAACAGGAAGAAAGAGATCGCGTGATAATACAAAAATTTACAGAGTTAAATTTACAACGTGCACACGATAAGGAAGAGATATTTGAGAGAATCAAGGAATCCGTACCAAATGACAGATTAAATAATCTAACACAACAATATGAACAGTTAACTATTAAATGTGTCAATACTGAAACCCGAGTCGCGACACTTACGGAAGACGTAAATAAACAGAGAGAACTAATAGGTGATTGATCGGAAAGAGTTGAGAAGATTTAAGATAAATTGACAAGTCTTAGTTTACATGGGGACAGAGATTCGGATGATACAGCTCCATTACCATTTGCAGAAACCGAAGAGTACCAGAACATAAATAAGCATGTTGAAAATCAGGGAAAATTTAATGAACGCGTGAAAAGGGAATTTGAGGCATTACAAAAGTCAAACAAATTGAAGGCGAAATCGTAGGAAAAGACAGCAAAGGAAATTTAGAATCACAGGTAGCAGAGGGGTTTGAAGAAAGTAATTTGTTTCATGTACGGGATGCAACAAGAGAGCGCCAGGCGCGTGAATTTAACAATAATCGTCATTGTGACTGGGACAGACGCGGTAGGTCTTTGTCGCCACGAGGCGAAAACTTTGACTATAAACACTTTTTGACTGTTCGGAAATTTAAGATCTTCCGCAATTCTAAGAATGACATACATCCATGTGCATGGTTAGATCAATTTATGTACGCACCTCCAAATTGGCCACTAAGTCACAAACTGGAATTTATGTGTGGATATTTAGGAAACGAACCGGCGACGCGGATGCGCGCACTCATTAGAGATTGTAATAATCTGAATGATTTTTATCATGCATTTCTATCGGCATATTGGTCCGAAAACACACAAGACAGAGTCAAACATAGTCTGGTTATGCAGCGTAATTTTAAACAGTCTGAGTTCCGTACGCCGGCAGAATACTTTGAAGACATGATTCGAAAGAATCAGTTCCTGTCCAACCCTTATAGCCCGACTGAATTAATTCGCATTTGTTTAACTAAGCTGCCACAATCCATAAGACAAATTGCTTTAGCCGGAAGATGTAAAGACGACATTGAGACTTTTAAGACTTTGCTACAAGAACTTGAGGATGACAACGACGACGGGACTTCTTGTAATTTTTTCAGTAACAGTAATTACAATAGGTTTTCAGAGAAAAGGGATAGTGATCGGAACTGGCGCTATATGGGTAATTTTGAGAATGACAGACGTAACAGACAGGACAATAGATACCAGCCTTATGACAATAACAGACGTTCTAATAGAAATTACACAGACAATTATAATAACGGAAATTCGTACCGGAATGATCAATCATACGGAAACAGTAATCGGTATCATCAAGACAGAAATTATTCATACAGTAATAGAAATTCTTACTACAGAAATAACCAGGGTAGTAGGTCTAACAGTAATTTCAGAAGTGACAGTCGAAATTACACAAGAAGTAGTTATGCAGACAGACAGGAAAACAGAAATTTTAGTAACAGACACAACCAAGAATTTGCATCTAACAGACAGGAAGGACCTAATTGGCATCCTCCACGTGACAGAACTTCAGAGAGACAAGTGCAAATAGTAGAAATTGATCCGCGAAATGACGCGAATAATCAAAGACGTGACGCAAACAATCGACAATGACTTGCAGCTTCGGCTTCTGGCAGCAATATAGACGGTTCAGAAAGTAATGACACTACGACTTTACACTACGTACGCCCGGAAGATATGAGAGACATTTTGCTAGACGAAAAGGAAAATAATGTAGACGCATTTTTACATCCTGTTATTGAAGTATGTGTGGGTAAGAATAAGTTCACTGCAGTTTTAGATTCTGGGAGCCCATTGAACGTCATTAGTGAATCAGTTTTTCGTATATGTGTAAGAACTATTGCTTGTCCTGTGTTAGCTATTTCTAAAACTACAATTCGAGGAGCGATTTCTGGAAAAAGTGTGGAAGTTAAACAACAGACCAACCTAAATTTCATTTGTCAAGGATACGAATTTTCTGCTAATTTTATTATTGTTCCATTACTCAGTACACAAATTATATTAGGTATGGAGTTTCTTAACACACATAAGGCAATTTTGAACTTTAAAGAACGAAGTGTGAATTTGACTGTTGCCGGAATGCCGATATGTTTGAAATTTTTCGAGTATTTAGCAAGATCTGAATCAGATACAAAATGTTTAAGGTTTCTTACTTCTGATGTTTTCGTTGAGCATTATGACGACAGTGTGTTTATTCATGACAATGACAATACATACAGAGACGCGATGGATGATATAATTAATAGCGAAGAATTAATTAATGAAAAGGTTAAGAAAGCTGAAGTGCCAGATGACGTTGCAAGAGAAGAGCTGCACCACATTTTGACTTCACATGCTACAGTGTTTAGTCATCACACAGGAACTATACAAGGCTTACAATATTTATTTAAAGTAAAAGAACACACACCATTTCGCGGGAAAACGTACGCTATTCCTTTGGCTTACAGAGACAAGGTTAAGAGTGAACTTCAATACATGATAGATCAAGGCATTATTGAGCCAGCGGTCAGTCCCTATACCAGCCCATTACACGTTGTTCTTAAAAAGGATGGGTCAATTCGTTTGGTTCTGGATTCCAGACAGATATATAATATCATCATTCCTGAAACTGACCGTCCACAAAATTTAGATGAACTTCTTCAACATTTCCATGGAATTAAAGTTTTATCCACGATTGATATGCGTGCAAGTTTTTGGCAAATAGAACTCCACCCTGATTGTAGAAAATGCACTGCCTTTTTAGCCTTTGGTAACTGCTACCGCCGGCCGCGGTGGTCTCGCGGTTCTAGGCGCGCAGTCCGGAACCGTGGGACTGCTACGGTCGCAGGTTCGAATCCTGCCTCGGGCATGGATGTGTGTTATGTCCTTAGGTTAGTTAGGTTTAAGTAGTTCTAAGTTCTAGGGGACTGATGACCTCAGCAGTTGAGTCCCATAGTGCTCAGAGCCATTTTTTGAACTGCTACCAGTTTCGGAAATTACCGTTTGGACTTACTGTATCTTCTGCAGCATTCATTCGTAGTTTAAACGAAGTTTTACCTGTTTATCTTCGTGACAATAATACTTCATATGTTGACGATATTCTTATTGCTAAACGTTCTTGGAGTGAGCATAACAAAATTTTGGATTCATTATTACGTATCTTTGCAAGAGTTGGCATTGCAGTGAACTTGGAAAAATCTGAATTTTGTCGTTCTCAGGTGAAATTTCTCGGTCATATTATTTCTACAGAAGGTATTCTTCCTGATCCAGAGAAACTAGACGCTATTCGTAATTATGCTGTTCCTACCACAAAACGTGATGTTCGTAGTTTCCTTGGTGTCTGTAATTTTCTTAGACGCTTTGTTAGATTGGACAATTTGGCTACACCTCGTTTATGTGAACTATCTGGAAAGAATTCTAATTGGTGTTGGGATGAGGAAGCTCAGTCAGAATTTGAACAACTTCGTGATGCTTTAGTTGCTGCTCCACTTCTTTCACATCCGGATTTATCTAAAGATTTTTGTTTGGCAACGGACTCATCATACAAAGGCCTAGGTGCACATATATTTCAAGAGATAGAAGAAAACGGCGTTGTAGTACAGAAGACAATTGCATTTGGAAGTCGTGTTCTCTCTAAATCAGAAAAGAATTATTCGATTACGGAACTTGAAGCTTTGGCTGTTGTTTGGGCTTTTACAAAATTTCGGACATTTTTGGTTTGGCAGACATACTAAGGTTTACACCGATCATCGAGCTCTGGAATTTCTTATGTCAACAAAATTAACACATGGAAGACTGTCACGATGGGCGTTGTATCTACAGGAATTTGATTTTAGTATTGTTTACATACAGGGTTCTTCAAATATTGTTGCTGATGCTTTATCACGTGCACCTGTGGGTTTGAAACGAAGTGCTGAAGAGGACTGCAAAGAAAACAATTATTGTTTGATGTATATTCAAGGTGTTGCGTTTCAGAATTTTATTTCGTCTTTGCTCCAGGACATCGCTAGGGAGCAAAATAAGGACCAATCTGGAAGGACATTAAGGAGAAGTGGAGGAGAAAGGAAAGCGTAGCGATCAGACAGTATTATTTAGTTCGCAATGATATTCTTTTCAAACGAAAATCGGTCGACAACTCTGTTTGGTTAGTTTGTATTCCTGATGAGTGGGTCAATAAATTGATTTGGTACACACATTTCCGTTATGCACACATTGGTCCCAGAAAATGCTTTCATAAATTACGAGAAAATTGCTACTTCAGTAACATGGAAAAACGTATTCGATCTGTTCTTGCCAAATGCAAATTATGTCAAAAGGCTAAGCCGCCAACTATTTCTCACAGAGCACCGTTGTTTCCTATCATTCCAGCGAAATTAAAGGACATGGCTGCAGTCGATTTGTTCGGTCCAGTGGTTCGTTCTACTAATGGTTTTGCGTACATTTTCGTAGCAGTGGAATTGACATCAAAATATGTGTGTTTTACACCTTTACGCAAAGCAACAGCTCGTTCAGTATCTAACGCTTTCATCAAACATTTTCGTAAAGAAGTGGGTCATGTTGATAGGGTTATATCAGATAATGGATCACAGTTTCGTTCTAAAATTTGGCTTCGCACTCTACGGCGTCGTAAGATTAAACCAATTTTCATTTCACTTTTTCACCCTCAATCTAACGCTTCAGAGAGATGGATGAAGGAAATCAATAAATTGTGTCGACTTTATTGTCATCAGAATCACAGAACATGGGATCAGTACCTTCATATTTTTCAAAACATTCTGAATGAACTCCCTAATGATTCAATTTCTTTACCGCCTATATTGATATTAAAAAATAAAGCACTGACAAATCGCATTTCTGAAATCGTTCCTTTTCCGCCTACACGGAAATTGCGGCTTTCTGAAGTTGTGAACCTGGCTCTACAAAATATTGCATCTGCGGCTGCTAGAAGAGAGAAATCAGCTAAACGTCCTGGTCGTTTAAAAATCTTGTCAGTTGGTCAGAAGGTGTTAAGTCTCACAAAGGAAAAGGCTTGTGTCGCAAATTTTTTCTGCTTTATAACGGTCCATATAGAGTTCGCAAAATTATTCATGATAACACTGTCGAAGTAGAAACTCTTAAATCTCGGCGCTCTAAGGGATTACATCATATGTCTAACGTTAAAATTTTTGTGGAATGACATACTTTTGAGAGACTAACAGTTACATGTAAACATGCAGAGAATATAAGGATACCGCGCCGCGTTCCGGCGGCGGCACATACTCAAAGCAACAGTCAAGTCTGCGCGCCGCACAAGGCAGTCGTTGACCGCAAACAATTACTTCCTACGTCACGCGCTCAGTGCGAATGCACTGACAGCCGTAAACAAATACACAGTCTAAATTCTCCGAATAAATTCAGTATAAAGCTATAGTGACTTGATAAATTATGTTATTAACGTTCAGTATTTTTCCGGATACGGTTCTATAAAATATTTAAGAACTTCAGGTAAATTCTGTGCGTGTCCGACGTTAAGACGACTTGCTATCGAGAAAATTTCAGGAAGAATGTAATTTCGAAGAAGAAACTAATATACTAAAAAGTTAACTATTAATTGAGTTTATTTTTCAGGTAACATATTTCCACTTAGGTACGTACTTTAGACGTAATTTGCTGCTCGCAATTACCTGATTTATACTTTGTGTTAATTGATTTTGACCATGATTGATTAATGAACAGGGTTGTTACTTATGTATATTATGCATCGCTTGGCTGCTATGCTTTTTCACTGATGTCATATTTTTTTTATTATGTGCCTGCTGTGCTTATTTATTTAAATTATAATTGTCACCTGATTAATTGTGCTTATATGGTTATGTATGTAAGTTATACTTTGTGATTTATCTGCTTGCGCCTTCATGTTTACTTATTAAGATTACGTATGAACATTTATTTGCTTATGTTGATGTGATGCTAATGATCTGTTTATTATGTAAGATAACATATTTGCTGCTTTGCGTGTGGATTGCATATTTACACATTTCTGTTTTGTTGTCATAACTACTCTTTAATTTGGTATATAGAAATGCTGACATACTGTGTAAGAACATGAAGCTTAGGTCACACTATGGTATTAATTATAGATTGTTCGCTTGGCAGAGCCTCGTTGTAGGGATTGTGCTGCATCCACTTGTTGACATTCTGTTCTCTACTTGCATATTTACTCGCTGTTGCATGTTTTACTTACGCTCAGTGCCTTATATTTTTAAGATAAGAAAATGAACTGCTATAATTCGACGAACGACATTAGTACAAGAAACTTCATAGAAGTCACATGAGCTGGAGGTTTTATGGAAGCTGTATAAATTTATGTTACTAGGAAGGAAGCTAACGACATGACACACCAACATTAGGTTTAGACCATTGACAAGTATTACACTGCATTTTTCGTGAGCAATTGAAATAGGAAGTGACACTTGACACAAGAAATACTCCACATGTTTGCTTCTGTTTGCCATAATTCTTGAAGTGGTGTACACACTGTGAAATATTATGACCATTCATACTCCGTATTCGTACTTACTTACTGAAAGTTATTCGAACTAAAGTCTGTTAGAGGTCATGTATGCATTTCTTTTGTTTAATGATGGACAAGGTAACCAAAATGTATCTTATAATTCATAATGAGTAGAAGATTTGGCTCAGGTGGACTACACAGAGGTTCTGTGTGGACATTGTGTCTTCGGATTGTATGGGATGATGAATTGAAGTTTGCACTAGGATTTTATCTGTACTTGATCGAGGAGACTGACTAGAGGAAAGAGTTGTTATGGAAGTGAAATGATATTGGTGCTGAGGTTTATATGTATCGACGTATTGAAGAGGTATTATTGAGGTATTGAGATTGTGTGAAGTTGAGATTATGTGAAGTTGATGATTATTGGAGTTTTTGTGGACAAGAGGTAAGGTAAATGATATTGATGATAAGTTTTATATGTATCAACGTAAAAGGTATTATTGGAGAATTAAGATTATGTGATGCTGATGATTATTGGAGTTTTGGTGGATAAGAGGTAAAGTAAGTGAGGAGCATATTTTTTGTTGGTCTATATGGAACAAGGAGGATGAAGATAGCAGACTAGAACACTCAAGTAGAAGGAAGATTGTCTACACACATACTTTGTTAAATCACTAAGCAGTATATATATATATATATATATATATATATATATATATATATATATATATTTTTTTTTTTTTTTTTTGGAGAGAGGAAGTATTTGCATATCTTGGCACACTGACAGTTGTTCAGCAACTGTACATTTTGGTCTGGCTTGGCAAACATTGGTCATGACATGATGACTATGACGTTGACTAACTATTATTGACTGTTATACATTGCTGCCACTACTACTTGATACACATGATGAACATAAAATTTTGACAGAATTGCATTTACACAGTTAACACTATTCAACTACACAGTAGCACTAAATGTGGATGAAAGATGAGTAAGTGTGTTTTGTGTGTTTTCCTTTCGTAATCCCAGAGAGGTGGTACCAACCTATCTCCTAAATATTATTTTATTTGTATGTAGTGGCTTGCACTGACACCCATAAACATTATAGGTTTACTGTTATTCGTGTATTGTAATAGTTAATAGGACAATTATCTGATATCATTTGTGTGTTTATTATGATTTGTATGTTTAGTGTAAGAGCATTGATAATAATTTTGTTAAAGCAATTGTTTGTGCATTCAAACTATTGTTCATGACTGAACTGTCTCATTAGTGATGGTGAATATTATGGACTGTTACCTGCACTTGTTCAACATAATGGGTGCCACTTGGAAATGTTTAATTTGTGCTAATGAACTCTGATTAACTGACTGATTAGTGATAGTGAATATTATGGACTGTTATCTGCACTTGCTCAACATTAATGGGTGCCACTTAGAAATGTTTAATTACTGCTGATGAACTGCGTGATTAGTGATAGTGAATATTATGCACTGTTACTTGCACTTTTTCTACATGATTGGTGCCACTAGGACATGTTTAATTTCTGCTGATAAACTCTGATGAACAGTGTGATTAGTGATAATGAATATTATGGACTGCTGTCTGCACCTGCTCAACATTGCTGGGTGCCACTGATGGACTGCTTCTATTGAAATGATGTCACTTGTTGGTGTCTGCACCTGTTCAACATTGCTGGGTGCAACTAATGGAATTGCTTCTACTGAAATGATGTCACTTGTTGCTGTCTGCACCTGCTCCACATTGCTGGGTGCCACTGATGGAACTGCTTCTACTGAAAAGAAGTCACTTGTTGGTGTCTGCACCTGTTCAACATTGCTGGGTGCCACTGATGGAACTGCTTCTACTGAAATGGTGTCATTTGTTGGTGTCTGCACCTGTTCAACATTACTGGGTGCCACTAATGGACTGCTTCTGCTGAAATAATGTGACTTGTTGCTGTGTGTACCTGTTCAACATTGCTGGGTGCCACTAATGGAACTGCTTCTACTGAAATGATGTCACTTGTTGCTGTCTGCACCTGCTCAACATTGCTGGGTGCCACTGATGGACTGCTTCTACTTAAATAATGTCACTTGTTGGTGTCTGCACCTGTTCAACAATGCTGGGTGCCACTGATGGATTGCTTCTACTGAAAAGATGTCACCTGTTGATGTCTGCACTTGCTCAACATTGCTGGGTGCCACTGATAAACTGCTTCTACTGAGATGATGTCACTTGTTGCTGTCTGCACCTGTTCAACATTGCTGGGTGCAACTGATGGAACTGATTCCACTGAGATGATGTCACTTGTTGCTATCTGCACCTGCTCAAAATTGCTGGGTGCCACTGATGGACTGCTTCTACTGAAATTGTGTCACTTGTTGCTGTAGCACCTGTTCAACATTGCTGGGTGCCACTGATGGAACTGCTTCTACTAAAATGATGTCACTTGTCGGTATTTGCACCTGTTGACAATTGCTGGGTGCTACTGCTGGAACTGTCAACTACTTGTTTCTTGACCTATGGAAATCATATATGTGAATATTTGTATAAACTGATTTTTTGTGTATTACTGTTTGTGAAAAGTTATGAGACTCTTACCTGCACATATTCGTCATTGCTGACGCTATTGATTGAATTGTTTAACCACATGATACTTGTGTAAACTATTACGTAAAGTCACATGTATGAAAGAATTTGTATTGCTTACTGTATTTTATATATTAGGTTATTGAAAGGTCAGTACAAAGCCAAAATTTTATCTAGTTATGTGATATTTATGTATTAATTTTAGCCTTTATTTTTTGTCTGTATTTTTTTTGGACGAATTTGGTGGTATTTTCACCACCAATGCTGGCAAAAATACCATCAAATTCTAGCCCGTGGAGGAAGGGCATATGAAAGGTGGCTACACTGAGCCACAGCGCCAGAGATCGTGCTAGAGAGTATTGTTCCACCGCCTCCACTGGCAGTGATTATTGAGAAGTTGCGGTGGGCAGTGCTTGTCAAGATGTCTTAGTAGTGAGTGCTTGTTCCATGTTTTATGCAGTTGTTTGATGGGCTAGACAGCAGATGTTGTTCCAATGGAGATATTGTAATGATTAGAGTGCTTTTCGTCAATATATATTGTAGTGGCGGCAGAAAAGTACGTAGCTTCTGGACTACTTAACTTTTAATCCGTCCTTGTATACATCGTTCTTGATGACACATCTGGAGATTGTGGCGATACAAGTGAGACACTTTAAATACAAGCTATCTAAGGCTAATGGCGCCTTGCTAAGTCGTAGCCATTAACTTAGCTGAAGGCTATTCTAACTGTCTCTCGGCAAATGAGAGCAAAGGCTTCGTCAGTATAGTCGCTAGCAACGTCGTCGTACAACTGGGGCGAGTTCTCGTACGTCTCTCGAGACCTGCCGTGTGGTGGCGCTCGGTCTGCGATCACACAGTGGCGACACGCGGGTCCGACATGTACTAATGGACCGCGGCCGATTTAAGCTACCACCTAGCAAGTGTGATGTCTGGCAGTGACACCACATATATGAAGGTAACAAAACTCGCTTTTTTTCTCATTATTTCAATGTCTTGAATAATGCGTCATCACAGGTTCAGTCAACAAGCATCTGGCTCGTGTTCTTGTATTAGAGTGTAATTCTGGTTTTCTTGCGCATTTATAGTATTTCTATTTTTTTAATTACTTCAGTATAAATGATATTTAAAATTTCTTGTCTTATTGAAGAAGAACCGTGCCAGATGTGTACGTTGAATCACACTTCCACACACAGAACAGCTACACTTGTGCTTTGTTGGCTTCGTAGGTTTTATAGTTGCTGGGGACTTAATTAATTAATTGTGTTAACGGAAATTTTCATTTCATTCTTTGTTGTTATTCTAGGCAGTCAGATTGCGTACAAAAACTAGTCAGGGCCAACCGTTTACGAGATTTCGTAATCGGACATACAGCGACAGAAAATTAAAAAGTATTTGCATTCTTTTTTTTTATTTTATAATTAAGCCCCCATGCAAATGTCATACCTAACGGCCCGGGTTCGATTCCCGGCTGGGTCGGAGATTTACTCCGCTCAGCGACTGGGTGTTATGTTGTCCTTATCATCGTCATTTCATCCCCATCGACACGCAAGTCGTCAAAGTGGCGTCAAATCGAAAAACTTGCACCAGGCGAATGGTCTACCCGACGGGAGGCTCTAGCCACACGGCATTTCCATTTCCATTGTTTCAGATATTTCCTGTACCAGCCTATAACCAGAGTGTTCATGATAAGACAGGCGTTCGCTTTTAGCATAATGTAGCGCATGGGGACATTTTGTGCCCGTCTGTAACTGCCTTTGTAATTAAAACCGTTTTTTTGGCTGCGGCTGTTTTCGTGGTGGTAACTTTCTATGGCACCAAACTGCTGAGGTCATCGATCTCTAGGCTTAATCTAACTGAAACTAATTTACGTTAAGGACACCATACACACACACACACACACACACACACACACACACACACACATATGCCCGAGGGAGGACTCGAACCTCCGACGGGAGAAGCCGCGCGAATCGTGGTAAGGCACCCAAGACCACACGGCTACCCCGCGTGGCTTTCGGCTGTTAATGCGGTGTAAACTATTGTAATACGGTGATGCGAATTCAAAATTTTGTCTCTGGGCTTTGTTCCCAGGCGCTACCGAATTTAAATGTAATTTTGTCCTTTCTCTTATGTTCATACTTGTTCTTGCACTGTACTTCAGTTGTTTCACATTTAATCATACATACAGGGTGAATCACCTAATACTTGCACCGTAAATATATCGGACATGCAAGGCACTGTCGATAAGCGGTTTTCATTGAATTCCATTGTAGTCAAGGGCACTTATTTCTAGCATTTACACAGATTTTGAGACGATAACTAAAGTTCAGCTTTTAGTACCAGTTAAAAAAATTTAAATTGAGACGATTCCTACTGGCAGTAAAATCCTAAAATCAGCGTAAATGAGAACCACAGTGGTGTTTGTTACAGGAAGCTAGTGGATCTGGTTTACGAGAAATTGTATTGTGCACATTGTGAACAGCGACAGCTGTTTGTTGCGTCCTATTGCTTAAATGTTAGGTGACAGTGTTACGTCTGTATACGTTGTGTTGTGTGTACACTGCCACTGCATTGTCACTTACTGTCACTTACTGTGTGATAGTGGACGAATTAGAACGTGCTTGGAATATCGTATTTCCTATTCCCAAGAAGGCGGACGTGCCCGTGATTTATAGTGAATACAGGAAGTATGCTGTTCGTTTGTCTACATTGTACGCCAAAAAATATCCCAATATATCTCTACCTCTTCAGAAAGATACACGTGATATAAAACGGCGTATTACGGCCGCCCGCTCTGCAGTTACCGCTGGACTACTGGAACGTGTGAAGCAGTCATTGTCTGGGAGACTGAAACTTTGTACAGATGCTAGTGATGGTCATTTTGATCTTTGAGGGTACTTGATTGTTTATGTGTCAGATCCAACAGAGGTAATGCATTCAACTTTGTTTGTCTTCCGTTTGTCCTAGCCAATGTCCCATTTAAAAACACGACATTTCCGAAGACATTAACATCTGCATAGGTTTGCGCATGCACACCTATGTCTAAGTGACATTCGTTTCATCTACAATATTGAAGAATAGAGGTCTGTGTTTACAATGTTAAAACTACGATATCTCGTAAACTACTTGCACTAGACCCTGCTTGGTTGTGGTGCTGTCAACAGGCATTGTTTCATGGAAATACTTGTACTTTTTAAAATAAATACACATGTTAAACCCATATGACTCTATGTATGAGCTGCTTAGGCGGGCCCCTGCCTCGCATTCCAGCTAGGGAATCCGCGTATCAATGGTGCCTTCCATCATCGATAGTTTTGCGGTGAAAACTTTAGGTGATTCAGCTTATGAATGCTAGGGACAGATCAATATTATTCAGAAATCACAATACAAGGAGATATGCTCACAAGCTGGGGATACAATAAGATATCAGCTACATTACGTAATCATGAAACAAATACTGTCACTTTAGCAGTAATATACGCATTAGCAGCCAAGATTTCTTTCTTCTTTAATGGCCCATCTAAATCTTTGAGAATGGGACGATGCGTAAGATAGAGTAACTGCCATGCACTACGAAAAACTTAAGCAGTTAGTGTTTTGTACTTACGGAATCTTCTGTGAGCGTATAATTCCTGTTCTCTTTCCTACAGAAAGTAATTGTCACTGCTTACTGCTTCAATGGGTAACTGCAACGCTAAGGAATTATGGAAGAGTACTTAATTACTTAGCTGTCAGTGTCACATGGACGCACAATGGAACTTACGAGATTAAAAGAGATAGCACTTGCACAACTGTGCTGGTGATACATCACTGACACACGCTTTCTTGTGTCTCTAATTAATTACGTCAATAAAGACTTCCCACCATTAGTTAAATGAGAACGTCTCATAAGAACCTCGAAGCAAAATTCTACAGAGTAACGAGTTCACCAGCACAAATTTAATTGGTCAGAGAGTGGCGTATGTTTGAATTTAACGTCTAAGATGTTTGCTATTATTTATTGTAGAGTAAGTAAAGTAGTAGTACACAGGAAAACTATTAAAGTTGTTAGGTATCAGTCATGAGCATTTTCTTTGTGCCGCTGAAACGTGACAATTTGTACCTTCGGTAGGGCTTATCATCAGTGGCATATATTCAATGGAGAGAAGGTAAGGACTGCTTACACAGCTTTAAGGGGCTCCGGAACGCCCTATACTTGCAATGTTAAAATAACGCTTATAAATTACATCTTTCCTCACAAAGTATTTGAGGTAGTAAGTTGAACTTTTTACAGATTATTTATTGGAATATGGGCTACAACTTTACACAGGGATTTTACAAAATTTTGGTTCAGTTATTCAAGATGATTTTTTTAAAAATTGTAATGAAAATTCACAACATTTTTTTGCAATTTTTTATTTATATATTCAAAAATATACAGTTTTTAGGAAAAAGGCTGTGTTAAATTATGCACAAGGTACTGTGTAACATTTACTGAAAGTTTGAAACAAATATGTTTGGAAGATCCTTAGAAAACATGTAATTAGTATGAGAAAATAAAAGTTTTGGGAATCGAGCGACAAAGATTGGATTAACTTTTTAGTGCATTCCAGGTCCATAGGATGGATTATCTTCATCCTCTGCAAACTCCTCCTCCAGCTTCCTCTTGTTCCTCCTCCTGTTTACTCTTGCTTGTATTTCTAGACTCTTTACAGCCCTGTCTGCAGCCCGAAGGCGTTCCTTGTCTAAAGCAAGCATCGCTCGTACCATGTTAGAACCTATCTTCATTCCCATATTTCTAAATACCTTTGGCTTTCCAACATTTCTTCTTTTCTTAAAAGCCTTCAGAGGATTTCTAATAACTTTACTCATTATTATACTTCGACAAAACAGGGACTCAAGAAACAGAATTAATTACGAATATTTTCGAGATAACGACAGAGTAAATAAACATGAAACAATCGACAATCACACCAGCGATATATATTGAACCATCACAGGTTAGCCACAACACATACTTTATCTCACATCACTAAAATGTACCTGATGAACACGGACGTTAATAATAACACCATTTGACAGCAGTTTAACAACGCCACAGTGGGTCACGCACATGTAGAACACATTTCAAAAAAAATTTAAAAATAGTTGTAGTCTTCGGAATTGAATAAATTATATATCTATTAAAAGGTAATAGTCTGCAGATTCAGAAAACGCAAAAAAGTAAAAATTGAACTTATCATGATTTTGAGCCTTTCCGGAGCCCCTTAAGTGGAAACAATATCCAAAGAATACAAACAATAAAATTTGAAAGGATTCCTTACACACACACATATATATATCTCACAAGCAGATATATTTAAAGACCAATATGTCTGCTTGTGAGATGTCTGCTTGTGTGTGTATATGTGTGGATGGATATGTGTGTGTCTGCGTGTGTATACCCGTCCTTTTTTCCCCCTAAGGTAAGTCTTTCCGCTCCCGGGATGGGAATGACTCCTTACCCTCTCCCTTAAAACCCACATCCTTTCGTCTTTCCCTCTCCTTCCCTCTTTCCTGATGAGGCAACAGTTTGTTGCGAAAGCTTGAATTTTGTGTGTATGTTTGTGTGTCTATCGACGTGCCAGCGCTTTCGTTTGGTAAGTCACATCATCTTTGTATATATATATATATATATATATATATATATATATATATATATATATATATATATATCAACAATTTTAACTAATAATAACCATCGCATCGGTATGCTCCTGTTGACGGGAAGATAAGCAAACTGGCCTGTTGAGTGGGTATCTTACCGCTGAGCGGCGAAATCGTGGAAATCCTAGCAGGGGAGAGTCAGTGTGAATATTAGACTCTGCTGCACAACTTTCGTGTCCGTTGTTTATATAAGGCGAAGTACAAAATACACGTGGTTAGGTCTACAAATGAATTGTGTAAATTGCAGTTGTTTCACAGAAAATGACTTTTGCATGCTGCAAAACACTTTGAAACAACTGCAATTTAAATATAGCTGCTGCGAAAATGGCCACTACAAGAAACGTGAATTGTGTATCATAATCATAAACATAACATACAGCATTTCACTACGCAACTTTATAAGAGCACCATGTGGCTGTCAGGATTCCCTAATATGGGTAATATGAACAAACTCAACTGTATTAAACCCACATATCTTCTCGGTGAAAGTGACGAAAAGCTTGAACATGATTTTGTGCATTCTCCTATGTTTACAGTAATGTAATGACTTAACTGCTTATGTCTCAAACTCACTCATGAATAAAAAAATAAAGGAGAGAAGTGAATAGAAATCAGTCTCGGTTGTTCTGGATGAAGCAATTGATGCATCCTCACTACTTTGCTTACAGATCTTAGTCAAGTCCATGAATTTCACGAATCATGAATATGCACACAGTTACAGTCTGCTGGACATTAGCGTAGCTGGAATTCTAGAGGCTTTGGCATCGCAGTGTTCGTTCTGTGTTACCGCTCAGTGACTGAATTCAATTCAGTGCTACCGCAAGACATTTCAGAGATCAATGAGTGCATAATGTTTTCCCTAATTTGAGGTCAACAGTAGGAAACTCTCCTCTGTCTGAGGAAGTAGAGAAACGACAACGGAAAGCACCTGCTATACAGTCGGGTTGAGTATCTCTTTTGGTGAAAACCGTATATAATAGTCAGCAGGTTTCACTTTTTCAAGAACGTAGTGGATCCAGATGAATTCGACGAAGAAAAATAGCCTCCTACTAACTGATCTTAAATCTCGAAGCCAGATTTCAATGTAGATGTAGTTCTATGTATTTTTGTTGACAGTTTCCGTCTCACTGACACATTGTTTGATAGTTTAAACAGCAGATCATACGGCAATGGCTAATGTGCTGCAAAACTGATGTGTCTGAGAATCTTTGGAAACAGAACATGATGGGCATACAGTGCCAAAATGTTGATGAATCGTTAACTGAAAACCCAAGGAAAAACAACTGCTGTCGAAGAAGTCATGGAAGAGTTGAACGTAAATTTTACACACTCATGTACCAATTATAGGGACTTTCTGTTATCCTTTGAATTTTCACATGTAAGCTTCTTTGATCATTACAGGCAATGTTATCCTTGACATGCATCACAATCACTAGAGACTGATATGGATCAGTTTTTGTTTTTTCCTGTTTAAGACCAGAGTTAGTGGCTGCCTATACTTCTGGAGATATTTTTTATAAATGTATTGATGATTTCTTGACTTTTACTGTCAAACTTGTTTCAGCCTCATCACTTATGCGAAAAACAGCTTGTCTTTTTCTTTCTTGATATCCTGAAAACAATGGATGAACGACGAGAGGCAGATTCGTCTTTCTTAGATTCCCGAAAAACATTTGACAAATCACCCCACTGCAGACTGTTAACGAAGGTACGAGCGTACGGAAGGGAATTCAGAGACAATGGTATCTTCAGAAGTGCCCCAGGAAAGAGTAACAGAACTGCTTTTATTCGCTATATACATATACAATCTAGCGGACCCTGTGAGCAGCAGTCTGCGGATCTTTGATGGTAATGTTGATGTCTACCGGAAGGTGTCGTCGTGGACTGACTGTAGGAGGATACAAGACGACTTCGACAAAATTGGTACTTAGTATTGTGAATGACAGCTAGCTTTAAATGTAGAAAAGCAAAAGTATAGCGCACAAGTATGGAAAACAAACCCATAATGTTTGAATACGGTAGAGTCCTGCATGACCAAGTAAGCGAGCACAAAATACGAGATGGGGCGAGCACACCCTAACTGGATAGGCTGCCCGCACTAGTTCTAGTGACCGTGCATAGAAGCCGTGACCGAATACGTAGCACGTAACCTCAAACACATTACACGTGTCATTATCCGTGTGAGACTGCAGCCAGTACGAGCTTCTCATTTGTGGTGTGTCTCTCTCTGTAATCATGCAGCGCGAGGAAGCCAGTGCAGTACGACGTAAGATTGAAACAATGTTTACACATTGAAGAGACGGGAAGCTGTAAAAAGGCAAGTATGGAGTACATTTCTGTTGTTTGTAGACGAAAACGGTGCGTCTACTGGATACGTATCGTTTATAACCTGCTCCACATTATTCTGTTTCGAATCGGGAACCACTCATTTAAAGAAACACAGTTGCAAGAAACCTCACAAAGATACAGCTCCTTCAGGGATACCGGCAGTAATAAAAAATAGTATTACAGCAAAGTGTGTTGAAATGTGTGATAAAGATATGAGACCTTTTAATTCTGTTCCGGGGAAGGTTTCAGAGAACTAGGCCAAGAATTAATACATCTAGGTGCGCATTTTGGAGAAGTTAACGTGGCAGATGTCATGTCACATCCCTTTACTATAAGCAGACATGTCAAAGAACAAGGTGATGCAATACGAAATAGCATAATGCCTTCTGTTATTGCGGAAGTTATTAATAAAGCATGTGCTACGACAGTTGTTATGTTGACTGATTCGCATAATCAGGTGCACTATTTTACGCTTACAACACATTACATTAACACAGATTGGTCTCTTGTGCACAATGTTTTATTTACAACAAAATTACCAGACGATAATAAGACGGGAGTAAATATTATGAAAGAAATTGAAGAGAGGATGGCTGATTGAGGCATTTCGCCGGACATGGTGCACAGTTTTGTTTTTGTCTCCGACAAGGGTGCCAATGTAATAAAGGCTTTGGAAAATCACGAAAGGATTCCTTGTGCTGCTCATTGTATAAACACAGCACTTAGCCATACTTTCAATGAAGATAACTTCTTGTTAAATCATGCCCCGAACATCGCATCAACAATAAATACTACAAAAAGCATTCTAAGGTACATTAAGAAAAGTGGCCTCTGCTCGTCTTTGAAATCATCGTTGAAACAAGAGGTCTGCACACGCTGGAATAGCTTGAACATTATGCTGGAATCAAAATGGCTCTCAGCATTATGGGACTTAACATCTGAGGTCATCAGTCCCCTAGAACTTAGAACTACTTAAACCTAACTAACCTAAGGACATCACACACATCCCTACCCGAGGCAGGATTCGAACCTGCGCCGGCCGCGGTGGTCTCGTGGTTCTAGGCGCGCAGTCCGGAACCGTGCGACTGCTACGGTCGCAGGTTCGAATCCTGCCTCGGGCATGGATGTGTGTGATGTCCTTAGGTTAGTTAGGTTTAAGTAGTTCTAAGTTCTAGGGGACTGATGACCACAGCAGTTGAGTCCCATAGTGCTCAGAGCCATTTGAACCATTTTTTTTTTCGAACCTGCGACCGTAGCGGTCGCGCGGCTCCAGACAGAAGCGCCTAGAACCGCTCGGCCACACGGGCCGGCTATGCAGGAATCCTTACACACTCAGTATAACGAAGTTGCTGCTTTGCTGGCGGAAAAGGACTCCGCTTACACATTGCAAGGATATGATAATGAGCTTGCAGGAAAAAGTGCGTATTTTCTGAGACCATTTAAAAAAGCTCTAGATGAATCACAAGGCGAAAAAGAACCGTCAATCCACTTAGTTCTTCTTTGGTTTCACAAACAGCAACAAATTTGCAGTGTCAGTGACACTGACTATCAGATGGGTAATTACTGCAGTTAAAAGCACTGTTTCATTATGATACACGATAGCTTTATAATTAACTACCGTAACTGATGTGTACTAACAGAAATGTATTTTTTGACAGGAGGTACAAAGGATTAAAAATTGAGCCTTGACTTTCGTTTGTGAAAAGACTGTGATCACTTCCAGACATAAAATTGCTACGTTTCTTTGGCCGTCTTTCCGTGATCCTAATATGCTTGAAATAAATGAAAAGCAGGAAATTCTTAGCAATGTGCGACAAATGTGTGATACTTACGCAGGTATAACATGCATCATTAACATAATCGTTTTTGTATAGTTAGTGGAATGTTGTAATTCGTATAATATTTCATTAACGTAAAACACCTCGTTTTTACGGGAACGTTTCGATGATTTCCACATCAGTTCTGTATTACTTGTCTCTTTTGTTTATTATCATAGATCCTTCAAGTACTGTGTCATCACCACCCAGAAAGAGAGATCGTTTCAAGGAATGGAGGAACAACAGATCATGAGCAGCAGATGAAGTAGATCTCTACATTTTAATGCACCGCGGAGATGGGGAAGCAAACATGAAACACATCTGCCAGGCCTGGCTGCAGTTGTAAGACGTATTTAATGTATCCCAGCAACAAGCGCACGTACTGAAAGATGCTTTAGTAAAACCGGCATGTTACTAACAAATCGTCGCAGCCAATTAAATCCGGAATGCGTTAGTGAATTACTGCTGATCAACAGTAACTATAATTTTGCTTCTGTTGCAAACAAATGAAAAGTATGACCAGTTACGTCTGTAAATGTTAATGTTCTTTGTATGCTTTCTTTATGAAGACGGTTGTCTTCTAGATTACAGGGACAGCACTTACTTAACGTTTGCTATTAATGAAAGGAAAAATATTTCTTCTGTTTGGAAATGAGACTCATCTTCTATCTGCGATTGCATTGAACTATCATTTTACTTTCCAAGTGCTTTATGAATTTAGCTGTGTCACGTACCCGTTCTTGGACACGTTACTTTTGTATTAAAAGAGAGAGAGACAGAGATAATTACATTGTGTGCGTGTGTGTGTATGTGTGTGTGTGTGTGAGAGAGAGAGAGAGAGAGAGAGAGAGAGAGAGAGACAGACAGAGAGACAGGGAGGCGTTGGCTTTGTACTGTACAGTGTAGCGAGCCGGGGCGAGGCGAGGTGAGACGTCAGCGGTGACCGGTCATGCTCGGTTATCCGCGTGTCCGGAATCCGGACAACAGACATGGGGCGAGTAAGTGACTGAGTCGAGTCGTTTTGGGGCCGGACACGGGCGGCTCGGTCCCCCCGTCAACAGGCGAGACGTGACCGTCAAACACTGAGCGTTGCAGCACTCTAGAATACAGCATTAGTACTGTGCTGCTTGACTCAAATGGTTCAAATGGCTCTGAGCACTATGGGGCTCAACTGCTGTGGTCATCAGTCCCCTAGAACTTAGAACTACTTAAACCTAACTAACCTAAGGACAGCACACACATCCATGCCTGAGGCAGGATTCGAACCTGCGACCGTAGCAGTCGCACGGTTCCGGACTGCGCGCCTAGAACCGCGAGACCACCGCGGCCGGCTGCTGCTAGACTCAATCAAGTCGATTAATCATGTAGGCGTAACGTTACAAAGCGATATGAAATGGAACGAGCTTGTAAGGATTGTAGTAGGGAAACTCCAATGGCCGATTTCGGTCTATTTGCAAAATTTGAGGAAAGTGTGGTTCATCTGTAAAGTAGACCGCATGTGAGACACTAGTGCGACCCATCGTTGAACACTGCTTGAATATTTGGGATCCGAACCATTCGGATTAAAGGAAGATATGAAAGCCATTCATAGCGGGGCTGCTAGATTTGAAACCGGTAGGGAATTACAACACGCAATTATCACGGAGATGCTTCGGGAACGCAAATGGATATACACGGACAGATGGTGACTTTCTTTTCCAGGAACACTATTGAGAAAATTAAGAGCAACCGCGTTTGAAACTGATTCCAGAACTATTCTCTTTTCGCCAACGTAAATTCTGGTTTAAGGATTACGAAGATATGATAAGCGATATTAATGCTTGTATCGAGGCATGTAGACATTCGTTTTTCTCTCTCACTATATGAGTGTGTAATAGGAAAGGGAATGACTAGTAGTGTTACGGGGTATCTTAACCCAAGCACATTACGTCTGATGTCGTGGGTTTAGATGTAGGAAACATATTGTGAAATTATGAAAGACTTTGTACATCCAATTCCTCAGCTGATAGACGTTTTGCAGCCACACAAAAAATAAAAAAAAACTATGTAGACAGTTCATACTCTCAGCAACAGCTTTGCAAACTTTGCTTCATTATTAATAGTTTGAGATCTACTGTCGCAGCCGAAGTCTTAGTATTGCAACACAGTGATCAACTAATTCGCCGAAAATATAATTTCTTGTTTACAAATCAGATTTTGCTCAACTGAAACTACATAATTTTACGAAAAGATTATTAAACGCCACTGTTGTTCATCATACCGTCTGTAAGCATCGAGCAGCTTATAAATACGCCATCAACTCAGAGCAGTCACATCAACTACACAGTGTTGTATTGACATATGCCACAGTTCGGTAAGCACATACACAAATGCAAGAATCTGCTATGTGAAATTCGTAAGTATAATTTTTTCCTTTTAGTCTGCAATATGACATGTAGTACTGATTTTTTGCTACCGGAAGGTGACACGTCAACTGTTCATCAAAACCTTTGTTAAAGCATAAGAACTGCGCGAATGTGAACACTTTTCTGACATTGCAAAGCAAAGCTTAGATCAGTTCTAGAATGTAGAATCAGTCCGTGCACGAATTTGCGCGGTATCAACATGATCCAGAAAGCCGCCCTCGAAAATGCAATTTTTCAGGAGGTCATAACTCGATTTCTATTGCTCACATAGATAAGGGGTCAATTTCTTTGTGTGTTCCTTGGCCTAGCGATCATTTTTACAAATGTCAGAAGAATAGCTAGACTGTAGCCATCCCACAGGACGATGCAAAATTTAAACATTGCGCACCACCTCGAGACCACTCAAACTGTCCCAATCAATTGGTTGTTTTCATTAGGTGTGGTCTATGGTGTATCTTAAGCGGCTTATAAGGGCACGATTTGTTCATGAGCGGTTCTTGACAAATCCCCGGAAACTAGTTATTTTTTCTTTTTTGTACAAAAAGTGCGACTTCTACAATCCGTGTTCGTGGCATGTCTCTAAATATTTACCATATATTTTTAAGCTGATACTCTTGGGGAACTTCAAAACATTTTTAGATATCATTATCCATAGCCGAGATCTAGACGTTCAAATTTACCGTACATAGGCAGAAAACCACATAACTGATATTTAGCAAATGGCTCAAATTTCAAAGGCACATTCCTTAGACACTCATCTAAAATGCCATTTTCCCGTTTTTGAAAATGTGTATTTGTATCAAGGTACACCCTAAAACCACTGTTTCTGGGTATAGTACAAAAAATACCAGTTCTGTGGATGGACACATCTCTAATTTCTATTCGTGGCAAATCTACGGAATTTTTACCATATTTTCTTAAGATGATGTTCTCGGACAACCTTGAAGTCTTTTCGATATCGATGTGGCATTATACCGTCGTCAGACCCATTCATAAACAACAGTATAATGAATTGTAATAGTCAACAATAATGGACAATAATATGCTACCGAATAATAGTTTGAGGCAAGTAAATATTGCCAAGAGGCGATATTATACGTATAGAAGAATTAATTAGCATAACAGAGAAGTTAACAGATAATAAAAGCCAGAGTTCAATATAAGCAAAGCGTTTCACCAACGTGGATGTGATAATTAGTAATATTAAATCGCAAGCCAACTAAAACAATTAAAAGTAATAGCGAAAAAATTTACATTTTACTAATGACATTTAAGAATAATAGAATAATTAGGTTCAACACAAATCAGTTGGAAGTTAACATATGGTAAATGACAAGTCTCGATTTGTATATGGTGTTTCACCTCTTGTAATAATGCAGTAATTTTTAACGATTACCCAGATGTAGCTGTAACGATTTCCTCCAAGAACAAATACTCAGGAAACATGTAAAAGAAAAATAGATAAATTCACGAATAAAATCATAACCATTTCTATTCGTGGGAAATCCACGAAATTTTAACCATTTTTTCTTAAGATAATGTTCTCGGAGAGCCTTGAAGTCTTTTCGATATCATTATTTGTTACTGATATCTCGAGGCTGAGATTTACAGTATTCCCATAAAGTATGTACTAAATGTCCCGTCTGAGTCGCTAATCTATTTTCAGCTGACGTACAGAGCACATGACAAGAGTCTAGATCCATCAGAAGGGTTCTGAGATCACCAAACTATGTTTCCAGTTACCATTCCTTTCACAAACAATATTTATGAAGCGCAGTCTCTCAGTAATTGGGAAACAACGCCTATTCAGATACTCCCAAAGAGGTACAGAAGGGAAAAAATGGTCTACAAGAGTCTTAACATGCCTGAAAAAGAACTGAAAATAATTGCCACAAATTATGCAAAACTGTGAAAACTCGAATTTCCGTAAAGTACTTCTAATAACATTTTTCTATTCTGAGGTACAACTTATAAGCAGTGCCTTGTCCATAAATACTGAACGATCTGTAAAGTATCCAGAAAAAATGTAAAACAAATGATTTTGTGTTAACCTTATAGAATGCTTTTCCTTGTTGTTCATGTGTGCCAAAATATATAAGTAAACTGTCAAAACTATACTGACCTACAGAATTCATTTTATATAAGCAGCACACCCTCCTGCAGCAGAAAAAGCAAAGAAACCATAGGAAAAATTATCCTATCGGAGCACACAAAAGTCAGATATGTACATGTTTAACGGAAGTAAACAGCTGTACAGCTTCAGTCGTAAATTTTGAACTTTCTATTCAGCTACTGCGTTAGATGTTACATTACATCGTCGTCAGACCCATTTATGAACAACAGTATAATGAAGTGCAACAGTCAACAATAATGGACAATTAAATGGCAACGAATAATAATTTGTGGCAAGTAAATATTGCCAAGAGACGATATTATATGTATATAACAATCAATTAGCATAACAGAGAAGTTAACAGATAATAATTACCAGAGTTGAATATAAGCAATGCGTTTCACCAATGTGAATGTGATAATTAGTAATTTAAAATTGGAAGCCATATAAAATAATTAAAAGAAACAGCGAAAAAAATACGCATTTTACTCATGACAATTAAGATTAATAGAATAATAAGGTTCAACACAAATCATTCGGACGTTAACATACGTTAAGTGGCAAGACTCGAATTATATATGGTGCCTCTTCTCTTGTAATAATGCAGCAATTTTTAATGATTACCCAGAGGTAGCTGTAATGAATTCCTCAACGAAAAAATACTCAAGAAACATGTAAAAGAAAAATGGATTAAATCACGAATAACATCATAACCAGGTAAAAAGTATGTTCATTAAGTGAATAAACAATGTGCGCGGGTATATACTGCGCTCATGAAGCGCCTCATCCACTGTATAGGAAACGTAAAGGCACCAGAGAGGCAGTTATCATGTTGCGGTTGATAATGGAAGCAAGACTGAAGAAAATCAACTGGTTCATAGCATTCGTAGATCTGGAAAAGCGTTCGACAGTGTGAAATGGAGCATGATGTTCGAAATGATGACAAAAGTAGGGGGAGGCTGTGGGAATGACGGGTCATGTACAATATGAGCAAGAACCAAGAGGGAAAAGAAAGACTGCAAGACCAAGAACGACGTGCTCAGTTTAAAAAGGGTGTAGACAGGAATGTAGTCTTCCGCCCTTACTGTTGAATCTATTAATCGAAAAAGTAATGACGAAAGTAAAAGAAAGGTTCAAGTGTGGGATTGAAATCCAGGTGGAAGGATATCAATTACAAGATTCAGTGGTGACATTGCTATCCTCAGTGAATGTGAAGAAGAATTGGAGAATATGTAGATTGGAATGAACAGTCGATTGAGTACATAATATGGATTGAGAGTAAATCGAAGAAATAAAAATGTTACGAGAAGTACCCGACATGAGAAAAGCGAGTAACATGGGGATCATGAAGTAGCCATAGTTAAGGACTTCTTCTATACAGCAAACAAATTAACCCATGATGGACGGGGGAAGCAAGACATTAGAAGCTAACTAGCACTGTCAGAATTGGCATTCCTGGCGAAGAAGGTTTACTAGTACCAAGTATAGATTTTAATACTACTTTTAAGATTGTATATTTGTAACACAGAATTGTATGGAAGTGAAACCTGGACTGTGGGTATGCAATGAATATATTCAGAATAAAGGATTAGTGATCGTGTAGGAACAATGGAAAAATGGAGTAACAGTTATACCCGGATCAGAATAACATAGTGATTGACGTCTCGCTGTTTGCAGGGTTGCTACCATAGCAACAGCCGATCAGAGAAAGCGCTTGGCTACGCCTCCTGCTCTGTTCAACGCTGTCGAACCTCTCTGCTACAGCAGGTAGTGGCTATTGTGGCCGCTTGTAGACGGTGCTCACGGCCGGTAACGTAAACAGTTGTGGCCCGTTTCTTTGTGTGCTTGTTTGTCTGTGCAGCGAATTTATTTTGCGCTACAGAATGTTTGAAGCTTTTAGTGGAAGTTCGAAAAACGGTGTGGTTGCCAAACGGCAAGTTCAGCTATCTGCTCATATTTTGCGTGGGTGCTCGTTGCGGAAAAACTTCGAGAGTGAGAGAAACAATGATGCGACCCTTATTACTTCGCTAAAAGGTAGGCCAAAAAACTGCAGATACTTTGAAGGTAATAAAACACTGTCGTCGAAGCCTGCAAGGAGAAAAACTGAGGACATTCGGTAAAAAGAGAAGGACAGAGCCACGGCTAACAAACTAGGACGCTTTTGAGCAAGATGCTATTCGTCGCCACACACAGCGTATATGGGTATCACGAGGGAAATGCACATCCCACTATTTACAAAAGGAAAAAAAAACTGTGCGTTACTCTTCGCGAGGAAGAGCTATTCAGCGGCAGCAAGACTTCTCTGTTAATGGGTGTCAGAGGCCTCGGTTTTCGGTAAAGAAGAACTGACAAAAATTTATACTGTAGAAAGGTGACATCGCAGCATGGCACTGTCGGCTTTTAGGAAATATTATTAACGTGCCGTTTGAAGACATTGTGTGGCTGAATAAACTTAGTCTTTCCGTTATGAAAGACGAGTCATATGATAGCATACTTGGAAGTTCTGCTGTTTTCGTGAGAACAGGCGTAAGAATTATCATCTTTGATGCTGGAACTGCATCTGGTTTCATACCTAACTGTTTCCGTCTTTTCAAATCGAGGAAAACAAGCGGCTACCACGAGGAGATGAACCGACAGTTTTAGGAAGTGGTTCAAGGGAGCAACTACTGGAAAACTTAAATCAGGCATCTGTCATTGTAATGGATAACCCCGATAGTACTCAGTTATTAAAGATGCAACTCCGACGATGGCAACGAAACAAGCCGACATTGTTGAATGGTTGAAACGTCACTGCCACGTCAACGCCATTGAAATGACATAGGCGCTTGTTAAACATTACGTGGCAACAAATAACAAAAGTTTTAATTGTGGCAGATATTTGAAGACTCTTAGAAGGAGCAGCGTCACAAATGGCGCCAGAGAAGTGGAGTAGTGTGTACGCCTCACAGAAACGGTTCTTAAGGAGACATGGAAAAGTGAAGTGACTGTTGAAGGCTATACGGAAAACATTGTTGTATCAAAAAAATGGTTCCAATGGCTCTGAGTACTATGCGACTTAACTTCTGAGGTCATCAGTCGCCTAGAACTTAGAACTAATTAAACCTAACTAACCTGAGGACATCACACACATCCATGCCCGAGGCAGGATTCGAACCTGCGACCGTAGCGGTCGCTCGGCTCCAGACTGTAGCGCCTAGAACCGCACGGCCACTCCGGCCGGCCCATTGCTGTATCCTTAGAAATGCCAGTGACTCTTCTTCAGGCCAGAACTAAGATAACGACAGTGTTGAGCAAGAAAGTGATTCTCAACTGAGTGACATTTACCCATTGCCATAATACATCTTTATTTTTGAGTTCGTGTTTCATATTTTTGACTGAATGGTGTGTACTGCAACTGAACAAGAAATATCATTTCATTATTTAGGACTAGTCCTCAGCAAAGGTATTACACTTCGCATGCTCATTATAGTGATTGGTAAATCATAAGAAGGTAGTCCAGCAAGGAACCTCACAGCTGTTGCTGCTACAGCCATACTGAGTCCGTACGAACCGACGAACCAAGAACATTATCACCTTCCACGCTCAACTGTGCTTCACTGTTAACCACTTTGTTTTTCTGATCCGGGTGTAGAATACTATCCATGAATACATTGATGCTTATGTTCTCAAAAATATTAAATTTAATGTCAAGACACTTCTGCATAGAAATCTAGTCCAGTAGATTAAGATAAAATGTATGAAGTAGCTATAAGATGGTTGAATAAGATAACGTATATGGAACGTATTACAAACATACATTACGTAACATGTATGACTATAGTCAGTGAAACGCAGTTGAGGGCACAGTGACTTAACATATCTCGAACCAGGTACGCTCGATAAAGGTAACCACTGCCTCTGTACAACCAACCTTTTGGTGATGAAGACGGAAAGAGGACTGTGGCAATTGGTTCCCCACTTTCCTGTCATAGTCTTTTAAAGACTATTAGGCTTTTTTGAGCTCGCGCTTAAGCATTTTTCCGTTGGTTGTAATGACCGTTTTAATTTGGAAACCTTCGTTCGTCTATATCATCCATTAGCTGTGCCTGCCTGAAACAGTACCTACATCCTATTCCAGACAGTGAAAGGCAGCGGATGATATGTGGGACATCATGGGAGAATTCTTCCATACCCATAGACTGAAGTGTGCTCTCATTTGGGACCTGTCCTGGATCCGAATATTAGCGGATACTTATCGCGACCGTACGGGTAAGATAATGTGGGTCAATAGGAAACTGTCGGTCTGGTGTGCTTAACTTCATAATGCGGCGCACCTCAAGCGGAACGGCCGCCGTGAAACACGTGGAATAGCAGCGGGCAACTGCTTTCTCTCTCGCCACAACGGAATGGCAGGCAACAGCGGCTTCGTCACACGTTACACGGTCACATGCGGCAGTGCGAGGCAGATTGGCAACCATAGTTTCGCCTAGCAGCAGACGACGGTGGAAGACTCGGCGTCAGATATCTGAGCTAAGTGAACACAGCAGTGCATCTATTTTGTGTTTATAATGTCAGTGTTTTAGACAGCCAGAGGTCAATATGAAAACAACAGTAGGCCATGGTGATTCAGTGGCTTGGACGAAGGCAGGTGACAAATACAGCAAGTTGACAGAAGTCAATATGTGTCGGACCGCACTTTTCAGGATGTAGTGCAGCGCCTTGACGTGGCATGGACTCAACAAGTTGCTGAAAGTTTCCTGCGGAAATACTGAGCCATGCTGCCTCTATAGCCATCCATAAATGCGAAACTGTTGCCGGCACAGGATTTTGTGCACTAACTGAGCTCTCGATTGTGTCTCATAAATGTTCAGTGGTATTCACGTCGGGCGATATAGGCTGCCAAATCATTCGCTCGAGCTGTCCAGGAGGTTATTCAAACAAATCGAGAATAGCCGTAGCCTGGTGACATGGCGCATTGTCATCCACAAAAATTCCATCGTTCTGTGGGAACAAGAAGTCCATCAATGGCTGCAAATTGTCTCCAAGCGTTCGAAGATATCCATTCCCAATCAGTAGTCGGTTCAGTTGGACCTGAGGAGTCAATCCATTCCACATAACACGGCCCACACCATTGCGAAGCCACCACCAGCTAGCACAGTGTGGAGTTGAAAACTTGGGTCCATGGCTGCTAGGGATCTGCGCCACACTCGAACGCCATCATCAACTCGTACCGACTGAAATCGGGACTCATCTGCCCGGTCTACGGTTTCCCAATCGTCTAGGGTCCAACCGATATGGTCACGAGCGCTGGAGAGGCACTGCAGACGATGTCGTGCTGTTAGGAAAGGCACTTGCGTCAGTCGTCTGCGGCCATGGAACATTATCGCCAAACATCGGCGCACTGTCCTAATAGCTACGTTCGTCGTACGTCATTCAGTGATTTCTGCGATTATTACGTGTAGTGTTGTTTGCCTGTTGGTACTGACAACGCTACTCAAACACCAATGCCTATTGGTCGTTAAGTGAAGGCCGTCTGACACTGCGTTGTCAGAGGTGAGAGGTAATGCCTGAAATTTATTATTCTCGGCACGCTCTTGACACTGCGCTGTGACATTTCGGAAATGGCACGTCCCATGCACCTAGATCCATCATTCCGATTTGTAAGTCTGTGAATACCGGTGGTAGGGCCATTGTAACATTACATGAGTATCCCCTATATAATCGGATCTACTCTGCGTCACGTGAGTGTAGGGGCGTCGAAACCAGTAGTGACCCATGGCGTCATACCAACTTGAGTTTATCTTTTTATAGTTGTCATTCATTTCCAAATTTTATTGATTATTTACAGAGTAATGAATTTAATTATGTGCAGCATTTAATAGGTAATGAGTTTTAATGAGATAGATATAAATATGTTTTGACATGGCAAATCACTTTGTTGCATTATGCATAAAATGTTTCCTCTTTGTAAAAACAAAATCTTCCGTGTTGCTCGAGTGCGCGATCAAGTAGTCGTCAAGTGCTGATCTGCTGTAACTTTCATGAATGAGCATAGAATTGCTAACTTACAACCCGCAGATGATTTAAAAATTATTCTAGGGAACCACGGCCCGACTTTGGTGCAAACAAATCGCACTTGAATTCTCAAATATCGTCGCGGAATTTAAGATACGCGGCAACATTAACCGCAATTTACTGACAATAGCTTCATAATAACTACCAAAGACTTATACGAGGCGCATAGAAATCGTCTTGACGCTTAATGCAAGCGGAAAGTGATTTACTGTCGGGATACGACAAATATTAATCATTGCGTAGTCAGCTTTCTGATACGTTGATTAGCAACTCATAAACGGGCAGTGATAGAATTATTGAAACGACCCTTTAAGTATTGATGACCACTACACACACATTAGAAACTAATTACTCTAATGTGAGTGACTTTCGGATTGGGTGAGTTTTTTTTTTATTTCAGCTAATTGGTATTAATAAACTTCTTTCAAGGTTGAAACTTCATCAATGGTGTCGTGCTCATTCAGATTAGTAGAACGATACATAGTACTAGCTGCACTACTATTTACAGTTTTAAAACAAAAGAGAGCACATACCTGTTTTTCTTTTGAAAAATGTTCGTACTTCAGTCGTCAGTCTTCTCAAACCAGAGGCACGAGTGATTCTACCTCACAACACTACGATATCGTGAACCACCACACACATGTGGCCCCTTCGCACTACGTTTCTGCATTGAAAACCCTGAGATATAGCCGCGGTACGAAGAAGGAAGAAAATCAAAAGAAACGGAGCAAAGAGAGAAGGGGAAGTCACACCATAATCATGTTGGAAAACTTTTAGCGTGAATCACCTGAGCATAAATAACAGCCCCGCCAAAGCACTGTCCTTTTATACCTCGTGTACGTGACATTACCACCATCCTCATGTGTGCGTATTCCATGACCTTTTGTACCTCAGTATATAGGCCATAGTTCGTGAGTGAACAAGTTTCATTTAGTGAAATGTAGAATTTAACGATGCGAGAAAGAAAAATAGCGACAGGGCACTTGCAGATCAATTGCAGCAGTGAAATACGCCACCTAAACAGTAAATTTGACGAAAAATCTGTGAATATGAAAGCTAGTTTTGATGTTACAATCGGAGAGATGCCGGGAAAACTGGATAGTTTCAACATAAAAGTGTATGGAATGAAAATCGTATTATAAGATTTCGTGCAAGTGAAATAGCGATTAACATAAAAAATTTATTTTACGGGAACTTAAATGCAGGAAGGGAGTGACATAGCGATGTTCCTAAGGTTACGATAAAGGATTTTTCTCTTGGTACACAAAATTTCAGTCACGCTATAACGAGATAATATCTTATGCGGAAAAGGAGATCTCAAGCTCAGCTGACGAATTTTGACGAAAAATGGAGGAGACAAAGCAGTGATGTTGTAAAACGCCGCACAACGTAAAGTGATTTTCAACTATGCTGTCCGACAGGTAGTATTGATTTTCTCTACAATTCCGAGTTAATGTGTGAGATTAGAAGTACCACCCTAAAAGACTTCTTTGTTTCCTGCATAGATACTTTCATCGTTGGGATGAGAAATGAGATCATTCACAAATTTGTTACATTAGATAAGATTAGATAACTTTTTATTGATCCAAATAAGGTTGTGGAACTTCTTTATTTTCCGCCAGGCTAAGGTATCGTCTGAACATTGTGAAGGAGAAATGAGGACAAGTGCCGGTGTGCTGTTGCTTATTACTGACATTGGTGTTGGATGTATGTGTTCTTTTTTTTGTTCTGCTTTTCGGATCATACTGCTTAAGCAAATTAAGTTAGCTGTCCGGAGGTTGCGTAACACGGCGTGGAGCACAGCCGGAGAGTAGAAGCCTGTGGGCGTCTGGAGCTGATGGAGGAAGCTAGAATACCGCCGCTGCTCCAGCGCGCGTACGTTTTGTACACACTGTACACTCGGAAGTTGCCTCGGATACATTATTTTCTTAATTCTATTGATTTAGATGTTTTAAAAGATAACTAAAAGAAGGTCGTTGTTATGTACAGACTTTTCTTATGATTCAGATATCGTTTACTGTTACTCCCGTTCTACAGTAAGTAGTTAACGCAAGTTCAAATCGCTGCCTTTTGATGGAAATGTACTGCATTATCGGTGAGTCAGGGAGTGAACTAATGATCTTTTTACGAAGCTGTGAAGGGAGACTATTAAGATCATCCTCTCTTGTAGCACGGTCACCTATTTCATAGAGAAACAGAAGCGAATGTTATGAAATTACGTGAGAGATGATGGCTCTCCCCAAAACAGCGGAGTTTAAGCATGATGTTTTGAAGTGTAAACTCTCTCCACCAATCGCAAGAGCTCTTGTGACATAGAGAGAGAGAGAGAGAGAGAGAGGGAGAGAGAGAGAGAGAGAAAGAGGGGGGGGGGGTTTGATGGTAAACGAGTTAACAAAGAGTTTTCCTGTGTTCCGCCGCCCACCTGTGCATTACAGATGTACTTTTCTCCCTCCCATGCAGTAACACGAGCCAACACCAATGATTAATGACATCTTAGCCGTACAACAATGACTGACACGTCACACACGTTGCTCATGTCCGTGACAGGACTGAGCCCCAACGTGTCACAGGCTATTTGAGGATCCAGCACAGGCGTAGGCGAATCAGCACTCCTCCTGTTTTGTATGATATGATGTGTTTTGGCAGTCATTTTCTAACAAATTCAGCAGACATCCAAAGCAACTAATTCATATGCACGAATTTTGCAGTGAGGGACTTAGCCAACTAGATCATTTGTGTTGATACTCACAAAAACTTCATATCTGAAGAGACAATTGTCTGGACAGATGCCGTGTAGATTATTTCAGAACCCCACAGAAATAGTTATAATCTAAGATTCAGTATAGAATCTGGATGAGGTAGTGGTTCACAGTCTGTATCTACCAAAGGAGAAAACAGGCCTCGTTGGGCATATAATGGCAGTAATCATTGGAGAAGGAGTCAAAATATATTTGATGGCGTGTCAATCATTTTCAGACAGGCGACTACAACCGAAACAGTGAAATGCTTGATCTTGAAGAGCAGAGACAGCGTCAGTTTCTAATGATGATGATGATGATGCTAATATTTGATTTGTGGGGCGCTCAACAGCGCGGTTTTCAGCGCCCGTACCAAGTTCCAATCTTTACACATTCCATATTCGCCATTGTCAAGAATGATGATGAAATGACGTGTATAACACAAACACTCAGTCCCCGAGCGGAGAAAATCCCCCACCCGGCCGGGAATCGAACCCGGGGTGTGTTTGGGGGCAACCCAGTCAGGGTTGCTGTCCAGCGAGCGCAGCAATGTACAGATTCCCTGCTGTTTTGGTGTGGAATTATTTGGGGCCGCTGTACGCCGCTGGTGGTCATGGAAGGCGACGTAACGGCTGTACGATACGTGAATTCCATTCTCCGTCCGCTAGTGCAACCATATTGGCAGCATATTGGCGAGGCATTCGTCTTCATGGGCAAAAATTCGGGCCCACATCGTACACATCTTGTGAATGCATGGGATAGATTGAAAAGGGCTGTTTATGGACGACGTGACCCACCAATCATTCAACAAACTTCAAACAACATATAGAGTTTACAAGAGTCGCTCCTGTAGAATCTGTCAGGCATTGGGCTTTAAATGAACAGATATTACTGCAGAAAAATTTCACGGATGCAAGCTCTATACAGTTTGAACAATTTGCACAGCTTTCCTATGTCAGACAATGTTGCTGCAATGATCAACTTGCTGCACATTGTAAAACTGCAAAAGCTTTGTTAGGGCTATGTTTGTTAAACGGAGCCCTAACTTAGCATCTCCTCCTACTTGCAACAGCTCCCTCAGCATCTACTTTGCCACTCAGCATCTACTTTGCCGAATACAAAGTTAAGCTACAATCTGCTAAATCTGATCACACTGCCCCAGTCTGTCCCAACCAAACCCCCGTTCACCACATTTCCCTCCATTTAGCTGCCACCACTGAAGAAATAATTAAGTTCATGAAAATCTCCTCTAAAACATACATCCATTCCAACGTCGACACCCCTTGCTGCCCACTTCATCTTTCATCCCAACTCCCAGGCTACCTACTCCCACAAAGTCCACTTCATCTTCAGCCGCCTCGACACACTTGTCTAAGCTTCTCCCAGTCCTCAGCTACACAAAAGAATCTTACCCCTTATAATTGTGCTATGACACTACAAAACCCTGTACTAGTTCAACTGGTCCCTTCCCACCTTTAAATACCTTTAAATCCGTAGCCTATTGCAACACAACATCCATACGTTTATACTTAATGAAACATTCCTTCAAACCTATCATCTGAAGCTCTCATTATATCCTCCACCACCCAGATAACCCCCTCGTCATGGAGGAGGTGGCGTTGCAATTGGCCACCACAAGAACATTCCTTTTCAGGCAAAATCCTTGTACAATACACCCACACTTTATCCTTATCCACTTCTCCCAAACCCTAACTTTTAACTGTGCCACCATGAATATCTGACCCGATCACCCTATCCTCTATGACATCCTCATCCATACAGTCCATGACTTTTCTAGCTATACTATAGCCACTGACCTCGGCATCTATAGAAGATGCCCCAAAGAACTGCAGTGGTGGCATCAGTCATCGACACCCAGTGAGGTGACGTTGTTCCCATTCCATGCCACACCTATGCTGAAATCAACATCACCCCTGATGTCATCTTAGCATCTCCCAACATTCTTGGACGTCTCAGTGCAGAATTCTTTGATCCGATTGATGGTGGCCATCTACTTGTACTCCTAACCATCTCCTGCATACAACCTCGCCCTCGCCCATTCCATCCCAATCTTTGACTAAGAGTTATCCAAGACTCTTTCTGCACAAACTGGGGTACCTAGTGGGAATCTACAGAAATCGAGATTGGAAGCCACACCCTGATGGTCTAACGACCTAACAATATCCCCCGTATACCCTAATTGTCCCCCCCCCCACCCTAGTGGCCTACTCCTCTTCTGGGAATTCCATCATATGTGCCACTTCTTCTTGGTGACTTGTCACTGAGATACACTCCCATGCTACTGGCAGGTACAGAGACACATTAGAAATTTGTTAAATGCTTAAAAAACGCAGGGTATGGTGCCAGACGTCCACCAGACCCAACACTACACTCACTACTGACTCTTCCAAGTTCTCGAAACCATTGCATCGACTCACTGGCAATGACCCCATAGCTCCCTACTCGCTTCTTCACAACAAACATCTCTTACCTGACAACCTGATAAAATCGAACCATTCTGCATCCTATTGGTCCAACATCTTCTCCGTCTCTGATGGCTCTGAGCACTATGGGACTGAACATCTGAGGTCATCTAGAACTTAGAACTAATTAAACCTAACTAACCTAAGGACATCACACACATCCATGCCCGAGGCAGGATTCGAACCTGCGACCGTAGCGGTCACGTGGTTCCAGACTGAAGCGCCTAGAACCGCTCTGCCACCAATGGCTGGCTCCGTCTCTGATGACCCTAATTTTGATTACTCACTTTTCTGTACTATCTACTAACGTACACCCCTGGCTCCTAGCTATAAGTACTTGGACGATATACCATAAACAGAATTAAATACCCCACTGTAAGCACACGACATAAAACAAGTACTCCACAAAAAGTGCAACATTTCCACCAATCATGAGTGCATTACTTATCGACACGTTGTAAAATACGCTCTCTACTTCGTAGTCACCCTTGCAATGCTTTACACCCCTACCCTCTCCATAGGTTACTACCCTTACCAATGGAAAATCTCCAAAATCCTATTTATCCCGGAACAACACAAACCTTCTACTGACACCTTCACGTACCAATCCATCTGACTCAATTCAGTGTTTAGCATAGTCCTTCAGTCCATCCCCTCCCATTGCATTCATCAACAGCTTAACCAGCACCAACTCCTACCTCTTAACCAGCATAGTTTCTGTAAATATTTGTCCTCTGATGACCAGCTCCTTCACCTTACTTATCTCCTGTTGCACTAGCTGAACTCCAATAAATCAGCTTGGAAAAGCCTACGTCTTTTCTTCATGATTCCGATTGGTTTTCTGTGGCCCACCACGAATTCCTTTCCTGTACTAAATGTTTCATCACAGAGTAACACTTGTACATACGTCCTGAAGTATTTACTATAAGTATTCTCATCTCTGTCTTCCCCTACAGTTAGCTGTAGTACCATGAAAGTTATTCCCTGATGTCTTAATACATATCCTATCATCCTGGCACTTTTTCTTGGCAGTGTGCTCCATATATTTGCCTCTGTGACGATTCTGCAGAGAACGTCCTCATTCCTTTTCACTCGCCTAATTTTCAGCACTCTTGTGTGGTATCACATCTCAAATGCTTCAATTCTCTTCTGTTCCTGTTTCCCAAAAGTCCTTATCTCACCACCATACAATTATGGGCTTCAAACGTACATTCTTAGACATTTGTTCCTCAAAATAAGTCCTATGTTTGACACTCTTGGTCAGGAATGCCTTCTTTGCCTGTGCTAGTCTGCTTGTTATGTCCTCCTTGCTCCGTCCGTAACAGGCTATTTTTCTGCACAGGTAGCAAAATTCCTTTACTTCATTTACTTCGTGATGACCAATCCTGATGTTAAGTTTCTCGCTGTTCTCATTTCTACTAGTCCTCAATGCTTTCGCCTTTCTTCGATTCACTCTCTGTCCTTATTCTATATTCATTACACTGTTTCATCAGCAGATCCTTTCATTCCTCTCCACTTTCACTGAGTATAATAATGTCATCAGTGAATCATGTCACTGAAATTCTCTCACCTTCAATCTTACTTTCATTCTTGTACCTTTCTTTTATTTCCGTCATTTCTTCTTCTTTGTATAAATTTAACAACAGCGGCGAAAGACTGCATTCCTATCCAACACAATTTTTCATTCTAGCACTCTGTTCTTGGCCTTCCATTTTTATTGTTCGCTCTTGGTTCCTCTTACATACTGTATATTACCTGACTCTCCCTACGGCTTACCTCTGTCTTTCTCAGAATTTCGAAGGTCTTACATCATTCGACAATGTGGAATACTTCTTAAACGTCAAAAAATCCTGTGAAAGTGCCTTGATTATTCTTCAGCCTTGCTTGTATTATCAGACGCAACGTCAGAATTGTCTCTCTGCTGACTTGGCCTTCACTTAAGCCAAACTGATCATCGTCTAAAACTTTACAAATATTTTTTTCTGTTCTTCTGTATATTAATCTTGTCAGCTACTTGGATACATGAGCCCTTATTCTGATTGTGCAATAATTCTTGCAGTCTTCGGCTCTTGCAATATCTGGGATTGTGTGGATAACGTTTTTCCAAAGTCAGATGGTATATCGCCAGTCTCACACCGTCTACACACGAACATGAATAGTCGTTTCGTTGCCACTTCCCCAAAATATTTTAGAAATTGTGATTGAATGTTATCTCTCCATTCCACCTTATTCGATCTTAAGTCATCCAAAGCTCTTTTAAACTCTTATTCTATTACTGGATCACTATGTCTTCTATATCGACTCTTGCTTTTTCTTCTATCACGTTACCAGGCAAGTCTTCCCCTTCATATACGCCTTCAGTGTACTCATTCCACCTATCTGCTCTCTCCTCTGCATTTTATCTCTACCTTACACTCCAGGAATCACAACGATCCCTCCAAATCAACTTCAGTCAGTTTACCTCCTGGCTGCTCAAGATCGACTCCTCCAAACCGCATTCATTGGTTACAGGACGAACCATCCACACTCTTAACGTTAATATCCTTGCTTTTAATTTCACCGAAGGTTGTTTTGACTTATCTATACGCTGAGTTAGTCTTTCAGACAATCATTTCTTTTTCGATTTCTCCACATTTGTCATGCAGCTATTTCGCCTTAGCATCCTTGCAATTCTTGATTATTTCTTTCCTAAGTGATTTGTGTTTCAGTATTCCAAAACTTCCCTGAACATTTTGTACTTCCTTCTTGTATCGATCAACTGAAGTATTTCTCCTGTTACCCATGGTTTCTTCGTACCTCTGTTTTTCTTTCCATCTTCTGTGATTTCCCTTTTTAGAGATTTACATTTCTCATCATCTGAACTGCCTACTGAACTATTTCTTATCGCATTATGTGCAGCTTCAGAGTATTTCAAGCGTATCTCTTTATTCCTTCGTATTTCTGTGACCTAGCTCTTTGGCTATTCATTCTTCCTGATATATCTCTTAAACTTCAGCCTTCTCTTCATCACCATTAAATTATGATCTGAATCCATACCTACTCTTGGGTATACCTTACAATCCAGTATTTGATTTCGGAAACTCAGCCTAACCATGATGTATTCTACCTCAAATCTTGCTGGCCTTTTCCAAGTATACCTCCTACTCTTATGGTTCTTGAACAGCCTATTCGATATTATTATTTGAAATTAATTTCAGAACTGAATTAGTCTTCCTCCTCTCTCATTTCTAATGCCAAGCCCCTATTCTCCCGTAAGCCTTTAGCCTATCTCTTCCCATTCTCCCGCTTTGCAGTTCCTCGTGGCTATTAGATTTTCATCTCCCTTTACATACTTCATTCCCCGTTCAGTATCCTCAACCACTTACGGTATCTTTTCATCTTTGGCTTGAGTCGTCAGATGTATACCTGAACTACAGTTGTCAGTATTGGTTTGCTGTCGATTCTGCTGAGAACAATCGTTTTCACTAAACTGCTCACAGTAACTCACTCTCTGCCGTACCTTCGTATTCATAACCAATCCTAGTCATGTTATACCGTTTTCTGCTGCTGTTAATATTATTCTATAGTCATCTGACCAGAATTCCTTGTCTTCTTTCCATTTCACTTCACTGACCCCCACCTTATCTAAACTGAGCCTCGGCATTCCTCTTTTCAGAATTTCTAGTTTCCTTACGAAGCTGAAACTTCTGTCATTCTACGCCCCGACTCTAGAACGTCATTCTTTCGTTGGCTATTCATCTTTTTCTCACCTTGTATCCGTTTCAAACTCTAGACATATACACTTCCAGTTAACTATGTCTGACTTATCCATCCTTCCTATCTACTCGCCCATCCTATGTCACTATCAGAGCAACAGACGAAGCACATCTACATTGAATTTGGTATGGAGTACACAGGCAGCACGCAGGCTTGAAGTATCACACTGAAAGACAACGCCCATTAGTTCCAGTCATTCCACCACGAAGGAGGTACGCGGTTCGTCTTGTCTGTAGTTCAATCAGGCCTAGACGGTCAATACTGCTGATCGATCACGTCAGCGTTGTTACTTTGTGCCAGGAAGGACGCTCAAGAAGGAAGCGTCCAGGCGTTTCGGAGAGAACAAAAGCGATGATGTTCGCACATGGAGAAGATACAAAGAGACAGGAACTGTCGATGACATGCCTCGCTCAGGCCGCACAAGGGCTACTACTGCAGTGGATGACCGGTACCTGCGGATTATATCTCGGAGGAACCCTGACAGCAACGCCACAATGTTGAATAATGATTTTTGTGCAGCCACAGGACGTCGTGTTACGACTCAAACTGTGTGCAATAGGCTGCATGATGCGCAACTTCACTCCATAAGTCCATGGCGTGATCCATCTTTGCAACCACGACACCAAGCAGCTTTGTACAGATTGGCCCAACAACATGCCGAATGCAGCGCTCAGGATCGGCATCACGTTCCTTTTACCAATGAGTGTCGCAATATGCCTTCACCGAGACAATCGTCGGAGGCGTGTTTGGAGACAACCCGGTCAGGCAAACGCTTTAGGCAGACTGCCCAGCGAGTGCAGCAAGGTGGAGGTTCCCTGCCCTGTCGTTACGTGGTGGCATTATGTGGGGCCAATGTACCCTGCTGCCGGCCGTGGTGGCCGAGCGGTTCTAGGCGCTACAGTCTGGAACCGCGCGACCACTACGGTCGCAGATTCGAATCCTGCCTCAGGCATGGATATGTGTGCTGTCCTTAGGTTAGTTAGGTTTCAGTAGTTCTAAGTTCTAGGGGACTGATGACCTCAGAAGTTAAATCCCATAGTGCTCTGAGCCATTTGAACCATTATTTGTACGCTGCTGGTGGTCCTGGAAGGCGCCATAACGGCTGTACGGTATGGGAATGCCATCCTCCGACACACAGCGTGACCATATCGACAGTATATTGGCGGGGCATTCGTCTTCATGGACGACAATTTGCGCCCCCATCGTGCACACGTTGTGAATGACTTCCTTCACGATACCGATATTGCTCGACTAGACTGGCCAGCATGTTATATAGACATGAACGCTGTCGAACCAGCCTGGGATGGATTTAGAAGGGCTGTTTATAGACGACGTGACCCACAAAAGACTCTGCGATCTACTCAGAATAGCCGTTGAGGAGTGGGACAATCTGGATCAACAGTGCCCTGATGAACTTGTGGATAGTATGCCACGACGAATACAAGCATGCATCAATGTAAGAGGACGTGCTGCTGGGTATTAGAGGTACCAGTGAGTACAGCAATCTGGACCACCACATCTTGATGATCTCGCTGTGTGTTGGTACAACATGCAATGTGCGGCTTTCAAGAGCAATAAAAACTGAGGAAATGATGTTTATGTTGATCTCTATTCCAATTTTTGGTTCCAGAACTCTCAGAACCAAGGTGATGCAAAACATTTTCTGATGTGTGTACATGTTAAGAATAAACAATGACGCATCGCGGAAGACTTACCCGTAACAGAGGAAACCGGCAGATGTGATGTACATGTACAGACATACAAATCCTTACAATTCCAGAAAAAGAGGACTGTTTATCCCAGAGAAAGAGAGCCACAAATTTAGAAGATAAAAAAGTGTTGTGCATCTCTGATCCTTTTACTGGCAGCTATTCGGCTTGATATTAGTTGACAGAGTCGTTAACCATAAGGAGCAACGAACTAAACGGGACGTACAATATTGTATACATGGCAACAATATAATCGGATAACAAGAAATGGGACATACTATGAAAAGAAATGGTTCTCAGAACATCACTCCTTGTAATCGGGCTGTAAGGAGGGTGACATTCAGGTGGTATCTCACCATAGCCAGGGGTGCTCCAGACATGTAACTACGGGCCAAGGATGTGCCTTGAGACACCCCAGATGGTGTTGGGAGAGCAACCTGACTGTCGCCCGCCATACAGCCCGACAACCAGCAGTGCTGTCCTAGAGTGCCACTTCTTTTCATATCAGGACCCCTTTGATAGTCAGCTGCGGCACCCTCTGAGCACAGTGGTACGTCGACGATATTCTACACCCCGTTTTGTTCCCTATGATGACAAACCATCCTGGGCCTGCACTGAGCGTGATAATGCCTAACCGGATAACAAGAATTTTTACTGCTAGTCTTCGTGCCTGCTCAACCCTACGTTGGCCAATAAGGTCGCCAGATCTCTCCCCAACTGAGAGCGTTTGGAACAAAGTCACGAATGCCCTCAAACCAAGTTGGGATTTTGACGATCCAGCTCTCCAGCTAAGTAGAATGCTGCACGACAGACATCTGCCAAAAGTACTCGATCAACCAGTGCCAGTCAAGCCGAATAAATGCCTGCATGAGGGCCAGAGGTGGACCAACGCGTTGTTGAGTCCCTCAATTTGTCAACCTCGTTCTGTCGAATACGTCATCCAATTATTCTAAAACTGTAGTCATTTGTATGTCTGTACAGGTACACCAAATCTACTGATTTCCATCCCATCCAACCCATAACGCTTCTGTGGCGTCAGTTGCGTGGGACGGTTGAGTTGCAGCATGCTGTTGGATATGATCGTCCTCGACTCAGTGATACCATGTTGCTTCAACTGAGTTGAACTGATTTATCAGGAACTGATGATCCACAGTCTTGATGGGCCGCTATCCTGCCGCTTTCGAATTCAGACACCTACTGGCAATCGTTTCTCATCCTTGTACAAGGCATAAAATGATGTTCTAAAACTAAATGCACTCGGTTGTGATTTTTTAACGAGAAATCCGTGCTGAGTATTGGCGGTGTTATTCACACATGCTTTATGCAGTTGTGCTGAAATGGTAGTCATTTGCATTTACAAACGTTTCAGTTTAACGCCCATTGCACACTACCTTCATGGTGTCGAAGTTTTAATTACCCAATAGAGAATGAGACGTTTCATACAAAACTTCACTCGAAAAATGAACGTTTTTAATGTCAAATTAAGTACATCGTTAGAAAGTATGATTACGTCTTTGAACATATAAGGGGTGGTGGAAAAGGATGTGAAGTACGTTCATTATAAATAGTCCAAAAATGTAAAATGAAAAGATCCAGTCGTAACTTTGAGAATAGAGGTGTCTGCAGTATCTGAAATGACGAATCTGAGTGGGTGGATGCTGTAGGTCGTCACGAAGGAGATGAAGTCAGAGACGACCCTCAGATCGAAAGTGAACACCCCCAGTACCCTGCTCGTGGAACGACAAGAGGTCACTTGCAGCGCCAGCGTACGCACCTCTGGATATGTTGTGCCGACCCATGTCTGCCCTCTCAGTAGTAGCTGGGAACACAGGCTCGCTGTTTGCCCTGTCTGTGACGATACCAAGTGCGTAGGTACCAATAACAACGCCAGAATGCTTAAGCATATCATCAGCATGAACAAAACCCACCATACACATAGTCAGCATAACCAATGCATTTCTCACTTGGTGGAAAGTAGTAAATCGTTTCCATTGTACAGAACAATGTATTTGCCTGGGTCAGTATAAGAAATTCTCGTGAACAGATGTTACCGCTACTGATACCACATACACAGTGATGTTTACGCTATAGTTAGTGATCCCACTGAGAATGGCGCGAAATTAGAGCCTCTGACTACCCTATGTGATGTAGCACTTGGGGCTGAGCATCCATCTCGTTTCAATTGTCCACGATGAATGTCACTCTGCTCGCCTAATATGTTGACTCAGATCAAATTTAGCAATGACAAGCTGTAACCAGCTGTAGACATGGAAATCTCACAATTGCCATTACACTAATTCTAAGAGGGTTCTAGGCAAAAAACCTTGGTAATATGTTACTTATGCCAATATCTACACCTAATATGACACTGAAGAACAACGAATAAATCTCGAGTAATGAGGAAAGCTGAAATCTCACAAATTTTTCTGGTGCAGTTGTTACATTCGTACACTGTTCGCCAAAGATCAGTCAATCGACACTAACAAAGAAATACTTTATAATTTAGTTCTATCAAATCACAGTTATTTATACCAACGATGGAAATATTTCATTTAAAACCTCAAAGGTATATTTTAACTGAAAACAAACAAATGTTTAAAAATGTAGGTTTTTATGTAAATAAAAGTAAAAAAATTCATTCCATAGTATTTCAAGACTTAGAGAACTACTGTAAAGAAAAACGTGGATCGAGTTATTATGATTTAGAAAATGAATTCAATGAAAAAGTTACTGAAATATAACTAGACAAGATCTCTTGCAATTATTGATTATTTCAATAACAAGGAAAAGAATGACAAGGAAGTAAGATAAATCTATAAAAGGACCTCAAATGCTCTGTAACAACAGAAATTTAATGAAAATTTTCTAAACTTAATAAAGAATAATTATTAGGTTCTATTGTAAATGTTGCAGTAAATATTAATAACAATGATAATGAACTGAATAAAAATCTATAAAGGTTCTTTATAAAACCTGTAAAGTGAAAAATTTAAAAAAATTATTCTAAATATAATAAACAAAAACTACTCGACCTCAGGAAAAGCTTATTGAAAGATCTGAGGGTACATTAATAACAACTGTAATTGAAAAACTCAAAGTGTGAATAAAAATCAAGAAATTAAACAAAAATCTTATGATGATAATTTTTTTAAACGACTTAATGAATGAACAGGATAGCTTCTTTCTTCTTGTAGACAAAAGTAAACGGCTTGTCTGGCACCAAAGTACCACAGAGAACCTTACCTAGTAGACCTGCAATCTCCGCTATACTCCACATCTTCCAAGCCAAGATGTTTGCATCGGGGAAAGCTTCCAAGCCACCATAACATTATTAAACCTCACAAACGACTTCTAATCAAGCTGCGGATCTATGGGGTATCATCTCAGTTGTGCGACTGTATTCGTGATTTCCTGTCAGGAAAGTCACAGTTCATAGTAATAGATGGCAAATCATCGAGTAAAACTGAAGTGATATCAGGTGTTCCCCAGGGAAGCGTCCTTGGACCTCTGCTGTTCCTGATCTATATAAATGACCTGGGTGACAATCTGAGCAGTATTCTTAGGTTGTTCGCAGATGATGCTGTAATTTACCATCTAGTAAGGTCATGCGAAGACCCGTATCAGTTGAAAAGCGATTTAAAAAAGATTGCTGTATGGTGTGGCAGGTGGCACTTGACGCTAAATAACGAAAAGTGTGAAGTGATCCACATGAGTTCCAAAAGAAATCCGTTAGAATTCGATTACTCGATAAATAGTACAATTCTCAAGGCTGTCAATTCAACTAAGTACCTGGGTGTTAAAATTACGAACAACTTCAGTTGGAAAGACCACATAGATAATATTGTGGGGAAGGCGAGCCAAAGGTTGCGTTTCATTGGCAGGACACTTTGAAGATGCAACAAGTCCACTAAAGAGACAGCTTACACTACACTTGTTCATCCTCTGTTAGAATTTTGCTGCGCGGTGTGGGATCCTTACCAGGTGGGACTGACGGATGAAATCGAAAGGGTGCAAAAAAAGGCAGCTCGTTTTGTATTATCACGCAATAGGGGAGAGAGTGTGGCAGATATGATACACGAGCTGGGATGGAAGTCATTAAAGCAAAGACGTTTCTCGTCATGGCGAGATCTATTTACGAAATTTCAGTCGCCAACTTTCTCTTCCGAATGCGAAATAATTTTGTTGAGCCCAACCTACATAGGTAGGAATGATCATCAAAATAAAATAAGAGAAATCAGAGCCCGAACAGAAAGGTTTAAGTGTTCGTTTTTCCCACGCGCTGTTCGGGAGTGGAATGGTAGACAGATAGTATGATTGTGGTTTAATGATCCCTCTGCCAAGCACTTAAATGTGAATTGCAGAGTAGTCATGTAGATGTAGATGTAGATGTAGATGAAGAAATTTTTAATTGGAACCAAGATGAAGTAATCAGTAAATTAAAGAATATTTTAATACACAAAAGAGCAATTAAAGTTAATATGAAGCTATATTCCTGTTTTAGAGAAAGGTGAAATACAACAGTTTAATTTTCAAATAAGTATTGAAATTTTGTTAATTGCAACTAATTTAGAAGATTATTATGGAAGATCAATGAATAAACTACTAACTGAAATTGATGAAATAAAAAGGAAACATTTGGTTGTTTTTTATTTTCTATCATTAATTTTAAAGTAAGTGCTAATAGACACAGTCAGACTCCAGTTCTTCTTATTATACTCCAAATCAAATTAAAGACAAGAAACTGTAGTTAATGTTACAAATACCGATCAAAAATGTTTCCCTCAATCAAGAAAATCATCTTTACATCCAGCTAATCGTTGTAGGGAAAGAAACAGTAAATACAAAAACGTTGGAGCAGAATTAGATGAAATTTTTGAATACAAAAGAAGTAATTTTTCTGTTCAGTTAAGAGATATTACAAAATTTGAAAACAACTGAAATATTTCCGTTAATGTTTACATTTATGATTGAAACTTTATTGTATATCCACTTTGCCACATAGCAAAAAGAAAACCATTTGAGTTTCCTTTTATTCAAAAAGAAAATAATTCTCACTATTGTTGAATAAAATGGTTATCTAGATTAATCAGTTCCTAATCAATGAAAATTTGACAAATTTATCCTTATGATAGGTGTTTAATATATTTTTAATCACAAGAAAAATTAGAAAATCACCAAAAATATTGCAAGGAACATAAAGAAGTAAAATTAAATTAGCCTTTAAAAACTCAAAAAATTAAATTTAAAATTTCAATCATTCATTAGCATACCTTTTGTAGTTTACGCCAATTTTGAATGTCTTTAAAAGAAGCTAATACTTTTCAACCAAATCATGAGAACACTTATATCAATAAAAATAAAAACATATACCGTTTTGATTTAGTTATTTTGTCAACTATTTTAATGGTGATTATAAACCACCTGTAGCATATGATGGTGCAGAGGCTGGAAAAAAATGTAAAAATCTTAAAACAAGAATGTCGAGAAATTGCAGAAGTATGGAAACGAAATGTATTAATGAAAATGACTAAAGAAGACAGAATAAACGTTAAACATTGTGAAACTTGTTTTATTTGTGATGAAACATATACTGAAGTGCAAACAAAGTAAGAGATCAGTGTCATTTAACGGAAATATAACAAGGAAATGCCCATCTTAATTATAGAAATGCTTTCTTTACTGCAATTTGTTTTCATAATTTAACCAACTAAGGGGTTCATTTGTTTATCAAAGAATTGGCATAGATTATCAAGATAATGACTTTATTCCAAACAATGAAAAAATATATTTCTTTTGTTAAAACAGTGAAGGATGGATGTAGTTAGTAGATCTTGGATAGTTTTAAATGTATGACCTCAAGTGTTGATATGTCATATTCAAATCTTAGAACTGAACCATTTAAAGAAACGTCATAATATTTCAAATGTGGACATATGAGATGTTGTGACTAAAACGGGTATTTATCCTGATGACTATATGGATTATGAAGAAAAATTAAAAGAAACAAAATTACCTATTAAAGAAAGTGTTTATTAAAGTCCATTTAGTGGGAAAAGCAGACACCAGATTCAGATTTATCAGAAGACTCTTAAGATAATGTAAGTCATCAATGAAAGAAGTTTCTTATAAGGCGCTTGTTCCCATGATTCGTGAGTATTCTTCATCTATGTGGGATCCCTGTCAGGTAAGACTGATAGAGAAGATCTAGAAGATCCAACAAAGAGTGGTGCATTTCGTCATGGGATCGTTTAGCTGGAAAGGGAACGTTATGGAGATGCTAAACAAACTGTTCTGGCAGGCGTTACTAGTGAGATGTTGTGCATCATGGAGCGATTGTTCCTGAAATTTTGGAACAGCATTTATCAGGAGGAGTTATACAACATGTAACTTCCCCTCACATATATCTCGCAAATTGACCACGAGGAGAAAATGTGAGAAATTAGAGCCAATACAGATGCTTACCCACAATCATTCTTCTCACGCACTATTCGTAACTGGAACATTGTTGGAGCAATCAGATAGTGGTAGCAGAAGTACCCTCCGCCACACACTGTTACTTGGCTTGCGGAGTATGATGTAGATGTAGACTTAATAAATCTAATATTTCTTATGAAGAATATAATTATGTGGAATTAGTTTTAAAATAATGTTCCATTAAAAATTTACAAAGTAAATGATTTTATATTAAATCTGATGTTTTACGATTGGCAGACATTTTTTAATATTTTAGAGACACCCGTATTAGACCTTATAAACTCGACCCAGCTTACTATCCAAATTCCATATGATTTTATTTACTGAAAATGGTATTTCTAGGAGGAAATATTAAAAGATATGCCAAATCATATAATAAATATATGCAAAATTCGGAACCAGAGAAACAGTCACATACTGCACATTTGGATGCAAAGACTGAAACAGTTGGCAATGTATCAATTTTTACTATTAAAAAAATTTGAAATGTTACATACAGAAAATTTTAATACTGATAAAATACAGGATTATAAATTTGGATTTATTTTAGAAGACAAATTACGTGATTGACACAAGTATTTGCCATTTCCTCCCAAAGGAGGAAATAAACTATTAACAATGTTAAATAAGAAAGAAAACCATGTTTCAAATTCGAGAAATTTTAACTGGTGTCTAAGTCTTGGATTAAAATAAACAAAAGGCAATAGACATCATTACTTGAACAAACAGATTGGCTGGAAAAATACAGTGTCCACTGAAACCACCCTGATTTCAAGGACGCTGGAGAGAAAAACCATAGTAAATACAACAACGAAAAATGCAGCATTTCAAAGCATTTCAAAGAATTTATATTCGTGTGTCAGAAGTGCCAAGTATCGTCGCCAGTGTGTAGCGTGGTCGAATGAAGAGAAAATGGCGACTCCAGAGCAGCACACGAAAGCTGTAGTGTGGTTTGCAGAAACAGAATCGCCGATTACGGTGCAAGGAAATTATCGTCATGTGTATGAATGTGATCCACTTGATGTGAAAACAGTTAAGGAATGGCATTGGAAGTATCTGGCAACAGGAAGTTGCGCATTACGAAATATCAGAAGAGACAGTGGAGGACATCTGACAAACGTTTCTCAGAAGCCCATGTTAGTCAGTTCGTCAAGCATCTAGGCCAGTTGATGTACCTCGATCAACATGACATCTTGTAGGTCACCAGAGTCTTCATATGTGTGCTTAAAAAGTGCGAATTCTACATCTGGCGTCAAACGACAAGCCATGCTGGCAACAAATTGCTGTGGATATGTTGCAGAATATTGATATGGATGCCAGCTTCCTGGAAAGATGATTATTCTGAGATGGGGCAACCTTACATCCATCAGGAAGGGTTGATAGGCATAATGTTCATATTTGGGGCTCGTAAAATCCGTATATTCTCATGGAACATGTGTGTAATAACCCTAAAATAAATGTCTGGTGTGGGCTAATGCATGACAGGATTGTTAGACCGTTCTTGTTTGTGGAACAAACGGTGAATGGGTCAGTGTATCTGGACATTTGGAGCATTTTGTGTACCCTTAGATACAAGATTTTCAACCCATCTTCACTTTTGAACAAGATGGTGCTCGCAAGATCCTGGATAGGAAATATCCCAATCATTGGATCAGATACGGGGGACACATTGCCTGGCCACTACATTCATGTGACATTACGCCACATCATTTGTTCATGTGGGAATTCGTGAAGGACCACGTGTATGCGACCGAAGTGAACGATATTCCTATGTTGCGACATCATATCACTAATGCGATTGCAACAATAACAGAAGAAATGTTACAAAGAGGTTGGCAAGAAATTGAATATAGACTCGTTATTCTTCATGCTACAAATGGTTCACATGTAGAGGTGTATTGATGATAAATAAATAAATTCCTTGAGATGCTCTAAAATGTGGTGCATTTTTCGTGGTTGTATCTACTGTGGTTTCTTTTACTGAGTCTTCGAAATCAGGGAGGTGTGAGTGAGTCTGCCTGTACATTGATTTTAACACAGGCATGAGAAAAACATGCAGCCAAATAATTGGAAAAAAATTTTAGACTAATGACTAACTCGGTCTTCGGTAAAATGACGCAAAATATTAGAATCAGACATAATAGTAAAATAATAATAATAATCCAGAAAAAATATACGAATGTTCTATCGTATTTTCGGAAAATGTAGTGGCATTTCATATGAAAAAAAATAGTGAAATTCAGTAACCCAATTTACACAGGAAAGACTGTTTCAGCTATTTCAAAATTAAATATACAGTTTACATTATAATGTAGTGAAACGCAAATATGGTAAAATATTGATTAATGTCATATGGATACAGATTCCTTCATTGATTACACAAAAACCGAGCATTTTTATAATGAAATGAAATCAACAAAAAACAAATTTGGTGCAAGTGATTGTCCAAAGAATAATGTTTATAAGATTGCACAAGTAAACACGAAAGTTTTAGGGAAAATGATTGATGAAAATGGTGGAAACTTTTGTAACAACACTTTGGTTTATGGTCAAAAATATATGCAAATAAGTAGAAGATCAGGTATATATAAATTCTAAAGGAGTAAAAAAACCACTGCCAAAAATTAAGTTACTTTTGATATTTTTAAAAATTACTTAAACGATGGAATATAAACAATACATGAAAATAAATTTAATTACATCTTTAAACATGAATTATATAGAGTTTATTTTAATAAAATTATCTTAGGTTCCAACAACGATGAAGAGTTTGAATTAAAGATGGACTAAATACTTTATCACAATATCAGTATAAAATTAAATGGAAGTGAATAATTAATAAACAAAAAAAATTAATTTTCTTACTTGTTTGCATTTTGATCAGTTTTTAATATTTTTCATAATGTAGTAATTTTTGATACTTCTCAAATATACACTCCTGGAAATTGAAATAAGAACACCGTGAATTCATTGTCCCAGGAAGGGGAAACTTTATTGACACATTCCTGGGGTCAGATACATCACATGATCACACTGACAGAACCACAGGCACATAGACACAGGCAACAGAGCATGCACAATGTCGGCACTAGTACAGTGTACATCCACCTTTCGCAGCAATGCAGGCTGCTATTCTCCCATGGAGACGATCGTAGAGATGCTGGATGTAGTCCTGTGGAACGGCTTGCCATGCCATTTCCACCTGGCGCCTCAGTTGGACCAGCGTTCGTGCTGGACGTGCAGACCGCGTGAGACGACGCTTCATCCAGTCCCAAACACGCCCAATGGGGGACAGATCCGGAGATCTTGCTGGCCAGGGTAGTTGACTTACACCTTCTAGAGCACGTTGGGTGGCACGGGATACATGCGGACGTGCATTGTCCTGTTGGAACAGCACGTTCCCTTGCCGGTCTAGGAATGGTAGAACGATGGGTTCGATGACGGTTTGGATGTACCGTTCACTATTCAGTGTCCCCTCAACGATCACCAGTGGTGTACGGCCAGTGTAGGAGATCGCTCCCCACACCATGATGCCGGGTGTTGGCCCTGTGTGCCTCGGTCGTATGCAGTCCTGATTGTGGCGCTCACCTGCACGGCGCCAAACACGCATACGACCATCATTGGCACCAAGGCAAAAGCGACTCTCATCGCTGAAGACGACACGTCTCTATTCGTCCCTCCATTCACGCCTGTCGCGACACCACTGGAGGCGGGCTGCACGATGTTGGGGCGTGAGCGGAAGACGGCTTAACGGTGTGCGGGACCATAGCCCAGCTTCATGGAGACGGTTGCGAATGGTCCTCGCCGATACCCCAGGAGCAACAGTGTCCCTAATTTGCTGGGAAGTGGCGGTGCGGTCCCCTACGGCACTGCATAGGATCCTACGGTCTTGGCGTGCATCTGTGCGTCGCTGCGGTCCGGTCCCAGGTCGACGGGCACGTGCACCTTCCGCCGACCACTGGCGACAACATCGATGTACTGTGGAGACCTCACGCCCCACGTGTTGAGCAATTCGGCGGTACGTCCACCCGGCCTCCCGCATGCCCACTATACGCCCTCGCTCAAAGTCCGTCAACTGCACATACGGTTCATGTCCACGCTGTCGCGGCATGCTACCAGTGTTAAAGACTGCGATGGAGCTCCGTATGCCACGGCAAACTGGCTGACACTGACGGCGGCGGTGCACAAATGCTGCGCAGCTAACGCCATTCGACGGCCAACACCGCGGTTCCTGGTGTGTCCGCTGTGCCGTGCGTGTGATCATTGCTTGTACAGCCCTCTCGCAGTGTCCGGAGCAAGTATGGTGGGTCTGACACACCGGTGTCAATGTGTTCTTTTTTCCATTTCCAGGAGTGTATTTTACCAACACGTTTTTGGCAAAAACATTCAGTCTCTTGATAATAGTAATCTTTATGTTTATGATAGTTGATTGATCATAGTTACATATATATATCACAATATTTAGAAGCATTTTTGTTTTTTTTATAGCTTCCACATTTAAATGATTTTATTCGTTATTAATGTTCTTTTCTGAGTTATTTTCTCTCAAAGGTGTTTGTTTCGTTTTACATTATCAATACAACTGTTTTTGTTGATGAATTCGGTTTTATAGTTTTTATGTCTTTCTTAACTTTTCTTTTTAATGTTTACCCAATGACCAAATCACTTTATTTGCACTTTCCACTTGCAAAAAATGATGTAGATCAAAAAATAAAATTTAATACACATATTGGATTCATTTTTAGGTCTTAAAAATAACCAACTTCTACACACAGTAGTTTAATAATTATCAATAAAAATAACATTCCAAATTAAAAGGAAAAGACATTATTGAAATACAACCAATCACTTAAATTATATAAATATACTGATGAAGAAGAAATTATTAGAAAATTTAAAACCATCCAATTAGGACAGCTTAACATGTAATGGAAAACAGACCATTTTATCAACAAACCTGCTTTATAAGGTTTAATATCAAAATAAAAAACCAATAAGTCAAACAATTTCATAAATTGGTTATTGATGATGTTTTATCAGCAGTTCGAAACAGGTGAATATAAAGTAAGAAATGGAATGAAACATTCCTCAGAAACCAAATAAAATATTTACAAGCAACAAACAAATTGAGTGAAAAATGTATAGAAAATGAATGAAACACTTCATACTGCATAGATGTACTAATTGAAGAAAAAAAACCAGAGAAATAGATATGTTATTTCCTCAAATGGTTTCCTAAGCAAAGGACCAGACTTTTAAGACCTACTGTTGTTATTTCAGAGTTATATGATGATAATTTTAATTTTGATTTCTATGTTAATCGAATACATGCCAAAAACTTCAAAAACAAATGTATATTATCAGGAATAGACTTTCAAAGTGTGAAAAATTTTTGAGACCTATTAGTGTTCCTATATCTGTATATTTATTTTAAAGCATAAAAGAAAGATTTCATATTGTGTATTATCGAAATTTTCTTAATATTTGGTACCATTACTCATGAGAAATATTGATAGTCAGTCTTCACAACGTTTCTTGGCAAATAAATCTGAATTTCCTTATATGTATTCGAACTTGATGCTAAATTCATAAAGATCTGTATAAAGAGCTACTACACTAAACTGATTACAGACATCTGATTCAGTTAATTCGAATTTTAAATTCTCAAATAATTGTGACATAAAGTCACTCTCATTAATGCTTATTTTAATATCCAAATGCACTTGACTTCTTTCATGAAACAATAAACATTATAAATAATAATTTACTACTAAACTCATCTAAGTTTTCAGTAACGAACTGCATTTATATTAGAATTGTAAAATTATTTTATTTTTATTTATCCAGCTGTTGTATGAATTGTCAGTTACCAACCGTTTAACATATACCTCATTATCTATTTTTTCAAAACTTTATCAACTAGATAAACATACAGATAATTAATTTTCAACAGATCATTTCATTTCACAAATGTTCATAATGGTTAATAAATATTTACATCCATAATACATTTCAATACAACTTTAAAATTACCAGAAACCATTTCAATGTCATCATATTACCATAAATTATCGATAATAAGATATATTATAGGTCATCTTTTATAGTTTTTTCCCATTGGTTTTGTAATTGACCCATAATTTCTTTGTAAGTATTTAACTGTCTTCATCCTATTACCTAAAATTTTTTAACGAAATTACTATTTTAAGTTTTACAATTAGAATAAAGACATTCAATTATTTGTTTTCCATTTTTAGTATTACACTGGGAGGATTGTGTGTTTGAGTAGATTTTTACACTCTAAAGATTACATGTGTTTGTCCATCTACAAAGAAAAAAAATTTAATAAAATTAGATCTGTTATTGTTCTATTCTTCAATCATCATTTAATGTAAAAGTTATTCGGTAAACATCAGTAATTCACCTCAAACAGGTACAGCTTTAACTGATAGATTTAGAGACAAAGGTATTAAATCTTCCTTTTTCATTTCAAGTGATGGACTCAGTTGGATATGAAATCCCAATCGTCATCATTGCGTGTTTTGTCTTTATTTTATAATTAGTGGAAGACAAATCATCATCTATATTGGCCTCAAATAAAATAATTCACTTAATTTTGAATTTTCACACAAACTTGTAATTTAATATTCCATCACCCATAAGAAAATCGAATTACAGTGTATGTCACAGCATTTTTCTGAAGCTCTCTGAACTGACTTAGGTACAAAGTTAAATCAGCCACTGAGAAGTATTGTTTAAAAGCTTTATTTTCCATATCTAGGGTACATCTTTTTTCTTCTTATAATTCTAAATCAGCATTTTTCTTGTTTATTACTTAATTTTTTATGGGTGCTGAACCCACAGCAAGTGAACCAATAGTTGGAACATATGTAAATTCAGCCTGTAGTTATTGTAGATTCCTCTTTCATGTTTTGTTGATCCACAGCCATCTTTCTTTCTTATTAGATATTCAATAATTGAATTCACGATGGGAATACGTCATGTAGTGAGTGAAATTCCGCCAGTTTGCTATCTTCATTTCTTTTTTACGATCTGTTAAGAAATTATCGATATTATTTAACTGTTCAATATTTAATTTAACTATAATCGATTTCGTTTGTATTTTGGCACTTGAAAATAATGTATAATCGATACTAAAGTCATTCATTCAGGAAGATTAAAAATTAATAAGGAATTTTATAAACCTCATCCTTTATCAATGATTATCTTTTTCCATAGATTATTCCTGTAACTGCAGTTAAAATTAATGCTTCACCTATCGAAATATCGTTAGAATGCATCCTTTCTTCTGCAATTAATTGAAGTTATTTTTCAGTACGTTTTTACAAGCTTTGTCGAATGGATTAATTCCTTTATCATTTCTAGGAAAACTTCCTTCTAACCATCTTCCAGGACCATAGTAACTACAACCAGGAATACGTAATTCAAGAGGAAGTTTGTCATTTAATGTACTATCTTGCCCTTTACCATACTTTTCCTATTTACAAACCTTGTGAGGAAGATTATTCAAAAATCTAATCAAATTAGGAATTCCGTTTGGATTATTATTAATAAAATCACTAAATTTATTTATTAATGCCTGTGTCGTTCTAACTTTCTCACTGCAATAATTTTTATTTACAGTTAATTCTTCACCATTAATTACCAATATTCTACTGGTTAAATCGCTGACATCATTCATTGAAACATAATCGATTGATTTTTATGGTTATTTTTTAGTTAAAGTGCCACCAACTTTTCCATATACACTTGAATCTAAATTGATGAGTAATTATTTGGGAAAATATATATTGACAATTCCTTTTATCAAATATTTACATTCATTACCTTTATTTGATGTTATTTTAGTCTGATTATTTTCGCTATATACTATGCCTGAATTAAACAATATATCAGCATAATTTGGTAAATCAATACAACCAAATTTTGCACTCATATAGATAATAGTTATTAATTAAAAGATTGAGTAGTCAATTAGTTCCTTCATACATAATTTTTCCAATTATTATCACCATAAAACTGTACTGGTAATTTTCCAATAGATTCCATCACTCATATTTAATTTTTCAGTATTCGATGATTCTTCCTCATTTTTAACTTTTTTTGTATGTTTAATTTTATCTTCATAATTTTTCAGTAAATCTTGTTCTCTTATTCTCATCATGTATGTTCAAGAGGTGAGCTGTCATTATATTTAACTGGTAAATATCGTCAGATTCTTCTGAATAATTTTGACATTAAGGAACCATTTGTTTTTCAACTTCTCTGTTTTCTTTAATCAGTTTGAAAACATTACCACGTAAGCCTTAAATTTCTTGTTTAACTTGTTTCATTCCTTTTTCAATGGCATCAATAACTGGATGGTCATCACTGTTAAATATTTTTGTTTTATGTTTTTTGTTGTTTTTCAATTGTTCAATTGTTGATTTTTTCTAGCTTTTCTAACATCTTCTGGGTCACATTTTGTAAACATTTATTAAGGATAAGGTGCCAGTAATCACTTAGATTTTACATCAATTATTTATGTCCAATGCTTATGTTCAATGTTCACAGTTAACATTCATTTTCAATGTTTATGTTTAACATTATTTTTCAATGTTTAAAAAGTTCTGAATTTTTTATCTGTATTCACCATTATATATTTTTCCTGTCATATCTATTGTAATTAAATTGAATTTATCATCATTCCAAAATTAATACACGTCTCTCTAAAATCGTAAAATTCTAAATCCCCACTGACAAACTCGTGGTAAATATGATCGATCCCTGTATATTGCTATTTTTAAATGTGTCTGAATTAAATAAAAACAATCAATTCCATTGTGTATACCTCTAGTAAAATATTTTCTAAGTATATCCTGATTTTCAAGAATGAAATCGTCAAAAATAACAACTGAATTATCTTCACTTTCATCTAATGGAATAATTTCTTCACTATTTTCAATAAAAGTAGTGATTCTTTTCTGGATTTTATCTTCGAATTTTTCTCACTTTTGATAAATTGTTGTATTTTGGTGGATATAAACTTTTAAATTAAATATAGACATGGCTTCTGGATGTATAACAAACAGCTCCCAAATTTAAACTTCTTACACTTTTATATCACAACATTATGGCAAATGACCTATAAGCATTTATTGGCCTCTGTGTGTCTAGTTTTGAAGTCCACCCCTTGGTGAACTCTCATAATCCTAATTAACACAACGATGTAAAGTAAGTTTTACTAAATTTAAATTATATACTAAGCCCTGATGCGATGCAACAGGGCCAAACTTAGAGTGACCAATACGTGATGTCGGTGCAAAAAGTGAAAAAAAAAGTTTTGGAGGAATTGTGTCTCAGTTGTATCTTGTTCCTGTCCCTCCTAGGATGTCATGAAAAAGTTATTTACTGTTACCTTAACATATTTTGATTTTCTTTCCTTGTTCGAATGTCTACATTTATCCCAAAAAGTCCGATTTCCAACCTTTCGTGATGTAAAATCCTTCTGGATGTAAAGAGGTTACACTTTTCAAGGTGGTTTTCTAATTTTTCACCTCTGAAGTTACTTTCAGTCAAGGGCCAACTGTATTGTTACTGTTATATAAAAACTGATTTGAGTTTTGGACAAAAGTGAGCTGTTGCAGAAGTGTTTGTATGGGTTGACACAAAACCAATACAACTGTTTCATCCGCTGTTTATGGAATTGTCTACTACAATTTGAGTTAGGAGGTACGTAAACATGGATAATATGGGTCAGTCTTGCTGTTGCCACTTAGGGGGCGTTAGGCGTGTAGTTACTGACACTGGAGTCATTGATACTTTAATATGTACCAACTTAAATATGTTAGTTGTATTTCCTCACTCAACCTGAGGGCCAAAAAGTGAGGCAAAAGGTGCTGTAGGTGGTCACTACAGAGATGAAAGAAGCGACGAGGCTCAGCCGCACAGTGAGCATGCCCAACAAGTTGGCCACAGGGCGTCCAGAGGACACCTGCCGCGCCAGCAGCCGCAGCTCGCGGTGGGCGGCGCCGCCCACACGCCGCACTTCCAGCAGCAGCTCCCAACACAGCTTCTGAGAGTGGATAGCTTCCGTCTCCACACAGTGGGCAGGCACTACAAACAGTGTGAGGTGAACTAGGCTAAGAAATATACTCAAGTTCCCTTGCCACATACTTATATTACTTGTACCTGTGAACGATAGTTTTGTGCCAAGTAAGTAAATCTGAAGGGTGGAAAACAGTGAAACTGATATGAAATATAACACTAGAAAAAGCTCATGGGCAGAGGCAACCAACTCGGACAATTTGCAGAGTTTTGCATGCAGTTTTGCGAGAGATCGCACATAGCCTGGTACACTCCATAGCATTCTAGGATGCCGTTGTAGATTCCTTCTGTACACAGACTGTTCCTTCACAGAAACGTAGCCACAATACGAAGCGTCATTTCTCATATCGCTAATGCAAACGTTAAGAAGTGAGAGTCTGTATCTGATCACAAACTGTAAATTTGCAAATCTCAAAAGTGATAAAATGGTAGCAAGAAAACTGCCCACAGTAAGCGCTACACACAGGTTATAGTCCTGCTCTTTACTAATTGTGAACATTGGTGTGTAGAATGAACAACAGTAAAAAAATAATAGAACCAATTGTAGCTTTACTATCTTCCCCTCACATGTGTTCACAGGACCGATATGAGTCATCAGAGCTTCGTCACATGATGCTATCAGCTTAATAATTGTCTCGTATTTTTCTGTATTGCTCCAAACATCTTGCACTATTGAAACGAGGGTCATTGCGAACATACTCACTATGGCGAAAACAAAGATGACGTTTGCTACAGAGAATGTAGGTAACGGTCTGCAACAGAAACGCACGATAACATATGCACAAATCATATGTGATATGCTGGCGAAGGTTACTGTAACCAGATCCGATTTTAATTTCTTCAGTGATCCAGTTTTTATATCAACTGTAAAAGGCATCAGACCAAACAACTTGCACGTGAAGTGGAATGGCTTGGTGGCCAATAAAAGTTTCTCAGTATTATCTGGCAGCAACATGGCACATTCGTTCACTGACATCACCTGAAAAAGGAAGAAAAACAAAAACTTAAATGCACAGTACAAATTTTTCACAATAATATTTATTTCATAATCAGCAACGAACGGGCTTACAACTTTCTAGGCCATCCTCAGAGAAACTAAACAGGTGGGTGACACAACATTAGCGACAGTTTATAGCAGTACAAAGTCTTTTTCTCCAAATTCGAAACACAAACGCAATGAATTTCACAAGTAACCATTGAGGAAACATATTTTATATACTTTATACTGAAATATTTAAAGTATAAGAACGTACGGATCGAAAATGATTCCAATTGAGAATTGGCATAGATTACTATGTTATTTAAACAAAACAACTAACGAATGGGATGGATACGCAAGAAAAAGGGGTTCAAGGAAGTCTAAGGAGTCAGTAGAAGGTGAGAGAAGAATAACAAATAATTTTCAGCAGATATATTACCTGAAGTTAGGAAAAATATTTACTGGCTGCTGTTACTTAGAACTTACATTGTCCGTCACAGATGGTAACAAATGTACACAGTCGGCTCTTGATTGCCTAATATATAAGCCACAATATTATCTATCTTACAAAATTCTTGCTAACTTTTTCAAATTCCACCTCTGTATGTACAGATAAGTTACCATTAAAAAGTAATTTATACCTCACAATAGTTTTTCTCCTACAAAAATGTGTTAATATTTATCATTTCTTAGTTTCGCCTATGAGAGCAACAATAAGGTTCTACAAAGGTGTATTCATTCTGTGTGTGGGCCCACTTTTAATGAGGCAGCATGACTGGTTAGTTGTCAACTGATGCACTAGCGTTTTCATGATCACTGTAACATTGTAGACGTATATTTCTCCAGATAGTGATTTAGATGTTCAAACTTAATTGAAATAGCCGCAAGTGTTCCCAAGTGCCAATATTCCTGCACCTTCCCCCACCCACACTTAATGCATAACGGAGTTTTACCCCCACAGAAGAGTATTCGAATTACGAGAATTGTCAGTAAAAATCAACATACAAGGAGGTGAGATATAATTATGCTAAGAAACCATGATGTTTCATTGTTGTCTAAAGCTACAGGCACTGGTATACGGCACGTCACGTTCACCTGACGTATCTAAAATTATAATCGTATGAATTGGACACACAAATAATGATATAGGTAACATGAAGGTAATGAAGCTGTGGATTCGCAAAGTAAACTACTCCAAGTGATCGAAGAAAGAAAAGAAGCGAGTAGTGCAGCATTATTCACAAAGATGTGTAATCATTCGGGAGTAAACTTTAGTTAAAGGGAAATGCCTGCAAATAAAAAAGTCACTATACAAAAAAGTAAACGGTTTCCTAAGGATAGATTCAGCACACATAAAAGTAAAAATAACTTCCAATGAACTTAAAAGGTAAGATGTCAACATTAACAGTGTTAAGGGAACATCAGTGTATACGCAATCGAAAGTGAGGATTTGTGGAAAAACTACAGGGAAACCACAGGGAAGGAACTGATTGCTATGTGGATACAAGAAAATAAAATAGCTACGCATTTGGAAGGCATGAGTGATCCATCATTAATATCTGAGTTTGAAAGACCTTTACAAGACCTGCGATCAAACAGATAAAATGACATGATTCACACTCGTTCGGAATTTCTAACGTCACTGCAGGAATTAGCAGCCAAATGACTTCCTAAAGTAGTGTGTGAAATCTGCAGGCAAACCGTCGCACTTTCGGAAGAATATCAGCCACACAGTGCCTAAGTCAGCAAGGGTAAGTAAGTGCGAGAAGGAACGGACAGATGAGTCATCAGACTTGCTGACCAGAAGAGTCGAAAACAATTTTGTGGATCTGCTACACAGTGGAAGCAAAACTACGCCTCGGCAAAGTGGTGCAAGACTTTTGGAATTCCCAAAAATAAGTATAACATATAGGGAATGGCAGGTGACGACGAATCAGAGTGGAAGATCAAGAAATAAGGTCCTGAGACAGGGACGCAATCAACTTCCCCATTGGTCAAGCTTCAGGGCAGAAAATCAATTAACAAATGAAAGGAAGTTTAAGGACATGGATTAAAATTTGGGACAAAGAGAGTCAGTAACATTTGCTGCTGACATAGCTCCGATCTGTAACAGAAATTTCGTATGTGATGAACTGTCTGTTGACTACCCAATTTCAACTGGAAGTAAATCAGAGAGAGATGAAGGTATTAAGGAGTAGCAGAAATGAGATTAGGGGCAATCGTAATACCAAAAATTGGTTATATGGTGTAGCTTATGTGAACGCTTTCTCTTAAGCCAAGTACACTAGTACAAAACATTTCTTAATTTGACGAACAAATTTCTACAAAAGTTTATGGTGAGCATAGCACCTTATGAAGGTGGACTGAAGGGAAACCAGATAAGAAGGAAATGGAAACATTTGAAAGGGGGTGTACTGATGGACGCTGTAAATTGGATACACTGGTATCATAAAAATTTAGATGGTTCCTCACATAAACGAGAAAGCGAGCAATATTCAGCCAAATAAATTAGAAGAGATGATTGGACGTGTGTTTAGGCAACACAGAATATCCTCCATGTTACTATGGAATGAAATTCAAGGGGAATGAATGATAAGTATACACAGTTAATAAGTGATTGAGTAATCACACAAGGTGCAGATGTGACACTGAGATGAGGTGATTGTGACAAGTGGGGAGGTGAAGTTTCTCAGCCAGAGTGCCGATGACCTAAGAAAAAAAATACTGAAATTTTAACACTTTTGTCGAAAATAATGGGACCTCCACAACAACTGTTTCATAACACTTTCCGACCTAGAGTCCATGTAAGTCGATTCTTGCTTAATGTCCCCATCATTAAATATTTCTTCATTCAGTGAATTCCAATGAAACTCAGACATTTACTTGTCGCTTCCAGAAATGAGGAAAACAACTGTATTGATAATTTATTAATGTTATGAAAGGGAATAAACAGAAGAGAAAAATTAGCCTTGAGTGCTTTTGATAAACGGAACTGAGCTTTCAAAACGAAGATTCCAGTGTGAGCAAAACAATCAGTCTGCGTTACCAGTTTCGACTCACAGAAGTAAGACATGGAATTAGCTAGCGGAAAGCATTCAAGACTGAGAGCTGCTTCGCTAGGATATATGTCTGACGTGTAATGCGAATTGCTACGAGAGAGAAGAAAGGCAAATGTAATGAAGAGAAGCAGAGACTTAATGCCTGAAGTAATAAAATTAAGTCTGTATCTCCGGAACGTAAGGGCAGACTAGTGGATAGCTATTGGACTGAAGTTCTTGTTGCATCCAAAGATGTTGGTAAAAAGTGGGACGAAGAACTAATGGTCTGTGTATAGCTCCCATTAGGAAATACGGAAGAGCAACATGTAAGAGTACCCCTGAAGATTATATTCCATGAAGGCTCAGAAACAGGAATTAAGTCAACAGTGAATTTTAAATTGCTGGTCGTGCAGGTGATGTTTATTTTAATATGTGATAGATACTAGTCGTTATGTAACGCAAAATACACTGTCATATGAAGTCTGCTTTGATACTCCAAGTGTGACAGACAGTTTCACGAGCGACCAAGAAACTCCATAGGCGCGCCAGGTAGAACGGATTACAATGTCAGCTAGCTTGAGTCATCAGGGAAACACAGCTTGGTCCAAAGCGATTGCTCTCCTCCCGACAGCAAGCTATAGTCAGTGTGTGACATCAGCAGCGTCACCCAGGTGGAAGCCGTCTTACGTCGTCTCGAGGTGGATGGTGAACTCTGTACCTGTGCAGTTCTTACGTTGTCGATCTAACGGTGTAAAGGCAGACTTTATAAGCGGTATTGTATCCTATATTAATTTAGTAATACGACTACACGATAATAGTTCACGTTTTGCTTTTCCACTCAGAAGAATTAATTTCACACCATTGTGACTAACTAAACCCAGGGTGGAGACATTGTTTTAGCCCAACTGACACGTGTCACCACTTTTCATGTATAACACTATTGATGACATCCGATTTGAGGCTGTGGAAGTGAATCCACGATCAAATTTTATAAATCGTTAGTCCGACAGCTTAAGATCGTACATTAATGTAAAATAGTTTGAGTACAAATTATAGTTTATAAATGTGACTGCAGAACATGAACTGCATAAAAGTATAAAATGGTAAGAGTACTTCATGTCAGTTTGAATGACTATAAAACGACCGCTTGTGAATAAGTTTGAATTCGATTCTATTTTGACGAAATCATGAAGGCTTGGACAGATAAAATGTCTTATATGTATGAAAAACAACAGTAAAATCTAATAACTTAGATAGTGCCATACAGTCGCTTTCGCCATTTCAGTATGAGGTCATACACATCAAAAAACACCTCCTTTCACGCTCGCTCAAAGCGAATTGAACGTGTTATATCCTAGCCAGTATTGCCAACCGAGCCCGCTGCCAAAAGGTTGGCAGCATCAAAGTCCGGACGCCGTCCGCATAAGCAGCGCCAGCGATACAGGAAATCGCTGCAAGTCTGCGCGCGCCACCGCTGGCTTCTGGCTTCTTAAGCGCTGGAGTCGCCACTCAGTTGTATACTCGCCACCGAATTGTGTACTTCCTGGTCAGTTGTGTGTTCATCGCAGCAGAGTTGTTGTTTGTCGTCAGCCGACGCTGACCTAGCCGCTCCGACTCGAACTAGACAGATTTCTGTAGACCATGTTCACCACTGTGTTCTGTATCATCGTTAATAAAGATAAGTACCGACTTTCATTTAATCCGAGTGTTTGGGTTTTCATCTTTCTGTTCACTGTTCCAGCGGACCGGTCGGCCCGCTATTAAAAGTGTGGCGGTGACTTCGTAGGCCGTTTCTACAGTGAAGTGTTGTCGCTACGAAGGCCGTCACAAAAGAACGCAAAACGTGACGCAGTCACGTGCGACATATAAGCAAACGATACCAAATGCAGTGTATATACACGTCACAAAAAGAGAAGAAGGATAGAGATCATACCAGGAGCAAACCTGGATCTCGCTATCCCCATTGATGGTTAACAGCAGACAGCATAAACTATGTGAGTGAAAGTTAAGCTGCTACTTTAAAAAAAAGGACTTGAAAAATTGGCCTTATGTGCAGACTGTGGCTATGGTTTCTTTTGTACAGTTGCCTGTAAGTTCTTGTACATGTTTGTTACTTCGATTGTGACCTACGGGTTAGATTAAAGGGTTCTATTTAAGCGATTGAAACTGGATCAGTAGTTAAAAAATGTAGGTTCTAGCTGAGTTACCGTTTTCTAGCTCACTCACTCGTTTCTCTCGCTCGTTCACTAGAAAGTGACAGCTTACCTAGGGCCTTGACTTTTTTATCAACTATAAAATACTTTTCAGGTGTAATTCACTCAATTTCATATAAGTTACCTAGAAAAATTAATGAAAATGAATATTTTTCTTATATCACGTTGACCAATTTTCATAGTAATTGCTTTTTCCATGCTAAACTTGAACTTTAAGAAAATAAATAAAATGAATTGTGGTGAATATAAGAAACCTACTCCGTGATCAGTCATTAGCTTTTTATGAACTGCCGATTGTAAATGTTTTTTAAGAGAAGGCATATCTACAGTTCTACCACATTCACAAGGAACTTTAGTTTTCAGGTAATATTTTTTACATTCTTCACAAGTACAACAATATCCATCTTTTGATATTTATCTTTATAAAATTCTTTAATATTCTATTTCACTAGACAGTCATCACTCTGCTTAGGCTGTTTCGTATTGTCCATTTAAAGATTATAAAATTTATTTGGGAAAAAGTTCATTCTCAAAAACTGCAAAACAAACACTTTTTTGGACTGCACTGACCCTATGTACAGATTGCTGCCCTTCAATCTCACAAAATACAATATATTAACCTATTTTGAAAAAAAAACTTAATCTACATAAGCAGAGCTATTCAAAAATGAGAACTGGATATTATTTCCTAATTGTCATAATAAATTTTTCTTTTTCTAATGTTTTATTCATTTATAGTAAAAAATTTCCAGTAAGTAGTGTATGCTCTGGATCGTAAATTAATGTTTTCTTACCATACATTGTTACCTACACTAAGGTATGTGCAGGAATTTTTTCAATGAAAGCTGCACAAAGATTCAGAGTTGTTTTCTGTGAACTTACAATTATCTTTTTACGATTCATGTTAATCACATATGTATGATAGTTCACTGTGAAATTATATGGAGCTATGTCAGTGTCTGATTCGAACAGTGTAACTCATTTAAAACTGAGAAATGCATTGTATGATTTGAGAAAATTGTTTGGAGGATTAACACTCCACATTTCCTATGGGAAAATTTTTATTCCTCCATTCTTCCAGTATGTAGTCTGTAGATTAACGTGATCGTATAATGAACAGTCAAGAAAGTGATTATTTTTAAGATTTGTCTAAAATTAAACAAATACGAAATATGGAATAACAAATTCCGCCGAGTTTTTGTAGTTTGTGATATCAAGTTCGAAATTCTTCTTACCACTCAATCCTGCAACTTTTACAGTTAGTAGTTTATAAAAAGATATTGAAGTATTGGAATTTCTCAGAATATTTTCTTGTTGTTCTAACTCGAGAGTGGGTTCATGTTTAATAATTGGTACACGATTTTCCATCAATTCTATTACAATGTTTCCTTCCTTGGGGAATGTATCTTTAATTTTAACTCCAGCACCATTACAGTCAGGCCATCTAAGAATTGCATGTGCAGAACTAGAAGACCTAGTAAAAATTACTGTTAAATCTCCTTCTCACTCTTTATTTTTCCATTATTAATAATATGTCCTTTCAAGCTTATTTTACAAGTAACAGATGAAGTCTAACATCACACAGCTGTTGATGAAAAAAGGGATGTTCGATTCTAGATAAAATTTTATTTCCTTTCTTTATGGCCACAAAATCAAACAGGTTGCCACTTAATACCCAATTAATTTGTATTATCTTTTTTTTTAATTTTGTATAATCTGATTCTGATCCATCTGGATTTGCTATAACAATTCTAATGTTCACATATAATTGTGCACAGTTTGGATGAAGCCATCCATAACCAATATTTATTTCAATATCTGTTTATGGAATTAGTAAAATTGTTAACTCTGGATTTCATTCATGATTTATAGATGAGAAACTGTTACACATGCACCATTATAGTCAACCAAATTGTCATTTTCTTCACTTATAGTAATTTTTAAATCTTCAATAGGATCAAATATAGCAATATCTACATGGTAATTTGGTTCATAAATTATTGGTCTTCGAAACTCAGCATTAGGTTTAATTTAAGCAAAAATATTAGTTTCTCTATAAAATGATCATTATGTTTATCAACATTCCATCAGCCAAATTAAAATTTATATTGATTAATTCGAATAGAATAATTTTAGGAACTTGTTTAGCAACAGTCTTTTTATTAGCTTCAGTAATTTGGTTATTAAATCCTAGAATACTTGCAGCATTTTGTTTTTTATGTCTTTATACAACTTAACATTACTCTCAATAGCCATTGTATTTCAAATTTCATCAGCTGTGATATAAATAGGAATTTTTGATTGAATTTTCTTTCAAAATTTCTTAAACTGTACTTTAGTATAGCAATTTCAGTAGTTTCTCCATCACAATTCAGTTTATTATTTTTCGATGCAATATTTGAAGTTAAAAAAGTTGAATAAAAGCTAACTAAATAAACATTTTTATAAGTGTCTCTTATTGGAACACTTAATCTTTCTTAAAGAATAGTTTACTTACCACTTGGTTGAAATAGGCATTCCATTTATATTGATAAAAATTTATTTAAGTAAATGAGACACAGTCGAGACCTACATCGCACAGCTTGGGAACAAAAAATAAGATTTCCAGAAAAGACATTAAAACTGGTAAGCTATTATTGAATTCTGTTTGATGTGTAGTCATACTACCAAGTGACTGTGGAAAAATTAAATTATTAATTGGCAATTATATTCAAGCTCTATTACTGTTCAATTGGAACAAAATAAATAATTTGTATGTTTATTGAAAAAACATTCGATCTACCAAAATATCAAGAGTGTATAAGGAGATGTGACAAAATTGAAGAGAAGCAGAATGAAAAAATTACAACTTTTATTATTAATGAAAAAATGATTCCATTAAGTCAATAATTCAGTAGTAGTATTGATAACTTCATTCTTGCAAAACCGGATTTTGTTAGAGAGTATTGCAGTAGAAGAAGACATAAAGGAATAGAGAGTTTTTATTTAGCTCAAACTTATTCAAAAAATCCAAACCAATTAGTAGGAAATAATCTTATTTTTTGAATAGTTTCAGATTAGATGACACAAATTCAAGTCATATTTATCATGAGTTAGTTGGTGGTGATTTAAAGTTTGATAATTTTTAAGACATCTGCAGTAAATTTTGGAATGATCTAATTGGATTTTTTATGATAGACATGACTAGAAAGCCGAATGAAAAATGTTCAGAAATAAAATACAATATTTCATTCAATATTAATATTTTTATCCTTATTAAATGAGTACTATAAAACATGATATTGGATAAATGTCAAGCCACAGTGATATTTTGCCTCAACACATTAACAGATTTAAATTGTCACTCGGTTATTTAAAACAATATAAAAATTTAGAAAAAATTGCATCAAGGTTTCTGTGAATATTATAATAATAGTTCATGGTCTAGTAATGAAGCTAAATTTGGAACTGATATATGTGGTTGTCATTTTTTTCAACGATTTATATTTCAAATATTTCATCTATTTAAATTTTATAAATGTAATCAGTAAACAAGATACTGGCTAAACCAGTTCCTGCTGGTGCAAGAATGTTAAGCAAAACATCAATTCTTTAAAAATTAGTAATTCTTTTTATCTCTACTGAGAGTTTGCAAAATATGACCCAGAAGTTGTTGAAAAAGCTAAATGAAGTAGAACGAATCCTGAAGAATTGAATTAACAATTCAAGCTTGTAAAAAACAACCATGAACAGAATATGAAAAGCAGAAAGAAGACGATTAACGAGTTATTGATGCCACTGAACAAGTAAAAGATGAATCATAGTTTTAGCTGATAATGTTTTGAAAGCTCTTGAAGAAAATAGAGTAGTTGGAAATCAAATGGTGCTTTATCATCAACATCCCTATCTAGACAGAATTTGGAGATTTCTCACCAATTACAAAACCACACTACTGTTCTGAGGCTACTCCTAGTAAGTATAACATTACATTAAATGAATCAGAAATTCAAGCTCCATTGAATAAGATATGGTATTAAAAAATAAAGGAGATGCAGTCTGACAAAGAAATAAAAGGGGATAATGTTTAAAAAAAACATTAGTGAAAGGATGTTACAGTATTTTGATCATACTGAAGATCCAGCTTTTGGATTAAAACTTGTAATTTGTTGGGTATTTTGCAGTTGATTACGATGGCGATAAATTAAAAGTTAGTTGAAAGAATACACATTCACAGACAGTCTAATGTATCTTTTAACTAAACAACAAATAACTGTTGATGCTATGGCTGAAAAATTTGATTCTGATTATATACCAAATTACACAGATACATTGCACCACTCAGGAATGACAAATTCTGAAATTAACTCAGACAAAATAAACTTGCGTAGAAGACTACACTAACCTGATCAAATATATTATTGACATCTTTTTTCCAAAAGTGTATCAACTATCATCAGATTGAGATTCTTCAGACTATTCAGATGGAAAACCGGTGAAGGTTTAATATAAAAAATTAGAGAAAAACTGGTTGAATATGTTTGGATGAATGATGTTAGAGATTGAAGCAATAGATTAACAGTAATTCATGGTGAGGACTTAGCTCGAAATAAAAATTATCATAATGAAAAGTTGGAATAATGCTGATGTTAACAAACAGATTTAGTGAGTTTATTATAAATAATGCGTACAGAACACTATATTTGATTACATATTTGTATAATTTATCACTTAGATTATGTAAAAGTGAAAATCATGGAGAAAGTCTACTAAATTGGGCTTTACCTAATTTACCAATGTCAGAGATGCATCTACCAGAATGTAATCACTGCATACCATTTACTAATTCGACAAAAGACTAGTACATAAAGATGAGTGAATTAAGTAGCTGAAGCATATGTGACAGTATGTCACTTAAATATTGACATTTTTATCGGTTGTAAACAGTGAACAATATTGTGAAGTGTTAAGGGTGAAACAAAAATTATTTGTAAACACTTAACATAATTTTTATAAAAGATACAGTTAATGTTCTTGAAACAACTGATATGCAGCGATAATTTAAAAATAGCATCTTTATTTAAAACAAATCTATGAAAATAAAAAAGGATCGTTAAGAGACACGATTGTATGGCTGAGGAGGAAGGACGTAATTTATGGTATTCACACTGTTTGTTTCACGATATGGAAGGCAGCCATTGAGCGGCTACACATATTTTATGTAAGTTTTTCAGTATTCTGCTAAAATAAACTAATTACTGTCATCACAAAATGAATTTCTTTGTAATAGTTGTCAACTCAAATGGTCCCAGTGGCTAATTATTTCAATAAGCATTTTTTCAGTAATTAGCACTGTGGGGAGCTCATATTCCGATGCAGCCACTGGTCGGCCATTATGCGCTGAAGTATTAATTTATTTTTTGAAGTGTTAACAGTTACTGTAAATGCGGGAGATTTAGTTGTAAGAACCTTTTTAAATTGCAACAGTTAATTAATTTACATTAAAGTTTATTTTTTAAATTATACAGATTCCAGGAGTTCAGTAACTTTTATCTTGGCCACTCCATGGCAACAATCGATGTACTCTCAAGCCTTGCTTTGCAATCAGTAAATAGAAATTAACAAAATTACATTCAATTCAGTTAATGGCAACTATATTTTAGTCATCACATTCAAAATCTAAAGTTGGTACATGAATAACAGCAGCTCTTCAAGAACCTGTTTCATATTTACTTATGCATGTAAGTAAAAGTGAAAAGAAAAGATAATATCCCTGAGTGAAAGAATCACACTCTAACAAAAGGAAAATTCACCTGATAAATTACAAATATATATATATAATGTAACACTTACATCTCCTATCATGACCATAAAGAATCAGTGTGTAGATATCAAGCTTTTCAAGAACTTCAATTAGTTGCAAAAGAAACAATGTACAGTTCAGATGCTAGTTTGAAAAAGAAAATTGCAGCTAGTGATGTTAGAGGAATAATATATGGAAAAGAAAGATTAGGAATGGGTTTCGATGTTTATGAAAATGGTTGGCGATTATCAACATAACATCTAATAAAATTTATAGTTTCTAAGTGAATGTAATGCATGGCATAACACACAAGATCACGAACAACATACAGAATAAAATATATACTGGAACTACATTTATAATTTTATGCAGGAGAATGGCAGGTCACCAAGATGATGATAGAAAAGGAAATGAGATATCAATTTTAGCTCATAATAGAAATTTAGAAACTGAGAAATCTAGAACTTACCCTATAAGATCTGCTATAGTTTCATCAAGGAAAGAACTTACAATTGAAGAGCAGAATGAAATAGAAAAATATAATAAGCCAGTTATATTGACTGTGCTTTTAGCGTTTCTTTACAGTCATGAAATAACAAGAGATCAAGCTAAAGAATGAAAAGTTAGAAGAGATTATTACCATAGCCATATGCAAACTCCAAAATACAGTGAAAATGAAAAAAAGAGAAATAAACTGAGAAAGTTAATAAACCTTAGTAAGCAAAAGCTATGGAATGAAGCTTTTGTGGAGATATGTAAATAGAAATATAAAAATTATTAATTCTTATAAGTTTTTATCTATATAAATGAACATTTTTTCTGTTGATTATAGTTTGGTACCAAGTGGAAAACTAAACGAAAATCTATTAAAATTAAATTAAATAATGAACAGTAACATAGTATTGAACCATGAACTGATGTACAAAAAAAGAATGGTTGAGATAGTGTAAAAACATTCAAAAACTGGTGTAAATTTACTTGTTGTATTAGGTATTCCTGGTTGAAAAAGATTATTGAATACCTAACAAAAACGAAAGGAGGTAAATGACTACCTCAACAGGTAGATGCTGATACCCTGAGCAGTGGAAATACACACCCAGTGGGTTTCCCTAAGCTGTCTGCTTTCACCACAGCTTAGGGGCCCAAACTGCTCCACCAGACTTTGTTATGGAGTACTGGAATCTCTTTGAGGAGGCCACCTTTCAATATAGTCATGAAAAAGTGACAAGGAAGGTATTGGATGGTAGTGGTTATAGGATGGGGGAAGGAAGAAATGAGAATCATTTGTTATGATGATGAAGCAGTAATGCTGCCCGACAGTGAAGATAGCCTGTAGAAACATTAACAAACTTTTTGCGTGGCGGCCAAAAACCTAAATATGGTCATATCAACTCAAGAAACCAAATGTATGACGACATCTATGGAACCAATTAGATAGAAACTAAAAGTGGATGGAAAAATTAGTCAATGGGTAATGACACTTTAATATCTTGGTATTGAAATGTCCAGCAGTGGAAATATTGAAATGAAACTAGAGAACAAGTATTAAGAGCAAATAAAGTGGCAGGATGTTTAAATGATATTATTTGGGAAAACAAGGGTATAGGAAAACATGAAAAGGCAAGAATATTGTAGAAAGTAGTGAGACAAGTTGTGACTTACACAGCTGAGACAAGATCGAAAACATCAAAGAGCTTCGGAAACCAGGGAAAATTAAATCCTGCAGGGAAGATATTAGGAGACTGGGAGAACTGAAAACATTAGAAAAGAATGTAAAGCGGACACCATTAATAAGTGGGAATATAAGAGAAAGTATGAATGGAACGAAAACATACACAGAATGGATGAATGGAAGACTGTGAAATTCGTAAGAAATAAACTACAAACTGATAAAAGAAATGCTGCTCGTCCAAGCAAAAGCTGGAGCGGGAACCTCAGGTTAGACCTATGGGTACTGAAGGAAACAGGCCTTAGCCATCGAAAGAAAGGGAAAAAAATATGCTGGAGCGTGAACTCTCCTTTATTGCACTAAATCGAAAATCACTCTGAGCCTCTGCAGTAAGCAGGGTGCCACATCGTAAAAACCCTGGATTTGTGGAGGAACTTGCTCCACACTCCAGTGCACACACTACACGAGTCCCGGACGACTTCTTTACCCGTGGACCTTTGTTGAAAAGATGTTCCATAGCTGCATGAGCAATGGTACGGATTGCTAGTGAACTGGAAGTAGATGGGAAGTCATGCACCTGACACAACATGACGAGTTGCCTCCAGATGGTAAGAGGCGGTTCTCTAGTCGCAAGACAGAGACTGGATATGTGGTTACTCCTGTGAACGCCCATGGACTGCCTAAAACTCTTATGGTGTATAGCGTCAAGGATGTTGAGATAAGAAAGCCTTGCTGATGCATATACTGTGTACCCATAGTCTAGGCGTCATCACCGAAAGCCCCATAAAACAGGAGCAGACATCCCCTCTCCATTTTCCAGGACCTCTGGCTAAGATACTTCAAGATATTCAGTGCCTTCTGGGCCTTTGCCTTCAACACCTTTAGGTATGGTACCCACGACATTTTGGAGTCAAATGTGAGGCCCAGGAACCTCACAGTGTTTAAAATAGAGCATGGTGTTCCACACAAACAACGCAAGTGTATTAAAAGTACGACTCGAATAATTAAAATGAAAACACACAACACTTTTCTACTGAAAACTCAAAACCTATGTTTGTAGGCCATTGCTCCAACCTCTGCGCTGTAAGCTGCTACTGATGAGTCACTGTTGCAACACTGGAAGAGAGGAACAGAAAAACACAAAATCGCCAACAAGTAAGGAGCACTGTAGAGGACTTCCTATAGCAGATGTGATAGTGTTATGGCTAAGGCAAAGAGGGTAAGACTTGAAACAGTGCCTAGGCAACATAATTCTGCCGCTCAAAACGATCAGACAGCACAACAACAACTCTGGGGCTAAAAGCGCTTAGACAGAAAGGATATTATGAGGTTTGGAAGGTGGCCACGGAAGCCCCACTGGTGCAGCTGCCATAAAATACTGTCACCAAGTAATGTCGTACACATTACTAATGCCAAAGAATGCACGGATACTTTGATGTTTACATAGAAAAGCCTGCTGGATAGGTGTCCCTAGCAGGGTCACGTTGTCAACAGTGGATGGAAATCTCTGGAATCCACACTGACACTGGCTAAGGAGTTACCAATTCTCGAACATCGAGACTAGACGATAGTTAACCATTTGTTTCATGATCCTTCCTGGACAGATCGTTAAGTCGACGCCCTGGTGACTTCGGTCCTTTACTGGCCTTAGGACAGATATCAGTTGCCTCTCTCGACGAGCTGGGAACATGACCTGTTTGCCATATCAAAACAGTCTAGGAGGATATTCTTCGGTGCCACTGCCAAATGTCGAAGCACGTCTAAGTGTAGGAAACATGCGTGTATATGCACCATGAGTTATCAGACGTGGTTGTGATCAGGTACAGTACCATGAGTCTCAGATACTGTCGAATACAGCCGCAATATTGAGAAAGGGTACTTGTAAAACTCAGAATTGTTTGATCTGAAGTTCTATTTGCCTCTCTGTGAGCGCTGGCTACTGGCCGGTATCGGAAGTAGTTGTAAAATGCACCATCACCGTCTGGGCGTTGTTCAGAGACACCATTGTTTCAGCACTGTTGGTAGTGGTAAACGTCTTTAATTAGCATAAATGCTGTAGATAGATCCCCTACATTTTTGGAAAAATTGAAACGGGTGACGGAGTCCAGGAAAGCTTGCCACGAGCTTTTCTTGCTCTTCTTCGACAAGTGGCTTCTCCTTTACATCCTAGAGTAGTGTACCCAAAGAGTTGTCATTTAAAACAGAGCGTTGAGTTCAGTTCATAGCACCACATGTTCCAGCGAAGAAAACCTACTTTGATATCCACCGGGAGTTTAATGCCACTCAGAATAAGTAACACAATGGAGTTTTACCAGATCAGCATCCATCTGTTTATTGACACACTATAAGACTAAAAAACAACGCTTCATATAGGAATCATCCGAATAGAACGGAAATAGTGGCGGATGGGAGTTTTCTTACTGAAACTTAAGCCCACGATGGTTCGCTATGAAGGACAATAAAATAGCGAGTAGAATATAGTCGACAATTCGCTGTTCTGTAAGGGTGCCACGTATGACAACAAAAGGAGTCTTCCTATGACAAGAATAAGCATCCCAGACCATCAGTCGTGATTGTTGAGTCACATGTTGGGCGACTTGCAGGCTGGTATCCCGCTGATATTTGGGGCGTCTTCTGAAAGGGCTTTGCTGGTCATCAGGAGTCAGACTAAAGAGGAAATCATCACTGAAAACAATTACACTACGGTGAATGACATTGCAGGCTGATGATGTGTCTAGAGAAGTCATGGATAGCAGTAGGATACCAACGTGATTGTGCCCACCATGTGGCCTGCAACCAGAAGAGATTATCTGTGGTGCCATTTATTTTCATAGTAGAACACCACTGGCTGCCATCTGCGGCACCTTCACAGAACAGCTCTTCGTTGACGATATTCTACATTTCCCAGAAAAGGCGATATTTTGTACTGTTTATCCTCGTGTTTCTTTAACCCTGCTCTGGCCAGCAGTTTCGCCAGATCTCTCCCTAGTTGAGAACGTTTGAAGCGTTACGGACAGGGCCCTCAGAATACCTCGAAATTTTTACGATCTTAAGCGCCAATTGGACGTAGTTCGTCACAAAAACCCTCAGAAGGACAACCAACAATTCTATCAGTCAGTGCCAAGTCAAATAATTGCTTACACAAGGGCCAGAGGTGGACCAAGGTATTGATGACAAGTTCAATTTGCAAAGCTCTCTCACTTCAATAAATCATCCAATTTTTCTGAAATTGTAATCATTTGTTTATCTATACATATACATCGTATCTACATATGTCTGCCGCAGTAGAATAGTATCTTAGTGATATGTCGTTTTTTGTGTCTTAGAGTGTCTTTCGCACTTTAAGGATATATTCTACAGCCAAGTAACCTTTCAGTTCTTCCTGAGTAATATCAACAATATCTCTTCGGGACAGAAAACCTTTGCTGTAGACCAAGGCTTCATATTCAATAAAAACAACACCAAATTGCTGACTGTTGTCCAACGAGCACGTATGTCCGTAATAGCTATTACGAGACCAGTTAAAGGCGCTGATATATTTGTAACACAAAGGTTACTGGATTGGAGCAGTGTTGGGCTGAATATGACGTAGTGTAACGTCGAAACTGGTTGCCTAGAAATAAACCTATATAACGGCGATTGGTGTTGTTTTTATTGAACGTTGAACAGCCGTAGTCTCATACTCCACCAGAGGATGAAGTTACATTCAAAGCTTTATATCGCTCCGTTTCATTGGCGCATTCCCCAAGGCATTTAGCTTTCTGCAGCTTTAGAGAAGGTTGTGAACTACAGGTTTCAACTAACAGTGTTCCATTGCCCAATCACTTGACTAACTTTAAAGTGCGAGTAAGTGCTCTAACCCGTTTTGCATTCAGAAACGCGAAACTTCCTCAAAACCGACCTCTTTTTTTCACTATTATAAACACATTCTTATTAGCAGCAGGCATTCTGTTACTAGTACAAATAGTTTTGGAAACCATCCTGAGTCAGGATGATGGGCAATACAGGCGCTATTGTTGGACTGGTTGTTAGTACTAGCAGTCCGCCTATATTGCAGGGGAAAGGAAGTGAAAATTTCGAGATATACATCTGAGTCCCACGAAAAGCTAGGGAATTAAGGGGTTACCCAGACAGAGCTCCACACCCTTAGGTAAGTATTACACAACGGAGGTGCAGCAGGTACCCCAGAGGGTTGTCCGCTAACAACTGTTTCAATAAAAAGGGCCATATATCCCACTGGTGCGCAGAGCCTCTTGGGATTGAGGCGATACGTTTTGGAAGTTTTCATCATCCTCACGATCAGGGCAGTCAAACAAAGATCTTCAATCCTTGTCGTACACGAAGTCCTGCTACCGCACGTTACAGATTTTGCTGAAGCGTGCCCAGAACTTACAGTGACAGACGACGGGCGGTGATTACCGGTGCCCAGCTCAGGAATCCCAGGGTTACGAAACATGTACCCAGCCAAGGAATGCAGGAGCCCTGAGGGCTACTTACACGAAATTAAGTTATTGTCGGATTCATATTTTCGTTACAGATCGTTGGGTACCTGTGGTCTATGGGCAACGTCTTTGATTAGTTACCAAATCGTTCTCTGTCATACGTTCTGGACCCGCCATAGCTTACATTCTGAAAAAAAAAAGTCATCAGTTTTAACAGTCAAATACTACCAGCATAAGAAGTCGTCCCCAGTCTCGAAACGACAATGTTAAAGCGGGTGAAGGAGTGAACATTGGTTCAGGGCACTCTCTTTCCCTTGGGGTGGGGAACTGATCTTAAAGGAGGGAAAACAAGGAATGATCAACGACATGAGGATCCAGAGAGCGATGGAAGTCACTCAACTAAAGACTCATAATGTCTATCCACAGGGCATATAGCCTATAATTGAAAAAGTGTAATGATGATCTCTTCACTGGCAAAAAAATTCCAGAGAAGTTTCCCATTCAGATAACCGAGAGGGGATACAAAATGGAGGTGACCATGAGAGAAAGATTTAGTAAGCAACGAAAGGACAATGACCTACGACTTGGAGAGTGGAAAGTCAGTAGCTTGAACGAGGTAGGGAAACTAGAAAATCTGAAAAGGAAAAGTAAAGGTCAGTGAAGTCTGGTGGAAAGGTTACAAGGATTTCTGGTCTTATCAGTATAGGGCAATATCAACAACAGCAGGAAATGGCATAACGGGAGTAGGATACGTTATGAATACGAAGGTTGGGAAGAGAGTGAGTTACTGTGAACGGTTCAGTGTTATTGTTGTTCTCATCAGAAGTAGTTAGCAGAGAATATGCGCTCGGTACTAGGAATGAGAGAGGAAAGGCGCTAATTGAATTCTTCAATAAATTTCAGCTCGTAATAACGAATACTCTGAGCAAGAATCACGAGGAAGTATACTTGGTAAAGGTCAGGAGATACAGAAAGTTTTCAGTCAACTACATCATGGTCAGGCACAAAATCCTATATTAGATACTGGTTTGTAAGACGTACCCAGGAGCAGGTATAGACTCAGATCACAACGTAGTAGTGATGAAAGCGGTCTGAAGTTTAAGAGATTAGTCAGGAAGAATCAATACGGAAGGAAGTGGGACACGGAAGCATTAAGTAATGACGAGATACGCTTGAAGTTCTCTAAGTCTATAGATACAGCAATAACGAATATAGAAAAGTTAGCCTTCAGTGAAATAGAAAGAAAGGATAATAACATTAAAAGTACAATGGGAAATCCACTATCAAATGCAGAGGAGATAGTGTATAGGTGGAGAGACTACAATGAAGCGTATGTGAGAGGGAAGACTTGCCTGATGTGATAGAAGAAGGAACAGGAGTCGATAGGGAAGGGATAGAGGAGCCAGTAATAGAATCAGAATTTAAGACAGCTTTGGAGGAAAAAGATCAAATAAGGCAGAATGAATATATAACATACCATCAGAAGTTCTAAAATCATTGAGGGAAGCAGCTACAAAACGATTGTTCACATTAGCGCGTTGAAAGCATGCATCTGGCGATATACCATCTGACATTCTGAAAAATATCATTCACAGAATTCCAGAGACTGCAAAAGCCAATAAGTGCGAGAATTATCGCACAATCAGCTTAACAGCTCATGCATCCAAGTTTCTGACAAGAATAATATACATAAGAATGCAAAAGAAAATTGAGGATGGATTAGGTGACGATAAGTTTGGCTTTAGGGAGGGTAAAGGCACCAGAGAGGCCGTTCTAACGTTGCGATTGATAACTGAAGCAAGGGTAAAGAAAAATCGAGACACGTTCGTAGGATTTGTCGACCTGGAAAAAGCGCTCGACAACCCAAATGATGCAAGATATCCGAAATGCTGAGGAGACTAGGGATTAGCGACAGCGAGAGGTGGTGACGTGTACAAGGGCCAAGAGGGAATAATAAGAATGTAAGTCCTCGGATTAATAAATGAGTAAGACAGGGATGTAGCGTTCCGTCCCTACTGTTCGAACTATACATCGAAGAAACAATTACGGGAAAAAAGTTCACGAACCGAATTAAAATTCAGTGTGGATGAAATCCCTGAACCAGCGAGACAGAGCGGATTAGGTTATATTTGGGGAAAGGAGCCAAAATAAGTTGCGGTCAGTTACACTCAACATATAAATTTTATTATTTAAAACACAGAATAACATAAACAAGAATTAAAAACTCTCAAGGTTTTAACCACAGAGCTCCTTTGAGTTGATTTAAATCGGCTAAAAGCCACATACGAAAATCCAGGACCCAAGGCCTCAGCAAAGAGTTTAGGTGCAGGAGTTCTTCTGGAAATTTCGCTTCTTTAAAAAAATTCTTTTTCTTGAATAAAAATAGGCTGAAGACCTTAGCTTAAGTCTCACCCACAGAACACGGCTGAAGGTCATACATTAAGCAAGAACAGTGTTACGACTTAAGGTCAAAGCAAAGATTTTCAATGAATTGTAAACAGGCTGAAACTCGACTGAAGGTCGCACATCAACCAAACAATTTAACGGCTTAAAGCCTAGGAAGAAGAGCTTTCAATTTAACTGGCTGAGGGCCTTAGCTTAAAACATTTCATGCAAGTTCGGCTGAAGGCCTTAAACTAAAGAATAACAATGTTATCACTTAAGGCCAGACCAAGAGTTTAAATTTTTCAATTTAAAAGAGATCAAAATTCGGCTTAAAGCCACATACCATGTCAAAACAATTTTACTGTGTAAGGCCTAGGAAGAAGAGCTTTCAATTTGAAAAGGCTGAGGGTCTTAGCTTAAAACATTTCATGCAAACTCTGATAAAGGCCTCACACCCAAAAAGATTACAGTGTTATAACTTAACGGCAAGAGCAAGATTTTGAATTTTCAGTTTAAGAGAATTTAAAACTCGGCTCAAGGTCACACACCATGAAGAAAACACTTTCACGAGAAAGAGAAAAATAGCTTACAGTCTTAACAAGCTAAAACTCGGCTGAAGGCCACACAGAGTACTTAAGACGAAAAGGAAATCAGTATATAAAACACAAGGAGCGGGGCTCAGAAGGTTCCAAGGGTCGGCCTGGGAAGTAACACTAACACACGTTTGGGTGAGACAGGCAGCCAGACCGACGAGCTCTTAATCGGAAGGCAACACAACCAAGGGATGGTTCACGACCGACCGACAATCTGCCCGATTTCCAACGGTCAGATCCAACTGCACAAATAATGGAAAATATCGGCCGATGAAGAGTAAACCGAGATACCAATAACTTCAACTAGGCCTCACCAAGATCAAGGCATCTCTCATCACTGAAGACGAGCTTAAAAGAATCCGCAAACACAAGTCACAACTGTGAAGTCACTACCGGAGGTTGCAGATTCTAGGCAAGAAAACACACGATTTTTTATCACACGCGCCACGGGCTGAGAAATCGACAACCCACAAATAACGAACGAATCGTAACAGTCGAGTTTTAAGAGCAGGCAACTAATTACACAACTTGAGGATCCGGCTTCGGAAGAAAGAGAAAAGTCGCTCGCACAGCTAGCGCCTCCAGATGGAACAGCGCGTGCCCGCCGCCAAAAGCCCTGGCCTGGCTTCGCGCTGTGGAGACCGCGTCGCTGCTCAGTTTCAACGAACCAACAAGGTCGCACCACATCCCGACTCGGAAAATGGTGTTCGTCCTGAGGATCCAAGACGTCGTCGACTGAGACGACCGGCCGAGCAAACAACCAACGGCAGCCCACCTTCGCCGACACGGACCCGGCGAATACTAACACCATACGGACACGACTGTTGCTGGCTGCCAACTCTTCCCTGACTGATACTGGTGTCAGTGCTCAGCAGACCAAAAGTCGCCATGCTACGACCAGCCGATCAACCGACCAACGGCCTTCCGTCTGCGTCGACCACGGTCCCGCCGCGTACTCGCACTTTCTGGCTTCCAGGTGACTGCCAACTCATTGCTCCAAGCCCGACTGCTCTCCTGGTCCAACTGAACTGACTTCCTCCGAACGGACGACGTCCAGAAGACACTGGCTCGGACACAACCATGCAGAGGGAACACAACCAACATCTCTGCACAGGGAGGGATCCTACCCAAATACACATCGTCGATGAGACGAGCGACCGAACGACCAACCAACGGTCGTCCCCGCTGATACTGGCTCCGTCCCTGATTGCACTGCTGCTGCGTCCCGACCGCCCTCCTGGTCCAACTCACTTCCAGACACACGACGCCCCAGAAATACTATCGGTCACTCCAGAGATGGTACGACAGTGCACTTATCGACACGCGCTGCTGCTGCCACTCACGGTCAAGTAAGGCAGGTAGTTCGTGACTCCAGTAAATGGAATAAGAAAACGAGGAGGGAGTACCGTAATAGAAGATGAGAAACAATAAATAGCATGAACATAAGCCGTGCAAGGCTCAGTGGAAGCACATCAATGATATGAGTCGCTGATGACATTTCTGTCCCGAATGAAAGTGAAGAAGAATTGCATGCTCTCCTGAAGGAATGAACGGTCTATTGAGTACAGAATATAGATTGAGTGTAAATCGAAGGAAGATGAAAAGTACCAAAAATGAGAATACAGAGAGACTTAACATGAGGATTGATGTTCATGAAGTGTTTGAAGTTAAGAACTTCTGCTATCTAGGTATGTATGTAACTCATGACGGGTGGAAAAAGGAGGACACCAAAAGCAGACTAACACTCGCACAAAGGACATTCCTGACAAAGAGAGGTCTACTAGTAGCAAACATAAGCATTAAATTGAGGAAGAAATTTATGAGAATGTACATTTGTAGCACAACATTCTATAATAATGAAGCATGGTCTGTGGAAAAAGCGGAGCAGAAGAGAATCCAAGCATTTGAGATTTGGAGCTACAGACTAATGCTGAAAATCGATTAGAGCGACAAGGTAATGAATGAGAAGGTTCTACACAGAATCGGGGAGGAAATGAATATATGCAAAACCCTGGCAAGAAGAAGGGAGACAATGGTAGGACATCTGTTAAGACGTCATGGAATAACTTGCTTTATGCTAGAGGGAGCTGTAGAGAGTAAGAACTGATTGGAAGACACCCAACAGATAACTGAGAACATTGGTTACACATCCTACTGTGAGATGAAGATGTCGGCACAGAAGAGGAAATTGTGGCGGTCCGCATCAAATCAGTCAAAAGACTGATGACTCGAAAACAAATTATTCCTGTTCAGACAGCAAGTGTGTAGTCATGTTAACTGTATAGGGAGTCGGCATTCACTGGGGAACTGTCTAAGGTGGTATCCATCGCCCGGCACTGAATCACTCTAAAAGCATTTAAGCTTTTATGATTGATCTTCCATCGTGAACATTGCCACCTTTCACGTATAACGGCTGTACTACCATCAGTGCCGTTAGAGTGCGGTTTGTACCTTTAGCCAGATGACTCTTGAATCTGTGATACTTTCACCTCTTTTTTTATTAACGTAATAATCTTGTGGTAGACGAGTGTCAGACCACGTAGGTTACAGGCTACCCATGCGTAGGTGCACAAGGTATTTGGCTGGTACCATGGTACTTCATATGGATCGCAGTTCCTCATCTTGCTGATAAAACTATCGGGATGGCACGACATTGGTTCATCAATGGGGACTCTTCGCAAGCTTGTTGTGCAACTACTATTTAAGAACACTAGGGAGATGTTGCTGAAACCGCGATCCTGTGTGTTGTAGGGGTACAGCCTTTGGTTACCAAACAGAAACACCCCTAGACAATTGTTCAATCAGAGCCAACGACAAATTTTAAGTTACAAAATCATCAGCAATGAAAACCGAATGATACCAGCATAAAAAGTCACTCTTGATCTGTCAAAGGTCTTCCCTACGTGCTGGTGAAGACTTCAGGTGGGAAAATTCCACTAAAAGGCGGAATAATAAATAATGATCAACGACATAAGGCTGCAGAAGGTAACATATACTTTCATATTAACCGTTGGATTTATAATAGGGGTCCTTTGGAGTCACCAAACTTTCACTCTCTTAAGAAAGTGCCTTAGAAATTATTTATTTTAGTTGATATTTTATGTAATCCTTGGAAATACTGTTAGCTTACGTCAGAAGGAACACTGTTTGTTGCAAGCTACATTCATTATTTTATTTCATGAATTTTGCAGTCCTACTTGTATAGGGCATAACTGTCTATATTTTACCAGAATGACGCGTTAACGTAGCTAGATTACTGACAACAGTTTTCAATCAGCATAGGCACAGGCCTACTCTTTACTGAGAGGTCAGAAGCACTGTTAAGGCTACATCCCAGTACTAAGTTGAATGTGAGTGTATTTTTCATAAACAGAATAAGTATTCATCTACATCTACATCTACATACATACTCCGCAATCTACCACACGGTGCGTGGCGGAGGGTACCTCGTACCACAACTAGCATCTTCTCTCCCTGTTCCACTTCCAAACAGATCGTGGGAAAAATGACTGCCTATATGCCTCTGTAATAGCCCTAATCTCTCTTATCTTATCTTTCTGGTCTTTCCGCGAAATATAGGTGGGTGGCAGTAAAATTCTACCGCAGTCAGCGTCAAATGCTGGTTCTCTAAATTTCCTCAGTAGCGATTCATGAAAAGAACGCTTCCTTTCCTCTAGAGACTTCCGCCCGAGTTCCTGAAGCATTTCCGTAACACTCGCGTGATGATCGAACCTACCAGTAACAAATCTAGCAGCCCGCCTCTGAATTGCTTCTATGTCCTCCCTCAATCCGACCTGATAGGGATCCCAAACGCTCGAGCAGTACTCGTATTAGTGTTTTATAAGCGGTCTCCCTTACAGATGAACCACATCTTCCCAAAATTCTACCAGTGAATCGAAGATGACTATTCGCCTTCCCCACAACTGCCGTTACATGTTTGTCCCACTTCATATCGCTCTGCAATGTTACGCCCAAATATTTAATCGACGTGACTGTGTCAAGCGCTACACTACTAATGGAGTATTCAAACATTACAGGATTCTTTTTACTATTCATCTGCATTAATTTACATTTATCTATATTTAGAGTTAGCTGCCATTCTTTACACCAATCACAAATCCTGTCCAGGTCATCTTGTATCCTCCTACAGTCACTCAACGACGACACCTTCCCGTACACCACTGTATTATCAGCAAACAGCCGCACATTGCTATCCACCCTATCCAAAAGATCATTTATGTAGATAGAAAACAACAGCGGACCTACCACACTTCCCTGGGGCACTCCAGATGATACCCTCACCTCCGATGAACATTCACCATCCAGGACAACGTACTGGGTTCTATTACTTAAGAAGTCTTCGAGCCACTCACATATTTGGGAACCGATCCCGTATGTTCGTAACTTAGTTAGGAGTCTGAAGTGGGGCACCAAGTCAAACGCTTTCCGTAAGTCAAGTAATATGGCATCCGTCTGATACCCTTCATCCATGGTTCACAAGATATCATTTGAAAAAACGGCGAGTTGCGTTTTGCAGGAGCGATGCTTTCTAAAGCCGTTCTGATGCATTGACAGTAACTTCTCTGTCTCAAGGAAATTCATTATATTCGAACTGATTATATGTTCGAGAATCCTGCTACAAACCGATGTTAAGGATATTGGTCTGTAATTTTGAGGATCCGGCCTTCTACCCGTCTTTTTTCCAGTCGCTCGGGACTTTACGTTGGGCATGAGATTCGCGATTAATGCAAGCTAAGTAAGGAGTCAATGCAGTAGAGTACTCTCTGTAAAACCGAATTGGAATCCCATCAGGACCTGGCGATTTATTTATTTGCAACCCAATCAGCTGCTTCACAACCCCAGGGATGTCTATCACTATGTTCTCCATACGGGAATCTGTACGAGTCTCAAACGGTGGCATGTTTGTACGATCCTCCTGCGTGAAAGATTTCTCAAATGCTAAATTTAAAATTTCAGCTTTCGTTTTGCTGTCTTCCGTTGCCAGGCCAGACTGAACAGTGAGTGACTGGATGGAAGCTTTCGTCCCACTTACCGATTTTTCGTAAGACCAGAATTTCCTTGGGTTTTCAGCAAGATCTTTTGCTAAGGTATGACGGTGGTAATGGTTGTATGCTTCGCGCATCGCTCTTTTTACAGCAGCACGAATCTCTACTAACTTTTGCCTGTCCTCATTCTCCCGATCTTTCTTGTACCGCGAGTGCAACTGTCTTTGCTTCCTGAGCATTCTCCGAATTGCGCTGTTAAACCACGGTGGGTCTTTTCCGTCCGTAGCCCACTTTTTCGGCACATGCTTGTCCAATGCGTGATTTACAATGTGTTTAAAATTGGCTCATAATTCTTCCACGTCCATCGTACCGGAAGTAAATGAAATGGATTCATTTACTAAGTGGGATGCTAACAACTGCTTATCTGCTCTTTCTAGTAACAATACTCTCCTAGCGTTCTTGACCGACTTTTTAATTTTAGTAACCATAGTCGTAATGACAACATCATGATCACTAATCCCTGTCTCAACACTGACACCGTCGATGAGGTCTGGTCTGTTCGTTGCTACCAGATCTAAAATATTTCCATTACGCGTTGGCTGTCGATTTAGCTGCTCAAGACAGTTTTCGGATAATGTGTCCAAAAGTAATTCATACGACGGCTTGTCTGTACCACCTGTAATGAATCCATAGACATCCCAGTCTATACTAGGTAAGTTGAAGTCGCCTCCGACTAATATAGCATGATCCGGGTACTTCTGCGATACAGAGTGTAGACTCCCTTTGAATGATTCTAGAACTGTCACGATGGAACCTGGTGGTCGGTAATAACACCCTACAATTATCCTTATCTCTCCTAGTCCTGTTAAACGTGTCCAGATAACTTCACAATCACACACTACTTCGACCTCAGTAGACACAATATTTTTGTCAACTGCAATGAAAACACCACCTCCTACTGTGTCTAACCTGTCTTTCAGATACACGTTCCAGTCCTCACTAAATATTTCAGAACTTCCTATCTAACGGTTCAGCCAGGTCTCAGTCCCGAGAATAATTTGCGTGCCACACGCTTCCTGGAGGGCAGTAAATTCAGGAACTTTATTCCGAACACTCTGAAAATTTACTGCTAATATCTTGATAGCTGAGGTGTCTTTACACTGAGCGCGTTATGATATCCCTGCCTGCCTCGCACTACTGCCCAGCCTAAAAAACCGCCATGTGCACGCCACAAGTACTCTGCTACCCGAGTAGCCGCTTCCTTTGTGTAGTGCACGCCTGACCTATGTAGGGGCGTCCTACAATTCCCCACCCAATAGCGCAAGTAAGGAAATCTGCAGCCAAGACCGTCGCAGAGTCGACGAAGCCTCTGGTTGAGACCCTCCACTCGGCTCCAAACCAAAGGACCCCGATCCACTCTGGGAACAATGCTGCAAATAGAGAGCTCTGCTTGCACTCCGCGTGCGAGGCCAGCGGTCTTCACCAAATCCGCCAGCCGCCTGTACGAACTGAGGATCGCCTCAGAACCCAAGCGACAGGCATCATTGGTGCCAACGTGAGCAACTCCTTCCAGACGACTGCACCCCGTACGCTCGATAGCCGCAGGCAAGGCCGCCTCCACATCTAGGATGAGGCCCCCCGGCAGACAAACCGAGTGCACGTTGGAATTCTTTCCAGCCCTGTACGCTGTTTCCCTCAGGGGTTTCGAGTTACTATTATCCCGTAGTGGAACATAATTATATACCATACTGCATATAATGGCAGAAGACCATCTGAAATCAGTACAAGTGATCAAAACTTTAAATCATTTATTGCTGAATGGCCTGAAGACGGAACTATCTTTTGTCAAGAAGACAGCAGAGATTCAGATTGATGATCATCAGTATAATGAACTAATGTCTTCTCGTGTCGCGTGTGAAACAAACGGGAGAGAATGCGATGATACAGAAGGAATGCGATGGTACAGACTACAAAACTGCTGATTTCCTTTTCATGCATGATGGAACTCAATACAGTAAATCACTGTCACCAGGATGCAGAAAACGAATACACATTATCATTAAAATACAATCTTGTCCAGTAATAGATAGTGTAACGAAACATAAAGGAAGGCCCTCCCTAAATGAAGGCTTCCACGGCCTGAGAAATTTTGTAATCTGCACTTTCGTCTGAAAGACAATTTGACAGTTTTACGTTGTGTGGGCATAAAGAACAAATGTGTGACCGTGCTACGTCTCTGCAAAATAGCAGCACTTTACATGAAAGTCGTAAAGGCACCATTATTCTATAATGAATGTACATCAGGAGTTGATCTTCTTGACGAGAAGGCAAGTAGACACTCTTGGAAGAGACAGCCAAGAAGGTGATATTTTGTCTAATGGAGAAACGTATTCGATGTAATAGCAATTAATATTTTGTCCTTATTTTCACATTAACGTCCCAGCTATATGGAAGCCAGATCTGATAGCAACAAAACTTTTCTCATACGGCGAGGAGAATCAACAAGCCACGCCACCAAAATAAAGCTCTACAAGCCAGAGCGTGTTGAGGAATTAGTAGCCAACCGGCGAAGATTGTAGCAGTTGTATCACCAAATGGAAGATGCCTCATGGACCCACATAAGACAGAAAAACGGTCAATCATTCTGCAGAGCGACAAAAATGTGTGCTAAGAACCTAGTGGAATTATTTGTGAAGTGTCTTAATTAAAATGAGAACATATTGTGACGTGGGTTTGTAAAACTGACAGTTATCCAATTCTGGGAAATTATAACATAATTTTTATGCTAAAATAAGAGTCATAACAACATACCAAATACTTTCTTATCTATTCTGTGCCATCAATTCCTTCATAACTTTATAATACTTCCTTTAAACCAACATTTAGTGAATGTTTTAAGGTAGGGGCCTTCCAGAACTCTCTCATGCATATTTGTTACTCTGTGCTATTTATGCATTCTAGGGTTAGTATTACATAGCATGAGTGAACAATATGTGTGGCCAGTTATTGAAGAAAGAGCCATGATGATCTGTTTGTTGGCCAAAGATTACGGATTAGACTCTCTTTTGGAAATGATGAAGAGGGCATCCAAATGGGAGGTGACTGTGAGAGAATAAATAACCTGTAGGGTAACAGTCAACGAGTTGCAACATGGAATCTTAAGGGCTTGAATATGATAGGGAAGCTGTTAGATATAAAAAGGCTCCGTTTGGATACATTGTGTGGGTCAGTGAAGTGTATGGATCAGTAAAGTGAAATGGAGAGAAGATAAGAATTTCTGGTCTGGCGAATATAGTGATCAACAGCAATAGAAGTTGGTTTAATGGGAGTGGGAATATTTACTAATAAGAAGGTATGGAAGAGAGTGATTTACGCCAGCAATAATAGTGATCGTATGTATGCCAATTCACATTCCTACATTTCCGGATTTGCACGGTGCCCCATTACAGACTGTTAACGAAGTTCCGGTAATACAGAATAGATTTACGCATATGCGAGTGTCTCTAAGACTTCTTGGCCATCAGAAACCAGCACGTTTTGCTCGACGGCGAGTATTCATGAGCAGCAGGGGTGCCCCAGGGAAGTGTTATCCTCTACATACACAAATTATCTGACTAACAGGGTGGGCAGCAATCCGAGGCTTTTTCCTGATGACGCTGTGGTATGCTTGAAGACGCTGTTGTTGATCAGCTGTAGGAGGATGCATAATTCTTAGTTCGTGTGATGTACAGCAGATTACTGTAAGTGTGGAAAAATGTTAAGGGGGGGGGGGGGGGGGTAGAACGTCAAACGGGTCGACTTGGAGCAGGAGAGGCACCACACGACATTTTAATTTCCAGTGTCTATACTTTCACAAATGAGTTCATAAAACTTCATCAGCATCACGAGGAAGGATTCAGTATTCACACTCATTGCACTGGAAGTTCGAAAACATAACAAAATAAATTTCTTTACGTGCGAAATTTCATCATTTTTTCACTTACTAATAGTTGCATTTGTTCGTATAGGTACACTTTTCTTCATAAGTTAGAGAGATTCTTCGATGAATTTTGCACAGCATACATACCGTACTTACAGGTGTATGAAAATCTAGAATTTATTTAATTTATGAAAAAACGAATGAGCTGTTGTATTTTCATGTTTAGAAAAGACACAAATTTTGTAGATAATTACCTTAATTTTTACCACAGTTTTTAATAGATTTGGAAAATTCTAGAGTTTCATACACCTTTAAGTATCGTTTGTATGCTGTGCAAAATTCATCGAAGAATCTCTTTTACTTATGAAGAAAAGTGTACCTATAGCAAAAAATACTGACATTAGTAAGTGAAAAAAATTAGGAAATTTCACATGTAGCAAAAATCGTTTCGTTATGTTTTCGAACTTCCACTGCTATGATTGTGAATTCCGAATCCTTCCTGGTCATGCTGACAAAGTTTTAAGAATCTATTTGTAAAAGTATGGACAGTGGAAATTAAAATGTCCTGTTGTGCCTCTACTGCTCCAAGTCAGTCCGTTTGACGTCCTACCCTCCTTAAGTTGATGTAAATGAGTAGGAAAAACAGTTCCATAACCATGGAATACGGCATTGGTAATTTGCTTCTTGACACAGTCAAGTCGGTTATACATCTAGGCATAATGTTGGAATGCAACGAGCACTTAGGGCGTTAGCAGCGAAGGCGAATGGTGGACTTTGATTTATGGGGAGAACTTTGGGAAAGCGTAGCTTATACGTAAAGTAACCACTTATAGAATACCAGTGCAAGCAATTTCTGGGAACTACTCGAGTGTTGGGGGTCCCCACCAGATCGATTTAAAAACATACATCGAGGTCATTAAGTTCGATCAACACATGAGTATTACAGAGATGCTTTGTGAGCTAATAAGGGAATCCCTGGAGGGACTTTTTAATTTGCGCAACACTGTCGGAAAAATTGACAGATTGCTGCATTTTAAGCTGACTGCAGACCGATTCTACTACAGCCAACACACATTTCGCGGTAAGGAACACGAAATGAGATAAGAAAAAAATGGTTCAAATGGCTCTGAGCACATTGGGACTTAACTTCTGAGGTCATCAGTCCCCTAGAACTTAGAACTACTTAAACCTAACTAACCTAAAGACATCACACACATCCATGCCCGAGGCAGGATTCGAACCAGCGTCCATAGCGGTCGCGCGGTTCCCGACTGTAGCGCCTAGAACCGCTCGGCCGCTCAGGCCGGATGAGATAAGAAAAATTTGGGATCGCTTGTAGGAAAATAGACAGTCATTTTTCCATTTCTCTTTCTGCGAATGGAATGGGAAAAGGGATGACTAATAGTGGTACAGGGTTCCCTCTGCCATGCACCATTCGGTGGCGTATGTACTTTGATGTAGACTCAGATGACACAAACAGAAGATGAGTTAGAGGAAAATATGAGGACATTGACCGTGTAACTCGGTATAGTAGAAAGGGAGGTAAGAGTCTAGTGACCGTGGAGGATTGGAACGCTATGGTAGGGGAAACATTAGCGGACAGAGTTATCAAGGAATGTGGGCTCGATATCAGAAATAAGACAAAAGGTAAACGTATTTAACTGTGCAGTTAATTTCAGCTAGAGATAATCAATACACTACTCAAAATTTGCAAGAGTGGGACTTATACTGGGAAAAGGCCTGGTGACAAAGGGAGAAACCAGCTGGATTATTAGACGATGATACATAAACACCGATACCACAGGGTGACAATTTTCTGTAATGTACGCTCTGATGTTGTGAATAACCATTTCTGGGTACTATATATGGCATATCTAAATGTGCATAAATGGGATTTTGTAGAAAAGATATTAAATCCTGTGGGCTACGTAATAATTTCGCAATTAATGATCTATACTTACGGAATTTCCAGTGAGAGTTTAATTCTAGTAGTCTTGTCGCCAGTAAGTAATTCACCTCTTTATAGTAATTTCTATGGTCAATAATTCGCTGACAATCAAACATTCATTGTAGCGTGTGGGACTGTCGCAGTAATAAGTATTTCCGAACACTACGTATTATTAATAAAACGTTTCATGAATAACTAAATATCTTAGCATTAAATAAATTCTATTAAATAATGGAACGCTAAGAAATTATATGAAGTACCTAACAGCACAGTGGCCAGTATGCTGGCATACGTACGATGTAACTAATGAGATCGATAGTGGAACTTCTTCACTACCGTGCTGGTGATCCATCGTCGATAAGCGCTTACCACTGTCTCTAATTACTGACGTCAGTATGCACCAACTTCATTACTTAATTGAGCTCAGCTCGTAAGATAACAACACCACGAAACATTATCCTAAAGCGTTATGAGTTGACTATCGAAAATTGAATCGCTGAAACTGAGTTATGTAAAGTACTTAGTCTTCAGGAATTTATTTGTTATTGTTAGTCGCGCAGATACGTCACCGTTTTTTTACGCTTGCTTTAGCTGTCTCTATATTTCTATCACTTCGTGAAATAGTTATCGCAGCATTACAGCAAATAATGTTCTGTATCCCGTGGCAACTACGAAACTGGCTACGTTAGAAGTTTTTGTATGTGAGGACTGCGGAAAGCATGCTTGGATGCTCCCGAATGTCCGGGCCAATGAGGCCAATGTCCGCACACAAAGCATCCTGGACCACAGTTTTCAAACCCACTTTGTTCGGAGGTGCTGGGACTAGAGGAAGACATGGTTGGTGCTGAATGCGGTTGTCGCTGGGTTATTGCTTGGTGAGATGGTTCACGATATTGGTATTAACCGTAGGCATTTGCAAAATTATTTCCTTAGTCATTTGGTTAGGTATTTACGTTTCATGATTAAATTTTTATCAGTTCAAGTTTCGAAACTTCTCTGAACACTGAGTCTTATATGCGCATTACTAACATTCTGTTAGTAGCTAAGAGACTTGGAACAGAATTCGATATAGTCAGTTGACATAAAAATTACTACAGTCAGTTCAATTCCTTTTTCCATTAATTTAATTTCTTAAATGCTTTCTATCGTGTGTAGAGACTTCGTTCATATGACAAGTACGTACTTATTTTCTACGTAGCACATGTCGATTGTACACCAAGGGGATATGTATTATTCTATTAATTTGTTTCACAAGTCGGTGGTATGAAGTGGTATTTAAATACTCTCCTTGATTTCTTTTTCTTGGTCACTGGAGTTTTTATTTAAATGCATTAATGTGACTGATATTCTACAGCCACTACACGGTCACACAACGCAATACACAAATTTTATCTGCACAAATTGATAAATTCGAGCATTCTCATACGATATTTCTGATCAACGATCGCTTTTATTATTACGAATATTACGTATGTCCCTCTATGGACGAATTATTGGTGAAGTGTTAAGCTGATGCTACTTGCGGTGACGGTGTTCGATGTTTCGTATTTGACTATTATGATTACAAATCGGGATTCACATCTCCAGCACACTGTGAATATATGTCGGACTGCTAAAAGACATTCACTATCGCTGGAGTATTACAGATGATTTTTCATACTCATTTACGTTCAATTTACATTCACTATGCTCACTGTTTACCACTGTGCTATTGAAGTAATTGTGAACTGCAGTAGTAACTGTCATTTCTCATGTTGACGGCGGATTTCATTGGTCTGCTTTCTGTCATTAGTTATCTTGTGGTGATATATATAGAGGTTTGGGCAATTTAGTGGAAAAATATTATTCTTTCTTGCCTTATCAGTTGCTTGGCTTGTGTTCTGCAGTGGAGTAGTGTACTATTGTGTAGAAGTCGATTATTTTTTCGTGTCTCTATGTATTCATCACGAGTTATTGGAAATGAAATGTGTGTGTGTATGTGTGTGTGTGTGTGTGTGTGTGTGTGTGTGTGTGTGTCCTCCCGTCTGGTAGACCAGTCGCCTAGTGCAAGTCTTTTAGCTGACACCACTTCAGCGACTTGCATGTTGATGAGGATGAAATGATGATGAAGACAACATCTAGTCTCCGAGCAGAGAAAATCTCCAACCCGACCGGAAATCGAACCTGTGTCCCTCCCATGTCATTCTGCTGCGTTGGTGACAACTATGGAGGCTGACGTTATGAGATGGAGCGGACTATTGTAACCAGAAGCGGTAATTGGTCAGTGGTTTAGATACGACTGAGAAGTTTACATTGGTGGAGCAGTCTGATGGTAGTGACACTCTTCTCCCTGTCGACAGTAATGAATAATCAATACGACAGCGTCAAAACTTTTAATTTCAATTCTGTGCCTCAGGAGACTGGTGGTGTTACTTTGAGGGGAGTGCATGTGTGTCTAAAGTGGTGTTGACACTGTAGTCTACAAGTATGTTGGTTGTGATGCTTTCTCAGATGAGTGTGCGGCTCCTACCGCGTGTCATGTCCAAGTCGAACAGCAGATTGCTAGACCAATTTATTTTCAGGATTTGATGAGAATGTTAGCAGCATAAGAGGACAAAATAAGGGCTACAGTAACAGAGGAAACTGAATAAGTATGGAACTACAACAAGATTACGGCTCGTGAACAATGAAATGGTTCAGACAAATGGGAAGTTGAAACAGAGGGTAAAACGAAAGAACATAATGAAACATTAGAGGCTACTGCTGATAAATTAAATGAAAAGGTTTAAACTATTTTAAGGGATCAGCACACTAGTGTTAATGCACTAAAGGCACAAGCTCAATGTTTAGAACAAAAAATTGAAATCTATTTCGGAAACTGGTTCAGGCACGTTTAATGTCCTCACTATTCAGGGGAATTGTTTTCTGAGTTTTGTGAAAGCCGAAAGGAACTCTATAGTAGAAAACAAACTTGTTACTATAAAGAGGTTACCTTAAAGTAAAAGAAGGGTGAATGAACATCACAAATCATTAGAAGGAGATTTGCGTATTTTACTACCGGAGTGTGTGAAATTTAAGACAAATCTGTCACAAAGTGTGTATGATGTTCGACGTCTGGAAGTTGTCAGTTAATTACACAAAAAATTCCATGGGTATGTCATTTTCTGAACTAAAACAGGAAGATACTGAAGTCTGAAAGGAGAATCAAAAATGTTTTATGTACTGTCCACAGTAACGTTTATTAAAATTTACGAACAAACAGAAAACATATACCCTCATATTCGAGGAAATAGCATTATTTTAATAGTACATTACACTTTTAAGTAAAACTACTTTATTGGATTTGATTCATTAAGAAAAAAAGACATATTCTAAAAACACTAATCAACTCATGGTTTTGAGAAGAAGACATATGGACGATTTTGGAATGGCCACAGCAAATGATTTTCATATACGCATTCCACGCTTCTCGTGTTATTTCTATTTGGTGTTATTTTGAAATACAATCTTCTTCCCCAACACTCATTGACCTTTTATTTAAAAAATAAGTCTTTTGTGAGACGGAGGTTTCAAATACAACCACAGATAGGTCAATAAGAAAATCTGGACATCAAACTTCACTGTAGTTTTGGTTCACAGTATCAATGCAAATTGCATTACAAGCTTCTCTGATCATAACAAATTTATATACAGTAAGAGGCCAGCTTCTTGAATATCTGCCTCTCATACAGTTAGTACATATTATCAGTTACATCCACTCCATTCTGTATACTGTTGTAGAATGTAATTACTTCCAGTTTTTGTTGAGCTGCCACATGAGCATAATTTTTGGCTCATCCACCACATGATTCACCACTGCGAGCTCGACCGGTCCTCTTAAGAATTCGTTAAACTGACTCCGTCTGTGAGCGCTGAAAGTAAACGCGTACTTGCCAGCGAAGAAAAGAAACACTATCAAAAGTATCCACTGCTCGTACTCACACGAGCTATTGTAAATTTTTGATATTACCCGTCTTGCCCTACAGCTTAATCCTTCCTCAGAATTTCCAACATCTTGCACCATATGACATTGTCGAACGCTTTTCTTCAGGCTGATAAATCTTATGAGTGTGTCTTGATTTTTCTTCGGTATTGCTTACATTATCAAGCGTAACGCGAGGACCGCCTCTCTGATGCCCGTGCCTTTCCTAGAGCCAAACTGATCGTCATCTAACGGGCCTTCAGTTGTCATTCCCATTTTTCTGCATATCATTCCTCTGCAGCTTATGGATGAACTGTGAAACTAATTGTGTGATAGTTCTCACACTGATTTGCCCTTGCTGTCCGCGGAATTGCGTGGATTGTATTCTTCCCAAAGCCTGATGTCGCCAGTCTCGTAGATTACGGGGATACGTATCAACTTGAACAGTAGTTCAGCGACCACTTCTCCCCACGACTTGGTGAATTTTGTTGGATGTTATCTGCACCTTCTGTCTTACTTGATCTCGACCCTCTCAAAGCTCGTTTAAATTCTTACTAGATTCTCTGTCTTCCATATCAACTCTAATTTGTTCTTCTATCTCATCATCAGGTCACACCGGGATCCAGTAAGTGGGATGGGGGGGTAGGGATGAAAACTGGAGTACCTGCCCCGGACGACAATTTCCAAACTCATATTCTTGAAGAAAAAAAGCTTGATTCACAAAGCGCCTAGAGTCCTGCACATGTTGGTCTATCGATTATTCACATGATTTTGAAAAGAGGAAAAGTTGGTTTTAGAACATTTTTGAACAAATTCTCAATTGACTTCTGATCGAATCATACGTTTATTTTTGAATGCGTATATAGTGTATTTGATGTCTCCACCAGGGGAATACCCGTCTCATCTAGAAATAAAAAAACCTTCCCCGCGGACAAAAGAGGACGGGGCTATAAGAGCTAAGCCGAATAAACCCGAACTGGTAAATGCCAGTCGCATTATATTTATATGGTTTATTGGGTGTGCAAATGATCAGCGTTGTTATAATTACTAGCGAAATCCATATGTTCAGACTATCAGAGTGGAAACAAATGACTAACAGTAATAACAGGTGAAATAGATTGCGGATTATCTTCTCGGTGTGACCTGAAAATGAAATTTAGGAAGAAAATAATTTTTGCCAGATCGCTACAATACCAGTTGTACAGTCCCCGATTAGAAGCCGCTTTAAGTTCTATTCTCGAAACGTTTAACCAGGGAATAACCGCGAGAGAACTAAACCTGTAATTCTGGCCGGATTAGTGAAGTTAACCAGAGAATAAGTTTTCACAATGGTAGGAATAGCTACAGAATTAGTGATGAAAAGATTGTTTGTTAGAACGAGGAAGGAGAAGATACGGGGACTTCATACAAATTATATGCAAGAACAGGACGAGTCAAAATTTATATAAAAATTTCGTACTACTACTTTTCGATCCCACGCTTGTGAAACCAGAGAGCATGAATGAAATGTGAAGTTATTACCTAACATAAAACTTTTTGCTTATTGTAGGCCTAGTAGACATTTGATATTGGTACTTCATGAATTATGTTCTGTCGTGTTATTTATGTAAATGAGGTGCATAAAAATGACTATTTGTGGCAAAACTGTCTCACTTATGTGGCACGTGTTACAACTGCTCCAACATTAGCAAGGCCTGTTTTATGTACCAGACAATGACAAAATAGAAGTAATCAGCATGAGAAACCACACCAGTCTCGGATACTATTCGTATCAACAGCTTTTTCAGAATTAGACAACGATATTTTGATTGTTCATGTGGCAAAACTCTTGACGAACTTCGATGACGTAAAAGATTCTTTCTCAGAAACGAAAGCACACTGTGTAAAGCTTTAGCAAGATTAAGGAGAAAAAAATGCTGGAACCTAAAGATTGAAGAAGTGTCTACTGACTTCCTTGTCTCTTGTCTGTACTGTTTTATTTTTCCAATATTTAATTTTATGTCATACAAAAGAGGAAGTTATTAGCTAATAGGCAATAAAGAGTGCAAACTTTCTGAAGAGTTTTTATTCTCCGCTCACAAAGACTCCCACCCAGTATCAATTGTGCGTCTTTTTACGAGAGGCAGGGCGTCAATCCGGCCGACTGGGTGCAGGAGAGGCACCACATGACATTTTAATTTCCACTGTCTTGAACATAGGCTTAATGGCTTCCATATACGCGTATGAATTCCACAGAGCGAAATACAGTGACATGCGATAGAAGAATGCTGTGTGAAGATACTTTGCACTAGGATTTGACACATTTAAGACCGAATACCGTATCTTACATTTCGTCGATCATATATGATTTATATATTAAAGTATTCAGAGAGATTTGCGTTACAAAATGAAAAAGTTTTGAAAAATCGCCTTTTTTAAATTTTTTGATATCCTGTCTTGAACGGTTGATGGGGGAGATGGGGGGGTGACATTGTCAAGTTTTGTCACCGTTCGGAATTATCGTAAATCCGGGGTCGCTCAAGAACCAATTTTTGAGTCAGTCGATTCGGATTTTGCTTCGGTTTCTTCTAGGCAAACAGTACAGGAGCCAACATCAATTACTAACAATAAAAACTCAGCCGTTGCAAGTCCAGCAAACACGAACACATTAAGTAATAATCCAACTTTGATAGAGTTGCTACTAAACATAGAAAAAAAAGTCTGGGAATAAAACAGTGAACCACAAGAAGAATTACGTAAAGATATCAAAAGTACGAATAATGAACTGACATCCCATTCGGAGAATTCATGAATCACAGCGAAACCTTTCTGTAGAAATCTGAGAAGAGGTTAGAGATAACTTACAACTTGTTATTATGACCGTACAGACCATACTACACTACCTCGAAACAGAGCAAAACGATTTGAAAACCACACAACAGAAAGATGAAGAAGAACTACTCGCAAAAAGAAATACCGCTATACCGAGTGAAGTAATGTCGCAACTCACAGAGCGTCACGAACATCTTAGTATCAGTATTGAAACAATTAGTGAACAAGACACGTCGAAACGGCTCTCTGGCGAACAAAAAGAACAACCATCCAAAGAAAGGAATGTAATATCCAGTACCGACTCAGCTCATGGAGAACAATAAATCAAACATCTCACTATACCAACCTTCAGAAAAACAGCTATTATTTCGAGTAACGTAACCAGAAACTCACATAACATTTTTCTAGCTTGTTCTTCACGTACAAAGAAATGTAAAACATTGAAACGGCAAAAGAAAGAATAAAGTAAGAATAATGAAAGAACAGCTTACACATAGTAAAAGAAAAAGGAAGTCTGATGACCTTGGTTATTCTTATTTATATTTTGACACATTGTGTATTTCTATGTATTCGTGGCATTTACGAAATATTTTGCGACAGCATAATTTCATTAGCAGCTGAACTAGTGAATAGCCTAGACGGCATACCAAAGAAGTTTTGTGGGTGGAGAAAGGTTACAGTTACGATTACAAACGTTTCCATACTGTCAACTTAGGTGGTTATTTCCTTGCACGAAAATGTACTTACACACAAAGTATTGAACAGTCCGCACGTTATTATACTGAGCATTTCAGGAAAAGATTTACGAAAAGAAATGACAATCTGAATTTCCGGCATTTTCCTACGTTTGAAAGTCAAGTACACCTTTCTGAATACACCGACTGGTGGACGATGTCTCCCCATGCTGGGTGTTAACTTTTTTGTTTCTTGAATCATTGGTCTTCTCCTATTACCCTTTTTAGTCGATAAGTACAAGGAATTTTCTTTTACTACCCTAATCTAAATATATTGAAAGTAATTTCAGGTACTTGTGAGTTATGCTTAAGAATGTATGATATTGGCTACAGAGTACATTGCGTTAGTCATAAACTGAAAATTACGATGTCACGCATTTGGAGACTTGAAACGGTTAAATAAAATGGTACAATGTTATAGTAAAAAATTTCATGTTAGGAAAAAATGTAAAATTATAGTGGCATTCCATTGAAGTATGACCGTGGCACATACTTAACAATACGTGACAGGAATGTGCTACAGGACAGCAACTTCAAATTTTGGCAGTAAACTGTGAGCCATGTCACACAGAACGTACCGCTGCTACATTACTATACTTTGGTCTCTTAAAGAAATATCTGTAGCATCTTGCTGAACGTCTTAGGCACCGCGCTAATGTGCCCACCTGCCACAGAAATGGAAATTCTAGTTTCGGTAAACTTTTTTTTCTCAATAAAAATTCGGAAGTGAAACATAGGATGGTGAAAGAAGTAAACCATCTTGAACGCTAGTGCAATGTTTGGTTTGGAATATCCACAAAAATAAATTACTGCTCTACTCTGAAGAAAATAACTGTTTGAATTTACCAATACCGTTCACTGAAAATTGGTCTGCTTGTTAGCACAATACATGATAATTTCGACTACACACTATTTGCTTGCAGGAATGCAAGTTGAAATCTGCCATGACATAAAAATGACTCACCTCTTCCTGAGCATTCTTACTTTATTTTATTTACAAGTGAAGTTCCGTAAGACCAAACTGAGGAGCAAATCACCAAGGTTATGGAACATGTCAGTACATGAAATTACAACATAAAAGTAGTAACAGGTAAAAATAAAGGGTTTATGAACCCAAAAAAAGTCAATTCATAAGTTTAAGTTAACGCAATCAACGATACAACAAGAATTAGCTAAATTTTTCAAGGAAATCCTCGACAGAATAGAAGAAGTGACCCATTGACCCATGAGGAAATTCTTTAGTTTCGATTTGAAAGCTTGTGGATTACTGCTCAGGTTTTTGAATTCGAGCGGTAGCTTATTGCAAATGGATGTAGCGGTACACTGCAAACATTTCTGCACAAGTGTTAAGGAAGACCGATCCAAGTGCTGGTGTGATTTCTGCCGCGTTTAACTGAGTGAAAGCTGCTTGTTCTTGGGAATAAGCAAATATTGTTGACGAGAAATTACAGTAAGAAATATACATATTGAGAGGCCAATATCAAAATTCTCAGACTCGTGAACAGGGGTCAACAAGAGGTCCTTACACTTACACCACTTATTGCGCGAACTGCCCCGTTTCTGAGCCAAAAATATCGTTCTTCAATAGGAAGAGATACCCCAACATATAATAAGATACGACGTAAGCGAATGGAAATAAGCAAAGTACACTAATTTTCGTGATGAACGATAACTCATTTCAGATACTGTTCGAATAGTAAAAAGGCCAGCATTAACATCCTGAACAGTTTACTACCTATCTGAACACCTAGAAATTTGAATTGTTCTGTTTCACTAATCATATGCCCATTCTGTGAAATTAAAACTTCAGGATTTGTTGAATTGTGTGTTAGAAACTGTAAATATTGTACCTTACTGCGATTTGGCATTAGTTTATTTTCTACACGTCATGAACTTGTTATGAACTGCGCTATTTGAAACCGGATCAATGTTGCACTCAACATCCTTTACTACCAAGCTAGTGCTGTCAGCAAACACAAATATTTTAGAGTTACCCATAATGCTACATGACATATCATTTATATAAACATGGAACAGAAGAGGCCCCATCACTGATCCCTGGGACACCCTCCCCTAGACTGTACCCCATCCAAACTCAACATCACAGCCATTCTCAACGTCGTGAATAGCGACCTTTTGCTTTCTGTTGCTAAAGTAGGAGGTGAACCAATTGTGAGTTACTTCCCGTATTCTATAATGATACAACTTCTGGAGCAGTATTTTGTGATCAACACAATCAAATGCCTTAGTTAAATCAAAAAATATGTCTAGCGTTCGAAACCTTTTGTTTAACTCATCCAGTACCTCACAGAGAAAAGAGAATATAGCATTTTCAGTTGTTAAATGACTTCTAAAGCCGAACTGCATATCTGATAGCAAATCGTGTGTCATAAAATGATAAATTATCCTTACATACACAGCCTTTTCAATAACTTTAGAAAACACAGATGGTATACAAATAGGTCTAAAATGGTCTACATTATCCTTTTCTCCATTTCTGTAAAGCAGCTTTACTACTGACTACTTTAATCTTCCAGGAAACTGATAATTCCTAAAGAAAACATTACAAATATGGATAAATACAGGGCTAACATGTGCAGCACAGTACTTCAATATTCTGCTAGGCACTCAGTCATATACATGAGACTCCTTAGTCTTTTTTGATTTAATTATTGACTCAATCTCCCCCTTGTCTGTATCAGAGAGGACTATTTCAATCTCAGAAAGGCATTTGCCAAGAGAATTATATGATTCACTGTAGAAGTAAACTTTACACAAGCTCTCCTGCGAACCTCATTCTGGAAATATCCCCCAGGCTGTGGCTAAGCCATGTCTCCGCAATATCCTTTCTTTCAGGAGTGCTAGTTCTGCAAGGTTCACAGGAGAGCTTCTGTAAAGTTTGGAAGTTAGGAGACGAGGTACTGGCAGAAGTAAAGCTGTGAGTACCGGGCGTGAGTCGTGCTTCGGTGGCTCAGTTGGTAGAGCACTTGCCCACGAAAGGCAAAGGTCCCGAGTTCGAGTCTCGATCGGGCACACAGTTGTAATCTGCCAGGAAGTTTCATATCAGCGCACACTCCGCTGCAGAGTGAAAATCTCATTCTGGCTTCCAATTAACATTTTAAGCACCTTACAATACTGTTTTTAAAGGGCAACTGTAGCTTGGTTGTGACTACTTCTAACATTTTGATATAATTCCTGCTTTGTTCTACAAGATATCTTTGTCAAGTCAGCCACCTGGGCTGTCTGTTACTGCTAGTACCCCATTTAGAACATTCTAATGGAAAGCAACTCTCAAAGAGCATGATAAATGTGTCAAGGAAAGCGTTATACTTATCATATATGTTAGCAGTACTATAAACATCATGCCACTCTTGTTCCTTGACAAGGTTTAAAAAACACTATTGATGTTGGATGAATTTTTATACATAGTTTGTAATTATATGTGAGATTTACTTCAGTATGAAAGCCTTTTAGTCTTAAAATTGCTACATCATTGTCTGAAAGGACATTCACCCTTTTACTAACACAATGCCCATCTAGTAATGAAGAATGAATAATAATATTGTCTTTGGCTGTGCTACTGTTCACCTGTTGTTGGAAAAAGCATAGTCTGCATCAGATCTATGAATTTTGGAGATCTACAAACATCCTTCTTCCTGCACCATAATATAGATAATTTATATTGAAGTCACCATATGTAACTAATTTCTGGTACTTCCTACAAAGGGAATCAAGAACACTCTCTAGCTTGAGCGGAAATGCTCTGAAGTCAGTGTTAGGGGACCTATAAACAACAACAATTAGAAGTTTCACTAAATTCTACAGCCCCTGCACAACATTCAAATATCAGTTCACTACAGTGCCGTGATACGTCTATGGACTCTGTAGTGGCACCACCGTTTAAGGTGGGAAAAGGTTAACTTCGGTGCAATATTTCTGAGCACACAAGTTACAGGCATGGCTAGCTACTGTGGGCAGTCTTGTTGGCTTCCAACACAAGCCGGGGGCATCCTGAGGTGAGAACCACAGATTCGGACGCCAGGATGGGGGTGATTGCTGTTGCCGCAACCTTAGCCACACCGGTGAGGAAGCACACTGCATGCAGCCTTGCAGCTCACAGCAGGCGGCGCTGGGGCGGCAGGGACAGAGACTGCTGCGTCAACTGCCGGCACATCCTGACATCATCACAACTCTGCAGCCATACAATGCCGACACACAGCAGGGCATTGCGCAGGTTGCTGAGGCAGCCATTCTGCGGCAACCCATTTCGCAGACAGCGAAGTGGTGTCCTAAGCATTGCGGGACCCGGGGATGCAGACTGAGCAGAATTAGGGCACTGTAGCTGGAGATAATAAATCACTGTGCGAACTCGTACAAGTATTAATATGGTGCATCCTGACAGCCAAGCCTCGTCCAACATTCCTCTACAACTCAACTGGATCACTGTTTTATATGTACATAGCCACTTCTCCCCCTCCAACCCCTACACAAGGAGCTCCCACGAAAACTGCCCACTATTCTGTATCCTGGTACAGGAAGCCTATGAAGTGTCAAATTACTTAAGTGGTGCTCCCATCACCAATAATTTCAGAGTCAGCATTTATAATAGTTCACTAACTTTATCTCTAATACCTCTTAATTTTGACTGGTCATCGGGCTGTATTTTAACGTACCTCTGCCACAACTTGTAATCTAGTAAGTCTGAATAATTTCTTGTATTCATAAAGAGATATTATTCTCTTACTCTCTCTGTCTCTCTCTCTCTCTCTCTCTCTCTCTCTCTCTATATATATATATATATATATATATATATATATATATATATGTGTGTGTGTGTGTGTGTGTGTGTGTGTGTGTGTGTGTGTGTGTGTGTGTGTTCACAGTGTCAATTTACCCAACGTTGGTCAAATCTAGGGTGCTCTACCGGATGCACAGTCGTTTCAGGTGTTGTTGACAACAAATAAATTGCCAACAGTGTTTTCTATGCATCGATGGCGTTTGGCGTTGAATTCATTTTCAGTAAGACTCCTGGCTGTGGTAAGATGATCTTAATCTTTTTCACTCCATAGGAATTACATCATTCAATATTTTTAGGTCGGAATTATTAATACTGTTCTTGTATTCGTGTAGTAGTCCACTCTTACATGTGCTATCAGGAGGTGTAATGTGACTCACAATAGACAAGCAGGTTGGAGGAGTATTCAGTATTGAGCCATAAGCAATGTGTATGGAAACCCCAATTTATTCATGAATCTCTTTCGTGTATAGACTATTAAACTAAACAAATTCACATTATTCTATTCTTGAATGTACCAATTCAAGTGCATTTATGCAGTAGTTAGTAGAAATATATGTACCTTGGAATCACATTCTGCTATTAGTCTGCATGTGTAACGTTTGCAGTACAGCTGATGCTTTTCTGTTTTTTTGTGACAGTTAGTCACAACTTTTCAGTACTGCATTACGTATATTTACCTAAATGTAGCGGCTGAAATGAAACTGTTCCCTTTCTCCGCTTTGCAACTGTTAGGTTATAAAAGAGTCAGTCATGATACACTCTATCAACTCATTTTTGTTGTCTTATACTTTAACTGTCGTTTGTTATGAACACAACTCATTTTCAGACCTTATGTCTTCAATTTATTAAAGTAATAGTGTTCGACTCTTCATTTTCTTCTATTATTAATTTTTGTGGAGGTCTTTTCCTGCCATTAAGAATTTCTAGATCCGTTTTAATATCTGTTGGACTGTCATGTGTGTCCATAACGTATTTGTAAATGTAGAATAATTGATGCTTTTCTTAAGTGTCCTACTGTGTTAAATGAATCTGCAGTCGCAAGTTCTACTGGTCTGTCCAATACAGAAAGACAATGAATGACAGTCTTGAAATGTAAGATGACAGACTCCAAATGTGTTGAAACTGTGTATGTTATCATTGGTTGTCCTCAGTTTCTTTTGCATAGTGTTGTTTGTACTTACGTCATATTCAGTCCTGGTTTTTTGAATGTGTTGCGTATCCTTTGAGCTGTTTAATTTAGTAAGTGAGTGTGCCATTTGTCTGTTGTTGTAGATATTTCTTGTTGATTTGTGTTGTGCATTTTTGTGTTTCGTATGTCTGAGATTTATGTGTCTGTGTTTCCTAGTTTCGATCTGTTTGTTCTTGCGTGTTTGGTGTCTCTTCCATTTTTACTTTAACTTTATGGCCTAGTTTGTCTATCATGTTGGTTTTGCGTCCAGTTTCAACAGCTGTTTGTGTGATTGTTGATACCTCATTGCCTGGAGTTTTATTCAACTTTCGTAGCACGCAAGCTTGTTTGTGTGATGTGCAGTGGTTTGATATTTTTTTTCTATAGATGTTCTGGTAGTGGTGAGTTTCCTGTACATGGAAATTTTTTTTGGTTATCTTGTTTGTGTACTGCAATATCTATTAAATTAATTTTTATGTCGTTTTCTAATTCTGTAGTGAATTTTACATGTAGTATGATTGTATTTAAGTCATTGTGCAGTTGTGTGCAGTTGGGTGTTTCATCTACAACACGTAGATGTCAATTCTCTAGCGATCCCAGAACGTTAGTCGGTATTTTATGGGTTTCAAAACGTTTTCAAGTGAATTGTTATCATTGTAATTTATTAATATGATGCCTAGCAGTCCACAGATATGTGGTCCTATTGAGACTCTATCCTGTTGTGTCAGGTAAACAACTTCGTGATTAATTTTAAAATACTCATTATCTCTCCTATATGTGATTTGGGAATCTCATTTTCCCTTTATAATCATCGTTCTGTGATGTTGGTTGTGTGCCATACCGAAATATGTAAGTGTAATTTTTGTGCAAATGTTGCTGCATTTGATTTTTATTTTATCTCATCTATGATGTGTAAGTGACTGTTGTTTCTGAGTACATAGCGACTGTGGATTCTGAAGGAACTTTAAATGCCAAGATCACCAGCAAAGCATTAATTAGATTTAGATAACAGGTTTCAGCAATAGTATGTTGCGACCTTCAGGTCTTGTGCTTTATAATATTATGTCATATTTTTCCTCAGTAGTATTAGTGTTTTACACCATGTATGTGTCATTGAGAAACACTTACAGTACTGAGGAATAGATAATGTAATGTTCTGAAGCAATAGATCCGAAGATGGCAAAATGGTCTTGTTTTAGTAGCGATCTTGGCTCTTGAATTTTCTTCAGAGTTCACACCATGTTAGATCGCCCAATGTTGTTACAGTGTCAGTAATTGATATGAATACATAGTGTTTATATAATTACGTATTAATGCCTCCAGTTAAATTTACAACCGGCTAGATAGGAATGTCCTTTGGTTGAAATTTGGTTAACTTATTTAAGGATGGTACTTTGTGATTCTTTGGTTTTAGCCATTTCATTTTCTGTTTTGTGGATATGTTGAGACGTTTTTATAAAAATGCTTAGGTAGTTTCCTGGTATTGAAGCGCTCTGTTACTGGTTTTCTATAATACGTCACCCTTTAGAAATTTTAGTCTCATCAATGTATTCTTCTAGGTCTTTTAGTTCCATAGCCCCTATGTCAATTTTGTGAGGAGACCATTGATGTTTCCAATTTTTCGCTTTACCTTCCTACCTGGTTTCTCTCTTGTCTTTTGTTTCCTTGCGTAATGTCAATTATCCATCCCTTGATTATGTATTTAATTGCCTTTACCATTATGTCTCTTGTAAGGCCTAGATCAAAATTCGAGTATAGTTCTTCTTTCCATTAGTGTTTCTATTCAGCATGTTTTAAATATTTCTGAGAATTTCAAATAATTTACTGTCTTAAGATGGATTCTGAGCAGACCAGACCTGATCACACCCTTCTCAAAATGTAGATATTTAATATACTGTCTTAGCCCATAAATTTCTGTTTTGTGGTTGACATGTTTGGCAGCTGGTGACATACTGTCTACAGAGGCATACAGACACTTAAGTATTATTTTTTGAGAAAGATTAATTTTCTTGAACTTCACAAAGAGTGTAGTCGATGCAGTTTTGCTTTTTGGTTTCAGGATCTGTTGTAGCGCTTATTCACAATTGCTTAGTATGTCACTGAGTTAGTGATCTTGTGACTGAAGGTCTCACCCTACTTATTTTTATAATTAATATGTAATTAGAGTAATATGCTTCTCGATTTAGTTAACGCAGATGCTTCTAGTTCAACACTCCAACATCTTTTGTTAAGTTTCACTAACGTCAATTTTTTAATTTAATTTCTGACAGATAATATATAAATAAAGTCATACACATAGTTTTGAGATTATCGTAGCTACATCTTCAAAATTATAAACAGAGAAACTATACACCTCAGTACAAAATACTGATATTTGTTTGGCTGTTATTTTTCTAATAATACATGTAGTTTAGAGACCAATTTGTTTACATTTAAAAAACTACTAGCAGAAATAATATACTATCTAATGTCACATACTGTCATTTCTGAAGTATGTGTAACATTTGCAGTCCGCTGATATTAAGCTGTACTTTATCATCTTCATTTGAATGGGCTTTTTCGGTATAGTGTTATAAATATTATGTTAGAATTAATATTTTGGTAAATAAAGACAACGTAAAACTGAATAATCCTGATCCATTGCAGATGGCAAACTGGTGAAAAATATTCGCTCTACTGCAAGTGTTAGAGAGCCACATGAACGACATTATGTGATACTAGGATATATATTATTTCCTCCAGCAATTTCGTAAATGTAAATACCATAATATCAAAGCTATTGTACGAAATGTAACACTTCTTTCAGGTTATCTGGGAGAAAATAGAACCCACTGATAACAGTGAAACTTCACTGCCACATGTTTGGATGTTAAACAAGATATTTTTGTCGTTGTACAAGGCCGAACTACATTTGCATAGTTATATATCAGGTAACAATCATGGACAGACAGGGAGCTTCAACCATAAGATTGTAGTTTATTCCTGTTAGGTGCAATTTTTTTGTTGAGTTGATCAGTTAACTGTTCTCATGTCTTTCACCTATGTTTGTGTTGATTAAGGTAAACCGTGTATGAAGACTAGTATACAAAACTGTCAACTACATGAGGAAGTACCCACTATAAGACAGATGTGTCCTTAATTTTCTACTGTAAATGGCGGTGACTGAATTCTATGAAATTTTATGCATGTAAGTGAGCCTCATATTGTAAGTCCATAATGTACCACTCAGATGCTCGAGAAGTAATTTGAATATCAACATTACTGAATTGGCCTTACATCGTAAATAGGAGACTAGTCGTCTTGAAATGTTTCTAGTACATACACAGCTATGACAGAATTGTGCTCACGGCTCTCATTAACCACAGTGAAGTATTCTTTCTTCTGCAACTCATTCTCTTTGAACCACTGCATGGTTAGTGCGAGAAATAGGGACCATTTGTGTGTAAATAGGGAAGTTGTCCGCACTTGGGCCAGAATTTGAACGAGAGGGCCGTGGTCGCCTTGTGTGCATGGAAGTGCATGTAACACAGTCAGCTAATAGGAGAGACACGAAAAGACAATGCGAGAGAGCTGCACAAAATGTATCCAACTTTATTTCGTATAACGAAGAATTATCAGCCGCTGTCAACTTAATATGTGTGAAAGCTAGAATTGTGGTATCAAAAGTGTGTGCAAGAGACAGAAGAAATAGCGTCTGATGCTTTATAATAAATTACAAAGTATAGGAAACTTGATTGGAACTGTAATTATTCAATACTTTCCCAGTCTTAAACAGTATGTACTTGTAATAATGATTTAAATTGTGATGATACAGGTTAAGCACACGGGGACTTTGTTAGAAGTGAATGCGGCTAAAAGATGTGATGTGTACAACTAACGAAACAGTCTGATTGCTGAAAATTAATTTAGTGGTAATAACAATATATTACAATCAAACACTACTTATAAACTGAAGACAAGAATTCCTCTTCTATGTATTTTTCTTTGGTCATCTGTTTAGTGAAGAGGTTTTCGCATATTTTGTGTTTAATATATTTCATTTGGAAATAGTAACATCTTAATATTTATAATGAGATCATTTTCCATATAAAATGAGTTTGCGTTCTTCTGATTTGTCGTTTGTGAGCTATAAAAAGTAGTGAGAGTTTCGTTAACATTGGTTTATGTATAAAATGGTATGCAACTTGTTAATTTATTTTGGGATTCAAGGTACGTCCTTTAACTTTCTTTACACATCTAAAACTCACCCAACATAAACAGCGACAACATTCCAGTCGGCCAGGGGTGACTCTCGTCCAAGTAGGATGCTTCCGTTGGTTTCTGTGCCGACATTATTTTTTCCATAGTCTTTGGACGAGGTGGTCTCCTGATCTGTACACTATGCACACAGAGTTTAGCTTTTCTATGGAGTTGAATTCGTTACCCAACATACTTGCTTTGCCACTGTAGTATCACAGTCCACAATTGTAACTATTAACAGGTTCGTAAATCATATTAAATGATAACATCTGGGACAATACAGTTTTTGTGCATGTAATCATACGCTGGTCTTGAAATAACCTGAACATGATTGTATGACTACAGTTGTAGCATAAAGCACTGTTATTAAGAAGAAAACAACTTCGACACAAGATATTGTTTCTTCAGTATATGAAAGCTGTGGAGCAACGTCTACAAAATAAATTTTCGAGACAACATTCACTCGGGCTTTTTTATGTTTAATATACTGCCATGCTTTAACTATACGTGCCTCTTAAGTAGACTGAAATTATTGTTAGCGTAACTGATCTGCTCTGATGGTCGACTCTCCCACGATAACTGCTCAGAAATGATGATACATGTCGATTGTATAATCTTTGATCCATCGTTCCAACTGGAAGTGGAAGTTTGACCACATTAGTTTCCAGCAGTTAGCTAATAATCGCTCTGAGAATAAAAAATATAGTACTGTAACCCACCATTACAGATTAAGCGTTTTGGCCTCATCTCGTATGTGTGTCTATTAATCTGTTGGTGATATCACATTTACTTTCAGCACTTCTCGGGACGCTACAACTGGCTTTGAAACACATATAATATCACACTGAGCGAAGTGGTGCAGTGGTTAGCACACTGGACTCGCATTTGGGAGGAAGACGGTTCAGATCCAACTTCGGGAATCCAAATTCGGGTTTTCACGAAAACGCTTCAGGCAAACAGCATTACTTGAATAGAGTAGGAAGTGAATTTTGTGTTTTCCTGTTCGGCTTCATAACGAGCGCTGGTGTTTTCAGTTCCACACTGGGCAACGTTTTGGCACCAAAATTCCTCAGCATAGTCACTTTCTATGTTGATGATCTGTTAACAGCTACTTCCACGTGGGAAGAACATGTGAGGCCTTAGCAGTCACAGCTAATTTAACGAAACGGAAGTTTGGAAAAAAAAGGTTTCCTAATACCGGAAAACTTGATGCGATGAAAAATTTTCCACCACCTTAGAATGAAAAACAACTCAAGGCATATTTGGGTTTAGTTTCATTTCTTGGGAAATTCATTCCAAATCAGTTACTGAGTAGTGACACATTGCTGGATCTTTTGAAGAAAAACAGTCCGTGGATGTGGACTGATCAGTTTCAAGCAAACTTCGACAAAATAAAGGAAGCCTTATTATAAGCAAACGTACTGCACCACCCTGACCCGCCACAGGATTTTTGCTTGAGAAAAGATGCAACTTCACAGACCTATGCTTCAATGCTTCATTCAGAGCATTGATGCTGATGATGGGGAACTAAAACCCATGGTAATCAGTATTGGAAGTACAACACTTCCCGAATCCAAGCGGTCATATTTAGTGACAGAGCTCGTGGTTATTAGCGTTATATGGGCATTTAAGAAATTTGAGTACTGTTTATGGGGCAAGCACACCAAAGTCTACTGTGACCATCAAGCACTTTCTTTCCTGTTGACATGCAAATTATTGCTTCGGAGGTTAGCCAGATGGTGCATATACTTTCAGGAGTTCAGTTTTGAAATCGTGTACATCAAGGCTAAACAAAAAATAATCTCAGACACCTTGTCGCTGTTACTTCAGGAGCTTGAGGAATTCTTAGAATTCACAGAACAGAGTTCTGAAATTAGGGTTCTGCTTATAAAGGACAAGACGCAACAAACATACAACGTAAAGATGCGCAAGAGTTTGGAGCAATTGCAACAGAGAGATCTGTGACGAAGAAAGAACAGGTCGTAACCGTCTGAAAATAACGACGAGAATTTCAAGAGACACTATACTGTATACGGGGAGTCCTGTTTCACCAGCATACACCGAATCAAGAACAGTGGTGCGTGTGTTCACCAGAAAGTTTTGCAGACGATTTAATTTTCTAGGTTCACAATATTGGGGTCGCTATGGGGTTTCCAAATGCATCACCTAGATACACATGTACTACTATTTTCCCAGTCTGTGGAGAAGAATTCTTCAAGTAATTCGGAAGTACACTACTTGCCAAAGACGAAGCACTCAGACAAGTTGAAGTTGAATGAACTTCTTATAAGGCCCACAAAACCCTTAGAGATAGCGATCCTGGATGCTGCCGGACCCTATCCGCATGGAAGGGAGATGTCAACTATGTTATTGCCTTGTAAGATTTTTTCACAAAATACGTTGAGCTGAATGCAGTGCGGTCTGTCATTTAAGGTTCTATTCTTAGGATAATTTAAGAAAATTGTCCCTTGAGAGTGGAGAAGCCACAGATGTTGTTAACGGACAATGGATCGTACTTCGTAGGTGATAGATGGAAGGAATTTACAAACACAAACAAGATAAAACATATTAGCATCTAGATTTTACCCCAGGAAAACCCAATAGAAAGAATATTTAAAGAATCTAATAGGTTTATCTACAACTATAAATCACAGAAGCACACGAAATGGTTTGAGTTTGTCGCATCATTTCAACAGACAATTAACAGCTAACCAGACATTTCAATCGGCACACCTAATGAATTAATGTTCAAAAGGGGAGAAGTCAATGAGTGTGAATAACCGTAGCCCAAGGTACCCATGTCACTTGAAGAAAAACTATGTCAGGCTTTGATTAACCAGGAGAAAAAGGCTTAACAGAGGAAAAAGTAGTATGATAAAAGATTAAGGTGCACTGTCAGTTTCAAGAAAGACAAGAGGTAATACTATGAAAGCACCCTAAATACGGGACTCTCAGTCGTAAATGGGAGATTTTGCACACTGGACCATTGGTAGTTAGTAAAATCCCGCATCCAGGTGTATTTAGCGGTAAGGACCAGAGACTTTATTCAAACTAGGATATAAGAGAATTTGTAAACTAAAAGGACTGGACAAAGGCTACACCTCACTTGAAGTACTCTACATGGACAAGTGAAATATTTCAGTATAATTGTATACAACAATTGATCACTTAGTTTTAAGAGAAGATGTCCCTTTTATTATTTCTTTGTTTTTAAATGGAAGCTGGGTAAGTTATAGTAATATAAGATTCTGTTTAATGTCAGGAGGCTATATGAAGCCTGAAGATCAAACACCGTCGCAGTAGTGCCAATTCATTCTACAGTGCATGTATTTCCTAAATACGATAATGCGCTTGAGATGCAAACACGAGAAGTAGCATTAGGGGAGGGAGAGGACGCACAGGTGTCGTAGGAGCTGACACATAGGTCAGAAATCTCAGTCCAACATGCGGCTCAGCATGCCAAATGCGACCCTGACTTAGCATCTAGCTGCCATATAAATTATACTTAGTGAAAGTTAATCACATTGAAAATGAACGTGTCTACACAGTAAGGATGAAACTAATACAGTCAGGAAGTTTAAAATTAAAGAAAGTTCACAGAGGAAGGAAGTATGACTAACTACGGAAACCTGTATATACATTACACTATTATTTAAAGTGTATACATATTTAAATGGTAATTATATACACAATGAATAAAACACTATAAGGAAAGTATCTATACACGAGAAAAGGAAGAATAATTGCAGGAGAATGTCACATTATGAGCAAACTACGAAAGATGATAACGCGTTGCCCATCGATGACAACACTAGTTAATTGCAGGTGTAATCGTACTACGAATATGGAAGGACTGAAAAAGGTAAGTTGAAACGATGGACGTTTTCTGAATATTTGCGTTCTTATAAAAGAAGGATTGGTTTTGAGAATTATAAGGCAGTTGAATTTACAAGTTCACGTATTTAAAGTAAAAATATATGCGTCTGAGGAGAAAACTGATACGTTATGTAGCCATGGAGCGACCAAGTTAGTTGTTTGTAAGTTATTATTAAGTTTCTTTTCTTGGTAACTATGCCAAGACACGCTCTAGTAAAGACAGGAAGGAAAGTTTAGGTAGCTGGTACCAAAGAAAACGGGTCACACCGCAATATGTAATTGTATGTACAGTATATAAATATATGTGTATAAATTTGATAGTGTTATTGAGTGTGTGTATACTAAGAGGTTACAGTACGTAGAATAATGTTAAATGAAGTTTGGGTCTACTACCAAGGCAAAAAGGAATCACACCGTGTATTAAAAAAACGCAAGCTACTGATGTGAGCGCCAAATATGAGTATTCATGATACATTATACGGGACCACGACTTACCTGAACGTTCTTCTACAATATTTTCTCTTGTACAATCTTCCTCTAGTGATATATTTAAGTATATTATATACTCAAGAGTACTGTTCTCAGGAATTCTTCTTCCTCTTCCATAAGGTGTGCAACGTCACAACTACATGGACACTGGGCTTTCACTTGGTTTCCTCTCTCACGTCAACAAAAGTACACTGGTAATATACACTACTGGTCATTAAAATTGCTACACCAAGAAGAAATGCAAATGATAAACGGGTATTCATTGGACAAATATATTATACTAGAACTGACATGTGATTACATTTTCACGCAATTTGGGTGCATAGATCCTGAGAAATCAGTACCCAGAACAACCACCTCTGGCCGTAATAACGGCCTTCATACGCCTGGGCATTGAGTCAAACAGAGCTTGGATGGCGTGTATAGGTACAGCTGCCTATGCAGCTTCAACACGATACCACAGTTCATCAAGAGTAGTGACTAGCGTATTGTGACAAACCAGCTGCTCGGCCACCATTGACCAGACGTTTTCAATTGGTGAGAGATCTGGAGAACGTGCTGGCCAGGAAAGCAGTCAAACATTTTCTGTATCCAGAAAGGCCCGTACAGGACCTGCAACATGCGCTCATGCATTATCCTGCTGTAAAGTAGGGTTTCCCAGGGATCGAATGAAGGGTAGAGCCACGGGTCGTAACCCATCTGAAATGTATCGTCCACTGTTCAAAGTGCCGTCAGTGCGAACAAGGGTGACCGAGACGTGTAACCAGTGGCTCTCCATACCATCATGCCGGGTGATACACCATTATGGTCATGACGAACACACGCTTCCAATGTGCGTTCACCGCGATGTCGCCAAACACGGATGCGACCATCATGATGCTGTAAACAGAACCTGGATTCATCCGAAAAAAATGACGTTTTGCCATTCGTGCACCCAGGTTCGTTGTTGAGTACACCATCGCAGGCGCTCCTGTCTGTGATGCAGCGTCAAGGGTAACCGCAGCCATGGTCTCCGAGCTGATAGTCCATGCTGTTGCAAACGTCGTCGAACTGTTCGTGCAGATGGTTCTTGTCTCGCAAACGTCCCCTTATGTTGACTCAGGGATCGAGACGTGGCTGCGCGATTAGTTACAGCCATGCGGATAAGATGCCTCTCGTCTCGACTGCTAGTGACACGAGGCCATTGGGATCCAGCACGGCGTTCCGTATTATCCTCCTGAAACCACAGATTCCATATTCTGCTAACAGTCATTGGATCTCGACCAACGCCAGCAGCAATGTTGCGATACGATAAACCGCAATCGCGATAGGGTACAATCCGACCTTTATCAAAGTCGGAAACGTGATGGTAAGCATTTCTCCTCCTTACATGAGGCATCACAACAACGTTTCTCCAGGCAACGCGGTCTACTACTGTTTTTGTAGCTATTGGAGACCTTCCTCATGTCAGCACGTTGAAGGTGTGGCCACCGGCGCCAACGCTGTGTGAAAGCTCTGAAAAGTTAATCATTTGCATATCACAGCATCTTCTTCCTCTCGGTTAAATTTCGCGTCTGTAGCACGACATCTTCGTCGTGTAGAAATTTTAATGGCCAGTAGTGTATTTCATGAATTCGTCATCGGTTGTTTCAGTGTCTGCAGCAGCTGTACTCATTCTCCTATGAGTAACCAATGCACTTCTCTGCACTTCCTGTTAAAATAAGAAGCGGATTTATTTGCCTAGCCCTGGACTTTCAACTTTCATTTTTATATCTTGGTTACTGTTCACAGTCACATCAAAATCAAAATAAACTCGTTTCATCCCAGATTTACATAAGCCACGAGTCGTCACAACTAGGACATTGCCCTGAGGTCCTAAAATCTTGTCCTTCGTTGCATCGTAGCGGATGCGGCTGTCGATGTTTATTTCTCAAAACACTGCACAGTTTTTCTTCTAACACAGTTAATGTATGAGTCATATCTCTTAAAATTATTTAAATTTCTTCAGCAATACCTGGATTGCGCTTAAAATGTTAGTCTAGTTTTGAAGCTTTGCACGATAGGGCAAAGGAATATTGTGCTTTCTCAAATATGTGTAAGCTTTTCGAGATATGATCTATAAAGTTAGGTTGTTGGCAATATCCTGGGGACTCCATTTGATCCGCCTTTTGCCTCGTAACAAACAGTGAACTTATGCCGCAGTGTAACATTTAGATAATTCATTTTCTGCCTTCTTCCATTTCTCTTTTTTAACAAGACGCGGCTGACAGCTTTGATCCTTTTCAGGACTGCATCACGTTCTACTGGAGTCAATGCTCCTACTGCTCTCTTTCGCACATCTCTACTTACATAGCCTAGAGCTTGCTTATTGAGCCTTATGTAGCATCTGGAATGTATGCGCGGCATTCGCACACTGCCGGCTGTTTACCGGATTACGTCATAGCGCGAGGTGCACTGTGGGAAGGTTGGCCGCTGGCCCGCCCGTAATGCGCAACCTTATACTGTCTAGCTACGCCGTGTTCCACCAACGAACTTACTAGGTGTGTGACCGTGGTCCTGCAAGAGGCGTATAGTGGTTACCCTGCAATAATGGAGTAACTTTGTAGCTACCCTTTGACGCAGTGTGGACTTGGAAAATTAAACTTTCAGAATATATAGATAAAACTGTAAAATGAGACAGCTGGCACGTCTAGGGTGTACGTTAAAATAAGATTCGCAGTCAATAAAGATATTTTAAACCCTGTTCAGGTCAAAGATACAATATAAGTTTTAACTGAAAACAAATTTTAATACGTTATGATTGTATGTAGAAAGAGCGCCACTACTCTGTGCTATCGTACGAGTACACAAGCCAGTATTCAGCCAGTATAGAGTATGTTATATTGGACCTTATGCTGGTTTACCTATATAGGTATATGTTTAATTTTTTTCCGTTTTTATCCGTTCTTTCGCCTAAGTAGTTTACAGCAAAGATTAAATGTGGTATTCCCTCAGCGATCAAGTCTGTGTGGATCTAGCGAGGAAAGAAGAAGAACATTAATTTTATTGTGTATGTAAAAACTGCTATCGGATGTTTCGTGAATCTTGTACTGTCTCTCTTTTTCGTTCCATGATGGAGAGATGATGTGGATTTCTGTTTAGTTCATTAATAATGTGACATACATTAATTCTTACAGTACAAAGATAACTTCATTTACTAGTTCCTTATTTCACCTGATCTATCTGCGTTATCGGTATCTGTAATACTTCGGAGAAGCAAGAAATTTAAGCAGAACAATCTGGAGGCCGAACGCTGTCTTCAAGACTCGACGAACTATCAACTGATAATCCAATATAACATGTTTCAGATTTTTCACGTATTCGGAAAATCATAAACCTGACTGTCTTGGAGTGTGCATCGCTGTAGAGAGACAGGCCCCTCTTTTCGGCGCCAAAAAAAATCCAACATAAGTATTAAAATTATTAATTAATTAGTAGATGTGGCACCGCTCTAAGGACTGCCGTTCTGTTTCCAGTTCGAAGTGATGAAGCCATGTTTCATCGCCAGTGACTACGTTCTACCAGAAATTGTCACGATCGACATCATATAGCACAATCAGTTCCGCACAGATGGTCCTTCGTTGCTCATTCTGGCCTTCTGTTAGGCGGAGAGGAACCCAGCGACTGCACACTTTTGAGTACCCCAACTGGTTGGGGTGTCAGCCAGCACTACCAACAAAAAGGTGTAGCGAGGTGTTTGTGATCCGTCGTTTATCTCGAATAAGAAGTTCCAACACTGCAGGAGTCACAGATGTGTGCGGTCGGACAGGTTGGCCCGACCTTGTTGCGTTGATGACAGACGCCTCGCCCGACGGGTCGCCGTGCTTTTATTTTCTGCCAGGTATCCCTAGATATTCTGCACGCATCTTCCAGTATTTGCGGTGCTCTGATTTTTCGACAAAATTAACTCAATGACAGCTAGGAACGAACCTCTGTTACTGACGCCAATTGGAATGGATACGTATAGTGCCACCACGTATCGAAACTTCTTGAAATTATAGGGGCTGAAGCGGAAATATTCCACAAAAAATCCCGAATTGTTTAACCGAAACATGCCGAAGACAAATAAGTATAGCATAGTCTTTTCAATTTGCTTTTTGGAAGCTCTCATTTCTTCCGTAGGGGTTTTTGCTGTGTGTAGTGCAGCAAAAACCTGGAGACTGATAGATCGATGCTGTATTTCTGGGCTGGGGTTGGCTATAACTTGGTACAACAGTGGTCTCGCTCAAGACTGACGAAACGCAGATCTGGATGTTGCCCTTTCTGCTATAACCCACTGTTATAGGAGTGTGGTAATATAGCATCACAAATCAGCATTTTTATGTCGTGTGACTCAACGGCCTAGCAACTCAAATTTGACCGAAAGTTTAGTAAAATTTTTCTGTTAAACTGTGGCTATAAAGGTCCAAACATAAAAGGATCGGCTTTTCAAATAATCTTAAATTTATCAAGTTTTCTAATGATGTCAAATGTCTTTGACAATCTGTTAAAAGTAAATGTAGTAATGAATATTGTTTTAAAAAACTAAAAGCATAATAACGAAAAGTTTCTATGATTATAAGGAAGTCGGGATTCCATTTTGGTTTTTGAACCCGTGGGTCTGGGGATAACGCTGGCGCCAAGTGACGCGGAAAGAACCTAACGACACGAAAAAGACAGCGGCCGCAGTCAAGCTGGCCTGGTGTGTGTACGTAGTTGTGCCATGGCTAGCGATGCCAATATTCAGTCGGTGCTAAGACCGTGCGTAATCAAATGAAAGTTGGTTTGGCAGCGGTATTTGTGTCTGCATAGATTCTAGTTTCTGGAAGGAAAAAAAAATGCATAACTGATCTAAGATGGAATGTGGAGCCCACGCAACTTGAAGAAAAATGACGACTGCGATAATAATGAATAATAATAAATTAATTCCATGTTACTCGAGACGTGAAGAACCTAGATAATTATCATTCAACAGTCTTAAAATACAGAATGACAACTACCGTAGACAATACCTCCATTAAATATAATGAAATACTTCATATCTAATTATTGCATAGCGTATTTTTTTTTAAAAAAGTGTGCGTTAAAGTCACTATTCTCAAGTTACAAACTGAATACCAATATCCTTGTTACTGTGGTTAAACAATTTTGGGTAAATATAAACTGTCAAAAGATTATATAAGATTTCAGAGTTGCGACAGTGCGAGATTGTCACAAGTGTATTTACCTAGAAAATACAGCTTTAAATTTATTTGTGTAGTATAATACCATTGGTGGCATTGCTGATTCACTTAATGCTTCAGATATTGAGATTACTTTCACTTAATTTTCAGTTATTTAATTTTCACTAATACGTAACTGCAACTTGTATCCACCACTATCCCAAGTTGAACATTGACGATTGAATGTATAACAGTAAATTCGTTTCAGTAACAATTCCTGAAATAATTAAGTTATATTTTCCATTCAGAGCTGGTAGCTACAATTCCTACTAGAATTCGTATCCTTTTTTAAGAGGGACTGTTGCACGGTAAGATAATACCGTTCTAAATTTCGATTGCTACTGCAGTGAAGATAAAACTACAAGGAAGGCAGTGCAGCGTATTCAGTGTAATATACTTTCATGTGTGCCAAAAGTATTGCAAATCGAGCCCCGTGATCCTCATCGCGCTTCGGAGAGAGGTCCAACAGAGAATAAGTTGCCAAGAAATTACAAAATTCCGGTAGGTTTCACTAGGTCAAAGCAGTAATCATATATTGTTAGTATCAGTAAAAGTACTAAGAGTTATATGCTGCAGGTTAAATGACAATGCTCACCTGAGTTAACAGGAGGCATTAGTTTTCAGGGAAGAGAAACAGGGTACTCAGTGAGGCCATTTTTTTGACGATACGCGAAGCAGGGACTGGGTAAAGGGCCGTGCTGCCGTAATACCGGGCGGGACTGCAACCCGTTTCTTCGTGGCTTCGTAAATTATTCTGTACCATATTTTGCATCACAGAAAGTAAGCATAGCATTTACAATAGTTGAAAGTTGGTAGCTTTTTAGTCAGAAAGAAATATTTTCTCTGCTACGAAATGATTAAAATGTTCGATGGCACGAGATTTCTGTAGTGCAAAATTAAAAGGCGAATGGGTCACATGTGGAATCGGCCGGTTCTGTACCACATTACACGTGAGATCTGAGACTAATGTTGTCTCATCTGATGCTAGTGATAAAATGAGATAATAACCACGCAGCCCGACGTTATCAAAGAATGTCACAGCCGCTAACAATTAATACATTGGTTCTGTAATCTTTTGGACTTGGGGTATTGTCGGTAAGCAACTTGGTTATGTGGCTGCAGGACATGTTCTTGCTTACTTTAACTACTGTTAAGACGCCGTGGGTCTTCGTACTTACGTACCTGTCGTATGAAATGGGTTTCGAAATTCTACGTATGGTTCATAATTATACTGCATGCTAATGCATTTCTGGAATTCGTAGTCCCATTCGCATCCTCACTCGCTAACACGTTATGGGCACATCGATTCACCTCTCTTGTTTGATTGCGAACCAGTACATGCTATTCGATTCCAATGTACGATTCATTCCACCAAACAATATCACATAATTATATTATTCAGCCAGCCGATGTGGCCGCGCGGTTCTAGGCGCTTCAGCTGCTACGGTCGCAGGTTAGAATCCTGACTCGAGCTTGGATGTGTGTGTGATGTCCTTAGGTTAGTTAGGTTTTAGTAGTTCTAAATCTAGGGGACTCATGACCTCGGATATTATGACCCATAGTGCTCAGAGCCATTTGTGCCATAATTATATGATTCAAAATGGTTCAAATGGCTCTGAGCACTATGGGACTTAACATCTGAGGTCATCATCCTATAGACTTAGAACCACTTCAGCCCAACTAACCTAAGGACATCACACACACATCCACGCCCGAGGCAGGATTCGAACCTGCGACAGTAGGAGCAGCGCTGTTCCGGACTGAAGCGCCTAGAACCGATTGGTCACAACGGCCGGCAATTATATTGTTAAAAGCAATTTTTAAATATCGCTTACAAGGAACCCCCTGAATGCGACGTCGCAAGTTCAATCTTTAGTAGAGTTCATTAGAAAGAGTTGTGTTAGCAGTTAGGATATGAAAAATATTAGCTGCTAATGACTCACCATATGCACCAGGAGGCGAAACAAAATGAATGTCCTGGAGGTGACGAGATCAACTTCTGTGGAATGTAAGTGTTACACTTCACAAAAGCCGGCCGGAGTGGCCGAGCGGTTCTAGGCGCTACAGTCTGCAACCGCGGACCGCTACGGTCGCAGGTTCGAATCCTGCCTCGGTCATGGATGTGTGTGATGTCCTTAGGTTAGTTAGGTGTAAGTAGTTCTACGTTCTAGGGGACTGATGACCTAAGAAGTTAAATACCATAGTGCTCAGAGCCATTTGAACTTCACAAAATAGACAACGTAGACATTCCATTGCGACCGTTTCGTTGCACCATGATACTGTATTAAAAATGGCGCCCTACAGGGATCACAAAAGTACACACCATAAAGATAGAGGACAAACATCTTCGAAGTCATCAACGGTACAGGACGTTTAGCTAGGAGGGGGTTGGGTTGTTTGGGGAAGGAGACCAGACAGCGAGGTCATCGGTCTCATCGGATTAGAGAAGGATGGGGAAGGAAGTCGGCCGTGCCCTTTCAGAGGAACCATCCCGGCATTTGCCTGGAGTGATTTAGGGAAATCACGGAAAACCTAAATCAGGATGGCCGGACGCGGGATTGAACCGTCGTCCTCCCGAATGCGAGTTTAGCTAGGAATCCACTCCCGGAGAGTGCATATAGACTCATACTTGTGTAACGGGGAGATGAGAACAGATGGAATCTGATGGCACGCAACCGCATGCGAAACAGTCTACTGTAGAGCTTACTGTGAAATTGGCTACCCTCTGAGGCATAGCTGCAGATAGGGTAACAGTATATTTAATCAGCATGGAAAAAGCAGACATCGAGCTATTGAATTTGTCCAGTGGTTCAAGGTAGTATGAACTGCAATGTCACCCTTTTCCGGGGGGTTAGTTTGCTCTAAAGAGTATGATTTTTATACGCTGGCCAGGAATCAATCGAAGAAAGTTATTTTGACCAGCTGTTGGCCAAAATCAGTGTTCATACCATAGGTGTAGTTCTCGTACGGCCACTTTCTCACTCTACTTTGCAGTGACGTAAATATTCCCTACTGCCCTTGCAAGATCACGCACACGAGGAAAAAACGTAGATGGCACAGCCCCTCCAACTTCTCGTAGCACAATAAATAACTTTCAAGTCAGTTTACCATCTAGATTAACAGTTAGCATTATTGTGTAAGAATGCGCTGAAGCACTGAAGTTAATTGAACTTGATACAACTGTCTAGTGCCTCTAATTTATAGGGCTCCTTTCATACGCATTTCCTCTTCAAATCTCAGTTGAAGAAAAATTCGTCATTGAACGTTGGGATACGTTTATTTATGTCACCTATAAATCTGTGGGCCGATATCGCTGTTTACTGTGCATCGCCAAGTTGACGCTTTGTTTGCCATTTAGTTATCTTATGTCTTCCAATTTTGAAGCAGTATTTCTAGCTACGTAACCACCCGCTGCTTCCCTCGAAATCACTGTAATCTACGTCACGCACCATTTCATCTGCATAAGCACATCCTGTAAACAGTATCGAGCGTCCATGACACGTGCAAACAACGGTTTTTGTAACTATTGCGCCTTGTCTTCCGTTCAACATCGGCATATTTTTAAGGCACTACACGTCATGTTGTTGCGGATTTATTGAAATCTGTTAGTTGTTCTTTTCTTATTATGCCGTGGTTAATCTTCCATGTACATAATTACGTTTAGTACCCGCTCCTTGGCCAATGATCGTCCTTTGCTACGTCTAACTGAAGACAGGGTTTATGGCACCCTGTTTGACATGATGGCTCAACACCTGTTTCAGTATCACTTTCACTTGTTAAGCACATACCATCATCATTGACTCCTCACGTACATTGCCTGCACTCTCAAACGTATACGACACCCCAGATTTTACTGACTCATCTTGCACAAACGTTAATATTTCATCTACCATTACTCTCTCTCCCTGCGAAATTCCTTGGGTTCCTTTTTGCCGAAATGTCAACTTCAGCAACTGTCGTTGTAGGTATGATGCAATGTTTGCTTTGTTTCTCGTTGCCATTGCTCTGCTTTGTATCAACACCACTAGCATTGTAACATTATTATGAGATACTCGTCAACCAGAAAGTTCAACAACTACGCTCCATAGCCTCATGCTGTGCTCACCATTGGATACCTCCAGTCCCGCCCCCTGTTTCATTTAGCAGCCGATATTGTGGTTGCGTGATAGACACTAGGTGGATCGTGGAATGCTGTAAACATCATTGGCCTTTGCGACCTGACACTCAAGGGGTTCCTTGTTAGCGTAAGAGTGTCAGATCAACCCATCAGACACAAAATACGAGCCACATTCATACGAACGAGATAACATATTTGTCCAAGCCCACATGCGGGTTGGCACAGAAAACCTCTTTCAACAGTCTGTCCGTCATTGATGTAACCAACTGAGTAAGGGAAATAACAGCGTAAGTATTCAAGTGCAGAGTTGACAACTGCACACTACCAGGATTTAGAGAAAAGTGTAGGAACAATCATGAGGTCATTACAACAGGAGCCAATTTTGCTAAGGTTTCGGCTCGAGATCAATTGCTTTGTGTAATGATACCATTCATATCAAGTTACTTAAAGTCATATATGTAGCGGCACCACAGTTTAAGATAGGGAAGTTAGATTTTGTGCAGTATTTGGGAGCGCATTAGTTACAGCTGGGTGCGGGCTGGATTGGATACTATCTACTCTTTCGCTTAGTTCTTGCACCGTTTTGGATATGGTTTCATAGTTTTGTTTCAAACTAACAATCTCACTTTGCATAGCTTCCAAAGATTGCATTAACTGCAAGTCTCTCTCATGCAGGCGTCGATCACGCTCTGCTTATTTAGCATCACGTTCTCTATCGCGTTCTGCTTGCATACATGCAAATTCAGTATCATTCTCTGGTCACGCTCTGCTTGTTCAGCATCACGTTCTCTTTCGCGTTCTGCTTGCATACGTACAAATTCAGCTTGGAAATTGAGCATGCGCTCGAACATAACTCTTAACGATTGCACTTCTGACACCTCACCACTCTCTGGTCCGTGTCCAGTGCTTGCGGGTGGCACAGTATTTCCGCTATCAACTGAATCACTGGCTGGCAGTTGCAACATTTCTTGCCCTTCTGCCCCCAGATTCTCACATTGTACTTCCTGAACTACGCCACTAACATTACTTTGAGTCCCACTTTCTGACTCGGTATCACTACTTGCTAATTGTTGTTCATTATCCATGTTGATATCTTTCTGACTACGCAACCTAACCATAGTCAACAAAAGAAACAAAATCTGAACTAAATATCCTAACACAGGTTTCACTGACATAATCACACAAGAAATGGTCATTTGTTAAAACACACTTATTGTATACTACAGTGACTAACTACTCAAATGTCCTGTTATTTAAAAAAAAAAGACACTAACAACAAACACACCACTAATGATCCGAGAACACTGCACTGAGGCTACTTTACTACCCACAGGACAACTACACTGTAGCTTTACCTTTTGGTGATCTATCTTGGGTGCAGCTGCCCCCTGATATTGTGGTAGGTAATAAATTTTTCGCTATAATGAGCTCTCTTCTTCAGCTTGCCTCTGGGTATATAGTGTTCTCATGCAAAAAATCATATACAGGTATTACCACACAATATTGGTTATGCAATACATACAATCCATGGAAAAATTATTAAATGTTCTCCAACAAAGTTCGACTATAATAATTCCCTAGTTATCTCATGGGTATTTAGTGGCCACTGCATATTCGTGCCCCACGTTGGGCGCCAATTTAACGAAATTGCTTTTATTTTCGTTAAAGATAGTATAATAATTATTGCTTTTAGTTAATTAATTTGCCTCTCTTTAACTGTCTTCTGTAAGTACGAACGAACTTTGTTGTAGAACTTCTTACTTATTTACGTGTGGTAATACAAAAAAATTCATTTACACAGAAGAATTACGTATCATTTAAAATTACGTGAACTCATATTGACTGACTAAGAATATTTATCTGAGAATTAAATGCTTTGCATAATTCGGCCTTGGCACACATTTTCTAAATGCAGTGGGTTTTTTTTTTAAATAATTTTATTGGATTTTCTCCCGGCGTTAGCTATTGAACACAAGACTGTCTCTATTAGCAGAAAATGGTTAAATATTGCCAAGCCGACGTTTAATTATCACTGACGAAACACACATCGCTAAACATTTAAGTTATTTGAAAGAACCAAAATTGTTAAATTTCAACACTAACTATCCGTTTAAGAATGCACAAATGTGTAACTATTTTTAAAACCGTCAGTCTCAGGATCGCTGAAAAAGAAGAACATTCTCTTAATTCACTGCTTATTTTTTATCTATCTGTTCCCGTTTTACGGGTTTGGTTAATTTTTCTTTAGCGGAACAATTTTTTAAATGTGCCGTCGCTGCAAATCGATCGGTCGCGGCACAGCCCAGCAACACCGCTAAAAATGCTGAAAATTCTTTAAAGAATTATTATAGATGACATGGGCAAGCTAACTTACATTAATAATACACACTTTTTATAAATTTCAATATATTTAGACCACAACAAATATTCAACTCACATCAGTTCGTAATTTCTCCTACAATGGCGGCTAAATCTAGATACAGACAAATGACGTCTACCCATTTATCAAATACTTCGACACAGCTTCCTATCGCTTTCAGCTCTAAACGAGGAAGACCAAAGAATACATAGTGCATTGTGCTTTTATACTGCTGCTGACCATTAACATTTCTTTGTAATCTCATGACATTATTTTCCACTGGCTGAATTTCACATCTCTGTTATCGCAGATATTGACACATTTCGCAATTACATTATAAATGTAGAAATATTATCATCCTAAATACAGAGAGAATATTACTATAAAAAATATTACAATAATAACAAATGTCTTTTACACATAATTCAATAATATTTTTTGTTAAATAGTTACAGTATATGCAGATTGCTCAGAGCGGCGTATATGGTACAAATAAATTTTTGTTTATTAATGTGTGAGTTTGCCAGGGAACGTTACACAGTGATCGGACGTTAGGCGGATTGGTTAGTCGGTCAGTCGTTGCTTAAGCAACCCCTAGTGTGAGTTGCCATCCCGTTATGTGAGTGCAACTCTTGGCTGCCTGTTTCACCGCTTACACAGCTGTAGTCACCTTCCTCAGGTCGATCCAGGGAGCACTGTCTGTGGATCACTCCGTCTTATTTGATGAAGTTCAAAATGGTTCAAATGGCTCTGAGCACTATGGGACTCAACTGCCGAGGTCATTAGTCCCCTAGAACTTAGAACTAGTTAAACCTAACTAACCTAAGGACATCACAAACATCCATGCCCGAGGCAGGATTCGAACCTGCGACCGTAGCGGTCTTGCGGTTCCAGACTGCAGCGCCTTTAACCGCACGGCCACTTCGGCCGGCTTTTGATGAAGTGGTTATAATTGTTTAAAATTTACCGTGATGTTATAACGTGTAATTGACTTCCTCACTTGTAATTCAGGCCTTCAGATATTACTTTTTAGCAAACTGCTTGTGGCTTTGAGCTGACAAATAATTTTCAATTTTGTTCTAATGAGGCCTTCAGCCATCACTATAGCCTGTTGCAGTTAGTTCAGATTGTTTAAAATGGTTTTAGTACTTTTTACTAAGTAACTGCCTCCTTACTTGTAATTCAGACCTTCAGCCGTTGAGTATTCTGAAATTGCTTCTGGCCATCAGCCGACGAATAATTTTGAACCTTCTTAATCAGGCCTTCAGCCGTTGATGGTATGTAACATATCTTGTGGCCTTCAGCCGACAATAACTTGCAATCCTTCAAATAAGGCTTTCAGCCACCAGTGTTGTAAAATCTTTGATAAAATGATTGTTGAGAGTTTTGACTTTCAAAAATAAAATGTATGTGTTTTCTGTGCAACCAACAGTAACCGATCAGGCCCCGTCCACACCTTTCCTGCTTGTCCTAAGTCGCACGTCCCACAGTTCATGTTGAAATAATAGTTTTAATCTGTCTAGAATCTAATACAAGTGTAATTGAGCTATCTTTCTTCTTCACAATATGTGATGGGCTGTTATATGAATTGACTGAGGGTTCTATGACGCCCTGTTCCATCATGGACTGAATTTCTCCTTTCACTTTTCCTCTGTAGCAAGCTGGAGTGATGTATCGTTTAATGCATAACATATTGTGCTCTTTGACCTGGAATTTGTCGAAAACCCTTAATAGTTCCTGCACGATGTGTAAAAACAATGTAATGTGTGAGCAGAATGTCGCCGGCCGCGGTGGTCTAGCGGTTCTAGGCGCGCAGTCCGGAACCGCGCGACTGCTACGGTCGCAGGTTCGAATCCTGCCTCGGGCATGGATGTGTGTGATGTCCTTAGGTTAGTTAGGTTTAAGTAGTTCTAAGTTCTAGGGGACTGATGACCACAGTAGTTAAGTCCCATAGTGCTCAGAGCCATTTGAACCATTTTTTTGAGCAGAATGTCAAGAAGATCCTTTCTGTCAGTTTCTGTGCATTGCTCTACTCTGTCTACCTTTTCCTGAATGAGACTCTGTTTATCGATTTCCGGATCCATTTCATCGTAATATATATGTGCACAACTTGTGTCATTACGAAAGTAATAGGATGGAATTTGAGATGCATTATCTGTCAAAACACATAAAAAATTTATTTCTTCTTCTTGTTTCGAGATCCAGACTTGAAAAAATAAAACTTACTTACCTTTCACTTCCATTCCTACTTCGGCGTCACTGAAATTCAAAACAGCTTTATACACGTATCAAAAAAGTTTTGCATCACCCCTGTTCCTAGAACTCCTGATGATAGACGTTGACTGTGGATATTGTATCACAGACACGGTCCCTTTGACTGTTCAGAGATGTCACTAAACCCGCCCAAAGATGTAAATAGCCATGCATGAGCTGCGCCTATTGGGCGGAAGGGGTCAGACAGCCATTCAGTTCCAGTCATTCCACCGGGAAAGAGGTACGCGGCTCGTGTTGTCTGTAGTTCAACCATGCCTAGACGGTCAATACCGCAGTTCGGTGTTATTCGGACATGAGGGAGACACAGAGAGATAGGAATTGTTGATGACATACCTCTCTGACAGCCCCAAGGCTAGTACTGCAGTGGATGACCGCTACCTTCGGATTATGACTCGGACGAACCCTGACAGCAACGCCGCCATGTTGACTAATGGTTTACGTGCAGCCACAGAACGTCGTGTTACGACTCAGACTGTGCGCAGTGGGCTGCATGATGCACGTCCATCTTTGCAACCACGACACCATGAAACGCGGTACAGATTGGTCCAACAATAAGTCGAATGGATCGCTCAGGATTCGCACCATGATCTCTTCACTGATGAGTGTCGCATATGCCTTCAACCAGATAATCGTTGGAGACCTGTTTGGAGGCAACACTGTCAGGCTGAACGCCTTAGACCCACTGTGCAGCGAGTGCAGCAAGGTGGAAGCTCCTTGCTGTTTTGGGATGGCATTATGTGGGACCAACGTACGACGCTGTTGGTCATGGAAGGCGCTGTAACGGCTGTACGACACGTGAATGCCTCCTCTGGCTGATAGTGCTACCATATCATCAGCATATTGGCGAGGCATTCGTCTTCATGGACGACAATTCGCGCCCCCATTGTGCACATTTTGTGAATGACTTCCTTCACGATAATGACATCGATCGACTACAGTGGCCAGCATGTTCTCCAGACATGAACCCTATCTAATATGTCTGCGATAGATTGAAAAGGGCTGTTTATGGACGACATGACCCACCAACCACTTTGAGGCATCTACGCCGAATCTCCGGTAAGGAGTGGGACAATCTGGACCAACAGCACCCTGATGAACTTGTGGATAGTATGCCACGACGTTTACAGGCATGCATGAATGCTAGAGGATGCGGGCTTTCAAACGTTAATAATGTGATGAGGTGTTGATGGTGACCTTCAGCTACGTACTCACTGACTCAGAGTTGCAATATTAAAAGTTTTGGGTAGTTTCGTTGTCTAGGGGCTGGGGTACGTAGTTGCCGCATTACAGGCCAAAGACTGCTGAGTCTACAGTATACGATAAGAATACACACATGAATCGAATGGTCGAAGGTTTCTATCACTCGGCTATTGCGAATTATGAATGTAACATATAAATTTATAAATGAAAGTTTTCAATTAAATAAAATCAGCAGGTACGTCTTAACGACTTTAAATGATGAGAACGATAGTAGAAGTACTTTTGAGAATGCGGTATATTTCTGCAAAAGACTTATTGGTGTCGATGGTCCAGCAATTAAATAAAATATAAGTTGAATAACAGGGAAACAATAGGTTCCTACAGTACGTAATTAGTCATGAACAACAACACAGCTCGCGAGATATTCACCTCTAAACGCACAACTGTAGAAGCCACGGAAATCTCACAAGTACAAAAGTCGGCACTCCAAAGTATTTCTATCTGTCGCGACGCGCGCAAATCGCTCCACTCTCTGCAAGTCTCTGCCGCGACTCTGTGCGTCCATCGCGCCGTCCCTGTCCTTACTCACTCCCGTGTCCCGTCCCTTACTCCACAGAACTGCCAGAACTCCCCCTCCTCCTCGGAGACGATCGCTGTGATTGGCTAGAGCGCTCTGCCCCGTCTTCAAGCCGACGCCCACTCACGAACATGGTGAAACATACGAAATACTGGAGTTAGATTTAAATAACTTGAAATTAAATAAATATTCCTACGGCTGGACCATAAAAACGCTATAACACACATTATTAGATACATAAACAAATTAAATAAACATATATCAAAGGACTAGAACAAAAGGTAGGCCAGTAGCCTAAAGTCTCTGTGCTTTCTAAAACACAGTAAATATTTAAGCAATATCTTCATGAATAGTAGATATAGAGATATAAACAAAGACACAGATGGATAAATATATTTATAAGCATGCTGCTATCGTTTTTTGGTGTAACTGTGGAGTACTTATGGCCGGACGCGATTTATAGTAATCGGCCACTTTGACCTCATATAACGCCTGTACTATTCAAGTTACATGCATATAATTTGTACCAATTTAGGTTTACAGTAATAGCTTTCTAAGTACACGTCTATCGACGAAATCGGATGAAGCGTTTAAGTTTTGGAAATTCGTTACTGGGTGTTATTTGTTTAATTTACCGTCAAATACTAAACATTAAACTAATAAAGACATTGAAAATCTGAATACACCATCGGAATTGTCGTGCAGATAATGGTAATGTATACGTTTCTTTTTGAGGAGTCATGATTCCTCTGGCTACTATTAATTTCTATATCAACCGTGAAATGTCTGCCATTAAGGTTTCACAAAGTGCACCATCTTTGGCACTCCCGGCGTGTCTCCTTCATCAACACAGCGTCACCGTGGAATCCCCAGCCAACTATGTTCTGCAGGCGGATTATTTTGTAGTCATTCTGTTGATCTTCTTATATTAGCTCTAAATATGATTGATCGGTTTGTAACCATTCTTTCTCATATAATTAAAATAAATATAATGATTCCTACAATAGAAATTGTGGACCCAATTCTTGATACTACATTTCATGATGTATATGCCACGTGGCTGGACCCCTCTTGCTTCGGCCAGCGTCTGGCACCTCGTGGTCGGCCTGCCGAGCGACCCGTGCGACCACTGCTTCCTCCGAACTCAGAATATTTTCAGGGCGCGACGACTCGCCCGTTACCTCTCAAGGACGTGTTACTGGGTATTAGAGGTAAAGTTGTGTAAAGCAATGTGTACCACCACCTCTGAAGGTCTTGTTGTATCGTAGTACAACACACAATGTGTGGCTTTCATGGGCAATAAAAGGGGCGGAAATGATGTTTATGTTGATCTCTGTACCAATTTTCTATAAGGTTCAGGGACTCTCGGAACTGAGATGATGCAAAACTTTTTTTGATGTGTGTACTTGTTTAGAAAAACTGCTTCTATTATTACTTCAGTCAGCTGATAGGTATTCCTGCTTAAGGGAAGTCTCTCTAACAAAGGAACCTCTTTTGACAAAGCTTAGGTATCCGAGTAATGAGGGAATTAATATAGTTCATCAAAATATACAAGGTATTAGAGAGAAAGTTAGTGAACTGCTTATAGATGTTGACTCTGAAATTATTGGTATATCTGAACTCTTCTTAAATAATGAGACAATTCAGAGGCTTCCTTTACCAGGATACGGGTTGGCTGGCAGCTTTTCTAGGAGCTCTTTGCTGTGTGGGGGGAGTAGCCATCTATGTGAAAAACGGCATCCCATTTGAGTCAACTGATTTTTCAAAGTACTGCACTGAAAAGGTGTTTGAATGTTGTGCAAGTGTAGTTAAATTTAATGAAGCTAAACTTCTAACTATTGTTATTTATAGATCCCCAGACTCCGATTTCACAACATTTTTGCTAAAGCTAGAGGAGGTTCTTGGTTCACTTTATAGGAAATACAAAAAGGGAGTTATATGTGGTGACTTCAATATTAATTGTATAAGTGATTGTGCAAGGAAAAGGATGCTGGTAGACCTCGTTAATTCATATAATCTTATGCAAACCGTATTCTTTCCAACGAGAGTGCAAGGGAACAGTAAAACAACCATAGACATTTTTGTTCATTCCTCATTACTAGAAGGGCATTCTGTTAACAAAAAGGTGAATAGCCTTTCAGATCATGATGCACAAATTTTAACTCTAAAAGATTTTGGTGCTGCAACGCATGTTAAATATAGTTATCAACTGTTTAGGAAAGCTGATCCAGTTGCTGTAGAGACTTTTGTAAACCTTTATCAAGGAAAAAGAGTGGCAAGATGTTTATAGCGCTGATACAGTAGACGATAAATATAATGCTTTTCTCAAGACTTTTCTCGTGCTCTTTGAAAGTTGTTTTCCGTTAGAACGTTCAAAACAGGGTACTAGCACAAACAGGCAGCCTGGCTGGCTGACTAGTGGGATAAGAATATCTTGTAGAACAAAGTGGCAATTATATCAAAACGTTAGAAACAGTCAAAATCTAAATGCAGCAGCTCATTACAAACAGTATTGTAAGGTGCTTAAAAATGTTATAAGGAAGTCAAAAAGTATGTGGTATGCAGATAGAATAGCTAAGTCTCAGAATAAAATTAAAACCATATGTCAGTCGGAAAGGAAGTGGCTGGTCTGCAGAGACAGGTCGAGGATATAGAATCAGTGTGTAGTGGGGACGTCCGTGTTACTGATAAGTCGCATATATGTACAGTATTTAATAATCACTTTCTGAATATAGCAGGTGAACTAAATAGAAACCTAGTCCCAACAGGGAATCATATAGCGCTCTTAGAAAAAAGTTTTCCGAGACTGTTACCTGAAATGCTCCTCCATGATACTGACAAGAGGGAGATTGAGTTAATAATTAAATCACTAAAGACCAAGAACTCTCATGGCTATGACGGGGTATCTAGCAGAATACTGAAGTATTTTTCTATGTATGTTAGCCCAGTACTTAGCCATATCTGTAACTTTACCTTTAGCAGTGGTCGGTTTCCTGACCGATTTAAGTACTCGGCAGTGAAGCCACTTTATAAAAACGGAGACATGGATACTGTTGACAATCTTAGACCTATTTCTATGCCATCGGTGTTTGCTAAAGCTATCGAGAAGGTTGTATATACAAGGTTACTGGAGCATTTAAATTCACATAATTTGCTGTCAAATGTACAGTTTGGTTTTAGAAATGGTCTAACAACTGAAAATGCTATATTCTCTTTTCTCTGTGAGGTTTTGGACGGATTAAATAAAAGATTGCGAACGCTAGGTGTTTTCTTTGATTTAACGAAGGCTTTTGACTGTGTTGACCACAAAATATTACTGCAGAAGTTGGACCATTATGGAGTAAGGGGAGTAGCTTACAATTGGTTCTCCTCTTACTTTGAGAACAGAAAGCAAAAGGTAATTCTCCGCAATATTGAGAGTGGTATTGATGTTCAGTCCCAATGGGGCACTGTTAAGTGGGGCGTTCTCCAAGGGTCGGTGCTGGGGCCACTGCTGTTTCTTATTTATATAAATGATATGCCTTCTAGTATTACAGGTGATTCAAAAATATTTCTGTTTGCTGACGACACCAGCTTGGTAGTGAAGGATCTTGTGTGTAATACTGAAACAGTATCAAATAATGTAGTTCATGAAATAAGTTCGTGGCTTGTGGAAAATAATTTGATGCTAAATCACAGTAAGACTCAGTTTTTACAGTTTCTAACTCACAATTCAAGAAGAACAGATATTTTGATCAGACAGAATGGGCATATTATAAGCGAGACGGAACAGTTCAAGTTACTAGGCGTTCGGATAGATAGTAAGCTGTTGTGGAAAGCACATGTCCAGGATCTTGTTCAGAAACGAAATGCTGCTTTATTTACCATTAGAACAGTATCTGAAATAAGTGACAGTTCAACACGAAATGTAGTCTACTTCGCATATTTTCATACGCTTATGTCGTATGGTATTATTTTTTGGGGTAATTCTTCTGATTCAAAAAGGATATTTTTGGCTCAAAAACGGGCTGTTCGAGCTATATGTGGTGTAAGTTCGAGAACCTCTTGTCGACCCCTATTCGATAGTCTGGGAATTCTGACATTGCCCTCACAGTATATATTTTCTTTAATGTCGTTTGTTGTTAGCAATATTAGCCTATTCCCAAGAGTTAGCAGCTTTCACTCAGTTAATACTAGGCAGAAATCAAATCTGCATGTGGAATGCACTTCCTTGACTCTTGTGCAGAAAGGAGTGCAGTATTCTGCTGCATCCATTTTCAATAAGCTGCCACAAGAACTCAAAAATCTTAGCAGTAGCCCAAACTCTTTTAAGTCTAAGCTGAAGAGTTTCCTCATGGCTCATTCCTTCTATTCTGTCGAGGAGCTCCTGGAAGAGCTAAAAAATTAAACAAATTCCAGTGTTACATTGTTGGTTTTCTTTATTTTAACTTACGACTTCTCGCCTGAATATTTTTTTAAATTTCATTTTATCTGTTTCTACTATCGTGTTGTAATTTCATGTATTGACTCGTTCCATGACCAAGGAGACTTCTCCTTAATTTGGTCCCACAGAACAATAAATAAATAAAATAAAAATAAAAAAAGCCAGGAACAATCAAGAAATTCATCGAAAATCTATGGCCTTGACACAAAAAGTCTAATTAGGTTTGAGGCTTCACGTCTACACTTTTCTAAATATCGCTCCCTGTATTTTCATCTTACCCATGGTCGGACAGTCTGTTGTTGTCATACATTTGCTGAATGCAGTGTCTCTGACCACAGAAATAGGGTAACCTGGGTCAAGGACAGCGGAAAGTGTAGTGTTGCCGACTGAATTTTTTATTATTTGATGTACTACAGAGTTTTATTTGTCTTCAGTCTCTTCCAATGAAATATCTCTAATGACTTCAAAGCGCTCAAAGTTTCGGCTGCGGCGTGTTTTGTCTCATACACATAACTGCTTGCTGCCGGAGCCGCGAGTCATTGTCTTGTATTGCTTCCTCGTCGGTGATTATCTCTTGGATCTGCTGATCTGACTTTAGTTGTTTCTATCTGTTGCGCTGGGCTTGCCCTTCCAGAATTTTGCCTCTGTGAGTTATGATACTGAGTACTGTGACATATTCCTTCTGACTCCGTTGGTTGCTATTTACATAACTGTTTTTGTGCCATGTATTTTGCGGATTCAATCTGCCTGAGGTGTACCCACGGGAACCTGTATGATTACCATCTGAGTGAGGGTAGCGTCTGTGACTATTTAGGCCGGCCGGAGTGGCCGAGCGGTTAAAGGCGCTACAGTCTGGAACCGCACGACCGCTAAGGTCGCAGGTTCGAATCCTGCCTCGGGCATGGATGTGTGTGATGTCCTTAGGTTAGTTAGGTTTAGGTAGTTCTAGGGGACTTATGATCACAGCAGTTGAGTCCCATAGTGCTCAGAGCCATTTTTTTTGTGACTATCTAGATTCTTACGCTTGTTCTCATTACCTTAGTTCCGGATATGACTTCTATGACAATCATTGTTCTGATGCGAGAACTGTTCTACATACGGACGATGTCTATTATCCCGTCTGTAATTGTTTCGTCGATTGTGTTTGTTGTGCGAAGTCCCATAATTTTTGTTTTCGTGCGATACGAAAACGTCATGTGTCATACTTCCTGTTCTGATTGTTATAGTGTCTTTTCGTTAAACCGTAATCACTGGCCAATTCCAATTCCTGGTGTACCGTTTGAAATCTTTCTAAGTCATCTTTATATCTGCAGACCAAATTTATTTGTCTCAGATGTATTGGTAGCTTTGTTAAACAAATGCGAATTAGCTCCGACAGACTGTATGGGTTTGATAGGTACTGATTTCTGCGTACCATGTCTTCAGAGTCTTTTGCTGGGGTCGAGAAGTCAGACTCTCAGAAGTTTCGTAACATTATGATGCTATATTTTACTCGATCTTGTGTGGCGTGCGACCAGTAGGGTGACAAAAATGCTCGATAGAAATCATTTACGCTTTGGCAGTCTTTTCCTACTGAACCGCATTCTTCCCGCGGGTTCATTTTCTGAATAGCCGAAGGTAAATTCTAAGTTGTGTTCAAATGGCCAATTTGGTGGTAAAGAAAACAGGAACTCATCAATCAAGTTTTTGGGGAGAATTTCGTTACTGTAATAATTCCTGAAAACTTAGAATTTATGTACTGTCATAAGGTGTAATCAAAGTTACCATTTCTGTGTGAAACAGATTGTTCTCTGTTGCATCACATCGGTGATTCATTGTCGTATCTGGCAGTGTGGTACTGTTCTCGTGGAAAATAACCTGAACGCTGTAAATTTGTATGGTCACCAAATTTTTCTGAATATGAATGAACACAATCCAATTCGTCCAAGTCGTCTTCGCGATTAAGCTTTCTTTCAACACGATCGACCTTCACATTCATAGTGTTCCCGTAATGCTTATTTTCCCGATTTATCTTCTCTTGGTTGTCTTTAAAATCTATTAAAGACTTGTATCCTGCGGTGTCTGATAATTGTACTGGCATTGTGTCATTTGAAACTTTGTCTATAATGGTTGACAAATTTCCCATTTGCGTTATCCGTTCATCAACTTTTTCTTTTATTGTGCTTAACTGTTCTTTTCTTTTTTCAGAATTTAGTGTCAAAGTTTCTACTTATTGGTTAATCTCTTTTACTGTTTTTTAAGATGTTCGTTCTGTTCTTTTGTCTTGGTAACTAACGCACTCAGAACTACAGTGTTGATTTTAGGTGACAAATCGTCCTTGCCATAAGGTGACTTGACTTCAAGTTTTCGTAGTCCGTTTCATCGTCACGTGATCTAGTTGCAAAAATGCTGATTATTGGTTGAAGATCAATTTTAATTTCTTCACTGATCTCCACTAAAAAATTCTGTATTTTCAATCTCTTTTCATGTGATTTCCTACTATCACGTTTTTTATGTTCTTCCTGTGTTTCTTCGATTTTCTCACTCATTTCATCTTCTATTTTGTCTTTTTTCTTACTCAGTTCATTTTGTGTCTCTTTAAGCATCTGGCGAATTGATTCTAGAAAATTTTTCGGATTCGCAGTGTGGTTCTTTATAACTGTTAACTTAAGATGATGTATTCGTTCAAAAGACACTGCCGTAAAACCATATTCTGACGTGCCTGTTACAAGTCGTTGTAAATTTTCTCACGACTGTGGCGAATATAGCACGCTTTCGTTAGACTGTAGCGAATAATCGCCGACCGACACCACTTCACGCGTTCATTACCCATAGTTTGTTCTGTTTCGTTATTGTACGCTAAACTTGTTAATGATTGTGGATCCGTGCAATTTTCTACAGTCTCCTGTTAACTACTGGTATTTGCCAATCCGTATATTTCCGTTTGCTAATTCGTATATTGTTGTTCTGGTCTTCAGTCCTGAGACTGGTTTGATGCAGCTCTCCATGCTACTCTTCCTGTGAAAGCTTCTTCATCTCCCAGTACCTACTGCAACCTACATCCTTCTGAATCTGTTTAGTGTATTCATCTCTTGGTCTCCCTCTACGATTTTTACCCTCCACGGTGCCCTCCAATACTAAATTGGTGATCCCTTGATACCTCAGAACATGTCCTACCAACCGATCCCTTCTTCTAGTCGAGTTGTGCCACAAACTACTCTTCTCCCCAATCCTATTCAATACCTCCTCATTAGTTATGTGATCTACCCATCTAATCTTCAGCATTCTTCTGTAACACCACATTTCAAAAGCTTCTATTCTCTTCTTGTCCAAACTAGTTATCGTCCATGTTTCACTTACATACATGGCTACACTCCATACAAATACTTTCAGAAACGAGTTCCTGACAAATCCATACTCGATGTTAACAAATGTCTCTTCTTCAGAAACGCTTTCCTTGCCAATGCCAGTCTACATTTTATACCCTCTCTACTTCGACCATCATTAGTTATTTTGCTCCCCAAATAGCAAAACTCCTTTACTACTTTAAGTGTCTCATTTCCTAATCTAATTTCCTCAGCATCAACCGACTTGATTCGACTACATTCCATTATCCTCGTTTTTCTTTTGTTGATGTTCATCTTATACCCTCCTTTCAAGACACTGTCCATTCCGTTCAACTGCTCTTCCAAGTCCTTTGCTGTCTCTGACAGAATTACAATGTTATCGGCGAACCTCAGAGTTTGTATTTCTTCTCCGTGGATTTTAATACCAACATCGAAATTTTCTTTTGTTTCCTTCACTGCTTGCTCAATATACAGATTGAATAACATTGGGGATAGCCTACAACCCTGTCTCATTCCCTTCCCAACCACTGCTTCCCTTTCGTGCCCCTCGACTCTTACAACTGCCATCTGGTTTCTGTACAAATTGTAAATAGCCTTTCGCTCCCTGTATTTTACCCCTGCCACCTGCAGAATTTGAAAGAGAGTATTCCAGTGAACACTGTCAAAAGCTTTCTCTAAGTCTACAAATGCTATAAACGTAGGTTTGCCTTTCCTTAATCTAGCTTCTAAGATAAGTCGTAGGGTCAGTATTGCATCACGTGTTCCAACATTTCTACGGAATCCAAACTGATCTTCCCCGAGGTCAGCTTCTACCAGTTTTTCTATTCGTCTGTAGAGAATACGCGTTAGTATTTTGCATCCTTGACTTATTAAACTGATTGTTCGGTAATTTTCACATCTGTCAGCAACTGCTCTCTTTGGGATCGGTATTATTATATTCTTCTTGAAGTCTGAGGGTATTTCGTCTGTGTCATACATCTTGCTCACCAGATGGTAGAGTTTTGTCAGGACTGGCTCTCCCAAGGCCGTCAGTAGTTCTAATGGAATGTTGTCTACTCCCGGGGCCTTGTTTCGACGCAGGTCTTTCAGTGCTCTTTCAAACTCTTCACGCAGTATCGTATCTCCCATTTCATCTTCATCTACATTCTCTTCCATTTCCATAATATTGTCCTCAAGTACATTGCCCTTCTATATGCCCTCTATATACTCCCTCCACCTTTCTGCTTTCCGTTCTTTGCTTAGAACTGGTTTCCCATCTGAGCTCTTGATATTCGTACAAGTGGTTCTCATTTCTCCAAAGGTCTTTCTAATTTTCCTGTAGGCAGTATCTATCTTACCCCTAGTGAGATAAGCCTCTGCATCCTTACATTTGTCCTCTAGCCATCCCTGCTTAGCCATTTTGCACTTCCTGTCGATCTAATTTTTGAGACGTTTGTATTCCTTTTTGCCTGCTTCATTTACTGCATTTTTATATTTTCTCCTTTCATCAATCAAATTCAATATTTCTTCTGTTACCCAAGGATTTCTACTAGCCTTCGTCTTTTTACCTACTTGATCCTCTTCTTCCTTCACTACTTCATATCTCAAAGCTACCCATTCTTCTTCAACTGTATTTCATTCCCCCATTCCTGTCAATTGTTCCCTTATGCTCTCCCTGAAACCCTCTACAACCTCTGGTTCTTTCAGTTTATCCAGGTCCCATCTCCTTAAATTCCCACCTTTTTGCAGTTTCTTCAGTTTCAATCTGCAGGTCATAACCAATAGATTGTGGTCAGAATCCACATCTGCCCCTGGAAATATCTTACAATTTAAAACCTGGTCCCTAAATCTCTGTCTTACCATTATATAATCTATCTGATACCTTTTAGTATCTCCAGGATTCTTCCAGGTATACAACCTTCTTTTATGATTCTTGAACCAAGTGTTAGCTATGATTAAGTTATGCTCTGTGCAAAATTCTACAAGGCGGCTTCCTCTTTCATTTCTTCCCCCCAATCCATATTCACCTACTATGTTTCCTTCTCCCCCTTTTCCTACTGACGAATTCCAGTCGCCCATGACTATTAAATTTTCGTCTCCCTTCACTACCTGAATAATTTCTTTTATCTCGTCATACATTTCATCAATTTCTTCATCATCTGCAGAGCTAGTTGGCATATAAACTTGTACTACTGTAGTAGGCGTGGGCTTTGTGTCTATCTTGGCCACAATAATGCGTTCACTATGCTGTTTGTAGTAGCTAACCCGCACTCCTATTTTTTTATTCATTATTAAACCTACTCCTGCATTACCCCTATTTTGTATTTATAACCCTGTAATCACCTGACCAAAAGTCTTGTTCCTCCTGCCACCGAACTTCACTAATTCCCACTATATCTAACTTTAACCTATCCATTTCCCTTTTTATATTTTCTAACCTACCTGCCCGATTAAGGGATCTGACATTCCACGCTCCGATCCGTAGGACGCCAGTTTTCTTTCTCCTGATAACGACGTCCTCTAGAGTAGTTCCCGCCCGGAGATCCGAATGGGGGACTATTTTACCTCCGGAATATTTTACCCAAGAGGACGCCATCATCATTTAATCATACAGTAAAGCTGCATGCGCTCGGGAAAAATTACGGCCGTAGTTTCCCCTTGCTTTCAGCCGTTCGCAGTACCAGCACAGCAAGGCCATTTTGGTTAGTGTTACAAGGCCGGTTCAGTCAATCATCCAGACTGTGCCCCTGCAACTACTGAAAAGGCTACTGCCCCTCTTCAGGAACTACAAGTTTGTCTGGCCTCTCAACAGATATCCCTCCGTTGTGGTTGCACCTACGTTACGGCTATCTGTATCGCTGAGGCACGCAAGCGTCCCCACCAACGGCAAGGTCCGTGGTTCTTAGGGGGGGCTAATTCGTATATTCCCGTATATTCCTTTCCTCGCCAATTCTCCAGAGAACATACTCAATACTTATCAGTACACCTAATTTTCAAAATTCTTCTATACCACCGCCTCTCAAATGCTACGGTTCTCTCCCGCTCCGGCTTTCCCACAGCCCATGTGTGTCTATAATAGAATGCTGTATCCCAAACATACATTCTCAGAAATTACTTCAAATTAAGACATGTGTTTGATACTAGTAGGCTTTGCCTGGCCAGTAATTCAGTTTTTGTTAGTCTGCTTTTTCTGTCCTATTTGGTCTGTGGTCATGGGTATTATGAGTTCTCGGTAGCAGAATTCCTTAAATTCGTCTACTTCGTGCTCCCCAGTTCTGATGTTAAGGTTCTCGCTGTTCTCATTTCTGCTATTTCTTTTTACTTTCGTCTCTCTTCGATACACTCTCAATTCATATCCTGTACTCATTAAACTATTCACTTCATTCTATAATTGTTAGCAATGCTATCAGCGAATTTTATCATTATTAACCTTTCACCTTCAACTGTAATTCCCCTACTGAACATTTCATCTGTTTCCTTCATTGTTTTTTCGATGTATAGATTGAACAACAGGGACGAGAGACGAGATCCCTATCTTAAACCCTTTTAAATTCGAGCACTTAGTTCTTGGTCTTCCAGCCTAATTGTTGATACTTGGTTCTGGTTGATATTGTATGTTACGATCTTCCCCTAAGGCTGAATGTATTTTTCTCAGAATTTCGAACACATTGAATTATTTGACATAGTCGAACGTTTTTTCCAGGTCGATAAATCGTATAATGCGTGTCGAGTTCTTGAGCTTCTGTTATCAACTACAGCGTCAGAACTGTCTCTCTAGTGCCTATACCTTTCTTAAAATCAAACTGGTCGTCATTTAACATATCCTTAGCTTTATTTTCCATTCTTTCATGGACTTGCATGCATAAGCTGTTCAGCCGACTGTGAGATAATTCTCTCACTTGTCGTCTCTTGCAAGTTTCGGAATGGTGTGGATGATATTTTTCCGGAAGTCTGATGGTATATGATTAGTCTCTTTCATTCTGCACAACAACGTGAACAGTGGTTTTGTTGCCATTTCCCTGAATGATTTGAAAAATTCCGATGAATTGTTATCAATTTCTTCTGCCTTGCTTTATATCAAGTTTCCAAAGCTCTTTTAAATTCTGATTGTAATACTGGATCCGTAGTCTTCCCTGTCGACTCCCTGTTTCTTCTTCTATCACGACATCAGACAATTCGTCAACCCCATAGAGGCCTTCAATGTAATCTTTTTACCCCTCCGCTCCTTCCTGTTCATTTAACAGTGGAATACCCATCGCAATGTTAATGTTACCGCCCTTCCTTTTAGTTTCATCGAAGGTTATTTTGACTTTTCTATATGCTGATTCAGTCATCTCGACAATCATTTCTTTTTTGATTTCTTCGCGTTCTCATTCAGCCACTTCGCCTTAGCCTCCCTGCATTTCCTATTTATTTATTTATTTTCTAAGTGGGTTGTATTTGCGTATTCCTCAATTTCCCTGAACATTTTTGTACTTCCTTCTTTCGTAGATCAACTGAAACATTTCTTGCATTACCCACGGTTTCTTCGCAGCAACCTTCCTTGTACCTATGTTTTTCTTTCCAGCCTTTGTGATTGCTCTCTTTAGAGATGTCCATTCCTCTTCAACTAATCTACCCACTCAGCTACTCCTTATCGCAGTATCTATAGCCTCAGAGAACTTCAAGTTTAACTCTTCAATTCTCAGTAGTTCCATGTCTCACTTCTGTGCGTGCCAATACTGTCTGACTAGTCTCTTAAACCTCAGCCCACTCTTCGTCATTACTAAACTGTGATTTGAGTCTGTATCTGCCCCGTGTAAGCCTTACAATATATCTGATTTCGCAATCTCTGCCTGTTTTTGATGTAATCTAACGGAAATCTTCCCTTATTTTGCGGCCTTTTCCAAGCAACCCTTCTCCTCCTCCTCCAGTGATTTTTGAACAGATTATTCGCTATTACTAGCTAAAAGTTATAGGATTTCTTGATTCGTCTTTCTCCTCTTTTACTTCCACTACCGTGCGCATATTATCCTGCAAACTTTTATTCAGCTCTATCCTCTACAACCGCATTTCATTCCCAAATGACTATTAGATTTTCATCTCCCTTTACGCTCTGAATTACTCGTTCAATATCATCACACAATTACTCTGTCCCTTAATCTTCTGCTTCTGACGTCGGCACGCATACCTGATATTTTCAGATTTTCTAAATTCCCTACCATGTTCAAACTTTTGACATTTCACGCCCCTACTCGTGGAACGTTGTCCTTTCGGTAGTTATTTAATCATGTCCTCATCGTTACTCTCCCCTTGGTAGCTCCCCCTGGAGATCCTAACAAGGGACTAGCCCTTAATCTTTAACCAGTATAGAGATCATTATTTCAGTTTTCCCATTACAGGCCACGTGCCCTTGGATAAATATTATATGTCTTTAATGCAGTGTTTTCCATTGCCCTCTGCCTCCTCATACCGTTGATCATTCCTGATTATTCCACCTTTTAAGGGAAGTTTCTCAGGCCAAGGACAAGAGAGAACCTGAACTTTTCTTTGCCCTCTTTGACAAGGCGGTTTTCAGAATGAAGGAGACTTCGTTTGGCAGAGATCTTCGGCGGCCAATGCTGATGGTTTTTATTCGAAAGCAAGCAGTGACGGAGTTCCAGCCCGGAACTACGGACGTTCCGGTTACTGTTCAAAGATGCTACTACTTTCCCCCTTACGTTCGAACCTTCGATTTCCCGCTTGTCGCGAGAAGTCGCCTTACCCTTTATGTTATATTTTCTCCTTCCCCCTCACCTTCCTGACAATAAACGTACCTACACAAAAAAGTCTATCTACCACCGCCACTTTGACCCTAAAGAAAATAATACACGTGTCACTTCAGGCTTTCGCCCTTAACTACACCTATCCCAACAGTTCTACCTAGTCGAAGAAAGCAGGAAAGGAAAGGTGGGGCGAAGGTATCGCATGGATGAAACAGAGAAGAATGTTTTTTGTTTAATTTTTTTTTTGTTTTTTAAGTTTTTTCATTTTCTTTCAGTTTTTATTTTTATTTACTGATTTATCTTTTTTGAAACGTGGAGTGAAGTCCTGGCAAGTCACGTCGTGCAACACCGCCACATCACCAACTGCGAACCGACGAAAAGGGGGCGAACTCTATCCGGTATATGGTAAACACCCACAACGCCTCGAGTCTGGGGAAGGATGAGGGACTCATAGCGGACTTTGAAGACCATCCCCTGGTTAATAACAAATGAACCGATTGCAGATAATATCTGGCGAGCCAAGGTGTGTGGGGCCGGAAGGGTTTGCGCCACGTGAGGAATCCCCAACGCTATGTCACTGCTGACAAAGCAGGTACATTGCAGGAGTTCAAGGGAGCGAAGGCGTTGTTTAACAAGTCCAACCTGCTCCGTTACAGCAATCATCTGCAGTCACGCAGTGCGCTGCATGTCAGCCATAAAATCGATGCTAAGGCAATGTCGCGTTCAGTGGAGCGAGGCTCCCCTCCGACTGGCAAGTACCTAAGAACATAGCTCGCAATTTACGTACATTAATTGAGCTGCGCGACTCCTCACCTTGGGTCACCACCTACGCAAGCGATGCCTGGGTATTTTAGGCAAAGAACCAAATCGTACGCGTAGGCTGTGTAACAGAATCGATGTCGACCCATCGACATCACCGTCATTCGTTGTCGTAGAACACAAACAATGGTCCTAGGCAGAAGGTGTATAGTACCGCGACAGAGGACACACCTGTTCCACCGAGGACCTGGTCAGAATCGGTTGCATGAGCCTATCATTATACAGCACCCGTGATGTCGCTCCTAGTAGGAGACATATGACAACATCTTCTGGATATCACATGTGTTGGAGGATAGCCGTAGGAAAAAACTGATCGACTCGATCAAATGCCTGCCCGAAGTCGAAGAACGCCAAAGCCGTGGGCAACGTTGAGCTGGAGCAAGGGCTATCAGATCCCTACAGCGGTAGAGCGCTGCCCGAATTTTGTACGCCCCCGCCAATCGACGCCTGATCGTAGGACACGACATGACGGGCCGTCCTCTTAAGTCGCGCTGCCAAAATACGAATAAAGACCTTCATGTCACTATTTGGCAAGGTCGATAATCAACGATGTGCTGACTGCCATGTTGTTTGTGAATAGTTACAATGATGCCCTCTAGAAATACACCGCGGGGGTCCTCAGTTTTCCGCAGGTAACAGTCCACATGGACGCTAAGAAATGTCGTCAAGTATCGTAATATTCGATGAGTATGCCGTCAGGGCCAGATGACTAGTTAGCTTCTGCTTGAGTAGCATCGAGGACTTCGTCTTCTGTGACTGGAGCCTCCAATTTCATCGCCACGTTCTCCGGTATTGTGCTGAACGTTAGTCGGAAGACTTCTCCAGTAACAGCTGGCGAATGAAGATGGTAAGCGTACAACCGATCATAATGGGCGTGAAAGAAGCGCCCACTGCCGCATTGGCTGTAATGTTGCCTGCCTTCGTCATCAATGATGGTGAGTATAAGACCGCTAGACCATCTATCATTGCAGGTATTCAATGTGAAAAGTGATGAACACTCTGTTAGGTCCTCTTACCATTTCTCCATGTGCCCATTCGCTGCTCTCTTATTTCTACAGTTGTGCTTTTCCTGTCTGTGCTACGGCTGAACGTAGGCTTTATGTTTTGATTTGCTTCGGTGAAGCAGTTCCAAAAGATTTAATCTGAGATTTTTTTACCATCTTCGATCTAGGTCAACGAGTGTTTCGACTGACGACTTTATAATATTGCGTGGCTTATTTGTGCGCTTAGACGAATGATCTTTCTGTATACACCCAAGTCCGAGTTACACTATCTAAGTCCTCTCTCTTGTTTAACTATATTTTTTTTTCACTAACGAACCAATGGTCTTGTTGCACACTTATTTTTAAGCGTGTTATAATGATTTGTATTTCAAAAGTTGAAAACGGCTAAACAGCCAAACGCACATAGTAGCGGAGAATCTAAGAAAAAGATATTTTAAATAAACTTACGTCAATGCTGAGTTCTCATTCAGAAAATGAGCTTTGGACGTGGCCCCTTTTGCATCTTAAATACTGTATAAAATAGGACAGGCTTCAAATCAGTTCCAAACACCTTTCCATCTGTTAAGATTTTAGATTATTTTCTAGTACATGGTTTTTTATAAATTTTTGTTATTAATTTGTTTGCTCTATTTACTTTGTTACACATTTATGCGCTAAATATGAGAAATCAAAAGTTATATTTCAACTTGGATTATGCGAATGAATGTGGAGATTTTAGAAAGAGAACTAGTGATGGTTGCTTTCATTCACGAAATCAACTGAACTTTATGCAAATAAAGAGCATATTAATCAGAAATTTCAACGTGCGAAACATATTAGAATATGGTTTTTAATTTGAAATAATCAAAAGAGGCATCTCGCTGAATAAGATGACGCTAAAATTTAAAAACATAATCAATAATGGGGCAAAAATTTCAGTGTTCTATATTCTGAGAATAAAGACCCAAACCAGAACGATCTCCTTTACTTAACTTACCTTTCTTTCAGATGAAGCCAGTAACAGAAATGACCGAGCGGCTCCTGTTGGCTGGAAAACCATTTTACTTTGCATGCAGATTATTTGGCCTGATGTCGTTTACCATTGACGCCAGAACTGCATCCCTGAAGAAGTCGCAGACGGATATTGACATGCCTAGCCTGCCTCTTCCAGCTGCTTTGTGCCTGTGTGGCGTTATATTTTGCATTGCGGATGAAACGCTCGTCTTCTGCAGAAGAAATTATTACATTGATAGGACTTTTTCAGTATTTATCCCTGTCGTTTATTGTGATAGTTGCTGATGGCTTGTGGAACACAAATAAATATGAGAAAATACTTCGTTTGTTAGCATCGTGTGACAGATGACTGGCTGCCAAAACGGGACAAACAAGAACGGCAGCAGGAAGGTTTGTGAAGGTGCAGTTATCAATAGCGTTTCTCCTTTACTGCTTGATGTTTAGTGCCCTGCTGGCTGCAGACACTGCTCTGGATGATACATTATGTTCAATAATCGGTCTTAACAATTTTGGAATCTCTGTGATGACGATCTTACGATTCACAAACCTGCAGTTGATTATCAAAAACAGATTGTCATTACTGAACATGAACCTCGCCAAGATGAAAGACAGAGCAGCACATAAGCTGAAGTACTCAGGTATAGGTTGTGAACGGAACAGTATCTTAGCTTTGACTAAGATAGATTCTCCCTGCACACCGATCTCTGTGAGAGCTCTTAGTCGAGGCTACTTGGCACTGTGTGAGTTGTCAGTGGTGGTGACATCTCTTCACCAGACTCTTCTGATCCTTTATCTCGCAGCGTTATCATCAGTAGTTCTGATATTTGCTTACTACATTGTTACTAAATCAGAGGTCCTTAGCACAGGAAATGATGGCAGCTTGTGGCTCCTGTGGTTCTCCTTAATTTACAACACAAGCACCATGGCTATATTCATTGTGCCTGCCCAGCGGGTGTCTTCCGAGGCATACCGCGCAGTCAGGCTATGCTCGCAGCTGCTGCTGGGAAAGAGAGGTGCGGCGGACGACATATAGCGAGAACTACGCCTGCTTGCGCTGCGGGTGACCTCTGGTCGTCCCACGACCACGCTGATGGAGATGCTCTCTCTCGACCTGGGGGTGTTCTCTGGCTTCATCTCCGTCGCATAACCTACACTACTCATTCGAGGGTTGGATTCCCTCTCGTCTTCATCGAAGAGTTTCACTGCCTGGGCTACTCTCAGGGTGCAACATCGACGTGGAAGATTCCCGCGGTTTCCTTGCCGTGTCGTCTGCTCGCCGTCAATACTGCTCGCCGTCCTGTCCTCGCCGCCACCGCCGCCGCCTGGTCGCCGCCTGCCGGTGCTCGCCGCCGCCGCCGCCGCCGCCGCCGCCGCCGTTTGGTCGTCGCCTGCCGGTCCTCGCCGCCGCCGCCGTCGCCGCCTGCCGGGGCTCGCCGCCGCCGCCGCCTGGTCGCCGCCTGCCGCCTGCCGGTGCTCGCCGCCGTCGCCTGCCGCCTGCCGGTGCTCGCCGCCCGCCGCCGCCGCCGCCGCCTGCCGGTCGCCGCCGTCGCCGTCTGGTCGCCGCCGTCGCCTTTCTCGCGCGCCGCCACCATGTCCCAACCCACCACCACCACCACTATCATTTTCACCTCTCCCTCCGCTGCTCCAACCACCATCACATGGAGCTCCTCCTCCACCCCACTTCCCGTCCTTCCTTCTCTCCCTGTCCACCCCACCCCAGCGCCACTTTCGGCTGTAACCACCCCCAACTCCTCCTCCCCTATCACTGTCGCCCCATCGACAACTGCTGACTTTCCGCCGCTCCCCGCACCGCCTCCGACAGGCTCCAAGCCAGCACGGATCTCTGCTCGCCGTTCCACAGTCTCAGTGACACCCACGCCCCCTCCGTCTGCGTCATCCACTGCTCAGGGTGGTCCTGCGCCCCGCCATCTCCCCCTGCAACCCGTACCCCTGCCCCCTCTCCACCCGGTCGTGCCCACGAAACCTTCAAAGCGCCCGAATGTTGACCCTTCCCCCGAAGTCTCCTCCAAAAAAATCCCCAACCCCCGTGACCCACCCACCCCCATGGACGCGGCTCCGACCCCCGCCCCCGCCACGCCTGCTACCCACACCTTTGTCCTCTCCAATCCTGACCCTCAATTCCTTGATGCCCGCTCCCTCACCCTCGCCATCCGGAAATACTACCCCAATGCTCCCATCTCCCAACTGATTCCTCGCAAGGTCCTCATAAAATCCCCCAGTGCTTCCCTCCACACCGATCTCCTCTCCCGCATCCCCCTTATCCAATTTGGCCAACGTGCAACCCTCACCCCCTACCACACCCCGTCCTCTCCCCGTCAGCCTCAACCTCCCCGACGTCCGCCAACCTTCACCGCTGTGATCACGAAGCTTAGCCCCGTGATCACGGAGGCTGAGGTGTTGGCGGAACTCAACTCCCGGCCCGACATTGAAATCCGCTCGGCCCGTCGCATCTTCAATGATGCCGGGCCGACTTTTCTCATGCGGATATTCACCGAATCCTCCTCCTCCATTGACCGCCTCCTCACCGAGGGAGCCCTCATCTACAATCAGCGCCATAAGGTGGACCCCTCCCGTTCCCCAGTCCAATCCTACCGCTTCCAATGCTGTCTCACCTACAACGACCACATTACCTCTGCCTGCAAGAACCCCCCTACTTGTCCCCACTGCAAAGCTTCCCACTTCCTCAAGCATTGCCCCAACCTCACCTCTCCCCCCTCCTGCAACACTTGCAACGACCCACATCCTACTTACTCCTCAAAGTGTAAAGCGAAACCTCCACCAGTAACCCCTGAGCTCACCGTGCCTGTCCATCCTGTTGATGACCCCATCCACCCCAACAACTCGCTCCGCCCTCCCGCTACTGCTGAGGACATCATCCACTTCACCACCATTGTGCTCCAAAACATCCATCCCTTCCAGCGCTCCCACACTCTTTCCCAAATCGCCCTCGCTGCCCGTTCCATCTTCCATCTTACCACCTATGCCACATACTCCCACAACCAGGCCCACTTCACCTTCACCCCTCTCACCACCCTTGTTTAACTCTCCACTCCCATGGTACAACAACCGTACCGTATCCTGTACCACAACATTCGCTCCCTGCCCACCCACAAACTCCTCTTCCTCCACACCCTACGTCAGCACCGCGTGGATGCCTTCGTCCTAAATGAAACTTTCCTTCAACCCCGTATCTCCGCCTCCACGGCTCCTTACACCCTACACCGCACCGATAACCCGTACCCTCTCGCGCGTGGCGGAGTTGCTATAGGCCACCTCAAGCACCTCCCTGTCCGGCCCCAACCTCTCCTTAACAATCCTGCCGAGCATCTCACCCTCAGCCTCTTCTTCCCCACCCTTACCATCACCTGTGCCACCATTTATGTCCGCCCTCGCACCCCCATCCCATACGATTTCCTGGCCCACATTGACCGCACCTTCTCCACCTACGTGATTGCCGCCGACCTCAATATCCACAGCCGTGATCCTGCCGACCTCCGGCGGTGGCATCAGTTTCTCACCACTCTCCAGGGAGACCTGGTTCCCCTGCCACAGCACACCCGGCCCGAATCCAACACCACTCCTGATGTGGTCCTTGCCTCTCCAAACCTCCTTGGGCGCATCACCGTGGCTGTCCTTGACCTCATTGGCAGTGACCATGCTCCTGTCCTCCTCACTATCTCTAACGGTCGCCATCCCTGCCACGCTCCTCGCCCTGCCGTCCCTCCTAAACTTGTCCAAGATTACTCCCGAGCCACCTGGGATGCCTACCGGGATTCCATTCACACCCAGGTTGACGGCCACGACCTTACCCTCCAGTCTCCTGATGACATCTCTCGCACTGCTGCCTTCCTGCACCAGACCTTGTCTGACGCCGTCGCCACCCATATCCCCACCAAAGCCATCCACCCTCACCGCCCCGCCCTGCCTCCACAGGCCGATCTCCTTCGAGAGTCCCGCCGCCTCTACCGCTCTTTTCTCCACACTCGTGACCGGGATACACTTACTCGCCACCGGCAATTACAGCGACACATCCGCAACCTGCTTGTTGCGAAGAAACGCCGAGCCTGGCGCCAGACTTGTACACAACTCAACGCCACACTCCCCATCAACTCTTCCAAGTATTGGTCTGCTTTCCACCGCCTTACTGGTAACCCCCCACCCCCCAGTACCCTCTCCTCCTTAATGACCGTCCCTTTCCTGACAACCTCAGTAAGGCCAACCACTTTGCCTCCCACCTCTCTGATGTTTTTTCCATCCCAGATGATCCCCACTTTGATTATTCCCTCTTCCCTGATGTCATGGACCGTACGAATACCTCTGTTCCTCCCCTTGCTCCTAGCTTCCAGTACTTGGGCCACACCCCGCCATCTGCACTTATCACTCCCATCACTGCACAGGACATCAGCCTCACACTCCGCACTAAACGCAACACTGCTCCCGGCCACGACTGCGTTACCTACCGCCACCTCAAACACTGCCCTCCCTCCTTTCTTACCCGCCTTGCCACCCTCTACAATGTCATCCTTGCCACTGGCTTCTATCCTGACCTGTGGAAAACCTCCCGTATCCTGATGTTCTCCAAACCCAATAAGCCTCCGTCTGATGCCTCTTCCTATCGTCCTATCTGTCTCACATCGGTGTTCAGCAAGCTCTTGGAATCCATCCTTTCCCGGCGCATCCATCTCCACCTCCACCAAAACCACCTCCTCCCAAACACCCAATGTGGCTTTCGACCTTCCTTCTCTGCTGATGACCAACTCCTCCGCCTCACTCATCTCCTCTCCCTCCAGCTTAACTCCCGTCGCTCCGCCATTTTTGTCTCACTTGACCTCGAAAAGGCCTATGACCGTGTCTGGCATCCCGGTCTCCTGTTTAAACTCCAAACCTACGCCCTTCCTATCAACTACATCCGTCTGGTGGCCTCCTTCCTCTCCCACCGCCCCTCCTATGTTACCATCCATCATGCCAATTCCCACACCTTCTACCCCTCTGCCGGTGTGCCCCAGGGCTCTGTCCTCTCCCCTCTCCTCTACCTCCTGTACACGGCCGATATGCCCCAACCCCCCCTCCAGTACACCTCTTGCAATATGCTGATGACACCGCAATCCTCGCCCTCGCTCCTACCCTCCAACGGTCCCAACGCCTTCTCCAGAATCACCTTGACCTTTTTGCTGCATGGTGTAACCAATGGCTCCTGAAACTCAATCCTTCCAAGACCCAGGCAATCATCGTAGGTCGTACCACTCGCTCCTTCCGCCTCCTAGATTTCTCCCTTACTGTCTGCGCACGTCCTGTCCACCTCACCCCCACCCTCACCTACCTTGGCCTCACCATTGACCGTCACACCTGGATACCTCATCTCCGCTCCATCCAATCCAAAGCCCACAACCGCCTCCGACTCCTCAAACTCCTCTCTGGCCGGACATGGGGGTTGCACCCCTCTACCATCCTCCACACCTACAAATCCTTAATCCGTCCCATCCTCTGTTATGCCAGTCCTGCCTGGATATCTGCCCCTCCGAAATTCTATCAGTCCCTCCAGATCCTTGAGCGTCATGCACTCCGCCTCGCCTTCCGTATCCGCCTCCCATCCCCCACGCGGATCCTCTATGATCTCATTCCTTTCCCCCATCTGCTCCTATTCCCCGAACATATCCGCATCCTCTACACCTTCCGCCGTCTTGAACCCCCTCACCCCCTGGTTGCTCCTCTCCTCTCCCACCCCCACCCCCTGCCACGTCTTCACTGTTGTGTCCCCCCTACCCTCCATCTCTACACCCTCCATCTCCTTTCCCAAGGTGGCTTCCGTCAACTCCCCCTCCAGGATGATGCCCTCTCTCCCTCCATTTATCCTTCCTATCAACTCTGATCCTCACCCCCCTCCTTTCCTCCGACGTTTCCCTGGGCTCCCTCTTCCTCCCCCCTTCCATCCTGTGTTTTCTCCCCGCCCCACCTCCCCCTGTGTCCCTTCTCGTCCCCCACCCCCCGAGTCCTTTTGCATTCCCCTCCTCTGCCTTCCCCACTCCCTGGCACATCTGCTCAGCACCCCCACCCCTCTTGTGGGTCTTCTCCATTGGCTTCTTTCCCCCCTCCCACTTTTCTTCTCCTTCTCCCCCTTTTTTATTTTCTTCATCATCTGTCCAGTTTCCCCCCCACCTGCTCTCGGCTGTGGTATGTCATATTTGTGCCCACTTTTTAGTGCCGTGTTTAAGTGAGTGTTCAGTGTTGTGCGTCTTTCCACAGTGTTGCGAACAGAACTCATGCTGTCGCTGGGTGTGCATTTTATATCTTGCGAACAGAAACCAGACTGTCGCCGTGTTTTTTTTTTAACTGTCTGTCTGTTATTTTTCTGCTTCTTGTGTATTATCTTAGCATCATCACCCATGTGTTTTGTTTTAAGTTCTAGAATTTTCTGCCATTTTACCTTTAAGTCACCGCTTTTATCGCCAACTGTTATTTTTTATTATCTTCCTCTTTTTAACACAAATTCTGTAGGCTGCAGAGCGGCGTAGTCAGCTGCTGCCAGCCCGCCCCCTTCGGGGGGAATTGAAATTCAATAAAGAAAAAAAAAAAAACCTACACTACTTTGCTTTTCACCTTTCTTCCTACAGGTACGGCTATAGTATACTGTGTCTACAGGGTGGTCCATTGATAGTGACCGGGCCAAATATCTCACGAAATAAGCATCAAACGAAAAAACTACAAAGAACGAAACTCGTTTAGCTTGAAGGGGGAAACCAGGTGGTTCTATGGTTGGCGCGCTAGATGGCGCTGCCATAGGTCAAACGGATATCAACTGCGTTTTTTTTTAATAGGAACCCTCATTTTTTATTCATATTCGTGTAGTACGTAAAGAAATATAAATGTTTTAGTTGGACAACTTTTTTCGCTTTGTGGTAGATGGCGCTGTAATAGTTACAAACGTATAAGTACGTGGAATCACGTAACATTCCGCCAATCCGGACGGTATTTGCTTTGTGCTACATTACCCGTGTTAAAATGGACCCTTTAACAATTGCAGAAAAGGTCGATATCGTGTTGATGTATGGCTATTGTGATCAAAATGCCCAACGGGCGTGTGCTATGTATGCTGATCGCTATCTGGACGACATCATCCAAGTGTCCGGACCATTCGCCGGATAGTTACGTTATTTAAGGAAACAGGAAGTGTTCAGCCACATGTGAAACGTGAACCACGACCTGCAACAAATGATGATGCCCAAGTAGGTGTTTTAGCTGCTGTCGTGGCTAATCCGCACATCAGTAGCAGACAAATTGCGCGAGAATCGGGAATCTCAAAAACGTCGGTGTTGAGAATGCTACATCAAAATCGTTTGCACCCATACCATATTTCTATGCTCCACGAATTACATGGCGACGACTTTGAACGTCGTGTACAGTTCTGCCGCTGGGCACAAGAGAAATTACGGGACGATGACAGATTTTTTGCACGCGTTCTATTTAGCGACGAAGCGTCATTCACCATCAGAGTTAACGTAAACCGGCATAATATGCACTTTTGGGCAACGGAAAATCCACGATGGCTGCGACAAGTGGAACATCAGCGACCTTGGCGGGTTAATGTACGGTGTGGCATTATGGAAGCCGCGCAGGATTAGCCGAGCGGTCTGAGGTGCTGCAGTCATGGACTGTGCGGCTGGTCCCTGCGGAGGTTCGAGTCCTCCCGCGGGCATGGGTGTGTGTGTTTTTCCTTAGGATAATTTAGGTTAAGTAGTGAGTAAGCTTAGGGACTGATGACCTTAGCAGTTAAGTCCCATAGGATTTCACACACATTTGAACATTTGAACAAGCATTATGGAAGGAAGGATAATTGGTCCCCATTTTATCGATGGCAATCTAAATGGTGCAATGTATGCTGATTTTCTACGTAATGTTCTTCTGATGTTCCTACGTTTCACTGCACGACAGAATGGCGATGTACTTCTAACAAGATAGATGTTCGGCACATAGCTCCTGTGCGGTTGAAGCGGTATTGAATAGCATATTTTATGGCAGGTGGATTGGTCGTCGAAGCACCATACCATGGCCTGCAAGTTCACCGGATCTGACGTCCCCGGATTACTTTCTGTGGGGAAAGTTGAAGGTTATTTGCTATCGTAATCCATCGACAACGCCTGACAACATGCGTCAGCGTATTGTCAATGCATGTGCGAAAATTACGGAAAAAGAACTACTCGCTGTTGAGAGGAATGTCGTTACACGTATTTTCAAATGCATTGAGGTTGACGGACATCATTTTGAGCATTTATTGCATTAATGTGGTATTTACAGGTAATCACGCTGTAACAGCATGCGTTCGCAGAAATGATAAGTTCACAAAGGTACATGTATCACATTGGAACAACCGAAATAAGATGTTCAAACGTACCTACGTTCTGTATTTTCATTTAAAAAACCTACCTGTTACCAAGTGTTCGTCTAAAATTGTGAGCCATATGTTTGTGACTATTACAGCGCCATGTATCACAAAGCGAAAAAAGTAGTCCAACTATCACATTCATATTTCTTTACTTACTACACGAATAAGTAATAAAAATGGAGGGTTCGTATTTAAAAAAACGCAGTTGACATCCGTTTGACGTATGGCAGTGCCATCTAGCGGGGCAACCGTAGCGCCTTCTGGTTTCCCCCTTCAAGCTAGTCGAGTTTCGTTCTTTGTAGTTTTTTCGTTTGATGCTTGTTTCGTGAGATATTTGGCCCGGTCACTATCAATGGACCACCCTGTATATCTCGAATTTGGAATCCTGTTCTACCAGAGTAATTAATTTACTTTCATTACATAAAAGATGATGTATACCCACTATTCCGATCCTTGTGGCAATTTAATATACACTGTTGAACATTAAAATGATAACTCCATGAAAACGACATGCACCAATCGTCGGATTTGATGTTCCGACATGCAAATGCTCGGCATTTCAGTGTAACCATGTAGAGTAGGTGCCTCACTCTACATAGACTGGAAGTTAATGCCGTAGGTTTGTCATCCAGGAATCGCATTGGGTTGTGTATGAGAAGCTCATGCACGCTTCGACTGAGAAGAAGAAATATTTACCAGTATGGTTAATGGTTAGAAATTTGATAGTGGCGTTATGAGAGCCTATGGGGACAAAAGATTCTTGTTCTGAGGTACCCTTATTGCTACGTAAGGTGTTCTCAGGCTTTCAGCGAAGTCAAGTGCTTAAAATACCATGAACTTTCGACCAAGCATTCGTTGACCATTGTGGAGTGGAGTAGGTCTCATTCCACTTGACACTGGTCAGGGAGTGCTTGTTCCAAAGCTCAGAAGATGTTAGCTACCTGACAGGGCTGTAAACCTCAGAATATTTTATTCCGTGTTACGGCCACATAACTCTTTATATTTACACTCATAGCGCTGATTTGTCTGGATCTCCGAGTGTCATGTAAAGGTGCTCTTTATCGCTTTAGGAGGGGCAAACGCTATGCAGAATCTCACTGGCCCTACACAACTAGCGCCTGAGACGACTGAGATACTGTTCATTGGACCGTACGAGATAGTACAGACACGTCACGTACCTCGGGTCAGGAATTGGGTTTGTTTGCTGCTGGACAATCACCCACGCAGATATACATTTATTTATTTTCTTATTCCAATATCTTATAGAGTATATATTAATACTTAATTTTATCTTTCACAATACTACCTCCCATCACCATAACTGTTTCTGTTATGAATAATAATAATAATAATAATAATAATGATAATTATTTAGAACAATAAAGAAGCAGAGTCACTATTTCTTCCATGAATAAAAACTAGACCTACAATATTATAACATCAGTTCCATTCTGTCACATTCGACAATCCCCTCCAGCACTCCAACGATGTCGGTTCCTTGCACTCTGCAGAGTACGTCGTGGTTCTGTCTGCTTCTTCCGCTGTTTGTTGGCTCCCTGGTTGCAGGGATGATTCCCCTGTTAAAAGGGAACATCATTATTGCTGGTAAGCGGCGCAGCCACACGCCAATCCACTCCACCCTGGTTCTGGTTCGTTGGATGGCGAAACACGGCCCACGCCTGCGTTTCTCTCGGGTGTTATTGCGAAGGCTGTGCTTACGGTGTTTGTAGGTCTTCTGCCGCAACTGTACACTTCAGTTGCCTTTGCTGCGCTGCTTCTCGATCTTCTGCCGCAACCTCTCGTGGTGTTGTGGACGGTGGTTGATTGATAGAGTAACGGACTAGCCAAGGTTTTCTTCAAATGCCGTCGGCAGTGTTGATGAAGATCTACCATTCTTTCTCGCAACGCAGTATCCCCTTGACATTGAGAATTCGTGCCGATTCAGATGTTGCCGATCAGTATCAGCAACATTGGCATACAGCGGACTTACCAAGATAGCAGGTCTTTTACCCATTTCATTTCTCGTGTAGACCATTTCTTCTTCTTTTTTGCTTAGAAGTGCTTCCGCCTTCGGTGGCTGGACTTCCTTCGTGTATAGTTTTTAGCATGATTTTATTTCATCTCTCTTTATTAGTAACTTGGGCTGTTGCCGTCCTTTGAGCGCAATATGGTGATTGCTACGTGTTTTTCTTTAGTTCATTTAATTCCTTGTTATGACTCTGGCAACTCTCACTCTCGAGGTTCCACAATATTCTAGGTGTCCGGTTGTATTTCTTAATTGGCCATTTTTTCCAACAGTTTTCGAGTTTCTTTCAGTATTTGTTGTGTGACTATTGGGATATTTAATTCAGCACACAGGTCGTTTATTATAGTTCACGTAAAGACTTCGATACATTTATTCGAAACTCAAGACATTTCAAAAGCTGTCCCCGACAGCGACGTATCATGCAATAAACCCATTAACTGAAATAGTACAGTAACCGCACAAGCTGTTTATCTGACTCATGGACTTCTTACGACTGCGAGGGACGGATTGTCTCACATTCTTGATATAAAACCTCTGTGGCTATCATGCGGAACATTACGTGTACAATGGACTGATTATTTCTCATTGAGAATTGCAGAGAGTAGGACCGCAGTGGAATTTTAATTAGCGGCATTGTTCTAAGCCGCCACTTTAAATATTGAATGTTACTGGATTAATTATGTTGACGTATCATCTCATACAAGAGGGTTATGTATCCGGAAATGTAGCTAGGAATAACATTTATGGAAAAATATAATTTCATGAATGGAAACGGTACGTTCAGTTCTTTACTTATTTTAAATTCTCCCTTGCCTGTGGCTCGGAATTCTTTCTTGTATCGTAACTCGTTGGGAATTTCGTATCCTGGGAAATCAGTAGAGCCTGCACCACGGTTGTTTACACTCTATTTTAAGAGATTAAATTCTAGACTTTATCGAAATTAATGCACAACTTGGACACTGATTCCCAAGCTCCAGAGTGAGTACGTCATAGCAGCTAATACGGCTTCCCCACGGCGTACGATTGTGCCTCTAATTATTTTAAGAATTTTCAGAGTCGACTATCGCCGGAATTATGTAGCCACAGAGATTTTATTCCAGGTGCTTACTTTGACACCGAGGGTCAGACAGAATATGCTTATGAACTGTAACTTCTAATTATTTTGTTTTATGGAGTTGAGAAATCAAAAGAGTAACAAAATTTCTACCTGGAAGCGTGGGAGGTATTGTGTAAAAATATTGGAGAAGCGATTTCTCTCGCTCAAAACTTTCCATTAAGTAACTGGATATTGTTCAGTCCTAATAATTTAACTTGCATTTCAGGGGGAGGGAAGTTAAAGCGGCATAGGGCCGATGACCCATCAAGAAGTGTGTAAGGTCTCTTGCGGAATTTGCTTCATTCAGAGTCTTTCTTTTATATTTGGCAGAAAATATGTAAACCTCCTCGTTTACGCATCATCCCATCGTTTATGCCGTAGCATATGATGTTAACTTTGCTGCTTTCTTGTGGCCCGTATTCGTATTAAATTGAGCATTTAGTGATATCGTTCTTTCTTCGGCCAATGCATCACCACTTTTTTCCTATCTGGAGATCGAGTGAACATATTGCTAGTATTACTTGCAACGTCTCAACCGGCATCCTGTCAGTTATCCTTGCTGCTGTAACAAGCAGAAGTCTGCGGTTGCAAGCACCCGCGCACTATCCCACGATTGCAATTAAGACAGTGCTATGATACGTTCTTAGCGTTATCCTTATAAGGGTAACTGTCGAGACTAATATATGTAATGTTCCTGCTTCTAGTGCTCGTCGTTTTACAATATGTGCGCCACAGCTCTGTCTTTTGCCCAAGAAGACGACTAATTGTGTGATGACGGACTTTGTCTTTACGGACAGTATAACGACATCTGGAACCTCACGAATTCTCAGCACAACTTAATTGATGCTACAGTATGCACATACATGCCGACAGCGATCACCACGCCAGTGACAGGAGTGTCAACATAACTTGTTTTCAGATGAGTCCAGGTGCTGCATACAGCAACAACATGTATCTATCTTCGTCCGAAGGCTCAGCGGAGAGCGAACTTTTCCAGATTCCGTTCCTCACTATCATACACAATTCACACTTGGCGCGATCGTGTGTCGCACCAGTGTGTCCGTAATACGAGCATCTCTGGTTCTCACAGCTGGAAATTTGGACAACACCGTTACATTTCTGGGGACCTATTTTCGAAGTTTCCATGCTGTAAGTCCGTGGTGTTCCAGACGTCGGGAGGTCGTTAGATTTTTTATGAGGATACCTGCCTTGTGGTTCATAAACCCTACTCCCGACTCAAAATATGTGACATGTTTGTGCGATCCTGCATGGCAGAGAGCACGAAAAGCCTATCCTCACAGGCAACAGTTGTATGGGACAATTGAGATCCTGCACGGAACTGAGTGTGGCACTCCTGAAACCATCGATTCTATGTTCGGATGACAGTGGTCGGACCCCAACAAATGTGAGCAGCAGTATCACGGAACGATAAACTGTGATCATGATAGGCCACAATCCTGCTGCTATCGAAGTCCGACACACGCCGGTAGACATTGCTCCTTATGTTCCTACGAACAACTGACATTTTAACTCGATTTCTGAATAACAAACCTGCTGCACTATATTTCCTACACTGAATGTAGATACCTTCACCAGTAAATATTTTGTACGATTGCGCTGAAATGCTAATCATCTATGCACTAATGTGACGAAAGTCATGGGATAGCGATATGTATACATACAAATACCTATAGTATCAGGTATACAGGGTATAAAGGGCAGTGGATTGGTGGAGCTGTCACTTCTACTCAGGTGATTCATATGAAAAAGTTGCAGTCGTGACTACGGCGGCATGAGGGGCATTAATAGACTTCAAATACGAAATGGTTGTTGGAGCTAGACGCAAGTGACATTCCATTTCGGAAATCGTTAGGGAATTCAATATTCCGGGATCAACAGTGTCAAAAATTCCGGACATACCAAATTCCAGGCATTACTAATAGCTCACCACACACAACCCAGTGGCCGACAGCTTTCACTTAACGGCCGAGAGCAGCGGCGTTTGCTTTGAGCTGTCAGTCTTACTAGACAAAGAACAGTGAGTGAAATAACGACGGAAAACAATGTGGGGCCTATGACGCACGGTTAACTGCGTGCGATACAGCCAATTAGATGTTTAAACCTTGAAACTAAGTACATGAATGGCTGGATAACATTATGATTCATCAAGCCACTATCGCTTCTACTTGAAAGTCTTAAGGACAACTCAAAGACTGTTTACTGGAGTGAGTAGTGCCATGTTATAACCAAGACTACAAATGTGAATTTTCACACCTTCAGAAAAGACCCGTTCCCAAGAAACTCACAGACTCTGTGTACCGAGATCTAAATATTAGCAAATTATCGAGGAGACCAAGAAAGGACTTTCCAAACACTATTAACGCTTCAGAAAGTCCAAATCAGTGGGTGATTATCTGATAGAGCTCTGTGTGAGGTGGTCATTACCCGAGTATTCACCAACAAGGAAGGCATGGCGCTGACAGTGCTATCTCCAGCCAGATTCAGATATTTGCTATCACAAAACTATTCCTCGGGGAAGCAGAAAGGAGTTTCGATTCAGCAGGGACGAACTGAGCAGGGGCAGGTGCGTGTGCTGGAAACTGCATTCAGTACCATTTGGGGGCTAGTGTCGACACCTCTTCTCAACAAAATTGACGTCACATTGCCGTTCTTCACATGAGTTGCTCAGATAATCCTGTTCACTATTTTCATATGCAGCAGAAAAATGATTATAATGCTGACATGAATGTTAATATTAGAATTTTAATATTAGAATGTTAATATTAGAATGTTAATATTAGAAATACATAATCAATATAGTAACATGCGTACTATTTTGATAACGTCGTCTTTCAATTTACAGGTAACGCAGCAGCCATCGTTCATAGGAATATGACACACTAGGCCAGTTTGTCACCAGGTTGACACTTCAGAATACAAAGTTTTGCCTCAAGAATCCACGAATCATATCGACATCACACATCCTAGCCTATGCAGCCAACGTAGTAGTGTGAGCCATTGTTATGCAAGAATATCTATTAGTTATGCTTGCCAAGATCAAAAGCAGAATATTTTCCCAAGGTACACGAAAGTGGAATATTGTTGTTACGACTCCCTTCCGTTTTCTGTAATAATCAGAGGTCGAGCATAGTAAATACATTAAAATTTAGAAAATCTCTCCTTAAATGCCAAGTAAGAGAGACTTTGGACGCCGATTTTGAGTTATGTATAAAGTAATCAGCATATACATGGAGTAGTTTCTTATGTGATTGTATAATAGAAGATAATAGAGGAGGCCGACTAGCCTCATCACGTGTATAAATACAATGTCTTCCAAATGTCAGCATTAATTTTCATAGTAATAGAACAATTAAAACTGTATTTTCTCTCTTTCGTATGGTCTGTGTAATTACATGACAGCAACCGCAGCATCTAGGGCTCAACCCTGTCCATGTCATTCGGTAGCTGTCTTCCTGCATATATTTCCTTTGTGTCATCTACTTTTTAGGGGTTTAACCGAATCCGAAAGCATTAAACTGAGGAAATATTTTGTAGAAGGATAAGCGACGCTCTGAACACTTTATTGGCACAGGTAACCTATACCGTCGACGCGTTAGGTTGTAACTGCACAGTGGTTTTCGTACCACACTGTTACTGGAACGCTGTCCAATATCCATAGTCGCCTAGTGGACAGTAGTGCAGTGTAGCAGATCGAGCAGAACAGCGATCTAACAGATAAGTGACGGCGGGAAGGAAGATACCAACGCTGTTCTACACACAAGGCACCAGGGTGCCAGAAGCAGAGAACTGTCTCACCTCATAACCGAAAGGGTTAAATACGGTACTTTCTTCGACGTTTCACTGGCAAGAGAATTTCAAATGGTTGAAATGGCTCTGAGCACTATGGGACAACATCTGAGGTCATCAGTCCCCTAGAACGTAGAACTACTTAAACCTAACTAACCTAAGGACTTCACACACATCTAAGCTCGCGGCAGGATTCGAACCTGCGATCGTAGAGGTCGCGTGGTTCCAGACTGAAGGGCCTAGAACCGCTCGGCCATATCGGCCAGCGCCAGAGAATTAAGACAACTGTTTAGTCACTCATTCGTCATTCATTAGTTCATTCACACGCCATGTCTCATAAATTCTTATACAAGATAGCCTTCAAGAACAAAGAAATGGAGATTATACACTAATTTCCACGAACAGTCACTATAGTCTACAACTATACAGTACAAACAACCAATTAGAAATAGTGTAAGTACTCACAGTGATTCGTATGAGAAGAAATGGAGCCTCTATCACTACTTCACAGCTATTCTCATCTGCACTATGTGATCAAAAGTATCCAGACACCTGGCTGAAACTGACTTAAAAGTTCGTGGCGCCCTCCATCGGTAATGCTGGAATTCAATATGGCGGGCGTTGGCCCATCCTTAGCCTTCATGACATATTTCACTCTAGCAGGTATACATTCAGTCAGCTGCTGGCTTTCTTGGTGAATGGCAGCCCCATTCTTCACGGAGTGCTGCACTAAGATAAGGTATCGTGTCAGCCGGTGAGGCCTATCACGAAGTCGGCGTTCCAAAACATCCCAAAGGTGTTATATAGGATTTAGGTCAGGACTCTGTGCAGGCCGATCCATTACAGGAATTTTATTGTCGTGTAACCACTCCGCTACAGGCCGTGCTTTAGGAACAGCTGCTCGATCGTGTTGAAAAATGCAATCGCCATCCCCGAATTGCTCTTCAACAGTGGGTAGCAAGAAGGTGCTTAAAACATCAGTGTTGGCATCTGTTGTGATAGTGCCACGCAAAACAACAAGGGGGACAAGGCCCCTCCCTGAAAAACACGACCACACCACAACATCACCGCCTGGCAGATGACGTTCGCCAGCCATTCACCATAGCCACACCCTGCCATCGGATCACCACACTGTGTACCGCGATTCGTCACTCCACACAACGTTTTACACTGTTCAATCGTCCAATGTTTACGCTCCTTACACCAACTGAGGCGTCGTCTGGCATTTACCGGCGTGATGTGTGGCTTATGAGCAGCCGCTCGACCATGATATCCGTGTGTTCTCACTTCCCGGCTAACTGTCATAGTACTTGCAGTGGATCCTAATGTAGTTTGGAATTCCTGTGTGATGGTCTGGATGGATGTCTGCCTATTACACATTACGACCCTCTTCAACTGCCGGCGGTCAGTCAACAGACGAGGTCGGAATGTAAGCTTTTGTGCTGTAGGTGTCCCTTCACTTTTCCACTTCACTATCACATCGGAAACAGTGGACCTAGGGATGTGTAGGAGAGTGGAAATCTCGCGTGGAGACGTGTGACACAAGTGACACTGAATTACCTGACAACTTTTGAAGCCCGTGAGTTCCGCGAAGCGCCAGATTCTGCTCCCTCACGATGTCTAATGCCTACTGAGATCGCTGATATGGAGTACCCGGCAGTAGATGGCAGCACAATGCACCTAATACGAAAAACGTATGTTTTTGGGGTGTTCATATACTTTTGATCACATATAGGATACTCTATATGATCAAAAGTATCTGAACACCCCAAAAAATATGTAGCATTTCTGCCACAAAATTGAAGCACCCAGAACAGCAAGAGGAAACGAAATGAAACTTCACGTTCGTGATATAGTACGCGACGTCATTTCAGTTATTGCAAAGTCGAATGAAAATTTACAAAGAATTAGGCAGTATGGCCCTGCACGTCAGTAAAAGGTGGCACCCCCTCTGCCATGCACTGATTCGTAGTGAAGGTTGTCATAAAGTAGTTTTATACTCCGCTGAGGCAAGCTGGCACACAACTGTTGTATCTGGTATTTGATACGTTGTATACTGTCTTTGGGACAGAGATGATGTCCGAGTTGGTTCCAGACATGTTATATCGCGGGCAGATCTGATGATCTTAGTGGCCACGGGAGTATCTCAACATAAAGCGTACAGTTCATAGAGACACGGACCGTACCGTGTGTGGGCAAATATCGTGTACTTGAAAAATTGCGTCCCGATACTGTCATATGAGAGGTAATATATGAGAGCTCGATGTTCAAGACGTACCACTGTGTCGTCAGACTACCCTCAGCCGTTACCAGCCATAATATGAAAGTCGCCGCCATACTCGTCGACGACTGTGATGGGACGTAGTGCAGAACCACGATTCAGTGGCGCTGTATCTGTGGGGCGGTAACCTCATAGTCTGGACGGTGCTAGTCTCCGACCAATGGTACGGGATGACATCGAACGTTGCAGGAAATCCGTTGCTTGTTCTCGGATGGCATGCACAGATGTGAAGCGGTTATCATGCGCTTGGTGCACAATATGCCGACCATCCCCATCCCCTGTGGTGGACAAACGTGAAGGACCTGAACTTTGACTCCACGTATGCCTGCTCTCAGGTTGTGATTTAGTCCAACGTCGGGTCACTGTCGGGTCACTGTCAGGTCATTGTCGGGTCACTGTCGACCTACCAGCCACATAGATGCTCACAATGAGGCACCCCCAACCTCTACTAGGTGTCGATAACACGAGTACGCTGGCCGGTGTGGCCGTGCGGTTCTAGGCGCTTCAGTCTGGAACCGTGTGACCGCTACGGTCGCAGGTTCGAATCCTGCCTCGGGCATGGATGTGTGTGATGTCCTGAGGTTAGTTAGGTTTAAGTAGTTCTAAGTTCTAGGGGACTGATGACCAGAGATGTTAAGTCCCATAGTGCTCAGAGCCATTTGAACCATTTGAACACGAGTACACGGCATCTCCATGTCCTTCACAACGATCGTTCACGATCTGACGCCTGGTAACAACATCAATGCAATTTGGTGGCCATTGTGCAAGCCACAACCTCATTTACATCATTTACATAGCCCGTGATGGTCCGTACGCATACAAAGCTACATTGGCATTCAACAATTTCTTCTGGGTGCGTCACATTCTCTGTCAAGCACTGTACGTAATTTTACACAGAACACTAACAGACGCTATGCACTGTAGAAGTTAAGAAAGTATTTAATCTGAATGTTAGTGCCATCAGGAATTTGTTTTCTCATGTCCATATATATATATATATATATATATATATATATATATATATATATATATATATATATATATATGATACAAAGAATATCTATTAAAGTATTCTTTTACTTCAGTTTTTAATGTTTCATGATTCTCAGTTTCCTCACCGAGGTCTATCAAACATAAAACTCCTTCCTGAGCCTTAGACAAAGATGTATAATCTGTATCAGTGGTCGCCCAACATTTTTGCTCAAAAGCCAATAGTGACACTGTAAGGACGTAGCCAGGATTTTGTCAAAGGAAAGGGGGCACCGACTTCTTAAAGACTATCATAAAGAAACTAATATTCTTCTTTTATTCTGGAAATTTCCATTCCGGAAAGGACGCTAAGCGATTTCATTCGACAATGATCTCTGAGTTTTCACTAATGGAGATGTAATCTCACTACGAAGAAGTACTGTATTTTCGCAAACCTCTAAGAAGCAGTCATTCGTCAGTCTTCCTTCACCCTCCGACGTCATTTTACACTCTTCTTCTTGCAGTCTGGATTTGAGCTGAGAAAGTGATCAGGAATGGACCAGCGCTTTATTTTTGGGAAACCATGATTATTACCCTAGAGCAGTTTAGGAATAAAGAGTTCTCTGTTCGACAGAAGAGCTAGAAGAATTTTTGGTGGTTAAAATGCAAAACATCTGGAATTATTCAATCGTGTTCTATCTCGAATTTTCTCATTTAACCATGCATCTGTTATTTCTTGCAATTTAAGAAAGAAGATTTTCTGCATTGAAGAGTGTCGTGGCAAACAAATGCATGGACTTAAATGAGTAGATTTTGAATTACCGTCCGCAGCTCGTGGTCTCGCGGTAGCGTTCTCGCTTCCCGAGCACGGGGTCCCGGGTTCGATTCCCGGCGGGGTCAGGGATTTTCTCTGCCACGAGACGACTGGGTGTTTGTGTTGTCTTCATCATCATTCATGAAAGTGGCGATATTGGACTGAGCAAAGGTCGGGAATTTGTACTGGCGTTGATAACCGCGCAGTTGAGTGCCCCACAAACCAAACATCAACATTTGGTTTATCATTTACTTATAGTATGACTTGCTTTCGTTGCATCTCTTTCCATTTAAGCAGAGGAGACTGGAATTTGTCAGGAGAGATACGTATTCGGCGGGCACTGGATGTGGCCTATAGTAAGCGGCTGTCTCCTGCATTTTCGTAGACTGAAAATGGCAAACTGCGGAAAACCATTTTCAAGGATTCCGGCTGATGGATTCAAACTACCTCGTCTCCCGAATCCGTGGATTGCTGGTTTAGCGGCTCATCATGCAGAGCTACCGCAAGGTGGTGGAGAACTTGGAAAAACCGGTTGTTGTTCATTATTTTATTAAAATAACGTAAAATGCATCAAAATAAAATATTGAATTTTGACATTGCATGTTTTTCCTTTAATCTGGCATGTTTAGTTATTTGATAGAGCATAAATTCATTAAGATTTAATTGTAACTGTAATTGCTGTCTTCAGGCCCAGTGGGTTCAGACGAGTTGAAGCAATCAGCAGAAGAAACCTTTTAGAGACGAACGAACTATACAGTGTGCAGGCATCACATACCTTCACATTATCTTCACAAACCCCTCCCCATCATTCATTATCGGAACCGGTTTTCACAACAGAGTGACGCACAGGAGACCAGATTGAACGATATTTTGCCATTTGGGTCACTAATGTTAGAATATTGAGCAAATTTTTAAAGAAATGCAACCATAGCCATTTGGGCGATATTTTTGTTGATTTGTGAGTGACACAGACAAATTCAACTGTATTTTTATTCTCTTACTTTAATGTTGTCTTATTTGTAATCACTTTTACCTCTCGACTGCCTTGTGAAATACTGAAATATTCAAGCCCCTAAGTTCTACCAGCCCCCAAATAACGACATTAAACTGCTATAGATAGGCAATTAGGATGTTACAGTAGTGCAAACATATTTTTAACTTAGAATAACGTTAGTGGACGTATCGAAATCAGTTTCCCTCTTCTCACATCACAAACACAATAAGCAGTAGCACTTACATTAAATTCAACTGCAATTAGAACACGATTAATAAATCCACAACTGAGCTCAAACAATGTCAAGAATTGGTCTTGGCTAAAACAGCCTTTAGTATAGTGGATTTGTACATAACTTAAATCTATCGTTGACCTTGCTGACTGTAGAGAGTTCATATCCCCTTTTCGTCGTATGACTGGAAATCAAAATGTCTTTCTATTTCAGTACATAGGGACTAGGTCATACACTATGTGATAAGAAGTATCTGGACATTACCAAAAACATATGTTTTTCATATTAGGTGCATTGTTCTGCCACCTACTGCCAGGTACTTCATATCAGCGTCCTCAGTAGTCATTAGACATCGTGAGAGAGCAGAATGGGGCGCTCCACTGAACTCACGGTCTTCGAATGTGATCAAGTGATTGGGTGTTACTTGTGTCAAACGTCTGTACGCGAGATTTCCACACTCCTACGCATCCCTAGGTCCACTATTTCTGATGTGGAAGTGAAATGGAAACGTGAAGGGACACGTATGGTACAAAATCAAGACAGTTGAAGAGGATTTTAACGTGTAAACGGAAGACATTTATCCAGACCATCACACAGGATTTCCAAACTGCATCAGTATCCACTGCGAGTACAATGACAGTTTGGCGGGAGGTGAGAAAACTTGGATTTCATGGTCGAGCGTCTGCTGATAAGCCACACATCATGCCGGTAAATGCCAAACTACGCCTCGCTTGATGTAAGGGGCGTAAACATTAGACGATTGAACAGTGGAAAACGTTGTGTGGGGTGACGAATCGCGGTACACAATGTGGCGATCGGATGGCAGGATGTGGGTATGGCGAATGCACAGTGAAAGTCATCTGCCAACATGTGTAGTGCCATCAGTGAAATTTGGAGGCGGTGCTGTTATGGTGTGGTCGTGTTTCTCATGGAGGGGGCTTGCACCCCTTGTTGTTTTGCGTGGTACTATTACAGCACAGGCCTATATTGATGTTTTAACCACGTTCTTGCTTCCCACTGTTGAAGAGCAATTCAAGGATGGCAACTGCATCTTTCAACATGATCGAGCACCTGTTCCTGTGGCGGAGTGGTTACATGGGAGTAACATCCCTACAATGGACTGGCCTGCACAGAGTTCTGTCCTGAATCCTATAGCACACACTATTGGGATGTTTTGGAACGTCGACTTCGTGCCATATCTCACACCTATACCTCCCATCAGGGCAGCACTTCGTGAAGAATGGGCTGTTATTCCCCAAGGAACCGTCCAGCACTTGATTGAACATATGCCTGTGCGAGTGGAAGTTGTCATGAAGGCTAAGGGTGGGCCAACACCATACTGAATTCCAGCATTACCGTTGGAGGGTGCCACGAACTTGTAAGTCATTTTCAGCCAGATTTCCGGATACTTATGATCACATATTGTACGTAATTTCATCTTGTGACACGTTGGGGCCTCATAACCTCATGGCCTGCCTTTGGCTACATCCTTGGACATTGTGGGGTGGCACCTCAGGCCATGTATATACTGATCTTATTATAACTATATAACCTACTTAAATTAGTGTGTCATGAGCCCCCAGTGGACTAACTATAGTAAGGGAATGATAGGATTTCCGCTGGCCACCAGGTAATAATCTTCAAATGTCAACTGCTGGTTAACAATGCTACCTCCTTCACTGATCCGAAGATTGAGGCACTGTAACTGCCTGATGAGGTGGTCTTTGGGAGCATGTCATTAAGTGATAAAGGTTAACTGCTTCTCCATCAAGCTTCGCCTCTAAGTTGGTCGGCCAACTTTCAGTTTATTTTTGATTCATTGAAGGGGTCAGCTACAGTCAACACCTGTAGAATGTACACATTTATTCTTTATCGGATTCAGATATAAATCAGTTATCCATGTTCAGAAGAACTTAAACATTAATGCCTGTAACAAACGGAAATGTGTTTTCAAAACTGGTAAAGAATAAATAGTTACCATTCCCAACTGACACCTTCACCAACTAACATTATTGTACAGTTTCTGACAATGATCAGCCATGTTTTTGATACTAAAATCCTGCAACAGATGGAAGAAGAATTTTAAATCGTCATGCACCGGTTTGACACACAGAAATGCTAAAGAACAAGAATTGGCAGTTGCTTGAAGACAGACACCAACTAAGTCTTGAAAGTCAACATACAAAAATCTAAGAACCAAAATTAAATGTGGAAACTGGGAATAGGATACTGCCCACATTTCCTTATTCCTACAGGAACTGTGAAGGCTGGATTACATTAATTACAATATACGCAGATGTGCGTAATTGGGGCAATGCAGGAATAGGTGTAATAATAAATAGGAGACTAGGCACTTGTTAAGTTATTATGGATAGTGTAGTAAATGTGAATGTAGGTGTCCTCAGCATATACTGCTGGAGAAATCTTTGAGTGGATTCACTGAAATTATGCAACATTTAAATGATTTTCACTCTCATCATCGCCTGGTAAAATTTTAAGATTACTCGAGTATCCTAAATGTACCCAATATACAGTATTCCTTGAGAGTGTGGCCTCAAGTACATTGAGCAAACACTGTACTGCATCTCACAAAACTGATTAGAGTACATTACCAGAGAGGAAAGTTGCTACTCACCATGTAGTAGAGATGCTGAGTTGCGATGGGCACAATAAAAAGATTCACACAATCATAGCTTTTGGCCATTAAGGCCTTTGTGAGCAGTAGACACACACACACACACACACACACACACACACACACACACACACACACACACACATATTCGCACTCGCGTGCAGGCAAACGTTACTTGCACACATGTCCGCAGTCTCAGAGAGATTCAGACGTGTGTGTATGTTACATTTAACAATGATGCCTGTGTGAACACTTGATGGTTGGAGACACAGCATCACTGTTAGAGACAATCTGTGAAAACAAGTTCACAGATGTTGGCCACTGATGAATCATGTATACAATTGAAATTAACTGCCTTAGCATCAGTCAAGGCATGAAAATGATGCCCTGAAGTCCCTCAAACCCCCTATCAGAAGAATATACATAAAAATGACTGAGTTCACAGTTTGTCTCACCTAATCTTGAAAAATTTTACCAGCATAATTGACCATAAATTCAATCATCAACCCATTCCATTCAACCTTCAACTTGGAGGCAGAATGGCAGATGAAGACCTCCAAAACTCAGATGAGTTAACCACTCAGTGATACCTTGAACATATTCATTGTAAAGTACAAGTCCATTCTCAATTAACACTCAAACGCCCACACTTTGTCTGCCTGTCGAATGCCCAGAGGGGTCATTTTGACCTCTAACATTTAAAAAAATTTTCTAAACTATTATTTCAAAATTTTATGCATTTTTATATATTTTTATGTTTACAACATTTGTAGCCATTTCAGATATAGGTTTGTGGATATTAAGGACACGAATTATATTATTTATTGACATATAAACCAATTTCACTGAACCTGGTAACACATAAACAAGTGTAAGCAAGTGACAGTCTTTTCTTTGATCTAAATTCATAAAAAAATTGAAGTTTTCATGTACACAGAAATTTCATCCACTTCATTGTTTTACACAATTTTCGCATTTCTATACAGTTTCCTCAGTACATTTTCCACAAACCATCTCCTTATAAACACTGCACTTGGATATATTTTACTAAATTTGCAGAATTTTAGAACTTTATATTTACAGTGCTTCTGTGGCATTTAGTTTTCATCTTCATTTTCATTCTTTTATTACTTTTCTGTGGTCATACGAGGAAAGCAATCCTTTACATAGAGTGTAGTTCATCTGCAAGCTGCTGAATAAAATGTCTTCTTTGACCTTCCCAATAACTGTCCTAAATACTACATATTCGTTTATTCCTGATAGGCCAAGGATATTGTAAAAGGAGTGCACTGCCCTTGACTGAATACTGCTTTGCCATTTTGTCTACTATGTCAACCCCAAATTTTGTTTTGTTGTAATAACATACAATTTGTGGAGTTTTTTCTCATTGCTATTTATAGTAACATTAGGATGAAAGGAAGACACTATTATAATATCTTTTGCTTCCTTTCCTTGATAGATGGTCAAGGAAATATGAAATTTTAAAACTTTTGTGGAATACAGAGGACTCTTCAAGGACTTGAAAGCATGTGGTATTTCTCTGCTTGCTCTGGTTACTGCTCCTACATTGGAGGTTGATTTTTCTTTCAATTTTTTGTCTAGTTTGAGTGAAGTGAAGTAATTGTCTGAAGTGCCATTTCCGCGTTTGCCCAGAAATGGTTCCATAATATGCGTCACTACATAACCTGAAACGCTTTTGTCTTGGCATTGTGCAGTATTCTTACCAAGATAAGGGAAACCATTGAGTATACATCTGCTTTCAACATCAAAAGCTAACCTGTATTTTTGGCCATACTTATCAGCCATTGAAGTCTAGAATTGTGAGAATGGGCACCTAGTTTTACTTGGGAAGACCTGGTCATTTATTGTTATGTCACTTCCAAGTTTGTAACATATTGTATGGTTTTCTATTAATTTGTTATTCATTTATATATTTATTTATTATTTATTTGTCCTATAGATAAAATCAGTAAAATGGCTTGTACAACTGATATGGAATAAGTCAATACAAATATACAGGAGTCTAAAACAGTAAACAAGAACACAGAAGAATGATTATTTTACATTACCTACAAATTATGTTACTTAAAGTTACAGCTTTACAGAAAATTGTTACATGATGTGACAAAATTGACTTAATAACATTCAGCTTTGCTCCATTATCATTCACTAAGACAATTTTGATTCCAAATATTCCTTGATGATATAAAAGCAGTCTTTTATTAAAAGAGATTTCACTGTCTGAATTTATTTATTTCTTGGATTGCTTGTATAAAAGTTGGAAGATGGTTATATAATTTTATTCCCATGCACTTGACACCATCACTGTACAGTTTTGTTGATTGGGGAAGTATTCTTACAGAGGTTTTTGATCTTGTATCACAATCGTGGTAATCTATAGTTTTGCTAATTTTGTTGATACTGTTTTTGGTAAAGAATAATAATTCTTGTATGTATTGGCATGGGAGGGCAAAATATTTAGTTTCTTAAATAATGGTTTACAAGTGTCTCCTTGTTGTTTGAACGTAATTGCTCTGACTATATTCTTTTGCAGTTTGAATATCTTAATTGATTCAGAATTTTGGCCCCAGAAGATGATTCTGTAGTTAAATACAGAGTGAAAGAGTGCATGGTACATTGTGGTTAGAGTACTTGTGTTAGTGACGTTCCTTATTGATCTAATTGTGAAGCATACTGTACTAAGTTTTGTGCTGGTAACGTCAATGTGCCTTTTCCATGTGAGCATATCAGTAACAGTGACCCCAAAAATCTTATTTTATTTTCAAGTTTAACATAATTTTTTTCCAGTGATATAGTTGGTAGTAATGGATTTGCGTTTTCGGCAGTGTGGAAGGTTATTCCAATTGTCTTTTTTGCATTAAGAAGAAGCCTGTTTCTTTGAAGCCATCAACTTATTTGATCTGTGGTCCTATCTATATTAGACTGGAGATTTTGTTCGGGTGCAGATATGAGTACAGAGGTGTCATCAGCAAACAATAGGGTTTTTGTGTCTGGTAGGCTGTGAGGAAGGTCATTTATGTAAAGTAAGAACAGCAAGGGGCCCAGGACGGAGCCTTGGGGAACGCCTTGCTTTATTGAATGTATGGAGGAATGTACAGTGCTAGCTGTACCTGAAAGCTTAGTTTCATTTAATTCGACATGCTGCTGTCGATCTTCCAGATAGCCTTTAAACCAGACAGTGGAAACCGATGCAAACATATCATGCTGTACACGTATAGAGCATGTAGACTTCTCGTTGAACCTCAGGAATGTTATAATCTGACAGAATATATTTCTACTCATTGTTTCAACACAAAATGGCAGGCCTCTACAATCTGACAATAAGCTGTAAAGGTCTGCACTTTGGCAACCACTCACACCTTGACCATAAATAACTGCAATAAATGCCTCTAGTTCTTCAGTGGTCATTGACCAGTTGTCATTTCCTAGTAATCTCTGGTCCTTCTTTTTTTAGTAAATTTCAAGATATGTTTGATTACATAATTGTCTATAAACAAGTGCCAAGCATTTGATACAAGTTCATCACTTTTTTGCATGTGACGTAGGTCCAGGAGATTCTCTCAAAATATTGTGATTAGGAAGATGCCCACCTAGGGAATTAGGCACTGCTTCTCTCCACATTGAGCAGTAAAATGGGTGATCAGATAGCCAGCTGTACCACTAAATTTTAAAAATTTTGAAATCCATAGACTGAACATAGATTGGTAATTTGTTGAAAGCTTTGAATGTGTGCGCTTTGCAAGAATTTCCAGTTCTTGCTAACCTGTGCCTTGGTACATCTGAAGTATCCTTAGTTCTGGTGTCAACAAGTTCCAAAATATTATTTTTAACACAGAGAAAAGGCACATGTGCAGTAAGTATAATTGTGAGTATTCTAAGCCTGGAAAAAAAAGCATGACTGTGTTCCATGTGAGATGAGCAGATACGCAAAACTATAGACCTATATCTCTGGTGTCGATCTGTTGTAGAATTTTAGAACATGTTTTTTTCTCGAGTATCATGTCATTTTTGGAACCCCGGAATCTACTCTGTAGGAATCAACATGGATTCTGGAAACAGCGATCGTGTGAGACCCAACTCGCTTTATTTGTTCATGAGACCCAGAAAATATTAGATACAGGCTCCCAGGTAGATGCTATTTTCCTTGACTTCCAGAAGGTGTTCGATACAGTTCTGCACTGTTGCCTGATAAACAAAGTAAGAGCCTACGGAATATCAGACCAGCTGTGTGGCTGGATCGAAGAGTTTTTAGCAAACAGAACACAGCATGTTGTTATCAATGAAGAGACCTCTACAGACGTTAAAATAACCTCTGGCGTGCCACAGGGGAGTGTTATGGGCCATTGCTTTTAACAATATATATAAATGACCTATTAGATAGTGTCGGAAGTTCCATGCGGATTTTCGTGGATGATGCTGTAGTATACAGAGAAGTTGCAGCATTAGAAACTTGTAGCGACATGCAGGAAGATCTGCAGCGGATAGGCACTTGGTGCAGTGAGTGGCAACTGACCCTTAACATAGACAAATGTAATGTATTGCGAATACATACAAAGAAGGATCCTTTATTGTATGATTATATGATAGCGGAACAAACACTGGTAGCAGTTACTTCTGTAAAATATCTGGGAGTATGCGTGCGGAATGATTTGAAGTGGAATGATCATATAAAATTAATTGTTGGTAAGGCGGGTACCAGGTTGAGATTCATTGGGAGAGTCCTTACAAAATGTAATCCATTGACAAAGGAAGTGGCTTACAAAACACTCGTTCAACCTATACTTGAGTATTGCTCATCAGTGTGGGATCCGTACCAGATTGGGTTGACGGAGGAGATGGAGAAGATCCAAAGAAGAGCGGTGCGTTTCATCACAGGGTTATTTGGTAACAGTGATAGCGTAACGGAGATGTTTAGCAAACTCAAGTGGCAGACTCTGCAAGAGAGGCACTTTGCATCGCGGTGTAGCTTGCTCGCCAGGTTTCGAGAGGGTGCGTTTCTGGATGAGGTATCGAATATATTGCTTCCCCCTACTTATACCTCCTGAGGAGATCACGAATGTAAAATTAGAGAGATTCGAGTGCGCATGGAGGCTTTCAGACAGTCGTTCTTCCCGCGAACCATATGTGACCGGAACAGAATAGGGACGTAATGACAGTGGCAGGTAAAGTGCCCTCCACTGCACACCGTTGGGTGACTTGCGGAGCATAAATGTAGATGTAGATGTAGATGTTTTACACATTATACTTAGCACTTTCTTTGTATTTTTAAAGTATTCCTGATGTGAGTGGAGTTTCCCTGTAGAATCAGACTCTATGACATATGTGACTGGAACAGTCCAAAGTATGTCATGATAAGGTAATCCAAGTTCACTAAAGCCTTTAACTTCAAAATTATGTAAGATGCCTGAGATATTTTTTCACATATGTGATTGATATGTTCCCACCAGTGGAGTTTGGAGTCAATGTAAATACCTAAACATTTTACAGACTTATTTTTTTCTTTCATTAGACATTCCCTATTAGAGTTGTTGGTATTATCAGAATTGCACAGGAGTTTATTATCTGCAGACCAGTCCAACGCTGTATGAAGAGTTTCTTTTGTTGTCTTATTCAGGTCTGAGATCCTCTGACGTGTTGTAAGTAGGACTGTGTGATCTGTATAACACATGACAGAGTGAGCTACGTTATTAGGCATATGATTGATAGCTGCAATGAAGAAGAAGGGTCTGAGAAAAAGCCTTGTGGAACACCTGCAATTATTTCTATTAAGGAGAAATTTATATTTCTGACTCAGACAAACTATTTTCTTTTGCTTAAGTAAGAACACATTAGAGTTCAAAAAAAAAATGGTTCAAATGGCTCTGAGCACTATGGGACTCAACTGCTGTGGTCATCAGTCCCCTAGAACTTAGAACTACTTAAACCTAACTAACCTAAGGACATCACACACATCCATGCCCGAGGCAGGATTCGAACCTGCGACCGTAGCAGTCGCACGGTTCCGGACTGCGCGCCTAGAACCGCGAGACCACCGCGGCCGGCACATTAGAGTTAATGTGCTCCCAAGCATCCCATACAACTCCAGCTTCCTCATTAGTATCAACACGAATTGAATCAAATACTACTTTGGGCACATAATAGTAGTAATACCATATGTTTTTCTTCAAGATCTGTTAGTATGATCCATAATTTCCTAAATGTCTGCTGTAATTTTTCTCCTTTTGTGAAAACCAAACTGACTGTTACACTGGAGACCATTGTTCAAAGAAGCTGCTTATTTGTGTGTGTGGCAGCATCTCAAATATTTTTGAAAATATGGCCACAATTGAGACTCCTCTTTAACTGTGGATAAGCTGTTTGTCCCCTTTTTTAAAAACTGGGATACATTTGATACCTTGAGTGACTCCAAATTCTACAAATTCCTTAAAAATTAAAGCAAATGGTTTAGAGACTGGGTGTATGTAATTTGACAACCAATAGCATTCCATACTTTTAGAATTTGAAAAGTTTGAAACATCTTTTGTAACATCAGTGAACATGATACTACTCCACTAAAATACCTGGTCATCTGGCAGTCAGCTCCAGTCAGGTTCATTGCTGATGAACTTGTTGCTTTAATATTGTTTCCTATTTTTTACCTTAGTTTCAAAGGTAGTGATTCAATTCATGAGGATGTAGTGGAGCTATTTGTGTGCATTTTGGTGCATCCCCTTGTGTTATTATTTCCAATGCTGCCTTGCATTTATTTGGGGGGCCTTTCTATGTGGTTTTAAACTGCTAGTTTTTTGCCATCCGGATCTTAGTTTTGGAGAATTTTTGCCATTTAAGTTAGGACCCATAAATGTTCTCCCTTTGCTCTGTCCTTTGGGTACAAGCATGCTTATGCATCTGGTACAGTGCGAGCATGTTTTCTTCTATTTCCACAAGTTCTTCAGAAAACCAGTTCAGCCTTTTATTTTTCTGAGTGCTTGAAGGACAAGATTACCATAAATCTATATATTTCTTACAAATGTTATCAAAGGCTATTTCAGCTCCCCTTTTTTCCAATTTGCAATTATATTTAGAGTCACAGAACACGTTACGTAGTCTCTCAGTAAAGGCTCTTATGTACTCTTCCTTTTGCCCCCTTACCAGTACCACCTTAGTTTTTTCGATTTTAATTTCTTGTCTCCTATACAGCATGAGGAGTAACGGCTCATGATCTGCCAGACCTTCTCCTGCAAGTCTGACTGTAAATTCTTCGCTCTGGAAATTCACTATAATATTGTCTATGCAGGCATTCTTCGATTAGCACAATTATTTGTACAATATAGGCCTCATGATCTTAGCATATTCAGAAATGTCCTTGTGACTTGCCCCTCTGTGTTTGCCATTTCTATGTTAAAATCACCACATATAGCAATTCTTGGCTTATTCTCGAAGATTTGTTTAACTCTGAACCCACATCTTTCAATAAACAAAAATTACATCTCCATCTGGAGACCTATAGAGACTAGCTACATCTACTTTTCCATTCTGTAGTTTTACACAACTAAACTCCCAATCCAGTTCTGAGCAACGTGTAGATAAATTAATTTTTGTTGAATTTTATTCCTTCTTTGACAGAAAGTCCATCCCCACCCTTCTTTCTCTGCTTTCTGCTTATTATGTCTGCAACAGCATACCCTTGGCCAACAAATACATTTATTTTATCTTGGGTTAATAAGAGCTCAAATACACATATGACATGTAGAATGTTACACAAATGTGCTCATGTACATATATAAAATGTAGAATGTTAGACAAATGTTCTAATTCTAAAAGCTTATTTCTAAGGCCATATATGTCAATTTGTAGAAATGTGAGTAGTTCACCTCCATTTGTATTCCTCTGGGGACTATTTGTCTCTAAACTTGAATCTGTAGGTTAAGTTAATGCTTTTAATTCTAGTACACTGTAACAGTAATTCTTTTGATAGCCACATACCTTTTTTTCTAATTGTTGGGTCACTTTGTTAACTGCTTTCTCTTGTGAGACAGCCTCTGAGCCCACCACAAATACTTTGGGTACCAAAAATTTTGATACTTTTGTGTGGGCTTTCTGTTCTTATGCTTCTTTCCATGCATATAAGTGATACCCCACAAGCTGTCGAAATATATACTACTGACGTTTGCACTGTTGTTGCAGCTGATGCAAGAAATACTACTGATCATATGGTTGGTAGCTCCTCTTTTGCAGATGTTATTCCATCTTCTTTTGCACATGATATTTTCATTTATGGTAAGATCACTACTTCCTTCAGAAGATGTAATTTTAGAGGCAGAGGGGCAAGTCACAAGGACATTTCTGAAAATGCTAACATCATCGGGCCTATATTGTACAAATAATTCTTAAGTTTCCACTTGTTAGTCAGTTGAGAATGCTTTTCTCTCTTTGACATTCTCAGCTTAAGAAGGTGTTTTAGTCTGTCCTTGTAGTTCCCCATTCAAAACAAATTTGGAATTTTTTACCCTTATTTAAATTTCTCACGTGTTCTCTTATTTTCTGGTAAAAAAATTATTTTACCTGAGTTGTCTAAATGGACACCTTGGTTGGTGAAATGTATTCTTTCACAGGCATGCAATTCAAGAAAAGTTGCATTTCAAAACACTTTAGACGTTTTCAGTAGTTTCCTATTACTGTTTTTGTTTGTTCTGTTTACACACAAAGTATGAATTAAATCATAGCATGAAGGTGTGCTGGAGAGAATGAAATTTGCATTTGGTAGATTATTGAGGGCTTTCACTGTTGATCTGATAACAAGTTATGATACATATTATTAGATCCTCCCATTCAGATAATAAGGTCAGTTTATGTTAATGACTCAAATTGTTTTTGCCATCTTTTATTACCTCATACAGAAGTGCAGGTAGTTATAGGAAGTATGTCACATTGAAGATCATTTCACTTAGTTTTGTAAAATATAACGCCCATAGCTATTGGAGAGAAGCAGACACTTTCCTGTTTTTCACTTATGGCAATGCACTTTTAGTTGTTACATTTAGGCCTATTGCTGCTCTCCACTTTCATGGCATCATTTTGCACTTCTGGCATTTAAAAGTGAAGATTTACTGCATCAATCAAAACACTTGTTTTTCCCTATGCTTGTAGACACAAAAAGATGTGGGCATTTGATAACATCAGTTCACCTGAGAGGTTATCTTAGACACGATGTAACAGTTCTTTTTCCATTGCTTTGACTATAAGTTTCCTTAGTGAGCATTTGTATGAGAGATCCCAATGCATGGACAAACTTTTTTGCTGCTAAAAGAACCTGACAAGGAGCTTCTGCAGTACTGTACTTCCTTTTATTCCAGTACAAAACTTCATGACTGCAGTTGCTTCACAATACAATATGAACTACAGAATTAAACTTTGTGACCTACTTGTGACTCACCTATCATGCATTGCTCAAATGTTGTGAGGCAACAATCCCTAATGCTCTGTGAAAATTACTCCAAATTAAACCAAATGACATTAAATAAATACTAACTTTTTGCTGTATCCCATATGCAGCTGTGAAACAAAAAGGCTAACAAGCAGAGTTTTTTATCTATCACTTTCAGCAGACCCACAGTGGTCTGGAAGTAGAATGGGTAGCATATATGACTATTTTATGCACTATAAATTGTTATTTTGGAAAAATATTTCATGCAATGTTATTTGTGAACAGTCTTGCATACTTATAGTGTGTAAATAAAACAAAATTACTCATAACTATCTGTGTAGTCAGATAAAAGTTTATTCAGTATTTAGCCCATCTTTCTGATAAATAGATAGTATGTAGTTTCCTTCAAAACATAAACTTTCCTCTTTCATTACACTGTGTGTATTTTGTGTGAGTAGATACAGATGACACCAGTTTAGTGACATTCAATTATTAATAAATCTCACAAAATTAGATTTCAACTGCTTCTCTTTGCAGACATACATCCTAGCTTGTTCCATGTGTACTTCATAATGATATCTATGAAATATTATGATAAGTGAGGGAATGCATTCCAACAGTCCAGACCACCCACCATGTCATCTTCAATTGATGGATGTCACAGGATGTGGACATGGAGGGCACTTGGTTAGCACAACACTCTGCCACCCAATGCCAGTTTATGTCACTAGAGCCACTACTTCTCAATCAAATGTCTCCTCAATTGGCTTCATAAGGGGTGAGTATGCCCTACTTGCCAGCAGACCCAGATGGTCACTCATTCAAGTACAAGCCAAACCCAACAGCAATTAACTTATGTGATCAGATGGGAACTATTGTCACCTCTGTGTCAAAGCCATTGGTAAGAACATGAAAAGCTGTGGGAGAAATAAAATTATGGAACAGTTAGTAAATCTGTTTATGAGCTCCACATCATGTCATAAAAGAAAGTGCTCATCTGGAGAAGTAAATATTACAGGCCATGATGCTTGTAAATGACTATTTTCCACATCATTTTATTGTGAAAGGAAATGGACCTTTCAGTGAAATGGTTTTTCCTACAAACTTGTATTTTGTTAACTCCTAGCTTGGATCCAATTGACAGCTTTTTTTTTGTTTTCTGTAAGATACACTAGACACACATCTGAATTGAAAGTATTTTATTAGCACTGTGCCTCCTTACATCACAGACAGTAAGGCTTTTCATTTGATAATGATAAGGTGAGGGATCCTGCGAATTTTGTCACCTAATGCAACTTAAAAAAATAAAAAAAAATAAAAAAAATAAACAAGATTCCATCATACAAAAAAACCATTTATTCTGCAGGATGATAACATGCATTCTCCAAATAAAGAACTGCTTTTTGAAATAATCATTTTCCCTCCAAATACATAAGCACAGCACTGACAACATAGAATGTAACCAGTTTCAGAAGGTGGTACTGTTCATCAAGGCTCTTCTTGGATGCGGGCAGTAAAATGGCAATTTTTTTTGTTCCTTTGAATGTGAGAGGCTTTTTCAATTTCCCAATAAAGATTGGCAACAATTTGTTTTTATCCATTGAATCTGGGAAGAAACAGTTAGTTTTTTGAGGCTAGGCTTTTGTCCAGTTGCATGCACTTCAATCCAGGAGGCTAAAAATCATGTGGCCGTGTCCTTACCTACTGCCCAGTTTCATCATCACTGTAAATCTGTTGCAGAAAAAAATGTACTATTCAAGGTGACTGAAAAAATCATCAAAAGAAACAACCTCTGTGTCTTAGTTGCACTAAGTATCTCATCCTGAACAGCAATTTTGAATCTCACAGTGATGTTTGCATCAGTTCAGTCATCCTGATAATGTGTCAAACTTGCTTCATTCTTCAGAGTTTCAAGGAACTCTCCTACTATCATTGAATCTCATACTGGACCTCCTCCATCTCTATTTTGCTGGAAGCACAAGTGCAGTCTTTCACCTAGTTTCACACTACTTGAACATTTCACAGACCTAAGCTGTGACAGTGCTGCTTTACTATTAGTTTTGGTTGCAAAATTTAACATCTTTTCTTTATTTTCCTGTATGTCTCTCACTGTTTGTGTTTCTATTCCCTAACACTGAGAAAGTCTGGCTGCAGATTTGCCCCTTTCTAGCTTATCCATAATTTCTGATTTCTTTTAGATCGTTACAACATGTTTGTGTTTCTGTCATATTCATAGCACGTATGAACCAGCCATAACTTCGACAACAAGATAAATGATATAGGGCAACACTTATCCTTTTTAGGTAGCTATGGTCAACACTGCATTCTTCTTGGCAATGTTTAACAGTGTGCTTATATTTTGTATGAACGCAGAGCAATAATTCTGAGGAGAACTGTCTCTGAAGAAAACTAAAAGTTATTTTCTTTTACCTGAAGCTTTAAGTGAGTTTCAGATTACTGACCTTTAGCTCATAGGGTAAACACTTAGTAAACATATAGACATGAAAGTGGCCACCTAAATGGTACGTGGGTAAGGTCATCACATTTCCCTGAAGATGAAATGGATGGTAGTAGTAATAGCAGTAGCTTTATTCATCTACAGATCTCATTTTCCAAGGACATAGGACATGCCAAAGTACTTACAGGTTTAGACCAATTTAAAATAACATAATTTGTATGCACATACATTTCACTCATTACACACACACAAACACGCACACACACACACACACACACACACACGTGCGCGCGCACACACACACACACACACACACACACACACACACACACACACACATTGGTGATCTCTGGGTCCTTTTCTGTACCTGGGAAAACATGGGAAGCAATAGAAAAATATTTGAAGGATGTCTGACAGTGGGAATGGAGCCCGTATTATCTTCTGGAGTCATAACTTTAGTCACATGCCTAACAGAGTGTTCTAAACAAAAAAAATTTTTCTAAGTACAACAAAAGTTTTCAGGTTTGGTTATTTGTTAGTCTTTTTCTTTTTTCCTTCAAGAATCACCATACTATACATAGATAATCCACAAACTGATTAATCTACCACTTCAAAATTGGCAGCTTGCTGTACAACACACTTACAGGTATAGTAGGTGAAAATTTGTGTTTACTTACAGGTTTACTTAGAGATGGATGAGACAGGTAGTTGGCTGTTGACCAGTAATGGGAAACATCATGACACCCATGTGTAGCAATCTAGAGAAATTGCAGAAAATCTAACTCTGGACAGGTTGCTGGAGATTAGAGGTTCTATCCTCCCATATAGAAGACCAGGCTGTTAACAATGATATACCTCATTTGGTTTCCTTTCATGGTTTTCGAACGCAGCAGTGTGTCACTGCAACAATATGTATGTACATCATATGTTGAACTGAAAGTGTCAGAAAATGCTGTCAGAGATCCATATACTTAATTTCTTGCCATATTATAACACAGTGGTGACAAAGAGTGCCTAGAAAGCAACACAAAACACTTTTTGACTCTATTACATTGGATGTACCAGGCATGCCCCTACTAATGACAAAATTTATGACTGAAAGAAAGAGGTGCTCATTAAGCATAAAGTGATACAGTTCTAAACTGGGCAGTGGCACATAAACATATTTCTCAGTATAAATTGAAGTAAATCTTTAAATAAGACCCCAGTAATTTGAGCTAATTCTGGCCTGAGGTTACCTCTCAAGACGGAAAAACTCTGATTATAAAGAAATATCGCTAAATCAGTGGATAAGTCATGAATAAATATTTAATGATCACAATAATGATTAAAACCATAAAGAAAAACAATATACTACATACCTATGTTGTTGTCTTTGTTGTTGTGGTCTTCAGCTTGAAGATTGATTTGATGCAGCTCTCCATGCTACTCTATACTGTGTGAGTCTCTGAGTAACTACTGCAACCCACGTCCTTCTCCATATGCTTACTGTACTCATCTCTTAGTCTCTCCCTCTAAGATTTACTTCCCTCCAGTACTAAATTGGTGATCCCTTGGTGTCAGAATGTGTCCTATCAACCGATCCCTTCTTTTGGTCAAGCTGCGAAACAAATTTCTCATCTCCCCAATTCTATGCAGTACCTTCTCATCAGTTACATATTCATCCTTCCTAATCATCAACATTCCTCTGCAGTACCACATCTTGAATGCTTCTATTCTCTTTTTACCTGAACTGTTCATTGCCCATGTTTCATTTCCATTCAAGGCTATACTCTATACACATATACTCAGAGAATACTTAATAACACTTGAATCTATATTCAATGTTAATAAATGTTTATCTTCAGAAATGCTTTTCTTGAAATTGCCAGTCTACATTTTATATCCTCTCTACTTTGACCATTTCTTAATCAGATTCCCTTTGCATCACCTGATTGAATTTGACTTAATTCCATTACCCTTATACTCTCTTTTCAAGACACTGTCCATTCTGTTTAACTGCTCTTCCAAGTCCTTTGCTGTCTCTGACAGAATTACAATGTCATTGGCAAATATCAAAGTTTTTATTTCTTCTCCCTCAACTTCAGTTCCTACTCCAAAATTTTCTTGGTCTTCTTTACTCCTTGTCTAATGTACAATTTGAATAATATTGTGGATGGGATACAACACTGTGTCACTCCCATCCCAATCAGTGCTTCCCTTTCATGCTCCTTGACTTGTATAATTGCTGTCTGATTTCTGTACAAGTTGTAAATATCCCTTCATTTCATGCATTTTACCCCTGCTATCTTCAGAATTTAAAAGACAGTATTTGTGTCAACATTGTTAAAAGCTTTCTCTAAGTCCACTAATGCTATAAACACAAAGATTTGTCTTTCCTTGACTTAGGGTCAGTAGTGCCTCACATGTTCCTACATTTCTCCAGAATCCAAATTGATATTCCCTGACGTCAGCTTCTACCAATTTTTCCATTCTTCTGTAAATAATTTTTGCTAGTATTTTCCAACCATGTCTTTTTAACTAGCTTTGTCAAGCATTAGGATTGCTTTGGAAGGCAATCATGTTTCATTTGGGTATCTTTTGGTCTCTGGAACAAAGTCTTCAGAAAACCATTTCTTAAAAATATTTTGGCCATACAAACAGTTTTTTTTTTTTTTTTGACATATGTAACAGGCAGTGCAGAAGCAGTGATACTTTTCTTTTTAAACTATAGGTTTAGCAGACTTCTCTCTTGCCAGCAGCTTCAGTTTATGGCCTCCACTTGCATGCAATGCAGCAAGAATTGTTAACCTCTCTTTTTGTCTTTTGTAGCCTGGGGCAGTCTTTCCTACTTTTGAGGCTAAATTTTAGATGGAAGTGTTTTATAATTTAGCCCTGTTTTATCACCATTATATATTTGATCTGGAGTAAGATTATCTTCTTGTATAAATATTCTTAATTTCTCACAACATTGTGTAACAGCTTAAGAATCCACAGAAAGTTTTTCACCACAAATTTCAAGATGGCTTTTGCTGCATTGCTTTTTCCACCTGTACAACCATCCTGTACTTGCAGTAAAATTGTCCTCACTGTTCTTTAACTCATTTTTAAAAATATAGCTTTTTCTTACAGAATAGGTCCTGAAATTGGAATTCCTTTTTGTGATTACTGAACAAACAAAAAAAAAAAAAACAATGTTGCACTTACTTTTTCATACTCAGATTACTTTATTCGTTTCCATTGAAATGATGAAAGTTCTCAATTTTGTCTCTGATTCTACTTCTGTCTCCAACTACCACTTCACTGATTCCATACTCAGCAGCAAGTATTTTTTAATGTTCCTCTTTTGTGCAGTCTCTTCAGAGCTGCCAGTCTCCATTCAATGGCATAAATTTTCTCTTACTCCTACAGTTCATTGTTATCTACAAATTAAAACATTAAGAAACCCACAGTTACACATGTACTTTACACTGTATGTTTGGCTAACTACAATACAGATGTTGTAGCAGCTCCACCCGCTTTATTTAAATTCTTTGCTGTCCACAGTGTTGTCGTACTGCATTGCTACACTGGCTGAAAAATGGGTTGTGGATTCTGACACTGACTGCTGTAAATAGTGTAGCCAACAGGTGCACAGTTGCATTTCACAGTACTTTAGTTTCACTGTTCACAACCCCCTATTAATGCATAGTTATATGGCCGGTGCACTATTGTTTAACTTTCGATAAGCCTCATTAATACTTTGCAGGAAAACCTCCACATACTGCTACAATAGTTTCCTGTTGAACATCTATGAGCAGTAAAACCTAACCATAAAGTTTCCAGTTCTTGAAAAATAATCAGGGGCATATAGAGCAGACACTGTCATTGTTTTTACATAAGGCCTAATTGTTTAACACTTATTCCAAAGTTAAGTTGACACATTGTTGTTGTTCTAATCAACACAGGTTTCCTGTCTGAAACTCGGCCATGGACTGACTGACTCATGACCAAAAGTTGGGCCCTTATATATCTTCACAATAATAGGTTCTGAACCTACACATTGTTTGATGTTTAAGTTACAGAAATTTCAATTAAAACTTAACTCATTGAATTAATTGAATACACTGAAAAAATTTGTCCTAACAGTTTCTCCTACTAAAAGATTTAGGCCAAATCATTTGTTTAAATAATGAAATTAACATATATAGTTATGTAAACCATACTTTTGATAAAACAATGGAATTAATGAAGGACTGGTTTTGCCACCATGTTTTCGAATAGAGCCACACAGATCCTTAAAAAAGCTATAGTTTTGTCTCCCAGAATCCATATATGTTTACATGCCAACAATACAATTTAAGTTATGAAACAATTACTGATTTCACCCTATGATGAATGATACTAACTAGGAATAGAAATAAATTAGAAAATCAATGAATATACATAAAACTAAGCACAAAATTAGATCTGGTGTTACATTCTTTAAAACTAAGGACCAGCCTTTCTCTTTTATGAAAAAGCAGATTATATTCACATACGCTAATGGTAAATAGTTAAAGTAACAAAACGAATTTAAGGAGGCGGATGGCACAACGAGAGGGGAATTAAAATCATCCCGGCTCGCTTTGTCACAATGTTACTACACAATCAACTTGGTATGTATAAAAAATATTCAGCCAGTGTTTTAAATTGTGTTCTGTATAGTTATTTAGGCGTGCTTTATTTTAATGAACACTGTTGCTGAGTAGACACAACAACAGGGGCAACAGTAAGGATGGTATGCAGTGTACAACTGATTGTCATGTGGTCCCAGTTAGTGAAGGTTCAACAAAGAAAGAGCAAGCCCACTCCTTGAAACTTAATGGTACCTGTAGATCTGTAATAAAAATGCATTAGCAATCTGAGGCCAAAGTTATTTCAGTGCATTATGAATGAAAACCCTAAGTGGGGCAGTTTTACCTGCATTGTCCATGGAAAATTGGAAGAAAGTTCAAAATGTAACACATTCAAAAGTGCATAAAACAAACATGTGGACAACGTATGAAAACTGGTTTTTACTCTAGTTTTATGTACAATTATAATTTTCACAAAACCAGCCCAAATTACACAGAACCTTGAAATACTGATACTCGATGTACCAGGACTCTGCTGTGCATGGAATCTGAAGCAATACGTTGCTTACCAGCATTTAAGTTGCCAATTGTGTATGGTATACATAGTGCGTTCAGCGACAGTGCTCAAAAATGAATGAACGGTGTAGCACTAGCTTCTTACATGATGAAATAATGTGAATATAGTGTATGTAATGTTTGCAGTGATCAGTGCTGAGAAATTAATAAATGTTCTAGTGCTAGCTGCTTAAAGTAGTAAATACCTTCTTTTCAAGAATGTATAAGGAAACCGGTATTGCACACCTAGAATTGTGCTTTATTTAAGAGATCAGCCATGTAGTCAGGAGGATATGGGTTCTAATCTCCACTGGAATATTCTGATTTGGTTTTATGTGGTTTCCCTAAATTACTGCGACAATGTATATCTTTCAACAAGAGACTGCAGTTCTGGAGGAAATTAAAGGGGAACAGTACTTGAGAATGGAGTGAAACAGGATTGTAGCCTATCCCTCATATTATTCAATCTGTGTATTGAGCAAAGTGTGAAGGAAATGAGGAGAAATTCGGAAAAAGGAATTACAGTTGAGACAAAAGAAATAAAGTGTGCTGATGACATTGTTATTCTGTCAGACATGGTGAAGGGCTTGAAAGAATGGATGAACAGAGTAAACAGTGTCTAGAAAAGAGTTTGTAAAATGACTATCAAGGAAAGTAAAATAAGGACAATAGAAGTAGTCAATTTAAGTCAGGTGATGCTTTGGGTGTGAGACACTAAAAGTTGTACATGAATTTCACTATTTGGGCAACAAAATAACTGATGATGGTAGAAGTATGGAGGATATAAAATGCATATTGGCAGTATAAAATTCATTTTTGAGTAAGGGAAATCAGCTATAATAGAATACAAATGGCTCTGAGCACTATGGGACTCAACTGCTGAGGTCATTAGTCCCCTAGAACTTAGAACTAGTTAAACCTAACTAACCTAAGGACATCACAAACATCCATGCCCGAGGCAGGATTCGAACCTGCGACCGTAGCGGTCTCGCGGTTCCAGACTGCAGCGCCTTTAACCGCACGGCCACTTCGGCCGGCATAATAGAATACAAATTTTGATGTTAGGAAGTATTATTTGAAGATATTTATCTCAAGTGCAGTGTTGAGCTGAAGCAGTTTAGGCAATAAGAGAATAGAAGCTTTCAAAATGTGGTTCTCCAGTAGAATGATATAGATTAAATCAGCAAACTAGATTAACTAATGAGGAGGCACTGACGTGACTTGGGGGGAAATTGTGGGACAACATGACTAAAATAAGGGATCAGTTAATAGGTCATATCCTGAGGCATCAAGGAATAGTTTCTTTGGTAATGGACGAAGTGTGGGGGGATAAAAATTGTAGTGGGAGACAATGGCTCCATTTTGTATCCTATCTGAAAATGATGTGGGTTGCAGTAGTAATACAAAGATGCTTGCATGTGGTACAGTAGTGTGGAGAGCTGCATCACAACAGTCTTCAGACTGAGGACCACAATAACAACAACAGAGAGAAACAACAAACCTTTATCAGTGTGCATCAATGACATGTATTCAAGAACTGTCTAATATTGGAGACAACTATCAAGATTGTCACTACTGACCTATAGGCATTAGGCATATCACAGTGTGCACAGAATATAGGGTTAAACCTCAGTCTATTAAGACCTCATGTGATCCCAATTACTCATTCTAGGCTCATTGCCCAGAAATTTCAATATTGCCTCTTGTCTTTGGTTTTAAATGTGGTAACCACAAATTTCACTTCTTCAATGAAAAATTTAGGAGTGATATTTGATAAGGAGACATGTAGCAAAACTGGAGACACTATCAAAAATTTGCATTAATAAAACAAGATGCTGAAATAGCAGGTAAGGTGTTATATAAATGTCTCAGCCTATATTAAGAAAATTCATAAATCAAGTCTATGTCTACTAAATTCACTCTTTATTATTAATCAGAATTACCATTATGGAGTAAATGCTTTGGGATGTTAGTATAAGATTTTCAGTGTTAGAATGGACATTTTTTAGATCTTAGCTGCACTGCTTAAAAAGAAAATGCTGTAGGACAGATTGAATAAAAGTATGCTGTCTGTCCTGTTTGTGGGCCAGCACAGTAACGAAGATTTCTTGGTGCAAAGCAGGCAGTACTGAGGTTTTTAGGTTGTACCAAAATTCACACACTCTGTACAAATGTTTCAAAAGTAATTAAACTTCATTGTAGATAATTTCGTCCTGTGTTCTTACCATTTGGCAATCACTGTCTATTACCTATTTACTACTTGAGAGTAAGGTTATTTGCAAGGGATCAGGTGCTAATTCTACACCATTCTGCTTTGATATAACTGTGGTCTGTGTAATCTACCCCTCCTACCTACTTGCAGCTTTGGTACACATTAGTCTGTTATGAAGATCTGAGATGAGCAAACATTACAATAAACTTTCTATTTTACTTATCATTTCACATACAGTTGGCTCCTGTTCTTTTTGTCTAGGGGTCTAACTCTTGAAGCCAAAATTCTCACATTTTACATCCCCATAGTTGAACTGATCTAAATAAATTTGAAGATTGTTGTTGGAGAATTCTTGTTGTTGTTATTGTTGTTGTTGTTGTGGTCTTCAGTCCTGAGACTGGTTTGATGCAGCTCTCCATGCTGCTCTATCCTGTGCAAGCTTCTTCATCTCCCAGTACCTACTGCAACCTACATCCCTCTGAATCTGCTTAGTGTATTCATCTCTTGGTCTCCCTCTAAGTTTTTTACCCTCCACACTGCCCTCCAATACTAAATTGATGATCCCTTGATGCCTCAGGACATGTCCTACCAACCGATCCCTTCTTTTAGTCAAGCTGTGCCACAAACTTCTCTTCTCCCCAGTCCTATTCAATACCTCCTCTTTAGTTATGTGATCTACCCATCTAATCTTCAGCATTCTTCTGTAACGCCACATTTCGAAAGCTTCTATTCTCTTATTGTCCTAAACTATTTATCATCCATGTTTCACTTCCATACATGGCTACACTCAATTATAATTGTTGTTGTTATGTTAATATATTTTGTCACATTTTAGTATCTCATTCAGTCTTTTGATTTCTTGCATTAACTAAGACAAAATTACATTGCTCACACAAAATACAAAAATATGTAGGATCACATCAGTGGCATGCTTACTACTGTCCCATTCAGCAAACATAACAATATTCCAAAGGGTTTAAAATTTTTTATGACAAATGAATTTCTATTAGTTTGATTATTAATTCATAAATTAATCCAGAAACAAACAAAGTATACATTACTAGATTGTATAATTATCAAAATAAATTTCAAGTATATGAAATAATTCACAATTTCAAATATTTTTAAAAAAAGTGTATATAATTTTAACTGTACATTTAGAACTAGTATTTATTGATTATAACGTCCAAAATAAAGTAATCCCTTTTCACAAATTTTAGCTTGAAATAAAACACACTGTGTATAAAATTATACGAAAACTTTCGGAAAAGCAGCTGAGATAATACTGACCTGTCCAAAATTTGAAAAATAATACAGGTGTCAACAACTACTGCTGAGGAAAAGTAATGCTAGAGGTGAATGTTCCATTACTTGTGTTGTGTGGTGACATGATGAGGCTTCATGTTTTTGTGCCTATTTGTTTTGTAGATGATGTGTTGTAGTATTTGGTGGTGCTCTCTTGTGCTGGATATTTGTTAGTGAGTTGTTTCATATGAGTTGAATATTTCTTGTTCCTATTGGAAGAATCCATGCTGGTTTGCTGGTGAGGTACTTTACATTAGCATATTGTGGCTGATGGATTCATTTTTATATTTGAAACTATTTGTGCCATGAGTTTCTTATGGTCCGAGATTTAATATTATTTTTCTTTCTTCTTCAATTGTGAATAATATATATATATATATATATATATATATATATATATATATATATATATATATATATATATATATATATATATATATATATATATATATATATTGCTGAGGAATTGCGGGATGTTGAGCACTTTTGTGTGATATTCTATGTGCGATATGAGTTTGTTGTTTGTGTATATTGAAACTGGGGAGGTATACCGAAATTGGTGATGATGCCAGTTTTCATGAATTTTGGGGTTTTCCTCCTTTGTGTTTGGTAACTGTGTTGGATTGGGATTGGTAGGTGTACTGGGTATTGATGCACCATTGCTGGTAAAAATACATTTCTGATATTAGTCATGTGAGCTTGGTGATGTTTGTTGTACTGTAGACTTCACTTTAGAGAGAGTAAGTGGAAGTGTGGATAATGGACTTTAGAATTTGATTGTGTTGGTATTGCTACTGTGACCTTCATTTTTTGGTGCCATATAGGTCAAATGAAATTTGTGCCGTCAGATTTTGGAGTGTGTGCAAGTTCATAATGTCTAGGGCTTTGCTTGAGGTATATGGGCGAAGTGAAATTTGCAACACCATGTTTAGAGTTGTATGTTGGTTCTGGTATCGAGGGCTTTGTAGGAACTAGGTAGGTCAAGAGAAAATTGTGGTGTTGAGTTACTGGTATTGTATTCTTCATTTGAGATGTATAGGTCATGCAAAATTTACAACACCAATAGTTTTCAGTTTTTCAATTTTTTTGTGTTAAATTTTGAGAATTTTGCAAGCTTTATTTTTAGATGGATATTTGCTTTGCAGTTATTTCATTATTCTTACTGTCATATGTTTAGTTTGTCCACACCCAAAATCCCCTTCTTCATTTGGTTATCCTGTTTGTTTCATTCTGTTGCTGGAGTTAAATACTCGTAAGTGCAATGAGAGACGTCTTGGTCACCATATTGTATGTGCTTGAAATAGAAGTGTACACCACACTGGTGACATTACTGGTCAAAACAAGTGGGTGGAGTCACAAATTTCAGTTATGCCGATCAGCCTTTTATAATAGTTTGTTCTTCTGATATAGTTTGTGTGTGATTTAATTAATTAAAGATAATGCTATGTTCCAAGGATCACTGATCTATTTTTATCAAAGTGGCACAAATTACATTGGTTTTACACTGTGTCTTCTTTATATTTATGGCTAGCCATTAATAGATTACCAGCTAGCTCACTGGCTGAAAAGTAATAATAATGAACATATTGGTCTCTGTCATTGGTCATGTTACTATTAAGGAACACTTACATCTATTTCTTAATAGCACAAGCAATCATTTGTCTTTTATGCTACTAGGTTTTTGTTAAATATCTATCTTCAGAGCAGGTGTTGCCAGGAAAAGCTATTTGAGTTCAGATTTAAAACTGAGTAAAAGTTTCTGGTAGCCATCACCTTTGGCTCTGTTCTTCAGTTTTTATTTTCAGTGACCTATTTTGAATTGACAAGCAATTTATCAGCAGTTTGTACATATGTATCACATATTTGGAACATTGTGAGGGTCATGTAGCTACAGCAAGATGTGAGAATGAAACATGTGTGCACTGATGTGGTGAGAAGTACAGTTCATGTCTGGCCACAGCTGCACAGCTCCAACAATGCTGTGAACATGTAACAAATATGTACCATGATGATAGTGATTCAAAACTGGTCATGGTAAATAAAGATTGAAAAATTGTAAAAAATGTGGTTGATTGCACTAAATTCTGGAAAATTTCATTCATCACAGTCAATTTCCCACATCTATAATGGATAGACCTTATAGGCTGATATAGTTTTGGTACCTGTCAAATTATATTAGTGGGAAAATAATAGAAAACTTTTGTGGCTACTATTGAATGTTTTTGTGGGCCTTTGGCAGATTTAGTGATAAACAGGTATTATGTTTTTTTTTTTAATTTTATTATTTTTTATTTTAATTTTGAGTGAAATAAGTTTTTGGCTGGCGAACAGTCATGGTGGAATGGTGGAGCAGGGTTGTTGGTTGTATACAATATTTAACACACTTAAAATGAGAAATAACTGCAAATGCAATGCAAAAGGAGCAAAACATACATCCAGATTATTTTTATTGTTGTCATTGTCAGTGGCAGTTGTTGGTACATCAGTGGGGGTGGTGGTTAGGGCAACATTTGGTTCTCCCCTTCCTGTACATCCTACAGTGACTGAGAAAGTTGTGTGGTGCATGAAATATCCATTATTATAGTGGGCACATAGATGCCAAGGAAGAATTGGAGTTGGCTGACTCATAGCCACTGCCACAATCGCAGAGTTATTTTAGTCAAGGCTTAGTGTCACTGTGAAAAATCAGTTCAGGGTGATCTGTGATCTGCATTATCAATACAAGACAGAAATATAACTTTTGTGTAAAATTAGCAACCTTACCTCTGATTTACAAGGAAGTTAAGTACTATTCTGTGAAGGTATTTGAGAAGCTCCCATCTAACATACAGCAAGTAATTGGTTATCCATTCAAAAGAAAATTTAAAACATACATTAGCAACTCCTTCTACTGATTAGATTCTCCTTAAGCTGGATGGCAAGTAGCCTGATGTAAACTGTCTTGTGTAATGACATATTTAGCTTACTGTTTTCTATGATAAATGCCTGATTAATCAAATAAATATTGAGTTCTTGATAAGATGGCCTGCAGCTACCTAATATAACTGAAGTTGCAGCAGCTTTCTTTCTGATTTACTGGAACACATTTAACTGGCATACACAGAACTAGTATTAAGTAGTATTGTGATAGTTTACTATTAATGTAGCGTATGACTTACCTATGTTTGGTTCTCTTGTGTTTATGTTTGGCTTTACTTGTTCCATAGTCCTGTAAGTTCACCTTCTTGGAACGATATACAGAATATGATGAGTGAGTGGCAGAAAACACTATTATTTTGAAATTGTAAGTGTTTATTTATGTCAATTCTCATTAGTAAATGTATATATTGTGGAGGTGCAGTTACAATGCTTAATGCCTTGAAGATGCAGCTACAAAATCACTGTTGGCATCCAGATAGTCCTGAATTATTTGTTTTTCAAAATTGATTTATATCTTATCTACATTCATTCACAAGGTTGTAAGGAAGAAAATAAAAACAATTTTGAGTATTTATTTTTATTTAGTATTTCCAAAAATGGGCGTCCTTCCAGAAGGACGTCAGGACAATAAAAGAACAGGTTTTTAAAGTATATGACATTGCACAATTAACTTGTTTTGGTTTTTATACTTTCAAATAAACATAAATAAATTTGAATTATGGGCTAAAACAGCTAATAAATACAAAAAAACAAAGACAATAACCTATACACATAATTTATACACTAGTATGATAAGACAAAAAGCAGCAAACATGAAGAGATTCATCACATTTTGCGCACATAGCAGTAGTTTTTTTGTGGCAACTTCAACATGTCAGCTGCTTCTTCTTTTTTGTTACCACGTCCGTATGTAATTCAGCAACATAATGTTCTCTTCCATCAAATCTAGAATCTAGTTTTGCCCTCTTACTAGGACGTCCTCTGCTGGTAGTGACTCTTTTGTTACTTTCAAGAATTGCAGTGACATTTCGACGACAAAATGACAGATGATCCATGTGTTCTTCATTGTGCTTGTAAAGATCCCAGGAATTTTGCTCTCCAATGTCTATAAAATGTGCAATGATTGGGAAATACCTCTTTTTCCCTCTTATAGAGCATCTATATAGGGATACACTTTGGTCAGCTCGATCTATGCCTCCCATATGAGTATTGTAGGAGTGTAATAAGTTAGGCTGAAGCACGCTAATCCTTTTCTTTTGTTCCCTGCAAAATCTTGCTACAGAGCATAGTGGTTGCACTCTGTCAAAGTTGGTGGCTACTGTAACAACATTGTTGTCATTCCAACGTACAATGGAAATCCCGGATGCTGAGTCACAACAAATTTCGTATGATCCCCTATATTCTTTTATCATTTTATCTACAGATGATAGAGTACAATTCTTAACTCTGTTTCCTCTTATTGTTCCTGTTGCTTCCACGCCACTCGCTTTTAGATCATGTAGTGCAGTAGCATTGAGCTGACTTGCAGGTAATTTATCTACACTTGGATTTTCTTCAGCACCTGAATCTTCATCTGTTACGTCATCAGTTGAATTTAGAGGAGGTGTAATGCTACATTCACACCAGTATTAGGTATTTTCTCGTCTTTTGTTTCTAACATGTCCAAAAGTTCCATAAGTGTACATCGTTTTCTGTGAATACAAAATGACAACATTTTACCCTGACGTCCTTCTGGAAGGACGGTTGAAAACATTATTGAATTACAACTGACGAAAACTTTCAATCGTAATATGAACCCATAAATAATATAGGTTAATTCTTTAAGATATTATATGAAAAGTTTCAGAATTATTGACGCAATATGAAAGAAAATATACATACCCATCGATGGCAAGGTCAGGCAGTTCCTCCATGGTAAAATCGGCCCTATTTATAAGACACAATTTCTCACTCACTATGAACGACAGCATCAAATTGACTGTCACAGTGTGCAACGGACTGTGCCCACTTTATATAACAATGTGTCACAGTACGTTGCAACAATGATTAGCTGATCATGTGCTTCCCCATTTGACAACTTAATATTTGCTCAAAGTCAGGGGTTTCTACTACCGAGTACTTCATTGGAGATTTGTTTGCAACTCATTGTTGACAGAGTGGTGTACACTACATAAAAAATTCATGTTACTAATCAGTATGTATTTAATTATTTTCTGATTTGACGTGTAGTGATGTTATTCTACTTATGTTTGTTCTTTCCTTTACTGCCAGGTTCAATCAAAAATATTCAATAATACATTCAATGTTGTTGTCGTGGTCTTCAGTCCTGAGACAGATTTGATGCAGCTCTCCATGTTACTCTTTCCTGTGCAAGCTTCTTCATCTCCCAGTACCTACTGCAGCCTACATCATTCTGAACCTGCTTATTGTATTCATCTCTTGGTCTCCCTCTACAATTTTTACCCTCCACGCTGCCCTCCAGTACCAAATTGGTGATCCCTTGGTGCCTCAGAACATGTCCTACCAACCGATCCCTTCTTCTAGTCAAGTTGTGTCAAAAACTCCTCTTCTCCCCAATTCTATTCAATACCTTCTCATTAGTTATGTGATCTGCCCATCTTTCAGCATTCTTCTATAGCACCACATTTCAAAAGCTTCTATTCTCTTCTTGTCTAAACTATTTATTGCACATGTTTCACTTCCATACAAGGCTACACTCCATACAAATACTTTCAGAAACGACTTCCTGACATTCGATGTTAACAAATTGCCATTCTACATTTTATATCCTCTCTACTTCGACCATCATCAGTTATTTTGCTCCCCAAATAGCAAAACTCCTTTACTACTTTAAGTGCCTTATTTCCTAATCTTATTTCCTCACCATCACCCGACTTAATTCGACTACATTCCATTATCCTCGTTTTGCTTTTGTTGATGTACATCTTATACCCTCCTTCCAAGACACTGTCCATTCCGTTCAGCTGCTCTTCCAAGTCCTTTGCTGTCTCTGACAGAATTACAATGTCATCGGCGAACCTCAAAGTTTTTATTTCTTCTCCATGCATTTTAATACCTACTCCAAACTTTTCTTTTGTTTCCTTTACTGCTTGCTCATTATACAGGCTGAATAGCATCCGGCAGAGGCTACAACCCTGTCTCACTCCCTTCCCAACCACTGCTTCCCTTTAACGCCCCCGACTCTTTAACTGCCATCTGGTTTCTGTACAAATTGTAAATAGCCTTTCGCTCCCTGTATTTTACCCCTGCCACCTTCAGAATTTGAAAGAGAGTATTCGAGTCAATATTGTCGAAAGCTCTCTCTGAGTCTATAAATGCTAGAAACATAGGTTTGCCTTTCCTTAATCTTTCTTCTAAGATAAATCGTAGGGTTAGCATTGCCTCATGTGTTCCAATGTTTCTACGGAATCCAAACAGATCTTCCCCAAGGTCAGCTTCTACCAGTTTTTCCATTCGTCTTTAAAGAATTCACGTTAGTATTTTGCAGCTGTGACTTATTAAACTGATAGTTTGGTAATTTTCACATCTGTCAACACCTGCTTTATTTGTGTTTGGAATTACTAAATTCTTCTTGAAATCTGAGGGAATTTCGCCTGTCTCATACATCTTGTTCACCAGATGGTAGAGTTTTGTCAGGACTGGCTCTCCCAAGGCCGTCAGTAGTTATAATGGAATGTTGTCTACTCCCGGGGCCTTTTTTCGACTTAGGTCTTTCAGTGCTCTGTCAAACTCTTCACGCAGTATCATATCTCCCACTTCATCTTCATCTACCTCCTCTTCCATTTCCATAATATTGTCCTCAAGTACATCGCCCTTGTATAGGTCCTCTGTATACTCCTCCTACCTTTCTGCTTTCCCTTATTTGCTTAGAACTGGGTTTCCATCTAAGCTCTTGATATTCATGCATGTGGTTCTCTTTTCTCCAAAGGTCTCTTTAATTTTCCTGTAGGCAGTATCTATCTTACCCCTCATGAGATAAGCCTCTATATCCTTACATTTGTCCTCTAGCCATCCCTGCTTAGCCATTTTGCACTTCCTGTCGATCTCATTTTTGAGACGTTTGTATTCCTTTTTGCCTGCTTCACTTCTGCATTTTTGTATTTTCTCCTTTCATCAATTGAATTCAGTATCTCTTCTGTTACCCAAGGATTTCTACTAGCCCTCGTCTTTTTACCTACTTGATCCTCTTCTGCCTTCACTATTTCATTCCTCAAAGCTACCCATTCTTCTTCTACTGTATTTCTTTCCCCCAATCCTGTCAATTGTTCCCTTATGCTCTCCCTGAAACTCTGTACAACCTCTGGTTCTTTCAGCTTATCCAGGTCCCATCTCCTTAAAGTCCCACCTTTTTGTAGTTTCTTCAGTTTTAATCTACAGTTCATAATCAATAGATTGTGGTCAGAGTCCACATCTGCCCCTGGAAATATCTTACAATTTAAAATCTGGTTCCTAAATCTCTGTCTTACCATTATATAATCTATCTGAAACCTTTTAGTATCTCCAGGGTTCTTCCATGTATACAACCCTCTTTCATGATTCTTGAAAAAAGTGTTAGCCATCATTAATTTATCCTCTGTGCAAAATTCTACCAAGTGGCTTCGTCTTTCATTTCTTAGTCCCAATCCATATTCACCTACTACATTTCCTTCTCTTCCTTTTCCTACTGTCGAATTCCAGTCAGCCATGACTATTAAATTTTTGTCTCCTTTCACTACCTGAATAATTTGCTTTATGTCATCATACATTTCAGCAATTTCTTCATCATCTGCAGAGCTAGTTGGCATATAAACTTGTACTACTGTAGTAGGCATGGGCTTCGTGTCTATCTTGGCCACAACAATGCATTCACTATGCTGTTTGTAGTAGCTTTCCCACACCCCTATTTTCCTATTCATTATTAAACCTACTCCTGCATTACCCCTATTTGATTTTGTATTTATAACCCTGTATTCATCTGACCAAAAGTCTTGTTCCTCCTGCCACTGAACTTCACTAATTCCCACTATATCTAACTTCAACCTATCCATTTCTCTTTTTAAATTTTCTAACCTACCTGCCCGATTAAGGGATCTGACAATCCACGCTCCGATCCATAGAACACCAGTTTTCTTTCTCTTGATAACGACGTCCTCTTGAGTAGTCCCTGCCCGGAGATCCGAGTGGGGAACTATTTTACCTCCGTAATATTTTACCCAAGAGAACGCCATCATCATTTAATCATACAGTAAAGCTGCATGCATTCAATGTACCTTTGATTTATTTACAGAAACACATTGCAAATCCAGTACCACACCTGAATGACTACTGGTTGGCACAACAAAACTTTTTCTGCCATCGCTCTAATTTTCTGGGGTGGCTACTAAGGATAGGTCATGACCATTACCCAAGATCATTATTTTATATTTTACCATCTGTGCCAAATTAATGCGTCTGGTAATATATTAATGTTATGGCACTATCAGCAGTAGTCTCTTAGATACACTTAAAGAAACTGAAATGATTTACATTACCCTGTGAATACCCACCATCATTAAACATTTATTGAAGTGGAAGACATTTGTACCTATCTCATGTGTTGGAGTTACTGTTGTAATGAATGTGATTTGTTTAGTATGATGAGCTAAAAGCAACTGCAGTAAAGTAAATTTGTTTATTGCAAAAGGAGTTATGCCACTTATATATGTTATAGTGCCTTGTTTTATATACATGTGTTGCTCACAATCCCTGCTCCCCACCCTCATCCAGAGAAAGGAATTAGAGAATCATTGCATATTGTTACATTTGTGTGTGTTGGGAGGAGCCAAGTGCATGCACTATTGAGAAGAGAGTTTATTGGTCCATTCACTAATGATTATAAGTCCAAGGATAGTATTTTTTGACTGAGTTGCTTACATCTCTTCAAAAGTAAAGCTATGAAAAATATGAAATTAAAATATTTTGTGATTTACTCAGCATGGAATGTTGAATGTTTTGTTATAATATATTCAATTATTCATCAGCTGCATTACGTGTAGATGTAATACTAATTAGTGACATTCAAAAATTTCTGCCAGAGCACAACTTGAACCTGGATTTATTGAGAGACAATATTCCATGAGGTTTTGGGATTGCAGTCAGATGACTCTGAACCAGTCTTTTGATGCATAACATCCAGCAATACCAAACTGAATGGGATGAAGAAATACTGAATCTGTTCTAGAAGCCTCATCAAAGATTTAATGTGTATATGTTTAGAATAAGGTATAATGAGCCAATTGTAACACATTCAGCCAATGATACACAGCTTTTTGCTTGTCATGCATTCAGTTTTTTTAGCTTGATTTTTACCACACATCACCTCCACTCTGCTTGTTCTTCAGACTGATTAGATCACGTCACATCCAAAAGGCCAAACCAAACTGAACATATCTCACAACTCACAAGCACATGACGACAGTCTCTGGCCATCAAGGCAAGACTTAAGACTTTGCTTTGCATTGCTTTCGTTTGTGTGTGTCTGTGTGTGTGTGTGTGTGTGTGTGTAAGGCCTGTTTGGCTGAAAGCTTTGTTTGACATTCTTATTGTTGTACGTATCTGTCACACAGCATCTCCACGTGTGGTGAGTAGCCACTATCATTATTCCAGGCTGGATTTTCCATTGTTTGAAGCTTGGTGTTTAACATGCTATTGACCGAAGTAGTAAAGGCAGACTATCAGGCTTATAGTGACAGACAAGACATACAATGGATATCATGCCAAGAGTATAGTTTACCTCTTACTATGTGGTGCCCATCAAGATGGACAGTTTTGCTTAAGGCTTTTCGCATCAGATCTGTGACTGAGCAGTCACCAACTATATGGTGCCTCAAACTGAATTACAGATTAGTAAAGATATAAACTGAGAGGAAATTTGTTCAGGGAATAAACTTGAAACTGATATTAAATTGACAGTTTCTTCGAGCAAAAGTTGGCTTACACTTCACCAGGTACTCTCACAGTACAAGTTTTCCTCTTTAACTGAAGTTCATGACAATATCTGTTAATCAGTATGTTTGAGAATTATTCCAAAACAAAAAATTCAAAATGCAAATTTTATGGCACCAGCATTTGAGTCTGATTGCAGAATGGTTCCATTACTGCCAGTGTACATTTATTCTAAGGAGCATGAAGGTAAGATTACAGAAATAATGGTGTGTACAGAGGCACACAAACAGTAATTTTGCTTGTTCTATTTGTGAGTGGAAGAGGAAAGGAAATGTCTGGTGGCAGTATGGGGTACCCTCCACCACAAACAATATGGTGGTTTGAGCAGTATCTATGTAGATGTGAAAGGCTTCCTTCAGTAGTTGAGACAGCTTGGGAAATCAGCTCACAGGAACACATTGCATAGCCAGCAGTTGAACTGCCATATGTTACAGAGGAGGTTGTGGTGTAGGTAGCTGTTTCGTAAAATCTTGATTGATGGCACCATATGAAGTGGGATGAAGATGTGATACATCACCCAAGATTGCTGTGTGGGGAGGGGGTGAGGGGGACAGTGAGGTGCTGCTCACATGTGTTGCATGGCACAGTAGGCATGGATGAGAAAACTAGCTGCAAACATTGATGGAACAACTGTGGTTACTGAAGGATGAGTTGGTAGGTCTGAATGCTGATCAGTACCTTGCAGCATGAGTCTGGAATAATTGTCCTGCTTCTGCTGTGGGTAAGATGTGGACATACATTGTAGATGCATTGAGATGGAAGGTTGTGGTATGAATTCCTGCATCAACTGGTGTAAACAGTGTTCTGAGGTGGCATACAGTGGTAGCCAACATATGCTGCCATTTGGAATGGAGCTGTCATATGTAGATCAGGCCATTGTAGTGCAGACGAGTTTAAGTTTGTTGCATGAAGACTGGCATGGCATGTAGTTTCACAATCAAGTGAAGCTGGCCTTTCAATGTCTAGATTGCCTTTGCTTCAAAATCAAAGTCTGCTATGTAGGTATGAAAAGCAGGATCCAAAGCTCTAGAAATTAGATGATCCACTGCCTGTGGGCCAATAATGAGTAATGGTAGTACGAAAAATGAGATTAGTAATTCATGAAAAAATAAACAAATTCAATAGTGATACGAGCTAGCACTACTGTAGATACAAAATTCACTTTGTTGTTGAAGAAACACAATATGTAAACAGAAGCATATGTGAAAGTTAACACACAACCTTCGATCCTAGAGTCAAGATCATAGTTTATCATAGGAGTAGTTTATTTGGTTATAGGTAGCTGCCATGACGTTACGTATTGAAGTTACTGTTGTAATAGATGTGACCACAAGAGAAATTCTGAGTTTCACTTAGGTTCTGTGTGCTTGATCAGCACACACTTCTCAGTGTGGTATGTAGTGTGGTTGACAGAGTAGTAATTTATTCATCAGAATGTACATTTTTTAACATAACATGATAGTACAGCTGTAGTAAACTAAATTTGTTTGTTACAACAAGAATGTATGGAGTAGTTGTAATGTCCAGTTTTATATGTCTTTTGTCAGTTATGTCCTTGCTTCCCACCACCACCCAAAGAATCTGATAAAAGAATCAGTCTCACTAATTGCTGCATGTTGCAGGTGGTGAGGGGGGGGGGAGATGTGGAGGTAGAGGTGATGGTTTGAACTGCTCACAATAACAAATGTATCTTAGTACGTGTTAATTAAAAAATCTCAACCTAATTATGAATCTGCCACTATAGATTTTATCATTGGGTCAGTATAGCAGACCCGAAAAAGAATTTGAAATTGATGAATGAAATGAAAATATCTTGTGATTAGCTCTCCATGGGATCTGAGCCCTGTCACATTCATCTTTTGTTGTAATATATTTGGTTATACTGATGGAAAATTTCAGAAAAAATACATGATGTGAGAGCTCCATGTATAAGAGGCAGTCAAATAAAAACGAGACTGATGGGAAGGAAAGTAAGTAAACTGTTTATTATTTGAAAAGTAATCACTATAGTTGTTAATACATTAACGCCATTGTGAGACTAGATGGTCAATCCCTTCATGGGATAATGTTGGCAGTTGCCTATGGAACCAGGACTGTACCCATATGTGCACCTCTTTGTGTGAAGCAAATTGATGGCCTAGAATGTTTTTCTTCAGGGCTCCAAAAATATGCAAATCACATGAGAAGAGTTAGGGACTGTGTGGACGTTGTGTAAAGACTTCCCACACAAAACACTGCAGTATATCTGAAGCAACCTACCTACAAAACGCGTGCCAATTTTGCACAGAGTGCGCAGCAGAAGTTTCACTGCAAAACACTTACACATTCTCCATAAAGTCTCAATCTCTCTCCACATTCAAAATGGTTCAAATGGCTCTAAGAACTATGGGACTTAAAATATGAGGTCATCAGTCCCCTAGACTTAGAACTACTTAAACCTAACTAGCCTAAGGACATCACACACATCCATGCCCAAGGCAGGATTCGAAACTGCTACCACAACAGCTGTGCGGTTCTGGACTGAAGTGCCTAGAACCGCTCAGCCACAGTGGCCGGCTATCTCCCCACGTGATTTCCACATCTTTAGAGCCCTGAACAAAGACATTCATGGCTGTCCTTTTGCTTCAGAAGAAGAGGTGAATGCCTGGGTACAATTATTTTTTCTGGAGGCAACTGCAAACACTTTTCCACAAAGACATTGACCATCTTGTCCTACAGTGGGATAAATTTCTTAACAACTATAGCAATTACTTCTGTGTTAATGAATTATTTACTTACTTTTTTCCATCTGTTTCATATTAATCTGACTGCCCTTGTATGCCATTGTCACTAATTTTGTTTTTGTAGATTCATGTATTAAGCACACAAGTGCTCTATTATTATTTTACAGTATTTTATTTCTATTAATACCATGTTCCCCTCAGAAAATTGCAGCTGTATGCTGGGCTAAAGATTTCCTAAATTTGGTAGGTTTTCATACTGCAGCTAACTTTCTGTAGGTTTTCATACTGCAGCTAGCTTATCTGCAGTGCTTGAGCGATTAACAGTAACTTCATAAACACTGATTTAAATGCATCATTTTGGATTTGAGAACTGTAGACTCACTTTTTCAAGGTGGGGCAGCAGAAGACATGGCTCTACTGTACATATGAGGAACTTGAAACTTAGCAACATCATTTGCTATAACTCTACTCCTTAGATAAACCTTTTCTTTTTCTTTTTTTATGTTATGCTGGCAGTACATGTACCACTTTTACATAAAGCACTAAAGATCTAATTCAGGGGAAGTTTCAGTAAAATTCATTATTCATCAGTTTATTTGATTTCTTCTAATGCCAACAATATAGTTAATTTTTCAGTATACATATTCTTTTAAGAGAAACCTGTAATTTACTTTATTTGGAAGTGATATGCTCAGAAACATATCATGAGGTAACAATTGTTTATTTCCAGAATGACATAAATTGTTTGAAAGCCCTCATTTCACTCTTTCAGTAAACGTTTTATAATTTGTGAAAAGTCATTAACTAAAAGTTATTGATAATTAAAATTTCAACAATGCAGAAAATAATGTTATTACTCGGACCTTTAAGTAGGTTTAGAACATCATAACAGAATTTACAATTTTCTTGGCCTAATTTTTCTGAACTAGAATGTATCTGGCTATCCGAGTAATTTCATAATTAAAAATGAAGACTACTATCCTGTGAAATTTACAAGAGGCTCGGTAAAATCCCACAGATGTGCACATGGAATGAATAAAATAATCCACCCAACTTTATTTATTTCCCAGTCATCTACCACACAGCTAAACCAAATTATTACTTGCTTCGCCACAGTGTCATTGCCACTAATTTCAATATTGTTCTGTTTGTATAGCAATATGAAATTACTGCTAGTGAACGTTACAGTAACTTCTCCATGGCAGAGTGATGATTAGCTATTTTCATCTTAATATCTCAATGTAAAATTCATAGAGTGCACTCATCCATTCCAAATTTCAAAGTCAAAGTCACTAATATGAACAGATCTTACTGTTACAGTCACTCAGTGTGATCATTTCATGAACTTCTTTGGAAAATTTGGCTGTATTCATCCCCATAACTTCTCTGTTTTAAAGTGTTAGTAAAGCTTCAGTGACTGAGTTCTTTGAAATGTTATTTTGTGAAGATTAATTTTTTACTGACTTGAGTGAGGACTTCAACATAGAAAGAACCTGCCACTGTTTAGAGTTCATCCAGTGTAGTAGCTGACTTAGTGTATTTGAAATATAAACTATAAAAAAGTTAATCTTCATCATTACAGGTTTTGGCTCTGAGAAATGTGAAGTAATCTTCAATTTAATCAATGGTGTCTTGTCCATCATTGAAATATTAGACTGCATCTCCAACCAATTTCAGAGAATGAGACTTGAACAGTTTAGTATTACCAAAGAATACCAGCAATATAACCAGGTCGGTAACATTACACAGTGTGTTAAGGGCCACTAACGATCAAGAAAGGCTTCCTAATGATGCACTAAACATAAAAGGTGGCTACCCATTCAACTAAGTATGAGAGGACCAGTGGCAGATACATTTGGAGGCTGCGTACCCCCCCCCCCCCCCCAGCCCTTGTGGGGCCACCACATTGCCCTCCTGCAGTGCCCCGCCAGTCAGCCTGCATGCTACTCATTCACTTATGAAAGAAGAAGTCAACTAAGCTGAATCAAGTTATCGAGCAGTTGTACTTTCCTATGTAGCACGCGTGTCTGTGTCATCATATTTTATATGTTTCTGCCTAGCACATAGATAGCTACTACATATCTATGAGAAAAGTCACGGCCATTCTAGTGATCTCACTGCATCATTCTGTCTGGCATTTGATCAAGAAAAGTCACAAGTGTCCTAGTGTTTTCTTGTACAGAGAACCTTCAATTCATAGCATTGTTAATATGGACTATTTGCTGAATAGGAAGCTAGTTTACATTCAGAAGCAGAATTATTGAGACTGAAGAATGAATAAATAAAAAGTCCTAGTTGTAGCTAGTACAAGTGTGAAGACTAGTCAAGAGTGAGAGCGATAAGTTGATTGTGAAGTATTAACAATAGTAGTAATATCAGTAAAAATATTGTTATGAGACTTTTACGAATATTTTTGCTAATAATATAACAATAGTTTCCCATAACTAACGCATAATATGGGCAACTATTGATGTGTGTGGCTCCAATAGCAGTGACTTTCGAGAAGATCCACAGATTTCTTGAGATAGCTCAAGATATTTTTAGCGCCCCCTCCTTGGGGATTTTCTGTACACGCCACTTGAGAGGACTGCACATGAAAAAGAAAAAAGCATTTTGTAAGCAACTTCCTTTCCAGCTGGAAAACAGCTTGCCCAAAACTGCAGTACCAAATGCTGTACTGTATGTTTTGCTCATTGGCACTTGAAGGGTTTGTTACTATATCATGAAGAAACAGATCATATGAGTAATAAGTTATTTTTGTAAAGTTTCTATTCTTCATATATGAGATATGCTTGTAAGAGTTACTGTTAAGTCAATTAAAAGTTCAGCAGGCAAATTCAGGAAACTAATATTATGAGTTGGGGTTAAATACCCACACACAGTATTAATATGCACATCCTACAATGAAATTATGGAGTAATCTACAAACTAATGCTACGAGTTTGTTGAGGTGATGTATCTGTAAATAATAAACACATTCCAAGTACTGGAAACCTTGACTAAATAGAAGGCCAAATAGAATAAATAAAAAAGTACAGGAAACCATTCATTGCATTTATGTAACTATCTGGATTAAATTATCTTTGACAGATGAATAATATAGAATTCGGTTTCTGTTAAAAACCAAATTTTTAGCTAGTTCAGGGATGACAAAGTGCTAGCATGTTCTAATAATAGTATTTCTCTGGGTTAGTACACACAGTAACAGAACACTCTTGTTGTAAAAGAGAACAGTAACATTTGCATCAGATCTACATCCATGAAGGTACTATCCAGTATAAATAATTCACTATATGTGCCTTGGACAAAGAGCTACAAAAAAGAACTCTGGGTTAAGTAGGTATAACTTATGTAGAAAGGACCTCATGTCAGGATGTGATACCAGAAAACATTAAAAAAAAAGATATTTACTTTCACTGTTACATTTTATTTTCTGTATGCTACCAAGACTAGTGAAATATCTGTAATAAGGTACATGATCACAATACCATTACTACAGACAAACAAAAATTTGTAAATAGACACAAGTGGTTCAATAGGCTACCAAAACGTTTTAAGAGCAGTAACAAAAATTGGTTGTACGTTACAACACACAGGTAGTGAATAAGCAACAAAGGTTATGAACGTCTCAATACTGTGTGGCATAGTCCAAAATAAAAGAACTGCAACTTTACAATTAAGAGATAGCATAATCCAAAAACTGTACATTAAATCATGATTTCAGTTTCAGATATCACTATGAGAGATTGACACTTACAATGAAAAACGGATTATGTGCACTTTTGTACTTATGTAGAACTGACAAAAATTGCTTGTATAAACTGTTTGAAATCCCACTTGTTAAATTTGACCAACAGGAGGCAAAGTTGGGGCTATGGGGAGGGGGATGGCAAAAGTAGAGGAAGTAAAAGGATTCTGCCAATTCACAGGTGGGGTAGAAGGGTGTGTAGGGCTTGAGTGGGAGTAGAGTAGGAGATAGGGAAGGTTGAGGTCAGCAGGATGGTATGGGTGGAAAGAATCCAGCCAGTGAAGCAGTCATTGAATTCAAGCATATCATGCTGGGTAGCATGCTCAGCAACAGGGTGATCCAGCTGTCTCTTGGCAGTTTAGCAGTGGCCATTCAGAGGTGCATCAAGGTTTGACTACTGTAAGCAGGTTCATTATAATTAAACATATACAAGTTTCCTGAGTAAATGAATTACAGTTACAGCCAATGCTTGTAACAGTGTGATATCCTCATGCATTTGTGCAGCAGTACAAATTGTCAGAGTTGCTTCTGAAGGGTATGAAATATATGTCTGTATCTTTATTATCTTCAGTTATCTATTCTGTTCCAATACTTACTATCAACACAATTTGATGTAATAGTCAGTATATGCAGAACCATTTATAACATGGTTCCAGCATATTCAAGAAAATGTTTAAAAAAACAAAATCAAGCAGACAAACACCATCTGAAAAGGCCTTGACGGGCCCAATGGTACTGACTGACTGCTGTGTTATCCTCAGCCCTTGGGCGTCACTGAGTACAGATATGGAGGAACCTGTAGTCAGTACACCACTATCCCAGCCATCCTCAGCTTTCGTGAATGATATCGCTACTTGTCAGTCAAGCAGTCGGCAGCCCTTGGTACACCAGGACACTGGCCAACAGTGCTAGCCAACCCCAACAGGTCTTAACTTTGGTGATCTGATGGGAACTGCTGTTACCACTGCGGGAAGATCAAAGCCATGAAAATATTGGTTTCATTTTAGTTTTTTCTGACCAAAGGAACTAGGGTGCAACTGTCTTGTACATGTTCCTTAGTGTATTACATAGTTCACAGAACTCAGCATATTTACAAAAGAAACATTAAATACAAAATAACTTTTATTCTTTATGGGCTCACAATATTTAGTTTTTCTATGAAATATTATCACTCCTAGCAGATTTGTATGTTTGCAATATTTTTTATTTCAGTGTCACAAAATCACTGATTAAAAAATTGGCTATTTAGAAATTGCTTTCCCACAAATAAAAACTATTACATGCATATTTAAAGACAGAAAACAAACTGTACAGGATAATCCCTCAAGGCAAACTTTACATCCTTTGGCAGCACTTTGTCAATGGTGTTACCAGTGTGGTATGTCCTATGCCCTTGGTCCCTGCAAACCAAGTTCAACCTGAAATATTAGACAATGAATGCCAGAGTAATAAAATCTCATTCCATACTGTAATGTTTAATACAATTACAATTCCAAAATTTGCTCACCTTTACTCTCGGTGGATTTCCTTGGCGACAACCGTGTAATAAATCTGTAAAACTGCTATTGTAAAGATCATAGTACAGTTTGTAGATGTGCTATCAGTACTGTACCTCAGTGTTTAAAAACACCCTTCTACACAGGACTTTAGTGGGTACTGATACCTTACTTACAGAAAATTAACAAAATCAACAGAGGTCAATTAATATCGATATAATCAGCTTGGTATTTCAGTTAAAGCTTGTTAACAGCATGTAATAGAATAAGGGTAAGAAAAGAAACAAGCACATACATTATTTATTTTGTTTATTAACAAAGCTTGGTTTTTCACAACATTGTAAGAGGTATCAAGCCAGATAAGTTACTAATTTTTTTACATGGCGAGTGTCCCAAGGCCTGTAGGCCCAAATCTCTCATGCTGTAGAGGGTTTGTGTGTGTGTGTGGAGTGTGTGTGTGTGTGTGTGTGTGTGTGTGTGTGTGTGTAGGACACTTTTTGTATCTGAAATGTGACACCAGGTGGGGACAAGACAATTACTCCTGCGTAGCCAAAATGAAATTATTGTGAGACAGGCATTTAGTGAAGCAGTTTGATGATTTTCAGATAAACTGTGACAATTTGTAGCATGTTCCATTCATTAATTTGGTCAATGTATTTAACTTCAGTCTTAAGTATTTTCCAGTCCAGTTTTATTTTGGCCATCCTATGTCATCTCATATGTTATGAAGAAAATAGTACTTTGCAAACATTTTACTAGCCATTTATAGGCCAGTACTGAGGAGACAAGTCAGAAAGGTTACCAAAATGCTCACAGATTTCTTTGCAACTTGTGATTTCATCAAACTTAAACATTTCCATTAGAATTTTGTAAGTAACTGTAGTTAATGGTGTAATTGTGGATATTCAAAAGTATTTGTGTGTGTTTCTAAAAGAAAATATTTGGGCCATACTAAATTTAGAATACTGTGAATATTGTTCTTAGCTAACAGGAATAAACGCTACACTAACCATTGTTGATTAGTTTGTTTATGACATTAATGTAGAATAGAATCTAATTGTTCAGAGAATAGGGCATTAATACAAAGAAAAATCTTTATATGCACATTAAAATAAGAGTTTAAAACTGCATCAGAATAATGGCCACAAAGGATGAAACTCAATAAATGTACCAAGAATTGTTCTTCACCTGTTGGTAGGAAAAATAATATTACCTTAAATGTGCACATCATAAACTATTTACTTTACAGTGTTCCTTACCATCTGACAACTGGAATATAGTCATTTTTTTTAGCACTCTGCAATGTACCTTTCCTGCCCACGCACTCTCAAATAAGCCAAAAACCTGTAGTCATCCTTGAAGGACTTAACAATATCTTCTGCTGTACTTTATGCAGATTCCTCAAGCATGGATACAAATTCTCAGTGTTAACTCATCATTCCAGACAATTCTCGCAGTAAAATTCACAATTATAAAAACTGAATTCAGTCCTTGCAAAAGCAAGCAGCATTCTAAATTGGCTCGGTTATGATATAACATCACAAACATTAGCCAATCAGCATCAGTTGTTGGGCATAGTCTGACAGCACTGAGACAATACACAGTACTTGAACTAGATGTGGTAATGTCTGTGAACTATGCTACTTCCCACATTCTGGTGCAGAAACAACCTTGCTTTTATTTCGTAAAGTTCTGTCGAATAATAGTTAAAATAAGATGCATCTTTAAACAACATATTTCTAGTTTTTTAATGAAGTTTACTCTAAGGGAACATGGATTCAGCCTATTTATGATAAGAATTGTCACACTCATTGATGTACTTCATTGGGAATGCTATATAATTTTGTTGCGAGGAGCATACAATCTGCTGAGTTGGAAACAGTTGGTTCCCTACTGAAAGAGGTCTACCTCCTACTGAGCAGCCTACCACCAGCGTCCATAAGCAGAGTCACAATCAATGTACATCAGTGCACAAATGGGTGGCTCAATAGCTTTCCAAATTAAAGATCACTGTCAACAACATCAAGGGATGCAGACATCCCAATTGGACAACCAAAAAAGTCACTCTGAGATGAAATGCTAAAAGATGATGTTGCACAACATAAACAACAGGGACTAACTGAGAGGACAGAGTCCGATCAACTCGAACAGTGGAGACTGACAAAATGATTATTGAACACACTTTTCAATAGGTCTGAGTATTATTTTGTAAGAAATTGCGAGTCGCTGCATCCACCAATTTTCTTTTGCTTAACATGAATTGCCTCTCTCCCTTCACTTCCGACACCTTGCTCATATCCTAGGTGTGCTCTTTGTTGTGTCCAATATTGCAGCACAGTTGGCTTCTGCAAACCTTTGCCTACAGCAAGCACACTACGATTTCTGTCCTTCTGTGTACATCACACACTGCCCTCATTTTACTAAGTTCTGCTACTGATTCGTTAATCACACTTTTCATATGTTCAGTGGAGATGATGCAAGTTCTGGTCAGATGGCTCACCATGCATGTTAGTTTTTCAATGCTTTGGAGGGTCGTTGAATGAGGTTTCTGGATGTTGTTTTCTATCATAAATATTTCTTTTTTTCTTCTTTTTTTGCTCTCCATATTTACTACAATAAATTAAACTCTGTAAGTGTAACTGTGAAACGTTATGGATAAGTAGGGTCTATCTAGGGGTTGTAGAGAGTACTTGCTACATACAGTTCTTCTAAGGAATCCATGTGCGGAAATGTACTTTTTGGGTGTAAAATGAGGTTGAAGTCAGATAACTTTTAAATCGCTTGCTTCACGGCACGCACACAGCAGAGACAGTGAACTCCCAACTGTGTGTTCTACAGTATAGGAGCCCACGGCATGGGCAATGTTTGGAGTACTCGTCGTCTAGTTACCTTCTACGGCATGAAGGACGTTCTACTCAAAGTCAAGAGTGCCCCACGGTCACGGTTCCAAATTTCTCACGGTCGTTCTTGTATTTGTACGACAATGGAACGTGGTTTCACAATTACAACAGGGACTGATCGGTGCCCTCTTCTCAGTCAGTGTGCGTATCGTGAAGTGAAAGATTTCAGAGCGATCCGATCTTCATGCTAATTTTACATCCTAACGCTACATTTGAGGGCTTGGTTTCACATAAGAACTGTACACTTCTAATCCCCTCCACAACCCCCAGAAGCAGGTAATAGGAAGTGTGAAACATTCTGAATACCCATAACATGATCGTATGTAGGCAGCTGTTCATCCCATGCAATCACAATCGCCACGTTTTTACAATCATTTACATGTCACAGCCTTTATTTCATTTTCATATCATTTCCAACATTACATCACAGCGCTGCTGTTTCCACACACTTAAATGTTTGACTTCAGGTGTTTTCCCGGCGGAGATTCGAGTCCTCTCTTGGGCATGGGTGTGTGTGTTTGTTCTTAGGATAATTTAGGTTAAGTAGTGTTTAAGCTTAGGGACTGATGACCTTAGCAGTTAAGAACCATAAGATTTCAGACACACACATTTTGAACTGCAGATGTTTTATTAGTGTAGCATAATGTAAAGGAAAGAATCAAGTGGTTTAGACCAAAATCGCAAAGGTACAAGGGTAATCCCAAAAATAAGGTTTCCTGACCTGTTTATTTCTAAAATGGTTTACATCAGTTTACACCTTGAACATTTAGCTATTTTTCGACATAATCACCATTTATGTCGATGCATTTTTGTAGATGCTGTGGTAGCTTTTGCATGCCACGTCATACCAGCTCGCCACCATGCTGTTCAGAAAGTTATGAACCTCTTCTTTCACCTCGTCGTCGGAGCTGAATCGCTTTCTGGCCAAATGTTCTTTTAACCTAGGGAACAGGTGATAGTCACTGGGCGCCAAGTCAGGACTGTAGTGTGGGTGGGTGATTGTGTTCCTCTGAAACTGTTGCAGGTGAGCAACGATTTGCCGAGCGATGTGTGGGCGAGTGTTGTCATGTAGAATGTGTACGCCCTTGCTCAACATTCCTCTTCTCCGGTTCTGGATTGCCCGTTTGAGTTTTTTCAGAGCCTCACAGCACCTGTCAGTGTTAATTGTGGTCCCAGCGATTCAGCTCCGACGACGAGGTGAAAGAAGAGGTTCATAACTTTCTGAAGAACATGGCGGCGAGCTGGTATGACATGGACATACAAAAACTGCCACAGCGTCTACAAAAATGTATCGACAGAAATGGTGATTATGTCGAAAAATAGCCTAATGTTCAAGCTATAAACTGATGTAAACCATTGTAGAAATAAACAGGTCTATGTACTTATAAAGAAATTGGAGACCTTACTTTTGAGATTACCCTCGTACTTATGCAGCAAGAGACGTATCAGGTATGAAGAAGAAAAGAAATCTTCAAAACCCGAAGACCAGTACTGAACAGGAGTGCTGTTTCAAAGAAGCAATAAGAGACGAACTGAAGAAAAAAATTCGATGATATTCAAGAGGATGTGAGAAGTGATGATGAAAATTTGTTAAGAGAAACAACTGAATGAATATAAATATGAAGAGAACAAAACAGAAACTTATCTTAGGTAGACATCACATTCTGCAAAGCAGAGATGGCAGATATCACAGTAATTAACAACAGAGAGAACATTACTCAATCTTCCAAGGTTTCGTTAAATGTTACATAATTCAAGAGATCAGTGATAATGGAGGGGATTAATAATGAAATCTAGGAAATTACGGAATTATACAAAGGAATTATGTAAAACTATGTATAAAGCTATTTGGGGTATGAAGAAAGGAAAGGCGACAGGAGATGGCGGTATCTGCACAGAAATAGTTAAAGCAGCAGGCAAGATAATGAAAAGTAACTTGCAGGATTATTTACAGAGTCTGTGCAGAGGAAGTCAGTTTATGAAAAGTAGAATAAAACTAGTAAAAAAGATTCTCGATCACATAGTCATGTATTAAAAATACGAGCAGTTGTGGCCTACTACTAGAGGCCGAAACCGATAATTTTTTTAAATTAATGGTTATGAGATCGAGACTCTCTTTTGGTGACTTTACTTAAATGTCACATCACTGTTTTACAATAATGTTATCTAAAGGCGGAACAATTTTTCAGTTCTTCTACTTCACCGGAAAGGAAACCGACAAGAGGTAAAAAACCCATAGAATTATCTTACTGTCGTCTACAATAAGCAGTATGTGTATAAAATGCCTCATTCGCCACAGAATGGTTCCTGGATTTAAATCAAGCAAAGAAAGAGCTGTCATTAGTTCGGATATATCATATTGAACAACACATGACTAATTTCCACCTAAATTGTCATTAACAGTCCACGACACTAGTTTAACATATATTAATGTAATGACCATGAAATAAAGCATCAGTTTTTGTTCATCAAACTCTGTGAAATCTATAACTGAAAGGATAGTCGGTAAGCAGATTACCTTTTCAAAAATGGTTCAAATGGCTCTGAGCACTATGCGACTTAACTTCTGAGGTCATCAGTCGCCTAGAACTTAGAACTAATTAAACCTAATTAACCTAAGGACATCACACACATCCATGCCCGAGGCAGGATTCGAACCTGCGACCGTAGCTGTCACTCGGTTCCAGACTGTAGCGCCTAGAACCGCACGGCCACTCCGGCCGGCTTACCTTTTCACTAAGACTGTTTTGAGCAATCTCTGTGGAAGTTTACAAGTCCTTAAAGGGAGAAAACCAAAAATACTGCGTCAATAGAACGCAAATGAACCACTTTTTTCTGTTCCTGCTGAACCTTTGTAGCTGGCACAATGACAATATTATGAAAAGCATAGATTGTTACTCACCTTAAAGACATTTTAAGTAACAGACGGGTCTTCCAGAACGCACATGACTCTTTCGGTTGTGCCTATCTGCAACTCATCATCTTTACAGTGAGCAGCAATCTATCCTTCTCATAATATTGTTCACCAACATCTTTGTCAGGTAGGTAACACTGGTTCGCACCCGATCACTAAGGTTAAGCAATGCTGGGTCCGGCTACTGCTTGGAAGCGTGACCGTGGGGGAAAAAACCGTGGGGGAAAAACAGGGTGCCGTTGGACTTAAGGGCACTCAGATAGGCAAAGTGACGTCCAAATGAAAGAATTGCGCCAGCTGTGATGCCACACAACCTTAACTAAGTGAAAATATTGTTGATATTCCAAGCTGTACTTTCTATTACAGGTAAAGTTGAACAATAGACGGACAGAGAAATTTAAAATCTGTTTTCAAACTCATCCTTCTATACTGACATAAAATAAATAAAAGTAAGAGGAAAATTTTGTCCCACATGTTTCTGGTAAACTAGAAGCACAGATTACATTGTGTCTTAAATGGCCGGCCGCGGTCGCTGTGCGGTTCTAAGCGCTTCAGTCCGGAACCGCACGACTGCTACGGTCGTAGGTTCGAATCCTGCCTCGGACATGGATGTGTGTGATGTCCTTAGGTTGGTTAGGTTTAAGTAGGTCTAAGTTCTAGGGGACTGATGATGACCTCAGATGTTAAGTCCCATAGTGCTCAGAGCCTTTTTTTTTGTCTAAATGGAAAGTTTACGATTAATCTGCATTACCAGTTTTCACTGACAGTTGTGAGACAAATTAATGGGCACTTTGTGTGGAAAAGTACTACAGGTATTCTACGTCAAGTAAAATTAAGTTTTGCTGTCGACATGGTTGCACGTTCTGGCCGTCCGGAAACACCTCCACGAAAGTCAGTATTATGCGATCGATAGGTAGGTCGAGTCGGTCACCGTGCTAAGTTCAAGGCCTCCAGCATAGCGTGCCTTTAGAGTTCTGTGTAGATACGGAGAGGGCACATAGCTTCTAAGGCGACTCGTAAATTTCAAGAAACAAATGCATCTGCAGTTTAAACGTTGCTAATTTTATTAAAGGAAAACATGAGTCCGTTTTATAGAGCCATACTTGTAAAGGTCAAGGGAAATGGGAAGCTTATTAAGACAGTGAAATTTTAGAAATCTTAATTCAGCCTCTTAATAAGATGTGCATGTCTCTGAATGATTTTTTCGTGTTTCATTTATAATATTTTCTTGTTGCTTAAGAGTCAGACATGTATAGCTCGAATGTCTTGATAACTGCGTAGTTCCAGACTGAATTTTTTTTTCCACAGCGGAATGTGCTCTGATATGAAAGACTGTATGCCAGACTGGGACTCGAGCTCGGGACCCTTGCTGGGCGAAGCCGTGTCTCCGCAATATCCTTTCTTCCAAGGACTGCATGTCACGTAAGTTTCGGAGGAGAACTTCTGTGAAGTTTGCAATGAAGGAGACGAGGTACCGGCGGAAGTAGAGCTGTGAGGACGGTTCGTGAGTCGTGCTTACCTGGCTCAGCTGGTAGGGCATTTGAATGCGAAATGCAGAGGTCTCGAGTCCTAGTTTTCGTCTGACACAAAATTTTAATCTGCCACGACGTTTCAACTGAATATTTTTTTGAAGCCCTGACAGAATTAACAGGTTACTGTTTTCCCTGAAACACGCTGCATAAATAATAACATGGCGCTGCCTGTCTGTGAGTTAATACGGCTGGAGACTTCATGCGTAAGACGGCAGAATTAAGACACGTTTTTAACACTTTCCCAGTCTCTGTGTCTACTATCCATCTTCTCCTTCATCGATTTCTGTTCCCTTTCAGTTTCTAAGTCCTTTTTTAAATACGAATGTCAACCGTATCTTTTTTCCTTGAGCTTTGTATACTTTTTCTTGCAGAGAAAAACTGATCATATCTGGATGGCTTAACATATGGTCCCTTAACGGTCAGCTATTCTAGCATTGACCTCCACTCACTAACGTGTCTGTTATTCTTGTATTTACTCCCACCCACGATTTTTTCTTTACACTGTAGTTTTATTCCATATTTAATAAATTTCCTCTGTAACATCACATTTCAAATGTTTCCAGCTTTATTCTCCAATGCTGACGTTAACTGCTTTCGAGATACATGCACTGCAATGTTTCAGACGCATAGTTTCTAAAATTGATTTCTTAGTTTTAAGCCGGTATCCAATAACTGTAGGCTAATTTTGGCGAAGAAATCTTTCACTGACTGTGCTAAACTGCATCGATAGATCTTCTTAGCTCCTGCTGTCTTGTTCAATGTTAGAAATAGGAGAATTTGGACATCTTCTTTGTTCTTTTCCACTTTTGAAACATTTATGGTCATACTCTTTACCACATCCGTCTTTCTCTCGATCTCTTTTGTTTCTTAAGTGAGGCCGTAAAATAACCAAAGACTGTCGGAGCAGGGAGGACATCAAAAGCAGACTAGCAGTAACAAAAAGGGCATTCCTGGCCAAAAGAAGCCACTAATATCAAATATTGTCCTTAATTTGAGGAAGAGGTTTCTGATAATGTACATCTGGAGCACAGCATTGTATGGTAGTGAAACATGGACCGTGGGAAAACCGGAACAGAAGAGAATCGAAGCATTTGAGATGTGGTGCTACAGACGAATGTTGAAAATTATGTGGACTCATAAGGTAAGGAATGAGGAGGTTCTGCGCAGAATCAGAGAGGAAAGGAATATGTGGAAAGCAGTGATAAGGAGAAAGGGCAGGATTATAGGACCCCCTAAGACATGAGGGAATGACTTCCATGGTACAAGAGGGAGCAGTAGAGGGCAAAAACTGTAGAGGAAGTAGAGGAAGACTGAGATTGGAATACAACCAGCAAATAATTGAGGACGTAGGTTGCCAGTGCTACTCTGAGATGAAGAGGGTAGCACAGGAGTGGAATTCCGGCGGGCTGCAACAAACCAGTCAGAAGACTGATGCCAAAAGAAAAGTACGAGGGGTAGACATAAAGGTTTAACCATCATCTCGGAGGAAAAGGACGTAAACAACTTTTTCTTAGTTTGCAGCTACACAACTGCAGCCTTTGGTACACACCGATATCTGCGGGCGACAGTACCGTAGAGGACCTAAAACAAGAAGGCGAAGCCCTCTGATAAAGTGGAGAATTTTTTGGTAACTGGTTTTCTGCATTAGAAGACAAGCAACGTTGAGACAGTTCATACTGATTTGGTGGGTAAGGCAACTAAGGTCCATCATAATAGTACGGACGTTCGTGAGGCTCAGACGCGTGAAGGGTTGTCAAAAAAATCTAAATGACGAAGAACGAAGCGGAAGACCACCTCTCTTTAAAGCAACGGGAACCGCAACAGAAGCAGAGGGCCTATTATTCGGAGACCGCCGTCTCATAATCGAGTCGATGGTGGAAAAAATATAAATAAGTCATATCTCAGAGCTCAACATCTTAGACGACATTTTGGTCATGACAGCAATGACCGCCCGCTGGCTTCCATTACTCTCACATCGATTCGAAAAACCTGCCGAACCGCGACAGTAGGGGACAACTGTGTCAGACCAAACCACATGACTGCATTAGCAGCCTAGTTACCATGGTAAAGCTCCCAGGTACACACATCAAAAAAAGTATTGCATTACATCGGTTCCGGAACCTGTACAGAAAATTTGAATCGAGATCAACATAAACATCATTTCCGCCCTTTTTATGGCTCATGAAAACCACACATTTCATGTTGTACCGCCATACAGCGAGACCTTCAGAGGTGGTGGTCCAGATTGCTGTACACACCGGTACCTCTGATACCCAGTAACACGTCCTCTTGCATTGATGCATGCCTGTACTCATTGTGGCATCCTATCCACAAGTTCATCAAGACACTGTTGGTCCAGATTGTCCCACTCCTCGACGGTGATTTGGCGTAGACCCCTCAGAGTGGTTGGTGGGTCATGTCGTTAATTAACAGGCCTTTTCAATCTATCCCAGGTATGTTCGATAGGGTTCAGGTCTAGTCGTGCGCTGTCGTTATCCTGAAGGAAATCATTCACAAGATGTGCAAGATGTGGGCGGGAATTGTCGTCCATGAAAACGAATGCCTCGCCAATATGCTGACGATATAGTTGCGCTATCGGTCGGAGGATGGCATTTACGAATATTACAGCGTTTACGGTGCCTTGCATGAGCAACAGTGGCTTAAGTCGGTCCTACATAACGCCACCCCAAAACAGCAGGGAACCTCCTCCTTGCTGCACTCGCTCCACAGTGTGTCTAAGACGTTCAGCCTGAACGGGTTGTCTCCGAACACGTCTCCGACGATTGTTTGGTTGAGGATATATGCAACACTCGTCGGTGGAGAGAACGTGATGCCTATCCTGAGCTGTCCATTCGGCATGTTGTTGGGCCCCTGTGTATCGCGTTGCATGGTATCGTGGTTGCAAAGATGGACGCCACCATGTATGTCGAGAGTGAAGTTGCCCATCATGCAGCTTATTGGGCACAGTTTGAGTCATAACGCGACGTCCTGTGGCTGCAATAAGAGCACTGTTCAACATGGTGGTGTTGCTGTCAGGGTTCTTCCTAGCCAGAATACGTAGGTAGCCATCATCTATTGCAGTGGTAGCACTTGGCCTGAGCGAGTCATGTGATTGACAGTCCCTGTCTCTCTGTATCTCCTCCATGACCGAACAACATAGCTTTGATTCACTCCGAGACGCCTGGACACATCCATTGTTGAGAGCCCCTCCTGGCACAAAGTAACAATTCGGGCGCGGTCGAACAGCGGTATTGATCGTCTGGGCATGGTTGAACTACAGACAACACGGGCCGTGTACCTCCTTCCTGGGGGAATGACTGGAACTGATCGGCTGTCGGACCCCCTCCGACTAATAGGAGCTGCTCCTGCATGGTTGTTAAATCTTTGAGAGGGTTTAGTGATATCTGTGAACAGTAACGGACTGTGTCTGTGATACAATATCCAGAGTCAACGTCTATCTTCAGGAGTTCTGGGAACCAGAGTGATGCAAAACTCTTTTTGATGTGTATATATCACTATGACCCCATGTCAAAGGAGAAAACCAAGTAGTGGGCGGAAACATGTGGATTCAACGCTACAATAGGCGATGACCCAACTCCAATAGGCAAAGTGATGCTGAATACTTCTTGGGACAGCCATGGTGTGGTGCTAACACATAATGCAAACGAGCACAGGAGCGCACTACCAAGATCTTGTGATGTATTGCGGGATGCCATTAAGACGAAGCGCCGCCGGAAGTTATCCAAGGGAGTGTTTCTGCTCAACGACAACGTCCCAGCTCATACTCCACATGATACTGATCACAGCACACAGTACGCGGATGAAGAAACCACTGCGAGGCAGGTATTTCAAGAATGACGCCGAGGTGATTTTCGAGGTGGAACGTTTCCTAACATTTTTGTTGGCCTCTACCATCAAGGCCTCCGCCAGCTGGCCAGCTTTGAGAGAGGGTGACTCTGCTGAAGTGACTAACATAACCACAAAATGTCATGATCGTAGCTTCTTTTTTTCAAAATGATAATTAAAACTTTAAGACTGTCCCCTGTATGCCGATATGCAGTTAATCACCCTTTAGATAAAATATTCTTTACCCTTCTACTCATGAACTAAGCTGTGAACCTTAGTATCGGCTACTCTTCTTCTTGAACTTTCATTTATGGTTTGAAGTTACTTCCACGTTATTTATTGACATCTGACTACCAAATGAAAAACACACTGATGAAACTCCGGTTTTCTCCCGTCTTAGCTACATGCACTATATTACTTTTATTACATTCCTTAGGCTTTTGTGTAAGTTTTTGGTTTTCATCTGTATCTGTACATTATCTCCGTTAGTTTCAGTGTTCCACCAGATTATTCCAAATTTCTCTGTGTTTCCACAGACCACGAGGACTCCTAATTCTATACTGTTTCTTTCATTAATAAGCAGGAGGTCAAGATTACTTACCTAGTACCCTTAAATTTACGGATGCTAAACCCCTTATTAACATAGTACGTTCACATTTTTTTATTGTAGTGGTCAACGTTTAAAGCATATCATCGTCTCCTGCTGGCGCTTTTCAGCTCAGATAATTCAGACTGGCTGCATTTCTCGTCATCTGCTTCTCCACGACTGCTCCTCTCTTTTGGTGTGCTTTGGGGCTTCTAAGATATTGTTCTGACCTATGAAGACTTAAAATATGTGTCTCTCGGCTTCCCGCTCATTTTGCCTCAAGTAATAGTGTCTTGCCAGTGTATTTTAAGTTTCACACTTTTATTTTTAACCAGTCCAAAATTATATTTCAGCTTCACGCACGTGATATCATATTATCCGTTGACCCAGTCGTCTTCATTTCGAAACACTTCTGTCTCATTCATACAGTTTACGGGATGAAATCAACAGATGTGAAGGTAATTTTGGAAACAGCCAGTATTGCTTAACATGTTCCAAAATTTTTTCGGAACCCAAACTGATCTCCCAGGAAGTGGACTTCTGCCATTTTTTCCATTCTTCGGTAAATAAACCGTGTCAGTATTTTGCAGTTCATAATTCGGTAACATAAATCTCATGTCAGCTCCTACCTTCCTTGAATTTAGAATTACTGCCGTCTTGTTGAAGTCTGAGGGTATTTCGTCTGTCTCATATATCTTATGCACCAGATGGAGAAGTTTGTCATTGCTGCCTATCCCCAGTATCTCAATAATTCTGAAGGAATTTCGATTAGTCCACGGGCCTTTTTCAATGTACGTCTTTGAGTGCTCTGTAAAAATTCTTGTCGCAATGACCACCCTTAGTAATTTCATTTGTTTCTGTAACATCGTCTTCTCATTTATGTAGCCATTCTATATATTCCTTCCATGTTTCAGCTTTCCGTCTTTGCTTAGTACCGGTTTGCCATCTTAGGCCTCGATATTCATACAGGTGCCTCTCTTTTTTATCATTTTTTCAATTTCTTCATCACCTGCTATGCAAGTTCGCATAAAAACTCGTGCTGCTGTGTTGGATATTGGCTTTTTCTCTATCTTGGCTATAATTATGCATTCACTACGCTTTTCATGGAAGTTTACCCGCGTTCTTCATTTCTTAGTACTGGACGTACGCCAATAATACCCGTATTTGATTTTGCTATCATTCACTTGAGGAGAAATCCTGTTCTTCTGATATCACATTACTCTAATTCCCACTTAATTAACTTCACGCTACCCCTTTCCTCTTATAAATCCAGTAACTTGTAAATAATAGATTTCAGATATCAAATGGTTCAAATGGCTCAGAGCACTATGGGACTTAACTTCTGAGGTCATCAGAACCCTAGAACTTAGAACTTCTTAAACATAACTAACCTAAGGACAAAACACACATCAATGCCCGAGGGAGGATTCGAACCTGCGACCGTAGCGGTCTCGCGGCTCCAGACTGTAGCGCCGAGAACCGCTCGGCCATTCCGGCCAGCTTTCAGCTATCAGTCAACTTTTTTAAATTTTACTGGCAGATCTAGATTTCAGCCAGAAACTAGCCATTCTCAATGGACTATCATTTTTGGTCAATGCTTGTAATGCCTGTTGGTCGGGCTTGGATTAAGCGTCCAGAGGACACCTGCTCGACAACAGCCGCAGATCTCGGTGGACGGCGCCGCCCACACGTCGCCCTTCCGGAAGCAACTGCGAGCACAGCCTATCGTTGCACTCCGCCTCTGCCGCCACACAGTGGGCCGTCACCAGCGTCAGTGACATGGCAGTCACCTGGACGAGCACCGAGAACCACTTGTGCCATCGGATCGTAGCGCTCGGTACGGCCAGTATGTTCGCACCACTACCAGTGAAGTAAATCGCTTGCATTGTATTTACATCCACAGTTACTAAGGAAGTCAAGGAACGACTCGTTAGCAGACGTAACCATTCCCGTCATTTCCCTCAGGGCCTCGTACAGCGACCCGAGAGCCCACACACACTGACTGGTGGTTCGAGTGCTGAAAAAGATTGCGAGGTATTTCCTGGAACATTAAGCTTCTGTCTGTAATTGTCTTTCCAGAAAACACATGGAACGCGTCTGTCAGCATGTTAAGTAAGCAAACATTAAAGGCTGAATGTCTTTGCTTTATCAGCAGTTGATTTTGTCAACATAATTGGCACAAACAGTTCATAATTCAAACGCCACACAATACAAAGTGGTAGTTAGATTTTAAGCTGAACACCAAAATGTACTGCACATAAAAAAGGCAAAGCAATAGTAACAACTGTATATGCACAACCTTACGAACTGACACAACATGTTGCCATTTGTCGAACAACAAAATTTTGTCACTCAATGGAAGCAACCTGAGCAATCCTTCGTATTATCTTGCATTATGAAACTGATCCGGAACTATTGAAACCACATATAATAATTGGACACTGCATAAAGCTTAAACCCAAACCATTTTATTTTCAAGAAAATTGTGGCCTTATACGATTACAGAAACAGAGTGCAGCAAAGGCAGACGCCTCGTGCACAGCGCCACCGATGCTGGCGATAACAGTACCTGTGACAGATCTCTTCCGAATTGCTACGCGTGCATTCACAGTAAACGGTATCACGCCGGACAGCTTGTATACCAACAGCAGGACTTGGTGGCCAAAAGGATTTGCACAGCAGTTTCTGGAGTTGACCTATCTTGTTCATTTGTCAGTGCAATCTGAAACATTAAATACACCAATTCTGAAATTTGACTTCGTACAGTGACCATTAACTGATATTTTTCGCAATTTTAATTTTCATAGCTCACAAAAAAAAAAAACCTAGTGTAAGCTCTTGCATAATCAAAGCAACTTTCAGAATAAGATTCTATAATCAAGATAACAACAAATCTAAATGATAAAAAAGAAATGTTGATAATGAGACTTTAATAGCAATTCAAGCTATTTATTTAGTGGTCTCAATAAATAATGCGGAGTACTGAAATTCCATGACATTACGAGAAATATTAAAAGAGCTATTCTTTCAACAATGTTAATTATCCCTTATTAATTTATAGTTTATCACCCCAGTGTTCGTAAATGAACGTGAAATACACGATAACCGGGAGAAATTCAAATAATACTGTAGAGTGATCAGGAATATTGGGGGAGTCCAGATTTGAAGTTACGTGTAAACTATTTCACATATGATTATGACTCTCTCAAACAAAGTAAGCTTCGTAAAATTTCAGAAATCAATCAACTTTAATTTTTTTGTATTTTTTGTTAGAAAATTCGTAAGCTGTACGAATGCTTACGACTACAGAACAGATTTTTCTGGAATTAAATATTTTTCCTTCGCTCCTACGCACATGCAAAGCGTGAATGTTCAGGAATAACGTTGCCATCTTTGATATGTTTCATTTTATCGCTACATATTTTTTTAATTTCTTAACTTCATAATACACAAAATACGTATTAATGCTTCTTTACCATTTTCATATTACTCCACACCTTCAGCAAGTTGTTCTATTAGAAAAATATCTGAATCTGACCAATCTTAAAAGTTGGAGACAGTCAAAATCATATTCTAGTGCAATAAAACGTGGTTAACTGCGCTTTTAGTTGGGTTATGAAGAACGTTCTTCTGATTAATATTACCAGATATGAAAATTCATTTCTCAAAAGCAAAGCAGATAGCGTAACAAAACTATGTATAGTATTGTAGTAGGCATTATCACGTGTAGTAAATGGCTTTGTGAGCTGTGGAGATTATCAGTAGAACAAACGAAGGGCTGTTGGCCCTGTTTCTTCCGACTACTAGCGACTTCCTCTAGTTCGGAACTGGGGAGAGTGCAGATCAAGGGAATTTTGTAAATCAGCTCTTCTTAGAAAATCTCAACAGTATGTGTTCATGATGCCTCATGTTGCATCAAAGTTATCATTTAAATTAAGATATTGGGTTACGATGAATGATACTTCTACAACTGACAGGAAGATCGTCCTACATCGTGCACAATAAACAGATCAGGTGCTCTACGAAGTTCAAACTTCAGAAACATATGTATAGTGATGTGCATAAAAGAACAAAGCAGTGCAATCGTCAAAGAAGCAGATGTCATTGACACAGATACATAAGGCTCTGAGCTCCACAAATAATTTTGTTTGTTTGTTTGTTTGTTGGTATCTGCTCCACTGTGATTGCTGCTAACATTCCATGGTTTAAACTTCAAGTGCCCGAATGTCACCCATTTCTAGAGAAGTCTGCAGGTAACAGATTCTTGTGCAATTAACAAGAAAAAAAAAAACTATTTAGATTTTTACTACCAGAGGTTCTAAAACGTGTATGGCTCTATATATGTAACCACCACATATAGATACCCGTCCAAGAAACAACAGACGTATGTGCACGTTTAATTGGCAATATTATTGTTGCCAGGTTCGATTTCTTGCAAAGTCAAATCATTCATCAGTAGCAGGATTTATGAACGACAGTCGTCAAGTTCTGTAGCTTGATAGAATTCAAGAAGAAAACGTTCTTGATACGTTTCCGGATGTTGCAGTGTACATGCTGAAGACGATAACTACCTAATACCTGTATGGGCATTTAATCCGCTTCATCGGTTGCCCGTATAGTGCAACGTGTCGTAGTGTCGTATTAGAACATCACTGCCGGCCGATGTGACCGAGCGGTTCTAGGCGCTTCAGTCTGGAACCGCGTGACCGCTACGGTCGCAGGTTCGACTCCTGCCTCGGGCATGGATGTGTGTGATGTCCTTAGGTTAGTTAGGTAGTTCTAAGTTCTAGGGGACTGATGACCTCAGATGTTAAGTCCCATAGTGCTCAGAGCCACTTGAGCCATTTTAGAATATCACTTGGGGATACCCAGAACAAAATAAAACAATTTCATACACCAAGAAATTGTTTCTCACAGCCCAGTATCGTGTGTTGTTCTATATCGAACTGCTTCCGAAGCGTTGCCGTCCGAGCCTGACGAGGTGTGATGCATGGGTTAAATCTGTTGGCTTTTGTAACGAATATTTTCAAGTTGTGGTGTGACTGATATATTTCGAGAGAATCTTTAGTTTCAGTATGAGAAGCACAAAATGCTAAAATCGAAAATGGTCTGCGGTAAACCCACAGAAACATTGGCTTCCTTGCTAGCAGCATTAATGAATTAGACTCTATTGCGTTACCTTTGCAGAAATCGTTAGAAATTGTTGAGAATGTCAAAGGCAAGCGGGCTGACACAAGAAGTGACATTAGGCGGAGGGTAGTGAATATGTTTCTCGCTGTTTTGGCAAGAAGTCTTGTTTACTTAATTTTTACTGGTATCTGCAGCAACCTCAGCGTGGGGGAAGGTACTGCAGCAGCCATCTGTCCAGGAATATTTCACCTCCTAAAATGTGCACGTCCTGCGATTTTCCTCCTATAAAGACATTCTTCCTAAAACGCAATTTTTGTGACTGCAGAGAATGTAGAGAAGTGCTTGGTAGCTCACTGCGCTTCAGAATGAAAGGTTATGTAGGGCACCTTCGTAATTCCAATAAAAATGGGCGTTTTAGTAAATACGAGTAGATGTGACAGAAAATAACTTTCGTATATCAACGCTGTATAAAGTTCCTAAAGAAGAAATTAATTAACTTCAGATGTTCTTTTTTAATGTTCTTCTCGTATTTCTGGCACGTTTAACTTCATGTTAAGATAATACACACTGAGGTGCTAAAGAAACTGGTATAGGCATGCGTATTCAAATACAGAGATACGTAAACAGGCAGAATACGGCGCTGCCGTCGGCAGTGCCTATATAAGACAAGAAGCGTCTGACGCAGTTGTTAGCTCGGTTACTTCTGCTACAATGTCAGGTTATCAAGATTTAAGTGAGTTTGAACGAGCTGAAACAGTCGGAACACGAGGGATGGGACAAAGAATCTCAGAGGCACTGATTGAGTGGTGATTTTTCCGTGCGGCCCTTCCACAAGTGTACCGTGAATATCAGGTATCCAGTGAAACATCAAATCTCCGACATTGCTGTGACTGGGAAAAGATTTTGCAAGAACGAGACCAACGACGACTGAAGAGAATCGTTCAACGTGACAGAAGTGCAACCGTTCCGAAAACTTCTGCAGATTTCAATGCTCGGCCACCAACAAGGATCAGCGTGCGAAACATTCAACGAAACATCATCCATATGGGGTTTCGGAGCAGAAATCCCAATCGTGCACCCTTCATAACTGCACGACACCAAGCTTTACGCCTCGCCTGATCCCGTCAGCATCGACATTGGACTGATGATGACTGGAAACATGTTTCCTGGTCGGGCGAGTCTTGTTTCAGATTGCATTTAGCGGATGGATGTGTGCGGGTATGGAGACAACCTCATGGCTCCATGGATACTGCTTGTCAGCAGGGGACTGTTCAAGCTGTGGACACTCTGTAATAGTTTGGGGAGTGTGCAGTTGGAGTGATATGGGACCCCTGATACGTCTAGATACGACTCTGACAGATGACACGTACTTAAGCATCCTGTCTGATCACCTGCATCCCTTCATGTCCATTGCGCGTTCCGACGGACTTCGGTAATTCCAGCAGAACAATGTGACACCCCACACTTCCATAATTGCTACAGAGTGGCTCCAGAAACCCTCTCCTGAGTTTAAACACTTCTGCTGTCCACCAAACTCGCCAGACATGAACACTATTGCGCTTATCTGGCATGCCTTGTAACGTGCTGTTCAGAAGAGATCTCTATCTCGTACTCTTACGGATTTGTGGACAGCCCTGCAGGATTCATGGTGTCATTTCCCTCCAGCACTACTTCAGACATTACTCGAGTCCATGCCACGTCGTGTTGCGGCACGTCTACGTGTTCGCGGGGGTCCTACACGATATTACACAGGTGTACCAGTTTTCGAATTAATGTTTTATGTAAAATACTTCATAAAGTATTTTCGAGATATTAGACAGTTTCTTATGTATTTTAGCCATTTTCACTTGATAAATATGCACACTTTTTCGTGTTGATATTACATAAAAATCTGTGCTCCAACTATGACCATCGATCGAATTACTAATTTGAAAATTAAACAGAAGCATTATGAAAACATGATATATAATTATGTAGTCTTTTTAAGTTCTTGAACACATAACAATGACAAAAATGGTCATATTCAGAAAGTTAATTCTGTTCTGTATATATTATTTACGTTTCTGGCGCTATGTTTGGCAGCCGAATGGTTTGCGAAGTAGTAGTTGTCTGTGAGATCTCATTGAGAGAAAATTCCTTGAGACAAGTCATGGAGAGCAGGTACAATATGGAGCATGGTCTCGAATTTACTGTACAATGTACAGAACAGTTATAATTAAACCTCCGCTACTTAATAATGCCCCCATGAAATACGAGTTATCACAGCACAGTGAAACTTGTGGAAACAATTGTAAGTACATGGGAAAGAAAAATATGAATAAACCAGCATAAGCTCAATTTCCACGTATGTTGATTCCGTACAATGTTTACGTTCCAGGTTACAAACGTTGCTCAAAATGCTGACCATCTGCGTCCATTATTGCCAGCAACGGTAATAGAGACACTATTTCATAATTGTTTACAGCACTTTTCTAATGGTGAGCCATGGAATGTTCAGTACTCTTGTCATAGCTCGTGCACTGCTTGAAGGTTGCACTTTGCGTCCAGCATTCTCATCGAAGGCAACAGAAACTTCTTCAACAATTTATGGTGCAACTGGCTGTCGACCTCTTCCAGGAGCAATTCCAAAGTTGCCAATTTAGTCTAACTTCCAAATCACGTTCTTCAACCCCGGTGTGGAAAGAAGACCTCTCTGTGTTCCTGTAATAGGTCAATACTCGCACTACTGCTGCTGTTTTTATCAATCAGTTTTATAAGAAAAGTCCTGCCCACATTGTTCAGGCCCATGTTGACTGTTGGCAACTGTAATGCACACTTGCGTTTGTGTTTAACACTACGTCGTTGTACCATCACCGAAGCCTAACGGCAATTCATGCCAATAACAATACAGACAACCTAAATCCTGCAGTGCACAATCAGAATATCACTCCTATGAATCTGGGTACACAATGGGTAAATAGTTTTCCGTGTATACTGCCTCAACTATAGTGCACGTCATTTACGACGGCAGCCAAATTCAGGTTCGTTCTGCGCATCTTACGTGACAAAACACAGTCAGCTAATGAACAGAGAACGACGTTGCCAGAGCTGGACTGCAGTGCTGAGCACGGACGAGTGTCTTCAGTTTTAGAAACGTTCAGTCATAAATAAATTAATTGAACAAAAGCAATGTCTTGATAACGGACTTTCTTTTATAGAAAGTTTGGAAAAAGCATTCTTTATACCAATTGCTTCATATTCTATTAATTAATTAAACCAACCAAGCAATAAGCCTCCCAATTCAGGCGATAGCAAGGAAAGGTGTTTGTATCATTCTCACGAACCGCTTTTTCGCAATAAAGAACAGCGGTAATTGTTTATTTCCTATTGTACTTCGACGAAACGTTAGTAATTTATAGTCATACCAACAGTGTTTGTCGGTATTTTGCATGACGTTTTATAGTCCTCCAGTTTCATCTTGAATGATGAGCTGTGTTAGTGTAATGGTTAAGGTGGTTGGCTGCTAAGCGAAAAGTTCTGAGTTCAAACCTCATGGGGTGCTCAATATTTCCATACTTAAAAACAATGTCGAAGTTTCTTACTTCATGAATTTTATGCGTTTGAATTTAATTTTTTGAAATTTCTAGTGCTTTGTCTCTTCATTATAATCATAATAAGTTTTCGGTTTTTCTAATTTTGTCCTCCAATATTTCTTCTCACAGCAATTAAAAACAATGGAAAGGCACACAAACAATGTTCAAGTTATCTGTATTGTTTGTGGCGGCCAGAGTGGCCGAGAGGTTCTAGAAGCTTCAGTCTGGAACCGCGCGACGGCTACGGTCGCAGGTTCGAATCCTGCCTCGCACATGTATGTGTGTGATGTCCTTAGATTAGTTAGGTTTAAGTAGTTCTAAGTTCTAGGGGACCGATGACCTCAAAAAGTTCAATAGTGCTCAGAGCCATTTGAACCATTTTTTGTTTGTATATCTTCTCATCCGCAGTCGCTGTTTTACTATTCATATTGAGATATATTCTTTTTCGACAGCATTGAAAGTATTATTTAGAGCAGAGTTTCGGCTCCTACGTTGCCGAGCTACTTGATTGTCTGACGCAATTCTTTGTTTCGATGCTTTGGCAATATCGTATTCAATGTTTTCGTCAACTGATCTATGTTTTGGCAAGTATTTGCTGTCTGTTGTGACAAACACAAATTGCTTGCGCACTGGCCTCACTGACAATATATTTTAGTTTCTATGTTTTATTACTTCCACAATTCAGTTTTGTGTACTTCGCCAACTTTGTTTTAATCAGAACGTTTTAGAAAAGAGCGAAATGACTCTGATATAAATAAAAGTTTTATTACAATCGCTAAAGATGGAATATTTCCCAATTTATAAACACTGTTTATATTATAAAGGGAATTCATTTTAACTGGGGACATTGAAATCTCTTGAAAACAACACACAGAGGGAAAAGAAATCCTAATGAAAATTAGTTCCTCTCGGAAGGGACAAATTTTACCACAAATTCGTCAGATTTTGTATCATTGGATGCCCCCTCTGAGACAAACAAATTTTAGTTATAAATTTGTTTGATCCGACTTGTAGATTTTGAGATATTTCAATGTCTCCAAATAAAATGAACACTCCGTACAGTTGGAACCGTACAGTTGGAACCATTAACGACTGCAGTCGATTTAAAGCTTGCTCTACACATCTGACGTCACGCATCTGCTGACAGCCAATGAGTGTTCAGCAGTTTTCTGAGCGGTCTGCTGTGAATTTCTTGGCGAGTGCGAGTGTTAAATGTGATTGTAGTTATTATTTGGTGAATTTTTATCGCATTTGTTGCAAGTTGTCATGGCTGCTGATGGTGGTAAGCGACAAACTCTCCATAAACATGCGAGGGACATAATTTAGAGGATACATGCTTTTTTCAAACGCGAAGCAGAAAACGGTGGACCTACCACAGACGTCGCCAGATCTCAGGAACGCACTGCAGAAGCGACAGGCGTTAGCTTCAGAACCGTTCAGCGGATTGCCAATGAAAGAAAATTATCTACAGAGACCTGTGGAAGCCCACTTTTCAGATCGCCAGAGAAATATCGCACTCGTGAGAGGACTGTAACCAATTTAGATAATTTAGACAAAGATGTGCTAAGACGAGAAGTGCTCAACATGTACAACACAGGCGAATTTGCCACTGTAAAAACAAAACCAACTGTGAAAATACGTGAAGCCAAAAATTTTAAAGGTAGCATGATTTCAATGAATAGAATACTTAAAAACATTGGATTCAAATATGTACATACAAATGACGGAAGAAAGTTTTTAATGGAACGTAGTGACATCGCTGCTTCAAGGTCACAGTTTTAAGACGTATTACTGAAGTAAGAAAATTCGGGAATAAGAACATTTTCTCCTCAGACGAAACATGGGCAAACCAAAGTCACACAAGGTAAGGGTGTTGGAAAATGAGTGATGGTTCGGGTGGGTTTAAAGTATCTGTTGGTAAAGGTGGGCGAATAATTGTGCTTCACGTTCTTTTTGTGAAAATATCACATAATTTCAGAGGTTTAAAATCAGTAAAATGTTTCAGAAAAGTGCTATCTTGTTAATTATCAAGTAGTTTTTCATGAAGTCAGAAGCATTACTTTATATGTTCATTTACTGTGAAATGACATCAACAGTTTTGACACGTTGATTGTTAGCAAGACTAAAGATGTTGTTGTTGTTGTGTTCAGTCCTGAGAATGGATTGATGCAGCTCTCCGTGCTGCTCTATCCTGTGCGAGCTACTTCATCTCCCAGTACGTACTGCAGCGTACGTCCTTCTGAATCTGCTTAGTGTATTCATCTCTTGGTCTCCCTCTACGATTTTTCCCCTCCACGCTGCCCTCCGGCACTAAATTGGTGATCCCTTCATGCTTCAGAACAAGTCCTAACAACGGATCCCTTCTTCTAGTCAAGTTGTGCCACAAACTCCTCTTCTCCCCAATTCTACTCAATACCTCCTCATTAGTTACGTGGTCTACCCATCTAAACCAGCATTCTTCTGTAGCACCACATTTCGAAAGCTTCTATTCTCTTCTTGTCCAAACTATTTATCGTCCATGATTCACTTCCATACATGGCTACACTCCATACAAATACTTTCAGAAACGACTTCCTGACACTTAAATTCATACTGGACGTTAACAAATTTCTCTTCTTCACAAACGCTTTCCTTGCCATTGCCAGTCTACATTTTACATCCTCTCTACTTCGACCATCATCAGTTACTTTGCTCCCAAATAGCAAAATTCCTTTACTATTTTAAGTGTCTCATTTCCCAATCTAGTTCCCTCGGCATCACCTGAGTTAACTCGACTACATTCCATTATCTTCGTTTTGCATTTGTTGATGTTCATCATATATCCTCCTTTCAAGACACTGTCCATTGCGTTCAACTGCTCTTCCAAATCCTTTGCTGTCTCTGACAGAATTACAATATCATCGGCGAACCTTAAAGTTTTTATTTATTCTGCATCGATTTCAATACCTACTCTGAAATTTTATTTTGTTTACTTTACTGCTTCCTCAATATGCAGACTGAATAACATCTGGGTTAGAGTACAACTATGTCTCACTCCATTCCCAACCACTGCTTCCCTCTCATGACCCTCGACTCTTATAACTGCCATCTGGTTTCTGTACAAATTGTAAATAGCCTTTTGCTCCCTTTATTTTACCCCTGCCACCTTCTGAATTTGAAAGACAGTATTCCAGTCAACATTGTCAAAAGCTTTCTCTAAGTCTACAATTGCTAGATATGTAGGTTCACCTTTTTTTAATGTAACTTCTAAGATAAGTCGTAGAGTCAGTATTGCCTCACGTGTTCCAATATTTCTGCGGAATCCAAACTAATCTTCCCCGAGGTCAGCTTCTACCAGTTTTTCCATTCGTCTGTAAAGAATTCGCGTTAGTATTTTGCAGCCGTGACTTATTAAACTGATAGTTCGGTAATTTTCACATCTGTCAACACCTGCTTTCTTTGGGATTGGAATTATTATATTCTTCTTAAAGTCCGAGGGTATTTCGCCTGTCCCATACATTTTGCTCACCAGATGGTAGTTTTGTCAGGACTGGGTCTCTCAAGGATGTTAGGAGTTCCAATGGAATGTTGTCTACTCCCGGGACTTTGTTTCGACTTAGGTCTTTCAGTGCTCTGTCAGACTCATCACTCAGTATCATATCTCCAATTTCATCTTCATCTACATCCTCTTCCATTTCCATAATATTGCCCTCAGGTACATCGCCCTTCTATCGACCCTCTGTATACTCCTCTAAAGATAACGATTAGCAATATTCAGTGCCGATATTTAAATCTGTATCATATGGTTTTGCAGTCAAATAGAATATGTAAATCTCACGTACTTCCGTTCAAAATGTAATTTTAATAAAGTTCTGTTGCCCTGCATGGAGATTTACACGTTTCAGTGTCAAATTAAGTTTCTACCAGTTTATCAGACACCAACCAGACACATACAAACACGAGTTTCAACCAATAGAAATACGAATTTAGTGTTAAGCTTTGAAGCCCTGTGAATAAACTAGATCCGCTCGGCCACTCTGGCCGGCCCATATCGCTATCCCATGACTTTTGTCGCTTAAGTGTCTATTGTAAAATGTAATAATTCTATAGCACATAACGTACGCAAAAGTTTACTGTTTACAGAGGATGCTCAAAACGTCGACCTCCATGATTACTGTGCAGTCTATAGCGATGTATTACACGCTCAAAACTCCCAGCAGTTTGGCGTGCTGTTTGCGCGCCTGCGACAGTTGAGGCCACCATGTCCATGTGGCGTGTCGACTGGAGCCGTATAAAACTAGGCCCTTCACACGCCCCCTGAAGAACGAGTCCACTGGTGCCAAGTCCGCCGATCCAGCTGTCTGTGGAACTGGATTGACGCGAGAAATTCGTTAGTTGTCGCAACGAAATGCAGTATCTCTGTAACGAGCAACAGATCATGGCGAGTCCCCTATACCGAAATACTGAGAAAGTATCACTGAACAACGTCCACAATTTCCCGAGGAGTTCTCGTTCATCCTGTACATCTTCTGAAAGTTTAAATACGTCTGCGCTACAGATTATAGCAAACTATAGTAATGAAAATGTCGAGCAATTATTTATTTTCTTTGTTTTTATTCGTCAAAGGCTAAAGAATTGTTAGTTATCAAACATGTTGTAGAAACTACAGGGCGTCGCAGGAGGAATGATGAAGTTTCAGGGATATGACAGAAACGACCATTCGAAGAAAAAACACTAGTAAACATGGGCTCTGAATTGCATAACTTAAGAGCTATGTGCACTAGTTCATCTTCTCTATGGTGAACTTGCCGTATGAGGGTACAACAGCGCCATCACAAATCTAAGGCGACTCACGTCCGCAGTTATCAATAGGAAAATTAATAATCAATTGACGCGGTAGCATTAATTGTGTTCCTATGGCTTTTGGACGTTTTGAGTTTATTTTGCAATGTGATTCCAGTAACAGACAGAATAATTTGGGAAAAAAGAAGACATCATTACAAGTACAGCCCAGAACACAAAACGATTCGAACGAGTAGTGTTGGATGTTGTTCGACCGTTATGTAAGACCATGGATGGAAATAAATATGTATTGATCATGTTAAATCATTTTTTCAGATGTCTTCTCATGATCAGAGTGTCGACAACATTGCCAAAATTCATTATGTAAAAGGGTGGCTTCTGAACTTTGGATCAGTGTTAAGCATAATCAGTAATCAATAAACGAATTTTATGAATGTACTGCTTCAATAGATTTGTAACCTGAAGCAAAGAACGCAGCTAAGAATTACACCAATACACCCTGATGGAAACGGACATTGTGGAGGTGCCTACTACAAAAAAATGCGTATGTCATCTTGTTTAAGCCCCTATGAATGTGTGTATGGAAGGATGATACATTTAATCTTGGACTTTGCCCAGTCGACCACTGGAATCAGGAATGAACACATAAAGCAATTATTGCCCAAACTTAAATATGTAGGCACGAAAGCGAAACAGTGGAAATGTCAATCATTTCTTCTGAAATCAAAACAAATTATTACAAAGCACTTTGGCTGCAGTATCAGGCTGAAGATCTTGTCTACTTCAGAAACATAATGGTAAAGAAGGGTCAAGTCAGAAAGTTAAAAAAGTTCTGGGAAGCTCCATATCCACCAGTCACACTTAAGCTCCAACTGCCTTTTCGTTCTCGCTTCCCACGCCCGGGTTCCCAGGTTCGATTCCCGGCGGGGTCAGGGATTTTCTCTGCCTCGTGATGGCTGGGTGTTGTGTGATGTCCGTAGGTTAGTTAGGTTTAAGTAGTTCTAAGTTCTAGAGGACTGATGACAATAGATGTTAAGTCCCATGGTGCTCAGAGCCATTTCAACTTTTTCGTTCGGTTATCTTTTATGCCAATCACATAAAGCCATTTCCGGGTAGATTTCCTGTAGTATCGCCAGACGAGAACAATGATCCGCCTAGAGGCAGACCAGCTGTTCCTAAATCCAGAAACCAAATATTGAGAAGTGCCAGTCCAGACTTCAAGACTGAGACGTCACCACACACTGTACGAACCAGCTCCAGACTTATCCACAGTCTCTGTTTTAGTGTATAATGTGAGTGTTGCCAGGCATGTGTTTATTTTCAGACACATGTGTATGTGAATGTGTTGCGAAAATGTAGACTTCCAGTTATTACAAAATGAGGTAAGTATAGCAGACTTATTTCACAGGTTAACACAAAAAACGCATTTGCATTTTATCACTGTTTAGTTATAGTTGAGCCGTGTGTGGCTCATGTTCATGCCATCTATGATGTAACATCTTGTTTTACCGTACGGCCGCCTCGTCATTTTAAATTTCAATTACTGGTCTCACTGAACTACTGTCTTGCCTGCCCGTGCGTGGCAGCAGCAGCGAGTATCGATATTTGCCCTGCCATATTATCTTTGTTGGACGGCCATTACTTCCCGGTCGTCGTCTGTCGTGAAGTGAGATCGGACCTGGAGTAGTTGGAGTTGAAACACGACACAAGTGCAGTCGGGACGGAGCGCTAGGGAGGCACGGACAGCCGGTACCGCCGACCCCTCGCGACACAGGATGAACCGTCCGACGGACGGAGATGACAGCAGTATCGACCATTGGTCGGTCGTTCAGTTGGTCCCCTCTTTGGACGACGTGTGTTTGGTCTTCTGGCCGTTTCTGGGCCACGTCACTGGGCCATCTTGCTGGACGTGGCTTGGTTCCTTCTTGTGCGGAGACGTCATGGCCAAAGGCAAGAGTTACCTCTGCATGATTGGGTCCGAGCCAGTATGCCCGGATCGCTGTATCTCCCAGTTCCCGTCGGACAGTGGACACACATGGTTTGAGTGCCAACGAGCTTCGTTGGTTGTTGGTCGCTCGTCTGGTCAGACGACGTGTGTTTCGTCACCGACCGTCCTTCGCGTTGTGTGTGTGTGTCCACCGGTGATTTGTTCTAGCTGTTCATTAGTTATTCGTTTTACTAGTGTTCGAGTTTCTTGTGGCAGTGTTTCGTGCAACACTGTCTACCCTGTGTCAGTTCGATTGAGCAATGCTTTAAATGCTGTCTGCGTACTGCAGTAGCCAGTTGGTCGGTTGCGACAGAGCAGCGAGTGAATGTTTCCTTACCGTGTTGATGCTGTCCTCCACGGTGTGTAGTTACACAGCCGTTGCGATGTTCATGTTTGTCAGTAGCTATTGTACCTTGGCTTATTAACAAACCCATATTTGAATACGAGTGTTACTGGTCTCTTCGCCTCGCTGGCATTTTGGTTGTTGTGTTTTTGGTCTGCTGATCGAAGCCAGGTAGTTGGTTGGTTCGTCGGTTGTCTGTCGGTTGGGTTGCATTCCGATTAAGAGATTGGTGGTCAGCCTGCTTCTCTCGCCAAAAAGGGCGATAGTGTTACAATTCCAGGCCGACCCTTGGAAACTTCCGTGTGTGTTACATAGTAACTTCCCTGTTTGAGTTTTAGTTATTTGGCTGATGTGTGGGCTTCAGCCGACCTTTAATATATCCTTTAATGTTCCTGTCTTGCCCTTAAGGCATGAAATTGTTATTCTTTATTTTGTATGAAATGTTTTATGGGACAACCTTCTGCCTTTAAAACTGAAACTTTTCTTCTAGGGCTTAAGCCGTTAAATTATTTGCTGATGTGCAGCCTTCAGCCGAGAGTAGATATCTCTTAAATTAATGTTCTGTCTTCCCCTTAAGGCATTCGATTGTGATGTTTTAGTATGAGACCTTCAGCCGTATTTGCTTCAATTGTTTTGAGATAACGCCTTCTGCCGTTTGACTGAAACAAATCTTATTGCTTAATATGCGGCCTCCAGCCAAGTTCCATTAAAATTAAATTGCTAAAGCCTTCACTCTGTTTAGATTGAAGATTTAGAAAATATAAAAGGGTGAAACCTCCAGAAGAAACTTGTATTTCAATTTCTTGCTGAGATCTTGCGTCTTGGATTTTGAGTATGGCCTTCAGCCGATCTAAGGTTAATTGAGGAGGTCGATTAAAGTTTTGAGTGTTTTCCATTCTTGTTGTAATATTGTGTGTTGATATAAAATGTTTGTATGTTGAGTGCAACTGACAGGAAATCATTTTGGCCTCTTTCCACAACCTCACCCGCTCTGGCCTGCTAGCGTAGGCATTTCATTAGTGTCTAGAACCAATTAACTGTAATTCTAATTTTTGCTATAATGGTGTGTTCCTTTAATGCTGCGGTAATTGTACTAGAGAAATCGGGTATGTTGTTTGAACAACGATCAAACATCTTAATTTCAACACTAATGCTAAACTTGTGCTGAAGTAATTTAATTCTTAATTCGAAATAACTTGTCCTCAACTATGTTACCTATGTCACATGTTGGTGGCTTACGAAAATTTGTGCCAGGCCAGAAGTCGAACACAGATTTCCCAACTACCGCGAGAAGATGTGTTAACCAGGTCCCAGGACCGATCAAAATCATTCAAATGGTCCTGAGCACTATGGGACTTAACAGTTGAGGTCATCAGTGCCCTAAAACGTAGAGCTATTTAAACCTAACCAAACTAAGGATATCACACACATCCATGCCCGAGGTAGGATTCGAAACTGCGATCGTAGCGGTCGCGTGGTTCCAGACTGAAGCCCAGGGCCGATCCAAACTTTCGATGTCACACTGCCTAAATCTTTATACCATATTCTCCTACATTCATCACTAAATGCTCGCAGTTTTACTCTGCATTGCTGCGCCAGTGAGAATGAGACTCGCGATGTTATCGTCTTTTGCCCCCTTTGGCAAGTAACATTTATTTTCATGTCTGGATAAACAGACACTGAAATTAATTCAAAACAAATTTTCTGAATGCGAATAACATCTCGTATATCTAACACAGCTGAGGCCAGCCCGCATCTCGTGGTCGTGCGGTAGCGTTCTCGCTTCCCACGCCCGGGTTCCCGGGTTCGATTCCCGGCGGGCTCAGGGATTTTCTCTGCCTTGTGATGGCTGGGTGTTGTGTGATGTCCTTAGGTTAGTTAGGTTTAAGTAGTTCTAAGTTCTAGGGGACTGATGGCCATAGATGTTAAGTCCCATAGTGCTCAGAGCAATTTGAACCATTTTTGAACAGCTGAGGCCAAGTTATTCGCGTTCAGCGAATTCATTTCGAATTACTTTCAGATTGCTGTATAATGTCATTAGTGTCTGCTCATACAGACTTGCAGTAAATATTGCGTGCTAGCGTGGGAAAAAGACGATAACGTGATAGGTGTCGATTCATAAAAGTCTCCGTGACATATGGAGGTTTCGATCGGTCCAGGAGGTGCGCACGGGTAGCCTAATAGTTAAGGCGGCTGCTGGCAATAAGTGGGGAATCCGGGTTCGAGTACCGATCCGACACAAATTTTCATATGAACCAGTATGTGGTACATCTATAACGCTGCTGAGGCGAAGTTATTCATGTTAAGAAAAATATTTCAAATTGATTTCAGAGAGCTGTGTTTCATCATCATTGTCTGTTAATCCCGACGTTAATCCTGACATTCAAATGAATAATTCATTTCTGTTAAAATGAAACTGATCTAATTCGTTCTATTAAGGAATCCGATACGATTTCGGAAATGGCAACATCTTGGTATATCAACTGGATCACCGAAATGCAGGTCTTACATAACGGTCCAACAACATCCAACACTACTCATTCGAATGGTTTGGTGTTCTGTGGCAGTTCTTGTAATGATGTCTTATTTTTCCCAAATTATTCTGTCTGTTACTGGAATCACATTGCAAAACAAACTCAAAACATCCAAAAGCCATAGGAACACAATTAATGCTACCTCATCCATTGATTATTAATTTTCCTACAACTGCTGACGTGAGTAGCCTTGGATTTGTGATGGCGCTGTTGAACCTTTCTACGGCAAGTTCACCATTGAGAAGGTGAACTAGTGCTCATAGCTCCCATGTTTACTAGCGTTTTTTTTCTTCGAATGGTCGTTTCTGTCATATCCCTGAAACTTAATCATTCCCCCTGCGATACCCTGTAATTTCTACAACAAGTCTGATAACTAACAATTCATTATCCTTTGACGATTGAAAACAGAGAAAATAAAAAACTGCTCGACACTTTCATTACTATAGTTTGCTATAAGCTGTAGCGCAGACGTATTTAAACTTTCAGAAGATGTACAAGATGAACGAGAACTCCTCGGGAAGTTGTGAACGTTGTTCAGTGATACTCTCTGAATACTGGGTGTAGGGGACCCGCCGTATTCTGTGGCTCGTTACAGAGCTACTGCATTTCGTTGCGACAAATTGTGGGGCGGTGGGTGGAATTAATTGTTATATAATTTCATAATGTTTATGCTGTTGTTTTGCCGTTCTCAACACTGGCTCTCTAACCACAATTTTGGCAACCAGAAAGTGATTAGCAAAACGTGAAGCCTGTAATTAGAATTCCTAGTGCCCACTTCATCTGAGAAATACTCCTATAGCTACAGCTTAAAGCTCTGAGGAGTTAGGAGATTGTCTGGGATTCATAATAAAAAACGATCGTGGAAAAAACGTTCTCTATATTCTGGAAGTCACAGATGAAAAAAAAAAAAAAAAGAATCCACCCAATCTGACTAACAGAGCAGTTCAGAGTCTAATGCGCTGATGCAACTATAACTGTCCAAATTAAATGTTTAAGCGAATGTTCGCCATAATTTGATGATAATGTTCATCAAACGCCACACTAAATAATGGTAGAATGTCTGTCCTGCGACGGCACGTGAAAATACGACATACGCAAACTGAAGATAGATCATTAAAGTCATCCCAGAATTAACACTTCACTCGAAAATGATTTCATGGTTACGCGTATCACGAGTAACTTAATACGGCATCCGAGGTGGTTTATAGCAATGATTCTGTCGCGACGCGACTCCCGACACAGATGGTGTGCTATTCAGCATCTGGAGAGGAGTGGGGCCTTTCTTCCCCGCGCAGCATTCTTATATATAAAGCCGCGGTGCGGACGGCTAAGGGAACGCCTGATCAAATCGGCTCTCCCGACTAGCCGCTGGGCTAGTAAAGCACCACTTTAAGTTACTGAACAAATCATAGCTTCTTTTGCTGATGGCCGATGAAGCTCTCAATCTAAATGTGCAACCAGCACACAAGTAAGTAATCATAATAACAATCTTACGTGGCTAAGTAAAATATTTTGGGTGAGAGAATTAATTTAATTACACTACACGCAGTAGACGAGCTCTGAACTTGCCCTTTGGACGTACTCTATCGCTATAGTTTTATAGTCATTCAGTTGAAATTTCTCACATATTTATGATTATAGCGAATCTCCATTCTACTTAAATTTAAACATCCTAGCCTAATTTATTAGCCTACTTAATCTATCTTGCTTCCTTAATTTTTAAGGCAAAAACCATAGAATCATGAATTTCCACTAAAATCTTAATTTGTGAGATCCAGAAGACTGTTTCTATTAAATTATAATGAAAAAGGAATCTAAATATAAATTTTTAAGTCTCTAGCTCTTTTCTGTTGCGCCAATGATTTTTACAGAGAAACGTCCAAAGTTCGAAAATGGTTAAAGTTATCGAACTGGTATTCAACACATATTAATTTAGTATTACTCCTGACATGCTAGCACCGTTTCAGGTTATTTACTTGATTTTTAAAGTATATGCGCAACATTTATGACGTCAGAGCTAGTTACAGCGGACTGGCTGGCACACAATGGAAAGACTGATGTGAATTTATTACGGTGTGAGTAGGCTGCTTCCCTACATCACCCTCTATTTAAATTTTTTTTGAATGTTAATGAATGAAAAAAAAATTAGTTACAAAAAGGGAAGCAAGAGTAAAGCTTAACTCCCTATGAAAAATTTAAATAGAAATGTAAACATATAGAAATATTAAAAGAAACCTGATTACCTACTTCAAATATTTAAATTACTGGCACGTTCACTGCGTCTTAAGCAATATTATCCCTCAAAGTTTAAGCAAAATCAATGAAACACTTTGGCATATATATTGCCTTGGACAAACAAACTCATAAAAATATGAAAATCTTAAATCCATTAAATATATTTTTACATACACAAATTCAAAGAAAATAACACAGTTATTCATGATACATAAACAGATGATTATATCTTAGCAGTCTTTTCTAAACCTGAAAGAAAATTTTATAATCATGACAATTTCATTTTTACACACGTGTTTGTAGCCGCTTTGGCTGGCGTTCTACACTTCCATTCACAAGGGTATAGGAGGGGAAGTTGCTATGGTGTGCGTCCTTCACGTTCACTCTAAATTACATGGGGAAAGGGGAGGGGTCACTGTGAGTTGTGTCCAAGTCACTCCACGCTTTCACGTAGCTACCAGGCTGCCATTATCTGGTTTGCCCTGTAGAACAAACAATAAGAGTGCCTCAGACTCTGTTCACTTAATATCTAAGGGTGGGTCACAATGATATGGGGATATATACATTTTATCTTTCAATATTTTGCTGGAACAAAGTTAACAGAACTTTTTCAATTTTACTCTCATGGTTACTTAATTGTCATAAAATCGGTAAACAAATGGCTCAAAACGCCGTTAGTCACGTACTAGAGAAAATTTATGCTCAAGGCATACAATCATGAATCCTATTTAATATCAATTTATTATTTCTGGGCCGGGATACAGAACCAACGCTCGGTACATTCCTGACAAATCTGTATTTTATTTACTTAGCTTCTTTGAGATAGTATGAGTATATTTGATTAGTAGTTGTATTGGCTGGCTCTGAGCACTATGGGACTCAACATCTTAGGTCACAAGTCCCCTAGAACTTAGAACTACTTAAACCTAACTAACCTAAGAACATCACACACACCCATGCCCGAGGCAGGATTCGAACCTGCGACCGTAGCAGTCCCGCGGTTCCGGACTGCAGCGCCAGAACCGCTAGACCACCGCGGCCGGCAGTAGTTGTATTCTCAGCTTCTTTGTACATGTGCGTAACTTGTGGTAATAGTACAGTTCTGAGTGTTCAAAACTCACTGCGTTTAGTTGACTACTAACTCCACTTATTGGTCCTCTGCTGCTGTCAGTTCCACATCTGCAATTATGTACTTACTTCAGCGAAGTGTATTTATGCTGAGCTATAAATAATGTTTCACGTCTTCCATTATGATATTCAATTATGTTGCTTGTGTATGTACTTATTTAACACTCACTCTATTAAAATTTAAAGCATAGGATAGCACATTTATTTCATATCTATAGTGTATTGCAGCTGATCAGTTTGCTCACGTGGCAATCTTTTTCCACTCGATCGGACGCTGAAACCACAGGTAGTCTCTCTCGACCTACCACTAAAGTGCATGAAGTAATTATGGACGACCCTAATGCTAAATTCCTTAAACCTATAGGACACCATGAGCTGCTCTGTCTCATCTAACATAAGGGTACCTATGGTCGCATTCACGCCTCCAACTCATAACCTCAACACGTGTAGGTGTGTCCCGTCACACACTACACCAAATAACGACCAGCCCCAACCTTATAAATATTTCAAAGACGTGTCCTTCACGTCTCAACCACAAACACTGTTCAATTCTATTACACTGCCATTTTTCATAACACTAAACAATCTCTTAGCTCTACAGCAAACAATAGGTTTTACTGCCACTTCAGATCCTGCTTGTACATGAATTTGTATATCTTTTTAAAATATTATTGTGGGACCATTTCCAAAAAAAAAAAAACAACAACTTTGTACTTATAATATTACCAGGGTTCTATGCATACTTGTTACTCAAATACATTGTATCTTAATTACATCATACTTCTCTGTTGTTTATGTCACGGTTTTGTCACATTAGGTATTTTCTTCACTAATCGGTGGATAGAACGGTTACAGAACTCATGGCGTAATAGCCATGACGGAAAATTTAATGTGTTGGAAAGAAGAGGTCGAAATTTTTGTGGATAGGAAAGATGATAGAGTGAGTGAGACCTGAAATAGGAAGAAGATCTCACACAGCTAGGACTGCACAGCTGCCACACTGTGTAGAGGTTACAGAACAACCTCGTCCCTACAGAATTCATTCACTACCTATGAACTTCTTTAGGTCGATCACGTTCCTGAGACCTAATAGCTTTTTAGGGTACTCTAGCCTATATGCATTGGCATGTGGTTTTCCTATGATCCTGAAAGGTCCTTGGTATACGAACATGAATTTCTTTGTTTCTGCATTTATTTTCTTTGATTTTCCCTTGGTTTTGACAAGGACTACCTGACCTATTTCAAAACTAGTGGGTACAGCTTTTGTGTCATGACGCTTCTTCCTTTCCAATGCTCTTTTTCTTATATTTGCCCTAGCCTTTAACTTCTTCTCGTCTGTGGATATTTGCGTTAGAATAGGGAATTCTACCATATCTGCAATCACATTGTGCGGTTCTTGGCCAAACATCAATTCGCAAGGCGCAAAACCAGTTGCATCATGTCTTAAGTTGTTAATTACATTCCCAAAATACTTAATGTGCTCTGCCCAACTTGAGTGTTTCCGAGCACAATAAGTCCTGCAAAGCCTATTCAATTCTCTCATAATACGTTCACTCATATTTCCTTGGGGGAAATACGCAGATATTTTCAGATGTTTCACTCCGGCCTTATCTAGACATTCTTTAAATCTATCAGAAGTAAATTGAGGCCCATTGTCTGACAGCAAATTCTTCGGAACGCCAACGTTCACGAAGAAATCTTTTCCCAACTTATCTACCAACGTTTTTGAATTTGCTCTTTTAATTGTGTATAACTTAACATATTTACTAAATCCATCCACAACAACAAAAACATGGGTACAACCACCTCTCGAGGCAGGAAGAGGGCCAAACAAATCACAAGCCAGTAATTCTAGGGTTTCAGTTGGCTCTACTGAATGCATATCCCCTTGTATTCTGGTGTTAGCAGCACGGACTTTCTGGCACACTACACAAGATGCTAGACGCTTGGCAACACGGCGGTACATGTTGTCAAACACAACCTTCTCTTTTAATTTGGCAATGCACTTCTTTGCACCGTAGTGCCCATACCTCAGGTGTACATAGCCGATTAGTAAATCTACATGTTGTGAGGGAAAGCACAGCTTCCACTTAGAAACACCTACCTTTTTCCTCCTAAACAGAATACCTTTATGCAGACAATAGTATTGCGAAACCTTAGGATAGTTCGCATTTCCTAAATAGCTCTTTATTAATTTCAGCTAGTCATCTGCATTCTGCTCACATCTCAAGTTCTTAATCACCCTCTTTAATGCACTTTCTTCTTTTAATTCGTGCAACGCAAACATTCGTACTTCATTTATGTCTGTTGCTGTAATTCCCGGGTCATCACAGAGCTCCGCACTTCTAGATAACCCATCAGCTACCAGATTGTCTTTCCCTTGAATATAACTAACCTCAAGGTCAAACTGCTGGAGATACAATGACCATCTTACCAAACGAGCATTCCTCAACTTACAGGTCTTTAAAAAGGTCAACACCTTATGGTCACTGTAAACAATTATCTTGTGACCCAATAGATACTGCTCGAACTTCTGAACCCCAAATACAATTGCCAATGCTTCCAGTTCTGAGATGCCATAATTTCTCTCTGCTGCCTGTAAAGATCGACTTGCGAAAGCTATAGTCTTGTGCACTTCTTGTTCGTTCTCTATTTCTACTTGGAATATCTCCACAGCTATAATACCATAGCCAATAGCGTCAACAGACATACAGAATGGTTTTTCAAAATCAGGATGATGTAAAATAGGACTATTAATTAAAGATTGTTTAAGTACCTCGAACGCCTGTTGACATTCTGCTGTCCAAACCCAAGGGGTATTCTTTTTCAGCAGCAGGTGAGGACAGGGCGCATTAAAAGCCTGATCACTAACAAAACGCCTATAGAAGCCGAAAAGACCGAACATCGATCTCAACTGCTTCTTGTTTCTGGGAGCCTCAAATTTTTCAATGACTGCTAGCTTGCCTGGGTCAGGCAGAATACCTTTTCCACTTATCATATATCCCAAGAAACCTATTTCCTCTTTAACGCACTCTGTCTTTTCAATCTTTAGTTTCATACCACCTCTCTCAATAGCCTCTAACACTTCCTCTAATAAACCTATGTGTTCTTCCCAGGTAGGAGTTGCTATTAACAGATCATCTACGTAGACTGTTATTTTATTACTTAAGGCTGGTCCTAAAACATGGCACATCACACGTACGAAGGCACAAACAGAAATATTAAGTCCGAAAGGTACCACACGATATTGGTAACAAACTCGTTCGTACAAGAAAGCTGTGTACTTCCTTGAACTTTCCGCCAGTGGCAAATTCCAATATCCACACGTGAATTACTTTTGAATACATTATGGGCACAGCAGTGATCAATGTCTTATAAATAATTACTATTAAAAACAGTCTTGATCACGATTTATTTAACAAGGTGACCGGTTTCAACCATTACTGTGGTCATCTTCAGACCATTGAGTAGGAACCTCTTTCTGTTCGAGTAGTGATTCTTCAACAGAAAGAGGTTCCTACTCAATGGTCTGAAGATGACCACAGTAGTGGTTGAAACCGGTCACCTTGTTAAATAAATCGTGATCAAGACTGTTTTTAATAGTAATTATCCACACGTGATGTCCATAGAAGTTAAGAATTTTACTCCCCGGAACTTTTGCAATAACTCGTCCATGTTCTGCGGTCTATCACTTTCCCTAACCACTATTTCATTCAACCAACGAGCGTCCAAGACCAATCTGACACTCCCGTCTCTTTTTGGTACAACAACAAGAGGATTATTGTACTCACTGACCGCTTTTTCAATCACACCCCACTCAAGCATTCTCTGTATCTCCTTTCGAACCGCCTCCTTCCTAGCTACATGTATTTGGTATGGCTTCCTGAAAAACACTTGGCCAGGTTTCACCTTTAATTGACATTCATAACCTTTGAACAGGCCAGGTCTAATTGAAAATACCTTATGATGCCTTTTTAAAACATGTCTCAGTTCTTCCTTCTGATTAGCTGAAATTTTATCGATTTCCTGCAATTTAGCTTCTATTTTGTCCAAACTAATTACTTCATCTTCTTCTGTGTTTAGCTTACTTGTACTAAGATTAACACCTTCGTCCCAATATCTCCTATTTTTCAGAACTCGTATAGGCAGCTCTCAAGTTTCATCATTAGTTACTACATGTTTATCACTAAAAGGTACTGTAATCACTCCGGTTATTGGCAAGACCATTTTTAACTGGCTTCTTTCAAAGTCAACAACACTCTGATATTTCGACAAGAAATCTATGCCAATTAAAACCTCAATACTGAGATTGTTTACAATTAAACATGCATGATCAATTAAATTACCATTAATGTTAAGGGGATACGGAATCGGATTTTGGGTTAAAAAATCGAATTTTTTTTATTGGCGTATTATATTCTGCCATGTTTCCTCTTTAAAATGACGTATCATACATAGCTCTACTACAATTATAACTATTTTATTTTTATATATTTGTGAGATCGGGTATTGCGCTTTAGTTATACACGTCTCTCGTGGCTGACCATGAACTTTTTGGCAGTACCTTTAAAGTGACATGAATTCAAATATCCCGGTTTCCAGCGACTATTTATACACTAGTTGCCCGAAAATGTTTCTCTCTGGTTTCCTCAAGTTACTCTTTGACTTTGTGGCGGGACTGTTTTGTAAACAGTGTGATATAAGAAGTACTTTGTGGCGGGACTGTTTTGTAAACAGTGTGATATAAGAAAGTAGTTGTTGTTGAGTTATTTCGTATTTAGTGCTTCATTTTTCGCAGTGAAAATGCCTAGAGCTAAAGCAAAAGTATTTAAAAAGCGTGTGAACTGGCAAAAGAAAAGAAATAATGATTCATTAGCAAAGCAAAGCAGTTCATCATCATCACTGTTGGAAAATGTGAATCCACTTATTACTGATTTGCCGAACGAACTTACACCAAATGAAAACAGTGCTTCTCATAAAAAACTAAGAGATTTGGAAGAGAAATATAATTTACTTGATAGAGGGAATGAAGTTTTTGAACTCATTGATACGAATATATTGTGTGAAGCCCTTGAAAACAGTTTGTGCTGCAAAAAATGTCATGGAAACGTTTCTCTGAAAGTAGAATCCCATGTTGGCCTGGCTGCCCAGTTTAATTTAATATGCAGTGTTTGTAAATACAGCTGTAAGTTTCCAAGTTCGGTTTCAGTAACTGTAAATAATGGATACAAGAAAACTGAACTTTATAGTGTAAATATTAGGTTAGTTTATGGATTGCGAGCAATTGGTAAGGGCAAAGCAGCTGGTGATATGCTATGTGGTGTTCTAAATCTTCCAAGTGCACCTTCAAAGTTTGAAGCTTACAATTATGTACTAGGATCTGCAGTTGAAGATGTAGCACAGAAGTCAATGCAGGTTGCTGTGGAAGAAGCAGTGGAAGAAAATGACGGCAGTCGTGACCTCACAGTGGCGTTTGATGGCACGTGGCAGAAAAGGGGCCACACCTCCAACAATGGTGTTGTAACAGCAACTAGTGTTGATACTGGCAAGGTTATTGATGTTGCAATAATGTCTAAATACTGTAGGTGCACAGGCAGGCTGAAAAATGAACACAGTGATGACTGTATTGCTAATTATTATGGTAGTAGTGGTGGCATGGAGGTTGCTGGGGTGAAGAAAATTTTTCATCGCTCTTCACAGTGGTATAATTTTCGCTATGTCAAATATCTGGGAGATGGTGACTCTAAAGCATTCAAAGAAGTTTTGGAAAGCAAACCATATGGGAACAGTGTAAATATAAGCAAACTTGAATGTATAGGACATGTGCAGAAGAGAATGGGTGCCAGGCTGAGAAGGTTAAAATCAGTTATGAAAGGGAAAAAACTAGATGATGGGAAAACCTTGGATGGCAGAGGAAGATTGACTGATTCCATAATAGACCACATTCAGAACTGCTATGGCCTTGCAATCAGGCAAAATACAGGCAATCTTGAAGAAATGGGGAGAGCTATATGGGCTTTATATTTCCACACCGCATCCACGGATGAGCATCCACAACATGGTTTGTGCCCCAAAGGTGAAAACAGCTGGTGTAAATACAATAGGGGACTAACAACAGGAGAGAAATACATTCACCACCACAGTCTACCATCAGCCATCATGGCAGAAATAAAGCCCATTTTCAGAGATCTGGCTGACAGAAGTCTTCTGATGAAATGTCTTCACGGAAAAACGCAGAACCCCAACGAGTGCTTGAATAGTGTGATATGGCATCGTCTCCCAAAAACAGTGTTTGTCGGAATTAATACACTACATTTTGTTGTGTATGATGCTGTGGCAACCTTCAATCTTGGAAATATAACTAAATGCCAGGTCCTTCAAAAGTTGGGTATGTGTGTTGGTTCCCGTACGGTACGTGCTATGTTCTTTTTAGATCAGCACAGACTAAGGCATGCTGATAATATAATCAAGACATTAGTGAAAAAAGCAAGACAGGTGCAGAGGGGTGCCTAAAGAAGACTTGAAGATGATTATGAAGACTGTGAAGGGGGTATTAGCTACGGATCAGGAATGTTTTAATCTTCTTTCTCCGTTTCCCGTAAGTTTACTTTTTACTTCATCTAGGAACATTATCTCAGGTACTGGTCAACCTAGAAGTCTGAAATTTTTATGACGTAGTGACATAGGTCCCTATTACATACTGAAACAACGATTTTTTAATTACTTGATTTACAAAAGACTTAGGGGTGATAGTCTAGTAAAAAGCGATGGAAAAAATTTACTTAAAAATAAATGTACAATATCTCTGTAAGAAAATACTTTGACAATAAACTGTTGTTTCAGTATTGTTGTAACATATGAATGCACATACAGTAAAATTTTTACCTCTCTGTCTCCAGTAGTTTGTGAGAAAATGTTCCCTATAGTAGGCATATATTAACATTGCGGGGATAGGTGATTCCGTATCCCCTTAAAGGGCAGCAAAGCTTCTTGCTTTACCGTTTTTGACACCTTGCCAGTAGCAACAATTATTCTTAGTCCTGATACCCTCATTACTGTAAGCTTGTCTTTACCAGGTAACGCATCAAAGAAGGACTGAGATATCGCACTCACCTCACTTCCACTGTCTAAGAGACAACGTACATTGATACCCAACATATTCACTATTATTATAGGGTGGCTTATTCTAGTTTGTACAGGTGGTTCCTCAAATTCATCCAATAGTTCCTTTTGGATTTGTCTCCAACTAAAGTGATGGACATCGGTCTTCATTACATTTAGGTCAAGGTGTGTAGTGGTTTCCTGAATTACATTTTCAGCTGCTTTTTCCAGTCGGTCTATTAATTTTAAATCGAAACACCACACGACTTCATTACATTTAGTCTGCTGAACATGACCCAAATTACTGTAGTCTGAGTGATTCTGCGCCTCCAGACCGGGCATAACACTAGTTACAGCTAAACCACTTTTACTATTATCGTCGGGTTCCTTCTCCAGTGACAACTGGTCACAGCTACTGGGTTCATCGACCCCCAACAGGCTACCCTCTACATTCTCACTTACCTCCTTTCCTATATCTATTAGTACGGTATCAACATCCTGCACAGGCACTTTAGATAAGAGCACATCATCCTCATTGTAAATATAAGCATGAATTTCTTCTTCTTCTTCACCTGACAATTCAGTATTTCGTAGCTCCTCCCTATCGTTACACTGCTGCACCTTCTCTTTCTCTTCCCACTTAGAAAGCGTCTCTAACACGGTATCTATCAAATACTATGAGTGATCTAATATTTCTGCTGTATCCTTAGATGCTACCGACCCTTCATCCACATGTTCAATTTGAGTATTCTGATCTGTCTTACCAATTACTGTAATTACTGGCTTAGGAAAAGTAACCGCCTGGTGAGCGCCAGTGTTCTCATAGACGGTAACTAGTTTTCCTGCCTCGGCCTACTACTGTTTCCTTTATTTCCATTACGGTTAACTGGCACAGCATTGCTTTCCGTACTGTTGTTTACCTGCATAATTTTGTTTGGAACAAAATTACTATCATTTGGATGCCATTGTTGGTTCTGATAATTATTTATCCAATTCCTTTCTCTGTAAGGATGGAACACCTACTGTTCTGATGTTTACATTGCCATTCTGCTCGTTCTTAAAATTACTACTATTGTTATTAGCATTTCTGTTATTACGTGCTTGCTCCTCATTGGCAGCAACACGTTCTACACCTTCCAAATATTCAATGAAACGATCAAGATTGTCTCTAGGGGCAGATATAATTCTAGTTTGCCAATACCATGGCAGTTTGGCTTCAAGACCTAATAATATCATTTCAGGTTTTAGCTTTTTGGCCAAATGTGACAAACGTGAAATCCAAGACCTGGCAAACTCTTCAATAGATTCCTTGCCTACAATGAAGCGTTTTCCACTCCAAAATTCTCTCAACACTTCATTTTGCTTATTGCTATACCAATGCTCATTAATGAAAGCTGTTTTAAATTCTGCTAATGTTTTACATTTCAACATAACATCAGCTGACCAACGCATGGGGTCACCTGCTAAATGGCTTCTAATAAATGAGATTTTCTCTCGTTCAGACCAAGTTGGTGGAATCACATCTTCAAAATCGTTCCAGAAATCTAGCAGGTGGATATTTTTATGTGGATCGAACGGCAAGAACTGCCGACACCCCAATAAAAGCGGCGTTTGCAGCTACAATTTGTTGCATACTACCATTACCAGAAGTTACTGAAGCTACTTTACTCTCAATGTTAGTACTAATATTTTCTACTCTCATTTCAACAATATCTACTCTTTGCACAATATGAGTAGGATCAGTTTTGATTGCATCTACTTCTGCTTGACATATCTTTACTTTTATATTAACATCTTTAAACCTATCTGAGCACATTTCAGACTCCGCCTCGATCTTTTCTGTTAACTTGTGCTCCAGCTTCACATCTTCCATTTGGAAGTCTCTGCGAACCTCAGCAACTGCGGATTTTACTGTTTTATACATTTCAGAAAATTGTTGATCAACCTTTTTCTTAATATCCTCATGATAGTAATCAATTTTATAATTCAAACTGTCCAGATCCTCTTTCAACTTATTGCAACCAGCCTTGAAGGTATTGTCCATTACCTCCAATCGTTTATTAAAATTAATTTGGCTGGCCACAATCTCATATTTTAATTCAGCATTACTGCTTTAGACCTCAGTTATTTCGGACTTTAATTCAGTATTGCTGGTAGCTATTGCTTGCAATATAACATTTAAATCAATAGCCCCAGTATCTTTGGGTTGCTCACTAGCTGGCTTTTTATCACACTCAGGTGACGAAAAACTAGCTCCAACACCAGAATCATCAAAGCTAAATGAAACTTCTGATTGATCAGTCATATCTAACTTCTCCTTCTTAAGCTCTACCAACTCTGATGACTGTTTCGTTTTTAACTCATCAGATAAACTATCATCCAATAAATTAACAATTTCTGATTTCTGTTTTACTACAGGGGTCTCTATTATTGAATCATTGCCCCTTTTCACACTACTGTCAGGAGACAATACTTCATATTTCACTTTAACATTACTAGTTTCATGGATATTTACACTTGAACCGTTGTCTGGTTTTTACAGTTCCCTCAACAGACATAGGTTCTGATTTAAGTTTAAACTCAGTTTCTTCTGGCGGTTCCATCGCCGACAGTCTTTTAGTGCAGGTTAGTAAAATTTTTTACAGCTTTCCACTTAACTTAGTTCCTTCTGCATGACGTATGGCGTTTCCGGCGTGGTGTACCAGGTTTACTGATGCGACGCAGCGCGTTGAACTGCAGACGGCACTCCGACGGCTGTTGTGTGTTCTGTGTTCGCGTAGCCCGCAACTGCAGGCGCGGCTCCGGTTGCTCCGGCGGACGACTGCGGTGAGGCGAAACTGGCGTCTCGCGATGCTGGCAGCGCCGCAAGACTCAGTGCCAGCTCCGTCAATCCAGATGCGTTGTTAATCCAATTGTGTCGTCCACATGCACACGTAACACTTTCACTGTTCTATTACTCAGTTGCGTGTTGCATTTCACTCGTGAATCCGAATATTTAAAAATCACTTTCACTCTTACTCAGTTTGTTTCCCGGCCGATGCACCAATTGTGGGGCGGTGGGTTGAATTAATTGTTATATAATATCATAATATTTATGCTGTTGTTTTGCCATTCTCAACACTGGCTCTCTAACCACAATTTTGGCAACCAGAAAGTGATTAGCAAAACGTGAAGCCTGTAATTAGAATTCCTAGTGCCCACTTCATCTGAGAAATACTCTTATAGCTACAGCTTAAAGCTCTGAGGAGTTAGGAGATTGTCCGGGATTCATAATCAAAAACGATCGTGGAAAAAACGTTCTCTATATTCTGAAAGTCACAGATGGGAAAAAAAATCCACCCAATCTGACTAACAGAGCAGTTCAGAGTCTAATGCGCTGATGCAACTATAACTGTCCAAATTAAATGTTTAAGTGAATGTTCGCCATAATTTGATGATAATGTTCATCAAACGCCACACTAAATAATGGTAGAATGTCTGTCCCGCGACGGCACGTGAAAATACGACATACGCAAACTGAAGATAGATCATTAAAGTCATCCCAAAATTAACACTTCACTCGGAAATCATTTCATGGTTACGCGTATCCCGAGTAACTTAATACGGCATCCGAGGCAGTTTATAGCAATGATACCAACGCGACGCAACCCCCGACACAGATGGTGTGCTGTTCAGCGGCTGGAGAGAACTGGGGCCTTTCTTCCTCACGCAGCGTTCTTATATATAAAGCCGCGGTGCGGACGGCTAAGGGAACGCCTGATCAAATCGGCTCTCCCGACTAGCCGCTGGGCTAGTAAAGCACCACTTTAAGTTACTTAACAAATCATAGCTTCTTTTGCTGATGGCCGATGAAGCTCTCAATTTAAATGTGCAATCAGCACACAGGTACGTAATCATAATAACAATCTGACGTGGCTAAGTAAAATATTTTGGGCGAGAGAATTAATTTAATTACCCTACTTGCAGTAGACGAGCTCTGAACTTGCCCTTTGGAGATACGCTATCGCTACAGTTTTATAGTCATTCAGTTCAAACTTCTCACATCTTTATGATTATAGCGAATCTCCCTTCTACTTAAATTTAAACATTCTAGCCTAATTTATTAGCCTACTTAATCTATCTTGCTTCCTTAATTTTTAAGGCAAAAACCATAGAATCATGAATTTCCACTAAAATCTTAATTTGTGAGATCCAGAAGACTGTTTCTATTAAATTATAATGAAAAAGGAATCTAAATATAAATTTTTAAGTCTCTAGCTCTTTTCTGTTGCGCCAATGATTTTTACAGAAAAACGTCCAGATTTCGAAAATGGTTAAAGTTATCGAACTGGTATTCAACACATATTAATTTAGTATTACTCCTGACATGCTACCACCGTTTCAGGTTATTTACTTGATTTTTAAAGTATATGCGCAACATTAATGTCGTCAGAGGTAGTTACAGCGGACTGGCTGGCACACAATGGGAAGACTAATGTGAATTTATTACGGCGTGAGTAGGCTGCTTCCCTACAAACTACGAATTGATCACGGCAATACAGTTCCATAGACAGCTGGATCGGCGGGCATTGCACCAGTGGATTCGTTCTTCAGGGGGATGTGAAGGGCCTAGTTTTATGGGGCTCCAGTCGACACGCCACATGGTATGATGTATCAGGCAGCGTAACTTGCTGTGACAGTGCGAGAGAGAGAGAGAGAGAGAGAGAGAGATAGAGAGAGAGATAAAGATATTGCTTATTACTCTGTGGCGGTCAGCGCTCACATAATTATTCTTGGCATATAGAGCTTTTGTTCTTGTTAGGAGTAAATTTTACTAGAAGAGAGTCATTCTTGTGAAGTAAAAGTCGACGCCATTGTGAGTTTTTGATTCACATTGTAAAATATATGTGTATATGGAAGGAAATCAGTTAATAGAACAATAAAATATTGTTCATTTCTAGAAGGTACGTGTTATTCTACACCCAGCGTATACTTCTATTGTTATTTAATAATAAATACCAGCTTGAGAACAGTTCCGACGGGAGCGTTCAGTTCTAGTGAAATAGTTCGATGTTTTCTTCGGAAAAGAAGTCACTTCATGGATCATTCAAATCCACAATAGTACCTGGACATTTATCAGAACTGAAATCAATCTGATTGCTATGCAACAGAGCCCCGCAGAATATTTCTCCGTACTTTGGTTACCACTTTCAGCTAAACACGGTATCTGCAGCATCTGTAGCAGATTTACACAACAGCGGAAGCGTGTAACCGCTATCAGTTTCACACATCGCCCTGTGTACGCTGTATGTATTTATCCACAGCAGTGAACATACTCACACACATAGAAAGACAATACAAGGTGGTGTGGGAAACATTTCAGAATAAAGGTCCTGTAGAGCTAAACAGTAATTAGACTAGTAGTAGTAGTAGTAAACTTTTTTTTTTTTTTCAAAGGAGCCTTTATAACGGACATGTTGGCCTGAATTGTCGCAGGCGCGTAAGCAGCACGCCAAACTGCTAGTAGTTTTGAGCGTGTAAGACATCACTATAGACAGTACAGTTATCATGGAGGTCGACGTTTTGATCATCTTCTCTAAACAGAAAATTTTTGTTTATGTTATGTGCTATAGAATTATTACATAGCACAATATACACTGAAGCGACAAAAGTCATGGGATAGCGATATGAGCCGGCCGGAGTGACCGAGCGGTTGTAGGCGCTTCAGTCTGGAACCGCGCGGCCGCTACGATTGCAGGTTCGAATCCTGCCTCGGGCATGGATGTGTGTGATGTCCTTAGGTTACTTAGTTTCAAGTAGTTCTAAGTTCTAGGGGACTGATGACCTCAGATGTTAAGTCCCATAGTGCTCAGAGCCATTTGAACCAGTTTTTGATAGCGATATGCACAAATACAGATGGCAGTAGTATGGCGTATAGGAGATGTAAAAGAGCAGTGCATTGGCGGCGCTGTCATTTGTAGTCAGGTGATTCATGTGAAAACGTTTCCGATGTGGCTATGGCCACACGTCGTGAGTTAACAGACTTTGAACGCAAGTTGGTAGTTGGAGCCAGACATTCCATTTCGGAAATCGTCAGGGAATTGAATACTCTGGCGAGCCACAGTGTCAAGAGTATACCGAAAATATCAAATTCCAGGCATTACCTCTCGCCACGGACAACTCAGTCGCCGACGGCCTTCACATAATAATTGAGAGCAGCTACGTTTGCGTAGAGTTGTGAGTGCCAATAGACAAGCGACACTGCATGAAATAACGGCAGAAATAAATGTGAGACATACTACGAACGTATTTGTTAGGGCGTGCGGCGAAATTCGGCGTTAACGGACTATCGCTGCAGACGACCGACGTGATTGCCTCCGCTCTCACCACGGCATCACTTGGAGCTCCTCTGTTGGCCTGGTTCAGAAATGGTTCAAATGGCTCTGAGCGCTATGGGACTTAACTGCTGTGGTCATCAGTCCCCTAGAACTTAGAACTACTTAAACCTAACTAACCTAAGGACATCACACACATCCATGCCCGAGGCAGGATTCGAACCTGCGAACGTAGTGGTCACGCGGCTCCAGACTGTAGCGCCTACAACCGCACGGCCACTCCGGCCGGCCTGTGGACCCTAGACGATTGGAAAACCGTGACCTGATCAGATGATTCCTCATTTCAGTTGGTAAGAGCTGATGCCAAGGTTCGAGCTTTGGTGGAGACCCCAAGCAATAGAGACATTGTCAACAAGGCACTGTGGAAGCTAGAGGAGGCTCCGTAATGGTATGAGTACGTTTACATTGACAGGAAGTGGTTAGGTTTAGCTACTTGAGGACCGTTTGCAGCAATTCAGGGACTTCTGTTTCCAAAGAACGATGGAATTTTTATGGATGACAATGCACCATGTCACCGAGCCACAAATGTTCGCCACTGGTTTGAAGTACATTCTGTAGAATTCGAAAGAATGATTTGGCCACACTAATCGCCCGACATGAATCCCACAGTACATTTATGGGGCATAATCGAGAGGTAAGTTCGTGCACAAACCTTGCACTGGGAACACCTTCGCAGTTGTGGACGGCGGTAGATGCAGCAAAGCTCAGAATTTCTTCAGGGGCTTCCAATGACTTGTTGAGTTCATGACACTTCGAGTTACTGTGCGAAAAGAGGTTCGACACGTTATTAAGTGGTATCCCTCGACTTTTGTGGCCTCACAGTAGAGAAATGACTCAGAGATAACTTCTGAAGTTTCTCCGCGGATAATGCTGTTGTATACAGACAAGAAGGTATGCTATAAAACTGTGGCGAAATACGGGAAGATAAGCAGTGGGTGGACGGTTGGTGGGGAGTTTGGCAGTTGACCCCCGAAGCAAAATAGTGGAATGTATTGTGAGAAATAAAGAAAACTGCCATTACTGTATGATTACACTAATGCTGAACAATCAGTGGAAGCAGTCACGTTCAAAAAATATCCAGGCTTATGCGCACGGAGTGATTTTAAGGTGCAACGACGAGATAAAACTAATCACAGGCAAGGCAGACGACAGACAGAATCAATGAAAGAGTTGCCAGGATGAGCAGTTCAGTAATGAAGGAGGTAGCTTACAAAAAACTCGTGAGATCGATACCTAGAATTGCTCGTCAGTTTTAAGATCGCGTGTGGATTATAGAAGTACTACTGTACAATGTTAAAACATTGAGCATACTGTGCCAGACGTGTACACTTTACGTCTGAGGGTTGCTGCATTACTCTCCCACTTCGTGTTTTACGTTGTGGTGATAGAATAATGGGGCCTGTTTCACTGCTGTAAGATATTTTCACAGAAACAAACGGAACTTGGATAAAAAAACCAAATAAATAATCAGCGTGTGATGTATGTAACATGATTATTATTACTATTATTATTATTATTACTAGCGGTTATGCGAGGAGAGTCGGAGTACATCAAAGTACTTCCTGCTCCGAGAAAACAGCTAATTCTAACTGGATTATTTCCCAGCAGAGACAGAGATTGTGTTGGAAGCTTATGTCCAACAGAGCATTCCGCCTGCCTCCTGTCGCCTAGCATGTTTGCGTCTTATCTCCATATGCGTGCTGCACATCCCTCGAATCGCTTCTAAGACAGACATGTGAGAGACGGCTTTACGTAAATCTTCATGCCGCAGAGCTGGGTTGCATATACCTTCTTTAATTATCATCATTATTATTATTATTATTATTATTATAGGTACATATTGAAACACTCCTCCCACCTACTTTGGTAGGGGTTTTAGCTGCTAGAAGCTGAAAGTTATACTTATGGCAAAATTTTTTATAGACAATGCGTATTGGAGGGTCAATTCACTACTCCCTTAGGGAATTTAATTACGTTACTGCATCAATTATTAGCAATTCCCTACCAGTATTGCTGCTGTACTTGCATTATTTCATGCCTGTTTCTGTGTATTATTACGTCGAAATTATCGTCTCTCTACAAACCAGTTATTTCATGATGTCACACGAACATTGCAGTGTTGCAGTACCTTACCTCGTAATATTTACAATAATTTTTTAAAACATTGCTTCTCTCGTAGGAGGCTGTCTCGTATTGATGGTGTGTGCTAATAATAACGCAAAACTCGTCTCCATTTTAGGAGCCACAGGGAATCTATTATATCTCTGAAGTGATTTTCAATATTCTCTCGCCGTTAGAGCGTCATTGCTATGTAGGTAAAAGGGCTCGTTTCTTACCTGTATGACGTTATTACATTATAGTGTCAGAGGATCTTATTCTGCTCCTTACTACTGCGCAGAGGCTCCGAATGGGGACCAACAGTGCATGGTTGATAAATGCTAAAGTTACTTTGAGCACTAAATTACTTATGGACGGCCGGCCGCTGTGGTCGCTTCAGACCGGAACCGCGATGCTGCTATGGTCGCAGGTTCGAATCCTGCCTCGGGAATGGATGTGTGTGATGTCCTTTTGTTAGTTAGGTTTAAGTAGTTCTAAGTCTAGGGGACTGATGACCTCAGATGTTAAGTCCCATAGTTAGAGCCATTTGAACCATTTTTTACGTGGATGAGACGTTACGCCGATTTGCGTGAGATGTCGTCATATCGTTTGGGTATATTTTATGGGCAAAATAAAATTAATTTGTTGTTACAACAAATACCCGAGCAATGAGCTAGAATGGAGACCATATTGCTCGATGTAGATCAGGCAGTCCCAGTTTCGGTGGAATTATCAACAGCCTGTTTACTTTTTTTCCGGATTTGAGGTCACACCAAACAGCTGATATCAGCAATTTCCAATTTTGGTGCCATTCGACTATTCCGATTTATTTATTTTGTTTTTTACAGACTATTCTCTGACGTCATTATTTCATACTGACTAAGTACCTTAGTCTGGATCTCACTGCACAGTAGGGACCTTGAATGGAGAGCAACAGCACATGGCTGATAAATACTACAGGGAACTTTTGAGCACTAAATTACTTATCGATGTTGTCCTTATGTTACACAGGAGTGTGTGTGACATCATAAGATCAAATTTAAATGGCTCTGAGCACTATGGGACTTAACTTCTGAGGTCATCAGTCCCCTAGAACTAAGAACTACTTAAATCTAACTAACCTAAGGCCATCACTCACATCCATGCCCGAGGCAGGATTCGAACCTGTGACCGTAGCGGTCACGCGATTCCAGACTGTAGCGCCTAGAGCCGCTCGGCCACCGCGGCCGGCATCATAAGATCCTTCAAATACTTTTAGGCAATAGTAAATCAATTTGTTGTTATAACAAGTTTCTGAGCACTGTGCAAGAATGGAGAGCATATTGTTCGAAAAACGATGGGGACTCCTTACGTTGCACACCATAGGCGATGGTGTCGGCTGGCGGGCATGCAGGGCATGGGAGCGGGCGTGTGGTGTCTGGGTTCCCGGAACGGTAATAAAGCGCTGATGTTGATGTTGGCAAAGTATGTTACGTACGTGAACTACAATCGATTTTCGCTCTCTAGAACGCGTGAACACAGCGCTGCAGCTCTCGCCGGGCAGCATAAGACACTATGCGTGCAAATTGTACGCCACTGGCTGCCAAGTGCGGGCGTGCCAAGGTGGAATGGGTGTTTCGTGCCGACAACACGCACGCCATTAGCTGCCGGGTGTCCTGTGAACGGCACACACTGAAATTGGCAGCCAGTAATATCTGCACCCTGGAAAGGTGGAGGAAGGATGCACTGTTTCCCCCACCCCCCTCCCAAATCCACGACTAGCCAGCGAAGTAGAAGAGTTCAGGCCCCTTACATGGTGAGCTGATGAAGAGAACTGTAGATGCTCGAACAAGAATTGAAACACCTAAATTTTAACTCGGAAAGGATTATAATTCTCGTAATTTCACTCAGACCTAATAATATTTTTACTTGCATCCAGATCGGCAGGAACTATCGAGGATAACATTAAAACAGAATTACAAATCGGATTTGAAAAATCTTGTGTCTTCTACTCGACAAAGAATACTTTAAAATAAAATATGGCCGATACTCGTGGAACAACATATAGTACAGGAAATGTACACAAGATGAGTTACCATTCTACGCAGATGGTCTATGCAAGTATTTCGGAGGTTGTCCCGGGACATTTTCCGAGTATTTTCGTTTATTGTACCCTTGGTTCCGGTAACTCGTTACAGCGTAATTACGTTTCGTTTGATTTCGCATCTCTTATATCGGCATCGTCTTGAAAATATCTTCACATCAGTGAAAATGTCGACTATATGCGCTGTGTGTATTGTTAGAAAACAAACCTGTTCCCTTTAGTCACGGTACTTGCTATTAACAACATTAATGCTTACTTTATCTTCGCCCCGAGGCTTGCATTCTCTACCGCTCGGTCCAGTGGTTAGTTTTTCCAACAGTGCCACCTGTACGTCAGCAGTGATACACAAGGGTATGGATGGGTTAACTTACGACGAATGGGTCAATATGCATTTCCTCTTTCGGTTCACTCAATGCAACGGAAAAGCTGTACAATGATGATGTATCTTCAGCAATTTCCGCAGCGACGGCAACCAAAACATCAGTTTTGCATCTGTGCATAGGTGCCCACGAAAAACTGGATCCTTTGGCGCTATTACGTTTTGATGATTCAGAATTATCGGATTTTTTACGGTTGCAGTAGCATTTTCACATAAACAGAGACAATACTCAGAAAAATCCGTGAACAATCTCATAAATTTTGTAAGTGGAGTTCTGATTCACCCTGTATGGACGACACAAGTTGTACTTAGCTTCTTCCCCCTCTCCTAGCTTCCTATATATGCTACTTAAAAACTTGAAAACAATTTTCTTTATAACAGTAATTCCACATCTACATATACGTCAGTACTGTGCAAACCGGTGTGATGTGTGGCAGAGGGTACTTCTCATTGTTCCTGTTATTAAGCTTTCTTAACGTTCCATTGACGTATGGAGTGCTGGTCATCGCGGTCCCAACGTACCGATACGTGGGGGTTGTACTGTGTTCCTAGATTCATCATTTAAAGCTGGTTCTTGAAATTTGCTAACTAGGCTTCCTCGGGACAGTTTGCTTCGATCGTCAAACATCTGCCAGTTCAGTTTCATAAACATCTCCGTGACACTCTTCCACTGGTCAAACAAACCTGTGAACGTTAGTGCTGCGTTTTTCTATTTCGTTGAATATCCCCTGTTAGATCCATTTGATGCGGGTCGCACACACTTGAGCAGTATTCCAGGACGGGTCGCCCGACTCTTTTGTATGCACTCTCCTCTGTATACCGATTACATTTCTCACGTATCATACCATTGAACTGAAGTCTGTCTCCTGCTATGTCTAAGACTGATCCTAAGTCATCGATTCCATTCTTATCGCTACAAACCGTTACGCCCAGGTATTTGTATAAACTGATCGATACCAATTTGTGGCTCGTTGATATGGTAATCGTAGGGTATCACGTTATTTTCATTTTTTGAAGTGAACGATTTCACATTTCTGTACATTTAAAACAAGTTTCTCATGTTTGCACCACTTTGAAATCTTATCAAGATTCAACCGAATACACCAAGCGGGGAAACGCAGTGTTTAGCACAATAGACTCGCATTATTGAGAACGACGGTTCAAACCCACATCCAGCCATCCTAATTTAGGTTCTCCGTGATTTCCCTTAATCGCTTAAGGCAAAGACCGGAATGGTTCCTTTAAAAGGGCTTGGCCGCTTCCCTTCTCCATCCTTCATCAATCTGAGCTTGTGCTCCATCTCTGATGACCTGGTTGTCGATACGACGTTTAACACTAGTCTCCTTCGCCCCCATCTAACCGAATATTTGTGCAGCTGTTTTTCACTTACTATCACATAATGGATAACTACATCAGCTGTGTAAAATCGAACGTTTTTAAAATATTGTCAACAAAGTCATAACTATAAAACATTAACAACAGGGGTCCCAACACACTTCTCTGGAGCATATTCGAAGTTACATCCACTTCTGTTGATGACACTCCATGCAAGATAAATTGCTCTGTTCTTCCTACTAAAGATCCTCAGTCCAGTCACAAATTTCGCTTCGTATCCCATACGATCGTAGTTTTGACAGTAAGTGCAGATTAGGTGGTGAAGCAAATGCTTTTCCTAACTTGAGAGAAAGTGCATCTACCTGAGTGCCTAGGTCCATGGCTTTCAGTCTGTCATGGGTGAAGACTGGCAGTTGGCTTTCAGATGACCGAAATTTTCGGAATTCATGCTGTGTGGAATAGAGGAGATGCCTCATTACTTTTGAGTTCAGAATGTAGTCTAAAATTCTACAAAAACTGTATCTAAAGGATAATGGATATTATTTTTGTGATTTACTTCTGATACGCTTCTTGTAGATTGGTGCTTTCTTCCAACCAACGGACACCGATTTTGGTTCGAGTGATCTATGATACATTACGGTTAAAAGTGCGGCTAACTCAGATGGAAATATGGTATAAAATATGGCAGGAATTCTATCGGGTACTGAAGCTTTGTTAAATTTCAACGATATCAGGTTTCCATACCCCACAGACAGCAGTGGTGCGAGAATTATATAAGAGCTATATTCCTATGTAATTCAGCCTATAACTGTCGTTATTGCGGAATGTGAGATACAAGAACATTATTAAATTGCGTATTAAGTGAGATACACTTTAGAAGATTATAGTATTCATCACAACTGAAATAACATCATGACTTACGTAACAAAAAGAAAAACAATTTTTTTTACGGTGACAAAGCATAACGATTTCTCGTATTTGGAAAGAATAAGCGTGGTAATGTTGTGGTGTCACCGCCACACACCACACTTGCTAGGTGGTAGCCTTTAAATCGGCCGCGGTCCGGTAGTATACGTCGGACCCGCGTTTCGCCACTGTCAGTGATTGCAGACCGAGCGCCGCCACACGGCAGGTCTAGAGAGACTTCCTATCACTCGCCCCAGTTGTACACCCGACTTTGCTAGCGATGGTTCACTGACAAATTACGCTCTCATTTGCCGAGACGATAGTTAGCATAGCCTTCAGCTACGTCATTTGCTACGACCTAGCAAGGCGCCATTATCATTTGCTATTTATCTTGTGATGCATGTACCGTCAGACAGATGTTCACCAATTATGGATTAAAGTTAAGTATTCAAGAAGCTACGTACTTTACTTGCTAGTCTCAATTACTTTACCTGTTCCAGACCTCACGCCAGCCTGCGTGAGCTTATACGCGTGCCTTTCGGCTTCACCTCCTAGTGGCATGGCTGTCTTGCCAAGTCACAACAAATGTTACCGCCACAAAGTGGCGTTATTAAACACGATTTTCCGAAATTCCTCTACCAAAACACTCGAAGTAAATATTCCAGAATTCGACTCATGAACTGCTGCCAACATGAATAGCACAGAAGTAGCTATCATCAGTGTGACGAAGCACCGTAAGTAACTTAATGGAGGCAAGTCCTCCGGTCTAGACTGAATAAAAATTAGATTTCTTTCAGATTATGCTGATATATTAGCTCCTTATTTAGCAAACATATACAAACCCTCGCTCGACCAAGGATCCGTACTTAAGACTGGGAAAGTTGCAAACGTCACACTAGTGCTGAAGAAAGGAAACAGAACTATGCTGCTGAATGGCAGATTTGTATCATTGACGTCGATTTGAAGTAAGATTATGGAACATATACTGTGTTCGAGCAGTAAGAATTACCTTGAAGGAAACGATATATTACACAGAGTCAGCACGGATTCAGAATAATCGTTTTCGCAAAACACAGCTACCTCTTTATTCTCATGAAGCTGTGAGTGATATAGAAAGGTGTTCTAAAATTCATTCCAGATTTCTAAATTATCAGATGAACTTTTATACTGTTCCTCATAAGAGACTTCTAATCTGACTGTGAGCCAATGGGGCATCGTCTCAGTTGCGCGGTTGGATTCGTGAGTTCCTGTCAGAAGGGTCACAGTTCGTAGTAGTCGACGGAGAGTCATTGACTAAAACAAAAATGACATCGGTACTTCCCGAAAGAAGTGTTGAAGGCTCTTTACTATCCGTACTGTACATAAATAATTTGGGAAACAATTTGAGCACTCATCTTAGATTGTTTGGGGATGGTGCTGACATTTTCCGTTTAATAAGGTCATCAGAAGATCAAAACAAATTTCAAAATGATTTAAACAAAATGTCTGTATGGAGCAAAGAGTGGCAATTGATTCTAAATGATGAAAAATGTATGTCATCCATATGATTACTGAACGGAATTCGTTAAATTTCGGTTATACGATAAATCACACAACTGTACAGCCTGTCAGTAAAGGAAATATCCAGGGGTAAGAGTTACAAACAACTTAACCCTAGGACGCCTAGGGGGGGGGGGGGGGGGGGGAGGTTCGCTGAACGCACATTTTTTTAATGTCCCCTGCTTTTGCCCAAGTAACTTTTATACTACATATTGCCTTTGAGATATTGTTTGTTGGCTATTCTATAATACGTTTGTGTCAATATATTTTATAGAAAATTCCTGCTTTGAAAGAAAAAATTAATAAACTTATTATAGGTCCAACAAACACCTCCATCAGGTTTCCATGCTATAGAAAATTTCCCTTAGTAGGATTTTGTATTTCCCATCTCTACAACAATGCAAGTTAGTTTCTTGTTGGTTGGTATTCTTGATATTCACAACAATCGGTTTACTTTCAGAGGAAGTGATTGTTGATGTCATTCAGCTGTTATTTATCTTGTAAACTTGCATTGAGTTAGTGCAGTTACCTATTGTTCACACCCAGACTTAGAAATGACTAAAAGAATACGTGACTCGTCTTTAGAAAGAGTTCTCAATGAAATTTTAGATGAAGATTCTGACTCGGGGAGTGAAAGTGAATATGAGGATGGTGTTATGGAGTATGATTCAGATCGGGAAAGTGATGTGGATGTTAGAGAAGATGAAGATAGCGCAGTTTCAGACAGTAACCAGGACGTTATTGTGGCCAAGTCTGGAAGAAGGTACGTAACCACACAGCCTAGAGTTCCTCGGAGGTCTGTTGCTAATATAGTAAGAGAGCAGGCAGCAGTAACTCCAGCTGGTGTTTGCCATTCACCTGGAGAAGCCTTGAAGTTACTTCTTACGCCTGACATCATTGATATTATAGCAAAACATTCAAATGAAGAGGCTGTTAGGTGGAGTGTTACTTTGACTAATGAGAAAGAATTGTATGCCTTTGTAGGAATCCTGATACTTATGGGGGCAAATAAAGACAATTCTGTCAGTGTACACGATATTTGGTCAGACCTAATGGGTCGACCAGTTTACAAGGGTATTATGGCAAGAGAACGTTTCAAGGAACTTATTGCAATGACAAAAGTACCCGCCAGATAAGAAGGGAAGCAGACGAGTTCACAGCAATCAGTGATGTTTTCAACGAAGTGAATGATAGGTTTCCACTACTGTATAAACCAGGGGTCCACTGCACCATTGATGAGATGCTCAGCTTCTTTAGAGGGCGCTGCCCCTTCAAAGTATTTATGAACGATAAACCGGGCAAGTATGGCATCCTTTGACGGATGATGTCCGATGCAGTTGACAGATACGCCTTGAATATGGAACCCTAGGCGGGTAATGTTCAGAATTTGTCGAAAGAAGAACGGGGTTCGGCAGCTTTCGTCAAACGTCTGGTAGCACCTGTGAAAAATACTGGTCGCAATATTACTACGGACCGATACTACACATCGGTGGATTTGGCGGAAGAGTTATACCAAGACTACGAAGTTACTACAGTAGGAACTCTCCACTCAAGCAGGAAGCATATTCCAGAGATAATGAAGAACACGTCAAATCGAGAGCTATATTCATCAATGTTCTTGTTCACAGACCCAACAACAGGTAGGCCTCTAGTAACTTTGGTGTCCTACATAGCAAAAACGAAACCAAGTAAAAACTTACTCTTGTTGTCGCCCGCAGCTCGTGGTCGTGCGGTAGCGTTCAGGCTTCCCGCGCCCGGGTTCCCGGGTTCGATTCCCGGCGTGGTCAGGGATATTCTCTGCCTCGCGATGACTGGGTGTTGTGTGATGTCCTTAAGTTAGTTAGGTTTAAGTAGTTCTAAGTTCTAGGGGGCTGATGACCATAGCTGTTAAGTCCCATGGTGCTCAGCGCCATTTGAACAATTTTTTTTTTTTTTGCTGTTGTTGTCAAGAATGCACCAAGATAAAGGCACTGTTGGAGGAGAGAAAAATAAAACCACGTATGTACACCTGCCAGATGGAACAAAGAGATGGCCTCTATCTGCATTTTACTCTCTCATCGACATTTGTGCTATCAGTGCAATCACCATATTCATCCAGCAACATCCAAGATGGAATGAAAAGAAACACAACAAGCGGAAACTTTATCTTCTGCAAGTTGGTATGGAACTAGTGAAACTGCAGGTAGAAGAAAGAAGTGCCAATGCAAGAGGGTTATCTAACCAAATTGTTCAATCAATGGAGACTATTCTACAAAAGAAAATCAAAGAAGTGACAACAGAAGCACGTCAGCCTCCTGCAGGGAAAGGTCGGTGCCATACTTGTGTAAGAGAAGCTAAAGTAAAGAAGCAGAAGTAGAACAATCTAATTACACCAGAACAGTATTGTGGACAGTGTCATAAACATGTGTGTAACACACATTCAGAAATAATTGTGAAGTGTGTCTCTTGCCTTGAAGTTGAGGACTCAGGGTAGTCTATTGTATATGAACACATCTGTATTTTGTATAGTAATATGTAAATTTTTTACTCACTCAATCCAATATTTATAACAATTAACATTTATAAACCGATGCCTTAGTTAAAATACATAAACCATTTTGAAAGTTGTAATTTTTCGTCAGTAAACTTATTTAATACCTGTGGGCTCGCCGAACACCCCCCCCCCCCCACCCGTTAGGCATCCAAGTTAGAAAAAAAGGCTTGGGCGTCCTAGGGTTAAATTGATGTTCCCATAGATAATGTCGCCCGGATCCAGGTAGAGAACTACATATTGCATTTTATTGGAAGAATACTTAAAAGATGCAACAAATTCACCAAAGAGACTGCGTGCATAACGATTATCCGTCTTCTGCTAGAGTATTGCTGTGCGCTTGGGATTCTTACCAGATAGAATTTGCGGAGGACATCGAAAAAGTTCAAAGAAGGGCAGCACGTTTTATATTATCGCGAAATAGGTATGAGAGTATCGCAGGTAAGATGGTGTGGAATTCCCCCCTTTTTTTATTTTTTATTTTTTTAAATTTTTTAAAGGCGTTTCTCGTTGCGGCGGGATTTTTCACGAAATTTCAATGTCCAAGTTTCTACCTTGAAAGCTAAAATATTTTGCTGACGCATAGCTGCATAGGGAGAAAGAAGATTGTGATAAAATAGGAGAAATCGGTGTTCGCACGGAAAGGTTCAGGTGTTCACGTTTCCTGCGCGCTGCTCAAGTTTGTACCCAGTAGAGAATTATTGTGAAAGTAACTCGATGAACCCTTTGCCAGGCAGTTAAGTTTGAACTGCAGAGTAGTGACGTACAGGCAGATGTACGTATGCATCATAAAAGGAGGGAGTGTAGGATAGAAACGAAGAAAAGAATAGAATCAATGCCATATGCATATTTAAGCAGTAATATCGCAGAACGTTATGCAGACAATTGGTGGCACTCATGATCTTCTTCCGGCAGTAGCATATTTTGTTTGCGTTGGTCATTTGCAAGGCGGCGTCGACGCGGCTCGAGCAGGGGCACACAACACTCCACAGCAGGAGCAGGGAGCGGGCGAGCGACGGCTGCCGATGCAGGTAGGCCGTAACGTACTGAGCACATAGTGTCCAGGTTAGCGGGTGCAAATTTGGCAGCTTTTTGGTTGGATGCATGTTTGACTGGTTGCAGTTTTATGTATCCGGCTGCCGAGCGTAGTGTAAGGCCTTGGCACGTGCCCAGATGTGATGATGGTAATGTAATGATTCCTGTGATGGCACTGAAGATAAGGAATTTCTGATGCTGATGTGACATGCACAGTTGTCTCAGCTGAAATATGACACCGCTAATAAAAAGTTTGCTGGCAGCTGCTGAGTCTGCGTTTTGGCCTCGTATGTCAGTGCCCCACTGCTGGTGATGTTCTGGCGGATGGAGCGCGGATTGGACAAGAATGCGACGGGAAGCTGATCATTGGCTATCGAAAAGGGTCGTCTCAGCAGTCGCCTCAGATGGACTACAGGAATCATGGTCAGTCTACATGAGGATGGCTAGCAGGTATTTCTAACCCCCAGTGCTCCAGAATGTGAATTAGCCATGGAGCCATCTCGTTTCTTCAAAAAATCTTGTACATTTTCTTAAAACACAAAAATATGGAAACGAATAGAAGAAATTCAACCAGGAAAAATGTAGTTTTGCTAAGTAGTCAGAACAAATAAACAATAGAAAAATAGGTTAATCGCACTGCGTATAGCTTGAGATCGATACTGACAACGGCTTGGTGGAGAAGTGAACACAGTGATTGTGACGGTAAGAACTCTGAAGCGACTCACAAAGTACAATGATGATGGATTCAACAGTGATGTCAAGTGCAGAGACAGTGCGCATCGTATACGTTTGGCTTGTACATCGCACGACTTGATTAATTGATGGTGTACTTTCTTGTTTGTTTATTTTAGTTCGCCGTCAAGGGGTGAAATGACAGATTCATTTGCAGCATCCTTTGACCTTTTAATCCTTGTGTCAATATATACAATATCAAAAGAAGTTGAATTAAAGCATGAGAATATACACACTGCACTCGTGGATCTTGCGTTGCTGAGACTGACATAACTAAGCCTATGGTAATTGAGCTGGTAGAAGTGGGAGGATAGACGGTTACGAGGGAAGTGTTTATGTTCTGGTGCAACCTGCTCGTGGAGTTAGCCGGTTGCAGTGTGCCCTGATTTTGGACGATAGGGTGGCTAATATCGTCACCAGTTGGAGCCTCACCGGAGAGGCGGCAGTACAAAGACAGCCACGAAGAAGGCAAGACAGCTAGCGATTATCTAAGAGGGCAGCTGGTGGAGAAAGGGGGACCAGAAGTTGATGGAACAAGGCAGCGGAGGCAGACGGGCAAAGTCTGGGACTGGGCTTGTGGTGGCGTACTTTCTACATGGGGCATCGGTTCCTACCTGATCGAGTGGACTGTGTTTGGCTTCGTGGATGTAAGGATCCCGGTGACGCCCGGCTACAAGTTGGTTTTAGCTGTGGTGTGTTCTTGCCTACTATAGTTAAAGCAGGTTGTAAAGGTTGTACGCAGCAATGGTGCCCATACCGGGGGCGAGGGGGGAGCGTTCCCCTCCCCAATCACTAGTTCTCTGAAAAGGAAAAAATATAATGCAGTCAGGTGTCTGCTTCCAAGAAAATTGTTTAGAAGTAGGTACTGCCTGGTTTATAACAGGGTCGGAAGTGGAACTTTTTTCTGGCTACCATTCGTTTTCCAAAATATTAGAGGTACTCCATCCCCCAGATCTAGCCTCCCCTCCCCCCCCCACCATTAGAAACTATTGTATGGGTGCCCTTGGTAACCAGTGCAGACCTTAGTCCGCAGTTGACTATGTTTTTGGCTACACTGCTGAAGAACAGAGAGCGTTAAACCCTGAGAATCTGTGTTTGTTTTACTTATTGACTATTTAAGAAGGGGGAGAGTAAAGATGGGCTGAAAAGTGAATTGAAGTTTGTGTTATAGAGGGTGTTTGATTAGAGTAGTCCGTGCAGCTGTGCTAGCCACAACGTAGAGGATAGCATTTCTACCTATTAAGTTGGAGACCTGTGTTCAGGTCCTGGTCTTGCCACAAATTTTGATTTATTTCTTCATCTTCTGTCCTTATTATTTATTGTGTTTTCGTAGTTTTACTTCTGCTGATGAGTCAATTACTCCCTCATTTATTCTGGGCTGTGGTCAGCAGTGGGTAACCTGGTTGCTGCGATTTATTAATTATGCTCTGTTTTCTTCTTAATTAATTATTTTAGTTTTCGGTGTCGGCTTTTGGCATAGTGTATTTTGGAATTCTGTAGTCAAGGTTCAGATCTGATTATTGTGGTTGTCCTTGTCATCATTTTCGGATGCTCTATTATTTATGGTATATCATTTGTGCCCTCTTATTGTAAAACTGAAGACACTTAGAGAGCAGTGTGCTAGATAGTACATTGGTACTTTGTAAACTGAGGTCTGGATTATTTTCTATGATTATCTTGTGTGCGTGATGTCTTTGTTGAGTTTGATTAATAAATGTATTAAAAAGCTTTTAAGGTTTTCCACCAACAAAATCCATCACCCATCCGTTTCTTGCGCCACACAGTGTACGGCCAATTTCCCAGAACGCCAAAGGCGAGGTGCTCCTGGCGTGAGACTCTTTGCTGCAAGGCCTCAGGTCAGACACTTTGATATCTGCTGCGATATTCCACAAGAGTAATTGTGTACTTAAGAGGCTCCGGAAAGGCTCAAAATCATGAAAAGTTTAATTTTTACTTTTTTGCGTTTTCTGAATCTGCAGACTATTACCTTTTAATAGATATATAATTTATTCAATTCCGAAGACTACAACTATTTTTAAATTTTTTTTGAAATGTGTTCTACATGGGCGTGACCCACTGTGGCACTGTTAAACTTCTGTCAAATGGTGTTATTATTAACGTCCGTGTTCATCAGGTACATTTTAGTGATGTGAGATAAAGTATGTGTTGTGGCTAACCTGTGATGGTTCAATATATATCGCTGGCGTGATTGTCGATTGTTCCATGTTTATTTACTCTGTCGTTATCTCGAAAATATTCGTAATTAATTCTGTTTCTTGAGTCTCTGTTTTGTTGAAGTATAATAATGAGTAAAAGTAAAGTTATTAGAAATCCTCTGAAGGCTTTTAAGAAAAGGAGAAATGTTGGAAAGCCAAAGGTATTTAGAAATATGGGAATGAAGATAGGTTCTAACATGGTACGAGCGGTGCTTGCTTTAGACAATGAACGCCTTCGGGCTACAGACAGGGCTGTAAAGAGTCTAGAAATACAAGCAAGAGTAAACAGGAGGAGGAACAAGAGGAAGCTGGTAGAGGAGTTTGCAGAGGATGAAGATAATCCATCCTATGGACCTAGAATGCACTAAAAAGTTAATCCAATCTTTGTCGCTCGATTCCCAAAACATTTATTTTCTCATACTAATTACATGTTTTCTAAGGATCTTCCAAACATATTTGTTTCAAACTTTCAGTAAATGTTACACAGTACCTTCTGCATAATTTAGCACAGCCTTTTTCCAAAAATCTATATATTTTTGAATATATAAATAAAAAATTGCAAAAAATGTTGTGAATTTTCATTACAATTGAAAAAAAATCATCTTTAAAAACTGAACTAAAATTTTGTAAAATCCCTGTGTTAAGTTGTAGCCCATATTCCAATAAATAATCTGTAAAAAGTTCAACTTCCTACCTCAAATACTTTGTGAGGAAAGATGTAATTTATAAGCGTTATTTTAACATTGAAAGTATAGGGCGTTCCGGAGCCCCTTAAGCAATTACTTACACACTGCCAGTGGGCACCTGGCTGAGTTCCAGCTAATTACTGCAGAATTCAGTCAACACGTGCCCCATGGATGTGCTACCTGGCATTTTTTGTGTAGCGTGAGAGTTGTCCAACAGCAACAGTAGACCGGTCACCACTTAGTAATGACATGCACTGAAAAATCCACTAAATGTCCAGCTGGATGTGTTCCACTTGTCTCCATGTAACTAAATCCCGTGAAAGATACTCTGACATAATGATTAACGCAATGGGTATATTATTGTTTCCGTTTTTAATGATTTCTGATGGAAGTGCAGTAAATGTGTGAGTATAAGGTTTGTTAATGATAAAGAAAATAAATCTCTATTTGCTCCGAAAGAAAAGTGCTGCATTGTATTCCTGCAGTTGTAGCATTTATTTCTTTTATGATTAACAGGTGTTATAAACATTCATTACATTTACAATGTGGAACTACAAACGAAACCTTTAATACCAAATAATATTCTCACGATTATGCGTAAGTTAATATTCAAGTAAGCTTAAAGTCATTGTTAGTATATACACCAATCCTTTATATTGATGAAACATTTTATGAGTGTATCAGCCAGTAGAAAATATTTTCACTTTAATTATTACAACTGTAATGAAATACTATTAGAGACCAAAAAGAAATCTTCCAAAAGTGCAGATAGTGAGAGTCATTTAAAAGATACTAATATTATAAAATGAAGTATACATTACATAGAATCTGAAACAAGCAAATTCCTCTCTTTGTACAAACTGTCAGTTAAATATACCATACTTATTTTCTTACATCAATATATCGAGGACAACACAGAAGATATCACGACCATAGTTTGCGCAATATGGCCAAACGAAATGCTCTAATCAGTTAACCATGGAAAATGATCCATCTGAGAGAAACAGTGCCTCAGAGTTACTAACACAACAAGCGGTATTTTAGTCACGTGGGTCACCTTTAATGAGTTCTGTGTTCTTGAAAAATGTGCACATTTACCTTTATATGTTCAATCTGGGAAAAATAGATTCATAGATTAACTTTTTCAATAGAAACGTCAAAAGAGACATATTCAGATTGACAAGTTGAAGAAAATATATATTTCTTGAAGCAATTGACATATAAACTGTGGTGAAGAGATCTGTGGTTTAATTACTCCATTGTTTTTAATTTAGCGTAAGCAAAAATTATATTGCATTCGAATATTTGTCTTGATCTTTGTTTAACTATCGCAACCGGTTATAAAACTGCTTCTTTATATTGCGATCAAGAGAAATAAATTTATAGGGAACTGTTACAGATCGCATGTGTCCATAACTTAGTGTCAGGACATGCAAACAAATTGTATCGCTTGGAGCAGTTCGTGAAATCATTATCGCCAGTTACTGTATATAAATTAACGACATATAAAATGTAATCTATGACTCGTCTCAAATTTCTATGTAGAAATTGTTACCATGTTCTTTGCTGATCCACTGATGATAACTAACAGACGGAAGGTATATGCATTATGACGAAGAAATCAGTGTGGAACTGACGTGAAATTTTATGCATTTAAGGGAAGTTGGATAGTATTACTACATTTTGTTGACTGAATACTGGTTGAAAGACGGGATGACATGTGTTTGTTTTTGGTGGTAAAAGCTGATGGCAAAACATAGTGCTTTGAAAAAAAAACCAGCATGCTGTTGCTTCAATGTCTCACACCACCGCAAGATCTGCAGGATCTGCAAGGAAGAAACACCGCACTTCAGGTTACTGATCTGATACTCTTAAATTAGTAGATATTAATTTATTAATTCATTTATAATGTAAGTGAGTCACTTTATCCTGTGTCAGTTCTCAGCATGCAACAAGTCAATAAGCTAACACAATGTGATATAAAATAGACATGGTCCTAAAAATAAGCACTTCGAGCAGCCGGTGTACTATTTTGTTTAAATTATACTTTCTCTTTCAAGAACGTGATTTTCTTTATTGTGATTAATTACTTTATAAACTTAAATGGCAGTAAATGTGCTAAAGGAAGTGTTAATTGTAAAAGAAAGGGTCTCGGTCAGATTTCAGTTTATAAATATCGATAGTGGAGAACTCTGAGACAGTTGCTCGAAGATAAAAGTGAGATACTCGACCATACCTTAATCCGTGTCTGGCCGCTGTTTAGACACTTCTGGTGGAAGTTTGCTCACTCACCACAAGTAGGTGAGTACAGGAAATGTTACTATTACTGTGTGCCAGAGCTCCCGTGTTTTATGGCAAAAAATAAATTAAAAATGAAGAGTAAATTTTTGAACTGATTTATTCAAATCATAATCTATCATTGTCGACAGTACACTATCTGATGAAGAGCATCTGGACACAGTACGGGATGTGCCCACCCTTCGCCTTTCTGGCAGCTTCGTCTTTTCCGGGTGCACTGTCACTGAGGAGTCTGTGTGTCTGCGAAGATCATTTATTTTCAAGAGTAAAAACCAGGACGCTGGGGTCTGGAGCGAAGCCGACGTTCTAAGTCATCTCACACGTGTTCCACTGGGTTGTGGTCGAGACTCTGGACAGGCCAGTTCATTGCAGAAATGTTTTTATCCACAAACCACTGCCTCTCAGATGCTGCTTTATGTCAGGGTGCATTTTCATGCTGACACAGATTCATCGTCTCCAGACCTGTTCTCTGCTGTACGCAATACACAATGCTGTAAATGTGTAGCTATTGTTCCGCACTTAGCTCTTTCTTAAGATCAATAAAGAGACCTTACCCAAGCCACCATAAACAACGACATACCACAACAACGTCTCCTCTACGCTTCACCGTTGGCACTACCCTTTTACCAAAGTACCCTCGTCGGATTAGGGCAGGGTGTAATGTGATTCATCATATCAAATCAGTTTCCAGTTGCTCACTATCCAGTGGATGGCGTCACTCTTTACACCATCTGATGCGTCCCTTAACATTGACTGCAGAGATATGTGTCATATGGCGAGCTCCTCGACCATTGCCGCCCTTCCTTTTCTACTTTCCACGCACAGTCATTGTGTTAGCTGGTAGCACTTTGAAACTCTCCAGTGGTTCCTTCCTCTCATTTCATGCTATTTTTTACATCAACCCCTTGAAATGCTCGATGGTCGTTGTCCGTCAGTGCATGAGCTATGCCTGATCTATTTTTAGCTAGTATGGAGGTGTGTCTCGTCTTGGTTTCCGCAACACAGTTGCATCACCAGCAATCAACTTGGGCAGCTTCACAAGGCTTGAAATGTCCCTGATGGATCTGTTACTCAGACGACGTTCGGTACTAGTCCAAATACAAAGTCGCTGAGCTATTCTGACTGATCCACTCTGACAACACAATACTCCCCACCTCATTTTATGCTGGTGGGTCGGCCTCTTGTGACATCTAGTAGTCAGTTCCCCGTTACATGGGAGGTTCAAATGGTTCCAATGGCTCTGAGCACTATGGGACTTAACATCTATGGTCATCAGTCCCCTAGAACTTAGAACTACTTAAACCTAACTAACCTAAGGACAGAACACAACACCCAGCCATCACGAGGCAGAGAAAATCCCTGACCCCGCCGGGAATCGAACCCGGGAACCCGGGCGTGGGAAGCGAGAACGCTACCGCACGACCACGAGATGCGGGCAATAATGGAGGGAGGGACTGGATGCTTTCGATTAGATAATGTACTTATCGGGTTTGGCACTTCATGAATTTTCAGTTGCATTTTAAAGTAAATTCCGCTAAACGTTCAACAAAATTCTTGAAAACTGAAGCTTACGTGCAAGTACTGAAGTTGAAAATACCTGCAGAAATCATTTTGCTTTATAGTTTGCGTTAACAGGCAACAGTTAACTTATAAAACTAGGAGAAATATATTTACATTATTGAACGTCGGTTTAAATCTTATGAAAGGGTGCTGCATGGAAAGGAAGATCTGCTGAATTTACGAGGGTCACTCCAAAAGAAATGCACATAATTTGTGTAAAAATACTGTTTTCATTCTGCATGTGTGAAAGTTTTACAGTGTGTAGATACATCCCTCCCTCTTGTTTTCAAACTTAGTTCAACCAGTTCCCGTGGGTGGCGCCGTCACAGCATGTCTACAAGATAGCTGCTTCACTTGATGTTAGTCAGAAGCAATGCGCTGTCATAGAATTCCTGTGCTGTGAAAACGAGACAATGGGAAACCTCTACAAGTATTTGAAAAAGGTGTATGGAGATGCTGCTGTCGATCGCAGTGCAGTTAGTCGGTGGGCAAGCAGGTTACGTGATGAAAGCGGGCACGGCAATATTGAGGATTGTCCTCGCAGCGGCAGGCCTCGTACTGCACACACTCCAGGCAATGTGCACAGAGTTAACGAATTGGTGACTGCTGACAGACGCATCACAGTGAACGAATTGTCACGCTACAATGGGATAGGGGAAGAAAGTGTTTGCAGAACAATGAAGCTGTTGGCGTTAAAACAGGTTTGTGCCAGGTGGGTTCCCGGATGTTGACAGTGGCTCACAAAGAAACAAGAAAAACGGTATGCAGCGAACTTTTGGAACAGTACTAGAATGGTGGAGATGAATTTCTTGGAAGAATTGTGGCAGGTGATGAAACATGACTCCATCATTTTTCACCAGAGACGAAGAGACAATCAATGGAGTGCCATAATGCAAACTCACCCAAGAAAAAAAAAAAATCAAAACCACACCTTCTGCTGGAAAAGATATGGCTACGCTGTTTTTCGATTCAGAAGGACTCTTGCTTATGGACATCATGCCAAGTGGAACCACCATAAATTCCGATGCATATGTGACGACACTGAAGAAACTTCAATCTCGACTGAGTCATGTTCGACCGCATCGGCAAAAGCAGGATGTTTTGCTGTGGCACGCAATGCACGGCAACATGTCAGTTAAAAAACCGTGGAAGCGATTACAAAACTCGGATGGACAACACTGAAACACCCGCGTTAGAGCCCTGACCTGGCTCCATGTGACTATCATCTCTTTGGGAAACTGAAAGACTCTCTTCGTGGAACAAGGTTTGAAGATGATGACTCCATTGTGCACACTGCCAAACAGTGGCTCCAACAGGTTGGTCCAGAATTTTGTCGTGCGGGTATACAGGCGCTGGTTACAAGATGGTGTAAGACAGTTGAGGGGGATGGATTACTATGTGGAGAAATGAAAATATTGTTCCTAAAGGATATATCTACACACTGTAAAACTTTCAAACATATAGAATAAAAGATGGATTTTTTTTTAAAATAGTGTGCATTTATTTTTGAGTGACCCTCGTAATTAAACAGTACGAAGAAATTCACATTTAAACCTGAATGTTCAGCACTATGCTTCATACAACAGGTGAACCAGAGTAAGCGTTAATATGCTGTTTGTCTGCTTCCGCAGCCGTGTCTGGGTGTAGAACCAATCCTTGTTGTCAATTAACTATCCAGAATGAATAGAACCAACGTTTTCACCGCAACTACAGTAGCATTCCCCTGGATCTACTGACTTCCACGTCATACTGTAAAATAGCTGTCTCTGGGGAAAACAATCGGCGTTACATCAACGATAGCAGTGGTTGAAACGTCAGTTTTTTTTATCCAGAGATAATTATTTTCCAATATGATGCTGCTCCATAACCAGAAAACTTTTATATTAACAACTTTTACATTAATAGTTATAATATTGTTACAGGAATTATTTGTGTGTCTGGAGTATAGCACATGTATGTGGATTAGTTATCTTCGCTGGTAATGTCTATGACGATGTGAAGACTCGCGTCGTTGTCTCGAGATGTGTATTTCTTAATGGCCAAAATTTTGTACGAATGTTACTTCGTACTTGGCTATATTCAAGGCGTATCAGGTATATTTACTAGAGTAGAGTTCCTGGTTACCTTGTTCATGTTTCTGTGAGTCCAATACATATAGCAACATTTCACTGTACTTCTTTTGGAATAGGTTTGTATTACGTCGCCATTACCGCGCTTCATACTTGTACTGTCTGTGTGGTGTGAACCAGTGTTTCAATTATACTGGCTACCTCCGAATTTTTCGTCGATAAATTCCTGTTCCAGCATTTTCTTAGATTTTCCCCCCTTATAAAGTGTACCTATGCATTATTTCGGTTATTATCGCGATGGGTTTGAACACAAAGTGATAATTGGAGACACGATAATCAACGTCCCATGGTCAAGAAACAAGTCAATTCGAGAAATTGCATTCCCAATGATTACAGTCAACCTACGATCACTTAAACCCTCTTTCACAATATCGATTTTCTATAACAGAAACGTTTTGTTTTGATAACAACCTGTCAATTACCAAGTGGATATGGTGTGTTTTCAGATGTTACTGATTCCATCTTTCTGCAGGATATTTTTATGAACAATTCAGTCGCCCTATTCAGGTGCTGCGAGCTGTGTTGTGGTATTCGTGATTGAAGCTCTCTGTTTGTCCACGTTTGTTTCATAATATATAATTATGGAAATCTTGTTCTGCCTTGAGCAATCACAAATTCGTCTTGTCGAACACCCAGACACGTTTCGGTGAAGTTTCCATATCGTCAATCGCTTCATTTAATTATAATGTTAATATTCTCATAGCATGATATGTTTACGTGGATGTCTGACATTAGCGGTAGAGCTAACATTTTGCTTCAGTTTGTCACTTCTTGTTGATACAGCTTTTCCATGTCTTTACAGAGTACGAAAACTGTGCTTTCTAACACGCACTGTGGCAGTACAAGTGAATATCTGATAAACAGTGACAAATAACAAATACAGAATAAAAGTTACAGAAATTAATTTTGAGCCTGTCTACACAGAAATGCCCTCTTTTCTGTTTGCTTCCAAAACAAAATTATATGAAATAAATTTATTTCCTTCTCAAAAATAATTTGTTATCAAGTTAAGTTTTCAAAATAAAGCAACAAGATCGATTCAGAAAACTTCCATGTGAGCCCCTGAGATGTCGCGAAGAATGTAACCTGCATTCAACACCCATCCAGATCTGTTGCTACATGTCTGGAGAGATGGTGCCCTCGCTGCAGTGGCGAACACTCTATCCTTCTGTAGTCCCAAAGATAAATGTATATTAATGGCATGATGTCACAAGAACGTAGAGGCCATTCACGGGACCCTCTCGTCCATTCCAACTACTTTAGAATTTTCGATTCAGAGATGTCCGAACATCAAACAACCAGTGGCGCTGAGTACCATCTTGTTGAAAACAAGTTTTGGTTGCAGGTCCTCAGCCTGGGGAAAAGCCAACATCTCCAGCATGTCTAGGTACGTCGTTTCTGTGTCAGTCTCCTCAGGTAGGAGAATGGTCCAGTTATCTTGCCGCATCTGAGACCACACAAAACAGTCCCTGAGAGCCGACCTCGCAGCTTTTTCTTGATACTCTGTAGAGTCTGTGATTCTCAAATGCGTACGTTATGTTTATTTACAGTTCCAGACACATGGACTGTGGACTGATCGAGAACTATTACACTTAACAAGAAAGCAGGATTCCAGTTGATTCGTTTGAAGCATTTCACATGCAAAGCCATGTCGCCATTGCTTCTCTTCTGGCATTATGGGTTGCAGAATCTGCACCTAGTATAATGCAGATACAAGCGCTTTTTGATGACCTTGTGAATAGTTATACGTGGCATCCGAAGTTCCAGCGAAACCTGACAATCTGCGTAGACTTCGTTTCAAGGGACAACAGCAACTTACTCTTTAGAGGCACATCGACCCCTTGCATGCCACTTCAGAACGCTGCCAGTGGCTGTTTCCACTTTCTTCTAAACAGAACGAACCTGCCCTTGGACCATAACAATGGGTTTAAACTCCGCATACCAAAGCACAATATGTGCCTTCTACCCTCAACTGACATGTTCCCTTGGACATGTGACAATGAGAAAACGATTAAGCACCAAACGTTAACAAAAACTGGGCAGACACTTTAGGTCGTTCTGCACGCAAAGGACAAATCAGACCTGAAACAAAGGAAGATTCATTATGTATATATTGCCTCAAAAATAGGGCATTTCGGTGTAGCCGTCCGGTGTTACACAACATTATAATTAAGGAACCTCTTCGAATCAGCTACTTCGAAGACGACGTGTGTTCTTTTCCAGAGCAATTTATTGTTTTCGAGACACAAATGAAGGCTGTGTCTTCACTGACGATGCACCTGTATCTGTTAGCTGTGGGTTTTCTCGTTCTTTGGTTGTGTCTGGTGTGGTGGGTCCCGTTTACTTCCTTACTGGTAGTTCCTAGTATGTGATCTGGTCTTAGAGTGTACTGAATAAAAAATTAATAGCCAAATGAATCCACAAATATTACAAGAAATTATATAAATGATTTGGTCTTTTGTAGGTACCAGAAAGTTTTCATTTTGTAGGCATATATACTTTTAGTGAAATTAAGCTTAATCCTTCCTTGTCCAATTAGGAATCACCACCTCTCATCAGAGGCGCGGATGTGGGTCGGTGACCGAGTCCAGTACACAGATTGAATCAGCAAGGAAGAGCGAGAGCAAGAAGGTTACTATTGCACTGTGTACTGTTGGAAGACACTACGTATTCTCATCAGGAAGAAATAACAAAATTAGGATTTAATAACCTATCGACGAACTAGGCCAGTACTGTCTCTTTAAAGAACGACCCTGGTATTCATCTTCATTACCTGAAGGAGACAACAGGTGTGGAACATGGAGGCACATTTTTCTTCCGCGAACGTCTGCCGCTGATTTGACCTTGAAGAGTTGCTGAAAATTGTGGTTGGAGATTAGGGCACTGCGGGCGGAGGACAGTGGAGGGGGGAGTGGGGGGGGGGGTCTCATAGGCAGCAGGAAGGGAAGAGCAGGCGTTCACGCAAACGTCGTAGAGCACACAAGAGCTGCGTGACTGCAATATCAGATTACATCGGCAAATTGTGTCAGGCACACATCTTATGCACTTTATTCACATGTTTGACCTACTTTTTATCCTTGGGAGCTTTTTCAATTACTATTTGTAGAAGGAGCATTAGTATATCTTTATTTTTCGTAAATACGTATTACATTTTTCTTAGTGGTACTCTGGATACTTACCAATTTATACTCATCCTCAGAGATAGAAGTTGCAAGATTTTGTCTGTCTTGATGAGGTATTTGAGGTTTCCCAGCTGAAATAGTTGAATAAATCCTTTTACAAACACTCCTAGGACGTAGGTGTTCGTTAATCTGTTTCGAGAGATTCATTCTCAAATGTTACGTGGTTGTCTGGTGAAATGATCCTTGTAACATTTGATTGTGAGATTGAAGACGTCAGATCTTATCATGAGAATAAAGGTACCTGAAAAGTCCTAATTCTGTCTGCAGAAGAATATACTCAGTTCATTCCTGGGAGGGGAAATGTTGTCTGAAGTGTAGGCCTACCACAGTGATGGATGTTTTGCGTATGCATGACTACAATGTATAGTTACAGGTAAGACTAGCATTTTCTGCTTGAAGTCAATATTAACAGAATAATAGGATAGTAATAAATACTGTATGTTAATAAATACGAAGCTTCACACAGCAGATGCATAAGATATATCAGTTTATGCTTTGTCACTAGTTCTATGTCCACCCCGGTAACAGTCTGCTTTCGGCCGGTGAGCGGCGAGGACGTCTTGTTTACGTCCCGTCCGCAGAGTCGCGGTCCCGTCCGCAGAGTCGCGAGCGCGCGTAGTGTGTTTACTTCCTCGCCGCAGCTAATACTCGCGTCCGTTAACACTGAGTCGCCATGGCTCATTCGTACAGAAAAGCTACCATCAAGATCAGCCTCCAGCACGACTACGCACGACCACGAGCCTTTGAAGTAGAACGATTCATCCGTGACGAAGTTCAAATACCAACACAGCACATCATCGGTATCCACCTATCCATCACAAGTAGCGTCGTTTACGTCAAGATGATCGATGACGAGTTATGTCACGCAGTTGTGAACAGATGCGCGAACACTCTCAAGTTCAAACACTCTGATGGTCACATCGGAGAGGTTACTGTTGACCATGCTGGACTAGGATTACGCACACTAAGAGTCTTCGAACTCCCTTTCGAAGTACCACCGGACGTCGTCACCTCAGGTTTCCGCCCTTATGGGACGGTAATTAGCCACGTGGCCGAAAAATGGAACACCTTCGAGACGTACCAAGTCCTCAACGGCGTCCGACAAGTGAAAATTGAATTAAAGAAACATGTGCCGTCCTACTTAGTCATAGGTGGCTGTCGAGCAATAATAATGTACGACGGCCAACCTCGTACTTGTTCTGGTTGCGGCCAGGAGGGTCATGTGCGCTCGGCGTGTATTCAACGTCGGGCTACACAACTTCCATTGCATGACACGACACCACCTCCTACGCTCACGGCCCTCCCCCTCCATTACGCAGAGGTGACACGATCGACCGTCGTGACAGACGACAACCCCCCCGGCAGACAGGAAGCGTTAGAATGCGCACCTGTCGCCGGTCCTGGATTGAACAACACCATTACGGTGTCTGCAATGGTTGAAGAAAGCCGGCCATCGACTCCACATGAAGATTCGGACGAGAGAATGGAACTCGACGCTAGGGTTGTACCGACCTCTGCCTTTCTCCCTGAGGGGAATGCTATACGGGAACTACAAACTCTTTCGGACACAGAAACCCACGTCCGCAAACAAAGGTCGCCGAGAAAACATAAAAAGCGACGTCGCACACCCTCAGACGATTGCCTCCAGCGAACGTCTTCTCCAGTTGACGACCGGACGGCCGACGAAACGACGAGGAAAATGGAAGACACGAGATCGCCCTCACCTGTCACTTTGTCTGATTCCGCTCTCTCGGACAAACGGATGGCCAGCACAGCGCCCGCCGTTGGTACACAACCGGAAACAACTGCGGATTTACCCTTAGTCACTCAGCCCACAAGTGTTCTACCGCAGTCACCGTTAACTTACGGACCTTGGGCGGATGACATTGAAGACGGTTCTACGGCCGCTGTGGTGGATGAGGAGAGGGGTCTCTCCTCCCACACCTCGGCCCCTCCCGAGTAGCAACAGATGACGGCGCGGACGCGGCCAGCAGATCACGGGCCCCACCTTTTACGGCGACACTGACGGCAGCCCCCACCGCAGGAGACGATCTACAAACCTATCGCTTGACGACCATCAACATTAACACCATTCGGACACGTACGAAGTTGTCGCTGCTCCAAGACATGCTCAATGCAGCAGACGTTGACATTGTCTTTCTCCAAGAAGTCTTCGACGCCGATTTCCCGGGTATGTATGGTTATACGGCTCATGTGTCCCACGCCTCGCCAACTAACAGTGGAGTCGCCATCCTCCTCAGAGAGGGCCTCGTGGCAGACGAAGTCCGATATCTCCCCGACGCTAGAGGAATGGCCGTAACGGTGCAAGGCGTCCGGTTTATCAATGTGTACGCCCCTTCCGGAACGAATCGCCGTCGTGACCGATCGCTCTTTTTCGCAGAAGGAATAGCACCGCTTTTTCAGGGCAGGCACGATGACTTGATATTAGGGGGCGATTTCAATTGCACCCAAGCACCTAAAGATCAGCTGCCACGCCATTCACCGTGCCCCGAAATTGGGACACTCATCGGCGATCTCCAGCTAGTAGATACATGGGAACATGTCCGAGGAAATAGACCGGGATACACCCATTTCACGAGTCACTCGTCTAGTCGCCTCGATAGGATTTACGTCTCCCGTTCTCTCGCGGCAACGGTGAGTGACGCGGAGGTGTGGCCAGTAGCCTTTTCTGATCACGAGGCCTATATATGTGCCGTCACCCTTCGTCGCCAACGGGTGTGGCGCAGCCGACATCCCTGGAAATTAAACCTTGCTCATCTCGCTTCTCCGGATTGTCGACGCGCCATCGAAGACACGTGGAGTTTGTGCGTCCGCCGCCTCCCAACGTATCCTACGTCGATTAGTTGGTGGTTAACCTGCGCCAAGCCGGCCCTACGGCGAACCTTTATTACGTATGGTCGTGAGACTGCTGCTTGGAGGCGGCAGACCCTCGATTTTTATTTCACCGTCCTTCGCGAATGCGCCTCCTTGCCACCCACACCGGAACGACAGCTGACAGTTCAGCGTGCGAAAGCACAGATCGTAGCCCATATGCGCCGACACCTCGAAGGGACGATCGTCCGAGCGCGGACACAAGACAGACTCGCAACGGAACGACCCACCATGTACCACGTCATCCGAGAACGTACACTGCGAAGACGGGCGCTGATACATGCCGTCACCGCTGAGGACGGCCGTCATCACACCACACAACGCGATATTGCTGCAGCCTTCTTCGACCATTACGCACGACTTTATTCTGCTCAATGTTCCGACCCGACGACGGTGACAGCAGTCTCACAACTGGTTTACGGCATTGTCCCACAGGATTTACAAACTGAATTATTGAACGACATTACGGAAGACGAAGTTATCGACGCCATCGGTAAAGGAGCGGCGAATAAGTCTCCTGGCCCCGACGGGCTCCCTGTGGAGTTTTATAGAACTTTCCAGTATTTACTGGCTCCCAAGTTAACAGACATCTGTCGGGAACTTATGTCCCCTGCGGTGCCGCTCCCTGCGGCCTTCGTAGAAGGAATAATTAAACCGGTTCACAAGCCTAAAGGTGGGGCTCGAATACAAGATTACCGCCCGCTAACACTCGTCAACTGCGACATGAAGATATTCACCAGACTATTAGCAAACCGTCTACGACCGACCCTACCTTACGTCATCTCGTCAGATCAGACTTCCCTAGGGGGTATCAACAACATCCACACAGCACTGTGTCGATACCGTGACTTAATAGCCCTAGCCAGGGCACGCCGCATCCCGGGAGCGCTGGCATCACTAGATTTTAGCCAAGCTTTTGATCGAGTGGATCACGCGTACCTAACGTCCGTTCTCCAGCACATGCAGTACCCACAGCAATTCACAGACGTCGTGATGCGCCTACTCCGAGGGGCGACTTCCAAAGTGCTCGTTAACGGGCGTCTCTCGCAGTCCCTCCCGATTTTCCGCTCCGTCCGTCAAGGCTGCCCCTTGTCGACGTTACTATATGCTCTGGCACTGGAACCGCTCCTCTGTGGTCTCCGTCAACGCCTCACCGGTCTTACCCTACGTGACGTCACATTTCGCTGTACAGCATATGCAGACGACCTGGTTCTCGTGTTCCGCAATCGCGACGATGTCAACAGAGCACTAGAATGGATTACCACGTACGGCGTGGCTTCCGGCAGCTGTCTCAACGTCGCCAAATCGGTCGCCATGGCCATAGGAGACGGGTTGACCCCAGCGTGTGTCGAACCCCTACAGCTTCGTGGCACTATCAAATGTCTCGGAATAGAGTTTCACGACGACATACGGCGCACCGCGGCTCTTAACTACCGCCGCTTATTACAACAAATTCGGGTCCAGATCTTCAACCTTCGTCTGCGGACCCTCGACATTCTCCAAAAGACACACTTCGTCAATGTTTACCTCGCATCGCGCCTTCCACACATAGCGCGTGTTCTCCCAATACCGTTACTGATGGCTCGACGTCTATTAGCGGCATTCGGAGCCTACGTCAGTACAGGCATGCTCTTCAAAGTCAGTTATGAGTCACTGACCCTTCCCCCAGAAAGGGGAGGTCTTGGTCTAGTCCATGGCCACGACAGAGCTGTGGCCCTGTATGTCAGCTCACACATCAAGCTGTGGCGCCACCACCCGGAAAGTTTGACAGGTTTGCTGTTGGAGTCCTTAGCTCCGCCCTCCCTTATGCCCCCACTGACGACGCAAGACATACCCCCACCCTTCTACTATTTCGGGAACTTTTACATTGAACACAGCTATGTCCGTATCGCAGTACCACCGACGAAACAGGCGTCGGCGCGGGATATATATCATATCCTACAGCAGAGGCGCCCACCAAACATCATGGAGACCAAAAGCCCTCAGGTTAATTGGAAGGTGGTGTGGAAGACGATTCACGCGATTCCACTGGACACAGCCGTCCGATCCACATGGTACATCACAGTCAATGGTAAACAGATCACCCGATCACGCCTCCACAAGATAAACATGGCGGAATCGCCTCTCTGCGTAGACTGCGGGATACCAGACACGGACGAACACCGTCTCACATGTGGCGCGGCAGAAGACGTATGGCGCTTGGTGCGTCAAATTTTGTCGTATTTTCTACGAGTGACTCCGGAACACATTACACCTCGGTTTCTACTATTTCCGGATCAACAGTATTTCCCGCGCGCCAAGACCAACGCTGTCACGTGGATCCGTGCGCATGCGGTACACTACTTATTTCACGATGGACCTAAAGATGTATTAGACTTTTGGAACAACCTACAAGAACGTCATTGCAAGATCGTACGGAACCCAAAATACAGACAGTATTTTTCTAATTACTTAGGGAGTGCCCTACGCGAACCTCCACACAGCTGGATCATCAACAGGTAGGAGAAGATACCCATTGAGTGAGCTGACATGACTAAGTTCGATTCTCGGTGGAACAACATGATATACGTGAAGACGTACCTGGATGATGAAGCGTAAGGAGAGTAGCGACACGATGGACCTAAAGATGTATTAGACTTTTGGAACAACCTACAAGAACGTCATTGCAAGATCGTACGGAACCCAAAATACAGACAGTATTTTTCTAATTACTTAGGGAGTGCCCTACGCGAACCTCCACACAGCTGGATCATCAACAGGTAGGAGAAGATACCCATTGAGTGAGCTGACATGACTAAGTTCGATTCTCGGTGGAACAACATGATATACGTGAAGACGTACCTGGATGATGAAGCGTAAGGAGAGTAGCGACACACCCTTCTGCATCCTGTATGAAGCACTTTTTTTTTTTCGTTTTCCCCATATACATTACCTCGGTGTAGGAACGTGCCGAGATATTGTTTTCTTTTTCTCAGAGCACGATGCGGTGCTAGATACATTTATTTTTGTTGTGGTATAAAGGAAAACCACATTAAGAATGTATTAAAACAGTAATAAAAATAAATAAATAAATAATCATTCCCACAAAAGATTTCCCCTTCCCATCCCTGATTCCTTGACGGACGAGGGGGACACTGCGACCAGGCCTCGGGTTACGACCCCTGATCGCTCTGCCCTCCCCGCCCTCCCCCACCTCCTTAAAAAAAATAAAATAAAATAAAAGTAAAAAAATCTCGTCAAAGACATTTATTTTTCTCGTTCAATTAAAAAAAAAGAGTGTCAACTTTTTTTCCGCGAATAATAGATGCGTTCACATTTAAGTGTGGCGCTTATTTGTAGTAATGCGAATGAAATTAATTTAATCTTCTTGAAAAAAAAAAAGAAGATAGCTGAGTGGTCAGCGTGACGGATTGCCGTCTTACGGGCCCGGGTTCGATTCCCGGCTGGGTCGGGGATTTTCTCGGCTCAGGGACAGGGTGTTGTGTTGTCTTCATCGTCAATTCATCCCATCTGGCGTGCAGGTCGCCCAATGTGGCGTCGAATGTAATAAGACCTGCACCAAGGCGGCCGGACCTGCCCCGTAAGGGGCCTCCCGGCCAAAGACGACAAACGCTCATTTTGATTTCCACTATTTCTGTTCTGTATAATATCACCAGCGGAAAGATGCTTACATCGGAGCACAAAAAGACGAATATCCTCCTCTTTACTAAAAGACTCTGCCTGATGGGATGCAGCTACCTCATTCTTCCTTGCTGAGAAACTTCAAAAATTTTCCCAAAAATTTTGGCACGCGAACACATGTATACTATTTTTAAAATAAAACTCACCTCTCACTCACACAATCTCCCCTAACTGTATCTCGCTCACACCCACTAGTCCATCGTTGTAAATCTCTCATACCCATATACCCCCAAGTGCCCATTCCTACTCACTGATTGAGCTTAACTCGTTGCCATTGTCTCTTTGTGTCTCTTCGCGACCGTCTCGTATCTCACAGCCACTGTCTCCTTCGTTGTAACCTATTAATACTGTCTCCTCTCACTTTCACTCTCTCCCCCTTTCTCCTACTACTTCTATCTCACTCATTCCTTTCCACTGTTTCTGTCTCTTCTAACTGTCGCTATCCCTCTCTTCCTCGTTGTCGTCTTAGATTCTGTCTCTCATTATCAATGGCTCTCGGCCACATCCACTTTCCCCTCCTCTTTATTCGTCTCCCAATGGCACTGTCTCCTTCACTCTTCCTATTACTCTTCTGTTTCTGTCAACTATGTTTAAATGACACTGTGTTCCTCCCTTTCTCCAACATTGCCACTGTTTCCTTCGCTCTTTCTGTACCATAACCCTTGTGAGCTATCTTCCAGTATTCGCTATCTTTCTGTCTCTTTCCTTCTACCACTGGCTCCCTCTCTCTCAGCATAGAAAGCACAATTATGTCATAAATCCAAGATTTTAGCGAAATATTTTAAAGGTGCTGAGGAAGGTACAATGAGATAGCTTTCAATAAATAGTAGGAATCTTTTTCCGCTGTTCCCTTCTTTTCCCTGATATAGTAGGGCATGTCATTCATATCAAAAGAATTTTGCGTATCAGTAAAATTTTTATAGTTTACTTATGGGGAATTGAAACAACGCAGAACTACATGCTTTCATACCTCAGGCCGGATATTGGGTGCACAAAAATTCTGCCTGTTCTTCCCAGAACTCTTCTCACGATAAGGGAGACACTTTGAGCATATTTCTCCGTGTTACGTTGCTTTATAAACTATGTTTTCGCCTTACGTTGGACATTACGTGCGCATTTTATGTGTAAAAAAGGGTAATTTTGAACCTCCGTGTCTCGGAAAACAGGTAAGGAAATCAAGAAAATGTTCAAGGGGGTTTGAGCCCCTCTAGCTGCACCGTAGAGCACATCTAATGGCAGAAGACCAAACCGATTTGCTCCATTTGGTTAAGCTGGAGTAAGAAGATACTCCTCTAGGGTACAAATGGACCGTAGCCCAAGGGTTATCCAAAACACTTGAGCCAGTCTTTCTATCGCCAACAGAGCCCCGAGGTATGAGAGACGGAAAAATCCTGTTCTTAAACGCGGCGTTTCGGAACGTATTGGGTAACGTACGCTGTCTCATGATTACCGATTTTGGAGACAAGAAGTTTCCCACATACGAGGTATGGTTACGAGTAGATGGTTTAAATGGAAGAAAGGAATAGCGGGAAATCTAGTAGAAGGCTGTACCACTACCAGCTGTGGGATACCACTGTGAAAACTTGAATAACGCAAATTTTTCCTTAGAGGGGGCTTCGATTGGTATCCGCGTTTGAAGACAGATGGCACTGAAAATGCAGCTTGGCGTTACCAACGTGGCCAGTCAACTGTTAGAAGACGCTAAAACCAAAATGACTCTGATCCATTGCTTAGTTTCCACTTGACAATCATTTCAGTAATTTGTGTTATGTGGTTTTCACTGAAGTGGAAAAACTGCATTATAATTCAGTAATTCGCTTTTTGAGGTTTTGTTTGGAAAACAAAAGACTAGGGGAGAAAGAAAGAAAATTTCGGTATAATTTAAGTCATCAATGGTGATGGTTAGATACTGGATGAAAGTGATCTAAAATCTGTTTGTAGGTGTCTATAAGTATGTTGATGGGAACGACAAATAATATTTTACACGATAACTTTATGATAAACTGCTGGGGGCTCTACGGCTGCCGCGATTTCTGGCAAGAACCGGGTATGCTTTTTGACTTCTTCAAAGGAATTGGGAGCAATGCAACGATATCCGTAGAACTTCTTGCGTCGTGTTGTCAACATCGATGATATCATAATTAAAACCCTGGTAATCAAACTATAATAGAAACAATGGATTGTGTCCACTGAATTTCCTTCAAAGGTAAGTGCCAGAAATTTGTGGCAGCAATTTTTTTGCGATACAAAGTGTGCCGCACTCATACACTTCTTACAAAAAGTAAAAACAATCGCTGTAAACTACTACAGTGCGATATCTGTCATCTCCCGCATGAAACTGAACGAAACGTGGCTAAGGACAGTACGACACTGAACCAACACATTTATATCGATCTGTCACTGTAAAACTGCGTGAAATGCATTATGGGTTGCCGCTATATCGGCGTATTCGACAAATATAGCTTCCTCAGATTCCTTCTTGTTCCCAAAATGATATGGCTTCAGATAATGAATGCTCATCCAACGCAAATAACACTTCAAATTTTGGAACAAATGCGAGGCACGTGCGTGGTCGACTCTGAGAACTCTGAGACAGAGGACGGACCAAGGTTTGTCTTAACATATCAGACATTGGCTCGGCGCTCATTGCATGAAGGTGTATGTTGGTAAGTGGAATAGCGTCGTTATGATCACGGTATGGGCACATACAAAGCGGCGTTTTTGAAAACACTTCTTTCTTTAAAACACGTGTAGCACTGCGCTAAGAGTTTTATACCTGTCTCTTGACTACCTCGACTGTTTTCCAAAACCTTCGCAGCGTCCTAACGTTTTTGACTGTTTCCGAGTACTGCTGTATCAGTTCCTCATGGACCTGAACATGCAGAAACACATACAATCTATATGACTTTAATAACAGTCTTGTGGCTGCATTTCTGTGTATGCTCTTACGTGGCCGATAGATACATCTGATTGAAGATAATGCAGCCTTATCATAGTGTCTGAACTTTCTTTAAGAATTTCATATCATGAGATTTGGTGTTCGGCCGTGGGATAGTCCCTTGCGATGTGGTTCTCGGCCGCATTACAGTACTGCCGCACATTTTAGCTACTGTGGTGCTGTGCTCTTAAAGGTCTTGTGCGCCATGCTGTTGAATAACTACCTCTCTCTGATGTTAGGATGGCTTGTCTACAGTATACTCAATTGTTCAATAGTAGCCGAAATTCCACAGGAAAACTTGCTCGAGACGCAACTACACAAATTTTGCACTTCAGAATTTCCATTGGTAGAGCAAGTGCACCTAGAATTTTACGCCGACGATAGACGCATTACTCACTTATGAACGTGGCACAACTATGTCGCTGCCTCCAACCAGACTGTAACATTCCGAAATTTTGGACGACAGATAGAGCATCTGTAACTTAATACAGCAAAATACAGGTGGTCAGCGTGTGTAGGCGACGGCATCCAACCGATGACTCCTGTTTGCTGGACGAAATGGTCGTTATACCTCGGAGTGGAGATGGCCAGACGTCCGACTCAGCGTTCACATCTCTGGAACCCGTCGTCCACGAACTGCAGTGACCAGTACTGCAGTAGGTGGCAGTGGTGTGAAATAATGCCACCTCCAGCCACTTTCAGCGAATCCTGTAAGCAGGCTGTTTAGGTTTTTTTTATAGGTAACGCCTCGTAGCGCTCTGTATGAATATCACTGGCTGTGCTGTGAGCAGTCTGTGGCTGGTTGGCATTGTTGTAATATTCGCTATTGCAATGTTGGGCAGTTTCCTGTTAACAGCGCGTAGCGTTGCGCAGTTGGAGGTGAGCCGCCAGCAGTGGTGGATGTGGGGAGAGAGATGGCGGAGTTTTGTTCCCTATTAATCTTTCAGTTGCTAAATATGCCTATCAGTAGTTAGTGCCATCAGTAGTTAGAATCTTTTATTTAGTTTGCAGTAATGGCGCTCGCTGTATTGCAGTAGTTCGAGTAACGAAGATTTTTGTGAGGTAAGTGATTCATGAAAGGTATAGGTTATTGTTAGTCAAGGCCATTCTTTTGTAGGGATTATTGAAAGTCAGATTGCGTTGCGCTAAAAGTATTGTGTGTCAGTTTAGTGTTGATCAGAATAAGTAATGAACGAGATGTCTGAGTACGTTCAGTTCTGCTCAGCTGTTTAAAAATCAAATAGTGTAAAAGGTTTATCAGCACAATCATTCACAAATTTTTCTAAGGGGACGTTTCAATCCTTTACGTTCAAAATTGCGCTCTGAATCGGGATCTCGACTTGCTATCAAGCTTTCCAGCGACGTGTTACACGATCTGAGCTGTTTCTGTGGGAAAGCTTTCACAAACTGGGCTCAATCAGGGTGACCTGACCATGTGCACCACTAGCGTCAATGTTGGAAGCAGGAGAATAATAGATTCATTCATTTAAAGAGGGAAATGTGTGAAAACAGAAAAAAAGTTACGTGACTAAACACAAACAAAAGTTCATTTTTTAAATTATTTAAAATTGTAATAATCTAGAATGTCGAAAAGTAAGTACTAGTCTGAGCAGGCGAGCGAAGACAGTCCTGAAGCAAGTTATTCTCTATATTTTTATAAATTTAATGTAGGCAAGGCGGGATTCTAGTAAGGAATTGAATCTTTTGAACTCGGCATTTAGACTCCCTTCATGTCTCCAGGAATCAGTCAGTCACCGCATCTGATGCGTCAACTCTGTTGTACGCATATTTACCACAAGGATCTGGTAGCACACCAGAGAGTCTTTTGTTCGTTCCTCATTGTGACTTCCACTGTAGAGTGTTGCCTGTCTTACAGGTTACAAGAATGGACTGTATAACTTCATCCTCCATACGTATAAGCTGAATGACAACGCCCGTCCTCACACAGCCTTAGCCAGCAAGGCGCTCATGAACCCATTTGGTTGGAATGTTTCGAATCCCCCCCCCCCTCCTCCCAACTCACCCCCACCCCTACCCCCTGTCTTGGCGCTTCCATATTATCATCTTTCCACCCTCCTGAAGGCAAATATGAGTGGAATTAAAGTTTAAACCGACGAGCAGGTGCAGGTGTGGGTTCTGAAGTGGGGGTAGGAGGTGACGGGAGAGTTCTTCGAGGAGAGCATAAAGAAGCCAGTGTCCGCCACGAGCATTTCCAAACAGCATGCGTTGAAACAGGTAGATCTACCCTGCATTATGTTCCTGTACCGGTTCCATTTTCATATCCATTACCGTAATTTCACCCCATAGATCTAAGATCACTGACCTTTAGCCACACAATGCACTGTGTGAGGCACCGGAAAAATGTCACTCAAAACATGTCTGGTATGAGTAGCTTTGTAGACCAGCTGTTTTCGCTGAACTACGGCAAACAATGCAGACAATTTTTTAACATTGCTTTAACGTTTATAATTGTCAAATTATCACACTGCCTTTTTGTAAAGGAATTTATATACATTTTTCCTGAAGCAAGGGTCTGCGAAGAGGACTTCAGCGACATAACATGCGCGGAACTTGATCACGCAGCAAGAGGACAACAGCACCGCATACTATCCACCTAGAGGAATACAGGTCCCACAGACATCTCCCTACTGTTTCAAATGTGACCAACTATTTAACTCAGGTTCACTATGTTTATTTACCTGTGCACTTGAAACCCACCAGTCTTTTCTCCGCTCTTGAGGGTACTCAGACTTTTCAACGGGTACAGCATCTGAAGAAGTGGATGTGGTTTTTGTTTATGGCGAGTGTCGCCAAACTTTTAGATTGGTTGTGAAGGTATAAGCGAGAATGTGTTCCGCTCCTGCCAAGCCCTTGCAACCTGCCTTTGCAAATTCTATCAAAAATTAAAGAAACTGAGTCTGTGGAAAATAAAATACACCCACAAAAAGGGACAGCAGCTGATGAAAGAAATGCAGCTAAATTTGTAGTGGATGTATCACAAAATCTACACCTGCGAATATTATAGTTCAACGCGTTTCGTTCTTTCCATATTTCGCATCAATTACAGCTTCCTGTAAAAGACTTTAATAATCGGTTACACTTCTGCAGAGACTGTAGGTGAGTTGATTTTTGCGCGCTAGATTTTGTTTACAGATGAAGCATCTTTTACAAACCATGCACATCAATATTCGTGGTATGCACTACTAGCCACTTACAAATCCACGCTGGCAGAGAGAACTGGACAGAAAGCTACCTTGATCTGTAAATGTGCAGGACGGGATTTCCTAGACTGACATCAATGATTCCTGTTTTAAGGAAGGGACTCCAAGTATTCGCGACTATCTACGGATACATAGAGATCTGCTGCTGTAATTATTGGAAGACCTCCTGCTGGACATAATGCAGTCTACATGGTATCAGCAAGACTGATGTTCCGATCAATCAGCACAGATAATGACAGCCATTCTTAGCAAAACGTTACGAGGTCGTTGGATCAGTCATTTGAGAAACACAAAATGACCAGCTTTCTCGCCAGACCATATAGCTCTGGACTTTTTTGTGGGGAGAAAATTAAAACCGGAGATTCTGAAACACCCGTGATTAAATTTTTTATTGATTGGCGACTCCATGGAGTTCTGTGTGCACAACGACCATATATGTTAAATTAAAAGGAAGGTCAGCGTTGGCCATAATAATGATGTTTTATTGATAGCATATAGTTATTGTGATCGTTTCTCAGTTTTGGTTAATGATAACTTGATACCAGTGTCTGAGATTAATTTGTACAGTACCGAAGATGATCACTATGTGATCGACAATCGATTATGCTATCAATAAAACATCGATATTACGACCAACGCTGACCTTCCTTATAATTTTAAATTTTTTATTGTTAGTGATTGAATAATGTAGGAGCTTAACCTTTCATTTTGATGACTGTTACCTAATGGATAAGAGCTGATCAGTTTTAACTGCTAGGGGAGCTGATTCAGTCGGACTTTGGCTGGTCAGTAATATTGTACTGAAGGAAAAGAGGTTTTCTGTAACCAAGTTCATGTAAGTTTTCAGTAAGTAAGGCAATATATTACCATCAAACAGAATAGTAGACAGTCACCATCTTCATCATACATGTCTATTCATGTCCAAGCACAGGTCAAATTCACCGAAATCTGACACACGCTGTTATAGTGGTTCAAATGGCTCTAAGCACTATGGGACTTAACATCTGAAGTCATCAGTCTCCTACTCTTAGAACTACTTAAACTTAACTAACCTAAGGACATGACACACATCCATGCCCGAGGCAGGCTTCGAACCTGCGACCGTAGCAGCAGCGCAGATCCGGACTGAAGTGCCTATAATCGCTCTGCCACAGCAGCCGGAACTGTTATAATCTGCAAACATGATACACACTGCAATCCACTGGTCGATGTGGTATAAGAGAATGCGTAACATCAGCATTCCATCTTTACAATCACTTTTTGTGATAATATGCACTTCATCGTTAGTCGGTGTAATTCTTACGTGTTACTGAGTGTCAGTCCATGGCGATGGGCAGTGGGGAGGGGGAGGGAAGAGAGGGAGAGAGAGAGAGAGAGAGAGAGAGAGAGAGAAAGAGACGCTCAGCAATACGATAAGCCTCATCTTGCTACGCCATTACACTACTCCTCAGTTGACTGATGACTGCGGATCCCTTACACTCTAGAAGTAAACATATACAACTACTGAAGGCATGAAATTTTGTATAACACGCACTTATGCTGTGATACACGGAAATGAAATTCAGTGTGCAGCATTGTCTGACCGAAACCGCTTTATCGCTGATACCAATGCTCAGCCTCAGGATTCTGAGCACTTTATATGACAGTCTTTACAACGAACACAAGAGCCGAACCTGAGTTATGTGTCCACATACATTTGGTGTAGTATGGGACACGTTTCTGCAACTTCCTCCTGGCGATGGGACAGGAATTTGTGGCGCTTTTAACTTATTACTGTTCGATCAAGTACCATGCATGTTAGGCCATCGAAGTCCTCTCAAAAGCTCTGTCTATACTACAGAAGAAATGCATAGTTCCATGGAAAAGTCGGTGTTATAATTTGGCAACTATAAACATAAAAAGTTACATGCATATATCAGAAAATTGGCCACATTGGTAGCTGCCGCACACAATACTTCTCCAAAAATTTCGATTTTTATTTGGGCTTAAATTTGATAGCATAATGTTGTGTACATAGTTCCGCGTAGTCAGTGCGTACACAACTTTCCCACTAGAGCGCGCCGCGCTAAGGACAACAGTGCAGTCACAGCACTCGTCCGTCTCCACACTACGGGATGGCGCTGCCATAGAGACGGACCAAATTCTGCTTCCGCCGATCTGCGTATTAATATGTAACGCAGCGAATGAGATTGCTGCTAACGTAGAACCTTTTCTCCTCACGGATCACACTCGCGCAGTGATACATGAACGCGCGAGGTATTATAACGAGTGTACAGACCTCCGATTAGTCAGTCTGCATTTGTCTGAAACAGTCTGTACGATTTCTACATTTGTTTGCAACAGTCTGTACGAGTTCTACATTGGTCTGTACCAGTCTATAGTCAAGTTCCAATCTGCACCTAATAAGATTACCATATTCCTGTACATATCCATGAACATAAATGTGTAGACACTTTTGTCAAGTATCAGAGATATATGTGAGAATAAGATTAACGTACCAATACCAAAGGAACTTGAGATTGTCAATTTTAAATAGCATCCAGAACCAAGTTAAGTAATTTTTATGCTTGTTATTATTTTAATAAATGTGTGTGAAAATTAATCAAGTTCTGTTTAAAGTTGGTCACCGTCAATCTGCTACTCTAAGCGTGCAAGTAGCATTTCTATCCTTTGACCTAACGGCAGAAGATAAATACGCCACGATAAGACCACGAGACATATTGCTGACACTGGCCTACTTCGTTCGAGCGACAAGTCAAATAATCTGATGGTGTGTGTACTGAGGGTCTTACAGTACGCACACCACACGTAAATATGCACGACATACCGAAAGCTGCGTGTTACTGACACACTCTCTAAAGAAACTGATGAATCGATGACAGGGCAGAAAGATACGATTAGATTACCTGAAGGCATGAACGTGAGGAACAGGGTGCTGTAGGTGGTCACGATGGAGACGAAAGCCGCGACGAGCCGCAGGTCCAGCGTGAGCACGCCCAGCAGGTTGACCACGAGGCGTCCAGAGGACAGCTGCCTCGCCAGCAGCCGCAGCTCACGGTGGGCGGCGCCGCCCACACGCCGCCCTCCCAGCAGCAGCTGCGAGCACAGCCGCAGCGTGACGCTGGCTTCGGTCGCTGTCCAGTGGCCAGGCAGCAGCAGCAGGGCTAGCGTGCTCACTTTGAATATCAGTCCAATCCCCGACTCCTTAATGATCTCCTTTAATGTCGTGCCTGGCGATGACAGCTTCCGAAGAATGAAATAAATCTTTACTACAATTTTCAGCGCGAGCATTGCAAAGTTTAACAGTAACACGCTGGTATGGATGGAGGTAACCAACAGTGACAATTCACAGAGTGCTGCATAGGCCCGCCTGAGCGAACGCAAGTAGGACGCTTTGCCACATGCGCTTTGGCTGTTCACTTGTGACGCCCGTCTTGTTACCGAGCTCTTCTTGCAAGGTGTCCCACAAACCTCGTCTCTCATGTTGAGGAGGCAAATGTTTAGGAGCGAAACTCTTTGCCTGATAATGAGCTGCAAGTCCATGTATTTCAAAATAACTAGTATACCAGCTCCCAAGCTGTTCAGACTAAATATTGCCCCTACAACAGCACCCCAACCAACACGAGCACGAAAAGGGCCAGTGAGAAACAGACAAAACCAGAGAAACAATAAAAACAGTTGCAGTTTGACGAACCGTTTCTGGTTTGTCTTTTCCGACCGAACATGGACCGTCAGAACTCTGTCACATAACGTTAGTAACCGTAATATTTCCATGTCTTTGTGTGTATTGCATAAAATATCTGTAACTATTGCAGTAAAAGATAAGATTGGGTATTGTGAAGCACCTATAACTACAACATAATTTACTGCAGAGAATGTGTCTATCATACCACAAAAAAAGCCTAAAAATGTCAAAGCAGATATCAGCTGCAGAATAATAGCGAGTATTAGGATGGCAATATCCGATCTGGACTGCTTGAGCGATGTAGTCCTCACATCTATAGTGAATGGCGTGAGAGCAAACAGCTTGCACGCCCAGTGGAATGGTTTGCACGCCAGCAGTAAGTTCTTAGTGAGCTGTGTTGCTTGAAACTCGAGTCCATTTGTTGTCGCCATCTGAAAAAGGATCAGACACAGTTATCAAATTAGTTAATACTGAGTTCAGGTACATATTTCAATACGAAAAATCAGCGTTTTCAGAAATTTTTGTTTTGGTATATTTTCACATATATCGTTAACATTAGTATTCATTTTTCCTCCCTTGCTACTACAGTTATGCTACAGACATGCTGACAGCTGCGAACCACCTGCATCCCTTCGTGCTTGATGTCTTCCCCGAAGGCGATGTCATCTTTCAGCAGTATAACTGTCCATGTCTCGGAGCCAGAACCGTGCCACAGTAGTTTGAGGAGCTTTGAACTGAACGCACGTTGAAGTCTCGGGGACGAAACACGACTGATGTAAATCCTAAGGGACACATCTGGGCCGCTGTCTGGCGCCATCACCATATATGCAAATCAGCGGCCTGTTACTTATGTGTACTACATGATACGTGAATAGACATCTAAAGCCACATAGCTCTCGTCGCGCTGGGTAGTCTAGCGGTCTAGGCACCTTGCCACTAATCGTGCGGTTCCCCCAGGCGTAGGTTTGAGTCCTCCCTCAGGCATGGATGTGTGTGTTGTCCTTAGCGTGAGTTAGTGTAAGTTATATTAAGTAGTGTGTAAGCCTAGGGATCGATGACCTCAGCAGATTGGTCCCATTGGAACACATCAACACCACATAGCTCCACATGCCTGCCAACAACATGGAAAAAAAGCTATATAATATATTGTCACAGCAGTGCCCAAATGTATCGTTATTTTACGCATACATTCATTTTTACATCCTATTCGTATATATATATATATATATATATATATATATATATATATATATATATATATATATATATATATATATATATATATATATATATATATATATATTCTTATTACAGGCTGCACTCCCTATCTAATGACTCTTCTCTCACCCCTCTACGGCTTCCGCGATTCTTCAGTCAGCCCTACATCTCGCGAGCAACTCCATATGCAGCGTACTACAGTATCGTTTTTTTCCAGTGAAATGTTTAATTATAGCCTGTCAATTGGAAACCTGTACTTTGTGCATCTGATACATAAAGAAGAAAACATCGATACATGAAACGGACATTACCTCTCTGCTGCGTCAGGAATAAATGCAAACGTGGATTTGGGGAATTCTTGTAAATTTCGAACAGCAATTGCTGGAAGGATGGCAGGCACAGAGAATGTTGATATTTTGCAAACGATTCTGCGAGACAGGTTCACAACACTGCTGGCATGCACGGCCCGGCGGGCACTGTGTACAAATGTGAAGTAATCAGGGCACCACAGGACATTGACGTGCTGTGAAGAACGCATAACGTAGCAGTTAACACAGTGCTTAGTGACCCGTGTGTAAGTGGTGAAGTGGGCTAACGTTGAATTATCAAAGAACACTCCAGTTGTCCCCTCCAGAGGAAATACGTCAGAGGCGAAGGGAAAGATGTATAAATAAACAAGCCAGGAGGCTCAAAGCAGGCAGTCGTGTCTCCATTTTGTCCGCGTCTAGAGCCGGAGAGAATGACGATTGTTTAAGTTGCAGGTTAACCACGACGACCTTGTGGTGACGGATATTGGTGGCCAACCAGCCTGCTGAAACTACCTCCAACCTCAGCTGCGCAGACGAGTCATTGCTTTGGCGGGGCTCGTCGCACCTTGGAGCCAGAGGGCTGCTAGCGTCCGTTCTCCGGCGCGCAGTAAGGTGCTGTCTGCAGGGGCGGGGCCGGGGCACGAACATGTGACCTCCTGAATGCAGAGCTGTCTGCGGGCACTGAACGAGCTGCCCTGGACGCACGGCCTGAGCTGCCAGGGCTCGCTACAACGACGGCAGTCGGCTGCTTCTCTTCTGCCCTCTACGTGGTGTCCACGAGCCGCGCTTGAGGGAGCAGTCAGCCGTGTTCTGGGCCAAGGGCTCTGTTAACGCACCCGGCGGGCACTTCGCTGTGGCCCAAGTAGGATCGCTAGGTTCGCAAGGCTGGGTAGTCGTTCGCCGATGATACAGATTCCAGCATGTGCATGGAGCTAACTCACGCATGCTGCACTGCGCCACCGCTGAGTTCGGCGCAAGGCCGGCAGTATATCTTCGATGTAATAAAGTTGACACTCTTCCCTGTGTTTCTCTACACGCTTCGGCGTGAGTCATCCCTCTCTCCCATACCATACCTGTCGGTCGTTCTGACATATTACAACCCCTGAGCTCGGGGTGTTGTAACATGATATTTGTAAACAGTTAGATAACAGAAATGAGCTGTCGAGGTTAACTACAGATTTCCTGTCAAGTATGTATCACTAAATGATATTCCTTATATTGTACACGACTGATGATGTCTGGCAAGAATGGGCGAAACATATTCGGTAGACACAAATAAAACATCAGCTGCAGTAGACGGAATTTTTTCTGGTGTATATGACGAAACATTATTGTTCTAATATGAGTACACCGAATAAAAAGCAAGCCCACCGCAGGATACTTCCCGTTACTACCGGGTAACAAAGCCTCCAGCCTTAGTAAGGGCCGTACAACACTTCTTATATTGCTGAGATCTGAGAAATTTCGAATGAAATGTGTTTGAAACAGGACATTGTCATGGGCGCAGTTATATCAATGTACATGGCAACTAGAGTAATGTTTGTCTGAAATAGTGTGTCAACGCGCAAAGTCACGTTCGCTCTGGATGCGAATGGGTTAGCGTTTCTTTTCAAGTGGTGTGGTGTACCAAGTTTTAGGTGGCAATTTCGAGTAGAAAATGTTAAATAGCGAATGCTGCAAAAGCGATTAATACTTATTTCATTAAAGGGTAGTAGCGTATATGACCTACGTTTACCTCGTGTTTGCTATAGACCTAACATTGTGAATAAACATCAGTGGTTCATTTACGTCTGAACTCCATGAATTCAAAACGTAGTCACGTAGTTAATTTAAAAGCTCAGTTTATCAAGTAATGGCTGGAAAGTACCAACAAAAATTATTTAAAGGGGGAAGGAAAACTGGTAGAGGTCGAGATTAGGGAAGACCAGTTTGGGTTCCGAAGAAATGTACGGACACGAAAGGCGGTAGAGATCCGACGCCGTATCTTACAAGCCAGGTTGAAGGAAGGCAACTCTACGTTTACAGCCTCTGTATATTTAGGGACTAGCGTGGTCTAGGGGTAGCGTCTTTGATTCATAATCAAAACGTCTTCGGACCCGGGTTCGATCACTGCCTAAATTTTGATAAATAGTCAGCATTGGCGGCCGAAGACTTCCGGCATAAGAAGTCAGCCTCATTCTGCCAACGGCCTTGTCTTGTCAAAGAGGGCGGAGGAGCGGATAGAGGTTCAGGGCACACTCTTGTCCTAGGGGTGGAAAATTGCCCCTAAAGGCGGAAGAATCAGCAATGATCAACGACATGAGGATGCAGAAGGCAATGTAAACCACTGCATTAAAGACAAGTAACGTGTATCCACAGGACATGTGGCCTGTAATCGAAGAAGTGTCATGATGGCCTCTCCATTGGCAAAAGATTCCGGAATAGTCCCCCATTCGGATCTCCGGGAGGGGACTGCCAAGGGGGAGGTTACCATGAGAAAGAGATTGAATAATCAACGAAAGCATAACGTTCTACGAGTCGGGGCGTGGAATGTCAGAAGCTTGAACGTGGTAGGGAAACTAGAAAATCTAAAAAGGGAAATGCAAAGGCTCAATCTAGACATAGTAGGGGTCAGTGAAGTGAAGTGGAAGGAAGACAAGGATTTCTGGTCAGATGAGTATCGGGTAATATCAACAGCAGCAGAAAATGGTATAACAGGTGTAGGATTCGTTATGAATAGGAAGGTAGGGCAGAGGGTGTGTTACTGTGAGCATTTCAGTGACCGGGTTGTTCTAATCAGAATCGACAGCAGACCAACACCGACAACGATAGTTCAGGTATACATGCCGACATCGCAAGCTGAAGATGAACAGATAGAGAAAGTGTACGACGATATTGAAAGGGTAATGCAGTATGTGAAGGGGGACGAAAATCTAATAGTCATAGGCGACTGGAATGCAGTTGTAGGGGAAGGAGTAGAAGAAAAGGTTACAGGAGAATATGGGCTTGGGACAAGAAATGAAAGAGGAGAAAGACTAATTGAGTTCTGTAACAAGTTTCAGCTAGTAATAGCGAATACCCTGTTCAAGAATCACAAGAGAAGGAGGTATACTTGGAAAAGGCCGGGAGATACTGGAAGATTTCAATTTGATTACATCATGGTCAGACAGAGATTCAGAAATCAGATACTGGATTGTAAGGCGTACCCAGGAGCAGATTTAGACTCAGATCACAATATAGTAGTGATGAAGAGTAGGCTGAAGTTCAAGACATTAGTCAGGAAGAATCAATACGCAAAGAAGTGGGATACGGAAGTACTAAGGAATGACGAGATACGTTTGAAGTTCTCTAACGCTTTAGATACTGCAATAAGGAATAGCGCAGTAGGCAGTACAGTTGAAGAGGAATGGACATCTCTAAAAAGGGCCATCACAGAAGTTGGGAAGGAAAACATAGGTACAAAGAAGGTAGCTGCGAAGAAACCATGGGTAACAGAAGAAATACTTCAGTTGATTGATGAAAGGAGGAAGTACAAACATGTCCGGGAAAATCAGGAATACAGAAATACAAGTCGCTGAGGAATGAAATAAATAGGAAGTGCAGGGAAGCTAAGACGAAATGGCTGCAGGAAAAATGTGAAGACATCGAAAAAGATATGATTGTCGGAAGGACAGACGCAGCGTATAGGAAAGTCAAAACAACCTTTGGTGACATTAAAAGCAACGGTGGTAACATGAAGAGTGCAACGGGAATTCCACTGTTAAATGCACAGCAGAGAGCAGATAGGTGGAAAGAATACATTGAAAGCCTCTATGAGGGTGAAGATTTGTCTGATGTGATAGAAGAAGAAACAGGAGTCGATTTAGGAGAGATAGGGGATCCAGTATTAGAATTGGAATTTAAAAGAGCTTTGCAGGACTTACGGTCAAATAAGGCAGAAGGGATAGATAACATTCCATCAGAATTTCTAAAATCATTGGGGGAAGTTGCAACAAAACGACTATTCACCTTGGTGTGTAGAATATATGAGTCTGGCGATATACCATCTGACTTTCGGAAAAGCATCGTCCACACAATTCCGAAGACGGCAAGAGCTGACAAGTGCGAGAATTATCGCACAATCAGCTTAACAGCTCATGCATCGAAGCTGCTTACAAGAATAATATACAGAAGAATGGAAAAGAAAATTGAGAATGCGCTAGGTGACGATCAGTTTGGCTTTAGGAAAAGTAAAGGGACGAGAGAGGCAATTCTGACGTTACGGCTAATAATGGAAGCAAGGCTAAAGAAAAATCAAGACACTTTCATAGGATTTGTCGACCTGGAAAAAGCATTCGACAATATAAAATGGTGCAAGCTGTTCGAGATTCTGAAAAAAGTAGGGGTAAGCTATAGGGAGAGACGGGTCATATACAATATGTACAACAACCAAGAGGGAATAATAAGAGTGGACGATCAAGAACGAAGTGCTCGTATTAAGAAGGGTGTAAGACAAGACTGTAGCCTTTCGCCCCTACTCTTCAATCTGTACATCGAGGAAGCAATGATGGAAATAAAAGAAATGTTCAGGAGTGGAATTAAAATACAAGGTGAAAGGATATCAATGATACGATTCGCTGATGACGTTGCTATCCTGAGTGAAAGTGAAGAAGAATTAAATGATCTGCTGAACGGAATGAACAGTCTAATGAGTACACAGTATGGTTTGAGAGTAAATCGGAGAAAGACGAAGGTAATGAGAAGTAGTAGAAATGAGAACAGCGTGAAACTTAACATCAGGATTGATGGTCACGAAGTCACTGAAGTTAAGGAATTCTGCTACCTAGGCAGTAAAATAATCAAGGACGGGCGGAGCAAGGAGGACATCAAAAGCAGGCTCGCTATGGCAAAAAAGGCATTTCTGGCCAAGAGAAGTCTACTAATATCAAATACCGGCCTTAATTTGAGGAAGAAATTTCTGAGGATGTACGTCTGGAGTACAGCATTGTATGGTATTGAAACATGGACTGTGGGAAATCCGGAACAGAAGAGAATCGAAACATTTGAGACGTGGTGCTATAGACGAATGTTGAAAATTAGGTGGACTGATAAGGTAAGGAATGAGGAGGTTCTACGCAGAATCGGAGAGGAAAGGAATATGAGGAAGACACTGATAAGGAGAAGGGACAGGGTGATAGGACATCTGCTAAGACATGATGGAATGACTTCCATGGTACTAGAGGGAGCTGTAGAGGGCAAAAACTGTAGAGGAAGACAGAGATTGGAATACATCAAGCAAATAATTGAGGACGTAGGTTGCAAGTGCTACTCTGAGATGAAGAGGTTAGCACAGGAAAGGAATTCGTGGCGGGCCGCAACAAACCAGTCAGTAGACTGATGACCAAAAAAAAAAAAAAATTTAGGGACTTTGAAATTCTGAAGATAGCAAAGAAGAAACATTGCCAGCAATGGGTTATCTTAAAATTATGCAGAACAAAACTGCAGTTATGTCAAAGGGCATGATAGGGAGTAGCTGAGGACGGAATGAGACAGAGTTGTAGTCTACCGTCGATATTATTTAGCCTATATATTTAGCAAGTTTTTACAGAATTTAATAACGAATTAGGAAAGCGAATTGAAGTTCAGAGATGAAAAAATAAAATCTTTAACATTTGCTGGTTATATTGTAATTCTGTCAAAGAGTGCAAAGGACTGAAAGAGCCGTTGACCAGAACGGGCAGTGATTCGAAAAGAGACTACGAAATGAATAACAACATAAGTAAAACAAGGGTAATTCAGTGTAATTGAATTAAGTCAGGCAATGCTGAAGGAATTAGACCAGGAAATGTGACACTAGAAGTAGTAGGTGAGTTTTGCTGTTTAGGCTGCAAAGTAACAGATGCTCAGAGTAGAGAGGGTATCAACTGCCGGCTGTTAGTGTCAAGAAAAACACTTCGGTAAAAGGGAACTTCATTAAATTATACACAAATTTAAGCGTTAGGGAGTCTTTTTATGGAGATATTTGTGAGAAGTACAGTCTTACATGAAAGTGAAACGTGGATGGTAGACTGTTCAGGAAACTAGATAACAGAAGCTTTTGAAATATTATGCTACACATTAACACTGAAGATTAGAGAAGTGGATCGAATAACAAACAAGGAGGTACTGAATCGTATTTGGGATAAATATTTACAGCACTACTTAATTAAATGACGGAATAGGTAGATAGGACACATCAAAGAATCACCAGTATGGCAGTGGAGGGATGTTTGGTGTTCAGGATCGTGGATGGAGGCCATTGTTATAATACTGTTGTGCTGTACCACTGAACAGAGAAACAGGTATACGAAATGCGTCCGAGAGCCTTACCTCCACCGTCATGCGAGCCATAATACTAGAACGCTCTAGCTTAATGCTCCATGTCCCACCATACGAGATCTCCTATTTAGCTGAGTTACACCACCCTCAGGTGACAACATTATCAGTAAAACGATCGATGCTCTTTTATCTGTTACTTCCATTAACAAAATTAAGACCGTAAATTCAGTTTCCACGTAATCGCATGCCATTAATCATTGTGACCTACAGGTACAGTAATCGAAAATTCACTCCTGCCAAATTCTCGAAGCCAGTTTTCTAATTAAAGTAAAACTTCTTTTGTGTAGAAGTTTCAACATAAAAATTGTCAATCCATTAAAATAAATCCATCGATCTCCTGGCTGGAATGTAGCAGAATTTGCAGTTCATCTTATCATAATTCCATATCTTTACAAGAAGACTGTAAACCTTCACGGACGCAAAGGAGAAAAACATGTTGACACACATCACCACATTACCATCTTCAAATTGAATTCAAATTTCCAAAAATCCATCAAATAGACGTTAGAAATTTCTAAATCTGATGCTGGTAAAATCCAACCACTACTATTAGCAAGCGAACTCGAGAAAAGAAGAAGACTGGAAACAGCTCAAATGCGAGTTTATCAAAACGTACCAAAACCAAATTCCTTTACGAAAGCAGAAAGAACACCCTTGATGGAACGAAGATTTTAAACACGCAGTAAAATCGAAACACAAAGCATTCAAAACACGAAAAATTAACATATAAAAACTGTGCCTGACATTCATGACATATAGAAAAGAAGCTGCAAAATTAATCAGACAAACAAAACGATAATATGGGATATCAGTCATGTGAAACTGAAGAAAGCATCCAAGAAACGCAAACCACAGCTTCTTTGTATAACATTTAAAATGAAGCTAAATGGTTACCAGGTCATCTTCAAGAAGAAGGATTGACGATCGGCATTTAACAACCAAAAATCTGTAAAATTCTCTGCAGTTTCAAAAACTTTAATTTGCTTCGAGCCTACAGAACGATCACCATCAGAAATGCCTCTGAATACAAATCCTCTTAGACAAGCAGATATTAAAATCAAATTTCTATCAAATTAAAAATGGAAAAATAAGAAGCATTTATGAAGACTGAATTTCTGCAGAACTCCTGGAATCAGCTGCCCAAAAACTTGAAGAGAAACTACACTGATGATGGGAAACTTAAGTCTACCTGGAAAAATTCCGAATGACTGGATAACTGCAGTTCAGTATGTGGGAGGGAGGCAGAAATTGTTAGTGATAACACAGGAATTTCTTTACTTCTTGTCTCAGATGAAATAATACCTCCTGTACGGAGGATAGCAACAACCCGAATGTAAACTTGGCTGATACTAATCAGGTTTCAGATAAAACTTTTCTAGCCCAGAACAAATTTTCGTCCTTGAAGTAATTCTCACGCCTGAAAAATTTTATAATAAGAAAATAGTTTAAACCTTTCCAGGCTATGATTGAGAGGACCATCAGTCTCTCTCTTGAAAATTCTGAAAGAACAAGATCTGAACCTCAAAACCGCTGATATTACTAGTGACAGACTAAATAGTACAAAATCTAAGGTAAAATTTAGGACAAAAATCCCAAAAAGATTTGAAATTAAATCAGGAGTGACGCGAGGTATTGGAATCTCTCCATAACGTTTCATTTGTTTCCTAGGAAAAGTAGTCTAAGAGTGGCGAAACAGAAATCTGAGCTTAAAAAAGACGAACAAATCAAAATAGGAAAAACCAGTATTGGGACAGACGAGATAACTCTTGTAGACAATGTGGCGATTTTGTCAGAACATCTAATTACCACAAATATAAATAGAGAATCTTAAGAAAACATTCATTAAAAAAAAAAGTAGGTATACACTGAAGTGCCAAAAGTCATGTTATAGCGACACGCACACACACAGGTGGCGGTAGTGTCGCGTACACAAAGCACAGAACGGCAGTGCGTTGGCGGGGCTGTTATCAGTGGTCAGGTGGTCCACGTGGAAAGGTCTCCGCCGTGTTTACGTCCGCACGACGGGAATTTTAAGGGATTTGCGGAATGATAGTTGCAGCTTGGCGCATGGGACATTGCATTTCGGAAATCGTTAGGGAATTAGATATTCCAAGATCCACAGTGTCAAGAGTTTGCCGAGAATACCAAATTTCAGGCATTACCTGTCTCCACGGACAATGCAGTGGCCGACGACCTACACTAAACGCATTTGCGTAGTGTTGTCAGTGCTAACAGACAAGCTACACTGCGTGAAATGACCGCAGGAATCAATATGAGAAGCATATCGGTTGAACCTTAGATCACTGGAAAACCTGTCCTGGTCAGATGTGTCCCGATTTTTTAGTTAATAAGATCTGATGGTAGGGTTCGAGTGTGCCACAGACATAATTCGTCAACAAGGCGCTGTACATGCTGGTGTTGGCTCTATAATTATGTGGATTGAGTTTAAATGGAACGAACTGGGAGTCTCGTCCAACTGAACTGATTACATTAGTCAACAGCCATTTTGCATCTGGGATGTGATACATCAACTAGAAGGTATTGAGTTGTGTAGAATCCGAATATACCTTTCAAAATGTTCTAGAAGGCACCATTTTTTAGTTTTTACAAGGTCTTTTTTTTCGTATTCAGTGTTTCGTTTCTTGCTGTTATAATGTTTTGATGTTTAATTGTTTGTTTTTTGTTTGCAGAGGAGAGCTAGATTTGCAGAGGAGAGCTAGAAGATCTACAAATCGTCAGTAAATTGTTGGTGTGGTACTCAAGTGGTGTGATATAGATCATCAGTGTGTTTTCCCTGTGAAAAATAGTGCAACTTTTTTGTGTTTAAAAGTTACACTAAGAGATATGGCAACTAGTAAATATCGTTGCTGTCTGAACCATCCCGAAAACTTTAGTGATGTGCGTGGGAAGTTCACTCTAAATGCTCAAAGAAAGCCAGTGACTGATTTGGTTAAGAAGGCATACAAATTGTATTTGGATTGTCCTGTTGGTGATCAAGATAAAACTTATCCACCTCATATTGCCTGCAAATCCTGTACCCCAACCTTAACCGAGTAGTGTAAAGGAAAACGCCGAGCCATGCCATTTGCTGATCCGATGGTGTGGTATGAGCGTAAGACCATTATTCAGACTGTTACTTCTGTCTTACAAATATTTCGGAACATTCAAGCAAAACTAGACATAAAATAAAGTATCCAGGGGTTGCCAATTCCTGTCTGTAGCTTGAAAGCCACTCAACCAGACACCATGTCAAGTGAATCAGAAAGTATTGAACATATAGAACAGTACTGCCCTCAGCTCTTTAATCAAAAAGAATTGAACGACTTGGTTCGCGATTTAAACTTTCGAAACAGCAAGCTAAACTCTTGGGGTCGAGACTGCAATAACGGAACCTTCTAGCTGACGGGACAAAAATTTCCTATTTCATATCAAGAGGTGCTTCCTTCGCTCAGTATTTCGATTTGCAGAATTCCATGTGTGTATGTAGAGATGTCAATGGCCTGATGATGCCGCTGGGTGTACAACATAATCCACAGGTGTGCCAACTATTTTTTGACTCCAGCAAAACCAACTTGAAGGCAATACTACTACATAATGACAATGCATTTCCATCGGTACCTTTGGCTTACGCATTAGACATGAACGAAATTTATGAAACCATGGGGTTGCTGCTAGAGGCAATCAAATATAAGGACCATGAATGGCAGATTTTCTGTGTTTTAAAAGTTGTTGCACTCCTTGCAGGTTTACTGGCTGCATTCACGAAATACTGCTGCTTTTTGTGCTTTTGGGACAGCCGTGACACTGAGAACCTGTATACAGTCAAGGAATGGCCTATAAGGAAGCGTAAATGTGAACAATACCCCTTTGGCTGAGCCCGAAAAAATCATTTTGCCTCCACTTCATATCAAGTTGGGCCTTACCAAGAACTTTGTAAAAGCTCTGGATAAAGAAGGTGAGGCCTTCAATCACTTAAAACAAAAGTTTCCCAAATTGAGGCAAAGCTGAAAGAGAGTATATTTGTTGGACCACAAATAAGAAAATTGCTGAAAGATCTAACCTTTGATGCCAGGCTTACAGATATCCAATTAGCTGCTTGCTCTTCTTTTAAAGCAGATGGGAAGGCCTTTTTGGGTAACAGAAAAGACAAAAACTATGTTATCTTTGTGTATGATCTGTTGGACACCGATAAGAACATGGGGTGTATAATGTCGCTTAAAATTAACTTTTTACATTTTCACCTTGATTTCTTACCGGATAATTTGGGAGGCGTAAGCGATGAGCATGGTGAACGCTTTCACTAAGACAATCTTACGATGGAACACCGCTACCAAGGCCATTGGAACCCTTCGATGATGGGTGACTGCGAATGGGGTCTTGTTAGGGAGAGTGATGAAACGACAAACAAAAGAAGAGCTCCATCTTTTTCAAAAATCAAAGACGATTACAGGTGAAAATACTTTCTGAACTAATTTGGACCTTTTATTGACATCAAGCCGAAATGTACATACAAAATAGTATTGATTTCAAACGTTCTGAATGTGTATTTTTGTTTGACTTAATTGTGTCAATTTTCGCTATTACCATTTTTTATTCTGCGTTTATCTAGAAAATGTGACGTCATAGAGAAAAACTGATTTTACCAGTGTATTCAGCAACCCAAAATTAGGCAAATACACCCATTTACAAACCAGATGCAAAAAGAAGTTTAAATTTTTACTAATGTTATTGACTCGAAATGGCTACGTTCGGCTGCTTGACGAATATATGCAGCCATTCATGTTCCCAAATAACGACGGAGTTTTATTGGATGACAGTACGCCGTATCTGTGGGCCGCATTTGTTCACGGCTGGATTGAAGAAATTCTGGATGGTTCGAGCGACCGTTTTGTCCACCTATTTAATATTTAAGGGACATAATCAAGAAGTCAGTTCATCGACATAATCCAGCACCGGCAGCAATTTCGCAGTTATGGACGGCTATAGAGGCAAGCATGGCTCAAGGGAACTGCAGGGAACTTCCAGCGACTTGTTGAGCACCTATTCCTTCTATTTGCTGCACTAAGCAGGGCAAAAGGGGGTCCGATACGATGTTAGGTGGTTTTCCATGACTCTATCACGTCAGTGTATGCTCTACAACACGTTCAAACTTCAGCCTTCAATACGGAAATCTATACGAAGTTTTACATTGAGTTATTTCTTTGGCGGCACAGTTGCAGAATTCACTTTACAGTCAAAATATTTTCATTAGGTTTACATACTGGAATCTTGAGAGAATTCGCGTATATAATCCTGCATTTTCGATGACGACGTCCTTGCTCGTGTTCATCCCATAAATACGCCAGTTCAAATATTGTATGTATTGTGTCCTCCATGACCCATACTGTTGCATGTTTATATTCAGATACCACGGCATTAGGATTTGCATATTGTGCACGCCCGTTCTATTAACCAGACGAACCGTGTCCATAGCTGAGACCCACATCAGGGTAAATATTGTTCGATTGCGTCCTTTGAATTACAGTGTTCATAAGCAGCCGACATTTCCAACTGGGTAGAGACATTTTTGTGCTGGTGATATTGCCGGCCGGTGTGGCCGAGAGGTTCTAGGCCCTTCAGTCTGGAACCTGCGCGACCGCTACGGTCGCAGGTTTGATTCCTCCCTCGGGCATGGATGTGTGTGATGTCCTTAGGTTAGTTAGGTTTAAGTAGTTCAACGTTCTAGGGCACTGATGACTTCAGATGTTAAGTCCCATTGTGCTCAGAGCCATTTGAGCCATTTGTTGGTGTTATTGTCCGGTTTACCACTTTGCACCGAGTCGATCTGGCGCCTTTTGGAACTATTTTCGTGCCTAAATTTTCTCACACGATTTTGAACTTGTCCTGTGGTAATCGCAGTTCCCATTTAGTTGAAACTGGAAATAATTTGAGAGCCACGGCCATTTTACGAACTTTTCCTTTTTCTAGTACATCTGTTGTTGTATAATTTTTACTGAGATAATAATTTTGGACGAAGTTTAATGAGCGTGGGCTATTTACAATATTAACCGGTCCTAGCTCTGATTTCGGGCAAGATTTGTGAAACAGCACAGCAGTTGGCGAATGTAACCCCTTTTCTATCACACGCTTAGTTTTGTTGACGAGTAATGCCACGCATTCTGTTTGCAACTTTTTAAGTCCCAAACCACACTCATTTAAACTGAGGGTGCAGGCCTGCAGAGAAACCTTAAAAATATCGCCCTTCCGCATAGAGCAAAGTATCTCTAGCACTGCATAGCACTTCCAATCTTTAGGGCACCGGGAGAATCCGAGATAAATAATAGGCTTTTGGGAGTATTTGCGTATTGGTTAGACTGACATTTTCTGTCACAGCTAAATTTCTTTCGGCATGGATTTTTACCGCCGCTTTTATTTTACGTAGCGTCAGGGGTAGAGCCTACATGCCTTGCGTGTTATTTATAATAATGACTCCTAACAGTTGATGTTGATCTCTGTGAGTGAACCAGTTCCTCTGTATATCCATTTATCATTTTCAGTTTGCAGCAATACAATCTTTTTGGGATTAACGAATGCACCTGTTGTGCCATTTCTCTGGCGCGTTGCGTATCCGGCACTATCGATAGCGACTTGTATTTCTGTTTCCGTCTGGTTCGGCCTGCGCAGGCACTGAGGCGGCTGCTGCCCTCTGGAGCGTTTTGCGCGGGGGACCGCGCGCGCTCGGCTCGGCAGTTGGATTCGCACCTTGTTGGCGGGCCTCGGTGATTTGGCCTTTGGGCGGTGTGGCGTGTTAGTGATGTGCTGTAGTGGACAGCTGATGGATCCCCGTACGTGATCGCTCAAGGTTCTCTGCTGTTCTCTGCCCCTGAAAAGGGTGCCACGATATTGCTTGGGTTTCCACACCCAGGAGTTGTAAGGACTGCAGGGCAGGCTTTCTGTGTGTTTTCTCTGTCCGGTCTGCGTGGCGGGGTTCGTTTCACCTTACTTCAGCTGTTGTTTATATTTTCGGCGTGATTCCGTTTTGGCCGGAGTCTAGGTGTCGAGTTTTCTGCTGGTGTGTACCCGGTCGTCGCCCCCGTTTACGCGCCCGGGGGGCAGCCCTATCTGTTCTTGGGAATTATTTGGCAGTGTGTGTTTTGCGTGGACCCGGTGTGCTCACGCGCCCTGATTCTGAGTTGAAATTACTGTGTTCAGGCTGGCTCGGTTGCTGGAGTGTGTGTTATTGGTTTTCTGGCTTGCTCGGGACTGCGCGTGCGCCTGTTCCGTTTTGTGATGTGACAGCAGTCTGATACTTTTATGTGTGCTTGTTAAGTTGCTAGCAATTGCTTTTAGCCTTGTGCTTACTTATTTTTGTTTAAATTACTGGGCATTGTCATTTGCCTGTTCTTTTACCTTTATTTATTTGTAGTGTCAATTAAGCCTAAGACGATGTCCAAGGTGCTAGCAATTGATTTTAGCCTCGTGTGTACTTAACCTTATTTGAATTCTTGGGCATTGCCATTTGCTTGTTCTTTTACTCTTATTTACTTGTTGTGCCAGTTAGCCCTAAGATGATGTCCGCCCTTGGTATGTGTCAACCTTATTTTGGCTACTAGCGCTCAGGTGCAATATTGCCGGGCCTATCCCGGATTATGTCATTAATTGAGATCCTTTTAGACTGTATTTTTAGTAGTAGGTTTGGCAAGTGCACTTGCGTATGGTATTTATTATGTTCTCCCCCCCCCCCCACCTCCCCTCTTCCTCCTTCGTGTAAACTGATTTTGGAAAGAATGCTAGGTGGCCTGTGTTCTTTTATTACCTATGTAAGTTTGCCCGCTGCCGCAGTCGTAACATGTTTTGACCGGCAAGTGGCCCATGTTGGCTAGAGTTTGAATGTAGTCTGCGCTGTTGAAATCAGCAAACTTTCTATAAGGAAGCAAATGTTGGGCTTTGCTGTACATATATTTATTATTTGAGCTAGTCATGTACGTGTTGTTGTGTTAAGGGTTTTAGGGCATTTTTAATTGAGATACCTTTTGGAAATTTTATCTCTCTTTTAAAGAAGGTATAGGAAGGAGTAACGTCGACTGAAAAATTAATTGTAAATTATACATTTGTGCTTCACATTACAAAATTTAACTGTATTAGGTGAAAGTATGTAGTTAAATGCACAATGATTATTTGTTAATGTATCAAAGTGTAAACAGTTTTTTTAGGCAGTGATTCAAACGACACAAATAAGTTTCTCTGCTCGCCTGTGGCATATAACATTTTTATTACCTCATATTGTAAGCAGGTTGATTTGTTTGTGTCACTGTAATTTGTAAGCCACAATGTAATTTATTACAATTAATTAATTGTTTTGGGGAAATAAACCTGGAATAGTACGTCCCCTTTTCATTAACCGAATCCCATCCAAATCGTCCGCTCACCTGTAACTTTTTCATACCTTTGTGGGATGTTATGTAAGATGTCAACATCTCTCCAATTCTCTATGGAAACATCTAAGTCGTCTACATATGCTCTACGTATCAGCCGCTCCTTTCCTATTGAAATTTTTTGCCTCTCACAACACATGGACCAGAGGAGAAGATCTAAACCTAATGCATACGCGGTGTTCGGAAATTCCCGTTACAAAATTCTAGTAGTTGTTGAGGGGAGTGACTACATAATACTTCAAATAGGGACAGCCGTTCTTACGTTGGATTGGCTGATGTCGTTTTACGTCTGTCTCACCTCTCTGACCTGGTTCGAGCCTCACTCATGTGTCTGTGAGTGTTAGAGCAACATGGTTGAGTACACGTTTGTAGAATCCACTAACATGATCCTTCTGAATGGTGAAGATTACGGTAATGGAAGAGCAGCTAGTTACCTTTATCAAGATCGTTATACACAACGTCCGACTCCATCGCGGACCTTTTTCGCCACAATTACGCCATGGCTTCGATGAATGGGTACCTTTACCATCGGCAGGCATGACTGAGTGTTCCGACGAGAGGCCGCACACACGAATTAGAAGAGGCCGTACTGCACAGTGCTGAAGACAACACGTCAGTGAGTGCACGGACGGTTACGCGTGCAATGGACGTTGTTCTTAGCACCGTCAGGTGTGTTGTGCATGACCAACAACTACATAGAGACCACCTCAACGCTCCATACCACCTCTAACACTCACAGACGCGTGAACGAGGCTTTACTAGGTGAGAGTGGTAGGGTAGACGTTAAATGACGTCAGCCAGTCTGGCGTAAGCACTCTCAACAATGTCTACGTGTAGCAACTCTACCTAGTGAACACGTTTTGAAACGGCAGTAACACAGAACCGTTACGTTTCCTGACATTATTTCCTGTTCAAACTATTATATAGTCAGTCCTCTCTACAAATCCACGAAGTTTGTCACGGGAATTTCCGAACACTCTCTATAACGTCGTAGATTATGGACAACCTTATATGACTTAACTGTTGATGGAGATTTTCTCACTTCATCTACCATTAATAATGACTTGTGACACAGTATTGATGAAAATATTCTGAACAGCGTTCGTGAACATGTTGCCTGACCTCATTCTAGTCATGACTTCTTTCACATATTTATGACTAACACTTTCGAATGCATTTGGAAAGTCTACTAACAAAACAGCTGCTTTATTCCGGTTTTTGCGTACGAAACACCATCTCTGTACGCTAGTAAGGCGTCATATATGTTTCTCTCCGGAACGGTGCTCATATGATTCCGCATAATCACTATTTCCATTATTTGCTTTAATCACTCAGAAAATCAACAAGCTGTTAGTTGATAGTCAATGTTTAGTAATGTAAATGGACCTATTTTCTGTAACTTTGGTGTTTATTTACCGATATTAGTATGATGCAAGCTCTTAAAAGCTTTTCTGGTATGTTTACACCGTTACGGATTTCGTTGAGAATATCCAGTAAAACGTCCCCAACAATACTTAAGTGTTTTGCACAAAATTGAACAGGAATCTCATCAACCCCTGAACGTTTTGCTTGCTTCCTCAGTGCCGTTGAGGCCTCGTTGAAGCCCTATTAACACGCGTGTGACCCCTTCTCATAAGCAGCTGAGGTGTTCCCGAAAGAGATTTCCAGTCTACAGCGGAGTTACGCTGATACTATACTTCGTGGCAGATTAAAACTGTGTGCTGGACCGAGACTCGAACTCGGGACCTTTGCCTTTCGCGGGAAAGTGCTCTACCAACTGAGCTACCCAAGCACTATTCACGCCCACCCTCACAGCTTCAGTTCCGCCACTACCTCGTCTCCTACCTTCCAAACTTCACGTAAGCTCTTCTGCGAACCTTGCAGAACTAACACTCCTGAAAGAAAGGATACTGCAGAGACATGGCTTAGCCACAGCCTGGGGGATGTAGGAGACGAGGTAGAAGACGAGGTAGGAGACGAGGTATTGGGAGAAATGAGGCTGTGAGGACGGGTGGTGATTCGTGCTTGGGTAACTCAGTTGGTAGAGCACTTGACCGAGAAAGGCAAAGGTTGCTAGTTCGAGTCTCGGTCCGGCATACAGTTTTAATCTGCCAGCAAGTTTCATAACAGCGTACACTCAGCTGTAGAGTGGAAATCTCATTCTGGAAACATCCCCCAGGCTGTGGCTAAGCCATATCTCCGCAATATCCTTTCTTGCAGCTGTGCTAGTTCTGCAAGGTTCGCAGAGCATCTGTGAAGTTCGCAAGGTAGGAGACGAGGTACTGGCAGAACTGAAGCTATGAGGACGGGTCGTGAATCGTGCTTGGGTAACTCAGTTGGTAGAGCACTTGCCCGCGAAAGGCAGAAGTCCCGAGTTCGAGTCTCGGTCCGGCTCACAGTTTTAATCTGCCAGAAAGTTTCAGCTGAGGTGTTACCTGAAGAAACTGCTTATTACGGAGATAATCTACATCTATATACAGTTCCACAAGAAAGCGTACGCCATAATTTTAAAAGTGACGTCAGCAACTACATCTCTGGTCGTGGTCTCGAACCTGCAATTAATGCTGTTATGTACAGTGTATAGATAAACAGTGTGAGAGTTGAACGTTTTGCTTTTTGTCGGTTGCAGTTCAAAATGAGTGCAAAATATCTTAAGCGTCACGAGGCTGTATTCCTTGTAAATCATTCAAAGGGACCAAAACTTTCATATGGAGCTGCTGTTAAAATTCTTTGAAAGTCAAAGACATTCTTTGCGAAGTGGGTCAAGCGTTATTTAGAGGTTGGAAAGGTGGATGATTTAACGGGGAGAGGGCTAAGGTGCCAAGCTACAATCGCTAATCGCGGCGATTATATTAACTATTAGGTAATTGTGCAATTAGTAACAACACGTATTTTCATGTAGAAATGTCTATAACAGCGCCTTCCATTTCACACAGATAACGACGTACACATTCTTTCGGAACTGATTGTGTAAAAGGCTTGTGTGTGTACGTACTGGCACACTTTTATCCATCACCACTCACTGCCAGCGACTCGTTGTGGTGGTAGATAGCTCTTGGTCTCATGCTGTTAGTAACAGAATATAATCAAGGTGTGTGACAGTGGGTGGCTGGAGCGAGAAAAATGCACGAAATATGGAGCAATAAACACTGTTAGGAAAAGCTATATACTTTGAGACTTACAGACTTTCTCGTGCATGTGAAAATGCGTTTAATGTTTCATTCGTCCACAATAATACGTTGTCTGCGCGGTTTCGTCATTAAGACTTTGATAATGGCTTCTACACTGCAGGCCATTAAAATTGCTACGCCAAGAAGAAATGCAGATCATAAACGGGTATTCATTGGACAAATATATTATACTAGAACTGAAATGTGATTATATTCTCACGCAATTTGGGTGCATAGATCCGGAGAAATCAGTACCCAGAACAACCACCTCTGGCCGTAATAACGGCCTTGATACGCCTGGGCACTGATTCAAACAGAGCTTGGATGGCGTGTAAAGGTACAGCTGCCCATGCAGCTTCAACACGATACCACAGTTTATCAAGAGTAGTGACAGGCGTATTGTGACGAGCCATTTGCTCGGCCACAATTGACCAGACGTTTTCAATTGGTGAGAGATCTGGAGAACGTGCTGGCCAGGTCAGCAGTCGAACATTTTCAGTATCCAGAAAGGCCCGTACAGGACCTGCAACATGCAGTGTTGCATTATCCTGCTAAAATGTAGGGTTTCGCAGGGATCGAATGAAGGGTAGAGCCACGGGTTGTAATAAAAAAAAATGGCTCTGAGCACTATGGGACTCAACTGCTGTGGTGATCAGTCCCCTAGAACTTAGAACTACTTAAACCTAACTAACCACACACAGCCATGCCCGAGGCAGGATTCGAACCTGCGACCGTAGCAGTCGCACGGTTCCGGACTGCGCGCCTAGAACCGCGAGACCACCGCGGCCGGCCACGGGTTGTAATACATCTGAAATGTAACGTCCACTGTTCAAAATTCCATCATTGCGAACAAGAGGTGACCGAGACGTCCAACCAATGACACCCCATACTATCACGCCGGGTTATACGCCAGTGTGGCGATGGCGAATATACGCTTCCAATGTGCGTTCACCGCGATATCGCCAAACACAGATGCGACCATCAAGATGCTGTAAACAGAACCTGGATTCATCCGAAAAAATTACGTTTTGCCATTCGTGCACCCAGGGTCGTCGTTGAGTACACCATTGCAGGCGCTGCAGCGTCGAGGGTAACCGCAGCCATGGTCTCCGAGCTGATAGTCCATGCTGCTGCAAACGCCGTCTAACTGTTCGTGTAGATGGTTGTTGTCTTGCAAACGTCCCCATCTGTTAACTCAGGGATCGAGACGTGGCTGCGCGATCCGTTACAGCCACGCGGATAGGATGTCTGTCGTCTCGACTGCTAGTGATATGAGGCCGTTGGGACCCAGCACGGCGTTCCGTATTACCCTCCTGAACCTACCGATTCCATATTCTGCAAACAGTCATTGGATCTCGACCAACGCAAGCAGCAATGTCGCGATACGATAAACCGCAATCGCGATAGGCTACAATCTGACCTTTACCAAGTCGGAAACGTTATGATAAGCATTTCTCCTCCTTACACGAAGCATCACAACAACTTTTCACCAGGCAACGCCGGTCAATTGCTGTTTGTGTATGAGAAATCGGTTAGAAACTCTCCTCATCTCAGCACGTTGTACGTGTCGCCACCGGCGCCAACATTGTGTGAATTCTCTGAAAAGCTAATCATTTGCATATGACAGCATCTTCCTCCTGTCTGTTAAATTTCGCGTCTGTAGTACGTCATCTTCGTAGTGTAGCAATTTTAATGGCCAGAAGAGTAATATCAATTCAGTTTTTACTTATCAGCACGTTTTCGTCAATCTCACTTTGCCGACGATAAACAGAGACACAAAGTAAAAAAATCCAAATAGACTTAAAGATAAAAATACTCGTAACGAACAAATGAATAATCTAACGGTACACTACAATGATTTCGGGTAAGAATTTCGCATATTCGTCGTGAGTATAATCCGTTTCATAATTTGGCACGTTTTCGCCAATCACATAGGTAATTCCTCTTTTGCGTTATTCTACGTGAATATTATCAACATGGCTCTGAGCACTATGTTACTTAACTTCTGAGGTCATCAGTCCGCTAGAACGTAGAACTACTTAAACCTAACTAACCTATGGATATCACACACATCCATGCCCGTGGCAGGATTCGAACCGGCGACCGTAGCGGTCGCGCGCCTCCAGACTGTAGCGCCTAGAACCGCTCGGCCACACCGGCCGGCTCATGAATATTATCATTACCATACTTCTAATAACATAAGTTCGTTTGTAGACGAGATGACGAAGCGTAAAACTATTATTACACACTCTTATGTGAATTCCCAACGAAGAAAACTAGCACGAAGAACTGAAATGGGAGGGGAAATAGGAGCGACACTTTACTAGAACAGGTGCTTCTAAGAGAACTAAGTGTTCCATTCACATTATACTGAGATATCTGCCAACCACAATAAAAACACTTTCACATATACGGTTAAGTTCCTAACAATCTATTAATTAGCTTCATCCAAGAGTACTTATTGCTCCATCTCTCTCGGATTTTTGCCCATCACACTCACCTACTGCGACTCACCACGACCAGACTGTATTACTAGGAGTATAACTGCATTGACGATATCCTTAATGAGAAATACGTATGTACGCATCTCATAACTAGAATGAGACTCATGCCTTCTCCCATGCCATATATTCTGGGTTCCTTAGCTAGTAGCACATATAGTGGGACGCAAACCTGCTTCCTTCCACTCTGTAATTCACGTCTTTATTCAGTGCACTACGCCAAAGACATGCGATTTTGATTTTTGTGTCTTAGTATATCTGCAAGGGTTATATCGTTGATGCACAATTAACATATATTTAATTATAAGGTTGACACGTTTGCGATAAATCTTCAGGGTGCCGTTGCCTTCAAATGGTATATTGCAGATTGTAATAGAAAGCTGAATACGTCAAAATTAAAATGGCGTCTGCCGCACAGAGTGATACGTCATTAAGACGTCACTTTTGAGCGTGTTTAGTCTCTTGTCTAAATGGATCTGCTACAATCCTGCCATTAACAGATACTGTTGTAATTGCCGCGGACAGAGCGGTATGACAACAATGAACAAAACAGAAAACGGGACACGGAGTGTCATCTGGTTGGTTGTTGTTATGGTAGCTGTTTTATGAGCATCTAGGTTTGTTATTCTGATCCTGCTAAAGGGCACCTTACCGCATTTTAAAAATGTGCCACTGTGATTCCAAACTCTCCAGGCGTAATGGAATTCATTAAATCAAAATAATTTCGGTACTTAAAGCAAAGGAAGTCAAGGGGACAGGAAATAACCTAGAAAATGGAATTTGTTATTGAATCTTTTGTTTTTGTTATTAATTTTATGTGTGATGTGAGGGCTGGTAGAAGATACTAAATAGCTAGTGACGATACATAGGTATAGAGGGATTTAGGGATTTTTCTATCAGTTTTGCAGGTCGTTATTCCATATTCCATTAAAAAAATTCTTTATTTCGCTTTTTTTTTTTTTTTTTTTTTTTTTTTTTTAGTCCCCACGAATTCTTCTGCTGTGCTAAGCTAACCTCTTAACCTCTTCATCTCAGAGTAGCTCTTACAGCCTATGTCCTCAACTATTTACTATTTCCTGCATCTATTCCAATCTGTGTCTTCCTCTACAGTTTTTGCCCTCTGCAGCTCCCTCTAGTACCATGTAAGTCTTTCCCCGATGTCTTAACAGGTGTTCTGTCTTCCTGTCCCTTCTCCTTGTCAGAGTTTTCCATATATTCCTTTCCCCTCCGATTCTGCACAGAGCCTCCTCGTTCCTTATCAGTCCATCTAATTTTCAACATTCGTATGTAGCACCACATCTCTGTCCGTCGTGGGTTATTTTACTGCGTAGAAAGGAGAATTCCTTTACTTTCTCTACTTCGTAATCACCAATTTATCCGTATTCTCATGTCTTCGATACCCTAAATCCATGTTCTATATCTTCTATACACATTAGGTTGTTCATTCCGTTCAAAAAATTCTTTAGTTCTTTTTCACTTTAACTGGGGATAGCAAGGCAAATATTATAATTGGTGTCCTTTCACCATGAATTTTAATCCCACTTTTGAACCTCTCTTTTATTTCCGACATTGAGCCTTACACCCTTTGTAATCCGAGCACTTCATTCTTGGCTCCCTGTTCTTATGGTTCCCTCTTGGTTCTTATGTATATGGTACCGTCTTGCTGTATAGTTTATCCGTATTTTTCTAATGATTTCGAACATCTTGTCCCGTTTGACACTGTGGAACGCTTTTACCAGGTCGACATATCCTATGAACGTGTCTTCATTTTTTTCATCCTTGCTTCCATTATCAACTGCGGCCTCAGAAATGGCTCTCTGGTGGTTTTACCATCTGTAAAGCCAAACTGATTGTCATCTAATACGTCCCAAATTTAATTTTTACGTTCTTCCATATATCAGTCTTACCAGCAATTTGGTTGCAAGAGCCGTTGCGCTAATTGTGCGATGAGTGTTGCACTTAACGGCTCTTGTTATCTTCGGAACTGTGCGGATCATGGTTTTCCGAAAGTCTGATGATATATTGCGAGTGTCATACATACTATACATCAACGGTAATAATCTTTTTTTCGATTTTCCCCAATGATTTTAGAAATTTCGATGAAATGTTATCGATTAGTTCTGCCTTACTTGATTTAAAGTCTTCGGAAGCTCTTTTAAATCTTAATATTTGATTCCCTGTCTCTTCCCTATCGACTCCTGTTTTTTCTCCTGTCACGCCATCTGACAAGCCCTCCTCGTCACAGAGACCCATCCGCTCTTTCCGCTGCATTAAACAGAGGAATTCCCATTGAACTCTCTGTATTACTGCCCTCGCTTTTAATTTCACGGAAGGTTGTTTTGACTTTTCTATTTGGTAAGTCACACCTTCCGACAATGTACACTAGTAAAGATTGAAGAATATAAGGGTGTTTTTTTAGTATGAGTGCCAAACAACAGGATTTTTAGAACCCCAAAACAAACAACACTGTGATCGTCATCATACATTTAAAAAAATGAGCGGTTTTATTGACTGCATAAAAATTACAGGAAAACAACATTGATTAAGTGAATGATTACAATAATACCTTGACAGAGTTCCTGTAAAATCGCTACAAAATTGTCTACCTTTCTCGGGAGAATCATATGCATTTTAGTAGATTTGGCCTGCTACGGCAACCGAGCGGGCTGCAGCAGTAGCTCGTTCCAGCGTCGACTAGGTTGGCTCAGCAAGACTGTGACTTGCTTCAATCCATCTCTGGGACCAGAGCAGCCTTAGAGATGTAGTGCCGGTCGGGGTGGCCGTGCGGTTCTAGGCGCTATGGTGTGTAACCACGCTACCACTACGGTCGCAGGTTCGAATCCTGCCTCGGGCATGGATGTGTGTGATGTCCTTAGGTTAGTTAGGTTTAAGTAGTTCTAAGTTCTAGGGGACTGATGACCTCAGACGTTAAGTCCCCTAGTGCCCAGAGCCATTTGAACCATTTTTGAATAGTCTGGGGATGACCTGTGCCTTTTCACGTGGAACGAGAAGTTGCGTCACAAACAGATTACTCACGGGCTCCAGGACGTATTCCTGGGTTCATTGTATTCAGCACGTGATTCATTCATCTTGTCGACACATGTTGGTGCCAAGAATTAAGCCATGCATGAGACCAGCTATGGTTCCTTTAATCATACGAACATTACTTACACAATTATAGAAATTCTGGGACGAATGTTCAGTAACCGAGTCGATATCAGTTTATCAACATCAATGTCTATTCAGCAGACATGTCTGCTTTGTGGGCTCTGAATACCCCTGGACGGAACTCACGATCTACATGCAGGTGATGTGTATTTAAAATACTGCTGAAAAAAAATCAGGCGAATGCTGAGACGGTTCCATGAACAAGAGCACAGCTGTGTCTTTCCTCTAAACGTCACTAAATTAGTTTAATGCAGCCTATTATGATCTCTACTCTAACCACTCCTCCCGCTGTCAGACGCAAAATAGGGATGAGACTGTAGATGTCTCTGTGAATTAACAAAAAAGGAAATTTCAAAATGTATTGTAATGAATTATGCAGAAAATGGTTCAGGTGATTCTTTTTCTAATGTTCGTCAATATGTTGGCGATATTACAGACACAATTCCTACTCTGACGGAAAAAACCGCAACATCCAGAACGAGTTTAGCAACATCAACGAAATTCGGTGGGCGTGTTTCTAATTGTGACAGACGATGTCTATTACAGTTTCGCGCCATTCACCGAAGACTAGACACCATTATCAACACCTCATTGAGTTTGAATGCGGTCGTGTAATAGGGCTACGAGAAGCTGGATGTTCCTTGTGCGATATTTCGGAAAGACTTGACTGGAATGTAGCTACTGTACATGATTTCTGGCAGTGTTCGCCACGAGAACGTACGGTTGCAAGAAGACCGGGCTCCGAAAAGCCACGTGACACTACCTAGAGGGAAGTCCATCTGTTCGGGGAATGGCTCTGGCGTATCGTAATGCACCTGCAGTAGTAATACGAGCTGCACTTTGCACCACAGTGACACAACAGACTATTACACATCAGTTACTTCAATGACAGTTCCGAGTCAGAAGCACTGTGGCGTGCATTCCACTGACCGAAAACCAGCTCCGTTTGCGACTTCTATTTTGTCTGATGAAAGCTGATACTGTCACGGTGCCTGTGATGGCTGTGTGTTATTAAATGTAAACTTTCACTGGTGGAATTGTCACAGTTAATAAAATATTCCGGGCTATTATGCCATGGTCAAAGGTGTTTCACTTCAAAATCCGATGTCACGTCCCCATCAGCGGTGGACATTTCCAAGGAGAATCGAAGCTTTGTTGAATGTCAGATTCACACCCTGGCTCGCTACTGACTACAGCAAAATTCCGCTTCTGCGACCTTCCGCCCAGTGGCAGCCACGGCCTTCAGTGTTAGCTGCCTGTAAATTCTTTCGTCCCACGGTCTAGTAACAGGAAGTCAGCACCTTGATCACAAGCCTCCCTCATGTGCTTACGAGGTAACGCCACCCCAGGCGTCGCTTAGCAGGCAACGCTCTGGAAAGTTCAGTTGCCGCCCCCGCGGGTATCTCGGTCCCGACCAGTCAGGGTGGAGGAAGCCGCATTGTGCGTCGAATATACCCGGCCGCCCGTCGCCGGGCCCGCTCTCTTGTGCTCTTGTCTTCCCTCTCTCTTGGACGCGCGCCCTGTAGCAGTATACAGGTGCTGCGGCACTGTGGACATAGTTTTGGCAGACAACGACTTTCGTTAGCTTCGCGAACTATGTTTCGCCAAACTCTACGCTCTGGCTCACCCTCACCTCCCTAGGCCCATGTGACCCCTTTTTAACGTGCTTTCGCCAATAAATGGCCTTTGTCTAAATTTTCTGCTATTCATTTCATAACGCCCACCACCTTCCCAACCGCCCATCCTGTACAAATGTTACTATCATTCCATGGTGGAAGATTGGTACTCATCTTATTCAGCATCGTAATCCAAATATCATTCAATTTCACGCCCTCCTCCTTCCTACTGAAATTACTTGGGTGCATCACAATCTCTATGGCCTCTCTGTATAGCATTTCTTAGTATCCGTTTGTGGCTGCCAGTACTTGAGTCCGGTCAAAACGAATGTGGTGATCTGCTGGCTGTAAAGCATATTCCCCAATAGCTGATACATCTCCCTCTTCAGCAATTGCCCTTGTTCTCTTAGAGTCGCTTTTTGACAGTTATTTTTGTAGGACCCACAACTACAGGGAATCTATAAGCTCCAGGTTTTTCCAGCGGTTGGCGAGCATCCGTGGCTGAATTTAGATGATCTTGTATCTTCCGTGTGGGTGTGTAAATTACCGCGATGTTTCGCTTTCTCAAGATTTTTCCTGTGCCGTCAGTCACTTCCTTAATGAATGGCAGGAAAACTTCCGTTTAACTGGCGCTTGAGCATCACTACGATTTCCAAGCAGTGATCTTAACGCTCTTTTCACCGTAGCAAAAGAATGTCTTCTTGAGCAATGCAGTGGTGAGATGTTTTAATTCTGCGTCAAGCAGCTCTGGTTCACAGATTTTTCTTGGCTGTATCCGTCCTACGTTTCTTTGAAGCCTCGCTTTCGCTGTGGATGTTGGTTCGAATCCCATTGTAGATAGCGGTCTGTGTGCGTAGGTATTCGGTAAACTGTGTGGCCCAAGCTACCATATTGTATCTTCAAAACTAACACATGAAGAAAATTTAATCTTCCTCCTGCCTCCTCCTCCTTCGTAAACTGAATTTTTGGATTGATCCCGTTCAGATGTTTGTGAAAACGATCCAGTTCCTCCCTGCCATGTCGCCACAAAACAAACGTGTCACCCAAGAAACGGAACCAGATTTTCGGTTTCTTGTTCCCAGTTTCCAATGCCTTGTCCTCGAATTTTTTCATAAATAAGTTCGCTATAACCGAGATTAAGGTGCTCCCCAGAGCGACATCACCCGTCTGTTCATAGAACTCTTCGTTCCATTTGAAATATGTGGTTGTGGGGCAATATTTAAACAATTCCGCAGCGTCGGGAGGAAAAGTCCGATTCAGCTGTTGAAATACTTTATTGAGAGGAACCATTGCAAATAGCGACACCACATCCAAGCTAACTAATATGTCCTCCGGCTGTACCACTATGCCATTTAATTTACTGATAAAACGTGCCAATTTCTTGATATACGAATCTGATCCGGTCACATACGTTGGTAATAATGTTGTCAAGAACTTGCCAATCGAATGTATGGGCGAACCAATAGCACTCACTATAGAACTTAGAGGAAAATGTTCTTTGCGCACCTTCGGCAATCCATAAATTATTGGTGCGAGCGCTACTGAAATGAACTGACTTCTTAATGCTCTGTTCGACAGAGGACTTCTTTATCAACCGCGTAGCAGTTCTAACAACTTTGTCAGTGGGGTCTTTACTTAGTTTCCTATATTTCTGTGGATCTAATAAATCGTTAAGCTTACTATGACAGTCGGTCGTATTCAAAACAACCGTTACATTTCCCTTGTCAGTTGTGAGAATAATACCACTATCGTCCTCATTCATGCGTTTTAAGGCATTCCTCTCACCGACAGTTAAATTACTTTTTGGAGGCCTTGTACTCTCACAGCCTCTATGCGGATTTCTTCGGCCGTAACCTTGTAGTGTTTTGAAGTGAAATCCCTTAGACCACAGCACAGCAAAATAGCCCAGAATATTTTATTAATTGTAGCCATGTGTCGGTTATCCAGATGAAGGCCTGCCAGACAAACTGCACCTACACCTGGAATTATGGTTTACGGTGCTATTTCGTATCACAGCAGGAGCACTAACGTGGTTATCCCACGCATCCGGACTGCAAATTGTTTCGTCAGTCTGGTGATTCGCCGTGTTGTGCTGCCGTTCATGAACAGTATTACACGGGGTGTTTTCCAACAGGATAACGGTCGCCCACAAACCACTGTTGTTACTCAAGATATTCTGCAGTGTCGAGTGTTGCTCTGGCCTGCTCGAGCATAAGATATGTCTTCAATCCTGCACATATTAGACATCATCGCACAACAACTCCAGTGTCATACAAATCCGGCATTAAACGTCCCTGTTTTGCCTGAAAAAGTGAAACAGGCTTGGAACTCCAACCCAGAAACGGACATATAGCAACTGTACGACACACTGTATTCATGTATGCTTGCTTACATTCAATGTTCTGGTGATTACGCAGGTTATTAGTATACCAAAATTTCGCATTTTCAATGGCTTATCTGGCGTTTATATTAACCTGTGGTCTTGAATTGTTAATCACTTGAATATTATTTTTCCTATCTTTCTTTCTTTTGCTACTGCCTTGATCCCGCATTGTGCCCACGATCGGCAGGGTTAAGTACGGATTTGGCAAGGTGAATTTTTAAGGGGTGGGACGGATGCCCTTCCTGCCACCATCCCATACCCCCTGGAACGGAAGTAGTGTGCCCCAGCTGTCTGCGTCTAGTGCAAATCGTGAAATAGTGTGAATGTGTTTCAAATGTCTGCGAGTTGTGTAACCGAGGCGGGACGTGGGGACCAGCCCAGTACACACCTAGTAGGATGTGGAAAACCGCCCAATAAACACATCCAGGCTGGCAGGCACACCGGCGTCGTCGTTAATCCGCTGGGCGGATTCGATCCGGGGCTGGCGCGCCTACCCGACTCCAGGAAGCAGCGCGTTGGCGCTCTCGGCTATGCTGGCGGGTCTGTTATTCAGTTGAATATGTCACCCACAAAAATGTAATTCCAAAATTTCATTCGATACATTAAATTAATTTTGGTGTTGCGATTTATTTTCTGTCAGTATATTTCTTATTACGTAACCACGGTGCAATCAAGGTCAAGTCGTCAGATTCTTGAACGTTTGTGGACTTGCTGCAGAACTGAACTGGAAAATTCACATGAAATAACAGGCCGTCGTGTTTTCATCTTGCTGGATTTTTTTTTCTCTGACTGTATTTAAATGTTCTGCAACACCACAATAAATGCATTACGTCTGCATTTACTTGGATGTACTCTGGATGGCGTCGTCACTTTTTATACATTCTTCATCTAAAACTGATTATGCCAGTTGTACTCCACTGCTTGTTTAAAAAATGCTTCGTGATGCTGTACTACTTATAATATACTCTACTCCTTTTTTATGTTCGAAAGACCCATTGCAGATTGGTATTATGATTCCATCTGAACCCTAAGAGAAATAAAAGTCAACAATATTTTATTCAGAAAACTTTTATTGTCTTTTTATGATTTTTCTGCTACTGAAAATGGTCTGTCTGGCAGTAAAAACACGCACGTATTTCACCTCTTAGGTACCTGCCTGAGAGTAATGGTACCAGAGAGTTTTGTGTCGTGACCGGTGACATAATTACATAAGTGATGATTCCCAGTCAATTACTGTCATAATGTGATGTACATTTGCTCCTTTATAGACGCAGTATTTCATCAAATAAATGAACAGGAGCACCCATTTCGTCTTCTGAAAGTCATATGGTTGGCTGCTCTGCGTGTATAGGTTCCTTCTTACAGATCGACTACTTTTAACACATTTGGGCCCAATATACAGCTAAAGAAAGTACTTAGTTTTCTAAGAAAACAGCTGACAGGTGTTGTTCGTCTTAAGAGGGGTTTCGTTGTCTGATAAGTGGTTATGCACCTGTGTTAAATGGGTGCTCCCGTAATTCAAGGCTCTTATGCTGAGGGGAATGGAGGTCGATGGAGTTAGCGATTGTAATCGGGTGGATATAAGTGATTAGTTAATGGAAGTTTCTCAGTTAAACCCAACGCTCAGCAGTTATCGTTGGCATCATCCCAAGTGAATTTCAGCAGCTTTACTGGCATTAAAACGCACTAATACGGAAGAAGCTCTCTAGAGGAAGTAATGAGTTTATGGAAACCAAACGGGGATATTACGATTCACACACCTGCAAAGACGAAAACGTGTAGTTACATCACAAAAGAGTGTCTTGGATGGTAAGTTCACCAAATGTTATTTGAGCTATATATATATATATATATATATATATATATATATATATATATATATATATATATATATGTCATCACTTAATTTAGAAATTTTGAATATATTCCGCCAATAGAGGAGCTATGCATACTTTCCTTTATTTGTCTTATTTTACTGTTGGAATCTTAGCTACAATGTGTACATACTAAAAAACAATATTCTGCTATGTAGTAAATATATAACTCGTTTATTAGCACGAACGGCACATGTTCTATACATCCCATTGCCATCAGAGCACAAGATACAGAGACTGTGGAGTGAATCTGAATAGTGTGGAGAAACGATTGTTGGATTTAAATAAACAATGACAATTTCGTGAATTATAATTTTGTTTCATTTAGAAGGTTTTATTTTACACACTCCCTGTTGCATGACTGTAAAATTTTAACGCGCTTCTCTGTATAAGTTGGTTTTTTCAAGCTATTTGTGATTATACTTTATTGGTGATTGCAGTATATACATTACTAAAAATCCCTCCTGTCTTAAGAGATTTGAGCAGGCGAAATAGGTATAACATGGGCATGCACTTTTAGTCGTAAACACTTTTTACATGTGAAACAGTATTTTCTCGAAAGGAGAGCTACAATTCATAATGTTTACGTTATTAATTTAAAAGTATTTGTTTAAACACTTTGTTTTTACCCAATATTCCTATTTTGTTCTTATCAGCAATTTAAACATAAGATAATGGGCAATAAATTATAATTGAAAACTTTCTCAGTTACGATTAGTCAAAAGTCAAAGAAAGAGAGACCATCGTTAATTAATAAAGTTGTGACCTATTACTGTCTGTTACAGTTTCTTTAAAGCTTTGAAAGAACAGAAGAACAAGCTTTGAGAAATGTGTTGTAACTGAAAAAGTGATTATGTTAATTATAAACAGATAAGAAAGATACAATTGTCAAAGTGGCACAAGTGTATATACATATATACATATATACATATATATATATATATATATATATATATATATATATATATATATATATATATATACACTCCTGGAAATTGAAATAAGAACACCGTGAATTCATTGTCCCAGGAAGGGGAAACTTTATTGACACATTCCTGGGGTCAGATACATCACATGATCACACTGACAGAACCACAGGCACATAGACACAGGCAACAGAGCATGCACAATGTCGGCACTAGTACAGTGTATATCCACCTTTCGCAGCAATGCAGGCTGCTATTCTCCCATGGAGACGATCGTAGAGATGCTGGATGTAGTCCTGTGGAACGGCTTGCCATGCCATTTCCACCTGGCGCCTCAGTTGGACCAGCGTTCGTGCTGGACGTGCAGACCGCGTGAGACGACGCTTCATCCAGTCCCAAACATGCTCAATGGGGGACAGATCCGGAGATCTTGCTGGCCAGGGTAGTTGACTTACACCTTCTAGAGCACGTTGGGTGGCACGGGATACATGCGCACGTGCATTGTCCTGTTGGAACAGCAAGTTCCCTTGCCGGTCTAGGAATGGTAGAACGATGGGTTCGATGACGGTTTGGATGTACCGTGCACTATTCAGTGTCCCCTCGACGATCACCAGTGGTGTACGGCCAGTGTAGGAGATGGCTCCCCACACCATGATGCCGGGTGTTGGCCCTGTGTGCCTCGGTCGTATGCAGTCCTGATTGTGGCGCTCACCTGCACGGCGCCAAACACGCATACGACCATCATTGGCACCAAGGCAGAAGCGACTCTCATCGCTGAAGACGACACGTCTCCATTCGTCCCTCCATTCACGCCTGTCGCGACACCACTGGAGGCGGGCTGCACGATGTTGGGGCGTGAGCGGAAAACGGCCTAACGGTGTGCGGGACCGCAGCCCAGCTTCATGGAGACGGTTGCGAATGGTCCTCGCCGATACCCCAGGAGCAACAGTGTCCCTAATTTGCTGGGAAGTGGCGGTGCGGTCCCCTACGGCACTGCGTAGGATCCTACGGTCTTGGCGTGCATCCGTGCGTCGCTGCGGTCCGGTCCCAGGTCGACGGGCACGTGCACCTTCCGCCGACCACTGGCGACAACATCGATGTACTGTGGAGACCTCACGCCCCACGTGTTGAGCAATTCGGCGGTACGTCCACCCGGCCTCCCGCATGCCCACTATACGCCCTCGCTCAAAGTCCGTCAACTGCACATACGGTTCACGTCCACGCTGTCGCGGCATGCTACCAGTGTTAAAGACTGCGATGGAGCTCCGTATGCCACGGCAAACTGGCTGACACTGACGGCGGCGGTGCACAAATGCTGCGCAGCTAGCGCCATTCGACGGCCAACACCGCGGTTCCTGGTGTGTCCGCTGTGCCGTGCGTGTGATCATTGCTTGTACAGCCCTCTCGCAGTGTCCGGAGCAAGTATGGTGGGTCTGACACACCGGTCTCAATGTGTTCTTTTTTCCATTTCCAGGAGTGTATATATATATATATACACTACTTCTTGGTGTACTAAAATACCGAGTCCCCCAGAAATCCGTGTGCAAAATATACGTGAAGTTGTGTGAAAGTGAGCAATATATTGTTTCCCAAAAGTTGGTCATTCGTTACTGTATTTAAAAATTTTTCCAAAGCGAAAGATTTTCAGCTGTTGTAGACACTGCAATGTAACAAGACTTTTTACTAAAGAGAAACGGCTAGTTCGTGTAGTGAGAGTAAAAAAGCACCAGGTGAAAGTTGGTTCCAAAGGAAACAACAGGACGACATACAACTATCAGCCAGAACATTATTATCACAAACCGGATAGCCATGCCATATGTGACATGGATAACAGCGGCGATGCATCGTGGCATGGAAGCAATAAGGCCTGGATAGGTTCCCGAAGGGAGTTTGCACCACATCTGCACACACAAATCACATAAATCCCGTAAATTCCGGGGAGGTGGGAGATGATCTGTGACACCACACTCACTCAAATCCCAGACGTATTCGATCGGGTGCAGATATAGCGAGCTGGGGGCCAGCACATGAATTGAAACTCGCCACTGTGTACCTTGTACGCTCTGTCACACTTCTCGCCTTGTGACATGCCTCTTTGTGATGTTGAAAAATGCGAGTGGCGTCAGAGAAAATCACTGTCATTGGTTGTGCAACCAGTGTTTGATACTCCTTGGCCTTAATGGTAGCTTCAACGAACTCCACTGGACACATGGATGCCCACATGAATTTTCCCCAGAGCGTAATGGAGCCGCCGCCACCTTGTCTCAGTCTCGTAGCAAGAAGCGACGGATTCGCGCCCTCCCATCGACGTGATGGGTGTCGAGAATCATCCGACATGCATCACCGCCACTGCACCTACCTCCAGTGCCGAAGGTGACGTGCCCATTTCAGTTGTAGTGGCCAATGTCCTGGTGTTAACATTGGCACATGCATGTGTTGTCGGCTGCAGAGGGCCATAAAAAAAATGGGTCAAATCGCACTGACCACTATGGGACTTAACTACTGAGGTCATCAGTCCACCATAACGTAGAACTACTTAAACCTAACTAACCTAAGGACATCACACACATACATGCCTGAGGCAGGATTCGAACCTGCGACCGTAGAAGTAGCGCGGTTCCAGACTGAAGCGCGTAGAAAGTCTCGACCACACCGGCCGGTGTTAACCTGTTCGCATAACTTTATTTGGTCTGCTTCCATTGTTTCAGTACTGTCCTACAATCTCGAAAACATCGCCTGTTGTTCAGTCTCTGTTCTCATTATTTTATCTGCTTCCATTGTTTCAATACAGTGCTACACCCTTGAAAACAACGCCTATGTTCAGTCTTGACTTCTTCCCTCAACTCAATTCTAAGTGTTTGGAATCACTTTACCGCGCTAATTTCCTCGGTTTTGTTGGTAAGTTATCCAGCCATTTCGCGACATTACCTGATGCACTTTTTTCTGTATGCAGTAAGCTCGTTCAACATTTTGCCATGACTTTTGCCTTGTTCCTTAAGGACTTTTATTTCTCCTAAAATCAGACTCACAAAACTCTGAATGCTCGCTTCTGGCCCTATAGATCCACCACCTTGACTTTCGTTTCCACAGAATTGCGTATGAATGGACTCTGAATTTTTTGAAGCATCTTGTGTAGCACGAAGGCCCTCCATTAACCAAAGGCTAGGAGTTTCTTCCTCATTAACTGTCACAGAATTTTGCCTAATGGAACATCAAACTGCTTCCTGCTCACAGTTGCTGTTCTCGAAGCCAATACGCACATCCTGTAATGCCTCTAAGCTGAAATCACATACGCCCTGTGCTTCTAATTCCCTTAGTTCTTCGCCCAGATCACACTTCACTCGCTACAGTGAGCGTAGTTCTGAAGACTTCACCGGAGATCTGTTAAGATCTTGAGGGGTCGGGTATTCTGCCAGATATCAAAATACATACACTACTGGCCGTTAAAATTGCTACACCGAGAAGAAATGCAGATGACAAACGGGTATTCATATCATATTAGAAATGACATGTGATTACATTTTCACGAAATTTGGGTGCATAGATCCAGAGAAATCAGTTTCCAGAACAACCATCTCTGGCCGTAATATCGGCCTTGATGCACCTGGGCATTGGGTCAAACAGAGCTTGGATGGCGTGTACAGGTACAGCTGTCCATGCAGCTTCAACACGATACCACAGTTCATTAAGAGTAGTGATTGGCGTATTGTGACGAGCCAGTTGCTCGGCCACCATTGACCAGACATTTTCAGTTGGTGAGAGATCTGGAGAATGTGATGGCCAGGGCAGCAGTCGAACATTTTCTGTATCCAGAAAGGCCCGTACAGGACCTGCAACATGCGGTCGTGCATTATCCTGCTGAAATGCAGGATTTCGCAGGGATCGAATGAAGGGTGGAGCCACGGGTCGTAACAGATCTGAAATGTAACGTCCAATGTTCAAAGTGCGAAGAAGAGGTGACCGAGACGTGTAACCAGTGGCTCTCCATACCATCACGCCGGGTGATACGCCAGTATGGCGATGACGAATACACGCTTCCAATGTGCGTTCACCGCGACATCGCCAAACACCGATGCGACCATCATGATGTTGTAAACAGAACCTTGATTCATCCGAAAAAATTACGTTTTGCCATTCGTGCACCCAGGTTCGTCGTCGAGTACGGCATCGCAGGCGCTGCTGTCTGTGATGCAGCGTCAAGGGTAACCCCAGCCACGGTCTGCGAGCTGATAGTCCATGCTGCTGCAAACCTTATCGAACTGTTCGTGAAGATGGTAGTTGTCTTGCAAACGTCCCCATCTATTGACTCAGGAATCTAGACGTGGCTGCACGATCCGTTACAGCCATGCGGATAAGATGCCTGTCATCTCGCCTGCTAGTAATACGAGTGCGTTGGGATCCAGCACTGCGTTCCTTATTACCCTCTTGATCCCACCGATTCCATATTCTGCTAACAGTCATTGGATCTCGACCAACGTGAGTAGCAATGTAGCGATACAATAAACCTGAGTCGCGATAGTCTACAATTCGACCTTTATCAACGTCGGGAGCGTGATGGTACGCATTTCTCCTCATTACACGAGGCATCACAACAACGTTTCACCAGGCAACGCCGGTCAACTGCTGTTTGTGTATGAGAATTCGGTTGGAAACTTTCCTTATGTCAGCATGTTTTAAGTGTCGCCACCGGCGCCAACCTTGTGTGAATGCCCTGAAAAGCTAATCATTTGCATATCACAGCATCTTTTGGCTATCGGTTAAGTTTCTCGTCTGTAGCGCGTCTTCTTTGCGGTGTAGCAATTTTAATGGCCAGTAGTTTACATTAAACTTCGACCATGTGACTCATTATCTTCATCTGGTGCTACCTGAGTCTATTCTTCCAGTCAATTTAATGGCATGTCTGCCCATGACCTCAGATGGTTCACTTGGGCGCTATTCCTACGAATCCTGTCGGTTTTGCTAGTTGTGGCCTCTCTGGTTGAGTCGGCTTTTGTGGATCTGAAATCAGAGTAAATATAAAAGTGCCGATGAGCAGCTGCTTGGAAGGTTCGTCCATTGTGTTGGCCGCCTCTTCCTGACGGTTGGCGTTGCGGTGAATCACCTACTGTATTCGGACAGTCTCCTCCGCAACGCCAACGATATGTTGTCACTGCGCTGGGGTGAAGAGGGCCCTGGCGCCGATCTGCATGACGTACTCCATGTAGAGGAATCCAAGCAGCGTCTCTTGCTGCTCAGGGATAGAAGGTTTGGGATGATGGGGGCACGGAAGCGTACGTTTATTTGGGATAGGTGAAAGGGTAGAGATTGAGGAGATGAAGACAGGCGCTGTCCTGAAGGAACGAAGGTAGCTGGCTGAGGAGCGGCCCCACACTACCGACGCGTGGATGGTCTCAGCTCCACTCGCAGCTGCTGCAACTTGATGAGGACCGCTTCTACTTCTCCCTTCAATGCAGTTTTTTCTGCTGCCATGGCGTCTTTGATGGGGGCCATTGTGTCATCGAAGAAAGTAGGCAGCATAGGGCGCATGCTACCATTGTCGACGGCCTTATCTTCGCAGCGGCACGGCCAGCCACCTCTTCTCGCGGTGGTAGGGACACCGGTAGCCCCCTCATTGTAACTGGTGGTTATGCAGGCGGGTCTTCACTTTTCTTCTTTTCGGGGCTCCATCTCATAATGTAGCTGCAACCGCGAAATTTCGCCTTGTGTGCGCCATCGTAGTTGACACACATCGGCGCAGCGCCACGTGTCTTCCTTCAGGTTCGAGTGCTGTGCACTTGCACGCACATCATACACGCCACGTCTTCCTTGCAGCACTTGGCGACGTGGCCCGGTTTCTAGCAGCGGTACAACTGCTCCTCCCTCTTCTCCTAGTCACGGTTTGCGGTCCCAGCCAATTCGAGCAGCTCGACTACCGGGCACCCCACGATGACTGCGAGCAAGCTAGACTTTGGCTTCCCTTTATCTCCGCCTTCCTTTCCCTGTCTAGATTGCTACGCACTACTGATGTATGGTTACCTGGGAGTGGAAGGAGTTCTGTTAACCCTTGCCAGCAAAATAATTTCATTCATTAGGCCAACAGCACCTTTCCATACTAAGATGTTAATTTTAAAAAAATTACTTGAAACAATTACAGATAAACGATTGACAATTCATCATGTGTTTCAGTGAGGTCAAATAAAATGTTACAATGTTAATTCAAATACTTGCTTTTAGCTCTTCAAAAGTCACTCATTGGTACACGAAGTACGAAATTAAAATTTACAACAAATATTTTTCTCTTTCCTAAAGTTATTAAAATTTTTTGTGCCACTTGTTACTATTGTTGAAATATTTACAGCACAGACGAGAAGAGAAGCAAGATAATATTCCAGCAATTGTACACAACATTTCTTGATTGTGTTTGACTAAAAGACCAAATAATCGAGTTTTACCTAAAAAGGGGTTCATGAAAAGGGAACAAAAACAATTAGAGCTGTTTGATATGAAACCACCACACATCAGGCACTGTGATCCAGACGACTGGATCAGAAATGTCTCATCGCAGGTTGATACGTTGCTCACCACACTCCTTTTCTAAGCAATGGGCGGGAAAACGCCACACGTCGCAAACATGACAAATGTACAATGATATCCTGATGAGCAGAGAACTATTTATTAAGTAAAACGAGTAAAATCTCAAGTAATCAGATTACACACTGCCATTGCGGGGACAAAAGGTGTGAAAAGTTGCTGCAGGTTAATAAGGTAACTGGCTAAGGCAACCACCTCCAAGTTACTACTGATACTGAAGCCGACACATATCTAAAAATAACGTCACTAGGCGTAAGCCGTAAAAACTTAATCGTCACATGGGATGGAAAACACAGATGGATGGCAGACGCCAACGGTTTGCTGATGAACCTCTCCTATGTAAACGCATGCTTAGAAGAACAACCCTTGAAAATACGTGCAGCAAGATTTGTCCCGGTAAGACGCATAAGCTTGCCGGCTTCGTGTAACTAAAGAAAGTAACTTGGAGATTTAGTGCACAAGGTACCAGACAAAACTAATACCTCAAAAAAACAAAAAAAAGAATCAATTATCACCTTTGTCACTATTACCAACTGGATGGCTCCTCAAGTTGCATGCGAGACGCAGGAACAGAGAACAACACAACACAAGGCTAAACCGAACCCGATATAGAAGCAGCAGGGCGCAAACACGCGCAGGAAGCAAACCAGTCATAATTTTATCACCCTCACAGCGGAGAGCAAGATCAGTCTTTAGGAATTCCACAATTCCGCGTGGTCTCGGCACCGAAGCAACGATCTAAAAGTAGCAATGATTCCGTACCTCACTTGGACCCACCTGCGATCCAAAGCTGTCATTTACTTTAAAGCAGCTAATTAGATGACAATGCCGATATTGACGCTCTCCTCCCAAACAGCTCTCCAACTGGAGACTGCATTACCGAAACAAAGTTTAGACCACTCACAAGATTGATATACGCGCCGCCAACGTGCACCTTTTTAGAAATCTTGTGATCACTTCATACACCAAATTTGCGTAATTCTTCGTTCCAATCCGAAGTCAGAACCAAGAAATCACTTCTCAGCCCTTGAATGACCACACGATGACCGCCATCGGGACGACACCGGCCCTCCACACTAGGATCTTCGAGCCCACGCCGTTCCGTCCCCAACCGACTGCTTCCGCGGGCACACCGACCAAGCAGCCTTGCCCACCGACACCGACGTCGTCGCTCCTCACGCACCGTCCAAAGGTAACTTCCAGCCACCCCCTTCCATTCTCTCACCTCGCGGCGCGAGGGGAAGCCAACTCACCAAAAATATGCAGCGACCGGAGGCTCCAGTCCGATCTTGATATTGACATCGTGGCGAGTACTGAGAAGGCGTGTGATTTCAAAAACAAAAAAAAATATTTAAATAGCGAGCCTGACCAGCTTACTCAGGTCAGTCATCATAAAATCCAGCAAGACAATGCACTGTGTGGGGGACTCTCACAAATTTAAGTGTATGATTACAATGCATCAAATCCACTAGCACAACTATTGGGATAGTTTTGAAATCCGACCAGATTTTGAATTTCCCACCATTTCATACATAGATCAATTGGCCTATGTCAGACACATGTGGGGGGGGGGGGCAACAGACACATTCCACATCATTACAAACTGTTGCATTCATGATCTTTGGAACAAGTATTCATCTAATCTAATACAAGCAATACCATTTGCTCCAAAAGTGCAAACCGAAGGGTAATGGGTGACCTTGGATGACAATACCCTTGTTCCAGAACAATAAAGGAGGGTAGAACATGAAAAATCACTTAACAGAGCAATAGGGACACTTGAGAAGAATAGAGGTCTTATGCATCATATAATAACTGACAGGCCAACATATATAGTTCTTACAGCTTTATTTAAGTTAATAGGAAGAGGTACATAACATGAAGTTTAATAGAAAACAGAGTATTTATTTAACCCTCAACATCCTCCCCAACCTGTTCGATCTCTAGTGAGATGACCAGTTGCAACAGCCAAGTAATATTTCTTCCATCGATTATTTGAAGAGTCAAGATCCGCACCATTCCATCTCTCCCTGCTCTCGCTTGGTTGCTTATCGTCTTGTAAGAGCAAAATGTCTCCCACTGTACATTTAACCAGTTTCTCTGTTCATAAAATCATGTTGCAATTTTTCCCATAGCTTTGCTTCTTTTCTCAGGTCCTTCTGCAAACTAAGTCCAGGACGTGTGGGCATAGTAGTTAACTGGTATCCTGCTAAGAAATGGCTTCGTTTCAGTACATCTGTTTAACCACAAGCAATTGGTCGTGAGCTGATAGCGGCTTCGATTTCTGCTAATAAAGTCCTAAATGTTTCTTCGTCTACTTACAGTAAATACTTTGAAGGCTATCAAAAATTTATCTGTGCTCTTATCTTAAACGAGTTCGAAGTGAGCCACGCAGAGTGGCCGCGCGGTTTGAGGCGCCATGTCACGGACTGTGTGACCCCTCCCGCCGCAGGTTCGAGTCCTCCGTCGGGCGTGGGTGTGTGTGTTGTTCTTAGCATAAGTTAGTTTAAGTAGTGTATAAGTCAAGGGACCGAAGACCTAAGCAGTTTTAGGGACCGATGACTGTAGCAGTGTGGTCCCTTTAATCCCACAACCAACCAACCAACCAACCTAAGCAGTTTGGTCACTTAGGAATTCACAAACACTTGAATATTTTCAAGTTCGAAGTGCAGAGCTCTTGTATTAGTAAATGTAAATAGTAACATGTAACATTTTCGTAACAAATTGCCGACGAAAAGCGTTCCTGCGAAACCTGAGCCTGTTCCTGCAAATGGCTTAGTGAATATAATACGGTCAGGTGGTAGAGGAGGTTCTCTCTCGCATCCTCGGGCACTTCTGTCTGTCTTACAAGGGAGACAAGTGTGTATGATTACTTTTACTGTTTGTCTTCCCCTTAAAATTCAATATTCATCCCTAATTCAGCTACTACTATAGCAGTTTCTGTGTGATGTAAGCGTATGTGATTTTCTCGAATAAGAACCGTGTAAATGGATGATAACCTTGTAAGAGTAGTGGATGTTTTTCCAGTATATTGAAGCCCTCTAAGTGAAGTGGTCGTCCAAGTCGTATGAGTCCATCCTGAGGAAACAGGCTGTAACATTGTATCTTGACTTCGCTGAAAGCTTTGTCTTGTTTTTATCCGTGTGGTATTCCGCTGGAAAGCTTTCCTGCTGGGCCATCCCTACCCAACTCCGTTTTGCTGATTATAGTTCAGTGAATTTACCCTTTATATTTTCTGGATGTGTAACATTTTGGAAGAAAGGGAGAATCCTTACCATTATGTGCAGCAGTTTCCAATAAGAACTGTATTTTGATGTGTCAGTGGGACACACTCATTTATTAATAGCTAAGGCTTGTTTGTATATCTTTCGTGTGGTAGAGAGTAATGGAGAGAAAAGGTGTAGTCAGAGAGTGAAACTGGTGTACAGAGAAAGAGAAAGGCATTGCAGAAGGGCATGAATGTGAATTTGAATTACATTATAACTTTTCGGGTCGAACTGAGTGTGTTGGATAGCCTAAAAGTTTTGATTTAAAAAAAAAACCTTCCAGCTGTCTTAGTACATGGCCTGGTGACTTCTACTGCAGCGCATCGTCTCCTGTTTCGAATATGTGTAATTTCCGGCAGTATTTAAAAATGCGTTTACTGAAAAATTTTCAGACCATACACGTTACTTCATCTATCATGGATGACTAACAAATGAGTAATTACCGTAAGAGACTCATAAATGAGGAAAACCATACGAAAAACTAATATTTTTCCAATAAATCGACGATATTTTACTACCCTTGAGATAATAACTGTAATTTTTATACACACTGCTTGTAGTGGATCGTGGAAGATGTAGATGATGTAGTGCTGTAGACAGCATAGGACGAGATTTCAGCAGAGCATAACTTTTTTTTTTTTTTTCAGATGGTGTCACCTACAGGAACGTCTTTTCCAATGCAAGAAAACACGAGATATCTTCTGGTAGCCATCAAACTTTTCATCGCTACATGCAAAATGTTTGGTCTAATGCCATTCACAGTGGATACGACAACGGCATCGCTGAAGACATCTAAGAGCGACTTAGTCATCTCTGTTGTTGCCTGCACGTATCAGCTAATTTCTGCTTGTGGATTCCCGTATTTATTTGTCCGTATTACAGGGCGGCTATCTTCGATAAACATTGTTAACTTTTCAGTCTTTTTAAATTTCTCTGCCTTATCTGCTGTCTCTATACTTACTGACCACTTATTAAATCGATGGAAATATGAAAAAATGCTTAAACTGAACGTCTCGTGTGATAGAATTACGAATACGTACTTGGTTAGCAAACCTCAGAATGGAATGGTTGGGAAGATCGTAAAAATGCAGTTATTCGTATTGCTTTTCCCCTATCTATGGGTTTTTATGCGCCTGTTCGCCGCGAGTACTAGTGCCCATTCGGTGTTATGTAGTTTATTTAGCATAAATACTTTTGCGGTTGTGGTTCTGACGATTTTCAGGTTTTCAATCCTGCAGCTGATTGTAAAGAACAGAACTTCCGTTTTCAACATTTGTCTGCTTGGCGTGAGAGACGTAATTCGAGGTACACTATGCAGACGAATACCTGTTTCGGAAAGATATGCATTATACGACAAGGGCCTCATTAATATCGCAGATTCTAGCTACCTGCCATTCCACATCAGATCCCTGAGGCGAGTACATTCAAAGCTTTGTGAGCTGTCTCTCGTAGTGACTTCGGCTCACGAAAACTTTCTGGTACTCTACCTGGTTACGATGATACTGGCGGTTGTCTCACAGCTGTACCTGATTTTCAGAAACGAGCTGTTCTTCGGCAGGAGAGAACCCACAGAGGAGTGGTGCTTCTCGCTGGCGTACAGCTTGAGCCTACTGTGCGTGCTGCTGGTTTCCGCCCACCTCACCAAGACGGAGGCGCGGCGATCGGCTAGACTGAGCTCCCAGTTGCTGCTCGAGAGCTCCCGGTCGGCACCTGGCGCGGTGGGCCGCGAGCTGCGGATGCTAGTTCGCCAGGCGACCGCCAGGCGCCCAGTGGCGCTGCTGTTGCGGACGCTCACCATGGACCTGCGGTTCGTCATCACCTTCGTCTCCGCCGTCACCACCTACTGCACCGTGTTGCTCACCTTCCTGCCGCCAGGTGCGCTGCACGTCATTCCTACATTTGTCTTCATTAACGATGCATATTGAGGTGCCAACAGTCATGGGATACCTCCACATACACACTACTGGCCATTAAAATTGCAACACCAAGAAGAAATGCAGATGATAAATCGGTATTCATTGGACAAATATATTATACTAGAACTGACACCTGATTACATTTTCACGCATTTTGGGTGCATAGATCCTGAGAAATCAGTACCCAGAACAACCACCTCTGGCCATAATAACAGCCTTGATACGTCTGGGCATTGAGTCAAACAGATGCCATGTACAGGTACAGCTGCCCATGCAGCTTCAACATGATACGACAGTTCATATAGAGTAGTGACGCGTATTGTGACGAGCCAGTTGCTCGGCCACCACTGACTAGACGTTTTCAGTTGGTGAGAGATCTGGAGAATGTGCTGGCCAGGTCAGCAGTCGAACATTTTCTGTATACAGAAAGGCCCGTACAGGACCAGCAACATGTGGTCGTGCTTTATCCTGCTGAAATGTAGGGTTTCATAGGGATAGAATGAAGGGTAGAGCCACGGGTCGTAGCACATCTGAAATGTAACGTCGACTGTTCAAAGTGCCGTCAATGTGAACAAGAGGTGACCGAGATGTGTAACCAATGGCACATCATACCATCACGACGGGTGATACGCCAGTATGGTGATGACGAATACACACTTCCAATGTGCGTTCACCGCGATGTCGCCAGACACGGATGCGACCATCATGATCCTGTATACGGAACCTGGATTCATCCGAAAAAATGACGTTTTTCCATTCGTGCACCCACGTTCGTCGTCGAGTAGGCCTACACCATCGCAGGCGCTCCTGTCTGTGATGCAGCGTCAAGGTTAACCGCAGCCATGATCTCCGAGCTGATAGACCATGCTGCTGCAAACGTCGTCGAACTGTTCGTGCAGATGGTTGTTGTTTTGCAAACGTCTCCATCTGTTGACCCAGGATCGAGACGTGGCTGCACGATCCGTTACAGCCTTGTGGATAAGATGTCTGTCATCTCGATTGCTAGTGATACGAGGCCGTTGGAATCCAGGATGGCGTTCCGTATTACCCTCCTGAACCCAACGATTCCATATTCTGCTAACAGTCATTGTATCTCGGAAACGCGAGCAGCAATGTCGCGATACGATAAACCGCAATCGTGATAGCCTACAATCCGACCTTTATCAAAGTCGGAAACGTGATGGTACGCATTTCTCCTCCTTACACGTGACTTCACAATAACGTTTCACCAGGTAACGCCGGTCAACTGCTGTTTGTGTATGAGAAATCGGTTGTTAACTTTTCTCATGTCAGCAACTTGCAGGCGTCACAACCGGCGCCAACCTTGTGTAAATGCTCTGAAAAGCACTCATTTCCATATCACAGTGTCTTCTTCCTGTCGGTTAAATTTCGCGTCTGTAGCACGTCATCTTCGTGGTGTAGCAATTTTAACGGCCAGTAGTGTACACTCCATTCAAAACTGCTTCTAGTCGTCACAGACTAGATAGATACAGGACATTACGATGTTTAAGGGCGTCTTACACTATTCTTCCTTCAAAATAATGGCAAGTTCAGGTAAATAAGATGTAGATCTATAGAGATCACGCACCCTTATCTCCAAAGTAGACCCCAAAGGTTAAATAATATTGAGATCTCCAATCTGTGGTGGCCAGGAGAGACACGATTATTCATCCTCGTGCTCACAATGCGATCTGTGTGACAAGGGGCCTTGTCTTGGAACACAGTATCATCATTGGAGAGCAAACTTTTACTATGAACTGAATAAGATAGCCAAAATTATCAAATAACCCCTGGCAGTAATGCGGCCTTGAGGAGTAACCACGGGGCCAATGGGATACCACGATATGTCTGCCCATATCATCAGCGAACCACCGCCATTTTTAACTGTTGAGATATAAACTTGACTTGAATTGGAAACAGTGTGAAACGGGACTCATCCCACGAAATGACTTTGTTCCGTTGCTTCACAGACCAAGTTTTATGGCCTCGGTACCACGTTTTCCTGTCACAGGCATTTCCATCGGTGATGAGTGGTTTTGGAATTCCAGCATGCCCTGCAGTTCATCGCTTACGGAGCTCACGTATTGAGGACATTCCAGATGTGCCGTTACTGGTCAAGTAAAACCGCGCAACAATACAACAGTGAGACCTGCTTGCTTGCCTAGGATCTGATTTATGATCAGACGAATTTCTCGCCGTGTTCCCAATTTTTTTCCCAACCCTTGTACGAAGAAGCATGCCATGCAGCTGATTAAAAGTTATTTTAAAACACGTAGATGTTGCGTTTTATCATTTCCAGGGAGCTCTATGAGGTCGTCCTGTTCGCTTTTGTGGTTGCTGGAATTGGTAGCATTTATCTGGGAAGCGGGGTTTTCGAGCAGATAATCGGTCAGTCTTCCTGTAACTTACCTAAATGAATTGTGGCCGAGGCCCACGTGACTGGCTTAAGGCCTTGTGGGTTTACCATGGCTGCTGATGTTTTCCAACGTCCTCTGAAAGAAATCGTTTTAAAGGGCGTGGAAGGTAGCAGCATTATACGGAACAGTGCCCTTAATGGTAGCAAGAACCGGCCAGTTAAACAGTCTGTATTCAGCCCGTGGGGCGGACTGGCATAAAGGCCTAGATGTGTAGCTATTTTCTGGAGTGTTTGGGAATCCTTGTGAGACTAGAACGCAAGTACTCCCTGGGGCGACGGTGGCGTCTTCAAGTGCAAATCAGGAGCTATTGGGCAGTCATTAAGGGTGAAGGCAGGGAATCGCGGCCCATTTGGGGGGGGGGGGGGGATTGATGAACTTCAGTGGTCAGTAAACTTATTCCTCCTGCCCAGAAAGTTTTGAGCAGTTTCGCAGTGCGTCACCGGGAGCGTGGAATTCAAACAGAGATCTGCCGGTTTCTTGGTGACTAGTACAGTCTTGTGAGCGTCCACGTACTCGGTAGGTAGACAGGGTGGATTGTGGAGCCGTTTGTTAGTTGTGGATGGTCTTTAATGGATGAGGCAGACTTGACGAGTTTCAATAAAAGACATTAAATTCTATCAATTAATGAATTTAAATTAGACGTACTAAGTTGTTCGAACCCTGCTAGTGGACTATTTTCACTGCTAGCTTTTGGTCATCAAGGGAAGGAGAGGTGATGGTGTAAGATTTCTGACTACCACTGTTTGTGACAATGACTCCAACTCAATTCAAAATCACTCGGCAATGTCTGATGAAGTGAGGGTATGTGACGCCGTCGATGATGATCCGTCCGTCGGAGGGAACGTTAAGGTCACCGGTCTCCCAGCTGCTGTTCAGCACTCGGTTTAACCGTCTCTTTTCGCCACCACAAAACAGAACCCGACGCTACACTGTGCTAGCAGCCATCACAGTCGTCCACACGACGAAGATACACGCTTGTTACAACATAATAGGTCGGAGGAATGCAATAGTGAGCGACCTCCAGTATAACCTCGGAATAAGCGGCTACCCTACACTCATTCCCTGAGTATAGAACATCTTTAAATTTTCTCTGTAGGCTGTCAACAATTACCAGCTTTTCATTTAAAATTATGAAGTTGTTCTGTCATGAATCAGTTAACATTTTTCCAGTGGAAACTTGTGGCAAGGTGTCTACGTGTGTGTCCTCCTTTTTGAGATTAGGTTGCTTTCCTGTTATTTTGAAGGAGGACATTGTCGGTAGCTGTTCAGCACGGTGAAGCGTGTTTTTTGCGTTGCTCGTTTTCCAGTTTCATGGCTTGGTTTGGGATTATTTTGAATGCAATTGAGTTGCTGCAGGACACTAATTTTCTGATATATGAGTTGTAACGTTTTTAGCTTCTGTCTCGCGGATCAAAGTGAGGCTGGCGACCCTACTTTACTCATCTACATACACATCTACATCATATTCCCCATGCCACCACCATTGGAAGAGTTTTTGTCGTAAGCCTTTGTATTTGCTCTAATATCTTGAATTTTCACGTCTCGAGATGTTGGTGTGGAGGGTGGGAGGCGGAGGGGGGGAGAGAGTAATATGTTGACCGACTCTTCCCCGAAATTGTTTTCGCAAAATTTCAGTAGTAAGCCTCTCTTTGATGCACAACGTTAAAGTCTGCCACTGGAGTTTGTTTAGCATATCTGTAACGCTCTCGCGCCGACTAAACGATCCAGTGTGGAAATGCGCCGCTCTTCTTTGGATCTCCTCTATCAGTCCTATCTAGTAAGAATCCCAAGTTGATGAACAATAATGGAGAATCGCTAGAACAAGCTAACACGTAAAACTACCGACGTTTCGATCACTGTTACAAGTGACCTTCTTCAGGGTCACTTTCAGTTTTACATATTGACAATGCGGTCACAAATCCAGAAAAATTTTATTGACTGTGACAACGACCACGGAAGCCTACTTTTATACGTATTCAACCAACCTGCATGGCCAGGAAGTCTACGAAACATCAGGCAGTTGGAAACGCTGCGGCTAAGAAGATGTAAACTGCTGAATGCTACTGCCTTTTTGAAGAGGTGCACGGACACTGGTGTAGTGTCAGAATTCTTATGGCTGACGTCCCATATAAAATCGAACAAGGCGAAGAATACCTGTGTACAAGCCAGCAAAGCTTTGTTACAGGTAAGGATCCGCCACATTCGAGCGAGTGTTGACACAAACAACAGGAAACTTTGTAAACTGCACCTCTTCCTTGGTGGAAGTCTGGACGTGGATGACTGGGAGAAGATCGGCATGTTAACCTTTCAACAGGCTACAAGATCGAGCGATAGTACCGACACCCATCAAATGAGGAAGTTCGACAAACTACAGCAGGAAACCAGCGAGGAAGGGCTGATGCTGAGCACTCGACGGACGGTGGTTAACCTTTCCAGCCACATCTTAAGCGACGCAGCCACACAAATTCTGGATAAAAGGATGACTTTCGCTGTTCCACAAAACGAGTTCCGAAAGAAGGCATCAACGAATCCGTCGAGGCTTCGATTCGTCATTTACCACAAGCTGGGGCGGAGAAGGTTAGACAATAAACGGTACGGGTCCTGACTCATGCATTACAAATACGTGCCCCAATCATACAGATACAATTGGTGGAGACTTCAATCTACCCTCGATTTGTAGGCGAAAATACATGTTCAAAGCCGGCGGTAGACAGAAAACATCTTCCTCAATTGTACTAAATGCTTTCTCTGTGATTATTTTGCGTTTATTCTTAGTACTTTGGTTTGTATGGTTTTGAGTCTCGCTACAATAACCTTGTGTTCACTTATCCCTGTATCCGTCATGACGCTCTCTATTCGATCAGGATTATTTCTGGCTAAGAGGTCAAGTGTGTATTCGCAACCGTTTATAATTCGTGTGGGCTCATGAACTAATTGTTCAAAGTAAAACAGCAGATAAAAATTCGCTTGATGCCTTCCTAAGAGAGAGTCTCCATTCCCTCCGAGCTAACTATGTAAGTGTGGACCAGATATGGTTCAAATTCAAAGATACAGTATCGACAGCAATAGATAGATTCATACCGCATAAGTTAATAAGAGACGGGACTGATCCACCATTTTACACAAAACACGTCAGAACACTGCTGCAGCGGCAACGAAAAAAGCAAGCCAAATTCAGAAGAACGCCAAATCCCAAAGACTGGCTATGTTTCACGGAAACTCAAAATTTAGTGCGGACGTCAATGCGAGATGCTTTTAATAGTTCCCGCAATGAAACATTGTCTCAAAATATGGTAGAAAACACAAAGAGATTCTGGTCGCATGTAAAATACAGCAGTGGCAGAAGACAGTCAATAGCGATGGCGATAGAAATTTTACCCATGATGGTGCCACTAAATCGGAGTTACTAAATACAGTTTTCCGTAGTTCCTTCACGAAAGAAGACGAAGTAAATATTCAAGAATTCGAAACCAGAACAGCTGTTAGCATGAGTGACCTAAGATTAGATATCTTAGGTGTTACGAAAAACTCAAATCACTTAAGAAAGGCAAGTCTTCCGGTGCAGATGGTATACCAATCAGGTTCTTTTCAGACACAATAGCGCCTTTCTTAGCAATCATATACAACCGCTCACTTGACGGAAAGTCTGTTCCTAAAGACTGGAAAGTAGCACAGGTCATACCAATATTCAAGAAAGGAAATAGAAGTAATCCATTGAATTACAGACCCATATCACCGACCTCAGTTTGCAGTAGGATTTTGAAGCATATACTGTACTCGAACATTATGAAACACCTTGAAGAAAATGACTTATTGATACGTAAACAACACGGATTCAGAAAATATCGTGGAACACAGCAAGCTCTTGATTCCCATGAAATAATGAGTGCTGTCGAGAAGGGATCTCAGATCGATTCCATGTTCCTAGATTTCTAGAAGGCATTTGATACCGTTCCTCGCAAGCGACTGTTAGTCAAATTGCGTGCATATGGAGTATCGTCTCAGTGGTGTGACAGGATTCGTAATTTTCTCTGAGAGAGGTCACAGTTCGTAGTGATAGGCAGTAAATCATCGAGTAGAACAGAAGTGATATCTGGCGTTCCGCAAGGTGGTGCATAGGCCCACTGCTGTTCCTGAGTAACATAAATGTTCTAGGTGATAATCACGAATGTACCGGTACAGAACACCATGAACATCTCAGAGGAACTCGTAGCACCCGATATCTGCGAGCTAGTGCGCCACTGTTTAACGACCACGTACTTCAGGTGGAAAGGGAAATTCTACGAACAGACAGATGGTGTAGCTATGGACTCCCCTCTCGCGCCTATTGCAGCAGATATCTTCATGAAAGCATTTGAAGAAACGGTACTCCAGTCAGCACCATTACGCCTAGAATGTTGGCTCTGATATGTAGATGATACCTTCATTCTCTGGCCACATGGCGAGGAAGAACTAAGAAATTTCCACCAACATCTCAACCAGCAGCACAGCAGAATCCTATTCACTATGGAGACAGAAAAGAATGAGGAGGTGTCTTACCTCGACTAGGAAGTTTAGAGAAAGCTTGATGGTAAACTTGGTCATAGAGTATATAGGAAGCCAACAAGTACTGACAGATACCTATATGCCTCCTCTCATCATCCGCCATGCACACTTTAACGGAGGGGGCTCACAGCATCACCGATAAGGAACATCTAAGGGATGAACTACTAACCCACGAGTTTTGGTGCCAGTGGTTATGGGACGAAACCAGTAGATAAAACTATGGCGACAAAGAATGAAGGCAACAGAGGAGAGCAGAAGGAGGCACAAAATATCGCTCTATTGCCATACGTTCCAGGGTGGGCAAAATTCTCCACCGAGCAGGCGTCAAGCCGATTTTCCGAAGTAGCAACAGAATAAAAGATGTTCTTCGTACGACGAAAGATGCAGCTGAGAAACTACATGCTGCAGCAATTTACGAAATCAGGTGCGAATGTGGATTAGGGTATGTAGGCGAGACGAGGCGACCCATCAGCACACGTATAACTGAATACGAAAGGTATATCCAGCTAAAACAACAACCAAGTCAGCGGTGGCGAAACACTAGGATGAGTGCGCCAAACATTGATTTTGGTGAAGCTCACGTAGTGGCGAAACAACCTCTTACTTTCAGGAGGAAGATTAGAGAGGCAATAGAAATAGGCAGGCGAACCGCCAATATGAACAGAGAAGGCGGGTACCAACTTCCGACATCTTGACTGCCAGCAATAGCAGCGTCATGGAACGACAACTCACGTGAAGCAATACACTCAGGAGCGGGGTAGACTGCAGCGGCCTCAAGTACGAGTACGTAGAGTACTGGCGCGCCTCAGATGGCGCTAGAAAGCAGGAAAACAACGCCACGTCAGAAATGCCGCCTGCCCATCCGAAGTTCGTCCATGACTACACCCGCGCCGACTTGGATGTCTACCGGAAACCGTTTGCCTTACAGGTCGAAACCCACCTAGTAAGCTTTCAACATCCCACAGACACCGCTCCTCCATCGTCCTTCCTAAAGAAGACCACGCCGGCCGCGGTGGTCTCGCGGTTCTAGGCGCGCAGTCCGGAACCGTGCGACTGCTACGGTCGCAGGTTCGAATCCTGCCTCGGGCATGGATGTGTGTGGTGTCCTTAGGTTAGTTAGGTTTAAGTAGTTCTAAGTTCTAGGGGACTGATAACCACAGCAGTTGAGTCCCATAGTGCTCAGAGCCATTTGAAAGAAGACCATCCCTGATGCCGTGGAGGCCCACATACCTGAAATGTATCCACTCTCACCGCCCTACTCTTCCTCCACGGGCCGTCCTTCTTCGTGAATCTCACAGGTTCTACTGCTCCTTTGTCAGTACTCGTGACCGGGATACAGTCCTCCGCCAACGGCAATTAGAACGACACATCCGAAACCTCGTAACAGCAAAGAAACGCCGGGACTGGCGCCAGACATGTACACCCCTCAACTCCGCCCTCCCTGTCAACTCTTCAAAGTACTGGTCTACTTTCCACTGCCTCACTGATAGCCATTCCACCCTGCATTATCCCCCTCCCCACGACAACCGCTCCTTCCCTGACGACCTCAGTAATTGTAACCATTTTGCTTTCCACCTCTGCAAGGTCTTCTCCATTACTGATGATCCTCACTTTGATTACTCTATTTTCCCCATGGTCCTTGAACGATCCAACATATCTGTCCCGCCACTTGCCCCCAGTTTCCAGTACTTGGTTCAGTTACCCCTCTCAGACTGCCCATGACATCAAGTTCATACTCGATTCCCAATGCAGCACTACCCCTTGTCATGATGGTGTCACCGACTGCCACCGCTAGGAATTTCCCCCCTGCTTCCTGACTGTCCTAAGTATTCTAATAACATTCTCATTTCCACTGGCTTTCACCCTGTCTGTGGAAAACTTCCTATGTCTTGCTGTTCCCTAAAACCAACAAGCTCCCCTGTGACACCTCTTCCTATTGTCCCATCTACCTCAACTCCGTGTTCAGTAAGGTCTTTGAGTTTCTCCTCTCCTGCCATATTCACCATCACCATAACCAGCACCACTTCCTTCCCCTTACCCTCCCCTTCAGCTGACGAACACCTCCTTAACCTTACCAATCTTCTTTCCCTCCAACTCGTGTCACACAAATTTTTTTTTATTTTCCTTGACTTTCAGAACACCTACGACCATGTCTGGCATCCCAGGCTCCTCTTTAAACTCCAGATCTACGTTCTTCCCATAAATTTCGTCCATCTAAATGCTTCCTTCCTCTCCCATCACACCTCCTATGTCACTATCCACAATACCCACTCCCATACTTCCTCTCTCACTGGCATCGGGCACCAAGGTTCTGTCCTTTCTCCTCTCCTCTGTCTCCTGTATACTGTCAATTTGCCCAAACCTCCCTTGCCTGTACATATCCTCCAATTTGCTGATGACACCGGCTTCCTGGCCCTTTATCTTACCTTTCAATGGTCCCAACGAACCCTTCAAACCCTCTTCGAGCAGTTCACCACCTGGTACAACCAGTGGCTCCTTCACATCAACCCTTCCAAGACCCAGTCAGATATTGTAGCCCCCACTCCTTCTGAATCCACGATTTTTACCTCACAATTTATGGTCGTCCTATCCTCTTCACTCCTACCATGAAATACCTTGGTCTCACCCTCGACTGTCACCTCACCTGGACTCCCCATCTCCTTACAATCCAACACAAATCCCTCAATAGATTCTGCCTGCTGAAACCCCTGTCTGGCCTGACATGGGGACTGCATCCTTCCACCATCCTTCACAAATCGTTGATCCACCCCATCCCCTGTTATGCTAGCATTCCACTCCACCCAGATTCTACAAAGCCTTCCAAATCCTTGAACATCATGCACTCCATCTCGCCTTCTGTATCTCGTCCTTTGTATCCACCTCATGTCGCACGCACAGATCCTCTATTACATCATCGCCTTCCAACATCTTCTCCTTCTCCTCAAACACATCCGCACCCTGTACATCATCCGCCGCCCCAATCCCCTGGCGTCTTCTGCCCCTCTAACCCCAGCCCTTCTGCCCCTTTTATCATGGTGTCCTGCCCTCTCTCCATCTCCACACCCTCCATCTCCTTATCCAACACAACTTCCAGCACCTACCCCTCCTGGATGATTAGTTTTGCCTTGACAGCTACCCCTCCTATCAACTCTAACCTCCCCCCTAGCTCTCTTCAGGGCTCCCTCTCCTTTCTTTTCCCCTTCCCCTGAGAGGTGTTTTCCTCCCTCCTCCACCCCCTCGCCTTCCATTGCACCCTTTCGGCATCTCTGCGCTCCCTCCTGACTTGCCTTCCCTATCCATCTCTCACCTTGCCCGTCTCCTGCCCCATGGTGCACTTCTCGACCCCCTTTCTTTTCATCCTACAGGTCACTCCTGCCAGTTTTTAGTATTCGTCATGTGTGCTCCGTCTCGTGCAACGGTTTTTAAAGTGTCGTGGTTCTGGTGTTTTGAACTGTGACCAACTTTTAACTTGTGCATGTGAATTCAGTCTATTAATGTGCAATGCACATCAACTATATTTTTTATCTTTATGTGGTACAGTAAACATCTCCCAGTAAGTGTATATTTTAAATCCCATTATCTCCCCTTATTTCTGTTCTTATGTCCCCATTTTTATCGCCTTTTATGTATATCACTCGATCTTTTTATTTGTACTGTCACTCGGCTGAAGAGCAGAAGGGTGGACTGTGCCACTGACAGCCCTCCCCTGCCTATATGTCGCCAGGGAAAAAAATTACAAGAAAAAAACGAATTCATTTACCAGTAAATGAAAACACGCTGAAGAAACGTCGGTAGTGTTACATATTGACAATGCAGTCATAAACCCAGAAAAACTTTACTGGCTGCGGAAGCCTACCCACCTGCCACCCCACACCCCCACACCCCCCCACACACACACACCCCCACACACCCACACCCCCACACACCCATACCCCCACACTCCCACACCCCCACACCCCCACACACCCACACACCCACACACCCACACACCCACACCCCCACACCCCCACACACCCACACACCCACACACCCACACACCCACACACCCACATTCCCACACACACACCCACACACCCACACACCCACACACACACACACACACACACACACACACACACACACCCACACACACCCACACACACATACACACACACACACACACACACACACACCACACACCCACACACACACACACCCCACACACACACACACCCCCACACACCCCCACACACACACCCCCACACACACACCTGCACACACACCCACACACCCCCCACATACACCCCCCCACACACACCCACACACACACCCACACACACCCCCACACACACCCCCACACACACCACCACACACACCCACCCACACACACACCCACCCACCCACGCACCCACCCACACACACACACACACACACAAGCGCGCATGCGACTGGCAACTGACATTATTTATTCCAACGATAGTGCTGTACCAATACAATGCATCGAATGGAACACAGTCATTTAGGGTACGCAGTTTCTCAAAACAATAAGTTATCAGAAATAATAAATACGATATCAAGGCTATCGCAGAAATTACTTAAAAATAAACCTGTTAAGATAAGTTGCATCAGTGCATTAACGATGTGACTAAAATTGTTAATTTAGGTTACATCAGTGCATAAAATGATTTGCATCATTCTTTAGTTACAGGTACTCAGAACGTACAACAAATACAAGTGTAAGAGAGTGCCGACGGCTCAACTCGGTGATGTCTGGGAGTTGTCTTCGGGAGCCCAATCCAGGAATTGCACCTTCATAAATTGTTAAGTAAACTGTCTCGGCGATCAATATAGCGGCTGCGAGACTATACTTTTGTTTACAACCTTTGGTGTTGTTCCAGTTTTTATTGGCAAGTAATGCTTCATATCTCTCGGTACATACGTAGTCTTTCATCAAACTGCAGTGATTCATCAATTATTTCACACACGTTGTGACGCAACTTCTAAGATTAACCACCAGTGAATCAAGAAATATATCAACTGATACAGGAAACGTAAATAACGTACATATTTTTCTAAGAATCCAATGTAAATTGACGAGTATACATAAATTCTCTGTTCATTATTCATATCTGTAAAGTAATACCTTTAGCTACAGAAGCAATAATAAAGCTGCAAGTGATAGTTGTGAAGCCTTGTTCGTTAATACACAACTTATAACACGGTGTCGAAACCCAGAATCCTGTGTTACGGTGGCGTGGGACTGCAGCTGCAAGACGGAAAACTAGTGCCGAGTGCGACACGTAGTCAGATAGAGGTAAGGGCGGAGACGGCTATAGCAGAGCAGCCTGCAGTTACATTACATTGGCACAGATGTTAAATAGGGCGCTTTAGTGTTCTGGCAAATGCATACTGAAAGAACTTCGCAATTCAAACTGTTCCAATGTGTGTGAATTCCTAAGTGACCAGACTGCTGAGGTCATCGGTCCCTAGGATTACACACTGCTTAAACTAACTTATGCTAAGAACAACACACACACCCATGCCCGAGGGAGGACTCGAACATCCGACTGGAGGGGCTGCGCAATCCGTGACATGGCGCCTATAATAGCGCGGCCACCTCGCGCGGCGATCTTCACAATTACTGTGAAGTTCATACATAGGCAAAGCCCACTGTGCCATTCTTACTGTGGAATCTACATCTACATCTACGTATGTACTGCGCAAGCCACCGTACGGTACGTAGCGGAGAGTAACCTGTACCACTACTAATGATTTCCTTTCCTGTTCAACTTGTCTAGTTATACAGTCTTTGAATGATCGCTTTAACGGTAATCCGAGATAGCGCCATCTGTTGACAGTAATTTGGCACTACATTATTTGAATGTTCGTGTGCGACAGTATTTCTAGACACGACAGCAGAGAAAGATAAAGAAGGTCTGTGAAATTTCAAAAGGAAATGAGACTGAAAGGACTATACTAACACTGTTCAGTACGGCTGACTACATTACCCACCTATCCCCAACCCACTATACTAGATGATATCTGAAGAGATACTAGTCAGAGACTTAATAAAGAAAGGGAAGAAAGAATAACTTCTCGAATTCAGAAACTAGCATGAAGCCCAGCGTCCTGAGAGGCAGCCTGTCAAATACCGAGTTGGAGATACTATCCTCTTACAGGAAGACATAAAGCCGATTTGAAAGAAAGCCCACTTAATTGAGATGAGACTGGGAGAAGAGGTACTGAGTGATGTAGCCGAAGCATGGAATCTACTTATTAGTCGATAAGACTTACATTATTTCTGAAGTGAATAATTAGAAGTTAAATGTAGGTAGATGTATCCTGTTCATTGGTAAAATGCAAGTACATTTTACAGAAGTAGGAAAAACCCAAGGACAAGATACATCTTGTTTCTCACTGTGAGTCAGCGTTCGCCTGTTCGCGACAAATCTCAGCTATTCTGAGGCAGCTTTCCCAATGCCCTACCGTCTCGACCTTTTGTACTCATACCAAATGTTAGCTGCATGTAGAGTATTGTGCTATTTGAAGAATCTATTATCGACATGTCTTCCACTGAAAGTGAAGATGCCGACAAGACGACAGTTAATCTGAGCACATGATTGTGCTGCAAAAAATTCAAAATACCTAACGTAGTGTCAAAAAAGAAGAATGCAGGGAATACTATTGCACAGCAGTACTCTGTGGATTTAGCAAACATTACACTGGTAGACAACTTGATAAACTGTTCACGGATATGAAGAATAAAATAAAAAAGAAAACCTATATGAAGGAAACAGGAAATAAACCGATAAAACTTAAATCTGGGAAAAGAATTTGCTGGTATTCCACGCATAGAAAAATAATCCTTTCTTAGAAACGTTGCAGGAGCTATCTCGGTTAGCGTCAAGCACCTATCAAACGCTACTAAAGCTTGCGATAGAAATGATTAGAGGGAAGTATCATACCCCAGTATGTACCCAGTTGCTCGACTGACAACAAAACCGGTTACCTCAACATACCGGGTGATCAAAAAGTCAGTATAAATTTGAAAACTTAATAAACCACGGAATAATGTAGATAGAGAGTGTAAGTAGGCTGTTTAGGTTTTTTTGGTAACGCCACCTCTGTATGAAAATCACTGGCTGTGCTGTGTGCAGTCTATGGCTGCTTTGCATTGTTGTAATACTCGCCATTGTAGTGTTAGGCAGTTGGCTGTGAACAGCGCATAGCGTTGCGCAGTTGGAGGTGAGCCGCCAGCAGTGGTGGATGTGGGGAGAGAGATGGCGGAGTTTTGAAATTTGTCATAAACTGCTATATATATATATATATATATATATATATATATATATATATATATATATATATATATATGATGATATCAAGGTAAATACATTGTTTGTTCTCTATTAATATCTTTCATTTGCTAACTATCCCTATCAGTAGTTAGTGCCTTCCATAGTTTGAATCTTTTATTTAGCTGGCAGTAGTGGCGCTTGCTATATTGCAGTAGTGGGAGTAACCAAGATTTTTGTGAGGTAAGTGATTTTTGAAAAGTACAGGTTAATGTTAGTCAGGGCCATTCTCTTGTAGAGATTATTGAAAGTCAGATTGCGTTGCGCTAAAAATATTGTGCGTCAGTTTAAGCACAGTCTCGTAAAATTGTTCAAATGGGGACGTTTCATATGTCGACCCTTAGCCGAGGATACCTCACTGGAATCTCCTGATTTTTTTCTTGTAGTTTGTGTAATTAGTGTAGCTTTTGTTTATTGGCAGCGCGTAATTATAGAGAGAATTTCCATTTTAGTTGTAGTTTTTCATTGTTGTACAGTAAAACAGTTGTGGCATGCATGTAGATTTGCACCAAGTATTTCGCAGCTGCAATTAACTAGATATTATTTTCAGTGTTATGTTAATGTGTTCTCTTATTTTTGCTCTTCAAATTGTGTTTTTCTGTGTTGTCGTGTGAAATTCTGTGACAATAATGGCGTGTGAAAAACGTAATACTAGGCTCCAAAGTAAACTGCGAAATGACAGTGAAAACGAAAGCAGTGTGTTAGCGCCACCGAGTAATGAATTAACTGATGTTCGAAGTAGTAATTTGGTAATTGTGCATAGGGAAATGGAGCGGGCGGCAAACAATGGCGTAGACAGTGAAAAAAATTGTGAACAGGGAAGGATTATAGATCGATCGGTCGGCAACAGCTCGCCTCAGGAATCGGGAATGACAGGACACAATCTTGCAAATACTGTAGATTCAGGTTTTGCGTCCTCGCCGTTTTCTCAAATAAGTCAAGACACATTTTCTGCTTGTCAAAATGTGAATGTTGCCGGTGAAAATGCACTGCCAAAAAGCATAGAGAAACAGATTCCAGACACTAATACATTATTATTGCAATTAATGCAACAAATGGAACAAAATCAGAGACAAATGGGACAAAATCTCAAAAAGTTAGACACAGTGGAACAAAATCTCAAAAAGTTAGACACAATGGAACAAAATGAGAGACAAACACAGCAACAGTTAGACACAATGGAACAAAATCAGAGACAAACACAGCAACAGTTAGACACAATGGAACAAAATCAGAGACAAACACAGCAAAAGCTTCAAAAGTTAGACTCATTGGAACAAACTCTTGAACAAACACTTGAAGATTTAACTACTGAGTTACATAACATTGAATCGAAATGTCAAAAAGTCTGTAATGACGTAAAAACACAAATTTGTGAGCATTTCCAACCTATTTTTTCGCGGCATGAAAATGCACTGCAGAATCACGAAGCAGCCATAAAAGAACTGCAAACTACTGTTCACGAAAATCATGAGACCTTGCAAGCTAAATTTGACTCAGTTGCATCTACCGATTCGGTTACGCAACTTGCGAAAACTCAGGAAAACTTAAAGGACACAGTAGATACTCTGAAACTTGGTTCAGAAAAACACACTGAGGAAATGTGTTCACTATCGGAGAAAGTAGCCGAACTTTCGGATCAGTTCACTAACTTATCTACGAAGGTAGATGATAATGTGAATGACACAAAACCGGTAGTCTTTAATGACACAGAAGAGAGCGAACAAATTAGGAAATTCAAACAAAATCAGAATCAAATTAATAGGCAACACCAAAGAGAAATCCGCGGAGTATAAGATCAGCTGACACAGGTAATACAAGAATTACGTATTTCAGAGGACACTCGCGCCCCAACACGGGAAGAGGGACTTAGAAATACGGAAAAGACGCAAAATAATAACACAGGGCATTTCGGAAGTTATGAAAGAAACTGGCAATGTGCACCGAATTTTGAGATGGAACGGCCGACACGACCTAACAATGACCGATATGCGACTCGCCGACATGATGATTTTGACTATAAGCTGTTCGTTACTACACGTAAATTCAAAACGTTTAAGAATTCTGCCAACGACATTCATCCACAAGCGTGGCTCCGTCAATTCTCTCATTGTTTTCCTCCCAACTGGTCGTTAGAACACAGATTAGAATTTATGTGTGGCTACTTAGAGAATGAACCAGCTGTAAGAATGCGATCGGTCATTCACGATTGCCACAGTGAAGGAGAATTTTACAATGCCTTCCTCTCAGCATATTGGTCTCAAGCCACACAAGACCGAGTAAAACATAGCATCATAATGATGAAACATTTCGAACAATCTGAATTCTCCAGTCTTGTGAAATATTTTGAAGACATGTTGCACAAGAATCAGTACCTGTCAAACCCATACAGCCCCTCAGAACTCATCCGCATTTGCTTAATCAAATTACCTGAACATTTACGACACATTATTTTGGCAGGACGTTGCAAAGACGACATTGAAGCTTTTCAGGGACTGTTACAAGAACTGGAAATTGACACTGACAATCGCGGAATGCGAGAGCAGGAGCACAACAATTACAGGTCACATCTGTCACAATTTCGCGATGACAGAAATAATACACGACAAGGCTGTACTTATAACGTAAATCGTGACCAAAACAGACACCACCCGTATGACAACCGTTGGCAGAGTAGTAATAATTACAGGGAAAGATCACCTCTCCGCGGTAGTGACTATCACAGAGACAATCAGAGAAATATACACTATGGGAACCAAAACAACTATTATTACGGGAGACAGAATAACTTTAGACGCAACGGTTCAGCGCGCAGTTACGATTCAGGGAGAAATTCTCCACCACTTAACCGACAAGAAAGAACCTACAGGAACTACCAACATGACGACAGACGATGTGATCGTAACGACAGACCTGAATTGCATCAGAACTGGCGGGATTTAAACAGGGCAGGGCCCTCTCGTCACGGTGAATTTGTAGAAGTTAGGTCTCCAAATCCCAATAACGACGCGCGCCAACAAAGAGACAATAGGCAATGACTCATACCGCAGGCAGCCACAAAACGTTCGTATGAGACTAACGACGCAGCTGCCGTAGCTAGTAATTACGTAAAAATGGAAGACATTAGGGACATCTTACTCCAAGAACACGACGTAAAACATAATAACATTGCATATCCTGTGATTCACATTACAGTAAATGACGTAACATTTACGGCAGTACTTGACTCTGGCAGTCCCATTTCAGTAATTAGTGAAACAGCCTTTAGCAAATGCAACAAATCGAACGATTGCCCCACACTTCCGTTACGTAAGATTAAATTACGAGGTGCAATCTTTTGAAAAAGTGTAGATGTACGCCAACAAACCAACTTAGAATTCTTTTGTCAAAGCCACAGTTTCTCTATGAACTTTCTTATTGCTCCATCATTGTCGACGGAAATTATACTGGGAGTAGACTTTTTGAATGAATACAAAGCAATCTTAAGCTTTCATGATGCTGAAATAAGTTTAGAAAAAGAAGGTAAGTTAGTAGCTTTGAAATTTGAAGATTGGCTCTCAAACCATGACGAAGAAATTAATCGGCTTTACCTCCTGTTAGACAACAGTTCGGAATTTTCGACGGAACTTGACACTAACAATCACTCTGCAAGTACTGACAGGGGTGATATCGACGGCGCATTTGATACTAATGAGTTAATTCAGAATAAAATTCAAACAATTGAGAATTGTAATGACACTGATAGGCAGGACCTTTTTGAGATTTTACAAGCACATTCCACAGTTTTTACTCATAAAACAGGAACAATCAAGGGATTTCAATACCAATTTCGTGTTCGTGAGCATACTAAATTTTGTGTTAGACCATACGTAATTCCGGCGCATTATAGGGACCGTGTTAGAACAGAAGTACAATCTATGCTTGACGAGGGCATTATTGAACCTGCAGTAAGCTCATACAACAATCCATTACATGTTGTTGAGAAGAAAAATGGATCAATCAGGCTTGTCTTAGATTCGAGACAAATCAATACTATCATTATTCCTGAAACAGACAGGCCGCAAACGTTGGAAGAACTTCTTCAAAATTTTAATGGTGTAAACGTGTTGTCTTCCATTGATCTCAGATCCAGCTTTTATCAGATCGAACTTCATCCAGAATGTAGAAAATACACAGCTTTCCTTTGCTTCGGCGTTTGTTATCAGTTTCGGAAACTTCATTTTGGTTTGAACATTTCTTCAGCAGCATTCATTCGCGGGCTAAATTCCATATTACCTGAGTTCTTAAAACGTCACATCACCTTATATGTGGACGATATTGTAATAGCAGAAGCTTCATGGGTACAACATAATCGCATCCTCAACAGTTTGTTACGTATTTTTGCAGAATCTGGAATTACAGTTAACTTGGAAAAGTCTGAATTCGGTAGGTCAAAGGTGAGATTTTTGGGACATATTATTTCTTCTGAAGGCATTCAGCCGGATCCTGAAAAGTTAGAAGCAATCAGAGCCATTCCAGTTCCATCCACAAAAAGACAAGTCCGCAGTTTTCTAGGTCTCGTAAATTTTTACCGTCGTTTTCTGAATATGCAAATTCTTGTTACACCAAAACTTTGTTCTCTCACTGGAAAAAATACTATTTGGAACTGGGACGAAGAAGCACAGTTGGAATTCAATTCTTTGAAAGAATCTCTACTTAACGCGCCAATACTAGCTCATCCAGATCTGTCACAAGATTTCTGCCTTAGCACGGATTCTTCTAAAGTCGGACTTGGTGCCCATTTATTTCAAGAAGCCATAGAAAATGACACTACTGTTCAGAAAACCATTGCTTTTGCTAGCCGAGTGCTAACGAAATCTGAAAAAAATTATTCCGTTACTGAATTAGAAGCTTTAGCTATCGTTTGGGCATTTAACAAATTCCGTTTCTTTCTTTCTGGTAAGCACGTAAAAGTATACAGTGATCATCGTGCATTACAATTTCTTATGTCTTCAAAATTAAATCATGACAGGTTAAAACGTTGGGCATTGTTTCTGCAAGAATTCCGCTTCACAATAGTCTACATTCCCGGCAAGGAGAACATTGTTGCGGACGCGCTGTCACGCGCACCGGCTGAGCTTGAGAAAAGTAACACAGAAGGCAACATTGAGAAAAATTTCAGTATTCTTTACATTCAGAAAGTCGCCTTTGAAAACTTCATCACCACATCTTTAAATGACATTGCTCATGAACAAGATAAAGATCCGATTTGGAAAGACATCAAAAGCAAATGGCATGAAAAGACACACACACAGATTCGGCATTATTATCTGGTTAGAAACAACATACTGTTCAAACGCTGCACTGTTGATGACAAGCTATGGGTACTTTGCATTCCTGACGATTTTGTTAATAAGCTCATTTGGTACATTCATTTCAGCTACGCACATTTTGGCCCACGAAAATGTTATCATATTCTTCGAACGACTTGTTATTTTAACAATATGGAAAAGAGAATTCGAAGAGTCTTGTCTATTTGTAAACTTTGTCAAAAGGCGAAACCATCTACTATCTCCCATCGTGCTCCGTTGTTTCCTATCATTCCTTCTAAATTAAAAGAATTTGCTGCTGTTGATCTCTTGGGACCCCTTGCCGGAACATGTAATGGATTTTCGTACGTTCTAGTCGCTGTTGAACTTACTTCAAAATTTGTTTCTTTCACTCCGTTACGTAAAGCCACTGGACGGTCTGTATCCAACGCCTTCGTTAAAAATTTCTTACGTGCAGTTGGACACGTTAGTAAAGTCATTTCAGATAACGGACCGCAATTCAGATCTGCTGTTTGGTCACGCATGCTTCGCAACCATAAAATCAAACCTGTTTTTATTTCATTGTACTCACCACATTGTAACCCCTCCGAACGGATTATGAAAGAAATCAATAAGCTTTGCAGACTTTATTGTCACAGAAAGCATCAGCATTGGGACAGATATTTACACTTATTTTAAAATGTGCTGAATGAAATGCCTCTTGATTCCACTGCTTTACCACCTACTCTTGTACTGAAGAATAAAAAACCACCGAACAGAATCAGAGAGCTTGTACCTTTCCCGAATACACGTAAACTTCGACACAAAGACATAATTGATTTGGCTCTTAAAAATATAAAATCTGCAGCAGACAAAAGGAGAAAACTACACGGTAAAGCAAATGCAAAGAAATTGTATATTGGTCAGAAAGTTCTCATTAAAACTCATCCATTGTCACATAAGAAGAAACACTTGAGTCACAAATTCTTTCTAGTTTACAATGGACCTTACAGAATCCGACGTATACCACATGATAATTGCGTTGAAGTTGAAACTCTGCGTACTAGGAAGAGTAAAGGTTTACACCACATTTCACATGTAAAACCGTTTATTGAAAGATAATCTGCTTCTTAACTTTGTCTTTGCCATATAACTTTTCACTTTACATTGCTAGTAAGCTTTGTCAGACTTAAGAAACTGTTAACGTGCAACAATGTTTTGAAGTTAAATATCCAGTCAAGAATCAAGAGAACTTATTTAAACAGAAATTAAGAATGCATTGTTATTGTGAACAGGCGACACACTGTTGTATTTGTACATTCTTGCTTGTTAGTTGCACGATTATGTAACGACTATAAGACTTACTTGCTTAGTACATATACTGGTACTGCTAATGAGATTTTAATGCAACATTTTGATTTACTTGAAAATACATTCTGGATTTAAAGTACTTTATGTGAGATACCAGATGACACAGTGATTAGTTTATGTAACAGCTACACGATTTTATCACGACGCTACTAATGAGTGACAATTTACAATGTTGCTTTTGCGGTGTTTCTGTTTTATGTCTGCACAGTTTTATGTATTATTCTGGAAAGGAAAACATGTTTTAGTAGTAACTTTTGTGGTATAGCAACAATGAGACAGCCTTTTTCGTGGCACAACAATACGTTACAGTACAGTACTTTCTTCATCACAACAATAAGCGTAATAACTAAGATATCTATACACAAAGCATTTCACTTTTGTTTATCATCAGGTAAGTACATTGACTTCTGCAGAACTTAGCTTTCGGAGGACTATAACTACGAGACTTCCACAGAGGTTATCTTACAACATGACGCACAGTTTAGCGCTACAGTACACGTATTTGAGTGATTAATTTTGCACTTAAAACATTTATTTTTTAAGATATTTGAAGTACAATGATACAAAGTTCTTCCGTGATACATTTCATTCCATTGCTGTAATCTGTAACACCTGAGGGTATAATTACATTAATCCTCAGGGGGGTACATGCCTACTTTGTGTACCATGTGTTTGGCAAGCACAAGGAGCCCTAGCTATTATGGTATTTGCTTATACAACTTTACACATCGGTACCATATTTCTCTAACACATAAATTACACAGCTATCTGATTATTTAACAAAGAAACAAACATCATTTTACTAATTAGTGACAGATGTTTACGTAATTACACAGTTGAATAACTTCACACTTATGAAATGGCATGGCATTTTGTCAGTACTTTGTGAACTGTTCATATTTTTCTCGGAACCATTATGATACTGTGAGAGCTTTGAATGATGTATTTGGTATGGGATCATGATTTTTAAAGTACGTTTGAGGTAGATGACACTATTGAAATGAGCAGAGAATATTTTTTTAGGGTTTGAAATTATTGCAGAAAGCTACGACGTTTTTGAGATTTGACTGAGGTGTTATGATGTTATTTTTACGACGACGATGTGTATTATGCTGTTGAGGTATGTTTATGATTAATAAGCTGATGCTATATAAGGAATGTGATTACGTGTTTATATGTATATGAATAATGAATAGAAGTTAGGGACTATGGTTTGTGAAAAAGGTTGTTGGAAACCAAGAATCGTACTTTAAGAGTTATGAAATGTGGGTATATGCGTGATTGTATCACAATGCTGACGAAAATTTTTTGGACGCTGTTATATTTATAGGATTTTGTTTCTACAGATTTGTAACCCAAATTCTTGACCTGTGAAATATTTTTGTATGAGACTGTCACTGTAGCGGAAACTGGTGTCGTAAATATTTCGGTAAGAAAGTTCAGTGACCACCTGCACGTAATGCGTCGTGGGCACCCAGCTGAGCGGCCAGGTGTGCCAGACGCCTGGAGAAAAAGCCATTATTGCGAGCCCTTTTCAGCGGCACAGGTAGAAAAAAAAAAGGGAGGCCATTATCCTCGCTATTGACATTCCTTTGTAGAAAGCATCGTAATTACGACACGCTAATAATAACTTGGAAACATTCTTACATCTGCACACCTGATTAGGACAAGTGTCTATCTATGAGAATTGAGAGAATTTCTACTAACTTATGAAATGCCTCATGACTACTGAATGATAATTTTATGCTTTACTTTGTACATAGTTGCTTATTTCATTTGATATCAGGTTTCCAGCTGTCTTGCAGCATTGGTTTCATAAAATAAAATAAAATGCATTTGCTAATGTGAACACTTTCTGTCAACAGATCTATTAAATAATTACTGTATGATCCACATTCTTCGAAAAAGGAGCTCTTGGAATGGAAAGAACAATAAGAAGGGGCTAGTAACAGGAACTGCATACATAATTTTCTTTTCAACTACTTGGTAATTTTTTTGGTAGAGTAAGTTATCGTGATGCATCACTCTAGTGTTAAGATGTGACATAGGTATTAGACATGGCCATTTTTAGTGTAATATTTTTTCTGCTTGAGCTATGTCATGTTTAGAGATAAGTTTTTTTTTTGCTGCTGCTGTTTGCCATGCATAGTGCTACTAAATTTCACTTTGTATTATTCTGTTAAGCTAGTTTTACGACTGATTTATTTTTTTTTGTTTGCTGCTCATTGCCTTATATTAGTTGTAATTTATGCTGCTTGCTTTGCCTTTTGTATTTTTTTTCATTGCTGTTTGTGTTAATTGTTTTCTGTTGCTGCATTGCCTCGTTCCTTAGTTTAGCATCTGAGCTCAGTAGATTTAAGTTAGCTTAAGAGGGGGTAGACTATATAAGAGAACAAGTTGTGATGAATTGGAAGAAATACATTGAAAATCTATAAGAAAACGGTTTGGCCAAAACAGTATTTTGAAAGAGGATATGAACCAAAAAAAAGTTGGGTTTAGGGACAACAGGTTTAGGTAGGATTTTCTTGGAAATAAATGATGAAGTAAGATAATGGAAAATAAATAATGAGGTAAGAAATATGTGAACATATATATACAGAAAGCATGCTTGAATAGGATTTTTTTGGTGGAAACAAATGTTGAAATAAGACGAAAGATCTATGGAATGAAGTTTTGGGTTGGACTGCAGTACCAAATGTTACACTGAAAACAAACCCTGTCCTTTCCTTTTGTGTTATCCCACTATGTGTTTGTGTACCCTTGTGTATTTGTTTTCTTCCTGTCTGTGTAGTTCCATAGAATTTTTTCTTCTTCTAATACTAAGCTACATTCACTATGATGAGGAATACTGTTATCCTCAAATATAATTGGTATTAATAATATGTTATTTACTTTGTAAAGACGTTTATACATTATTTATTCTGTTTTGTTTTAATGCTCATGTGTGAAGTTGATGTTTCAATAATTATTCTGATCTTTTATGTATCTACTTATCTCATAATTCCTGTAACACTGATGTATATGTTTATTTCTATTCTGTTGTAAAACCTGTACTACAAATGTTACCTGTATTGTTATGTTCTTTAATGATGTATTTTGTACCTTTGTAATTGTATTCTCATGTTATAAAATTGTAATTGACACCAGTTTATCAAACTAAGTAACTTGTAAGCATTCATTTCACTGCACACATTTCTGTTGGTCATAGTATATGGACAATATGTGAGAAGTAGGGACTGTTAGTGTTTGCACGTGTGTTAATAATTCAGCAAGGGACTGGTTAACAGCTTTGATGGTTCTCAGGACAATTCAAAAACTTTGTGAGTGCACAAGTGGTGGTTATGGACTTGATATATTATCCGCAAGACTCTTCAATGGTGATTGTGCACCTGCACAGTCACAACAGATGGCTGCTGGCCATCTCTACAAGGACTACAGTGGGTCTGCATCTTTGATGACCCACCAGTACCATTATCTCTACAAGGACAACAGTGGGTCTACCGATGATCCATCAATACCATTATTTCTACAAGGACTACAGTGGGTCTGCACCTCTGGTGGCCCACCAATACCGTAATCTCTACCAGGACTACAGTGGGTCTGCTCTGTGATGACCTACCCACCAATACTCTTCAAAACTTCGACTGACTCCGCTGTGGGTTTGCTCTGTTGTGGCCCATTACCTGTCAGCATGTCAAGAGTCAGCACTGTCTTTCCGTTGGAAGGACAACGCTACTTCTTCAAGACTGCATGGAAATCCACTACTTCCGTGTGCATTTTCTTTTACTGCTCAGACTTTGAGAAAAACACTGCAATATGATGAATGATCAGGACTGTCTTTATGGACTGTGAGAAAATTTTAGCTTTTGACCAATATTGTATCAATAAGTGTGTGCATTTGATTTCTTTGTTATTGTAATTACGATTATGAAAAATTTTAACAAATATGTATTACCCAGTGCCCAAACCAATTTGTAAAATTTTTTGTGGGGAGCATGGGGGCTATGTAAGTAGGCTGTTTAGGTTTTTTTGGTAACGCCGCCTCTGTATGAAAATCACTGGCTGTGCTGTGTGCAGTCTGTGGCTGCTTTGCATTGTTGTAATACTCGCCATTGTAGTGTTAGGCAGTTGGCTGTGAACAGCGCATAGCGTTGCGCAGTTGGAGGTGAGCCGCCAGCAGTGGTGGATGTGGGGAGAGATATGGCGGAGTTTTGAAATTTGTCATAAACTGTTTTATATATATATATATATATATATATATATATATATATATATATATATATATATGATATCAAGGTAAATACATTGTTTGCTCTCTATTAATATCTTTCATTTGCTAACTATCCCTATCAGTAGTTAGTGCCTTCCATAGTTTGAATCTTTTATTTAGATGGCAGTAGTGGCGCTTGCTGTATTGCAGTAGTGGGAGTAACCAAGATTTTTGTGAGGTAAGTGATTTGTGAAAAGTACAGGTTAATGTTAGTCAGGGCCATTCTCTGGTAGAGATTATTGAAAGTCAGATTGCGATGCGCTAAAAATATTGTGCATCAGTTTAAGCACAGTCTCGTAAAATTGTTAAAAAAGGGGACGTTTCAAGAGATAAAAATTGACACACGTGCTTGGAATGACATGGGGTTTTATTAGAAGCAAAAAAAAGAAAGTGTTGCTAGACGCGTGAAAGATCTCTTGCGCGCGTCGTTTGGTGATGATCGTGTGCTCAGCCGCCACTTTCGTCATGCTTGGCCTCCCAGGTCCCCAGATTATTGGCTTTGGGGTTACCTGAAGTCGCAAGTGTATCGTGATTCACCGACATCTCTAGGGGTGCTGAAAGATAACATCCGACGCCCAATGCCTCACCATAACTCCGGACATGCTTTACAGTGCTCTTCACAACATTATTCCGCGACTACAGCTATTGTTGAGGAATGATGGTGGACATATTGAGCACTTCCTGTAAAGAACATCTTTGCTTTGTTATTCTAATTATTGTTATACTGATCAGATGAAGCGCCATCTGGCGGACATTTTTTTAACGTTTGTATTTTTTTGGTTCTAATAAAACCCCATGTCATTCCAAGCATGTGTGTCAATTTGTACCTCTCTATCTATATTATCACGTAATTTACTCAGTTTTCAGATTGATACTGACTTTTTGATCACCCGGTACATTCGACCTGGAGAGAAAATACTTATAGCAAATTGAACTGAGGAAACGAAACACTTGTCTTCATCGCAATTTCAGAGACTTTTGTTATTGACACAATTCTAAATACATAATCTTCAAATAGAAAACAGAAAGAAAAAGCTATACAATTAGCAGAGGAGATATCTACTCGAACGGATTATAAGATATGAAACATAAGTGTTGTATTGCAAACGCTTCACATTGCTGTATCCTTTCCCTTTCATTTCTTTGTTCCCCAATATAAATAAATAAAAATAATTTGGACATTTCTCTTGTGCTCTTATAATTACGTGATTTTAAATTATAATTACAGTACTTATACATTCCTTATTACATCTCAACAGCACACAATTAAACCAAGAGGAAAAAACCTAAATAAATCCGAACATTTGCTATCGCTTGTGTTAAGAACGAAATATGTTTCAATTGCTTTCCACTTGTCTGTCAGTAGGCTTGTGTTCATCATAAATCTCACTTTCGTGTTCGTCTTTTTCTTCTGCTTCTTCACCTCCTTCTTCTGCGTCTTTCCTCTCCTTCAAATGATAATGGAAGCGATCTTTCAGGTACATACAGTTGCTGTGCAGTGCTGCGCACGTTACTACAGCTCTTTTCTGGTATGTGTCAAATTTAATCGTCGCTAATCAACGTTTCTTACTGGCTTCAATGGAGTGTCTAACCATGGAGAGGTTACCATACACTAAATTATCAGAAAGGAAGCATGCCCGTTGTGTACAAGCGGCACACGTGTTTGAGAGCTAGGCTGCAGCTGCGCGGACGTGCGCGAGGGCTGTTTATCGTTCCGTGCAGCGCGACCGGCGGGCTAGTTAATGTGACACACGGCTGGCGAAGTTTCAAATGATTCCTGAGCAAAGTCAAGTGTGTCTTGCCTATCCATTATGTCTATCACTTGTTGAAGGGAGGGATTAACTAGTTTCAAAATCTGTTCCCGGATACGAACATCAGAAACGTTCTGTGCAATTGCATCACGCACCATAGTATCTGAATAAGGAAGTCCACATTCACACTCAAAAGCACACTCCCTAGTAAGGCCTTGCAATGTTGCAACCCACTCCCTATTAGTCTGACCGGCCGTACATTTTGTACGATAGAACTTATACCTTTTTGCAACGACATTTACTGTTTCTTTGAAATAGGCATCTAACGCCGACAAAATTTCTTCGTGGGACAGAGTTGCTACGTCGCGTCGGGGAAATAATTTCACTATCACACGGTACGTTTGCACCCCTACACACGCCAATAAATGAGGCTGCCGCTCGTTACCTTGAATTCTGTAGGCGGTGAGATGGAATCCAAATTGGCGTGACCACTCCGTCCAGGTTTCTATGGCTGGGTCAAAGGGCCGGAACAGGGGTGCAACTGCATGTTGTGGCTGCGGTAGCGGTGAAGCGGCGGCCGCCGCATCGGTTTGCATTGCACGCTGACCCTGGACGAGCTGTCCAAGGGCATCCAATAACGCCTGCGTCTGCTGATTCTGCAAGCGATAAAATTCGGACAGTACATCTGGAGATTGTGGCGAAGCCATGACACAAGCAAAGGAATACTAACTCTATTGTCTCGTCGCCATATGATGTGTCGACAGAAGTGCCGACACAGTGTGGTTTTAGGAGACCGATATGCACGCTATAAACACACGAAGGATGGCGTGAGGTCTGAAACGGGATACGTATGAATGCTATAAAGAAAAGTACGTATCTTCTGGAATACTTTAATCCATCCTTGTTGTATACATCGTTCTTGATGAGACAAATGAGACTCTGTAGATACATGAAGTTACTAATGGCGCCTTGCTAGGTCGTAGCCATTAACTTAGCTGAAGGCTATTCTAACTATCTGCTCTGCAAATGAGCGAGGCTTCGTCAGTGTGCATCGCTAGCGACGTCGTCCGTACAACTGGGGCGAGTGCTAGTAAGTCTCTCGAGACCTGCCGTGTGGTGGCGCTCGGTCTGCGATTCTGACAGTGGCGACACGCGGGTCCGACATGTACTAATGGACCGCGGCCGATTTAAAGCTACCACCTAGCAAATGTGGTGTCTGGCGGTGACACCACAATAATCAATTAGTTTACGTATATTTCTGCAGGTGGAACGTCGTATCCTTTTACTTGATATTGATTGCAACACTTGAAACGTTTTTATCATTTATGAAATGTAAACATAATAAATTCATCGAAACAGAAGCACCACTACAAAAATTAGCTTCCCACAATCGCACTGACAACAAAACCATCATTACCGAAAAGATAGCAAATACTCAGTAATCACTTTTACCAAAAAATGAAAAGATGAAGCACATAGAATTCTCCACTTACATCATTTAATGATTCCCCAACACATACCTGCATTCTAGGTTTTGCACTGAATGCTCTATGAATTTGTTGCGGGGAAAATCTATTCTATTTAAAAATGCTCTTCAGGTATGTGACATCTTCTTGCAAATTATCTTAATCGGATATACAATGCGCCCTATGCACTAAGGTCTTAAGGACACCTATGGTCTGTGAAGGGTGATGGCAGCTAATGGCATATACATATAGATTTGTTTGAGTTGGTTTCCGATACACGACATGTCCTAATGTGCCATCAACTTTACGGCGAACGAGAACATCCAAAAACGGGAGGCAGCCGTCTTTTTCTAATTCCATTGTAAATTTGATACTGGCATGGATAGAATTCAAACGCTCAAGAAATCGTTGTAATTCATCCATGCCATGTGGCCATATCGCAAATGTGTCCTCCACGTACCTACAGAAGACCCATGGTTTAAGACTTGCTGAGTCCAGTGCCTTGTCCTCGAAGTCTTCCATGAATAAATTAGCTACCAGAGGGAAGAGGGGGCATCCTATAGCAACGTCATCGGTCTACTCATAAAATTCACCATTAAACTGAAAATAAGATAATAAAAGCTCATGTTCAAATAAGGCAGTAATATTCTTATCAAAATGTGGTCCGATAAGAGATAAAGAGTCCTTTAAAGGTACCTTGGTGTACAATGATACCACGTCAAAACTAACAAGCGTATCTGTTCTATTTAGGCAGACATTGCTATGTCTCTGAATAAAATCCATAGAATTACGAATGTGGTGACTACATTTTCCTACCAGTGGTTTCAATAAAGAAGCTAAAAATTTGGCAGAATAATACATTGGTGAACCAGTGCTCGTTATAGGTCTCATAGACAAGTCCTCTAGACGCTCATCCTTACCCATCTTGTGAACTTTAGGAAGACCATAAAATCTCGGTGGTACTGCACCTCGCACTTTCCAACTTCTTTGGTAGTGATGAAGCGTTCTGCAAGGCAGCATTCCTTACTGTCACCTTGTTAGTAGGATCTTTGTTAATCTTCCAGTATGCACCAGAACAAAGCAGACTACGTATCTTTTCCTTGTAGACTCTCTGAGGCAAAAGGACGGTAGCATTACCTTTATCAGCACGCAGGATGACTGTGTCAGTATCCTCAAGCAGCTTTCGTACCGCACATTTTTCTTCCTTGGAAACTTTGCTTCTTTGTGGATGATGTTTTTTAATTGCTCAACAGGTTTCTCGTCTGATTTCTTCAGCAGAGTCCTCTGATAGTGGTCGGAAATCTTCTTCAATGTCACTGATGAAAGATGTTATCGGCAAAGTCTTTGGCGTAGGGGCAAAATATAGCCCTTTATTTAATACAGATAACGTAGCTTCGTCCAAATCCTTATCCGTCAAATTTATGACAGGACGTCTAATAACAGAGTCCACCTGAGAAGGCTGGTCCAATTAGATATATTTGGCAATCTGTCTTTTTGTAGCTACTTCGCGAACCCAGTCAGACTTGGCCCATGTCGTCCCATTAAATGGTTCAAATGCCTCTGAGCACTATGGGACTTAACATCTGAGGTCATCAGTCCCCTAGAACTTAGAACTACTTAAACCTAACTAACCTAAGGACATCACACACATCCATGCCAGAGGCAGGATTGGAACCTGCCATTCAGGCAGATAAAATTAAAGATGTTGTAATTAATGAAGCTAACTACGTTCAAAATGATGGACAATTCTTTGCTGAAATTTCGGTGCAAGGAAGATTTCACTTCCAAATATTTGGCTGTTTTACAAAGTTTTCTCAGTAAGACTTATGTTTTCAGTAACAAGCTTAGAGAATAAAGAACATCATTCCAATGTAGCCTTTTACTGTGAAACATAGAGTATTTACTTTCCCCTTTCCAGATTTTGTAGCACCGTGCATACGCCATGACACTGGAAGCTAAGAAATTAAGCATTTACATTGAGTTCCTTATGGTTCCAGTTATCAGCTGAAGCTTCTGTATTACATCGAGACTTCTGACATTTCACGCTGCAACTCGTAGCATGCGACCATTACATTTTTTTCCGAAGTCGTGATAAATTTGGCAGTACTCTACTGAAGTTTTCGAATGGGAGACTAATTAAGTACCTTTTGTCAATTCAGAGATCATAGTGATAGTTTTTTCAGTAACTGGCCACATATTCTGTTCATACACATTATGTACTTTTAATTTAGTGGTTCCCGTTACAACCCGTATTCTCATGCCTTTGATCAACACTCCTTAACTGGCCTTTAAGTGAAAGTTTTCCAACACTACCCTTCTGTCCTTACTTTCATAAGATCGTTAGCAGAACGCAGATGACTTCATATGCCGGTAGTCGAAGCCGTCAATCTCGACGATATTTTTTCTTAAAATTTAATTCTCGACTCGGATTGAAGCATAGATAAAATATAATTTTGCTTTGCAGCCAACGACAATATTCCTAGATAACAGAAAACCGTTACATCCCGCTCAGGTACTAGTTTCAGTTTGTATTTGTAAATAATAAATTTGATAAATCCAAATTACGTGGATTCCAAAAGCTTCATCAATAATGTGAAGAATTGTGATCCAGATGAAGCGCTCAGATGCTAGCGAAATGAATTCGACATCTCTGGATATTATATAGCCTGTAAGTCGTATGGCGTGGACGGCGGCCTACAACCAAGCTATGAGGTTAATGAAAAACTCGGTGAAAGGACCTCAGACTCAGGAGTTTCAAAGCTGGGAGGGGGGACGACGGGGGGGGGGGGGGAGGAGGGAGCGGAGACTGTTAGTGATCAATCAACCTTTATGTTTCCGAACTGACTGAGAGCTGGGCGACGGTGGACATCTCGATCTCGGAGATTCCTCCCCCCCGACCCCCCTCCCCCACACGTAGTTGTGCAGTAGTATGATTGTTTACCAAGTGACATGTAGCTCTGTAAGTTAACACACACTTGCTGTCTAAACACATATGTATGATTTTAATGTGAAAACTACAACAACATGGTTTCCTGCAGGGAAAAGAGAAAATTGAAACGCCGTTTTATAGACAATGTAATGCAAATTAGCCAAATTAGGAATTGAAATTCAAATAAACACACGCTGGGCACTAAAACGTAATAAATTCAAAATGATAAATGAAGAAAACATTAACATTTATTGTAATGTGTCACATACCTTCAGTATGAAAACAGAAAGAGGAATCATCTGACTACGCATGGATACGACTCATAACTGTGCATGTATGTGGGGGGGGGGGGCATTCTTCCGCCTTTAGGGGCAGTTTCCTTCCTTCCTCCCCCTCCCCCCCCGCCCCTAAAGGCAAGGGAGTGCTCTGAGCCTCTGTCCGCTCCTGCGCCCTATTTGACAAGGCTGTTGGCAGAACGATGGTGACTTCTCATGCCGTAAATCTTCGACCACCCACTGCTCATGGCTTTATTCAAAATTTAAGCAGCGGTGAACGTGTGACCCAAAACGTATTGATTGCAACTAAAAGACGATACAACAAGACCACAAGTGACATTCAGCAACAATCAACGGCATGAGGATGATGACAGCAATGTAAACCACTGCATTAAAGAGACATAATGTGTATCCACAAGGCATTTGGCGTGTAACTGAAAAGAGTCGTGATGATCTCCTCATTGAGAGAAGATTCAGGAGTACTGGCTCATTCGGATCTTCGGGAGGGACGGCCAAGGGGGTGAAGTGACCATGAGAAATAGACTGAATAACCAACGAAAGGATCGAAAGGATAACGTTATACAAGACGAGACGGGGAATTTCGGATGTTTGGACGTTGTAGGGGAATTGGAATATCTGAAAACAGAAATGCAAAGGCTCAGTCTAGACGTACGGGGGTCAGTAAAGTGAAATGGAAAGAAGTCCAGGCGTTCTGGTCAGATGAGTATAGGGTAATATCAGCAGCTGCAGAAAGTGGTATAATGGTAACCGGGTTTGTATGAATAGGAAAGTAGGGCAGAAATAGAGTTACTGTGAACAATTCAGTAACAGAGTTGTTCTCATCAGAACCGACACCAAACCAGAACCTATAACGATAGTTCAGGTATCCATGCCAAGGTATCAAGCCGAAGATGAAGAGACAGAAAAAGTACATGAAGATATTCAAAGGGTAATTCAGGCGATCAGGTGGTCTAGGGGTAGCGTCTTTGATTCATAATCAAAACGTCTTCGGTCCCGGGTTCGATCCCCGCCACTGCCTAAATTTGAATAAATAATCAGCATTGGCGGCCGAAGACTTCCGGCATAAGAAGTCAGCCTCATTCTGCCAACGGCCTTGTCAAAGAGGGCGGAGGAGCGGATAGAGGTTCAGGGCGCTCTCTTGTTCTAGGGGTGGGAAATTGCCCCTAAAGGCGGAAGAATCAGCAATGATCAACGACATGAGGATGCAGAAGGCAATGGAAACCACTGCATTAAAGACACGTAACGTGTATCCATAGGACATGTGGCCTGTAATTGAAGAAGTGTCATGATGATCTCTCCATTGGCAAAAGATTCCTGAATAGTCCTCTCTCCGGGAGGGGACTGCCAAGGGGGAGGTTACCATGAGAAAAAGATTGAATAATCAACGAAAGGATAACGTTCTACGAGTCGGGGCGTGGAATGTCAGAAGCTTGAACGTGGTAGGTTCAAATGGTTCAAATGGCTCTGAGCACTATGGGACTTAACATCTATGGTCATCAGTCCCCTAGAACTTAGAACTACTTAAACCTAACTAACCTAAGGACAGCACACAACACCCAGCCATCACGAGGCAGAGAAAATCCCTGACCCCGCCGGGAATCGAACCCGGGAACCCGGGCGTGGGAAGCGAGAACGCTACCGCACGACCACGAGATGCGGGCGAACGTGGTAGGGAAACTAGAAAATCAGAAAAGGGAACTGCAAAGACTCAATCTAGATATAGTAGGGGTCAGTGAAGTGAAGTGGAAGGAAGACAAGGATTTCTGGTCAGATGAGTATTGGGTAATATCAACAGCAGCAGAAAATGGTATAACAGGTGTAGGATTCGTTATGAATCGGAAGGTAGGGCAGAGGGTGTGTTACTGTGAACAGTTCAGTGACCGGGTTGTTCTAATCAGAATCGACAGCAGACCAACACCGACAATGATAGTTCAGGTATACATGCCGACGTCGCAAGCTGAAGATGAACAGATAGAGAAAGTGTATGAGGATATTGAAAGGGTAATGCAGTATATAAAGGAGGACGAAAATCTAATAGTCATTGGCGACTGGAATGCAGTTGTAGGGGAAGGAGTAGAAGAAAAGGTTACAGGAGAATATGGGCTTGGGACAAGGAATGAAAGAGGAGAAAGACTAATTGAGTTCTGTAACAAGTTTCAGCTAGTAATAGCGAATACCCTGTTCAAGAATCACAACAGGAGGAGATATACTTGGAAAAGGCCGGGAGATACGGGAAGGTTTCAATTAGATTACATCAGACAGAGATTCCGAAATCAGATACTGGATTGTAAGGCGTACCAAGGAGCAGATATAGAGTCAGATCAGAATATAGTAGTGATGAAGAGTAGACTGAAGTTAAAGACATTAGTCAGGAAGACTCAATACGCAAAGAAGTGAGATACGTTTGAAGTTCTCTAACGCTATAGATACAGCAATAAGGTATAGCGCAGTAGGCAGTACAGTTGAAGAGGAATGGACATCTCTAAAAAGGGCCATCACAGAAGTTGGGAAGGAAAACATAGGTACAAAGAAGGTAGCTGCGAAGAAACCATGGGTAACAGAAGAAATACTTCAGTTGGCTGATGAAAGGAGGAAGTACAAACATGTTCCGGGAAAATCAGGAATAGAGAAATACAAGTCGCTGAGGAATGAAATAAATAGGAAGTGCAGGGAAGCTAAGACGAAATGGCTGCAGGAAAAATGTGAAGACATCGAAAAAGATATGATTGTCGGAAGGACAGACTCAGCATACAGGAAAGTCAAAACAACCTTTGGTGACAATAAAAGCAACGGTGGTAACATTAAGAGTGCAACGGGAATTCCACTGTTAAATGCAGAGGAGAGAGCAGATAGGTGGAAAGAATACATTGAAAGCCTCTATGAGGGTGAAGATTTGTCTGATGTGATAGAAAAAGAAACATGAGTCGATTTAGAAGAGATAGGGAATCCAGTATTAGAATCGGAATTTAAAAGAGCTTTGGAGGACTTACGGTCAAATAAGGCGGAAGGGATAGATAACATTCCATTAGAATTTCTAAAATCATTGGGGGAAGTGGCAACAAAACGACTATTCACGTTGGTGTGTAGAATGTATGAGTCTGGCGATATACCATCTGACTTTCGGAAAAGCATCATCCACACAATTCCGAAGACGGCAAAAGCTGACAAGTGCGAGAATTATCGCACAATCAACTTAACAGCTCAAGCATCGAAGCTGCTTACAAGAATAATATACAGAAGAATGGAAAAGAAAATTGAGAATGCGCTAGGTGACGATCAGTTTGGTTTTAGGAAAAGTAAAGGGACGAGAGAGGCAATTCTGACGTTACGGCTAATAATGGAAGCAAGGCTAAAGAAAAATCTAGACGCTTTCATAGGATTTATCGACCTGGAAAAAGCGTTCGACAATTTAAAATGCTGCAAGCTGTTCGAGATTCTGAAAAAAGTTGGGGTAAGCTATAGGGAGAGACGGGTCATATACGATATGTACAACAACCAAGAGGGAATAATAAGAGTGGACGATCAAGAACGAAGTGCTCGTATTAAGAAGGGTGTAAGACAAGGCTGTAGCCTTTCGCCCCTACTCTTCAATCTGTACATTGAGGAAGCAATGATGGAAATAAAAGAAAGGTTCAGGAGTGGAATTAGAATACAAGGTGAAAGGATATCAATTATACGATTCGCTGATGACATTGCTATCCTGAGTGAAAGTGAAGAAGAATTAAATGATTTGCTGAACGGAATGAACAGTCTAATGAGTACACAGTATGGTTTGAGAGTAAATCGGAGAAAGACGAAGGTAATGAGAAGTAGTAGAAATGAGAACAGCGAGAAACTTAACATCAGGATTGATGGTCACGAAGTGAATGAAGTTAAGGAATTCTGCTACCTAGGCAGTAAAATAACCAATGACGGACGGAACCAGGACATCAAAAGCAGGCTCGCTATGGCAAAAAAGGCATTTCTGGCCAAGAGAAGTCTACTAATATCAAATACCGGCCTTAATTTGAGGAAGAAATATCTGAGGATGTACGTCTCGAGTACAGCATTGTATGGTAGTAAAACATGGACTGTGGGAAAACCGGAACAGAAGAGTATCGAAGCATTTGAGATGTGGTGCTATAGACGAATGTTGAAAATTAGGTGGACTGATAAGGTAAGGAATGAGGAGGTTCTACGCAGAATCGGAGAGGAAAGGAATATGTGGAAAACACTGATAAGGAGAAGGGACAGGATAATAGGACATCTGCTAAGACATGAGGGAATGACTTCCATGGTACTAGAGGGAGCTGTAGAGGGCAAAAACTGTAGAGGAAGACAGAGATTGGAATACGTCAAGCAAATAATTGAGGACGTAGGTAGCAAGTGCTACTCTGAGATGAAGAGGTTAGCACAGGAAGGGAATTCGTGGCGGGCCGCATCAAACCAGTCAGTAGACTGATGACCAAAAAAATAAAAAAAAATTGATATTGTGAATCATGTACCGTAAAGATCGACGTTCACCATTAATGGATTAAAGTTAAGTATTCCACCAGCTACGTCCGTTTTTCTAAATTCAAATTTTCTTGTCCTGTTCCAGACCTCACGCCAGCCTGCGTTAGCTAAAATGCGTGCCTTTCGGCCTCTTTCTAGTAACACGGTGTTGGCTCTCCTGTCAACCAAAACAAAAACTTTTGTAATCCAAAAGCCGTTCCACTTCACATGCAAGTTGTTTGGTCTGATGCCATTCACAGTTGATATTAATACTGGACCATGGAAGAGATTAAGATCGGATTTGGTTACTGCTACCCTCGCCAGCGTATCACATCTGATTTCTGCGTGTATTTTGATGGCCTTCTATTTTAGATCATTGCATCCATTCTCTACAATAAACGTTATCTCAGTTTGCAATGTAATGAGTTTGTCAGCACTGGCTTTTCTTTTCGATTGCATCAAATTTCTTCTACAATACAGAAAAATGTGTGAAAATGCTTAAGCTCATAGCGTCATGTGACAAACTTCTGAGGACCCATATTGGTCCTGTGACTGCATGTGAGGGAACGACAGTGAAGATACAACTAGTTTTAGTTCTTTTTTATGTCTGTTCAATATATGCATACGTTTTTAAGACTACAGGACAGGACGGCAAGCTTTTAGTGTGAGCAGCTTTGTTGCAACCTCTTTATCTCTTTTGAGGTTTGCGAATTTACATTTAGTGATAAAGCACAGAGTTTCCCCTCTAAATGTTTATGTCCACGACATAAGAAACGATGTGCTATCTACATGCTATGGTAAAGTTTATGGACTTAAGCGATCTCTGCACAGAGGGAATCTACAGTCACACAGGAGAGAGGTTTGGCAAGTATCAGCGTATGTGGCAGTACCACGGCCCGTACGTCAACAGACCAGAGGCGGCGGCAACTGAAACCATAGAGCCTCAGCGCCAGACAAACCGACAGCGGCACCGACAACCAGGTCAGCACACCAATACGCTCGCACAACTACGATCTGCCCTAACTATTTCAGACTTCCACAGAAATCGATTTTTACCCGTCATGACTGCGCGATATAGGCTCGCCCACGCTCCGGCTACAGACGTCAGTTTCAGCGCAGCGAGCAACCCCAGATAGACTTCGCCACGACATCACCTACTTCAGTGCGGACACCTCTTCACTTTGTACGTCATCAGGGCGGGACTTCGCCACTGTAATGGTGGCGTGCAAAAAGCCATTGGTATATTCTGCTTTATTACTTAAACCGATATGGTGGCAGTATTTCTACAGACGTAGACAATTCCTCTGGTTCTCTCGTTGGGACTTAATAGCAAAGTACAAACCAAGCAATTTCAAGTGTTGTGATCCTGTTACAGCTTTTGTGTTTCAAGATGTGCCTAAGCCTCCAGACTACAATTTGCTGTTTGCATTTAAGAACTAAACTTGCTAAAGAAGTTGAGAACATTTCGTTACATTTCAGACTTTAATTTTGTCAAACTTATGAACTTACTCTGAAGTTGTTGTGATTGTTGATCATTCACTTCAAGAAGCTCCAAGTTTGTTTCTGTGAAAGTCACTGTGTTACGATAGAGACAGTGGCATTATCAGTGTGACATATACTTTGTTTACAATAAAACATTTTAATGGTGTGTCAGATGTATTTTATTGCGTTATCACAGAGTTTATTGCCTTTTAAAATTGATTTTCGTTGTAGGTTACTTGTTCTCACATCCAGTTACGTAAGGATTTTGTACAACTAACATAAAATCATAACAGTGGGGCAAAACTTTTACCATGTAGACAATAAAAACCCCGCAACGTGATAAAGTACTCATGAACATATAAACAAAGACATATGCTTTTCGCCGGCCGCAGTGGCCGAGCGTTTCTAGGCGCTTCAGTCTGGAACTGCGCGATCGCTACGGTCGCAGGTTCAAATTATGCCTTGGGCATGGATGTGTGTGATGTCTTTAGGTTAGTTAGGTTTAAGTAGTTCAAGTTATAAGAGACTGATGACCTCAGATGTTAAGTCCCATAGTTCAAATGGCTCTGAGCACTATGGGACTCAACTGCTGAGGTCATTAGTCCCCTAGAACTTAGAACTAGTTAAACCTAACTAACCTAAGGACATCACAAACATCCATGCCCGAGGCAGGATTCGAACCTGCGACCGTAGCGGTCTTGCGGTTCCAGACTGCAGCGCCTTTAACCGCACGGCCACTTCGGCCGGCTTCCCATAGTTCTCACAAGGGAACCTCCTCATCGCACCCCCCCTCATATTTAGTTATAAGTTGGCACAGTGGATAGGCCTTGAAAAACTTAACACAGATCAATCGAGAAAACAGGAAGAAGTTGTGTGGAACTATGAAAAAAATAAGCATAATATACAAACTAAGTAGTCCATCCGCAAGATAGGTAACATCAAGGATAATCTGGGACCAGGAGCGCAGTGGTCCCGTGGTTAGCGTAAGCAGCTTCGGAATAAGAGGTCATTAGTTCAAGTCTTCCCTCGAGTGAAAAGTTTAATTTCTTTATTTTCGCAAAGTTATGATCCGTCCGTTCGTTCATTGACGTCTCTGTTCACTGTAATAAGTTAGTGTCTGTGTTTTGCGACCGCACCGCAAAACCGTGTGATTAGTACACGAAAGGACGTGCCTCTCCAATGGGAACCGAAAACATACTGCCCACGAAATACGTCTCACGTATTTAATGCACTCTCGTCCAAAGTAGCCAACAGTCAACTGCCAGCCAGGGAGCCTCGTTAGCAGGAATACTCTCTGTTCCGTGCGCTGTAATCGACTGACGTCGTATGTTTCGATGTTTGTTTATGTGTAGCGTCCCCATACTACGGCGCAGTTACCTCGAATCGGACGGACGGACGGACAGATAATAATTGTCTGAAAATAAAAAATTAAAGTTTTTACTCGAGGGAAGACTTGAACCCAGCACCTATCATTCAGCATGTGCTGACGATAACCACGGGACAACGGCGCTCCTGAGCTTATTCTATCCTTGTTGTTGCTTATCTTTTGCATGGACTACTTAGTTTGTATATTTTGCTTATTTTTTTCATAGTTCCACACAACTTCTTCCTGTTTTCTCGATTGATCTGTGTTCAGTTTTTCAAGGCCTATCCACTGTGCCAACTTAGAACTAAATCTGAGAGGGGTGCGATGGGGAGGTTCCCTCGTCAGAGCCATTTGAACCATAAGCTTTTCTTATTACAATTGATCAGTTAGTAATTAAATTTCAGTGGTAGGTTTGCAACATTAAAGTGCTGGGTACCATTCTTCATCATAATTTAAATATTTGACCTGTAATATACAAAGACATGGGAATTATAGTGATTTACATGAGCCTCATTTTAAGTAGTGACTAGATAACAGTACTACTTTCAGACTATTATGTTTGTTCATATGGTTCAAATGGCTCTGAGCACTATGGCACTTAACATCTGAGGTCATCAGTACCCTAGAATTTAGAACGACTTAAACCTAACTAACCTAAGGACACACATATCGATGCCCGAGGCAGGATTCGAACCTGCGAGCGTCGCGGTCGCGCGGTTCCAGACTGATGCGCCTAGAACCGCTCGGCCACACCAGGCCGGCTATTGTATTGGTACGGATGTCATATGTGGATGGCTAATGAATTAGTGTGTTAGTTAAGTAAGGAAGTTTGTTGTAAATGCTTTGATCATATGGAGTGGTCGTCTTCTGAAACAATTTTAATTTTTACGTCGTTGACTTGTTGAAATTCTAACGAACAAAGCTACTATTAATATTACTCTCAGGGGTTTTAATTCAGGAAAACCTCAAGTTTGTTATACGCAGATGCCACACATCCTCATATAAGTATATATCATTACTGGTGTTGTTATCGATTTGTAATATCAATATAAACTTATTTGTCTAGATCGCTAGCTTAAAAATGATACAACCGATTTCGATTATGTAGCAATCATCTTGAGATCTCTCTAAAATAAACAGAAAATATTTTGTTCTTAAGAGTTGCACTACTTACAATATATACAATACAAACAGAAAAGAAAGTGACAGAGATCGTTTTGTAGGGGCTCGGACTGAGACATCTGCCGTTGTCGAGGTGCAAGGGCATTGAGTGGAGCAGGTCATTTGGTGCCATGGGTGATAATGATTAGCGGAAGAAGACTTTACTCACTAAATTTTACAATCGCATATTCTCCTCTGTGTTGACGTCCAGTCCGGTAGCGGTGCGGCACGTCACGTCGGAGTTTGTTGACGCTGCCTCACCAAACTGCGGCGGACGACGCCCTCACAGTCTGGCTCACGTAAACACGGTGTCGAATAGGTGGAAAACCCCATGGGCGAACACTTTTGCCTTTACGACGGGGGTGACTTCCCAGGACGGAGACTGTTAATAACCAGAGCCCTCTCGTTGACGTCGGATGGGGCGTGCTTTGGTAATCTCTCGACTACTCTGCATGCTATGTAGATGGACAATAGCGTAGTTCTTTCCACAAAGGAGGCTGGGGATATCGATGATTGCTTACAGGTTCTGGCCGGCGGCAGCAGCGTTTGGTGTGTCTCCTAAAATTGTGACAGGTGGACGGTATGCCAAGCAGCATAATTTCAGCTCATCAAGCCGTAGGTAGAAGTGTCCAAGTCGCCTCATCAGTGACTGCGAGGTCGGCAGCTCGCAGCTCTCGTGTCTGGTAGATTAGACAAGTGGAAGTCTCAGAGGCGACAGTAATTTTGACGACGAGTCGCGGTGTCACAGGTGCAGCTTGCGTACTGCGACGTAAAGATTGCCACAAGGGGCCGGAAGCATCAGTATTTATTACCACTGGTCTGAGACAGTGATATGTCAGCTTGGTGACGACTCAATGGGGTCTACTTTTCCAGGCCCATCAGCGGACTTCACCACCCCTCTGTTTCGTAGCAATAGCTTTTAGATCTTGAGCTTGTTGCTTTTCAGCTATATCAGCTCCTCGCTTACTTCACGTTGTTCAGTTGACGATTCAAGCCTGTCCTCACGCCAGGTGCGACAATCTCTTCTGGATTTGTTCTGCTTTCCCCAGTATTGGCTTTCTGCCAGTTTGTCGTTTTCACTGCGACACGTGGCACTGTCCTGGCTTCCCCTGGTGTGCTGATGGCTGGAGCGGATTATCAAAAAAATTATATTTTTGCATAATACATTTCTGATGTGTAACATTCCAATCTTCTTTAACGGAAATAGTCTCGAATTTTTCTTAGCTACCTCTGAAACACTCTCATGAAATTAAGTTTTGCGTAGGTAACTACACACTGTACAACTATGTTAGTTAAGCGTTTGAGAATCGTATTCACAAAAGTTTTTGACCAGTTCTTAAGGGCGGACGCTCATGAGAAACACACACTATGTAAGAGATTAAAATATCCACACTTTTGAAGATACTGTATTGAAATTTTGTACCATACTTTACATGAAATTAACAAGTTTGCTGTCATGCTCCTTGGATTATATATATTTAACATTTTTTTTATTTAAAAATATTATTTGTAAACAGTAATACATGTACCTGCTTCTCAGAAACTATTCAAAAAATTTTTACAAAATTTTCTAAGTTTAATCTCTTTGCATATAACAACCTTCCTTCATGAGTTTTTTTGAATATATCGAATATGAGAATTTTAATAACTTTTTAATTATGATTTTATAAGTGTAATTAAAAATTCATGCAAAATTCCATGCACTTTTCTCCATTCCTCAGCTTACACTCAGAATTTCAAAATTTAGTCGAGACATTTACGATGTTGATAGAAATAAGTGTACAAAATTCCTTAATTCAACCCTTCAAAGATTATGAGAAAAATGTACACAGATTTTAAAAAACAAAATCTTCTGCAAATGCAATTCACGGTTCCACCTATAACGTTTGCTCTTACGTCATATCTTCAGAAGGCCCCACATTTGTACTCAGGATACTCTTTCCTTCACGAATTCTCTTTAGGTTTCTTCTTTATCAGGTCTTCAATTGACTTTTCAGCAGTGGAGAGGTATTGTAAATCTATTTTTCTCATGACATAGTGAGTGATATTTTCTATCTTAAGGCCTATTCTCTCTAATACATTCATTCTCCGTACGTTCTCATCACTTAACGCAAGAAATGCATCATAAATTGTAATTCTTACAAGTATAACAGACGAAATTGTGGTTTTAGGGCATTGTTTGCTTATGACTGAATATAGAGTTTCGTTTTGATTCTGCATTTAACAATGAACGCACTGCTTTAGAAGTTCAAGATCGACCGAAAGCCTGTAAGCCTGTAAGTGACTCTGTTGTGGCAGACAATGTCCCTTCCATCACCCCTATTTTGCCCTACCTATCACTGACAAGAGTTGCAGATGATGTATTAAACCAAAGACTATATATCATAGAATTGGTTAAAAACAGTCTTGGTTGCAATTTTTGTTTTTTTTTTATTTTTCAACGACGCGTTTCGCCTTATGTAGGCATCTTCAGGTTATCTTTTCTAGAACGAGAGCGCGTAATGCAGATCTTGGTGCCTCTCGCGTCCATCTAGAAAAAATAACCTGAAGATGCCTAAAAAAGGCGAAACGCGTCATTGAATAATAAAGAACTGATTTAACCAATAGTGTTAAGCACTCCTTTACTGTATGCCACATATGGATTGGAACAAGTATATATCATAGCCTTGTAGAAATATCCCCGCTAGTTTGCCTGAAAATAATCCACGGAATCGTTGTTCGCCGAGCTAATACTGAAGTGTTGCTTCAAAATGTGCGAGTGGTAAGAAGGTCATGTCGAATTGTTTCTCAGGCACTTTGCATGTGATTTCGTCTTTGAATCTTATTGTCCATGCGTCCTAAAAATAAATAAAAAATAAATTGAAAATTGAAATTCTCGTTGAATTGGTCTAATGAGAGTGATAGGGGAGAGGTACATGGAGAAGAAAAGGAAGGAGTATGTTGTGTTCATTGATGTTGAGAAGGCTTTTGACTGTGTCAGATGGGACAAACGGATGGAAATCCTAAGGAAACATGAAGTTGACAGGAGGGATAGACGGCTAATTAGAAATTTATATTTCAACCTGAGAGAAAGAGTAAGAACAGGATGTGTGATGAGGGAAGAAATTGAACTGGGAAGAGGTGTAAGACAAGGTTGTTATTTATCACCAACACTGTTCAATATATATCTGGGGGAATTTATAAGTGAAAGTTTTGATGGAAGGAGAGGAGTTTGTCTAGGGTGTCGGAGAGTGGAGTGTATAAGATTTGCAGACGACAATGTTGCAATGGCAGAGAGTGCAAGAGAGATGGAACAATTGTTAGATGATGTAATCACAAAATTAGAAGAATATGAAATGAAGATTAACAAGAAGAACACTAAAAGCATGGTAACTGGAGGAAAGGGGAGAATATGCCGTATGAAAATAGGTGGAGAGGAAATAGAGCACGTGAATAACTTCAATTACTTGGGAAGTGTAACAAAGGATTATATGTATTGCTCAACAGAAGTTAGGGTAAGAATTGCAATGGCAAAAGAAGGATTCAAGAGGAAACAGAAATGACTTCGTGAACCACTAAACAAAGATCTGAGGTAAAGACTTGCCAAATGTTACATCTGGAGCGTTGCACTATATGGTGCGGAGACCTGGACATTGAGGACGGAAGATGAAAGAAGATTGGAGGCACTAGCGATGTAGATATGGAGAAGAATGGAGAAATTGAAATGGGAAGACCGAGTAAGAAATGAAAAAGTATTAAGAAGAGTTGAAGAAGAAATAAACATGCTGAAAGTCATCAGAAAGAGAAAACGGAGCTGGACTGGACATTGTTTGAGGAGAGACTGTTTATTGAAGGAAGGAATAGAAGGAATGGTGAAGGGAAAAAGGGGAAGAGGAAAAAGAAGATATCAAATGCTGGACGGTATCAAAGGAGGCAAATATTCAGAAATGAAAAGACTGGCTATTGACAGACAAAAGTGGAAGAGGCTTAACCCACGACAAGACCTGCCGTATGGCACAACAACATACTACTACTATTACTCATGAACGTCCCATCTGAATCATATGTTGTCTCTGTAGACTACTTACGGTCTAACACAAATTTACTATCTTAATCTACTTTTTACTTTTAAGAAATCCTTTTTGCTACTATTTAGAGACATTAGAGATATTTCGTGGATTGGCGATAAAGGTGGATGAGTGGTTTTAGGCTACAAGCAAAGGTAGAACGCTGAAACTGTTAGCAGAACCATGGCAGAATTGGTACTGGAAATGATTGTGATAGAGGTAGAGGTCTCAAACCATGCACATACAATGTCACGAAATATCGTTACAGAGAGTAACACATCATGTGTTGTACACTCAGACACTGAGACATTAATATTACTGTGTGCTCTGTGACGCTGCTGCTTAAGGTACGGACAAACATACATCTGCTAGAGAGCAGCACTGTATGTACAATTAAATAATTAAACTTGTCTTACCAAAACAAAATTGAACGAAATGCGTCAGAAAAAAAGAATATTTGCAGATTAACTTAGGCTGGTAAAAGAGCTCAACAACTGCAAATAATAAAATGTGGGAAGAGTGTATGAGAAGATAAAAAAGTTATTCCAATACAGAGGCAACTGACTGATAATGGTACGTGCGCCTCAGTACATTACGAAATGATTTAACAAATAAAATGAGGACAGGTTGGGCACGTTTCGTCACCGATATGTTCATTACAGCTGGCAGTCGTCGCTTCCTTCATGCACGCACTGTCTTGTTACAGCCAGTCACCGATGCACCACCGACGTGATGATGTCAGGCCTTATGAAAGAATAAAAGAAAACTGTTTTTACTATTTAGAGTGGACCTTCTGTTTACACAAAGCAGCCAATACAGTATTTGCTTTATTTGCTATGACTGCTACACAATCCTTGAAAGTAAGGCGTTTGTCCAAGTGAATTACAAGACATTTAGCGGATTCAACATCATTGAATAGCTCTAACGGAGTTCTAGGAAGTCACCTACGTTTAATGGGACCCACTATTCCGTAAACCATTTTTCAAAAAAAAAGGTTCAAATGTGTGTGAAATCTTATGGGACAACTAAAAATGGGCCAAATGGCTCTGAGCACTCTGGGACTTAACATCTACGGTCATCAGTCCCCTAGAACTTAGAACTACTTAAACCTAACTAACCTAAGGACAGCACACAACACCCAGCCATCACGAGGCAGAGAAAATCCCTGACCCCGCCGGGAATCGAAACCGGGAGCCCGGGCGTGAGAAGCGAGAACGCTACCGCACGACCACGAGATGCGGGCATGGGACTTAACTGCTAAGGTCATCAGTCCCTCAGCTTACACACTACTTAACCTAAATTATCCTAAGGACAAACACACACAACCATCCCCGAGGGAGGACTCGAATCTCCGCCGGGACCAGCCGCACAGTCCATGACTGCAGCGCTCTGGGACCGCTCGGCTATTCGCACGTGGCAACCATTTTTCAACCTGTAGTGCAGCTTGATGGATTTTGCCGTGAACTTGGTTACCCTACTGGCCATTAAAATTGCTACACCAAGAAGAAATGCAGAAGATAAACAGGGGTTCATTGGACAAATATATTATACTAGACCTGACACCTGATTACATTTCACGCAATTTGGGTGCATAGATCCTGAAAAATCAGTACCCAGTACAACCACCTCTGGCCGTAATAACGGCCTTGATACGCCTGGGCATTGAGTCAAACAGAGCTTGGATGACGTGTACAGGTAAAGCTGCCCATGCAGCTTCAACACGATGCCACAGTTCATTAAGAGTAGTGACTGGCGTATTGCGACGAGCCAGTTGCTCGGCCACCATTGACCAGACGTTTTCACTTGGTGAGAGAACTGGCGAACGTGCTGCCCAGGGCAGCAGTTGAACATTTTCTGTATCCAGAAAGGCCCGTACAGGACCTGCAACATGCGGTCGTGCATTATCCTGCTGAAACGTAGGGTTTCGCAGGGATCGAATGAAAGGTAGAGCCACGGGTCGTAACACATCTGAAATGTAACGTCCACTATTCAAAGTGCCGTCAATGCGAACAAGAGGTGACCGAGACGTGTAACCAATGGCACCCCATACCTTCACGCCGGTGATACGCCAGTATGACGACGACGAATACACGCTTCCTATGTGCGTTCACCGCGATGTCACCAAACACGGATGCGACCATCAAGATGCTGTAAACAGAACCTAGATTCCGAAAAAATGACGTTTTGCCATTCGTGCACCCGGGTTAGTCGTTGAGTACACCATCGCAGGCGCTCCTGTCTGTCATGCAGCGTCAAGGGTAACCGCAGCCACGGTCTCCGAGCTGATAGTCCATGCTGCTGCAATCGTCGTCTAACTGTTCGTGTAGATGGTTGTTGTCTTGCAAACGTCCCCATCTGTTAACTCAGGGATCGCGACGTGTCTGCACGATCCGTTACAGCCATGCGTATAAGATGCCTGTCATCTCGACTGCTAGTGATACGAGGCCGTTGGGATCCAGCACGGCAATCCATATTACCCTTCTGAACCCATGGATTCCATGCGAGGAGCAATGTCTCTATACGATAAACTGCAATCGCGATAGGCGACAATCCGACCTTTATCAAAGTCGGAAACGTGATGGTACGCATGTCTCCTCCTTACACGAGGCATCACAACAACGTTTCTTCAGGCAACACCGGTCAACTGCTCTTTGTGTATGAGAAATCGGTAGGAAACTTTCCTCATGTCAACACGTTGTAGGTGTCGCTACCGGCTCCAACCATGTCTGAATCCTCTGAAAAGCTAATCATTTGCATATCATAGCATCTTCTTCCTGTCTGTTAAATTTCGCTTCTGTAGCACGTCATCTTCGTGGTGTAGCAATTTTAATGAACAGTAGTGTATATCGCTGCATCATCAGATAAGGAATTTATGATAACGGTGTGCATGACTGGTACGTCAGATAAATATATATTAAACAGTCTCTGTCCTAAAATGGAACCATCTAGTACCCAATGGCTTGCAGGGTAGAAAGCAGAAGCAGTATCACCAATACATATACACAAAAAAATACGATCTTTAATATGTGAACCAATTAATTCTACAACATACAACAACTGTTTTTTTATTTACTTGTACAATAAACCATTATGCGACTCTGTCGAAGGCTTCATCAGTACTGAGCCATATGAATGCCATGAATTTTCCATTATGATAGATACCTATGATTGCTTCCGCCAGCCGCAACAGATCCAGTGGGCATGAGTGATTCGGACGAAAGCCGAACTAAGTATTGGATACAATTGATTTATCACTGCTTGTTTTGTCGATTCAAAGAATAATCCGTAAAACAACTTTTGAAACTGATGATAAGGGGATGATTCGCCTCTAATTACTCGGATGCCTGTGGTCTCTCATGGTTTCGTTATAGTAAAGTTCTGTGGAATTATACCAACGGTGTTACGAGGACTGCAGTGAGGGCTGTGCACATCGCAGGACGCAGAAACATCGTAGTTATGTTCGTTAATCGCTGCGTTCGTGGAGAATATTATAAAACTAATCGTTTCACTATCAGCTACCAGGTGAAAACATCTCCATGTAAGCAGTGACACCAGAAATCTAGTGGTAGCGTATTTGTATAGTAACAGAAACTTGTCTGGCCGTAGGTTAGAACCTCTCTACCGCTTGAATTTTGAATAAAAATCACCAGAAATGACAATCGATGACGTCCACCACAAGAAGTGAACTTCCTTCTGCCAATGGCCTTGTCAAAGAAGGCGAAGGAGCGGACAGAGACACAGGTCCCTCTTTTGCCCTTAGACTGGTAAAGTGTCCTTAAAAGTCAGAAGAATAGTATTGACCAATTGGATAAGGATACAGAGGGCAATGGAAACCGCTGAGGTATAGACACGTAGTGTGTATCAACTGGACATGTGGCCTGTAACGGAAAAAGTTTCAGGCTGATCTCACTATTAGCAAATGATTCAATAGTCTCCCATTCGTATATCGAGTAGGGAACTGCCAAATGGCATGAGAAAAATATTGAATAACCAACTAAAGGGCGACGTTCTATGAATCGAAGCATGGAATGTCAGAAATCTGAACGTGGTAAGGAAGCTACAAAATAAGAAAAGTGAAATGCAGAGGCCGAGTCTAGGTGTAGTAGGCGTCAGTGAAGTGAAATGGAAGGAAACAAGCCTTGCTGATCATAGGAGTATAGACTAATATCAACAGCAGTAGAAATCGGTATAGCGGTAGTAAGATTAGTTGTGAATAGGAAGGTAAGGCAGAGTGCTACTTACTATGGATAATTCAGTCATAGGGCTGCTCTTATAATAATCGATAGCAAAATAACACCGACAACAATAGTTCAGGTATACATGGCGACGTCGCAGGCAGAAGTTGAAGAGCTACAGAGCGTATATGGGTAGCTTAAATGGCTATGAAAATCTAATAATCATTGAGGATTAGAATGCTATTGTAGGAATGGAGTAAAGAAAGGTTTACAGAAGAGTACGGCTTGGTAGAGGGAACGAGGGAGGAGAAAGATTAATTGAACTGTACAATAAATATCAGTTAGTGATAGCGAATACTCTGTTCAGGAATCACAAGAAGAGGAGATATATTTGGAAATGGCTGGGAGATGCATAAAGATTTGAGGTAGATTACATCATGGACAAGCAAGGGTTGGTAAATCAGATATTCGACTGCAAGGTTTACACAGGAGCATATACAGACTTATATCACAATTTAGTATTGGAAAAGAGTAAGCTGAAGTTTAAGAGATTAGTCAGGAAGAACTAACGCGCAGTGAAGCGGGATACGGAAGTACTAAGGAATACCGGGAGACGCTTGAAGTTATCTGAGGCTACAGATACAGCTATAAGGAGTAGCTCAGTAGGCAGTACAGCTGAAGAGGAATGGACATCTCTAAAAAGGGCAATCACACAAGTTGGAAAGATAACCGTAGGTAGAAATAAAACAACTGAGGAAGAAGGAAGCTCAAAAATGCTCTGGGAAACTAAGGAACACAGTAATACGAATCGCTACTTAACTAAATAAATAGGAAGCGTAAGGAAGTTAGGGTAAAATGGCAACACGAAAAACGGGAAGCAATCGAAAAAGAAATATCAGCAGGATAGGCACAGCATATAGAACGGTCAAAATAACCGTTGGTGAAATTAAAAGCAAATATGATAACATGAAGGGGGCAATGAGAATTCGACTGTTAAATGCAGAGGAGAAGTGGGCAGGTAGAACGAGGGGGACGAACTGTCTGATGACATTACAGAAGAAACAAGTGTCGCCAAGGATCAGGTAGAGTATTAGAAACATAATTCAGAAGAGCTTTGGAGGACTTAACATCAAATAAAGCAGAAGGGATGAATAGCAATCCTAGAATTGTTGGGGAAATGGCAACAGAACGACTCTTCACGTCGATGTGTAGAATTTACGAAACCGACGACACACCTGATACCTCATAACAAGAGTTTGGATAATTTTAAGGAAAATACATGGTAGGTGGACCCATATATTTCGTCATTTCTGAATTCATGGAATACACTTTATTGCTTAACGACAATTATTATGATTACAAATTAAAAACCTTGTAAAAATATTAATAACAACGCTCACAGTAATTGAAAGAATTGAACAATATCAACACATTAATAAAAAAATTACCGATTTTTATCATTAAAACCAGGAGTATACATAAGTTACCAAATACAAGTAAGAAATCATACCAATTGGGTGTGATCCCAAGCTGGTTCAACAAAATGAGTTTTAGCACTAAAATGGTTTACAAATGACAGTTCCTAAGCTTGGACAAAACTTTAAACAAATAGACAACGCCCACATACAGAAAGGTTAACAAGTCACACCACTGAGTGTGGCTCTTGGAAAGCACCTAACAACTTATAAGCCTTTATAAAATCCCTTAAGCAACAAATGAACAATCCCCATAATACTAGGAAAGCTTGAAAAGTATGCAATTTAAATGTGACTTAGAACTGGTACACACCAGCAAACACAAAAGTAACGGTCCTTAAATAAATATACAATCCCTCAGAATACAAGAAATATGTCAAATTACAGCAACGATGGAGGTTTGACAATGAATGGAGTTAGCTAGTGACTGCGGATAAAAAATTCAAAGTTCATACTGTTAAGTAAAAGCCTTTAAGACTTAACACGCTCTGGAACAAACAAGTTGAAACCAGTAACACTGACAGGTGACTGTCCACGCAGTTACTCAAGTCACTCAAAGGCGTAATGAACACGACGAGTCCAATTCAACAGTAACACAGATGTGGGCTTACGATAACAAGTACCAAAAGAGGTCAACACTTTCGCATTCAGATGCGAAGAAGCCATGACATCCAGGATTTATAGCAGATGATCTGCAGGTGCCACAGTGTTTAAACCTCCAGAGTTGGCCCGGTGCTTGCTGACCTGATTGCACGCGGCGTTTACTGTCCCTTGCGGAACTCGCCGCTATCGTTACTAAATCCAGCCGGAAAACTTTGTCTGTTACCAACTTAACAACTTCCAGCTTCACAAACTACACGCCAGGGCAGCAGGAGTGCCGCAGAAACCAACTCGCCAGCCACGTGGCCTGCAGCTAACTGCCGGTACAACGGTCCGCCAAACCCAACAACACACTCCTCAACCAAAGACTCTGATATTGGCATATGACTAGAACAGATATCGGCTGTACAAGTAGCTAGTGTCGGCAATGGAGTGATATGCCCGCCAGAATGAAAGCCGCCACGGCTCAACACCACCAGATTTTCGAAAAAACATCATCCACACAGCCGGCCGGAGTGGCCGAGCGGTTCTAGGCGCTTCAGCCTGGAACCGCGCGACCGCTATGGTCGCAGGTTCGAATCCTGCTTCGGGCATGGATGTGTGTGTTGTCCTTGGGTTAGTTAGGTATAAGTAGTTCCAAGTTCTAGGGGACTGATGACCACAGATGTTAAGTCCCATAGTGCTCAGAGCCATTTGATCATCCACACAATTCTCAAGATTGCAGGTGCCGCCAAGTGCGACAATATCACACAATCAGCTCAAGAGATTATACATCCAAGTTGCTGAAAAGAATAAAAAACAGAAAAGTGAAAAAGAAAATTGAGGATCTGTTAGATGATGATCAGCTTCGCTTTACGAAAGGTAAAGGCACCAGAGAGGCCGTTCTGACTTTGCAGTTGATAATGGAAACAAGGCTGAAGAAAAGTTAAGACACGTAAATTGGATTTGTCAAACTGGAGAAATCGATAGAGAATGTAAAACTGTGCAATATGTTCAAAATTCTGAGAAAAATAGAGGTGAGCTATTGGGTAAGACGGATAATGTACAATATGTACAAAACGAAAGAGGGTACAAGATCACTGGGAGACCTAGAAGGACGTGCTCGTATAGGGATGTAGTACTTAGTCGCTTCTGTTCAGACTACAAATAGACGAAGCAACGAGGGAAATAAAGAAATGTTTAAGAGTGGGATTAAAATTCATGGTGGAAGGGTATCAATTGTAAGATTCGCTAATGACATTGCTGCCCTCACTGAAAGCGAAGAAGAATTACAGGATGTATTGAATGGAATAAACAGTCTGAGTGCAGAACATGGAATGAGAGGAAATCGTAGGAAGACGAAAGTAATGAGAGGTAGTTTAAATGAGAACAGCTAGATACTTAACAGGAAAATTGGGGATCACGAAGTAGGAATTCTGCTACCTAATGAGCAAAATAACCCATGACGGATGGAGCAAAAGGGACATAGAAGGCAATAAGCGCTTTCCTCAAAGCACAAGATTTTTTTGCAGTGAGGCATGGTCTGGGGAAAACCGCAACAGAAGACACTCGTAGCCTTTGAGACGTAGTGCTAAGGAGACTGTTGAAAATTAGGTGGATTTATAAGCTTGTGAAGCCACACAACACGGTCGAATAAGCTGAGCGCTGTGGATGTTGTGCCACAATGTGTGGGAGATTAGAACCTCATACGCGACAGTTCTCTACCTTCATGGCACCATGCAGTGTAAACTATGCGTTGTCCACCCAAAGAACATTTTCATGTGTGCCAAAAACCTGAGGGCAAAGCACTGCATTGCAACCTGCCTTAAGGCTTCATTTGCTGCACATTATGAATCTTTTAGGGATATCAGTGTCTAATGCGTCGCCAAATATTTTGAATTCTTGATCAGGAAAGAGTCAGTTCCTGTGATGCAGCTGCCGTTCTGATAAAACAACCAGCGCCGTCTTTCTTCTCAATAGCCATAGAGTTTTTTACGGAGAACTGCAACCTCCTTAACCCTTTACGCCAACTGTCGTTTCAAACGAAACCACTATGGATTGTCAAGTGACAAACAGCATGAAACATTTGACATTCTGACTGATCACAGCGCCACATTTTCTCCTGGAAGCAGCGATTGATGAACATACCTACGACGTTTTAGTATCCTGTTATGTTCACACACCACACTGCAACACTCAGAACACTGCCAGTTTAATTGTAATAACCACTCAGTATATCTCACTATATTTATTATCTCGTGTGGTGCTCCAGTTGACGACGATAATGCCGACACTTTGTTCGAATATATACCTTTCGATTGTGTTATATTACCATTTTCTCCGGCAGTCAAAGTACCTATCCCCTAAGAGTCCTCACACAGTTTTTGTTTATGTCCCATGCGGATTTTCTACTGGCTTCAAGATAAGCATAACCCCACTGCCGTCGCAGATTAGTGGTTAATTTTTTCTGACGACGGGGAGATAACGAGTTCGATTCCCGATGATCATCTCAGATTTTCTGAGAACGTGGCCCATTCAATCTCATCAGACCAAATGTGGAGTTCTTGAGTATAGAAGTGGCGAAACTGACACAAAACTTGCTGACGTAGTGACACATCAAAACCCTTATGCTGGAGTCGGAGGTAGCATTTACTTACTAACAGAAAAAGTGCCAATCATCAGTTTTTCAGCTTCGAAAGATTGCTTGCGACTACGATTACGGATCGTAGCATTTTCAAGAGTCCACACCAGTTCTAAAGGATTTAGGCGTATATTATATGGTAGCAGCAGGAAGGGGCCAATTTTCTTCAAAAATATTGTCATTAAAATAAACAAGGACTGGGTGGTCCTTAATTAGCGCCAGAAGCTCGGCTTACTTGGTCTGCAAGTATGTTTCAATTATTTTTCTACGCATCCTTTATGCTAGTTATAAGTTTTGCTGTCATAGCCAAATAGGAAAATGTGAACTCGAAACGAAACGTTAGATGGCACTTTTGCTTCATGGTACCCTACGCTGACCGTCACTTTGCAAACACTTATTCACTGTGTGTTACGTATGAGTCACATTTCGTCTATATGAACCTCAAACCGCTCTAATATTGATACTATTTTTCTCTGTAGAAATTTAATGTAGTGAAGGTAGGATTTCTAAAAGTGACTCCCTTTGAAACTCTATCTCATAGGCGGAACAGTTTTTCTGAGAGTTTCTTCGCCAGACTGGAAGTACATATCTTCACGACAAAAAGGGTGAAGTACCTGCAGATATGGTATCTCTTTGCATTTTCCATTATTTTGCAGATATTGTTGCTGCCAAGAACTTTACCCATATCAGCAATGAAAAATTTATTGTGTGTATTTCGCTTCTTCTGTTTTCGTCAGATACTGGGATATTGTAATACGCTCAATAACATAAAGTTGTGACATGCGAGAACATAGTTCCTATCGCTCTAAGCGCAAATACATGTGGTGGAGTGAATTTATCCACTGTTCCATACACCAAGCGAGCACCCATTAGATAGGCGATAAAACAGTAGCAGATATGGAAAACAGTTAAATTAAAATCTCGTAGAGATGATTTACATTAGGGGCAAAGATACAAAGGTACAAGCGGTATGAGACCTAGAATGCAAAGATGCTAGTATATAGAGTTGATATGTTGGTAGAATCGGTGTGCAAAAAGGAAGAATGTGACAGAAAGATGAGTTACATAAAAGCAGAATCAAAGAATGATACAGAGAGTGTTAACTGAAACTAAATAAAGAGATGAAGTGATTGTCATGTAACAATAAAACAATATCCATTAAATACAAGTATTAATATAGGATCTACAACCTCAGGTAGAGACGGGAACAGTGATCCATACATGCAAAACAACGCAAGTACATGGAGTGTGATAAAATGTAAGTTATATACAAATATAAGAAAGAAACAAGTTTTATTTATTTATTTATTCATGTGACTCACATGCAGCTTAAAATACTGTTATATATCAGTAGCATATGGATATTACAAGAATACGGATAGACAAAACTACAAACATAAATAGATATGTGTGAATATGTAAGTTTGTAATCCATGTAAGAGCTGTATCGTTAGCTTTCTTGAGGTCCCATAAACTCTCCTTATCAGAGCGAAAGGGTTATTCATTTATAATGTGCTTGACTGTTTGTTTCGGAGCCCCACAGTCACAAACAGGAGACACTGTACCACCCTATTTTCAATAAGTTGACGGGTCTTATCCCATAGGTCTCTCACAGGTGCTAATTATAAATAGGCGTATCATAGTCCAAAGTATTTGCCAGGATGAACACAACTAAAGCCAACCATACCAGAAAACATCAGGTTATAAGATGTGCCTGAAGTAGTATTGGAATCTCCTAACGTTGGTCTGTTCATTCAAAATGTATTCTGGCAGGTCTCTAAATGCCATATAAATTTCGATCTTTCCTAATTAATTAAGGCGTCTTCCTTTGCCGACGTATGGAAAGTTTCGAAAGGGTTTTAGATGTTACCAAACTTGTCTTTACTCGTCCGAGTATGGTTAACAAACGAAAATCTACAATTACCACTGGGTTCATTGTGTACGCCAAAAATAATCTTAAAACTTCTACCTGCTTGTCCTTTATAAAAGTTCTTGCATTCTTCACAATCAATTTTATAAACGCCTGAGGCCGGCCGAAGTGGCCGTGCGGTTAAAGGCGCTGCAGTCTGGAACCGCAAGACCGCTACGGTCGCAGGTTCGACTCCTGCCTCGGGTATGGATGTTTGTGATGTCCTTAGGTTAGTTAGGTTTAACTAGTTCTAAGTTCTAGGGGACTAATGACCTCAGCAGTTGAGTCCCATAGTGCTCAGAGCCATTTGAACCATAAACGCCTGACTGTGTGTAAGGTTTATTGTGTTGGGTCCTGCGACGTATGGGCCAGACCTACCGAGTTGTCAGTGTCTAGTCTTACTTTGGTGTTACGAAATTGTTTAGCTATTCTTTCATAAATAGATCCGCTATGATGCCAACCCCCACCCCCCTTAACCATGGGCATTGCGGATGGTGGGGAGGCCTGCGTACCTAAGCGATACAGATAACTATACCGTAGATATAACCACAACGGAGGGGTATCTGTTGAGTCAGACAAACGTGTGGGCCATGAAAAGGGGCAGCAGCCTTTCCAGTAGCTACAGGGGCTACAGTCTGGATTATTGACTGATCTGGCCTTGTAACATCAACCGAAACGGCCTTGCTGTGGTGGTACTGCAAACATGTGAAAGCGAGGGGAAACTACAGAAGTAATTTTTCCTGAGCTCTACTGTATGATTGCATAACGATGGGTAAAATATTCCGGAGGTAAAATAGCCCCCCATTCGTATTTCCGGGCGGAGACTACTCAGAAGGACGTAATCAGGAGCAACAAAACTGGCGTTCTACGGATCGGGGCGTGGAATATCAGCTTCCTTAATGGGCCAGGTGGGTTAGAAAATTTAAAAAGGGAAATGAATAGGTTAAAGTTATATTTAGTGTTAAGTAGTGAAGTTCAGTGGCACGAACAGGACTTCTGGTCAGGTACATGCAGGATTGTAAACATAAAATCAGATAGGGGCAGTGCGGGAGTAGGTTTAATAGTGAGTAAAAAAATTAGAACGTGGATAAGCTACTATGTACAGTATCGTGAACGCACTATTGGAACCAAGATTGACACGAAGGCGACACTCACCAGGGTAGTACAAGTTTATATGCCAAATAGTTCTGCAGATGAGAAGGAGATTGAGGAAATGTATGATGAGATACAAGAAATTATTGAAATAGTTAAATGAGTCATGGGGACTGGAATTCGTTAGTAGGAGAAGGAAGAGTAGCAGGCGAATGTGGACTTGAATGAAAGAGAAAGCCACCTGGTAAAACAATGCATTATTTAATCATTTAAGAAGCATCGTTTAAGAAGCATGAGAGAAGGTTGTATACGTGGATGAGACCTGGAGATACCGGAAGATTTCATATTTGTTACATAATGATTAGACAGAGATTTAGCAACCAGATTTTAATTTCTAAGAAACTTCCAGGGGCAGATGCGGACCCTGACCAAAATTTTTTGTTTATGAACTGAAAAAAAACTGTAAAAAGTCTGGAATTTAAGTAGATGGAACCTGGACAAACTCAAAGAGCCACAGGTTGTAGAGGGTTTCAGAGGGAGCATTAGGGAACGATTGACAAGAACAGGGGAAAGAAATATAGAAGTAGTAGAGTAGTAGAGTAGTAGAGTAGTTTTGAGAGATGAAATAGTGAGTACTGCAGAGGATTGAGTAGGTAAACTGACGAGGGCTAGCAGAAACCCTTGGGTAACACAAGAGCTATTGATTTTAATCGTTGAAAGGAGAAAATATAAAAATGCAAAAGTGAAGTAGGCGAAAGGGTATACAGACCTCTAAAAAAATGAGATTAACAGGAAGTGCAAAATAGCTAAGCAGGAGTGGCTAGAGGACAAATGTAAGGCTGTAGAAGCATATATCACTAGGGGTAAGATAGATACTGCCTACAGGAAAATTAAAGAGACCTTTGGAGAAAAGAGAAGCACATGCATGAATATCAAGATCTCAGATGGAAAACCAGTCCCAAGCAAAGAAGGGAAAGCAGAAACGGGGATGGACTACATAGGGGAATATAGAAGGGAGATGCACTTGAAGGCTATATATTGAAAATGGAAAAGGACATAGAGGAAAAAGAGAAGGGCGATACGATACTGCGTGATGATTTTGACAAAGCACTAAAAGACCTAATTTGAAACAAGGACCCGGGAGTAGACAATATTCCGTTAGAGCTACAATAGCCTTGGGAGGGCCAGCCATGCCAGAACCCTTCCATGTGGTGAGCAAGATGTACGAGGCAGGCGAAATACTGTCAGACTTCAAGAAGAATATAATAATTGCAGTTCCAAATAAAACAGTTACTGACAGGTGCTAAAATTACCGAACTATCAGTTCAATAAGTCACGGCTGCCAAATACTAACACGAATCATTCACAGAAGAATGGAAAAATTCGTAGAAGTCGACCTCGGGAGAGATCAGTTTGGATTCCGAAGAAGTGTAGGAACACGTGAGGCAACACTAACCCTACGACTTCTCATTGAAGGTAGATTGAGGAAAGGAAAACCTACATTTATATCGTTTGTAGACTTAAAGAAAGCTTTTGAGAAAGTTGCCTGGAATACTCTCTTTCAAATTCTAAGGGCGTCAGTGGTAAAATACCAGGAGTGAAAGGCTGTTTACAATTTGTACAGAAAGCAGAGGGCAGTTGTAAGTGTCGAGGGACATGAAAGGGAAGCTCTGGTAGGGAAGAGAGTGAAACAGGTCTGTAGCCTATTTCCAATGTTTTTCAATCTGTATATTCAGCAAACAGTAGAAGAAACAAAAGAGAAATCTGGAGTAGGAATTAAAGTCCAGTGAGAAGAAATAAAAACTCTGAGGTTTGTCATGGCATTGCAAATTTTGCATAGACGGTAAAGGACTTGGAAGAGCAATTGAATGGATATGAACATCAACAAAAGCCAAACGAGGATGATGGAATTTAGTCGAATTAAATCAGGTGATGCTGAAGGAATTAGATTAGGAAATGGGACACTTAAAGCAGTAAACTAGTTTTGCTATTTAGGAAGCAAAATAACTGACGATTGTCGACGTAGGGAGGATATAAAGTGCAGAATGGAAACGTTAAGAAAAGCGTTTCTGAAGAAGAGAAATTTGTTTACATCGAGTATAGATTAAGTGTCAGGAAGTCCGTTCTGAAAGTATTTGTATGAAGTGTAGCCATCTACGGAAGTGAAACATGGACGATAAATAGTTAAGACAAGAAGAGAATAGAAGCTTTTGAAATGTGGTCCTACAGATGAATGCTGAAGATTAGATGGGGAGATCACATAATTAATGAGAAGGTACTGAATATAACTGGGGAGAAGAGAAATTTGTGATACAAACTGAAAGACGCGATCGGTTGGTGGGACACATTCTCACACATCAAGGGATCATGAATTTAGCACTGGAGGGAAGCGTTTGGGGTAAAAATCGTGCAGGGAGACGAAGAGATCAATACAGTAAGCATATTAAGAGCGATGTACGTAGGTTGCAGTAGTTACTCGGAGATGAAGAATCTTGCACAGGATAGAGTAGCATGGAGAGCTGCGTCGAACCAGTCTTTGGACCGAAGACCACAACAACAACATATGGTGTGGGCAAATATTTAAGTTTAGCTTCCTCTGCTTTCTGCAGTGTGGTCTCATCAGTAATATTGCTACTGAATAATTCTGCAGCAAACATTTTATCGGCCATTTATGCAATGAAGCAGTCATTCAATGTTACATGTCTGACCCTATTTCTTTTTCAGTTTCCGTTTGCTTCATGGGAAGACTGTCTATGAATCGTAAAATAGAAAAATGTCTTCTTGGGAGGGGAGCGAGCATGAATTATTGTGGATAACATTGTCAGTGGTAGTGGGTTTACTACAGGTATCTCGGTCGCTCAAGAAAACCCCCTATATTTGAGTGGGTATGCATGCCTCATTTAAAATTCTAGTGTTTTTTCCCTTTACGTTACTATCCTGTAAAAAACATAGTTTTCATAGTACCCAAGCGGCACTAGAAAGGTTTGCTTCTTGACCGTAACTAAAATCGACTCAATGTTACTCATAATGCGTCTTGATTGCAAAAATGTTTATTCACATGACCGGTTTCGATTCCTCTAGAACCTTCTTCAAATCTGAAACGGTAGTGATACTAATTTACTATTTCACAAATGCAAACCTTTTTCATCCTATCCGATCAACATCAAATGTACCAGAACGTACCTGCAATTTCGGTTACAGGAGTAACCCGTCCACACACAGCAACCTTCACATGCTGCGTCACATACAATTGTTTGGCAGAATGCACGTCATTTATATTAATTATAAAACTATTACCGACAGATGGCGTATGGTACATTTGTTATATTACATATGCGCGTACTGTATTAAGTAGATTTTTGTAATTTACTTTTGTCTCTAAAAAAACTTAATTAAAATCTGTAGATGTCAAGGTTAAAATCTGTACTTGTCAAAATTAAAATACACAGTAAAATTATCGTTTTTGTACGACCTAAAACAAAGGGCGATTTCTATATCCATGGCACTGGTGTAGACGTGCTTTCCTCCATGGTCTGCTTCCGTGGTTCCCGCTATTTCGGTGTTGTGCCGCGAGCCGTTCAGACGTCTGATGTCCATCGCCTTGGGTAAGAGGGCCGTGCAGGAGATGGGAAGCATGAATTTATCATATTCAGAAAACAAACTTGTACAGATGTAGTTATTAATGAGCACTCTTGTCACCCACCGCGATACAAATGGGCATATTTTGCTTCGATGGTATGCAGGCTACTAAGATTTGCCACTAAGCCAACAGGAAGTAGATAAAGAACTAAGGATTTTAAAAATGTGGCCACAGCGAACGGATACATGTGTAAGGAGGTAATAAGATAAAGAAGAGGCAAGTGAAACAAATAAAAGGAAGTCAAGTCGCAGTTAGAGGAAGAACAAGGAAGGCTGGATTGAGTGAGACCAAGAACCGGCTGCATTTTGTGTGGCCAGTATAAGTAAATAAGTAAGTAGGTATGTGAATTTATAGGCACCCTTTATAGTCTTCCCTTCCGTTTTACATATTATGAAGGCAAGCATTGTAAAGTGATTCAGGTAGATCTGACGTGAACACCAGTGGACGTATTTTACCCACTGCAGTCCTCATTCCCTAAAAACAAGCGCAGGGAAAAACCTTGTCTCATGCAGGATGGCATAAGATGTGTTATATATTCAAAACCACAGTCATTTCCCCCATGGCTTCCACTGACGCAAATGCAGCCACTGCCATATTTTTCTAGTATTTCGTATTGCGCAAAATTGATTATAATGAACGCAAAATCTTCGCCTCTTAGGAGTGGATGTTGTTGACTGCTTACATCTTATTGCTTCAAGAAAACGGAACCGGCGTAACTTTTCTTTTGTAGCTATTTTGTTCTTTCTAACCTAGAATCAGTCAACGTGTCCATTATTTTGTGGAGTGTCTCACAGAATAGTGTTCTGTCTGAGTAATTAGTAGCCAGTATATATTTTCCGGCTTCCGTGAAGCCTAAGAGACAATATATTGTGATGATCCACTCCAACAAGTATGTAATTTATTTTGCAGCTACGATATCCAGCGTAAATAATTTCGACGCTGACTAGAAATTCCCCTCTTCGCGGTGTTATGAAGCGAAGGCCGTTAAAATTCAGACACATAGTACCACGAACGATGAAATTCGAAAAATGTAATCTGACCTTCTTTTTTCTTTTAAACTAATATAAAATTTTACAGGGAATATTTTCTTTCCTTTACTCACGATGCTGTCATCATAGACATTACTGAAGAAAAGAAACTGCAGTCAGTCAAACTTTTTTCAGAATGATTTATTTCGCCGTAATAAATTTCGTGCCTGAGTTCATCATCAGAGGTCAGCCGGGGTTTCTTGTAGAAGTTTCACATTCCTGTCCTAAAACAGAAAAGAATGCACATGATTTTCTTGTTTACAGCAGTTTTTCCATTATATATAATGTTTCTATTTTTTAGTTGCTTCAGAAAACATTTATCTCCATACTTTACAGCATAGCGGGTCTACGTCATCTGTAAGAATCACGTCAAACATGAACGTGACTAAGGACAAGATGGCGGACGCGTGCGTTTACATGTATTTTGTTAGTTGTATTAGACTCCAAGATCATACAATGACGTAACCATTGTGTATTTCTTCTTTACGATATAATTTTTTTAAATAAATGTGAAGGTTAGCATTAGTAAAAAAATGGTGCAAATGACCCTGAGCACTATGGGACTTAACATCTGAGGTCATCAGTCCCCTAGAACTTAGAACTACTTAAACCAAACTAACCTAAGGACATCACACACATCCATCCCTGAGGCAGGATTCGAACCTGCGACTGTAGCGGTCGCGCGGTTCTAGACTGAAGCGCCTAGAACCGCTTGGCCTCACCGGCCGGCCATTAGAAAAGGTTATGGGACACAGGTGAAGCAGAAAATGAATTCAAAAGGTTTATAACTACACACAATAAAAAGAGAGAAAATTTTGGTGCAATTTGTCCGTTCTAGAAACTGCCACAAAACCATTTCTCGATTCAATGACATAACAGCTCAACGGCTTACCCGTAGTTAGAGATCGGGACAGTAAATATGCTTACACGGGTCAAAATGATCTCAAAATTTACAAAGCTCCCAATAACGACGTCACAGTACGTTCTTAGGATGTACTTACACCGCGAAAGAGCGCAAAAGGAGAAAGTATTTGCGTTAACACTTTATCAAGAGACACACGGGAGACACTGACTCACTACATAAAATACGTGAAAAGAAAAATTCTCAATGTGTGAAGTTTGAGACGCATGAAATTACAGTTAGTAAATTCTTGACCCTGTCGTTTAACGACACGGACATTTTTATCAGATGTAGACATTTTTATCAGACGCAGTGAATTCAATTAGGGAATGAATAAAGTGCCTATCAAATATATGAACTACAGGCTGAGGCGCGTATCGACAACGTACTGCGCGAACGCTGTTGCATGTACTCTGAACCACTTTTCTTTATTATAGCAGATCTGTCCACATCAGTTTCACTGTATTGATCGTCGTGTTATACAAACGGAAGGGTATGACTCGTAGTTGAAGCCTGGGAAATTACCGCAAATAGCCGACGGTGAGTTTTCTAATATATTGGTGCAGATTTGTTTAATAATTTTATGTTCTATAACAACTAGCACTGTTAAATAGACTTAAATAAATGTCTAGATCCACGATATTTAAATCATAACACTACAGTCAAAATATTTTGTGCATCAAGGTTTTGTGTTAAATCTTATTTTTTCTAGAAGCATCATTTAAACGAATAGTAGAATTTATTCCATATTACGTCGTCTGTAACAAAAAAAATTTTGTACTTCGGTCTTTTCACACTGTCTGTAGTCCAGAAGGACAGTCTTTCTACCTTGTGTGTCTTATGATTCAATAACTTGCTTTTAACTCCAGAATACATTCCATAGGCTGGGTATCTCAAATTTAGCGCACAATGTGCAATCTTCATCAGTAGGAAACTCATGACTCATAAAGTCTACTGATGCAAGATAGGTAGAGGAATATTACAAAAATGGTTCAAATGGCTCTGAGTACTATGGGACTTAACATCTGTGGTCATCAGTGCCCTAGAACTTAGAACTACTTAAACCTAACTAACCTAAGGACATCACACACATCCATGCCCGAGGCAGGATTCGAACCTGCGACTGTGGCGGTCACGCGGTTCCACACTGAAGCGCCTAGAACCGCACGGCCACACCGGCCGGCTGGAATATTACATTGGACGTTCAAGAGTCGTGACCTAAGAAAGAGTCGTGACCTAAGAAAGAGTGTCTGTTAGGCACCTCCCTCTTAAGATAGGTACTGACCTCTGTCCCAGTTCCAGTCCGCTATTTGCTGATAACCGAGCAGCTGTTATTTAAGTATTACCCTCACAGCGGAGGAAAATTAGACTTGCTTCTTGACAGACATCTCCACATTCAATCCGCAGCTTCTCTTGTTGAATATTTGCTCGTGGATCTTAATAATACGAGTACAAATACGCTACACGGATAGTGGAAAGCAGCCTACTCAGGTAGTCTGTTTGCAAGCGCCACTAAACACGAAATGCCATCAACTTCTGTAACAGGAAGCGATTACATATAAACAACAGAATCTGGACCCTTTGTGAAACATTTTTGGAAATTTGTGGTAAATTCCTATAGGAGAAAATTGCTGAGCTCATGGGTCCCTAGGCTTACAAATTACTTAATCTAACGTAAACTAACTTACACAGAGGACGACAACACACACACCCATGCCAGAGGGAGGACTCGATCCTCCGACGGGGGGGAGCCGTGGCAAAACACCTGAGACCGCGCGGCTACCCAGCGCTGTTACCCTTAGTGAACTCCTACTACTGTTTTGTCATTCTTTCCTCGTGGTCGCTCATGCAACATTTAATGTACTGGGTGAGTCACTAACTCATACGAAGAGATACTTGATGGAATGTTTTGTGTATCGCATAACAAAGATAAGTACTGTATTAAATACGAACATCAGTAGACAGGGTGAGTCACCAACTATTGCCACGTGGAATAACTCCGAAAGTATGATAGGAACTGAAAAGTTTGTGGGACAATGTTGCATGGGGCAACGGGGGCCATAATATGACGTTGGTTTTTTGTTGCTAGATGGGGTCCCTTCAGAAATATGAAGGTGAACTTGTTTTCTTTTTTTTTTTTTTTAAAAATGGAATGCTATAGTTTGGTATTTATTTTGTGATAGCGGCTGTCGAGACGAATCCAGTGATGTGTAACATTAAGATCTTTGAAGGTCAACGAAGGTCAAAAGGTCGCATTAACGTCCTTTTACAGAAGGTGTTCGAAGTGATGACCATTGGTATCAATGCAGTGCTGCAATCTTCTTATCATGTACTGAGTGGTTTCACATCAGCACTTACCGAAGCTCATGCTCTGACGATTCCATCTCTTATATATTCAGGTGTAGTTGGAACATCTTTACAAACAATGTTTTTTACGAATCCCCAAAAGAAAAAATTCAGCCCAACGATTTGGGAATTGTATCTGTAACTCATTTCTATCCATTAGCTAAAAATTTGCCGGACACCCATCGTGTTGCTACAACATTCTCTTCCTTGTTCCTAAAGATAATTGTTCCAATAACCGACCTAATGATTCTTGCAGGAAAGTGGTGTACTTCCTACCATTAAGATTTCTGTCGATGATACAGGGGACTATAAATCTGTACTCCTGAATCCCACACCATACATTCACCGACCACGGTTTTTGGTGTGCAACGTGCCGCAGTCAACATGGATTTTCATTTGCCCAATAACGTATGTTATGCAAATTAACATTTCCCTGGTTCGTCAATGTAGCCCCGTCAGTAGATAAAATCCAATTAATAAATTTGTCATCCCTCTGAATCCGAAGTTGAGCCCGTTTGCAGAATTCAATCCGACACATACAATCCGTACCAGTTAATTCTTGATGGAGACAGATATGATAAGGATGATATTTTTGACGATGCAGAACACGAACAACACTACTTTGGTTCATGCCAGATTCCTTTGCGATCTGACGCGAACTAACACAAGGATGGTTCATGCCAGATTCCTTTGCGATCTGACGAGAACTAACACAAGGATCTCGAACCACAGTGGCAAGAGTACCAATTTCCGTATCCTAGTAACTTTCATTTGCCGGTTATGTTTCCGATGCGGTATAGTTATACTTGTACTTAATTTATCATAGATTTATTTAATTGTACGACGTTTAGGGTGAGTACGTTGAGAATATCTTTCAGTGTATGTCTCTAACTCTCACTGAATTTCGTTGGCGTCCTCCGTAAATGAGAAGCATATAGACTTGTTCTCTGAAGAAATACATCATTCACATTCGCTTCATTTGACGATACTAGTCTTACCATTTCTATCAGTGTTGTATTGAGAAACCGTCGAATGGTGTTTACATGTCAATGGCACGTTAGATGGACACGCCGTATTCGGCAAATATTTACTATTTGCACGATATACGAGAGAGGATTGTCAGAGCATGTGCTTCGATAAGTGACGAAATGATATGGAATATCACTCAATCCATGATAAGAAGATTGCAGCACTGCATTGATACCAATAGTCATCACTTCGAATACCTTCTGTAAATGGACGTTCATGCCATATTTTTGATCTTCGTTGACATTCAAAGACTTTACAGTTACACACCATTGGATTCGTCTCGATAGACTATCAGAAAATAAGTACCAAACTATAGCATCCCATTACAAAAAAAAAAAAGAAATGTTGACCTTAGTATGTCTGAAGCGACCCCACCTAGCAACAAAAAATCAACGTCATATTACGGCCACCGTTGTCCCATGCCACGTTTGTCCCAAAAAAGTTTTCAGCAACTATCATACTTTTGGAGTTACTCTACGTGGCAATAGTTAGTGACTCGAGGAAATCTGTCAAATTGTTCTGAAATAGTTGTTTAAGAAAATTACTTGACGCTGTCTTGCTTTAGTTTATAGTTCAGTCACAAGAAAGTCGCGAGAAAAGCACTACATATCAGTAAGACCATCTCCAATACAACGTACCCCAAGGGTTGTCATGAATTTCTGCACAAAGGTGCTTTCGAATAATCTCCCTGGTAGTAACCACTGCGACGTGTGTGTCGGCAGTATCGAAGAGTGGTGATGCAGACTTAAACCCCAAAGTTTCTTCTGTTTTTGGCTGGTAAATACGGTGTTACGCTAGTCTCAGTCAAGTAAGACCGAACAAGCGATGGGTGTACCCGAGAGCTAATGACAATACCCCTTTGTCATTGTAGAAGGGCGCGTAATATCATCATGTGAATGAGTTTGGAATGAACTTAAAGTCCTGTTGTAGCAATAATACGTGGCTCGTGAAGTGTATGCTTGCTTCGAGAATGGCGCAGGAGAGGACGCAGCAGATAGAGGAATGTACGCGGCGACGAGGACGCACTGTAGAACTTCCACCAATAATATTAATGTCATATGGGCCAACGGAAACGGGTTTAATCAGGTGATCACCCTTCCAAATACTAACCAGGTCCGCCGTTGTTTAACTTCGAAGAGAACGCAAAAAATAGTTTGAAATGTGACGCTAATGATGAAGGAGGAAAATTAGTCTTCTTTCGACGACGAATGTGTCTTTGGATGTGGAGCACGAGCTCGAAAAGTGTAAATACTGAGAGAGAACTTGGTCGTGTCCAGCGGTACGACCTTATACTGCTGCGATAGGCGAGGTCCGCCGTCCACTGTGTGTTATTTGTCACACAATACATGAAGCAGAAAAATCACACGATAGACCTTTTTATCTGTAGTATTACAACATTAGAGAAACATCAATTATCTCAATTAACTATCTCAATATTTCACTTTAAGATTTTAGGAAATTAATTAAATTACAGGTGTTCTATCGCTTAGATTTGTTACGTATCAAGGTACATGCACTACTACTTTGATTTGAGAACCTACCGCGACTTATTGAAGTGCATCACATCAGATTCTGTAACAGGCCCTTACTTCCTTATTTGTGATGCGTTTCTATGGCTTTGAAATACCACTTGTCAAGATAATTCATTTTAGTGAGTCATTTCTTTAGACCTTCTTTATTCTTATACTTTAATGTAATGTAATTATGTGCATTTGCTGCATGTTCGACTTCATAATTTCTTTGCTACTTCTTTAGCTGTTTACAACACAATCATTGTCTTTCGTGTCACCTCTTGCCATCTTTAACTACCCATCTGAACTTGTGGTTAATGTATCACTTTAGTAGACTTTAGAACATCATAAGCTTGTGATTAGGTCACAGTACTATCTCAACGAGTCGGCCGAAATGGCCGAGCGGTTCTAGGTACTTCAGTGTGGAACCGCGCTACCACTACGGTCGCAGGTTCGATTCCTACCTTGGGCATGGATGCGTGAGATGTCCTTAGGTTAGTTAGGTTTAACTAGTTGTAAGTTCTAGGGGACTGGTGACCTCAGATGTTAAGTCACATAGTGCTCAGAGCCATTTGAACCACTTTTTATCTCAACAAAAATATTCTAATTTCTAAGTATTGTCATTGCTCTTCTAGTGGAACTAATCATTCATTAATCAATATGCTATTTTCTACTCAAATTTAGTCCTGTATCACAATTTTAATTTTAATCCGTAATCATTCTCAAGTTAGTATGCCACATACATTTCTCTTTTCAGCAGACTGCCGGCCTAGCTCCATCGATAGTGATTTCTTTGCCAAACTTTGCTTCATCTCCCTCATATTCAACTAAGGCATACTACAAGTTAGAGGAAAGATATGTAAGTGATCTAGTCCTCCCTTCCACCAACCTAAACTAAATTATTTTCTCGGAATGTTGTCTTGTCCATGCAAAAATACATACACTATATGGTCAAAAGTATCTGGACACCTTGTTGAAAGTGACTTCGAAGTTCGTGGAACCCGCCATCGGTAACGCTGGAATTCATTGTGGTGTTGGCTCACCCTTAGCCTTGATGACAGCTTCCATTCTCTCAAGCATACGTTCAGTCAGGTGCTGGAAGGTTTCTTGGTGAATTTCAGCCCATTCTTGAGGAGACTTATCGACGTCGGTCGATGAGATCTGGCACGAAGTCGGTTTTCCAAAACAACCCAAGTATGTTTTATAGGATTCAGGTCAGGACTTTATGCAGGTCAGTCCATTACAGGGACGTTATAGTCGCGTAACCACTCCGCCACAGGCCATCCGTCCTGAGCACGTCCTCGATCGTGTTGAAAGGTGCAATCGCCATCCCCGAATTGCTCTTCAACTGTGGGAAGCAAGAATGTGCTTAAAGCATCAATGTAGGCGTGTGCTGTGGTAGTGCCACGCAAAACAACAAGGGGTGCAAGCCCACTCAACGAAAACCACAACCACACCATATCGCCACCGTCTCCGAATTTTACTGTTGGCACTACACAGGCTGGCAAATGACGTTCACAAGGCATTCACCTTATCCACACCCTGCCATCGAATCACCACATTGTGTACGGTGATTCGTCACTTCACACAAAGTTTTACCACAGTTCAATGGCCCAATATTTACGCTCCTTACACCAAGCAAGGCGACGTTTGGCATTTACTGGCGTGATGTGCGGCTTATGAACAGCCACTCGACCATGAAACTCAAGTTTTCTCACCTCCCGCTAACTGTTATAGTACTTGCAGTGGATCCTGATGCAGTATGGAATGCCAGTATGATGGTCTGGATATATGTCTGCATATTACACATTACGACCGTCTTCAACTGTCGGTGGTCTCTGTCAGTCAACAGACAAGGTCGGCCAGTACGCTTTTGTGCTGTACGTGCCGCTTCACGTTTCCACTTCACTATCACATCGGAAACAGTGGACCTACACATGTTTAGGAGTGTGGAATTGTGGCGTACAGACGTTTGACATCCAACCACCTGACCGAGTTCGAAGTCCGTGAGTTCTGCAAAGCGCCCTATTATGCTCTCTCACGATGTCTAATGAGTATTGAGGTTGTTGATATGGAGTACCTGGCAGTAGGTGGCAACACAATGCACCTAATATGAAAAACGTATGTTTTTGGGGGTGACCGGATACTTTTGATCACATAGTATATCTTTGTAATCTCAGCCTACTATTTATAATTGCCAGACGACTTCCCTCAGGATAAAGAAAGGCATATACTTCGAGTGTAACTTCTTACCCATAACAGTTATTATACAGAAACCTACCCAACCGTAATAGATACAAAGATGCCGTTTTCACAGTGAATACATCACATTTCATGGTTGTGCTATTTTTTATTACAGAGATATGAGGCCTTCTTTGGTGTTTTTAAATGGAACCCTATGTTAAATTTTAGCATAACATGATGGGCTTAAAAAGACGGTTTCAAATATGCGTATATCATAATATTTAGGCGAATAGTTTTTGAGACACAGATATGTTCCCGTATCGAAGCGGCGTTGTCCAATGCGACCTTCCTTGTTGGCCACTGAGGAACTTTACAGGGAAGGCGTTGTTTCCTGCTTATCGACAACGCCGCAAGGTGACGCACGAGGTAGCTGGAGAGAAGGGTATAAGTGTGCTGCTGGGGTAATGAGACATCGCATTTCCGTCACAGTTTCTTGGAGCAAACATGTACACCAATGAAGATAAGTTAGATATGCTTCTAGTGTATGGTGACAGCAGTCGACATGCTGTTAGAGCAATAAAGTGACATGGAGAGCCGTATCCTGATCTTGAGCGCCCTACGTGCCAGCTTATTGCACGTATTTGCAAGAAACTACCTGAATCGGGACCATGGAACGCCATAAAGAGGACAAGGCAGAAAACTGCAACTGGCGAGGTACTTGAAGAGGGCGTTCTAGCGTTGGCGCATAACGACCCTACTGTTTCGTCGCGACGTATCGCTTCGGAACGTGCTGTCCGAGAAGTCTTCTACGCATATTGCACCGGCATAGATTTCACCCGTTTCACCTCTCATTACATCAAGCACTCTCCGGTGTGGATTTCGAACGGCACAAGGAATTTTGCCGATTTGCTCTGCAGCGCCAAGAAGATGATCCACCGGTTTTTCAATGGGTGCTTTTTACTGATGAAGCGACTTTCCCCAACCACGGTAATGAGAATTTGCATAATATGCATTACTGGTCATCAGAGAACCCTAATTGTCTTCGACAGGTGCTGCATCAGCAACCGTGGAGTGTTAACGTGTGGTGCGGCATCATCGGAAACGTCATCGTGGGGCCGTGCGTCATTCCGCGTATACTAAATGGAATTAATTATGCCCAGTTCCTGCAAAACGTTCTGCCCATTTTGCTGGAAGAGGTACAACCAACTACGCGTCCGCGCATGTGGTTCCTGCTCGCTCTTCCCGTGTGGCTACAACGCTGTTAAATGTAAAGTTACCGTATTTTTGGATAGGACGACGTGCTGGAGTGGCCAGCACGGTCTCCTGATCTGACCCCTCTTGATTTTTTTCTGTGGGGAGCAATCAAACATAAAGTGTATGCTCAGCTACCAACTACGCCAGACGATATGAAGCAACATATCATCGAAGCGTGCACTGATACCTCACGTGACACCGTAGTAGCTGTTCACAAATCATTTGAACGACGGCTACCAATGTGCACTGTAGTAGAGGGGAAACATTTTGGGCACATGTTTCAATAAAGTTCTGTATCATGTACAGTATTTATTTTTCATCTTTGTGCGTATTTGTTTCGTATTGTGATCAATAGTAAATATTTTCAAATAAAAAACAAATACATACGAAATAATTGTGACCAAAAAGGGCCTCCTCATTTAAATTGTATTTCTGTTACTTATTAATATCTTGTAGTATTTTCATACTGTATGTTGTCTACTATTGTGGTATCACAGTTGTCAAATAACTGAATATAACTTTCGTGACATCATCCGTTAATGTTTAAGCAAAATATCGCAGTATGTGTTACTATTACAAGGCCTCGGGAGCAGAAAACATTCCATTAGAACTACTGACAGCCTTGCGAGAGCGAGTCCTGACAAAACTCTACCATCTGGTAAGCAAAATGTATGAGACAGGCGTAATGCCCTCAGACTTCAAGAAGAATATAATAATTCCAATCCCAAAGAACGCAGGTGTTGACAGATGTGAAAATTACCAAACTATCAGGTTAATAAGTCACAGCAGCAAAATACTAACGCGAATTCTTCACAGACGAATGGACAAATTGGTAGAAGCCGACCTCGGGGAAGATCAGTTTGGATTCCGTAGAAATGTTGGAACACGTGAGGCGATACTGGCCCTAAGACTTATCTTAGAAGAAAGATTAAGGAAAGGCAAACCTACGTTTCTAGCATTTGTAGACTTAGAGAAAGCTTTTGACAATGTTGACTGGAATACTCTTTCAAATTCTGAAGGGGGCAGGGATAAAATACAGGGAGCGAAAGGCTACTTACAGTTTGTACAGAAAGCAAATGGCAGTTATAAGAGTCGAGAGACATGAAAGGGAAGCAGTGGTTGGGAAGGGAGTGAGACAGGGTTGTAGCCTATCCCCATTGTTATTCAATTTGTATATTGAGCAAGCAGTAAAGGAAACAAAAGAAAATTTCGGAGTAGGTATTATAATCCATGGAGAAGAAACAAAAACTTTGAGGTTCGCCGATGACATTGTAATTCTGTCAGAGACAGCAAAGGACTAGGAAGAGCAGTTGAATGGAATGGACAGTGCCTTGAAAGGAGGGTGTAAGATGAACATCAACAAAAGCAAAACGAGGATAATGGGATGTAGTCGAATTCATTCGGGTGATGCTCAGGGAATTACATTAGGAAATGAGACACTTAAAGTAGTAAAGGAGTTTTGAAATTTGGGGAGCAAATTGACTGATGATGGTTGAAGTCGACAGGATATAAAATGTAGGTTGGAAATGGCAAGGAAAGAGTTTCTGAAGAAGAGAAATTTTTTATCATCGAGTATAGATTTAAGTGTCAGGAAGTCGTTTCTGAAAGTATTTGTGTGGGGTGTAGCCATGTATGGAAGTGAAACATGGACGATAAATAGTTTGGACAAGAAGAGAATAGAAGCTTTAAATGTGGTGCTACAGAAGAATGCTGAAGATTAGGTGGGTATAACTAATGAGGAGGTATTGAATAGAATTGGGGAGAAGAGGAGTTTTTGGCACAACTTGACTAGAAGAAGGGATCGGTTGGTAGGACATGTTCTGAGGTATCAAGGGATCACCAATTTAGTATTGGAGGGCAATGTGGAGAATAGATATCGTAGAGGGAGACCTAGAAATGAATACACTAAGCAGATTCAGAAGGTTGTAGTCTGCAGTACCTACTGGTAGATGAAGCAGCTTGCACAGGATAGAGTAGCATGGAAAGCTACATCAAACCAGTCTTAGGACTGAAGACCACAACAACAACAACATCGTGTTACCATTGTCGGGTAAATGGGCGTGTTTGCGTAAGGATGAACTCGCGACGTTTACCATGTACTCTATACAACAGTAAATGTCGCATTGGACAATGCCGCTTCGTAGGACGAACACGATACGAGAACATACCTGTGTCTCAAAAACTATTCGTCTAAATATTATAATATGCACATATTTGAAATCGTCTTTTTAAGCCCAACATGTTACGCTAAAATTTAACATAGGGTTCCATTTAAAAAAACAAAGATGCTTTCATATATCTGTGATAAAATATAGCACAACCACGAAATGTGATGTATTTAAGTAGCCCCTGTCCCTGCAATTCACTGTCCAAACGGCATCTTTGTATCTATTACGGTTCGGGAAAAACAAGGGGTGTTATGACTTAGCTGCCTGTTTACATGAATAGTCCCACGTCCTACTATTGCCATTACTCACACCCACTAGATAACATTCATGATATCTTACTAAGTCCGACTTGCACAGCATTTAATACTTCTTCCTCTTCTCACTCTTATCACATTCAGCACCATTCTTCCCTTTTTTCCTCTGGTCTGAAGCCATCTCCTTAAGTCTGAACTTTCCTTTCTCCCATCGATATTCTGATTTTTCACACACCTTAAACACCTGTTAACTTAGGTAACTTGTACAATTTTGTATGAATCAGTGTACCTAATTCTCTTCCTTCTGAGAGTATTTATCTTTTAATCTTATCCCTTACCCCTGGCACAACCCGAATGATTGCAAAATTAGTAATTAGGCCACCCTTGCCTTACAAAGTTGGGCACTTTTGACTTCCCTGCCCCATAGTGTTCTATACCTTCGGATATGTTCTATATTAAAGAGTCCTTTGTACTCCTTAGTTTCAAGATCCCTTAAAATGTTACCGTTTCACTTCTAGTATTCCCATGGACTGCAGTTGAGCGATTGACTACAATTATACGACGAACATTTTGGTACATGCTCTTTTTGAAAATAGCTTTCCTTCACATGCCTGGTTACACTATTGTCTGTATGTCTTTTTAAAGTATAGGCCTATAAGCACACAAATTTTGACCAGCATTGTACTATTGCTAGCATATACCCCACCCGATCATGAGCAACGGACCATAAATATCGAGGATGCACTAATCCCAAATATCTTCAGGAATTATGGGGAAAAGCTTAACAACCCCAAAGTGCCTGAGATGTTTGCCTTTTGTGACAGCAAAAGTGCACCAGGTCTGGTCTCTCACTGTTGTGCCCCAGATTTTTACAGAAAAAGAACTTACACAACTGCATCAAGCATATTTATATTGCATATGTTTGTATGCAGAATGGACATTGTCAGCTACTTCACTCATTAATTGTTGAGATATACATTAATTACTCTTTGTTTTTGGTTTGGAAACTGATTGGCTCACCATGTAAAGTACAGTGTTCGATGTCCTCTCTGTTCACTGGCCTTTGGCTGATGAGCCGGTTTTCCCAGCTGCAGTATTTAAACAGTACTGCAGCGACGGTCAGGCTGTCTTCCATTGTGCGTTACTTGTCGCTCCTTATATGAAACAAAAAATATAATTATTTTAGTTCGAAGAGGGAATATGACTTATAAATTCAATGTAGATAGTACCTCTGTAGATGTGTAAAAATCACAAGTTTTCTGAGAATGAGTACTGATTCTCAGCTTAACTAGTACAAACACGCAAAGATCCTAGTAAAATCAGTGAGTGACTGCCAGGTCTTGGTCACATGTTACTTGCATATAGGCTATATTCTTGGACATGGTATTTTGGGGAAGAAATGCACAAAGTAAGAACAAAGTTTTCAGCTCACAAAAGGGCTAAAACAGTAACCAGAAATTGTAATTTGGCTCATTGTAATGATCTGTTCCAAGCAGTAACGATTTTGGCCAAATTGAGTATATTTACATCAGTTATGCACTTAAAAACAACCTTGGTAATTTAAGTTTGACTCCATTTGCAAACACCTGCTCAACCACCACAGTGTTACTGTAAACAAGAGAAACGGCAGCATCCGTTGTAAGAGGTGTCAAATCATTTATTACAGCATATCGATTTCACCCACTGTAATAAAGGCACATATTATAGCCTCAACGTGGCATCAATGCAGAACACATGGCAGCTAACTAACAAAAAATTTTAATATTCAGCTATGGTCTTCTGTATGACGCCATACCCTCCATGAACCATGGACCTTTCCGATTGTGGGACGGCTTGCGTGCCTCAGCGATTCAGATAGCCGTACCGTAGGTGCAACCACAATGAAGGGGTATCAGTTGACAGGCCAGACGAATGTGTGGTATCTGAAGAGGGGCAGGAGCCTTTTTAGTAGTTGCAAGGGCTACAGTCTGGATGATTGACTGATCTGGCCTTGTAACACTAACCAAAACGGCCTTGCTGTGCTGGGACTGCGAAAAGCTTAAAGCGAGGGGAAACTGCAGCCGTAATTTTTCCCAACGGCATGGAGTTTACTGTATGGTTAAATGATGATGACGTCCTCTTGCATAAAATATTCCAGAGGTAAAATAATGCTCCATTCGAAACTCTGGGTGGGGATTACTCAGGAGGACGTCGTTCTCAGGAGAAAGGGAACTGATGTTCTTTAGAAAATTTAAAAAGGGAGATGAATAGGATAAAAATACATATAGTGGGAATTAGTGAAGCTCGGTGTCAGGAGGAACAAGACCTCCGGTCAAGTGAATACTGGGTTATAAATACAAAATCAAATAGGGTAATGTAGAAGGAGGTTTGATAAAGAATAAAAATATAGGAGTGCGAGTAAGCTACTACAAGTGCATAGTGAATGCATTATTGTGGAAAAGATAGACACTAAGACCACGCCTACAACAGTAGTAGAAGTTTATATTCCAAATAGCTCGGCAGGTGACGAAGAGATTGATGAAATGTATGGTGTGATAAAAGAAATTATTCAGATACAGAAGGGAGACGAAAATTTAATAGTCATGGGTGAATGGAATTAGATAGTGCAAAAAGGAAGACAAGGAAACGTAGTCGGTGAATATGGAATGAGGGAAAGAAATAAAAGAGCCAGCCAAGTCATAGAATTTTGCACAGAGCATAACTTAAGCATAGCTAACACTTGGTTCAAGAATTTTAAACGAAGGTTGTATACATGGAAAAGGCCAGGAGATATTTGAAGGCTTCAGATAGGTTATATAATGGTAAGACAGAGATTTAGGAACAAGGTTTTAATGTTTAAGACATTTCAAGGGTCAGATGTGGTCTCTGACCACAATCTATTGGTTATGAACTGTTATTAAAACTGAAGAAACTGCAAAGGGGTGGAAATTTTAGGATGTGGGACCTGAATAAAGTGACAAAAGAGGAGGATGTAGAGAGTTTCATGGAGAGCATTAGGGAACGATTGACAGGAACGGGTGAAGGAAATAGAGTAGACGAAGAATGGGTAACTTTGAGGGATGAAATAGTGAAGTCAGCAGAGGTTCAAGTAGGTAAAAAGGCGAGGGCTAGTAGGAATTCCTGGGTAACAGAAGAAATATTGAATTTAATTGATGAAAGCGGAAAATATAAAAATGCAGTAAATGAAGCAGGCAAAAAGGAATACAAACGTCTCAAAAATGACATCGACAGATAGTGCAAAATGGCTAAGCAGGGATGGCGAGAAGACAAATGTAAGGATGTGGAGGCATATCTCACTAGGGGTAAGATAGATACGGCCTACAGGAAAATTAAAGAGACCTTCGGAGAAAAGAGAACCACTTGTATTAATATCAAGAGATCAGATGGAGACCCAGTTCCAAGCAAAGAAAGGAAAGCCGAAAGGTGCAAGTACTATATAGAGGGTCTGTACAAGGGTTATGTACTTGAGGACAATATTATGGAAATGGAAGAGGCTGTAATTTAAGATGAAATGGGAAATATGATAATGCGTGAAGGGTTTGACAGAGCACTGAAAGACCTAAGTCGAACAAGGCCCTGGGGGTAGACAACATTCCATTAGACCTACTGACAGCCTTGGGAGAGCCAGCCCTGTCAAAACTCTACCATCTGGTTAGCAAGAAATATGAGACAGGCGAAATACCCCCAGACTTCAAGAATAACATAATAATTCCAATACCATATAAAGCAGGTGTTGACAGTGTTGAAAATTACCGAACTACCAGTTTAATAATTCATGGCTGCAAAATACTAATGCGAATTTCTTACAGAAGAATGGAGAAACTGGTAGAAGCCGACCTCAGGGAAGATCAGTTGAATTCCATAGAAATGTTGGAACACGTGAGGTAATACTGAACCTGAGACTTATCTTAGAAGATAGATTAAGGAAAGGCAAACCTACGTTTGTAGCATATTTCGACTTAGAGAAAGCTTTTGACAATGTTCACTGGAATACTCCCTCTCAAACTCTAAATGTGGCAGGGGTAAAATACAGGGAGCAAAAGGCTACTTACAATTTGTACAAAAAGCAGATGGCAGTTATAAGAATCTAAGGGTATGATAGGGTAGCAGTAGCTGAGAAGGTAGTGAGACAGGGTTTTAGCCCATCCCCAATGTTGTTCAATCTGTATACTGAGGAAGAAGTAAAGGGAACAAAAGAAAAATTCGGAGTAGGAATTAAAATACGTGGAGAAGAATAAAAAAGCTTTGAGGTTCGCTGATGACTTTGTAATTCTTTCAGAGACAGCAAAGGACCTGGAAGAGCAGTTGAACGGAATGGACAGTGTCTTGAAACACAAGGAAAACAAAGATAATGGAATGTAATCGAAGTAAGTCGGGCGATGCTGAGGGAATTAGATTAGGAAATGAGACACTTACAGCAGTAGATGAGTTTTGCTATTTGGGGAGTAAAATAACTGATGATGGTCGAAGTAGACAGGATATAAAATGTAGACAGGCAATGGCAAGGCAAGCCTTTCTGAAGAAGAGAAATTTATTTAAAATCGAGTATAGATTTAAGTGTCAGGAAGTCGTTTCTGAAAGTATTTGTATGGAGTGTAGCCATTCATGGAAGTGAAGCATCGAAGACAAATAGTTTGGACAAAAAGAGAGCAGAAGCTTTCGAAATGTGGCGCTGCAGACGAATGCTGACGATTAGATGGGTAGATCATGTAACTAATGAGGAGGTACTAAACAGAATTGTGGAGATGAGGAGTTTGTGACACAACTTGACTGGAAGATGGATCTTTTGATAGGACATGTTCTGAAGCATCAAGGGATCACCAGTTTAGTATTGGAGGGCAGCGTGGATTGTAAAAATCTTGGAGGAAAATCGTAGAGGGACACCAAGAGATGAATACACTAAGCTGATTCAGAGGCATGTACGGAGCAGCAGGTACTGCAAGATGAATCTTGTACTGGATGGAATAGCATGGAGAGCTGCATCAAACCAGTCTCTGGACTGAAGACCACAATAACAACAACATGACGCCATATTGATTTTTTAGTATTTGCTTTATTACACGAGACTTCAAGACTTCAATATTTGCACTGAAGCAGGTCACACAGTGACTCAAATCGATTTTCCGTAATAAATGATTTCAAGCCTCTTACGGCTAATGCTGACTTTCTTCTTGTTTGCAACCTTGATAATTACTGTACACACAACTCTGTAACCTGTTTCCGGTGAGTTACTCATATCTGTTAAATTGTTGTTAGAATCATATTATAATGAAAGAATGGAACAATAATAGAAATATTATTGAACCTATATTTTAAGTAAGTGGAGAATCACACTTTCTATTTCAAGTGTAAAATGTTTAATGAAAATCCTCAGTCTTTGTACAGTATGTGTAACTGAAAAGAGTTAGTTCAGTAAAATTTTTGTAGATGATGTATTAAACTCAAATACATGTGAAGTAGTTACCAATGAATTAAAATTGTTTGTGAAATACATAAACCAATGAGAAAACATCTTAAAAGAAGAAATATAGTTTCTCTAGGTGTCGACGATTTATGGCAGGTAGATGTAGTAGAAATTAATTCAGGTATTTTGAAATTAATTTCAAAAATAAATAAATTATAAAAGTATTGATTGGCTGTTATAGATTTTTTTCAAAATTTGTTTGGTTTTACCAGGTAGGGATAAAACATTTAAGAATGTGGTATATTCATTTGAAAAAATATTCAGTGAACGATGCAGTCCAAAAAATTTAAAAGATTTCTATAATACCGGATTTCAAGATTTAATGATAGTACATTATTAATCATTATTGAACTTTTACAGAAATAAAAGCATATGATGTTGAAAATTTTAACAGAATACTTAAAGAAAAGATGTGAGAAAAATTTTCTCTCCAAGGTTCTGATTTCCAAATTAGTTGATGAATATAATAACACAACACAGTAGAATCAAGAGCCGGGTAAATCAGGCAGATTTTTTATGCTACAGGGAGAGACTCACATATGTCTCCATGGATGAAAATTTGGGAATCCAGTCACACAACCTCTCTCCCACGATCCGTCAGTGGCTGTTGAAAGAACACTGGGCTATTCTGCGCCTTCGTGAGGAAGTTGTATTGCACTTGGACTTTCTGCTAGAGCAACTGAACTCAGAACCAAAAAAATCTTAGACACAAAAGAATTAAAAAGAAAGTGTTAAATTGTAGAGGCCCATGCTAAGAGTCATCATAAATCGTACAGTCTACTTACATAGATACCTGCACGAATCTGGATGTTAACATCGTGAATGTGACCGCTTGTAGGACTAATTGTGCCACCTCGTTATTTCCGATCACACGCCAACGAAACATGTAAAATAATGCAGTCCTCATATTATGTCATGTAAGACACTGATCTTGGCTGTACAGATGTCTCTGTCTAATGCTGATGTAAGAAATTATTTCCCCCTCACAATTTCCCTCGCTTCCCGAAATAATCGTCGCTTATTCATTATTCACTTGGACCTTACAGTACTAAATATTAATTACTAAGTCAACCACAATTCGATGTTGTTGGCCAAATCATCGACACTGCGGGTGGTATTGGTGAGGTTGGATGGTAGTGGGAGGTAGACTCCCATGTTTTGAGGATAATGTAGTAGAAATGGAGCTTATTTCTCCAAACCTACGCCCTAACGGGCACAGACATGCTGGAATCTGCGGCGGCAAAGGAACATCGCAGCTAGACTGAGGGGCACTATGCCCGAAAAAGTGGGGGAAGCTGGGTAACACTTCCGGTCATAAGCAAATCTGGTAGGCAAGGAAGCAGCCCACAAGTACTTGTCTGTCCTCGCCTGTCCACTCTGCGTCCCCACGGGACCATTTCCGGCCCATGCATTGGCTGTTGGAGGGGAACTCCGTGCGTTACTGGCTCAGCAGTACTCGCATAAAAACACCCTATGATCAGAAACGTTTGCTCTGGCAACGCTGCCTTCGTGAACCGAGTGTGGGTAGCAGAGTACCTGGCAGCATCCGTATAGCACCGCCCCAGGCTAAGCGACAGTTCTAACACAACAGGTGGTTCCAGATGAATTAAAGACAAATTAGCCAAATTCCAAAAAAACTTGAGTCCTTTCATCAATCACTCATTTTGACTGCTCACAATGTACACTATCAGACCAGCAAAGGCAGCACTGCAGCTGTGTTGTGTCACTGTTGGTAATAGTGACTATTGATGTTGTTTGGCTTCCGTCGTTCACAAATACGTATAATTGGACTGAATATCACAGCGAAAATTGCACATACTCGTAAAATTAGGTCATCATTTTGTCTATAATCAGAAACAGAAGTATGTGTTTTTCCTGACATAGTGCGTGAAACGGTACACATCATGAGGAATTTCTTTGTGGATCCAGGCCATCTTTACATCACAAAGGAAATGGAAAATATCTTCGAGAGAGGCATCCTCATAGTGGAGTTGAGTGTTGTGAAATCCTTAGTCATATCTGCGGGATAATCACAGGATGAATAGGGAAATGAGAGTCGCATCGGCTGTAACATTCGACATCTAGTTCTCTTGTTTGTCATGTAATAGAGATGAATCTCCACGAAACCCACACAATAGGGGAAATCTGAAACCATTTTAGTTAATATCCTTTTATATCCGGAACACTATGTCTTCTCATCATCACCTACACAAGAGAAGTGAATTTGTGATCCTGATGTTTAAAGACGTCCCAACTTTGGGATTTTTGTGTTGATTCTGGGATTTACAACTGTCTACCACGTGCGAGGAATGTCGATAATCATTATTCTGTACCGAGAGGACAAATTATTTTGTTCCATCTGCAGTAGGAGTGTTCTTGCAAAGCTTCCAATCATACGCTACCTGATGAAAAGTATCGGTTCTATGTAACACAGAATTGACCGCTAGATGTCTCGAGTAGCGGAACTGCCAGTACAAAAGAAGTCAGGGAGTGCTGTTGCGTCAGTGGCGAAGCAGTAACAGTAGAATGGCTCAGCCAGGAGAGGTCAGTGACACCGAACGTGGACTAGTCACTAGTTGTCACATTAGTAGAAAATCCATCACTGACATTTCTACCATTCTAACGATGCCCAAGTAGACGGCGATTAGATTCTGGAGTGTAAGCACAACAAAAATGATGTAACAACCGCAGCTAACCCAATACTAAGTAGATCTCATGTACTGAAATACAGGTACTCTCGAGCACGACGGATGGGGGTTATAAATAATCGAACTAAATCATCTGGAGGGGTCACTTGTGGATTCCATAGCTACCAGCTGACCATCTAGCACGATCCTCCACGGCAGACCGTCAGTGCACAGTATTAATTCGTTTTTGGTTCATCACCTGCGACCAGCTTTGCGAAAGAAGCACGACAATGCCCAGGCGAATGCAGCGCAAGCTGTGGCTGCTCTGTTCCGTCGATGGGACTGGGAAGTACTGTACCTTTTGTATCCCGCCTGGGAGGCGGTGCGTGGGTAGTAATGGGAAAAGGTAATACAAGCCGGTACTGCAAGAACATGGTTTACTGGTGCAATAACAAGGTGATAAACGATTACATAACTTTGTACGTAGGTGCGATGCTGAAGCGAAGTGTCCTGGCTGGCTGCACCTGATCAAATGGGAAAAATCTGTAGCGGAGTTCGTAGACCTCGACAGCATCGCCTAGAGGGCACTGTCGTCGTCGGTGTCTCTCGTAGTGCCAACCTAGCATCGCTGATCTACGTTGTCGCATCGTAGCTATCGATTCCACAACACCATCCCCCATACTCCCCTAACTAAAGTCCTTGTGACTTTGAATTGATTCCGAAGATGAAGAAACCACTTCGTGGCTTTCGCTTCAGAACTGTTCCAGAGATTCGACAGGCAATAGACCGCTGTATTCGCACCATCAATAGAACAGGCTGTGCTAACGGTATATTACGCCTCCCACATCGCTGGCAACGGGTTCTACACAACGCTGGTGACTACTTTGAAGGACATTAACACGTGCAAACATGTAACTCTTTCGTGTCAGTTGTGAATAAATGATTGCCACTATTTAAGTTCCAACCCCCGTATATGTAGTCAATGCTAGGTGATGCTTGAAACGGTGCAATGTGTGATACCACTGAACAGTGGATGACTGGAAACGAGTGCTTTGGGGTTATGAATCACACCATAACATGTGGCAATGCAGTAGAGGGATTATTGTGTGGCGGATGCTGGGAGAATGAACGATACCTGTCGACACGTGTAGTGGCCAGAGTGAAGTAGAAAGGAGGTGGTACTAGGGTATGGGTGTGTTACACGTGGGTAGGTTGTAGTAACCTTATTGCGCTTCAGGAAACGTTAAATGCAAGGACATGAATACATTTTAGTCCAATGTGTACTATGTACAGTAGAGAAACCCTTCAGAGGTGATGGTTCTTTGTGTCTGCATTATAATGCACCCAGCCATATATTAATATTTGCCAGTTAATCGTTTGAGGGCAACAACATTACAGAAATCGATTGTCCTGCGCAGATTCCGGACCTGAACCCAATGGAACACCACTGGGGTGAGTTAGAAGGTAGGCTTCGTTCCACACCTTAGTATTCAACATGACTACCCTCCAAGATTTCAGCTCCTGAGGAAGAATGGTCTTCCATTCCTTGACACACATTCACACACTTGATCAAAAGTACCCCCAACAGAGTTCCATCCACTATAAAAGACAAGGTATGGATGCATCTCATATTAATGTCCACTGATAGGGGTATGGCAACTTCTGACCAGATAGCGTAAATAAATCAACTTTAGACGAACTTAAGATGAATTCGAGGCTCGTCTCGGTCAAGCGCGATGGTGTCTTACATCAGAACCGTTTTAAGACAGGCGATTTCTAAACATAAATCAACTATTATTCCCTATCACAGAATAAAATTTTCTCTATTTTATTAGTATTTATTGAAAAACTGTGGATTTAATGGCCACAATTCATTCGAATAACAGGAACAAAGACGGAGACCATTCTACCAAATTATAGAACTTCTTTGGAAGTAGTAAAATAGATAATACTAAAGTGTATCAACGTGTAACAATTCAATGATATTACTATCATCATCATCATCATCATCATCAAGACTGATTATGCCTTCCAGCGTTCAGTCTGGAGCATAGCCCCCCTTATAAAATTCCTCCATGATCCCCTATTCAGTGCTAACATTGGTGCCTCTTCTGATGTTAAACCTATTACTTCAAAACCAGTCTTAACCGAATCCAGGTACCTGTTCCTTGGTCTGCCCCGACTCCTACCCTCTACTGCTGGACCCATGACTTTCTTGGGTAAACTTGCTTCTGCCATGCGTGTAACATGACCTCACCATCTAAGCCTGTTCGCCCTGACAGCTACATGTATAGAGTTCATTCCCAGTTTTTCTTTGATTTCCTCATTGTGAACACCCTTCTGTCATTGTTCCCATCTACTAGTACCTGCAATCATCCTAGCTACTTTCATATCCGTAACCTCAACCTTGTTGATAAGGTAACCTGAATCCACCCAGCTTTCGCTTCCATACAACAAAGTTGGTCGAAAGATTGAACGATGCACAGATAACTTAGTCTTGGTACTGACTTCCTTCTTGCAGAAGAGAGTAGATCGTAGCTGAGCGCTCACTGCGTTAGCTTTGCTACACCTCGCTTCCAGTTATTTCACTATGTTGCCATCCTCTGAGAATATGCATCCTAAGTACTTGAAACCGTCCACCTGTGCTAACTTTGTTCCTCCTATTTGGCACTCAATCCGTTTATATTTCTTTCCCACTGATATTACTTTCGTTTTGGAGATGCTAATCTTCATACCATAGTCCTTACATTTCTGATCTAGCTCTGAAATGTTACTTTGCAATCTTTGAATCGACTCTGCCATCACAACTAAGTCATCCGCATATGCAAGACTGCTTATTTTGTGTTCACCTATCTTAATCTCACCCAGCCAGTCTATTGTTTTCAACATATGATCCATAAATAATATGAACAACAGTGGAGACAGGTTGCAGCATTGTATTACCCCTGAAACTACTCTGTACCATGAACTCAATTTACCGTCAACTGTAACTGCTGCCTGACTACCCATGTAAAGACCATTAATTGCTTGCAAAAGTTTGCCTCCTATTCCATAATCTCGTAGAACAGACATTAACTTCCTACTAGGAACCCGGTCATATGCCTTTTCTAGATCTATAAAGCATAGATACAATTCCCTGTTCCACTCATAACACTTCTCCATTATTTGCCGTAAGGTAAAGATCTGGTCCTGACAACCTCTAAGAGGCCTAAACCCACACTGATTTTCATCCAATTGGTCCTCAACTAATACTCGCACTTTCCTTTCAATAATACCTGCGAAGATTTTAGCCACAACGCTGATTAAAGAGATACCGCTGTAGTTGTTACAATCTTTTCTGTTTCCATGATTAAATATTGGTGTGATTACTGCTTTTGTACAGTCTGATGGAACCTGTCCGGACTCCCAGGTCAATTCAATTATCCTGTGTAGCCATTTAAGACCTGACATTCCACTGTATTTGATGAGATCCGACTTAATTTCATCCACCCCAGCTGCTTTTTTGCACTGCAATCTATTGACCATTTTCTCCACTCCCTCAAATGTGATCCTATTTCCATCATCATTGCTATCCCATTCTGCCTTGAAATCTGAAACAATACTGATCGTATTTTCACCTACATTGAGCAACTCTTCAAAATATTCCCTCCATCTGCCCAAGGCATCCACGGGATCCACCAGCAGTTTTCCTGACCTGTACAAAATACTTGTCATTTCCTTCTTAGCTCCCTTTCGAAGACTGCTAACTACACTCCAGAATGGTTTCCCAGCAGCTTGACCCATAGTCTCCAACCTGTTTCCAAAGTCTTCCCAAGATTTCTTCTTGGATGCTGCAATTATCTGTTTGGCTTTGTTTCTTTCTCCAACATAACTTTCTCTGTCTACCTGAGTTCTAGTACGTAGCCATTTTTGATACGCCTTCGTTTTCCTTTTACAGGCTGCCTTGACTGTGTCATTTCACCAAGCTGTTTGCTTCATCCTACCTTTACACACTACTGTTCCAAGAAATTCTGTAGCCTAGTACTGCGTCCCTGTACCTTGTCTATTCCTTTTCCAATGACTGTAATTGACTACATTCAACTAAATGGTACCCTTCTGAGATCGCTATTATGTACTTGTGCTTTGATTTCCTTATCCTGAAGTTTCTCCACTTTTATCCTCCTACATATGGACGTGGCCTCCTGCACTTTCGGCCTCACAATCCCAATTTCACTGCAGATTAAATAATGATCAGTGTCATCAAAGAATCCCCTAAATACACGTGTGTCCCTCACAGCCTTCCTGAATTCCTGATCTGTTATTATATAGTCAATGACAGATCTGGTTCCCCTGCCTTCCCAAGTATACCGGTGAATGTTCTTATGTTTAAAAAAGGAGTTTCTGATTACTAAGACCATATTGGCACAGAAATCCAAGAGTTGTTTCCCGTTCCTGTTGGCCTCCATATCCTCCCCAAATTTACCCATAACCTTTTCAAACCCTTCTGTTCGGTTCCCAATCCTGGCGTTGAAATCACCCATGAGCAGAACACTGTCCTTGTCCTTTACTCTAACAACTACATCACTGAGTGCCTCATAAAAACTATCCATCTTATCTTGATCTGTCCCTTCACAATGCTAATATACTGACACAATCCTAATTTTCTTGCTAGACACTGTCATATCTATCCTCATCAGTCGTTCGTTTACATACCTTATTGAAACTACGCTGGGTTCCATTTCTTTCCTGATGTAAAGCCCTACACCCCATTGTGCTATTCCTGCTTTGACTCCTGACAGGTAGACCTTGTATTCTCCCACTTCCTCTTCTTTCTCACCCCTTACCCGAATGTCACTAACAGCTAAAACGTCCAGCCCCATCTTACCTGCAGCCTCTGCCAGCTCTACCTTCTTCCCAAAGTAGCCCCCATTGATATTCATTGCTCCCCATCTCATTACCGTTTGTTTGCCAAGTAGTATCTTAGGAGTCCCTGGTATTTCAGTTAGAGGTGGTACTCCGTCACCTCAAAAGGTCCGAGGCATTTTGCTCTGATTGTTGCCAGCATCATATTTAAAGTACCAGGGAAGCAGGTTGCTAGCCTTACTTGCCCCGAGTCCCATTGGGTTTTACCCCTAACGGCTGGGGGACTAACCGGTGGATTTGGTAGTCTTTGCCGTATGAGCACAAAGGAGGCCACGACTGAGAAATGTCCGAGATGCCCAGCCTTATTTGAAGGTAACTGGTATCCCGACTGTCGGGACCTCTTACTTGTCCACTCATACGTTGCCCGTGGTTCATGAACTAGGACATAACTTTCGGTGAAGAGAAAGGAGAACGACTCTATCAAGACATAAATTTATCGAACAAATATATCAGTGACGCCGGGAACAGAGCATGGTGGCTGACTGCTGTTGGATGTTAAAAACAGAAAATCCCCAACTCCATAGCAGGAAAAGTACCAGAAAGAAGTTTAGAAGGAAAAAGGAAACTTTACTACAGACACTTTTAATAGTGTTCTAATGAGAAGCGTAATCAACTTTTCTTATTCTACATTAAAGATTAATATATCTGTAATGTTGTTTAAAAACATTGTACATAAATAATACTGTTATAAAAGGGCCTTTTTAGGATTTTTCCGAGAAGTTTTAGCTCTTTTTGTAGACAAAACTTGCATGGTAGGAAAAACCAATATCATTTCTGAAAACAGCGCTAGAAAGTACATAAAAATCACTTATCAAAATTAAAGTAATTTTCAAAAATATTTTTTTTTCTTTTTTCAGAAAGTGATACTCACTGATGGAAAAAATTGCAACACCAAGAAAATAAATAGAATAATGAAATTTCGGGAATACATTTGTCTAGGTAAAATGTTTCAGTCACCCCTTCTTTCTAACTGTGTAGTGTTAAGATCGATAACATTTTATGTTATCCATGTATGGCTGATTTTGTTTTAATGGAAATATCAAAGAAGTTAGGGTAGTATCGAACACATAGACGGTCTTCAGATAATAATTTTTCTTCTAGAGGCTCTTTTGGAAAATTTTTGACATTAATCAATAGTTTCCATCATAACTTGGTAAAGTTATAAAGTCAATGTAATAAAAAAACTTCATTGATTTGTTTATACTTTTTAAAGCCATGGCATTCTGATTGATTAAATCTTTGAAGGTTCGTAGTGGGCATGAATTTAAATGTGTAAAAAAATTATTTTTATTCTATTAATTATTTAATTTTACTGTGAACTGCTGTAAATATTAAACTAAGTTCAGTTGGTTAAACTATTAAGTATTCCTGTCACAAAAAAGTTGTCTCAGATAATCAAGAAATCTTAATAAAGCTATTATATTAAAGTTTTTATCAGAAACTCCAAAATAAAAATATTGGTTCCACATTCGGTGAAATACTTCACACACCCATAGGTGACAGTGTTCAGAACTGTCTAGAAAGAACAGACATGGATCCAAATTTGGCCATGAATGAAGTCTTCTTCGTGATTCAAAAACAGACAGCCAAAGTTGCCTCTAAAATAGATGTGTATTCAGTCAGTGGCCGTTTTGGGCTATGTCCATTCTCCAAAACTGACTAAATGAAGAATCTTTTTGTAGATCATAATCTAAAATGCGTTACTGTCTCACATTCCCCAAAACGCTGGAGTTGTGAAAGTCTTTGTATAACATATCTTTCCTTGTTGCAAGATAAATGGGTGATAAATAATTTTTTTAATGTGAAATTTGCTGAGAATGATTAGAAATTTGCCTCTCTAAAGACACATTACAAATGTGGTGGCACACTGTGGTTAATAATTTATTACACATCACTTTACGTTTAATATTTTCAGAATACTCAATTAGTTTAGTTTTTAATTTCCATGCAATTGGGGTTATATGCCTTCGACGTATCAGGCCCTCGTGGCTATTGTGTATCAACGTTGTCTGTCCTCTCATTGATCATAAAAAGTGGTAATGAATACTTGGCTGGTCTTCGTTCACACAGATCTGCAATTTGAACAAGTGGACAATAAGGTACATAAATGACAGGCACGATGGAGCAGTGGGTCGCTTTGCCTTAAAAACATTGAGCACAATTTCCCTATACATCTATCTGAAGAAGTACATCACAACAGAAGGAAGTCTCCACTGTCTTGAAAATCGTTTTTTTTTAAGAAAAGGTAACTGCTTTTTCCATTGAGATCTGTTTAACCTCTCATGTACATTGCCTCGGAATTTTGATAACAAATGTTAACTAAGCATTTCCTTTTGTAATATAAGAATTTGTGAAATTTTGAAAATTCTTTGTATAAAAAAAATTTTTACAGTATAAGTTTTTTATGAACATTTCATTCGTCTTAGAGTACTGTTCCCTCTTCATCACTGAATGCTCTGTACATACAAAAACACCCGTGTTGTCACCTGTTTGTTTTCCGATCAATTTTAAATCTATTACCAAATATGCTTCTACAAGCGTAATGTTTCTTGCCCACTTTCCTGTTATATCAAGAAGTATTTTTCTATGACTTGTTTCATATCATTTTATTTCAATTTATCTCGTGACATCTATACGAATATATTTGGTTCAAGTGGCTCTGAGCACTATGAGACTTAACATCTGTGGTCATCAGTCCCCTAGAACTTTGTACTACTTAAACCTAACTAACCTAAGCACATCACATACATCCATGCCTGAGGCAGGAGTCTAACCTGTGAGGGTAGCAGTAATGCAGTTCCGGACTGAAGCGCGTAGAACGGCACGTCCACCACGGCAGGCGAATATATTTGCTTGTTGAAGAAAAATACACTAAAAATTAAGTTAATTTGACATTTGTTTTGTCCAGTATAGCATGAAACTGTTTAATCAGCTCTAACTCGAATGTACTTCTGGGGTAGTTCAACATGTCCGTTGCTATTACATTGGCTAGACATTGACAACTCAAAATATAAAGAACACTGCCAGTTTTATCTAAAGGTACAGGAAATATGTAATATTACTTTCTTATAAACAAAAACTAACAACCGAAAGTTAAGTTCATGAATCGAAAGAGCCCATAATCCCCTGTTCTTTATATTCAAAATATTGTGGGCAGCCTTGTCCCTCCTTAGTTCGCACCATGCTGACACGTTAGGTGGTTCAGTTCGTTCTAGACTTTAGAAACAGCTCTTTCCCACTATGGTCCATGGTCCTGGTATTTCTCTATGTTATGAGCAAATGAATTAAGAAGTGCTCCCTGTTTTTGTGTCCTGTTAGTCCAATCAATTCGTATGGATGATGACACTAACTCTTTGCACTCTTAATATAGAATGCCAGGCGTTATGACGATCAGAGCCATTCTGACTTATAACACATCAGCTATCCACAGCCAACAGCAGAGACTGTAGTAAGTTTTAAGGCCTGCACCTTCCTGTCATAAAAAGTTTGAGCTTGCTGGATTACTGTAAGTCATGAATATTCCTGGAGATTCAAGTACAGTTTCGGTGTTCCCTAAAAGGTTTCGTTATCTACGTATACTTTTCCCCATAAGCAAATTCGTTCCATACTTGTTCGTATTTTATCAGTTCCCCTAGTGGGGCTGAATCGCTGACGAATAACGACTCACCTTGTGCCAAACAGAGAACGTAATATACGTTAATGTGTGAGTTATACATTTCAAAGAACTGTTATAACATTGAATCTCATTTCGCCTCTGCATCCTGTAAATAAAAACATGGTTTCATGGAATCAGAGATCTTTATGCAACCGTCTGATTCTGAAAACTGTATTTGCATCAGACGAAAGCAATGAAATATTTTGCATGAGGATGACAGATATTCACACAACGGATAAAGAAATTAAATTTGTTGCTTTCAGTAAATTGCTTACTCACCAATACCAATATGCAGCCCATTGGTTCATGGGTGAGAAAATGCTTCCAGAATTTCAGTTTTTAGTATTGTCTTATGTTAATATTTTTTATTTTGTTTTTGGGTGGTAACCCTCAGCTACAGCTTTCAGATCCCACTTTACATGGTGCATGGAACCAGCGTAGCCTTTTGAATTACTGGAAATTTGGGGAACACGGCAAAATTCAGCATACATACCTGTCATATATTAACATCAGCGCTGCTAATTATACTGATCCTTTAAAATCTGGACGATATTAAAAAGAAAAAGGAAACTGCCCCCTAAAACTGAAATTGGTGAAGGAACGTATTACTGGGTTACTGAGAGAAGAAAACACAAATCAGTTACCACTGACTGGTGTTCTACTCGAGATCCTTGTGTTTTATAAAGGTTGTTCTACAGAAATTCCACCAGGTCTGTTCTTTTAAATATTTCATCTATTGCTTCCGGTTTTGAGCATCACTCATTTTCAAACAGTACTTGTATATAATAAAGTGGTTATCAATGCTTATTTGTAAATGTGAGGGACTCTCAACAATTAAAGAGAAAAATTGATGTAGAAATGAACAGTTTGGAGGAAAAGTTTTGAAGCTTCAAGGCTTTAGGTTGGCATCACTGGTATGCGTCGAGAACAGCTGATGGAAACAACATGGTTTCATAGAATCAGAGATGTTTATGTAGCCGTCTGATTCTAAAAACAGTATTTGTAGCAGACGAAAACAATGAAATATTTTGCATGAGGATGACAGATATGCACACAAGTAATAAATATAATCTCAATACCGCATTTAACGATGGCGTGTCCGCTTGAAGTTTCCACAGCATTTGAACAACATTCAGTTAGCATTTTCTTAATTTCTGAAGGGCTAAAAACTTTTCTCGAACGATTGATCAGTGCAGCGAAAGTTTATGAAGCGCAGAAATTTTTATACGTTGGTGCAACAGTTCAAAAATAGTCAAACCTTATTGACCAACGATCAACGTCCTGGATGACGACCTGAAGTGTCAACTACTTCGCTTAAAACCCACGTCGACGACCTTATTTGGGAAGGCAGATGCGTTACAGTTGAACATATAACAAAAGCAGTAGCACTAAGAGCACAATTCGTGACTATATTAGTAACAAGCTGTAGTACAGCATAACAAGTCCGAAGTGGGTCTCAAAAGAGATGACTCATCAACACAAGGAAACAACACTTGAAGTGCGTAAAGACTTGAAAGAACGTTATGAAAGGAAAATTGAACAGGATTTCAACGGGTGGTGAGACTTGGATTCAGCATTTTGAGCCAGAGCACAAGAAATAAAGCAAGGGATGGAAGCACACCAACTCAACCTTCCGAAGGAAATTTGGAATGCAAGCATAAGCATGAAAAGACATGTTGAATATCGTTTGAGATGCCCAAGGTCTCATTAGTTTTGATTGTTTAGATGATTACAATAAACAGTGACAATACTCAGACACGCTGATAAATAAAGCCAGCAATGAGTGAAACACGTCGTCGATAAAAAATGAGATGATACTGCTACACGACATAGTTCGCCCTCACAGCGCCCACCTTACCCAAGAAACTATTGGAAAGAAATGGATTGGGCGACACTACCTCCTCCTCCCTACCTTTCGGGTTTTCGTTAGCTTGGTCCACTCAAGGAGGTCTTACGTTAAAGGAAATGCAGCAAGATCGAGGTCAAAGAATGTGGGGGAAAGGGGCTCAAGAAACAAGACAATGCCATCTTTGAATTAGGTTTAGAAAAATTATTTCACGTTTGGGAGAAATGTGTTTGTATTAGCGAGTAATACTGTATACTGAGAAGTAGTAATATTCTCTTTTTGTAAAGATAAACAGATTTCTTCCGTATCAGTTTGTCTCTTTACTGAACGTCCTTCTTATTTACGCACTCCCCCTTCACCCCCCGCACACACACACACACACACACACACACACACACACACACACACACACACACACACACACGCATACGCACACACATACACATAAAATCACACACACTCACAAAAAATACGAAATATTTTTTGTATTATAATTTTTTACTTACGCAATAAGATCATAAATGTTATTTTTTAAATGTGATGCACGTTTGTCCTGTTGTATTTATGGATGTTCGTCATATTATTATTCTCTTCTCAGGTTTTTTTGCAATGAAATTTTGTTTCTTCGATCAAAATCTATTTATATTGTAAAAAAATAAGATTGAGTTACTTTGTGATTATCTGCCCCTAATAAAAGTATTGTTGAAGTTCTTAATATATAATTTTTATTCCTCATTTCAGATAGATCATTGACAAAGTTATTTGGATTTTTGATAAATTGGTGTAAATTTCTATTTTTAATAAGATGCTTATATAGCTGCATCTTTCTCCCCTGTGAAGAACGGAAAGATTGTATCACACTTGGTCTAGCGAGAGGGTCTTTGGTTAGTAATCGAAATTTCCTCGGTTGCCATATCGAAACCCACCACTGCTTAAACTTTGATCAATAACCAGCAATAGTTGCAGAAGACTTCTGGCATAAGAAGTGACCCTCATTCTGCCAAGGGCCTTGTTAAAGAGGGATGAGGAGAGGACAGGGGTTCAGGGCACTCTCTCGTTCTAGAGACCGTAGAACAATCAGCAATGATCAACAGCTTGAGGATGCAGAAGGCAATGGAAAACTTGAGGACGCAGATGGCAATGGTAACCACTGCATTAAGGACACATTACGTGTATTAGCAGAACATGTGGCCTATAATTAAAAAAGTGTTATGATAATTTCTCCAGTCGCAAAACTTTTGGAGGAGGGGTAGACTCCCAAGGAGGAGGTGACCATGAGAAAGAGACTGAATAATCAATGAAAGCATAACGTTCTAATAGTCGCAGCATGGAATGTCAGATACTTGATCGAAGTAGGGAAACTAGAAGATCAGCAAAGCTAAATTCAGAGGCTCAGTCTAGATTCCGTAAGGGTATGTGAAGTGAAATGGAAAGAAGACAAGAATTTCTAGTCAGTCGAGTTATGAATAGAAATGTAGGGAAAGAGTTTGCCACTGATAACAGTTCAGTGGTAGGGTTATTGATATCAGAATCGACAGCAAACCGAACCTTACAACGATAGTTCAAGTATACATGCCGACGTCGCAATCTGAATATGAAGAGACAGAGAAAGTATGTGGGGATACTAAAAGGGTAATACAGTATGTAAAGAGAGATAAAAATCTAATAGTCATGGGGGACTGGAATGCAGTTTTAGGGGAAGGAGTCGAAGAATAGGTTACGGGAGAATATGGGCTTGGACTAGGAATGATGGAGGAGAAGACTAATTTAGTTCTGTAACAAATTTCAGGTAGAATAGCGAATACTCTCTTCAAGACTCACAAGAGGAGAAGGTATACATGGAAAGATTTCAGTTAGCGTACATCATGGTCAGACAGAGATTCCGAAAACAGATGCTGGATTGGATTGTAAGGTGTACCCAGGAGCAGGTATAGAATGAGATCACAATGTAGTATTGACGGAGAGCAGGATGAAGTTTAAGACATTAGTCATGAAGAATCAATACGCAAAGAAGTGGGATACGGAAGTACAAAGGAATGAGGAGATACTTAAACTTCTGTAATGATATAGATAGAGCAATAAGGTGTAGCTCATTAGCCGGTACAGTTTAAGAGGAATGGACATCTCTAAAAACGGACATCACAGAAGTTGGAAAGAAAAACATAGGAACAAAGAAGGTAGCTGAGAAGAAACCACGGATAAAGAGAAGAAATACTTCAGTGGATAGATGAAAGGAAGAAGTACAAAACTGATCCAAGAAACTAAAAAATACAGAAATACAAGGAGCTGAGAAATGAAATAAATAGTAAGTGCAGGGAAGCTAAAACAAAATGATTGAATAAAAAAAGTAAATAAATCAAGAAAGAAATGATAGTCGGAAGGAATGACTCAGTGTATAGGCAACTGAAAACCAATTTCGGTGCCATTAAAATCAAGGGTGCTAACATAAAGAGCTAAACGTGAATCCCACTGCCAAATGCGGAGAAGAGAACGTATAGGTGGGAAGAATACATTGATAGCCTCTATGAAGGAGAAGATTTGTCTGATAAGTTAGGAGAATTAAGAGTCTATTTAGAAGAGGTGGAGGATCCAGTATTAGAATCATAATTTTAAAAAATCTTTGGAGGACATAAGGTCAAATAAGGCACAAGGGATAGATTACATTCCAGCAGAACTTCTAAAATCATTGGTGGAATTGGCAACAAAACGACTATTAATGTTCGTGTGCAGAATCTATGAGTCTGCTGACATACCATCTGACTTCTAGAAAAATATCGTCAACGTAGTTCGGAGGACTGCAAGAGCTGACAAGTGCGAGAATTATAGCACAAACAGTTTAACATGTCATACATTCAAGCTGCTGATAAGAATAATATATCGAAGAATGGAAAAGAAAATTGAGGATGTGTTAGATGACGAACAGTTGGGTTTTAGGAAAGGTAAAGGCACCAGGGACGCTGTTCTGAGATTGTGGTTGATAATGAAAGCAAGACTAAAGAAACTCAAAAGCGTTCGATAGTGTAAAACGGTGCAAGATGTTCGAAATTCTGGGGATAACAGGGGTAAGCTTTGGGGAGAGACAGACGTGTAATATAGAATATGTACAAGAGCCAAGTTTGAATAATAAGAGTGGACGATCAAGAACGAAGTGTTCGGATTAAAAAGGGTGTAAGACACCGGTGTAATATTTTACACCTATTTTTCAATCTGTACATCGAAGAAGCAATGATGGAAATAAAAGAAACGTTCAGGAAGGGAATAAAATTCAAGCTGAAGGGATATCAGTGATACTATTCGCTGATAAAATTGCTATCCTGAGTGAATGTGAAGAAGAATTTCATGCTCTGTTGGATGGAATGAACAATCTAATCAGTACAGAATATGGTTTGGATGATTTACATTTTGACTAGCCGTTTCAAATTACCTGCTCACTTGAAAACGCATTTTATCTAATCAACAACACAGTTCATAGTCTATAGGATCTGTTATCCAACATCGCTTGAAAAATCGATGCAGCGCTCAAAATTGCAGATTCATTCTCCATACATTGCTGCTGGCAATCGGACTTTGGATACGAAGGTTCTTTTAGAGTACAGTGTCCTTGTCACCAGTCTCGAAGTTTAATACGAAAGGGCTGCTGATGGTTTAATAAAAACTCTACGTTTCTCCGCTTCAGCTCCAAGTCTTTAGTTATTTGCTGTCTTATGTTGGTAATTTTGGGAAGAGGAATTTTAGAAGGAGATAAGTTAATTTTCGTACGATACGTACGTCTTCCATCACGTACACTCCGAAAGCCATTGCGCAGTGCATGGCGGAGACAGCTGTGAATCAAGTGAGCTATTTTCTCTGTCTTTCTTCATCGCTAATTGAACGGGAGAAAAATGACTGCCTGTTTGCCTCTGTAACAACCTAATCTCTCTTATTTTACGTATTATCCTTACCTCCACTTCAGAATACCAGCACCAGTCTGATGTGATCCCTTGAATGAAGTGACTTAGCCATCCAAGTACTCTACATGAAAATACCAACTCTAGTTTCTATTGCTTGCTGTCGGACTAAGAGTAGCCACTACACGTACATTTTGATTTACTCGTTCTATGATTTCGAAGTGTGCCTTTCAGCTCAGTAGTTCTGAAGTCAGAATCTGTTTTTTTTTTTTTTTATCATGTGTAAGATTTTCTGCACTGTGGTCAGCTATAGGCAACCCAGTCATCTACAAGATACATTTTCACTATGGTTGGTGACCTACCAGGTCGTTTAAAGACGCAATGTCGTCGGTCCTACCACCTGAAACACAAGCGAGGCCCATCACACTGCAGAAACTCACTGACTACCCCAGCTGACAGCCCCTGCACTATGAGGATCTCTGTAGCCTGTAGTATGATGCAGCGGTAAACGACCCTTGGAAATTCGAGATCTCAGCCCAGCTTCTAGTAACGTTGTTACGGACGGTTCGTGGTGCGCTTCTGCCTATATCATTTGCCCACATTCCAACTTTGGTTATCCGTGTACTCATCAAACCCAGTTGCACAATCCAACTATCTCGTGATGTAGTTCCTCTGGAAGAACCATCTTGCCACTCTGTTGTCTGGAGTCCATCTCATCACCACCCGTTATTACACTGCAGTCAACCGTGTGAGCGATCTGCCGGTGTACTGTACATGATGTAATGATCGTCCTTTGTCAAACTCTGAAAGCTTGTGATAAGCTGGACGGGCACGTCCTCTAAGCACGTGATGTCGTTATCTCCTATAGAGATCCAGTTGCGTTAGATATACCCAAGAGCCATCATTTAGCGGCAGCATTAATCATGTATAGCAAAGACTTTTCTCTGTCCTGAGAGTACTGAAAATAAGCTCGCGTAAGAATAAAATTTTAATCAACATACCCTACAGACATGGACATACTGAATACCACTTTGGTAGCATTTAGTCAAGGTGATAGTGCCGTGACACTTTCCAGTCCGTCAGTGTTTGGTGTAGAGACATTACAAAAGATGTTGTGATCAAAGTAGACGGATGTGTCGATAACTTAACGGGAATGCAACCGGGTGACGCCGTTGACAACCACCGATTTCTCTACAGGAGCCATTCGTTTTCAGGAGTGAATGGGCAGGGGGTGCTCCTGTTGAAATATCGGCGGTTGTCAACGATGTCAGCCGGCTACATTATTTCAACATCATATACGTCTGGAGAAACTAAGGTCTCACAGTGTAGACAGAACTGTTCTATAAACGCAAACTAAACTGACGCGTTCACCTTACGTAAAGTAAACTGCCTACATTCTTCTTTGATAGAACTGTGGCACAAGATGAAACTTACCGTAGTAACTAATTTTCTCATAAACTCAAACAGTGCTTTTTAACTAGTCCAAATATAACAGAAACTGCCCTTGTGTGGAAGGGACGTTGTTTAAATTTGGCACTTCTCTTCTTACAGGTACTACTCATTGTCCTGAGGCGTAGACGTCTAGAAGACGGTCTGCTTTATTAGCATGGCACTTGCAAGAGCATTCTACTATACAGATTTAGGAATACGTTATTTCTCAGCACTGATCTAATAAGTTCAAGCTTTCTTAATGTGTATATGTTTCTTTAAGGATGTTCCGTTCTCAAATTCCTCTAAGAAACATAAAAGCTTTTGCAAATACATCATAAATTAGTTCGAAGATCGTTGACTGTATCAAACTGTGCAAATAAAACTGATTAATAAGCTGTTTTTCTTCTTCTCTGTTATTCAAATACCTTCATCCGGGCAAGTGGAGTTAATTACGTATAACATTTGGCGCTGTATGTAAACTTATATTTACAACCTATAGAAATGGTATGTGAAATCTGCATGTAACACTTCGATTATTAAAATATTTCATGTAAAGGAAATATGTTAAGCTTATTAATCGAGCTTGTGAAAGAAAAAGAACAGCTATTGTCACGCATTCTTTACAGCTAAAGGTATATGATACAATACACTTGCCGATGCGCATGTATATGTTAGGGATCAGAAATATAATGATACAGTATAACTGTCTGAGGGCAAGGACTGGATCAGAAATTCTTACTTGCTGTTGAAATGTTCTTGTTAACTGTTCTATCGTGTAACACCACAAGACTTTACAAAAAGCTTCTCTCTGCCATTACATCTCACCTATGACTGGCTTTAGGTGTGGGTATATCGTACTGGTTGCAAGTTTAGATAAGAACTTTCATTGTTATCGTAAAGATGTAAACATACTAATGCAAAACATGAATGAAAGAAAACTGAAATATTTACTCCCGTTGACGACGAGATCATTGAACACCCACCTCTAACTTGGAGTGGTGGACGAAATCGACCATGATCTTTTGAGAAGAACCACTTTGACAGGGACTATACTGAAACCCGAAACCCGGATGTCTTTCCATCACCCATTTCCTTCTGTTGCAAGATGCCACCAGTTTGATTAGAAAAACAGCTTACTGAATGCTAAGGTATACATCAATTAAAAATCATTTAATGAAATATATAGATACCAAAATGGAAGCCAGACATTTTGGACTCTACTGTGCTTATTTCAACACTACAAAATTACATTTAACTAATTCTGGCATTCGTTGGAACTGTAAAGAGACTGGTTACTTCAGTATCTCTAATAAATTAACAAATGGTCATTAATGGTGATTTCATAAAATTATATGGACACAGACCATACACGGAAATACGATGAGTAAATCGTACGAGCTACCTGATATTGGCGAGATTAGTTACATTTTCATGGGAATCCGAAGGATTAACTTCTGCTCAGAGAACACTAAAGAACACAAAGACAAGAAGAAGAAAAAAATAAATTTGTCAGCCCTGGGAAACACCACGCTGATACTGCTTAATATTGCATTGCTATGCTTAAATAAAATTTTACATTATTTTCAACACAACACATTGTAATGTTGTTATGTGTAATGTTGCATTAGTTTATTCTGAAAGCGGTGCCGATATTCAAGACCATAAAAGTGGGTTAAAAGCTGTGAGCTATGTGAAGAAGTTAACATTGCATTACTGCGCAACTGTTTCACCAGGTATCCAGTCTAGCTTACCAAATTCCCAACCAGGCTAACATTAATTACAATCTTTTAGTACTCATTGTATGATAACCGGTGATATATATATATATATAAAGACAATTTAAATAAAAAGAAATAAATCAGTTTATATTTGGACATTTATTTTAACTTTGATCATTGTTCCATTAAAATTTCAGCATGTCAAACTTGATTCATAACTAAACTGGTGCCTTATTTACGATTGTGTAAATGAGAGTTTGTAATCTTACGGAACACATCAAATAGGGAGCCAAGATTGGGAGACTACATACAACACTGCATTCATAAAATAACACACAAAGAACGTTGAAACATATTCAAGAGTAAATTAACCACAACCAACCGATTCAATTTTGACCCAAAGAAGTTACGTTCGTAGCGCAATCCTGTCTGTCATGAAATTAGCACACACTGGTATACTAAATTCATACTAACTCTCTATGAAATCTTTCTGAAAAGAATAGGTGAGGGCTACTTTGATACTTACACCACATGCTTCATGTGGTCAACTTGGTTTACACAAAGAGTGTAACTCCACAATAATTTTGATGATTAAAATAAATTACCTCGAAACGCAATTTACAAAAGAAAAACCTCAAACTGGTTACTAACGTCATACTATTAACCTGATGGGTCGAACAATTGTATAAGCACGTGGTACTGGTCTCACAAAGTACACCCCACGTGGGTTGAACATAAAGAAAAGTTGCTATATTGAAAAATATTGTCAAGACGAGACCTTATAATCTCAGGCACATTCGCATTTAAGATTGATGACCTTAGTTAGAGTTACTGACCAAGACGTGGTTACACTTTACTCACAAAGTAGTGATAAAGCAAGTACCGGAAGAAATTCTGAACTTCACACTCGAATTACACTGCGTTGCTATTTAAGATAACATTAGATATGTTAGAGGTAAACCTGAAATAAAGGTGATTAAATTTTCAGTTAGGATGAACTTAAGAAATCCATTGTCCTACGGACTTAGCAGACACGCGCTTAGCCGGAGATCTTACCACTTCAGACGCTCGCCGCGGACAGACTGACCTGGGCTCCCACCGAACGTGCTTAACAGATACAAACGGAAGTGACCAGAGAGTCAGCTTCCTATACCAACATGACAATGGACGGACAGTACCATACTAAGAATAGAAACCTCTCTGCTTTTAGAAACCGTAGCTACCTGTTCCGACGTTGGCCCTACTGTTCTCTAGCAGACAGGCTTGTCTGCTACCATCAAGCATGCAACTATAAATACATTTGCTCATTCATCCTCTCACACAGAATGGAAGGGGGATGACAGTATCTTACCGTATACAGTATATAAAAGAAAGTGGATGTAGGTTCCGTATGAGACTGTGTGACATGAATTACATATAAACTGTGTTTTAAAGTGTAGTAGTGTGACAGATCGTTCTTGTTTATGTGTAAAAGTAAAACGTTTCACTGCTCCGTCTCCTCCCAGATAGTCAGAAACACCACAGTAAATTTAGAAGAGGAATTTATGCCGTAAATGAGAACAGATTTAAGAAATTAACATGAAAGGAATCCAACAGAGACCTTTCAACATGATCATAAATTCAATTGAATTCGTTTATTAATACATTTTCCCTGTAATTTAGCATTTTCTTTCTATTGAATGGAAACACACATTACTCATCAGTCTGCATTAAAACTATATATCATAGATAAAAGGTATCACACAACTTATAGAGGAGAAAAATCTCAGCAACAGGTTGAAGTTATCTGCGAAGTGTAGGAGAAGACTTACGACATATGATTCTTTTGACAGGAGAATTTTTGTAAAGTATATGATGATTATATTACTTGAGTTGCTGTGGTGAAATGAATATGATTATATTACTTTAAAGACATATTTTATTTAAAGAAGTAGAAATATGGCATTTCAGTCTTTGATCGCTATTTTTTATTTTCAATTACCGGTTTCGGGCTAGCTGCCCATCTTCATACCTGTTAGACAAAGTTAAAAAATATAATTAACAAGAGAGATACAGTTAGTGATAGAAAGATCTTAGTTTACAAAAAGAAATTTTGGAACGTATTAAATGCCAACATACCATGTACTGCAGTTACAGAGTAACTTGTCAGTAAAGAATAATCGGTTCACTGTCATAACTACAGTAAATTTTAATCTGTTAAAATCTTATATCGCCGTTTTAGAGACACCTGATTTGTAACAGTAAGAAGTGCCCTCCTATAAGAATTGATAATATGTTATTATTTCACCGTACATATTAATGGTGAATATACTTTTTAATAAAACAAATTTAAAGTAATAAGATTTCAATAATCTTTTTTGAGTGGACCATGAACCGAAATAATTTACACTAATTTAAAATTTCTTTATAAAGAAACGTGAAATATAATTAAAATGTAGGTATTCTTTAAAAAAATGAGCGTTTCCTCATCTTTGTTTTGATTGGTGGTGGAGAGGATTTCCCTACGTCAGAACGTATACCACGCCACGCCAGGTCCTCTTCCGCCGCGCCCAATTCACCTAGCCGCCAGTACGCTGAGGGCCGTTCCGCTGCAGCTGGTTCTTACTGGAGCGTGCTGTGGCATTCAAGAGTAAGCCTAAAATAGGTCTTTAACAATCTCATAATAACTCCTGTGCATAAAATTACTTTGCTCATTAAGTAGTAGGCCTGGGGTTTTTCTTTGATGAGCGTGTATTTCAATCTGTTCGAGCACGTTGAGATAGAGACTTTTTGAAGCTTTATGCAGCACCTCCATTTGTTCGTTTATATTACTCACTTCATGTTTACTATCTTTTACAAGTGCTCCAAATGCTGTCCGATTGCTATGACTGCAAGGTTCACTGTATCGAAGTTGCTCAAGGATAGCAAACCAATGCGTGTTATTTTTAATGGGAAGCAAGCCGTTAATGAGCTCTTGAAGTTAAAAATCTGCGTATAAATACCAGCAAGTTTACAACATAAAAAATATTGCGCGTTTCGCGAACGAAGTGAAGGAATTGCAATTCGAGAGGACGCCGTCCTAGCCTCATTGGACGTCGTGAACCTCTACACTAATATACCTATAGCTTAAACTTTGCAAATTATAAGGAAATACCTGATAAAAGAAAGAGGTCAATGAGCATGGGTGAAACCATCGAACTCGTGGATATGCTAGAGTTTACATTGAGTTTTAATAGTTTCATCTTTAACGATAAAGTTTTTATTCAAGATGAAGGTTTATCTATGGGAAACAGTCTATCAGGCATTTTAGCTGAAATTCTTATGAATGACATTGAGAACAAAGTTTTCAGCTCTTTTCCAGAAATGAAGGAGAAGGTAATTCTTTACAGACGGTATGTTTACGACACTATTTTATTATTCAAAGGGAAAAAAGATGTTTTAAACGAGCAGCATCCTAAAATTCAATTCGCGCTAGAAATCGAGAACAATGGGCGATTAACTATTTAGATTTGACCGTCAGAAACGAGGGAGGTGGGCACGTTTCCGGCGTCTATAGAAAAGACACTTACTCTGGCAACATCATAGAAGCGACATCGCACCACCCAGCGTACTTTTATGCAATGTGCAACAGGGCACTGAGATTTCCACTAAAGGAAGATGAGTTGCAGAAGGAACTAGGTATTATTAAGCAAGTAGCAGCAGCTAATGATTACAGGACACAAGATTTTACACGTATGTTTAACAAGATCAAAAACAAATCCGCGGGTATCAGTAACGAGTCTAGGAAAATTAAATTTAAGAAGAAGTTTGTCACCCTGACATACAAAGGGCGTGTGTCGGAAAGAATTGCCAAATGAATTCCAAAAAAATATCCCCGTGGCATTCCAGAATGATGGGCTAGTGGCACATAGACTAAGACATGAACCAGGAACGGCAAAACAAATGAAATACAACAATTCCGGAGTATTCAAGATCAAATGTGCTGAATGTGACAGTTATTATATAGGGCAGACAGGGCGGAATTTTGAAATTCGATACCGGGAAAATTGCAGTCATAGGAATCGGACAGCATTTAGAGCACATGTAAAAGATAGGAAACATGAAGTGAGTAATATAAACGAACAAATGGAGGTGCTGCATAAAGCTTCAAAAAGTCTCTATCTCAACGTTCTCGAACAGATTGAAATACACGCTCATCAAAGAAAAACCCCAGGCCTACTACTTAATGAGCAAAGTGATTTTATGCACAGGAGTTATTATGAGATTTTAAAGACCTGTTTTATGCTTACTCTTGAATGCAACAGCACGCTCCAGTAAGAACCAGCTGCAACCGAACGGCCCTCAGCGTACTGGCGGCTAGGTGAATTGGGCGCGGCGGAAGAGGACTTGGCGTGGCGTTGTATACGTTCTGACGTAGGGAAATCCTCTCCACCACCAATCAAAACAAAGATGAGGAAACGCTCATTTTCGAAAGAATACCTACATTTTAATTATATTTCATGTTTCTTTATAAAGAAATTTTAAACTAGTGTAAATTATTTCGGTTCATGGTTCACTCAAAAAAGATTATTGATATCTTATTACTTTTAATTTGTTTTATTAAAAAGTATATTCGCCATTAATATGTACGGTGAAATAATAACACATTATCAATTCTTATAGGAGGGCACTTTTTACTGTTACCAATCAGGTTTCTCTAAACGGCGATATAAGGTTTTAACAGCTTAAAATTTACTTTAGTTACGACAGTGAACCGATTGTTCTGTACTGACAAGTTACTCTGTAATTGCAATTTATGGCATGTTGGCACTTAATACGCTCCAAAATTTCTTTTTGTAAACTAAGATATTTCTGCCACTAACTATATCTCTCTTGTTAATTATATTTTTTTAACTTTGTCTAACATATCTGAAGATGGGCAGCTAGCCCGAAACCGGTAACTGAAAATAAAAAGTAGCGATCAAAGATTGAAATACCATATTTTTATTTAATGAACAATCGCTGAAATCCCATGAAGACAATCATGTCTAGTTTTGATAAACATATTTTACTCATTCAATAGTGCTAGAGAAAACCTAGATTCAGTGACTTCTTATCAAATACCTCAAAGACCCAATACAACGTATATGGCATCACCATGCGTTTTGGTGACTTTTATGTGGAGATCTTCTTCTATATGTATTATTGTTTCTTTAACAGGATTAATAATTATTTTTATGCTTAAAATTGTGGGGGTAAATTAATGCTTCTGTCTATGATATGTACATAAAGTCTGAGAATAATCTGGGAATAACTGAACGTCAGCTTTGAGTTTCATTTGGGTAGATCCTGCCTTACTTGTACACAAGTTGTATGATTTGGAACTTAGGAGTAGGATGGATTAACACATCTCTTGCTTTCAGAATCTAAATCCTGAGTGACTAAACTTTTCTTGCGTGACGTTGCGCTGTGAATTTCAAGTGGTCATACGTCCATGATTATCTGTAGTTCCTTGAGAATGGTTCAAATGAGTTATAATGTACATCACTTTTAGATTTGTCATTTACATATTTGCTACTCTACTCTCTACTGTTTGTTAATGGAATCATATTGAGAGAAGAATTCTACCTATGCAAGATTAGACAAATTATTTTTCCGTCTTTTCTGAATGTAATGCTATGGTACAGGAGTAATTTATAATCAGTGTAATAATTCAGTTTACTTTCAGTGTCATATTGGGTGTAGCGAATCCTTTGACTATTCATGTGGTTATGCAGTGTATCTGTTCTCAACTGCTAATTTGACTCTTTTTGAAGAAATACAGTTTTGGAATTCATGTGGCTTTCTGAAACAAATTATACGGTAGCTAATAATGCACCACGATCCAGTTATCAGTTACACAGTTATGATTGACAGTGGAGAAAATCTGGAAGACTCTGAGTGTACTGAAAATGGTCAACCCCCACGCACTTTGCTCGTGATGAACGAGACAATTCATGTTGTAGGGTACGAACCTGGCTACACCTCTTGTAGGTACTACATGCATTGGGATTAATGGTTATCGTGATTTGGTTTTATTTTTTAATCCTTGGACGAATATACTGGATTGGAAAATTTTTTGTGATCCGGGAAAGCATGCAGTGCTCTTACGTCTAATTCCATTATGAATGGCAGCATCAGTTGTAAATATTGAAGTCCTTTATCTTGCAGACCGATTTAGGTCTCTGTATGACTATCTTCAGTGCAAACTATTCGAAACTTGTAGGCCAATATTATAACAACATAACATTTTCTATGAGTTGTAACATGTACTGTGATGATTACTTCCAACAGATATGTTCACTTTTCTTACACAGAATTATTTTGAAATTGCTTAAGAGCCTATGATAAGTTCTGGGTGCCTTTCTCTACTAGCAATGACGATTTACTATTTGCGATTAATATCAGCATTTTGGTGATTTGTTTTTAAATACTTTGTGTAGCTGTGAGAAACTTTTATTTTGAAGACTTGCCTCAGTTCTTTATTGCTCCTTGATCATGCTATTGGTTGTTGAGGGACAAAATTTGGTACTATAATTTTACATTTCAGCGTTTGTGGTGGTGTGCAGAGGTTCTGGTGTAAGGGCAGTACATCATTTCCATATTGATAGTTGCTTCATTCATAACCACTATACTGCCGGAGATAAAACTTAGTAAATCTGGTAAGACGACGTAAACTATAGTCTGATGACGGCATAGGCAACCTGGGGCAGGAGATATATTGATAACGGTTTCAATGTCGTCCGCCAACAGATAGCGTAGTGGCATTGCTACCACAGTGGCATCTGTTCCTACCCTTTAATAGGGAATGCTCACTGCCAGGAGGCTTAGTATGGTGCAAACTCGTGAATCAAGCAGGAAACCATGCCACGGAGACGCACTCGTCCTTTCTGCAGCCAACAAAGCGAGTCTTACAGGATTCTGGCCTTCCGAGTGGCGCGATGCTATTTCGGAGAACTACCACAGAAGTTCGACATACTGCGTCAGCTGTGCAACGATGCCGGTATCAGTGGTCACATGGACATTCCCACACACCTAGACGAGGTCCTGGACGTCCACATAGCACAGGCGCTCGCCAGGATTGTCGTACTGTACAGGCTGTAGTGGTAGGTGGTACAGTTACCACAGAACAGATAAGAGGCTTTGTGTGCCCAGACGTGTAAACACAAACTATTGCAAACCTGTTATTAGTAGTGGAACGGAGCGCCGTGGTCCTCAATGGTGATTCCCACTGTGTGCAAGTGATTATCATTTGCGCGTAAGACATAGACGTGGTTACCGCTGTCTCGTGGAGTGCATTCGTTCTAGACACACTGGCCCCACATGACGCCTTGTGGTCTGGAGTACGCTAAGCTGCAACTCTCGTTCGTCTTCGGTGCTTCTTAAGGGGACGATAACCTGCGCTCAGTGCGTGCACAGTATTGTTAAAGCTGTTTTTTTGCTGTTCGTGCAACAGTAAGGTGACGTATTGTTTGAACAGGTTAATATGCGACTCGTCAACCAGTAACTCTTACAGAACTGTGGGAACAGGTCGAGCGGGCGTGGGATAACGTATCCCACGACAGTATTCGCCATCTGTACGATCGACTGATTGCCAGAGTCAGAGCCTCCACTGCTGCTCGTGAAGAGTACAACACGTACTAATATGGGTGTTTCAGCGTAGATCAATGCCTCACAACCGCTTGTGCTACTGACATGTAAATACAATCGTTTCATGTACTCCATATGCACTGTTGCAGCAATAAATATTGACTGAGTTGGAAACGTCTAAAAGTGTGTACTAACTTATTTTCGCCTCTGTATATGGGGCATGAGGTTGTCATACTGAAGCATGTTCATTAATTCGTTGTCTCCTCACTTTTTGCAATATGGGCAGAATTACTGGAAACCAGAGGGAGACGAGGAATAGCATAATGGGTAGAATTATTGGCAGGAATGATAACCCTAGGGCTGTGTGACAACCAACAAGTGTCACTCTGTTTATAGTGGTTCTCATAGGTTTTGAATAATCAAGTGGAAATTGTTGACGTTAGTAGCGCTACTGTTTTAATTAAGGATACAAGTTTTGTTACTGCGACTGGAGTCTGTAGTCGTCGAAGTGATGGATAAATTTGAATCCAATGTCACATGTGAAATTTTGTCCGATTGCTCTGTAACCACTCCTATCTTCAATGTTTGAATTCAACAGCAGAATATCACTCCATCCCTCACTTAATTTTGATCAGATAAGGGTATTTTACTGTTGAAGACAATGAAAGACTTCAAGGAACGCAAGTCCGATGCTAAAGAACAAAGCCGGAAGTTACATTCACGATTGGAGACTAGTACATAAGAATTGAAAGAACAAATCCAGAACTCGGGAGGTACATTTGGATGTACTGCGGAGGACATTTAGAGTAAGTTTAGTGAACTCACTAATCAGATGAGGGAAGATTTAGTCTGAATATGATGGGAGAAATACTAATGTTTGACAACAAACTTGTTACAATCCAAGGAAATCAGGTTAAGTTAAGAGACGCTTTGCAAGATTCCAATAAATCACTGAAATGGGATTTAATTATCGTATGAGAGGAACATGCATGAGATAACACAGAGGTTGGAAACAGGTTAGGTGTTGTTCGGAGTCAGGAAGTTGTGCGTCAGATTAAGGAGCAAGTAGCTAGTTATGCGATACTTTTCCAAATCTTTAAGCAGATTCCAGAAGTATAAAGGGCAACATCGAAAAATAAATTTCTGGAAATAAGGAGAAGTACAGAGGACCATTATAAAGGTAAAAACGTACAGCTTCGGTAGTCCACCTGACTGTTAATGTCAAGTCGAAGCCATACGTCACAGCGTAACTTGGCGTTAGTGTTTCACGTGTGGTCAACTTACTTATAAGCATTATATTGGACAGATGTACATTAAGAAGAGAAGACGAGAGTTTATAAAACTGAATTAAAGCTCGTGACTGGGCTGGTCACGTTCTCACTATCCTTTAAACAACCTGTCCACCTACCTGGATAGGGTTCAGTTTGTTTTCCCCTTTACTTTGCCTTGCTCGATACTGGTTTAGACGAGCAAAGTAGCATCGACAAAATTCGACTACATACCTACCACCCAAAGGATACATAACTCCGGCCAGTCGGCAGCATCTGAAAGTTATTTAGGCTATCGAATGTTGAAGATTACTGCATGACTCGTTTGAAAAATATCTAAAATTTCCTGTAAGCTAGTTTATTGTCTTCAAAGCATAGGAAATGGCTATTGAGTCCTTATTTAATATCCCGACACTAATTATTCAATGTTACTCTCTGTCACTGTAACACGTTCACACCCAAACACAGCCAGAAGATATTTAGTCCGACCCGATAATTTAAACGTGGTAAACAGTCTCTGCACCACGACTACTTGCGAGTTAACACAACCACTCGTTCAGTAGTCTTCTTGTATGGAAGTGCTCACTATAATGTCTCGTAATCTGCACGAAACATGCCACAGTTACTACACGACATGAAAGGTTCACATGCCAATATCTCATAAAATAAACCACTAACAACCTTCACAAAATGCTCAATATTGTAGCTGAATTTCGCCAAAGACGCGAGAACCGTTCGGGCAATAAACTAAAAGAACCTAGTTTGTTAGTACATGCAATCCTTACTTTTTCCAGAGCACCTTGAACTTCGAATATTTTTTTGTTAGCCCTATCGTCTAATGTTAGCCTTTCAACTCTGACATTTATTCTATACACGTACGTAACTATTTTGTTAATAATAACACCAGCATATTTATTAGCAAAGAATTTAAATTCATCACTAATTTCATAGTGTCGGAAGGTTGAAAAGTTTTTAGCAGATTCCTCATGTTTCTCAGTAGCTCCCATCTTCCCGTATTCAAATTGTATGGTATCCGACTGTGTATACTCTGTCCTCCATTTACACATACGACGCACATTCTCGCTGTAGTCCCTGGTTCCCTACAAATGTTATTACGTTTTCCACCTGCGCCTCTTTCATTTGATTTACACCTTCAAGAAAATCTGTGCGATTTAACATACGTGTTTACCAGAAGACGGCTTTTGAGCGACTATATTGACGCAGTGATCTGATGCACAAAACTCTACATTAACGCACGGGAAATGCTGAACTATTGGCTAGTAAGATAAGCAGATAATCAGATTATCTCGAGCACTTCTCTACTCTAGGTATTTAGCCGGTCAGAGTAGCCAAGCGGTTCCATGCGCTTCAGTCTGTACGGTCGAAGGTTCGAATCCTTCCTCGGGCATGGATGTGTGTGTTGTCCTTAGGTTGGTTACGTTTAAGTAGTTCTAAGTTCTATGGGACTGATGACCTCAGATGTCAAGTCCCATAGAGCTCAGAGCCATTTGAACCAACTCTCGGTATTTCAAATGTCAGCCAATTAGCTTACCACACGTAATTTAGATTATAAATCTCGTAATTCCGAAACTAGATAAAATGTAATGAAAACATAAAACGATACCTTTCCTCAAATTAAATTACTAATAAATTTAATACCAACGCCCCTTCTGAATGCCTTTTACTACATCAGTGCCACTCGGACATACGTCATAAGTTCCCCTATTACAAAACAACTTTCACACGCTTACATTTACATAGCTTAAATAAAATATCATATTCTACGTATGTCCTCCACTCAATTTTCCAATGTACTGGTTATTACGTCAAGAATCTGTGACAATGAAAGTAAAGAAAATTACAGAAAATTAGATTTTTTGAACCTATCCTCTTAGTTGTAGTTTCAGTTGATACTATAGATGAATACACTATAGTACCCAACTTGGTTTCACAATGCCAGCACTGTTATTATGTGTTTTACGTAAAAATTTATATCTCCGAAAGTACAGAAGTTATTCGTTTGGAATTTTAGCAGTATGGTTCTATTATACATAAAATTTGCTATACAAAGTGTGAGAAAGAATGATTAATATGTAATAGTACCTCTTCAGATTCATAGAGACTGTGTGTGACATACTGCAAGCAGGCAGCGGAAGCAAGTACAACGGCCCGCTCAGCCCAGTGGCTGGCGTCGGGGTGAGAACGAAATTCAGCTCGCCTCCTGGTCGCACGGCAAGCTACGCTTACAATGCAAGATGGCAACTCGTAATTATTTGCTACAAGTTGGGTGGAAGAGTCGTAAGGTATTATTGTTTCAGCAGAAGTCAGGTGTCAAATGAAGAGTTTCATTGAGACAATGAAGGTAAACTGAACCTAAGCCTCATTATGAGAGGTGGTGGACTACTCGAAGTGGGAAGCTATTGAACTGTGAAACCGTGAACAGAGGGGGAATGCCAGGATTTAATTACAAACATTTCCTGTTAGTAAACAAATTTCAAGTCTTTTGTAATACATAAAATAACAGTAATTGCTATTATTGGTTAGAACAGTTCCATTCTTTCTCTTCCTCTAACATTTGTTCACAACACTGGATTCCTTTTTGGGTATTCATAGAGCTATGTACATGCGGACGTGAAATTGCGAGTCATGTGAAAGACTTCTTCACGCATTGTTGTCTGCGTACTGATGTTAAGCAGCTCAAGGTAGAGTAAAACATGAAATATTAATGACGCAAAATCTTAATGAATCTAATTTTACAAATCAGCACTGTTCTTCGGTAGTACGCTTTTGAAATAATCGTCTCCATATAATTCATGCAATCCAAGTGAACTGCTTCACACCTGCTTCATGATGTTAACTTCACATTTATGGCAATTCGTTGTTGCTGAAACTGCAAAGATGATCTCAAAGGCTTTTGAGTTTACTGTAGGATCTTCAATGGGAATCCCACCAAGGAAGAAGAGCACATCAGTTTCATTATTCGAATCCCAGGACAGATTGGATTCATTAGTACGATTGTCACTGTTCTGGCGTAACCACAAGCGCCGGAACAAAGACGAAGATGCGGAACGCAAGAGCAGAGAAGGCGGTGGGGAAACGGCGGTCAATGGTGCGTGGAACTGGACCGCGCCACGCCAGGCGCGCCCCCTGCAACAAGTGCATATAGACGTCGCTCCTCCTAGCCTCGGCCGCTCAGATCGGCAACGGGTCGCAGACGTTAGTTATCAGTGACGTGTGTCAACTTGCCTGAACACTTCACATATCAAGGACTCTACATACCGGGTGATCAAAAAGTCTGTATAAATTTGAAAACTGAATAAACCACGGAATAATGTAGACAGAGAGGTAAAAATTTGCACACATGCTTGGAATGACATGGGGTTTTATTAAAGCAAAAAAAAAACAAAGTTCACAAAATGCCCGACAGATGGCGCTGGACAGCTAAACGTCAGTGACTGCGCATGACAATCGTGTATAAAAGGAGCTGTAATGGGAATCAGATGCGCCAGCAGTCGCAGCATGTTGACGTAACCTGAAAAGGCGCTTTTAGTGAAGCTGTATTATCAGAATGGGGAATGTGCTAATTCAGCGTTACGATCCCATCGCCATAGGAAGGGGATTCGATCGGGTAAAGGGCCGTTTACAAATACTGCTGTGGAGAGAATGATTTCGAAATTCGAAGCCACGGATTATTTACACGCTAGACCCCGTAGTGGCCGACCGAGCTCAAGGCGTAATGCTGCTGAGACGGTTCAGGAAGAAATGGAGACTGCAGTGTGGTCGTCTATGCACGGGGAAGTCAATGCTCATGCAGTAACACATCGCACCGGCATTCCATACACTACTGTTTGGTTGGCACTGAGGCGTACCCTCCGACGCTATCCGTACAAAATCCATCGGCATATTGAACTGTTACCTGGCGATTTAGTGAAGCGTAGGGCATTTGCGGTGTGGGCGTTTCAAAAGATGGCGGAAGATGACGATTGGTTGAGTAACGTGTTGTGGATCGACGAAGCTCATTTCACGCTCCGAGGGTCTGTCAACGCCCACAACTGCAGAATTTGGGCTACCGAAAATCCTAGAACTGTTGTGGAAACTCCGTTGAACGACGAGAAAGTCACCATATGGGTTGGATTTACCACATCTATCGTTATCGGGCCTTTTTTCTTCTAGGAAATGCGTGATTCTGGACTTGTAACTGCTGACGGGTGAGAGGTACGCCGATATGTTACAGAATCGCATCATCCACGGCCTGGCTGATAAACACCTGCTGGAACGTACGATGTTTATGGAGGATGGCGCTCCACCCCATATTGCTAGACGCGTGAAAGATCTCTTGCGCGCATCGTTTGGTGATGATCGTGTGCTCAGCCGCCACATTCTTCATGCTTGGCCTCCCAGGTCCCCAGACCTCAGTCCGTGCGATTATTGGCTTTGGGGTTACCTGAAGTCGCAAGTGTATCGTGATCGACCGACATCTCAAGGGATTCTGAAAGACAACATCCGACTCCAACGCCTCACCATAACTCTGGGCATGCTTTACAGTGCTGTTCACAACATTATTCCTCGACTAGAGCTATTGTTGACGAATGATGGTGGACTTATTGAGCATTTCCTGTAAAGAACATCATCTTTGCTTTGTCTTACTTTGTTATGCTAGTTATTGTTATTCAGATATGATGAAGCGCCATCTGTCGGACATTTTTGAACTTTTGTATTTTTTTTGTTCTAATAATACCCCATGTCATTCCAAGCATGTGTCTCAATTTGTACCTCTCTATCTACATTATTCCGTGATTTATTCAGTTTTCAAATTTATACTGATGGTTCAAATGGCTCTGAGCACTATGGGACTCAACGTCTGAGGTTATTAGTCCCCTAGAACTTAGAACTAGTTAAACCTAACTAACCTAAGGACATCACAAACATCCATGCCCGAGGCAGGATTCGAACCTGCGACCGTAGCGGTCTTGCGGTTCCAGACTGCAGCGCCTTTAACCGCACGGCCACTTCGGCCGGCTACAAATTTATACTGACTTTTTGATCACCCAGTATGCTGCTTGTCGCCCCTCGGTTGCGACTACTATTTGTAAATCATCAAAGTGAAATATTGTCAGTTGCTTTATAGAAATAAAACTACTGTTTGTTTTAATAGTTGCATAGCATTCCGAGAACGCTGCATCCCTTAGGCACCCAACTAGCGACGAGTGGGCAAGACCATCCCACATTGCTTCCACGGTCAGCATACATACTTAACTTCAATATCTAGGCACCGCCATTGTCTTCAAAACTGTTTTGGTGATGCCGTTTAGAAAGGCTGGTCCCACCTTGTGAAACAGACGTCAGTTTATTTAGAAAACGTTAGGAAATCACACACATGTTAGATTACGTGTTCGACAGTAATCTCACAAAACGAGAGGCCTAAAAATCGTATATGACATTAGATGAAATATCCGACAGATGAGAACTGTGTTTTGTGCTGGGACTAGATCCCAAGCTATTACGTTTGTACGACTGGACAGCTCAACAATAGAACATTTCACAAGAAAGGCAAAGGTCCAGGCTAAAGTCTTGTTTCGTACTGTTTTTCCGGTATTCTACCTTGCCATTGAAAAAGAGATCAGTTGCAGAATAAAATGTTCATGGTATGATATTTCTTGAGTTGCAGTAACGCATAACATGTTATTAGCTGAGTACACGACAGCTACAAGGAGCAACTGTTTGGCAGGAAGGCCGCTCCTGCCTTGACAGCAACTGATAATATCAGCTGCATAATCAATACCTTTCCCATTTGAATTCCGTTCAATAAGTACCAGGTACATTATTCATTACATTCAGAATTCTTTCTGCTGTTTTGTTAGGACTGGTGTATAAGAACGAAACTTCCACAGTTCTGGTAAATACAAGATTTAAATACAAAGCTTTAGGTTATTTATACCACTATGGTTAACTGCCAACGATAAAATTACGTCCTCAAATGGTTTCCGTTGTCTTCTTGTCATTCTCTTTTCAAAATCAATGCTGCCCATTGCCTTGGAATAACTGTGATGTCATGTGGCTGCACTTAATAGGGACGGAATAAGGAAGAAATCGAATCCATTTGGCAGCACGAACTGAGTACAGAAAGCCTCATAAATACCAAAAATTTAGGACGGAATGCCACACTTGTGTCCGCACACCTCGCCTCACTGAACGTAAGCGACTTTACAGTTCGCGGATCTGAGTACCAAATAGGTTTCCCTCCCTGATGAATTCACAACTTGGTTGTCCACATTCACTCATGTCATGGCATGTGGCACTTCAGGCATTAATCAAAGCAATACTAACTGGGATAGGGGATGGATGGGGTGGAAGGGGTACTTTATGCCCCTTTTACGATAATATTGTAATCTAATCGATTACTTTATACTTTAAATCTTTGAAGAAACATTTGTTACTTTTAATTAGTTCTCTTACCAGATTTCATAAATGTTTTAGGTTTTTCAGTTAAACGTAACCCAATAATTTATTTCTTAGTAGAAGATGTCACCTTCCCTGTGAATGTCATCTTCAATATTTTCAGGTTCAGACCCTACTTACACATCAGTATCTCATTAAAAAGCTTGTTGTTAACACGCCAGCAACAATTAACGAATTTTGCTTTTGCCCATTTTTTTAAGGCGGGTATGAAGCAGCGCCCCTGGTAATGAGGGTTATGTGAAATACGTTTGTGTTGCTTTAGTTAAACTAAGGCCCTGATTGTGGAGTACCAGAATACTCATAACATGTCAAAAGTCCGCAGGCAAAGCAATCAGAAATCGTATAAAATTTATGGCGAATGTCACTGATACGAGAAACCATCCTGTGAGAACACTTAAGTCACAAGAAATCCACTGTTTTACTCACTGTATGTCACTTTGTATCTTTTTGTATTAGGCTTAAATTTGCGAGAAGCTGTGTAAACAAAATAAAGTAACAAGAACTTGGTTAACATACTAGGTTTACGTTCTCTGCTCAGTTAACTGGCGTAAATGAAATTGAAAAATCCGTGGTATTTTAGTCACTTAACCCGAACAATGACGTGTTCTATATTACATATCCTCTTCAAAAATTACTCGCTGGTATCATTCTGTGCTCTAAATAGGTCACATTCACTTGCAGCTGAATCCTTTTGAAATAAAGTTTCTTTCCTGGTGATGATATTTCTTGATAATTATGTTTGTTTCCCTAACATTAAATTTATAATTTGTCGGTTGTCTTATCTAATTCATTGCATATGATGTTGAGCCACTTGTATCTTACGAGCACAGAGTAACATGATTCTTTTCCGACGTGCCTCTAGTATCTCCTAATTGTAGAATCTCGGCTGGGCGATTTCTCCGCAATCATTGAACCCGTGACAGCGATTTAACTGATCCACGATCCCGACGCTACACCTATTGGTTAATGTTGGCAGCTGTACTAAATATTCCTTCTGGTTTAACGTTACATTCTCATTATATTAACGTTACGATTTAATTTGGCAAACGGCATGGAATTTAGAGCATGTCTATTCTATCGCTTGAGACTTGTCCCGCACTTACGCAGGGTCAGCCATCGTTAATCGGATTTGGCATATTAATGGTGAAGGAGTGGCTGGATGCCCTTCCTGCCGCCCCCCCCCCCCCCGGAACGGAATTAGTGTGCCCCAACTGTCTGTGTCGAGTGTAATCCATGGAATAGTGCGAATGTGTTCAGATGTCTGCGAGCCGTGGAATGGAGGCGGAACATGGGGACCAGTCTGGTATTCACCTAGCGGGATATAGAAAACCGCCTAAAAGCCACATCCAGGCTGACCGACACATCGGCACTCGTCGTTAATCCGCCGGGCGGATTCGAGTCCAGGAAGCAGCGCGTTAGCGCTCTCGGCTGCCATGGCGGGTCAATCTAGAGCATGTCTCTGTTTCATATAATTCGACTCAAATCTCGTTTCTGGACATGTTCTAGATAACCTTTCCATTTCCTGTATTTGCTGCTAGCTACACTCAGAATTTGAAACAGCATCGGAGATGGAGGAGATGTGGAGAAAGGGAGGAAGGCGCCCAGTCGGAGAGCCACCTGCGAAACAGGACCTCAGACTAATGGCAACCGAGCAAAACGCGACCGACAGACTGCAGACAAAATAACAGGTCAGGACAAATAGAAGCAACCTAGATGACAACGAGACGCTAATCGAAGCATTTGCCAAAACTCCGCTCCCCTGGCATTTGGCTGCCCAAGGCCGTGGAGAGGCAAATCCAAGACGCGACCAATGAGAGCAACCGGATGACAAGCAAAGTAGTTATCAAACAGTCCTAGTACATCGAAAATAAATCCGATAATATCAAGAACGAGCATTGAACTGTCCGGCTGTATGCTGGGCGGCCGCCTAAATACCCACGTGGAACGATACTGGCAGCCTATACGACCACGTGGAACGTTATCGGCCACAGTATTCACGTGGCGAAACAATGAAGCTCTCGCCGTGCAAGCACAGCCCTGGACGGTAGCGCCTAAAGGTGATGTAAGTCCATCTCCTTTGGCTGGCAGTCAGCCTCCGTGACGACCTATAGCAGAATATTGTAGCCAGCATTGTCAGGAGTTATCTCTAAATTCACAAATACTACAAAAGTAAGTTTGCCCTCCTCCAGTCTGTCTTCTAGCCCTTAAACACAGTCGTGAGGTGCTTCTCAGGCAAATACAGTCTTGCTTTTCCGTGGACCGCTTTTAGGACGCGGGAAAAATACGTAAAAACGACCATCTAGTACTACTATTTGATTTAGTAGTTCCTACGTATTTATTCTTCTGTTATACATAAATGGCAACGCATGTATGATATATTGTTTCGGTGCTGTGGCAAAGGCCTATTCATACTGCACTCAAAATTCCGATCTAAATTTACAGTAATGACGGAAGAATAATACATGTAATGATAACACTCTTATCAAGAATAAGGAAAATCACAGCTGTGTGCCAACGGTGTTTACGATGGTTTTAACAATATTTAACACTCTTTTCATCTACAGTATCATAGATACATTTTGTGTTATTGTAGTGGGCTATAATTATAGGTTTTTCACTTTCCACATCATCTTCTGTGGAGTGATCCACTGTTGATATAAGAATTACTGCTATTCATTTCCTACGCACGTGGGAAATCAGCGTGATCCCCGGAAAGGCAACAAAGATGCCGGAATTTCCTTGTCGTTCTTTCGCATTGCTCCCACTATGATCGACCCATTTTTCCGCAGTAGGTCTACAAGTTCCATTGACACATACCAGTTATCAGCGATAATGTTTTGGTTACTGTATGCTGTTGGCTTGCACGACCTGAGGACTGCCTAAGTGGGAACGGCGTGTTTGTTCTCATCTCGGAAAAGACCTGCTCCATTAGTACCTTTTCCGCAATAGAGATAGGTGTAGAAGACCCCTGAAATCGACAAGCCATTGAATACTTCGCCGGTTTGGATTGTAATTTTGAACTTCCAGCGTCCTCTAAAGCCAATTAGCAGTTCATCAACTGTAGCATTACTGCCAAGCATACAGGACCGCTGCGAATTTTCATTAAACATATGTAGAATGTTAGTTATAACTGCTGTTGGATTAGAAATCTTAAAGTCGCATTTTGCTTTGGAGAAAGGCTATTTAGGGCGCGTGGTTTTAAAGGATGGTGTAAGAAAGTATCCAAAACTGGTAGAGCAGTACAGAATTTCCTAGTTCTGAAATAGAGCTAAGAGCTCTTGCAACTGTTGGAAAAGGTGCAAAATGCGAATGGGCTGAGAAGTTTCAGGGCATGTCTAAAGAGTTGAGAAACGTTTTAACGTCAAGTTCGATCTTGAATTTTCTAGGCTTTCAGAAGAGATCTATACTACCTTGTGACGCATCTGACAGTGACAATACAGATAGTGGAATTCTACAGCACACGGTCATTAAAACGAGGGATTGTGCTTAGTAAACACAAAAACACTTAAGGAATCTATCACAGGAAAAAACAGAACAAGTCACTTCTAGTTGGAAGCTCTTAAAAAATTTACAAACGAATGATGCAATTTCATGTCGTGATGCAGAGATAGATGCTACCGCCTAACAAAATACGTTGTCTATAAATGCTTGTAGAGACTCCCTTGCTTTTCCTGCAAAAAGAGACACTGTGGTAGTAGTACTCGCATCTGGGATGGGCATCGACGTCTGGGATAAGGATATACACTCTCATAATGGATCTATCGGGTTATGCAAGTCAGTGCTATCTGCCTGCATCTGTGACATCTGGATGTAAACATGTCTGAACCATCTCCATAGTGGTAACATTCTTTATCCCTGGATCACTAAGTGCAAAGCCTGTGTCCACCGCAAAAGGAAAAATACAAGAAGAAAGGACTTAACATTAAGAACACTTTTACACTTCTTGCTGCAGATATTTTTAGTCCTTGTGTCTGAGTGCTAAACATGATAGTTCTCTTCATTCCCCGGCATAATGTCCAGGCCTCCCATATTTAAAACAAATTAATGCTGGTGATTGGGCACACAGGGCACTGTGAAACAATAGATTACACCACCTGCACCTAATCGAGAGCAAACCGCCTCTGTTTCCTTAATGTGCGCCCTAAAGACATTAAATCGCTGCATCCACCTTAACCAGTCGAACCTTCCATCCAACCCTCCACTCCAAACGATTAGGCTCTGCAAAGCAGTCACATGGAAAAAAGTGTTCGCTTCCAATCACCACACTCAAATGACTAATGTGCTGCGACGTCGCTCGTCGTAAATGGTTTTCCTCTGACACCATATCTAACGGTATTGGCAATGCGGACACCATTATCATTTGGGCTGGCCACTTCTGTCCCACGAAGTCGGGTGCGGGGCGGTGGGCTGTGTTGTGCTGGAAATACAGCCTCGTGACACACTGGCTGTGCATAGCACGCCCAATGCTCCGACATTCTGCGTTGTTTGCAGGATCTTTATAGTCGCTAGTAGTGCGGCACAAAGACACCCTGGAGGAGGCCTTCCCTTGGTGCACAGATTCCATTCATGGAACCATCAGTTCTAGCAGCAGCCTGCAGACCAGCGGTTACTTTGGTGGAGCCATTAATCGACGTTGAGATTGCTTTCCCCACAACGGTCCTTCGGGCACGAAGAAGATGGCGTAAGCTGTAGTCGGTACTCCAGTTATCAGACGTAGTAGAAATGCAAGTGCTGCTAACTGCTGAGTGGCGGGTGTTTACAGTCGCTCTGCTCAGCTAAGTCATGACAGACGCTCGCCTCTAGGCACGTGGTGGTTGTAGAAGTGCAGCACTGAGCCACGACAAGTAGAAACTTAGCCCACAGGTAAGCTGGACACTGCTGCTTAAGCACTCTGTCAATAGTGTTTTAGCACCCGACGGCAAGGTTTCGCAGGAGTCTCACCTATACAGCTGTCAGTGTGTTTCAGTTGATGTCGCAACTAGTCCATGACGACCAGCTTCAGAGCTTTCAGCGAAGTGGAAACCAAATGCACCGTTTCAACAACCTATAGGTTGTAAAAAAATAAGATAAGAATTATGAAAATGTAGTAAGACTATGTAGGCACTGCTTTCTACGAGTCGAAAGTGGCTGCTGTAAAGTTGGTGATTCTGATGTGAACATTTCAGTTATTTCGCCGAGATTGTTAATAGCCACCGCTAACGTCATTTCACTTGTATGATACTAATATTTACAGAATTATTTTGCAATAATTCGGCTGCAGAACTTGTAACGAATTGTAAAGTGATTTGGTACTCAGGCACGAACCATTTCAATAGCTTAGAGAGCACTAGCTTGTCGTAAACTGGAAGCTGATTGCGAGATCGAGTCGTATTTTCTCACTTCGCTACACTATACGCTCATCCTCATTATCTTCTCCTATACTTTAGATAAATAACAGACGTAGTGTTCATTAAATTGGTATTCATTGCTTTAATGAGAACACATTATCGTTTACGTAATTTGTCTTTTCTGTTTGAATTCGCTACGGAACATCAGTTCAGTATTACTACTCAATATTTCTGCTTTCTCAAGCCAGTTATTTCAGTTGTGTACATAACATTTGATTCATGTTTTCTGTGACGCCATCTTGTCGTCCCTGTTGCCAATAACTCATTGTATCTTTAACGATTACTCACTGTAAGCACAATCAAACAGATCAATTATATACCGCCCTCCCACTTCATTAGTAATAAACATTCCACTCTGGGTATGTATAATTTTCTGGTACAAAATGATTCAAATGGCTCTGAGCATTATGGGACTTAACTTCTGAGGTCATCAGTCCCCTAGAACTTAGAACTACTTAAACCTAACTAACCTAAGGACATCACAAACATCCATGCCCGAGGCAGGATTCCAACCTGCGACCGTAGCGGTCGCGCGGTTCCAGACAGGAGCGCTTAGAACCGCTCGGCCACCCTGGCCGGCTTTCTGGTACAGAAAGGTATGTTAGGATGCTGTTTCCAGACGGCAGATTGCTATGGCAGTTTTTCCAGTGTGTTTATTCAAGTAACAACGATATTACTATGCAGCATATGGTAGCGATACCCTCCTCCTTTTTCAGTAGTACATATAGACTTTTCCTTTCAACTAAATTATCATTCATTTGCTTTGATGTGGCCCTGAGAGGCCATATTCGAATTCCAGTTTCGTAATTTCAGTTAGCAGGAACCGTCATTATTTCACTGTATGCTGAATGTATCCTGATTATTTGCTTCTACTAGAACTTTTTGAGTGATTACCTACAATGTGACGTTCAGTTACGTAATCTATGTATATCCATTTTCAGTTGCTAAGATTTACGTAAATCTAAGATATTAGTTTACTTCCGTATCGGAAGTTTGTTCCATTACTATTTAACAAAAGCTTCTCTGAGTTGCACTAGTTTGATGAGGGGCAAATCTTTTATATTACTCTTTTACCTCACTTAAATGTAGAGTAGTACTTTTCACCATAGTAACATTTAACTACACAATTTTTGCTTACAAATATAGTTTTATGTTTCCAGAATGAAATTTTCACTGCAGCGGAGTGTGCGCTGATCTGAAACTTCCTGGCAGATTAAAACTGTGTGCCAGACCGAGACTCGAATTTGGGACCTTTGCCTTTCGCGTGCAAGTGCTCCGCCAACTGAGCTACCCAAGCACGACTGGCGTCCTCTCCTCACAGGTTTACTTCCGCCAGTAACTCGTCTCTTCCTTCCAAACTCCACAGAAGCTATTGCGTGAAATTGCAGAACTAGCACTCCTGGAAGAAAGGATATTGCGGAGACCTGGCTTTGCCATAACATGGGGGATGTTTCCAGAATGAAATTTTCACTCTGCTGCCGAGTGTGCTGGCGGAGGTACTGGCGGAAGTAAAGCTGTGAGGAGGAGTCGTCAGTCGTGCTTGGGTAGCTTAGCTGGTAGAGCACTTGCCTGCGAAAGGTAAACGTCCCGAGTTTGAGTCTCGGTCCGGCACACAGTTTTAATCTGCCAGGAAGTTTCGTAGTTCCTTGTTGTTTATTTCAGCTTGATAGTTTCAAATATGAACTACTGATACCAAATTAGCGTCCGATCAGGGAAAGTGGCCAAGGTAGCCACTTCTTCCAACAGTTCGTTTTTAATCTGTTTATCCCAGTAAGAATAGTTACATCCGGTTATCACACTTATTACTATAAATTGAATGGGAATCCAGTTGGCAGGGTGGAATGAAACATCACATCTTATAAACAATGAGACACAGATAGCAGGCAAAAACAGCACCCCAGTATTTGTATTAGGATGACTACCGCAGTGGCTAGAGGAAGAGCTTTACACAGGTTTGAAGTAGAAAATTTTTTGGATGTCCTTAAAACAGTGCAACAAATAAGATTTCATTCTTCTCGTCATATGTATAATAAGGATGAAACCTTTAACAGTTTCATCCACGAACAGTGAAGTGATTGCACTTAAAGGAAGACGGCAAACCTATTGCTGCACTTCAGTCGAAAGAGGACTGTTGCCCACTTTGAGTATGTGTGCCCGCAGTGAGGACTTTACCTCATTACGTTAGGGAAAGTGGCCACTACGTAAGACTTCAGAGAAGTTTCCACACGGTCGGCCCATTATATATCTATTTACTTGTTCAGTGTGATACCTTATAAGTTGTAGATTCAAAATGTAAAAGCGACAACCCTGTATCAATACTCATGCTTTGATAAAAATTCATTTTCCCTTAGAGTGTCGACTTTACCCCACATTTCCCCACATGTTCATCGAATAAGTATACAGATGTTACGAATAAAGCATTTACGCCATAAATTTGTTTTTTTCATGTCGCAGCTGCACACACAACACTGCGAACAGAAATGCAGCGCTATATTATTGTTCTACATATTCGACGATATCAAGCTATTATGTTTTATACTGTATCTTCTGACGATATCACTTTGGCTTATCACATCAGGATAATATAGTGGTTCATCCGTTTACGTCAAGTACGTTTCCCAACATGTTTTATCAAATTTTTAAGCTCATCTTTTTTAGATATGTGAAATTAGTACCTTCTCATTATTTTGCAATTTATAATTTGCAGAATGTAGATTTTCTGTCATTTGTATTCGGCTGAACTTCACCTGATAGATCTGAAAACAGTCATCATGGATCTAAATCGACTGTTTGAGAACAGTTTCTTTAGAAGCAAGAGAAGGAAACAAAAGACAGAATGAAATCCGAAGCGGGTCTCGAAGGATGTTCAAAAATCCTAAAAGTAAAGCTGACTGCACACGAAAGTTGTCGGTTCTTCAATACCCACCACCTCTCGTGGTTCCATGAGTTTTAGGCCGAGTTCTCCTTGGCCGTTGTGAAGCGGTTTCTCACAATTAAGCAGTTTCTAACCTCGTCCTTATATAGGCGTCGCAACGGCTGTAACGTCACTGGCACTACGTCCATCGCCATTTGAGGTGATGTTTTCGTCCTGTATAGGCTAGGAGTGTCACAGCAACTTGTACACGGTATTCGCGTTCCACAGCTTACATAAAAAAGGAATGAACAGGGTGGCTGAAACTTCGCTGTCTAATCCCTGTTTCTTTATGTCTCTGTTATGCATTAATGCGTCATTAATCGATTCTTAGTAATAATATTTAAACAGTTTTTTAGATAGTTTTTGGTTTCTGTCACGTTTTTAAAAATAACTGCAGCATTCCGCAGCTCTGGAAGGAGCACAACATGGATTCAGTGTGCACTTTACTTGGCAATAATATGAAACCTGTGCCATAGCAAGTATTATTAAACGTCCAGCTTTAATGAAATGGTCGTAGACTAGTTTGCAGCACAGAATGATTTCATCTATAAAATGAATTAATCAAAAACAGTATAAATAGATAATGAAACCCAGCTTATTTGTTTTAACTACCTATTCAAGCTAGAAAATGAACTACTCAAAATGAGACATGACTTTTTTCCTATGCTTTAGTACAACAAACCAAACCAAAAAACGCCTCGTTTGGAGAGAGCGTTAACATAATTTATACCGAAACTACATACTTCCGTACTTCAAACCTGTAAATGCGACAGCCAAAAAATATGATATGGTAGCACCGTAAACAAATCAACATAGCGATGCTCGATATGCTTCCTCAGCCAATCACAGAACAGGACCTGTGACTTCACATAAACATCATTGATCTGTGTGGTGAACTCATGAATCCCACGTATAGGAAAAACACAAAACATTAAATGTCTCAAGTTTACGTCTGGAAACACAAAACATATTACATGTAGTGAATCAAACGTACACTTCATAAAAATATTTCGGCAAAACGCGTCTTTTAGTACGATTTGTTGCTATAAAGTGACAGGAAATGTGATTTCAGTAGATAAATATGGTACCTATAGACCTTACCATGGAGTTGGCTTTTCGTGGTGTCTAGTATTTAATTATGAAACGCTAACGAGATGCAGTATGCAAACTTTTGACTAGAGTGTTACATTGCCTGACGCCCCCTTCCTCCCCCCCCCCCTCCCTTTCGCTGTCGTGACAGACTGATATATAAATTAGTCTGAGATCTACGTTCAGCATGTGAGGGTACTGGTTTGTAGTATCTGTAAGTGGTTGTTCTTTGGAGGGCGACAATGCTCAGTGGCGCAGAGAGTCGCAAGAAGAGGCAGTTGTTGAGAGGCTGTGGAGGGTGTAGGCTGCGTGAGCCAAAGGCGGTTGCATAGCGAAGGATTTATCTCCATGTTTAATAGTAGTGGCACACAGTTTGAATAATAGTGTGTTTATCTTTGTGCAATGCGATAAAGGAAAGAAATTAAATCTTACCAGTCTTTAATGCGTCTCCATCAGTTAGTACCACACCATTGCATTTAAAAATGAACGAAGTCTCGAAATACACGGTCAACTACAACAAGAGGATTGTAACATAATACTCATTAATTAACCCATATAATCTCCAAAGGCAAAGGAAGCTTATATTTGGCGACACTTGTGCCGGACGTCGATTCCTTCACAAGCATCTGATGGTCAGAGAAGACGGCACAACAAACGTTGAGTGAAGCAGCTAATTGCGACTGCGGCGCTTCGTTTCTAATTGTTTTCCGTGTTGCACAGGAGAAATTAGGAAAGGACCTCTGAACTGTGTTAGACTGTGATATTTATAATATAATGTTTTAAATTCAGTGTTGGAACTAATTATTAAAGGACAGTGATTTTTGTGAACATTGTTAACATGGCGGACACAACGCAAAACAACAGTGAAGTTATTAATGAGGAGGTACATGTTAATGCTTTAGTCAATGTAGAATGCGATTGTGGACTTGAGAATACCACACTTAACATAATGGAAGATAGTGGTGTAGTTAGCTTCGATTCAACGACGCCTAGTTCAATACCAGTGAGTAGTCAACAAACAGGAACGGATGTTAGCACTAACGATTTGATAGTGCAGATGTTGAGAGAAATGAAACAGGAAAGTAGGAATGCCAATGAAGAAATAAAGAATTTATCAGATGCAATGGTTAACTTGCGAACTGCGCTCACTAATTCACTTAATCAGAAACATAAAGAGCTCCAAAGGGAATGTGATACTAAACATGAAGAACTTGAAAAAAAATGCAAGATCTTAACACAAAAGTTAATGAACAAGGTAAACAATCGAGCACGTTAGTTAACAAAGTTCAAAAAACAGTTGAGGCTCAAAAAGATGAAATTTGTAAAATGAAGGGTACATGTAAAGGCAACAAAGGAACTATTGTTAAGGTAGTTCAAGGCATACAGACGCAATGTACTGAACTGAGTAGCGAAGTAGGCGAAATTCACCAAAAGGTAATGTCATAGGAAAATGGTTTGAACAATGTCAATAAAGACCTTATACGTCAGGAAATCAATGCAACGTAGCGCGAAGTTGATAACAGTACGGTTAACGTACCTCAAGTTATTGTAAATAATGGATTGAGCGTACGCAACTTTCAGGATTACGATCCGAAACAAGCTATCCATGCAGTTGCCTTTATTAACCAATTTAAACACGCGTTTCCAAGACATTATACGGAACGTGCGAAAATTGATACGTGCATTAGTCACATGAATCTGCATTCTTAAGTAAATTTTGGTCGCCAGAAAAACAATGGGATGTAAAATCAAAGATTCTTACACCGCCGAACTACGCAAGACATTATGGAACAATGCGTGAAAATATGCAGAAATTTTGGAACGACTATGACTATCTTGCTGATCTGGTCAAGGAAGGGGAATTGATGTTAATTTTGATACAGAAGCTACCTTTCGCGATACGTGAAAAGTTAGCACTCACTCCAAAATTTAACATGGAGCAGACCTGGCTATTGATCGATAGAATTGATGTACTTAACCATGAAAGCGAACAGCACGAGAGAAATAATGACGATCGTCATTCGCGTGGTAACGGCCCACTGCGACAAGAATTTATGACTATTGGAAGACCAAGCATATTTGATAGAAGAGGGGACGGAAAACAAAGTAGAAATGAGTATGACGCACCGAACAGTTTTAATTACAATCAGTACTCAGATCGATCACAGTATGAAGAAAACAGAAGACAACAATGATCGCCGGAACAAGAAAGGAGCCCAGAGCGTAATCCACAGGAACGTGAACCAGTAAACTAAGTCAAGTTTCGAAGACGACCCGCTCCGAAACTCAAGTTTCAAGAAATGGGTCGGATTTAGCGATTAACGCAATCAAGTGTGAACGAGTAGATGATGTTAAAGACGATATGTATCGAGAGGATGAAAATAATGACTAAGAAATCTTAATGCCTTTTGTAGAGGTGGAGGTATGTGGAATTATTGTGGACACACTACTGGACTCAGCGAGCGAAGAGAGTGCAATTTCAGAAAATCTGTTTTCACAATTAAATTATCTGGTGGCATTTCCAACATTCCCCGTGAACGGTGTACGTTATGTCGGCGCTGTAGGTAATAGAAGCAAACCCATTAAAGGTCAAGCTCTAATGAAGTTTAGAATCAATGAAGACGGGTATGAACAGAGCGTATTAATTGTTGAATCTCTCAATGTCGGATTAATTCTTGGAATCGATTGGTTGACTGAAATGAGGTGCAGTATTGAATTTGAAAAGGGTTGTCTTCAGACCAGAATAAATAATGTCGAGAAGAAGATAATGTTTAATGGATTTATTAATGAAGAAAATAAGGGTGCTGCGTGCGTGAAGATGAGGTAATGCGTTTCCGAGGAGAACAGGAACTGGCAACTTATGAAGATTTTGAGGAAGATCCTGCTCTGCTAGAGAAGAATAATGATGAAGATGCTCTGACTGGTATTCGAATCAAGTTTCAGACGTCAATGAACTTGACGGAAGCAAAAAGAGAGGAAGTAATGAAAGTGCTGAGACGCGACCTGTTTTCAAAATTGCCTGGATTAATTAAAGGATGAGTTTGCAAAATTAAAGTCAAGGAACATGAACCATTTCGCAGCAAATCGTATGCAATACCTTTAGCGAAGAGAGAATCAGTGAACAAGGAAATTAAAAGGATGCTGGCTAATCAGATAATTGACGGATCAGACAGTGAATATTCGAACCCAATACACGCTGTAGGAAAAAGGGACACTAAAGTACGCATTGTTCTTGACGTTCGCGCAATGAACCGCATTATTCTACCGCAACGTGATCAACCTGAAACTTTAGAATGTCTTTTGCAAAAGTTCAAAGGAGTGAAATATTTGAGTAGTCTTGATCTCACTAGTAGCTACTTTCCATTATTGTTAAATGAAGACATACGAAAGTATACAGCTTTTCTACATAATGGACGATCATACCAATTTCAAAGAATGCCTTTCTGTTTGTCGATATCATCGGCAGCTTTTATGCATTCATTGGATGATGTACTCGGAGAGGAACTGTTGAAGCACGTCACGCAATATGTAGACTATATTCTGATTAGAACCGAATCTTGGGAAGAGCATTTAGAAATTCTACAGCAAGTATTCGAAGCATTTCGACGAGCTGGTGTAACAATAAATTTGAATAAATCAGAATTTCCCAAACAGCAAATCAAAATTCTTGGCAATATTATTTTTTCTCGTGGAATAGAACCCGATCCGTCGAAAATGGAAGCAGTAAGGAATTTTCCAGTACAGAGATGCAGAAAACGACTGAAATCTTTTATCGGATTTTGGTACTTCTACCGTCGGTTTCTTCCGGGAAACAGTCTTTCTTCACCTGCACTTACGGATCTGCTAAGGAAAGATACTATATGGAAATGGGGTTAGACATAACAAGAAGCATTTGAGTTAATTAAACGGCAGCTGTGTGAAGCACCGATTCTTCATCATCCTGACCTGAGTGAGATATTTTACCTTGGCACTGATTCAAGTGATTATTCACTTGGTGCAGAATTGTATCAGTTAGTAGAAGTTAACGGAGTCACTGAACGTCGTACTGTCGCCTTCACAATTCGTACTCTCACTAGCTGGGAGAGAAAATATACAGTGACTGAAAAGGAAGCACTTGCAGTTGTATGTAGTTTTGAAAAGTTTCGCTTTTACCTGTTCCCAAGACATACTGTCGTCGTTACCGATCACAAGGCTCTTTCATTTGTATTAAATTGTAAACTAGTGCACAACCAACTAACTCGTTGAGCATTAGCTCTTCAAGAATATAATTTTGAAATTCAGTATGTACCTGGAGAGCAGAGTATTGTGCCAGATGCTCTGTCAAGATTGTCAGAGGGACATGAATCTGTCAATGTTGCTCACCCGAAACAAAAGGATGTTCGAATTCATGTTATGAAAGGTGTGGAAGGTGAACGTTATATCGGAAAAGTGCTGCGTAATATTAGAAGCGAACAGGACGCTGATGAGATCCTCGCAATGATTAAAGAAAAATATGACGACCCGAATGCAGAAGGAGGTCACAAGGTATGGCAGTATTATTTAAAACAGGACAGTTTGTTGTACAGAAGGGCCAATGTGAACTCAGATAAATGACAGAAATGGCGGTTCTGCATTCCTAGACATATTAAGTATCTACATGTTAGTTATGCTCACTTTGGACTTCGAAAGTGTATGTTGAATTTGCAAGGAAGTGTAGTTTTTGATAATATGGCTCGCAAAGTTCGATCAATTTTGCAATCATGTGATCATAGCCAGGAGACGAAATTGTCTACTGTTCAACATAAAGGTTTTATGCACAGCATAATACCCAAGATACCTGGAGAAATATCAGCTCTTGATTTATACGGATCTCTGCCTTGCTTGAAAGGAAATTTTACGCAAATTCTGGTTGTAATGGATGTCTTCTCAAAATTCGTGCTGTTCTTCCCACTTCGAAAAGCGAACAGCAAAATTATAATAAAGAAATTGAAAGAAGATTACTTTGTCAACACAGTCAAGCCAGAATGCATTTTGACAGACAACGGCCCACAATTTCATGCAAACCTTTGGAAAGATTTCCTACAGAAAGAAGGAACATGTCATAGAGCAATATCATCATACAGACCTGCGTCAAACCCTTCTGAACGTATCATGCGTGAATTACGACGATTATTCCGTGCACAATGTGGGAAAGCGCATAAGAAATGGATCGAAGGATTAGCACGCTTTGAAACAGTCATTAATAGTTTGAGTCACGATTCGACTGGACTACCACCATGCACTGTTCTGTTGGGTAAGAAACCTAACAGCATTTTCGGTGCATATATCAAATTTCTGCAGCAGGATGAGCTAACACCGGAAGATAGGATCAAATTGGCGCTTGAAACGATGGCAAATAAAGCAGAAGAAAGGAAGCAAGCCCATGATAAAATAGTGAAACCTATCACGTACAAGGATGGAGATCTGATCCTAATTCGGACACACACGAAGTCATCTCGTGTGAATGAGGAGATAAAAAAGTTCAATCATTGTTACAAAGGACCATTCAAGATTAGAAAGCTGGTTCACCCGAATTCAGTGGAGGTAGAAGCGATTAAATCTGGCAAATATAATAGCGTACAACATCAACATGAACATTAAGTTCTTCCTGAACAATCACAAGGAAATGTCAATTAGTGAACCATGTTTAGTTATAAATATTCTACGTTACTGATGGACAAACCTTTGGACAATAGTCGGTAGCTATTGTGAGATGTTGAAGACTAGTCGGTAGCTGCAGTGAGTGCATTTTATTCTCTGTGTTTGATATCGTGTGAATTTCTCTTATGTCCTGTGACAGGCGCAGCAGTGGACATCGGAGTGAAGCTTGTAGCATGTGTTTTGGTTTTCAGGAAGCAGGCAACAGTTCACAGCTAAGCGTGCAGCACGTTAGTCTTCTGTTACCTCACGCTGCTGTAATGTTATTTTATTGTTTTCATGCCTGTCTGCCAATGACCTTCGACGCCCGGCGTGCTACGGTTTGGGGGGGGGGGGGGGCGGGGAGGAGGAGGTGGCTGATGTCACGAACAGCTGACTGGCATTCGGGACATTCCAACATAATGGGAACGTGCCGCCGACGAACCATACTGCGGATGAGGCGATTCTTCGTGGGCATACAACAGCTCCTAGATCTTGCTGTCTCTGGCGGCGTCGACGTCACTCTTTCCTTGCATCAGACGTCGTAAATGTGTGTGACGACCAACTCAACACATAGGACAGTGATAAAAGCAGAGTAACAAGTGCTGTGTTATGTATAGTGTTTCTGAGTCCTCAGCAGCGACGATGCCACTCTCCCTAGTGAAATCGTGCGAAGTTCTGCTCAGCTTCTAGGTAGGGCCCCAAAGCAGAGTACCCAATATTTCCCTATGGCGTGAAAAGTGCTCAAGCAAACAAAATATCTTTTGTTTATAGATGATTCACTCAATGTAACTTGGTTGTAAATGGTAAATATTTCTTTAAAGGTATGCACTGATTTTTGTATAAGTAGTCTGTGTGCTGTGTGCCAGTTTACGAATTTCAATAATTAATTGATAAAATCTTTTATGCCTGTAACTGTAGTTTTGACAGATGCATAGTATCAATGCTTTTGTGTACATAGGTTTTACATTTGTACTAGGTTATTTAAAATTAGGCTCGTTTATTCAGATTCTATTCCTTAGTGTCAGTTATGTTCTTTACTGTGATTCATGTGTTAATTAAGAGTAACCTTTACTAATATGCCTGATATCTCCAACAAAAGGGAAACTGTGTCAGTCACATTATCTTATCTTTTTTTACATTTTTCTTGCTGATTAACAGACACTTAGTAAATTATGTGCAAAGTTCTTGCTGTCATTAAATAATTTTCAAATTGCTATATTCATTGATCAGATTTCATGTGCGTGGAGATAAGGTTAATTAACATTAGTTATATTTCGAAAGTCATTTGTTCTCAGAGTCAGGTACTTATTGCAACTACTTCGACATGAAATAGTACTTAGTGCAATTTTCAAATTTTGATTTTTTGTTGTATAACTTTCGCTAGGACTTCTGAGTCCCCTCAAGAGGTAACCTAGCTCTAGTTTTGTTTTGGTGGAGATGTGAGGGTAGTAGTGTGTAGTATCTGTAAGTGGTTGTTCTTTGGAGGGCGACAATGCCCAGTGGCGCAGAGAGTCGCAAGAAGAGGCAGTTGTTGAGAGGCTGTGGAGGGTGTAGGCTGCGTGAGCGAAAGGCGGTTGTACAGCGAAGTATTTATCTCCATGTTTAATAGTAGTGGCAAACAGTTTGAATAATAGTGTGTTTATCTTTGTGCAGTGAGATAAAGGAAATAAATGAAATCTTACCAGTTCTTAATGCATCTCCATCAGTTAGTACCACACCATTGCTTTTAACAATGAACGAAGTCAAGATATACACAGTCAACTACAACAAGAGGATTGTAACGTAATAATCATTAATTAACCCATATAATCTCCAAAGACGAAGGGAGCTTATAAACAGATCGCTAAATGTCGCAGCCTCCTCAGCATGGAAACCATGATCCAACCTGAGCCTCACTGTGGTACGGTTTCACACTGTAGTTGCAAACCGCGATTTTTCCTGTCGTTGTTTGACCAGTGTACCTTCTTTTATTCTCCATCCCAGTAACCATTACATTTCATGATGACAAAAGCTTCATTGAATGAAAATGTGTTTCCATTTTCCAAAACATTTTCATCTGCCTTGGAAGAGTTAGACACTTGAGCTTTGTCATAGTACAGATATCTGTCACTCTGAAACAGTAGCTTGTTACTGGCATAAAGGATAAAATTTTTGATGAAATAATATTATATTGTGATGTAGCAAGAACGAAAAATTATAGTAAACAACCTTTCATTACTATCAAATGAGTTTAAAAATTGCGGCAAAACTTTATGAAATTTTTAATGAAAATAGGATTAAATTCCTATTACATCAATTTCAGGTAATAATTTTCAAACATAGACTAAATTATGTTCACAGAGAAACATATTTACCACATATCGAAACATGTTTAATGATAAATGAATTAAAAATAAATGTAACCATCTACTTAATTTAAAATAGTTGTGACAATTTAATGACTGCTGATATTCAAATAATTGGTCTTGGTATATTCTATTAACAAATGATATAATAAGCGTCATTTATACAGTGATACAGACTTTTACATGAGGAAATCAGATATATGCATGGAGCTTTTGTTAGTCTGAAAATCAAACAAAGAGAAAAGTTTCAGTTTTTTTTATAATAGATGTTCTAAGAAATAATGTTTGAAGACTATCCTCAGGACACTTTTATAAATTAATTTAAAACAATGTACTAAAGTGACAGAATGTCTTCAAAACAAAATATTAAAGACGTTTGTATATGGAGATACAGTAGGTTTGAAGTGTAAGCTGAACTGAACCATTGTAATCAGTGGAAAGTTTTCATACCGATCTACAGACAGATGTACCTAGTGTTACAAGATGAGTTTTGGTCAACTATGTAAGAACAAAGGCAATGTTGGTAACATAGACATAAATGTTTCTACCACAAGCTACAACAATTTTATGGTATGCTTTCACTTTATGAGAGGTACAGCGATGCAGGAACTGAAAACTAGTTTATTTTGTTTAATATGTTGGACATCGATCAACAGAAGTTTAACTCACAGTAGAAATTGTGTGGTAGTAGCACATGGGATCAGTTCCTAGTAGTTCTTCTTAAATAACTGCAACGACAGATTAACTGGCCTTTCCTCATGGAGTGAAAGATATGTCTGAATCACATTCATAGATTACTGTTCTACAACGAATCTTGGAAAAAGCGGTAGTCAGCAGTAGCGCTTAATTCTATGACAGTCGCATTAATTGAGCTGTGAAAATATAAACACTTAAATAAGTATTATTTGTAATTTCTTGTGTAATATCTCTCAAAACTTCAGTGCTTAGAGAACTTTGCTATAACTTGAAAATGCGCTTTCACCACATCAGTATGAACCTTGTGGCCATTTTTTACTTACATAAATTTTTTAATTCCGTTAAGCATCTCCAGCTATTGAAATCTGTTACACAGACATTACTAAATTACACTGTTTTACAAAATCAGTAGAAGAATCTCTTAGTCATGGGTGTTACCATGTCTTATTACCAATCCAGAATATGAGTCATCTAAAGATAAAATGCTGAGTGTTACAATATCTTATTACCACTCGTGAATTTGAGTCAGCTGAAGACAAACATCGAGGACATTTAACTTCAAATTAATGTACCTACCCATCTATCAATGTACAATCAAAAACTTGGTTTACAGCTTTGATAAAAGAGCATTTGGTCCTTAGAATCATTTGAAGTTAGTCAAACTGAATGACATATGACTGAGGAATCCATCTGCAGGGCAATGTACACGTCGCCAAGCATGTCCTTGAGTTCTGTCTTCTTAATATCGCTGAAGAGATTTCCACAACTGAATTTAACTGAAGTTTGTTACTTCAATAGTAAACTGATGCTCTCTTCCTAAATGCTGTTAATCGTCACAACTGCTGCATTCAATGTTGGTCAGTAGTTTCTGTAACAAATTTAAAACCCAGTTTTTAAGCAGTTTATCATTGATGATACACTATCCTATAAGAAATACAGTACCTTATATGTAAAATCAGTACACATTCCTTATAGGTATTGAATGAGATATGATGAATGACTTTTGTTGTGTGTAATCACACGTCCGCAGCTCGTGGTCGTGCGGTAGCGTTCTCGCTTCCCGCGCCTTTGTTCCCCGGTTCGATTCCCGGCGGGGTCAGGGATTTTCTCTGTCTTGTGATGAGTGGGTGTTGTGTGATGTCCTTAGGTTAGTTAGGTTTAAGTTGCTGTAAGCTCTAGGGGACTGATGACCATGGTGCTCAGAGCCATTTTTTGTAATCACATGTAAGTGGGAATGGTCTACCAATGCCATATTTTGGCGGTAGCCGCTCACCAAATTTATGCTGCGATTATAAACATAGTGCCATAGGCTCAAGGTATAGTGAAGCATGACCCAATGACAAGACAGATGTCTAATTACACCAACATAGTATCTGTTGCTAGAGTGTGAGGACTAATGTCTTGCAAAAGACATTTCCATAATCACAAATATTCTTGGTTTCTTTCGTACGGATTAGTGGATAGATTTTAAATCAGCAAAGAAACGGCGTGGAACATCGCCCCACCTCTAACATTGTCGCTATACGTACAGAAGTTTGAAACACAGAATGAAGTGATCCTGCATCCTTGACTAAGAATTTAGCTCGTTGTTCAATGCAACGTTATTCGTCCATCGAAAAGGTCAGCTGATGTCAGCTGAGTAGGTACACTAATCTACATGCTCAACATGGCTGCTTGACAGATGGATTCCACTGAAATTCAAGCTGACGTCTAATTGCCATTAGTGCCTGTTTGTGTATGGAATACAGTTATCTGCAGTGCTTACCATTAAAATTTCATCACTGTGGACGGGAAATAAAGAAATTTTGCTTGTGTGAACACAGTATAGTAATTATACTTTTCTGTAAATTTGGGGGTGTATAGTGCGTGAACTTTAGAACACAGCTCTTGTACTCAACGATAAACACATTTGGCTTAATGTGCTTCAGACTGTAGACGCTTTCACTACTGCGTTCTCCTACCTTTTTAAGAATGCGTAGCTATTGGTTGCTCACTGTTCAACGCAGTGCCGCAAATTTTTCATTCTGTTGAGGAAACCCAGTTCGTCGTAGACTTTTATATAGTGAAACAAATCCTAACATAAGCAACACTGGGGTATTAATATTCAGTTACTTCGTTTGGTTCTGGTTACAGCCACGTGAAGAGATACCTACATGGCTGTTCAGTAAAACTTCAGTCTGATGAAGCCATAATGCAATAATCATCAAATTGATACGACGTGTACCACAAGCTAGATTTAGCAAATAATTACCATTTTAGTGAAACCACACGACGGAGGTGGAAGTAATGCCATCTACATTCTGTATACAAGGAAAGAATACACACTAAGTATCTCACTCAGGAATACCTTTTCTCTGTGAGAACACGGTATTTGTTAAGAAGAAGAAACGTTCACTAGCATGTGTCGAAATTCGAGATGGGAAGCGTCATGGTCTGCGTAGAGTGGTTTATCGTTCCACAAATATCAGACAACTGTCATACTGACAGGGGGTCTATGGAGGTACAGGCAGGTAATACTCAATGACAATTCAAGATATCTACCTCCTGAGACCGTTGTCACTGGGATGTAGAGGACTGTAGTGACGCCATTTCCCATGAGTCACAATATACGCTCGTTTGCAGCAAAGTAAGTTACATGCGAACAGCGCGACGTCGTCTGGATCAAAACAACTCCCAGCACGGGGAACATCACTGCAGCCTCAACTGTCGCAGTAGCAGAGGCACGCGCGCCAACATGGGTGTGTTCAACGACATCACTGCACTCTGGGGCGTTTTCCGACCAGTTTCGGTTCTGTGTACTGCATTCAAATTGACGTATCATTGTGTCGAGACTCGTAGGGAATCAAAGAAATGCACTAAAGAGACGTGTCCGTCCTCTGCTAGGCTGCTGCTCTGCAGCATGGCATCTTTACCAAACAGAATTTACTGTGGACGTCGAAGAGGCACAGTGAAGGCCGTCAATGTCGGTGACAACGGGAACTTACACTTCTGGAAGAAAAGTTCCTTTACATCCAGCTGCTGCTGCTGCTATAATACGTAATAGGTACAGCGATGTTGCTGCGGTGATGAGCCCTAGACGAAGAATCAGGTGGTAGAAACCTGAACTCTAATAAATCAGGTGCTTTGGAAACTCATTTGGCTCCCATACATCTAAAAGTTGACTGCATCACGCCAAGAGTCCACAGCACAGTGGAAGAAAAAACAACAATAAAATTACATTTAATTATAAACAGCAAAAAGAGGTAGAGAGACGGAGAGAGGGAGGGAGAGAGAGAGAGAGAGAGAGACAGATGGAAAAGTTGAAACTTACAATCGAATGCGACAGTCGCCACCTGTTTACTTTCCTTGAGGACTTAGGACTTCGGCTGATCTCTGCTGCTTAAGCTTCTTGGCGTTGATCGATTGAAATGCACAGTTAAAATACTAATTCTGCCTAATGATGCTGGGTACTCCAAAGACTGGTTGTTTAGAAAATAGGCGGTGAGTGACTAATAACAACAAACTCCACTAGTAGCGGAGAAGGCCTCCAGTTTGGATAATAAATTATGGTAACTAAGATTAGACTATAAGCATTTTGTCCTATCTGAGACTTGCACCAATACAAAATGCAAGTGGACTATTTGGTGGCCATCATGGATTCTAATGAACAATAATTACATGACATTTATGGGCCATTAATTAGATCCTAAATATAAGAAGTAAGAACATGAGTGAACGGTTTGTTAATATTATGGTTATAAATTAAAGGTTTGTTTCCATATGGATCATTAAATTGTACCACATCAAGTAGTCAGTTTGTTTGTATAAACAGAACGAAGGACCATTTGAGCCAAGTCTCTCATACATACCCTACTTGATAGAGTATCGGCCTGTCAGCAACCCACGACAAGGTCTATTTAGTGGATGCAGATCTGGAGGATATACTAGCCATTGCAATAGGCATTTGCTAGCTTTACCTCTTTGAAATATATCACAAAGAGATCGAAGTTGGGGCGTGACCACTAGCCTCACATCTGAGAAATGTAATGCCTGCTGCCAAATTAATGGCTATGCAAACCATCAAATTGTGTATCCAATGACAAGCCACATCATTATGCCATGTACAGTGAAGAATGCAATTTCGCAATCTGCATATACTCCTAAATCTATATGACAACTCTGTTATTCACGCTTAAGTGCCTAAGCAGTTGGGTCTCAAGAAACTAATTTCGCATTTGGATGGAAAAGTTGGAGGCCGTAACTTCGTGAAAAGGTCTCGTTGCAACAAAAAATACCTTAGTTTTAATGAATGTCACCCCAGCTTTCGTAACATATTTGTTACATTCTCTCGCCCGTTTTTGAGCTAATATAAAAGGAACTATTCTTCTTTGTACCTCTCAAGTGTCCTCGGTCCATGCTTTTTGTGAAGGATACCACATAACTGAGTAATACTCTAGCTGAATTCGAACAAGTGTAGTGTAAGCAGTCTCTTTAGTTCTTTTGTTTGTTATCCTAGGAATCTTGACACATGGATACATTCATTGTGATGCTGCAAACGACATCAAAACTGAAAATACGATGTGCTGCCTCTACTGCGTGCATTGATGTCACTGGCTTGGCTCTCTCTGCTACCATGACTATAAAAGCCACAGCTATGGTCATCGTACTGGCCGTCTGTGTTGATGCAGGCGGCTTCACACAGTGTGTGTGGATTCTTCCTTGCAGCAAACGAGCCCATTCGTTGACTCGTGTCATCACTGCAAAATCCTATACAGCTGTGAGACAATAACCTTGGGCAGGAGAGATCTTGTGGTCATTGAGTATTACCTCCCCGAACCCCATAGATTCCGTATTCATACGGCAGTCATGAGATACCAGTGCCAAATAAATTCATGTAAGGATAAACTGATACTGCCACTCTCACACATCGAAATGTGCTGCTCCTCTATTAAAGTGTTGCTATTCTTAGTAACATACAATCTCAATGAGAGTGGGAGTAAACGTGGCTATGGTGCTGTGAATGACAGTCCTGGGAGGTGGGAGTACGTGTACGCATTTTGTGGAAATGTGTAGTATGCTTTTACAAAGCTCGCTCATGAGTTCTTATTGGAGGACGTTTTCACAGCTAATTTCGAGACACGTTGTAATTCTGAAAGCAATTCATATAATCTACAACGTCATCATATATTAAAAATAATATATTTTTTTTTTACTTTTAGAACTTCGTTTTTAATTTCAAGAAGGTAAAGATGCACACCCACTGCAGTTCAGCCAGTAGGGTCGCACTAAAAAAGAACGCAAAGCATCCATTGCCATCGGATCCCTCTTTCCTAGCTAAAATATGACAGCTGTGCATTTATAGTTTCACTGGGACAGAAAATGTGTAAATGGATTTTGTAAATAAGATCAGTAGCGCTCTACTTGATAACAATTTGATTTCTGTTTTATTCACTGTATACATCGTCTGAACAGGCCTTGAAGGCCCAAATATACTGATCCCACTGTCATCATCAGACCACAGACGTCGTTGGATGCAGGTACAGAGGGTCATATGGTCAACACATCAACACATCACTTTCCTAGCCATTGTTAGCTTTCATGACTGGAGCTGCTACATATCAGTCAAGTAGCTTCTCACATCGTGTGGTTTCTTACATCACGTGCCAGCCTACCATGACTGCGCTTAACTTCTGTGAACGAATGGGAACCGGTGTTACCATGCTGCAAGACCATTTGCATTATCACCATATATACATACAATATGGTTTTCCTTTTGTACACAGAAACTTTAATAACACAGCTTAGAAAAGACATAGATATGTTTCTCTTAGGTGGACATAGATATGTTTCTCTTGGGATATGTTCCTCTTAGGTGCTTTAATAATAAGAGTAACTAGATACTTTTTGCACCAATACTATTTGTTAATAATAACTAGAGTTTTTTACAGTGATAAAGTATTTATGTAATTAGTTTCTAATGGAAGTCTTTATAAAAAATATTATATAATTATTTGGTCTATTTATTTCAACAGAGACTTTTTTTACAGTCATTAATGCTGTTGATACAATATTAGAGATTTATGTCTTCGAAAATAGAGGTGTGTCAACAGTACACATTACTTTCATACACAGTGTATTCAGTTTACTGGCATACATGGCGTGCAATCAGTCCATTCAACATGCATATATATAAGCACATGCGCTATCGCTAAGTGACTGAAGTGAGTGCAAGAGAGTGTTGATCTTATTCTCACAAACAAATGTTTGTTGCCATGATATGACAGGCAAATTTTCAATTGTGATACAATGTTTAGAACATGCTTTTGTGACAGAATGCATACTTCATGCACCATGTGGTGGAGAAAAGGCGTCAAATTCCCTGCACAAGAACTACTTGTATTGAAAATTCGCTGATAGCCGTTGAGGCTGCACAATTGTGACATACGAGCACACAACTTCGTATGTCAGCACATACGGTACACGCCACCGTGTGAACGTTGTGTGGGAGGCCTTGTCATCGCTCTCACAGCGTGCTACATGAGCTAGGAGGCTCTCAAAATCAGCTTATACTCCAAAGGGTGGGTGTTCTTGAAATATTTAAGAACTTGTTTTCCTCAGTGAGCACTCAGGTAGACACCAGTTCCTGACTAGAGCAGTCTATGAAATGGCTTTGTGAATGTTCACTCTTAGTAAATGAATAGACGCATCTAGAACAAAAATGTTGTTAATTTGTGTCTTCATTCATTTTGCAGGAAGGAAGTCAGGATATATTTTTTGACACATATGTACTGAAAAGTAAAGATCTACGTTTCTCTCACACGGACCAGCTACTTTGGAAAAGTAGAGGATCTGACAACTTTATAATTCACATCTCTTTTTGCTTCCTGTCACCATTTTGCTTTTCTTCTCCTGGCTTGCTTTCATTTCATTTTTTTTTCAGACTGTAAATGTGAATTGAAGTATTTAGTTATGACTCTCAAATTTGGGAGTGTTCCGTAGTTTAAAATTGAAATCGATGCTCCAAAGTTATAAAACCACAAAATTTAGCCGTTTTGCATGTGCTCGAACACTTTTTGCACTTTTTGCACAATTTTTTGGCAAGTCATTATTGTTCACATGAAGCAAGATTGGTGTTCGAGATTTCTGACGTTGATAAAGCCTCTTTTGGCAGCTATATCCTTTAGCCAAGGAGTACCTGGTTGAATGTCTTATCATAGCCATTTACTGCGTTCTCGAGAACTGGCCTAGTACCTGTATGACACTGAAATTATAGTAACGGAACCACATTGCAGTTGAGCCACCCTGTGATAGTATGCAATTCTCCCAACAAATAGATAATGAAATTTTTGAAATTTTTGAAAACATACCCAGCGATCTTAAAATTTGTTAAATTAAAATTTAAAACAGTCTTGATCGCAATTCTCTTTTATTTGTTGGAGTGAGTGACCGGTTTCGACTCTTTCATAGAGTCATCTTCAGACTACACAGCGGTGGATGGACACTGCCAGACGAGTTTCCTCGAACCTCGACGCTCGTGAAACAGTGAGTTAGACGATCGTCGAGGTTCGACGAAACTCGTCTGGCAGTGTCCATCCACCGCTGTGTAGTCTGAAGATGACTCTATGAAAGAGTCGAAACCGGTCACTCACTCCAACAAATAAAAGAGAATTGCGATCAAGACTGTTTTAAAGTTTAATTTTAAATAGATAATGCGTTTCTCCTCCACATCATTACCACATTCTTTGTTGCAATATTTCAGTTCACAGCATAAAAATTCACCTCATTAACGGTGGCATTTGATAGACTGTAGATGGTTTTTGGGGAGTTAGCTTTCCAGAATGGATGGACACACGTGAATGGAGGGAGCTGGGTCTCAGAAGCCCACTTTACAGTTTTCTATGTGAGTGTACAAGATCCATTCCCCAAATACATCTGCAACTTCAGAGTAGTATAAAGCTGGTACGTCATTGAATCGGTGCGTTCCTAAGGTAAGAGGATGGGTAAGGGAGCTGCTGCAAATCGGTTGGTAACGATAGTGTGGTGTTCTGAGATAACACACGAACTGAGTTTACAGTAGTTGGTACCAGAAGTACCGTCTACGTCTGTTATAGCTAGAATACCGCTGCACAGACCAGTCACGTTGCTCATGAGAATCACGCCCCCTGGATGGCAGCGCCACCAGTAAGAGATAAGAGTGCTTAAGCAACTGTGCGTGAGCAGAAGATGTCAGTTGTTGCAAGTTGTAAGTCAGTCCTGGTCTTTCTAGGGAGTTACTGCAGAATATGAAGATGGTATCCGTTCTTTCAGACATGTCCGAAAGAACAGAATTTTCATATAGTTAAGGTAACCGGACATTGACATTCTTGTTCTGTGCTGGATGCACAAGCATTGCCCGAACTCTTACGGGACTCGGTAGGATTGTCTGCCGCAGGGGCACTACGAATGTAGCGTTTGGACATTCAGTTGGGAATGTGGGTCTCACGGGGAGCGTGCAAGGGATAAATCCGTGCAGTCGCACTATCCTCTGGGCCCTCGGTGGCTCAGATAGATAGGGCGTCTGCCATGTAAGCAGGAGATCTCGGGTTCGAGTCCCGGTCGTGGCACACATATTCAATTGACCCCGTTGATGTGTATCAACGCCTGTGACAGCTTAGGGTCTTGATTTAATTATCATTTCATTCTTGTAGAATGTTTGTTGTGTGTTCAAGTTTGTAACCGATAGACAGACTATTGTTAGTCTTCAGTGCAAACAGAACAGTGAATAGAATTATCGTGTAACGAGCCTGGAGAGTTAACTAAGCACTGTTAGTTTCGAACTATTGTTCAACTAGTAGATCAAGACAGAAGTTTAGTTTTCTTCCGATTTTATTTCAGGGAACTATAGTCAATGCAGAAGAGATAGGCTAAACCTGCATTCTACGATTGCCGTAGCCAGCTTACCAAACGTAAGTAATATATTTTACTTGTCACTATTTTGTGTTACTTTCATTGCGTGTAAGGTGCCCTAGCACCTGCTCATCTGTACTACCATCATCATCAGTGTTCTGCCAAAAGGCAGGTTTTCACATAGTAGTTCTCCAGGCTGTCCGGCCTTCTGCCATCCTCTTCAGGTCTGCATAATTTCCTCTTCCCTTTATGCTGTCTATCATCTTGTATCTCCTTCTTCCCCTCAGTCTTCTCCCAGAAACCAATCCTTCCAAAGCATCTGCTAGCAAGCGCTCCCATATCAATGAATGCCCCAACCAGTTCCTTTTACTTTCTCTTACAACCTTCAGCAGACACCTTCTCTCACCAACCGTTTCCAATACTCTTTAATTACACTCTTTCAATCCAGCTTATTCTCTCCATTCTCCTCCACATCCACATCTCAAATGCTTCTCACCTTTTTTTTTTTTTTTTTTTATCCTCTCGTCTCGCGTCCGTGTTTCTGCCCCATATAGTGCCACACTCCAGACAAAAGATTTGACAAGCCTTTTCCTTAGACCTTTAGCTAATTTGCCACATAAGAGTTTCTGTGGAATGCTTCCTTCTCTACAGCAATTCGAGTTTTCATCGCCACGTGACATCTCAAGTCTTCAGTTATTTCTCTTCCAAGATATTTAAATGCACTTACTTGGCTAATGGTAGATTGTCCTATTTTAATACTGGACAGTCTGCGTCTTGTACTGATGATCATACTCTTTGTTTCTGCTGTGTTTATTTGCATCCCACATTCCACACAAACTTCATTCCGATCATTTAGCGTGTTATTCACTGTCCGATCACTTTCTGCCACTAATACCATGTCATCAGCAGTTCTTATACATTCTATTCTCTTTCCACCAATACATATTCCTCTTTTCCCATCTAAGTCTTTCGCAATAATCTCTTCAAGGTATGTGTTATACAACAGTGGTTAGAGGCAACAACCTTGTCTAACACCTCGTCCAATCCTACTTCCCTCTGACACTTCATTTCCAATCCTTATACTTACTTTCTTTTGTAAATAAAGATTCTGTATCAGTCGTCTCTCTTTCCCATCTACTCCTTTCCTCTTCAAAATATCCATCAGCTTGTTCCACTGAACTCTGTCAAAAGCCTTTTCTAAACCTATAAAAACAGCAAAGATTTCTCCACCTTTTTTCATATATCTTTCCCCTATAGTTCGTAACAGGCAAATAGCATCTCTTTCTCCTTTTCCTCTTCTAAATCCGAACTGCTCCTCTGCAATCCCACTATCCAGCTTGCCTTCTATTCGACACTCTTAGCAAGACTTAAGCTGTATGAGGAATTAGACTGACGGTCCGGTGCTCTTCACATTTTTTAGTGTTTCTCTTTTTCTCTGTTGGTATCATGACTGTGGCAAGGAAGTCCTAAGACCATTTCCCTTTGTCATATATCTCGTTACAGAGGTAGACTATTTCCTTTCTTGCCTTGTTTCCCAGACTCTTCAACAGTTCTGCTGGCAAATCATCAATTCCACATGCCATCCTATTCTTCATCTCCTTCAGCGCCTTTTCTACTTCTGCTTTCTTCAGTGGCAGGAAATTAACATCAAAGTGTAGTCTCCTAGGTCGCAACATAGTTGTTGAGGCACCTGGATGGGAGTGCGCGTGATGTACGCAGGAGAGGTCAGTGTGCAGTTGATGACATCGGGAGCACGCATTTGATAACCCTGAATGTGAATAGCGTAATGTTGACGACAGCCCTTGGTGCTGTGTTGACAGGCCTAGATGCGGTGTTGATGGGCCTGGGTGCTGTGAGCATGGCACTGACAGAGCTAGGGACATCACCAATGTGTTATGCTGGAAGCCCACGTCCAGATGGTCACAAAATTTCTGCAAGGTATAATAATAATAATCCCGTGTGGAGTTGATAGTCTCCCATCGGGCGCGTCCCCAGGTGGCGGATAGGGGAATGCTCTCCAGATATGGAGGGTACCGGGGAAATAAAATACCCGGGGTGGACCAAAACTATCAACCGAAATCCACTAACGTCTGCCTGGTATCCAGCGGTTAGGGGTCAGCGTCTGTTCGCCTAGATGGTGCGGCTGCAGCAACCTTCTTGATCTCAACAAGCAGGTCGTATTCCTCGAGATCTTTCCTCGGAAGCACCACCACCAAGTTAGTTTTCAACTTGAAAACTAAACATGATGATAACATAAGGAATGAATCCACTACCCCGGGCACCAGTCGCAAGGCTGGCTTTACCTGGTCATCGGATTCCGGGGGACCAGGAGCATCATGTTGCGCCTAAGGTTGAGAACCAGACGACGTCCGAATTATTACACACAAAACAAAGACACTTCATCGGTACACTTAATAATAATACTCTTTTCAAATTGGGCAAGATCAAACAACTTACACACGTGCTGCAAAAATTCCAGATCCAGGAAACACGATTTAGGGACGTAAACCACTTAGATACAGACAACTACAGGATCTACTAAGGAAAACCAGCAGTTAAAACTAATGAGAAAGGACTCAAACAGTTTGGTACAGCCTTTGCAGTCCACAAATCTATCAGCGACTCTGTCATTGACTTCCAGTCTGACTCAGAACGTTGTAGTGGGACGAAATTGAAGCGTCAACCATCCACCAGTGTCAGCCCAGTTTGCAGATGAATATAAGTTTAATTTAGTTTTGTTTATGTAATTTTTGTAATATTTGTGAATTGTCTAAAGTTTTGTATTTATTTTTTATTTTTCATGTACTGAGAGGGCGGCGCAACGTACGGAGACAGCATCTTCGGTGCCGGGACCAGAGAGAAAATTGCTGGCCACTATAGGTCGCGGGTCGACAGCCAAAGAGCGACAGAAGATTCTGAAACCGATTTGTTGCGTCGTGCTTCTAAAAATTGAAAATGAATAATTTGTAATGTTTTGTACAACAATGACGTCGTAGAGAGTTTAATCTTATTGATAATGTTAGTTTTGTCTTGTCAAGGCTCAGGTTCACGTCTGTATGTAGGAAGATAATAAACTAGTGGATGCTATTAAAGTTCAAATACGTGTTCCGAGGATTTATTTATGAAGAATTATGTGAATGAATTAATAATATATTTGACAAGATTATTGGATTTTGACAGCGTCCATCGCGACTTTGAATCTCAAAAAGTTTATTCAATGTGGTTCTATTATCGATTAAATCTGATAACGTGTATCAATATAAATTCTGAGGAGAAACAAACGACGTCTAAAATTGAAAAAGTTTACGCAAACCAGTTGGCCCGAGTGACGTAATTCTGCGCATACGACTCAAATGATGTTTTACAGTTTCGTTCAAGAACCATTCTGAGACAATTTAAAAAGAATATAAATAATTTTGAAGTGGGTTGTAACTGACGTAGGTGACGAAGTCTACACATGGTCATATGTCGAAAGAAAATCATTTAAACAAATCTATACGTCGTTACACTACACCGTGGCGACCTTATAAACATGACTTGTCTGCATCTAAGGCACACAGGTACGAGACAATTTAAACATCAAGAGTCCTTCGGAAGTCAATGCGAGTCTTCGTGGAGCCTTCACCAACGAGCGGCAACTTCGCGGGTGTGGGCATCTGACGGAGCGCAGCCAAGCAGTACGGTCACGCAGTTATTCCACGAGAAGGCGTATCTGTTGGGCAGCAACTGGACGCTGCAAACCCCGGCAACCTTTTTCTCCCTAAACTAACAGGCCCAGTGCGTCAGCTGGGGGGCGTTCCTCCGGCTGGTATTAGTGGTGTTGCTGAGGGCTTCGCCTGTCAACGGTGGGCCGGGCGTGGTTGCAGCCAGTGACGTCTCCGGTGTTCGACTCAGCGTCCTGCCGGTTGCGGAAGCAGGGTCGCAGCATCTCAGCGGCTGCATCGACGGCTGTTACTTCTGCAGCCCATAGCAGCACACTGATCACCGAGAACTACAAACTACAATATTAGTGTCCGGTGATTTTGTTTCAAGTTGGAAGTGGAGTGTTGCACATAGGGAGTGTACTTTTATAGCATTGATGTTACAAGTCTGCGTGTGTAACTAGTTAATATCTTACAATAATGTCGGGAAGTGAAATGTCAGACGAAGAGCAATCTATGTCCGATAGGAGCATGAGATCCCTTTCTAGGGCGATCGCTAAATTGAAACAATCTAACGAAGAATCTAATGCCAGATTAAAAGAGGAATTAAAACAGTCTAACGAAGAATCTACTGCTAGATTAAAACAGGATTTAAAACAGTCTAACGAAGAATCTACTGCTAGATTAAAGGAGGAACTAAAACAGGAATTAAAACAGTCTAACGAAGAATCTACTGCTAGGTTAAAAGGGGAGCTAAAAAAATCTACAGACAGGTTACAGGAATATCTTAATGAAACCAGTCGAGAATTAAGTGATAAAATAGAGGCTCCTAAAGTTGAAATGCAGGAAAAAGTAGTAGGACTTAGTAATAAGATTGCTGATAATTGTAAAAGGTTAAAAGAACATATCCAGGAATCGCGTGAGGAGAAAACTCGCAAGCGAAATGATATTACTGACTTAACCAAGAGACTAGATAATGTCAATGTCTTAGTTGTAAATGAAATAGAGAAAAATAACGATAAGTTACGAGATGAGTTTTCTATGCAAACAGAAACTGTTCGTAGAGAATTATTAGAATCTCTTAAAGAGGTTTCTACCAAACCTGTAGAGATTTCTTCAATAGATAATGTAGAATTAGAGATACTAACTCATCGAGTAGAAAAAGATCATACTGAAATAGAAAACATGAAATATTTAATTACAGAAATATGCAGTAACCTTGAGACTTCCAAAGATAATAACATTGATGAAGGTACAGAGCGTTCACATCGTGAACACAGTGAAGAATCGATATTAGCTAATCGTGTATCCAATACAGAAATGCGAATACAGGAAATTACTAAACGGTTATCGGAATTAGATAATAATGAAAACATTTCAAGTAGTAGAAGCAATAATGTAATCAGACACAACAGTCGCATCGAGTTTGCCAGCTCGGACGACAACAATACGAATAAAGAAATCACGGCAAGCCAATCCGATGCCACTCCGTCTCTGCAATCTAAACAAAATCAACCATGTCTCTCGCAGAATGTTGGGATGAAATAACGACAAATTCAAATGTAGCAAGTCGATTTCCTGTATTCAAACCAGGAGGCGAACTTCACCCTATAATCTTTATAAAAGCTTTTGAAACTTCACTATCTCCTAAATGGAGTAATGAAAAACGGATTCAATTTGTAATAGGACATTTAGAAGCAGAAGCTGCGGAGTGGGCAGTACTGCATAGAACTGAATTTAGGGACTGGGATGATTTTGTTAAGCAGTTTAAACAAAGTTATTGGTCAAGAGGAAAACAACAACACTTAACTCTAGAGTTGTTAGACCCTCCTCCTTTTCTAAACGGTGGAGAGGTTATAGGAATTATTTCAAATGGCATTTAAACCGTGCTAAATTAGTTGAAGAATCAATTATTGAAAGTCATCTACTACGAGTCCTAATTAGTAGATTACCGTATTATGTAAAGGAAAGAAAAATGTTATTCTACGAATTGTCTATCCAAACGAAAAAGTTTGCGAACAGATTGTTAAATATGCTGAACGGAGAATTAAAAGTTATAATCAACATGCTATAGAACCCGCATTTCAGGTAGGAGATCTTGTATTAGTACGATCTCATCCTAAAAGTTCGAAGACCAATAAGTAATGTAGAAAATTCTTCTTTATCTTTGAAGGCCCATATGTTGTACATAAGATTGTGCATCCCAAAGCGTTACTTCTTATGGAACCTTCATCAGGTGTAATTAAAGGATTATATAGTGTTGATAAAATGAAACCCTTCATTCCTAAATAAGTTAATATTTGGTATATGTTACATACGGAAGAGCGTTCATAGTTTATTCATGTGAAGTTTTTCGTGATAGTTACGTGTTATTTTAAAGAAATGACAGGAAGCTTAAACAAGTGTTCTACAATAATCTACCGGTACTTCAAAAAGAGAAAGGTAACTAAAAGTTGATTTATATGGATGAAATTTTATTATTAGGTCAGAAGGAATTTTGCATTTTTATATTTACTCGGATAGTAGGAACCAAAGGGGATGGTTAATAATTTTAGGGACCATGGGCGTCCAGAGCTATATGGCTCACGAGAACATAGCAGAGTGCCTTTAATAGAGATTTGTAATAGTGTTAATATAGAACACACCAAACGGGGCCCTCTCGCTTGTTTCTCCTAAATAAATTGCCATTACCCAACAGAGTGTCCGAAGGTAAAGAAAGCCGTGCCGAGATTCTAAAGAAAGTTTGCTTGATTTCTTCTTGACCTCAGGCATAAATAGGGCACTAGTGAAAAGAATGGCGTAAAGTAAATACTACTATTAGTTATTGTGAGAAACTTATTAGTGATACACATTTTTGGAAAGAATAACTCTAGTAAATGAATAAAACTGAAACTAACCTATCACAATTTGAACGCTCTGTCCTAATGTAACAACGTTAAAGAACGTACTAAATTAGTATTTACTAGCAACTACTAAATGAAAAGGAGTAATCTCCATATATTCGGTTATGAATTACCATAATAGCACAATTAAGAGTAAATGACAAATAGTCACAACAATATCGTAGTAAAAGGATTAAATCTATCTAAGAGCAAGGACTCTAGAGTACGTAAAATGTGAGGACAATGTATTAACAGTAAATATTGTATATAGAAAAAGTTTTATTTTCGGTTAAAACCTGACAAACTGAGCTTGTGGGTGGGGTATGTAGTGGGACGAAATTGAAGCGTCAACCATCCACCAGTGTCAGCCCAGTTTGCAGATGATTATAAGTTTAATTTAGTTTTGTTTATGTAATTTTTGTAATATTTGTGAATTGTCTAAAGTTTTGTATTTATTTTTTATGTTTCATGTACGGAGAGGGCGGCGCATCGAACGGAGACAGCATCTTCGGTGCCGGGATCAGAGAGAAAATTGCTGGCCACTATACGTCGCGGGTCGACAGCCAAAGAGCGACAGAAGATTCTGAAACCGATTTGTTGCGTCGTGCTTCTAAAAACTGAAAATGAATAAATTGTAATGTTTTATACAACAATGACGTCGTAGAGAGTTTAATCTTATTGATAATGTTAGTTTTGTCTTGTCAAGGCTCAGGTTCACGTCTGTATGTAGGAAGATAATAAACTAGTGGATGCTATTAAAGTTCAAATACGTGTTCCGAGGATTTATTTATGAAGAATTATGTGAATGAATTAATAATATATTTGACAAGATTACTGGATTTTGACAGCGTCTATCGCGACTTTGAATCACAAAAAGTTTATTCAATGTGGTTCCATTATCGATTAAATCTGATAACGTGTATCAATATAAATTCTGAGGAGAAACAAACGACGTCTAAAATTGAAAAAGTTTACGCAAACCAGTTGGCCCGAGTGACGTAATTCTGCGCATACGACTCAAATGATGTTTTACAGTTTCGTTCAAGAACCATTCTGAGACAATTTAAAAAGAATATAAATAATTTTGAAGTGGGTTGTAACTGACGTAGGTGACGAAGTCTACACATGGTCATATGTCGAAAGAAAATCATTTAAACAAATCTGTACGTCGTTACACTACAACGTATATCAACGCTCTCCGTCAAATCGGCCAACAAAGCATATACCTTGATCAACGTACACGCACCCACAAATAACTATAACAAGAAGAACCGCCAGAAAGTGGATGACTTCTGGAATGACCTTGAAGAGACGACAAACAAAATTGCCAAACACCATGTAATAATCTTGTTAGGCGTCTTTAACGCACAATTAGGCAAAGAGAAAAAATACAGGAAAATCACCGGAACCCATACAGCTCACAAGAGAACTAACAAGAATGGGGAAAGATTGATAAGCTTTTGCGAAAATTTCGGCCTCGTAATTATGTCAACACAATTCTAAAAACCCAACAAGAAACTGTATACTTGGAAGTGGCACAACACAATTTTGGGTGAATTCCAGATAGACCATGTGACCATCTCCAAGAGTAACACAACAGAAATTCTGAATGTGAACACGAGAAGAGGATTTTTTTATTCAGTCCGCCATATTCTACAGATAAAGACCAAATTACAACCCCATAGAAAAAAGCCAAAACTAACCAAAGTGCTGAGACCAGACCCCAAATACATAAAACTCAACAAGGAGAACATCTTACAGGAAATCAGTCTGACAAACACCACAAACTGGACAGAACTTGTGGTCCAGGATGAAATTGGGTCAACCCCCGAGAAGGAGAAAACACAGGTGGTGGAATATAATATGTGACCAAACAATAGAAGAAAGGACCAATGCCTGGAAAAACTTCAATAGTCAAAAAACATCAGAAAAATGGCAGCAATTTCTAGTAATCCGAAAACAAACATCGAAGAAAACTATTCGGAGGGAAAAAAGAAATTATGACAAACGGCGACTAGATGCGATAGAACAATACTTTAACCAGAACAACAACAGGAATTTTTATAAGACGTTTAAAGAACATATTGCAGGATACCAGCTACCCAATCTTTGCTTCAAGAAACCGGATGGTTCACTAGAAACTAACACGAAGAATAACTGCCAAATCCTCGCAGACTATTTCAACAAAATTCTCAACTGCGAAAGACCTACAAAGGATATTCACTACGAGACGTCTATACCAAATCATGATGCTAAACCGCCAACCATCAACGAAATAGTAGAAATTATCAAGACACTGAAAAACAATAGAGCCCCAGGAGAAGATGGAATTTTTGCAGAACTATGGAAACTAAATGATGGAAGATTAACAGGAAAAATTCACAAAATTATTTTTGGCCCAATACAAGAGCAAGGAATCTGGAAGAAAAGACCAATATCAGAATTATATAAATACACAGACAAGGGTACGGATACAATAAGGAAAAGAAGAATGCAGTTCTACGGACGTATCCACAGGATGAATGAAAACAGAATTTCAAAGCGAACTCTTAAAGTCATCAACTCAGGCAGGGGAAAAACAAAGTGGATAAAAGAAGTTGAAGAGGACCTCAGACTAGCACACATAACAGTAAACGATGCAGAATATTGAACTGAATTCAGGAACATCATCTAAAGACATAAATTTGACTCCACAACACAGAAGAGACCAGGGTGCAAATGGACAGCGGAGCGAAAGAAACAACACAGTGAACACATGAAAAAAAATTGGGCTCAGAAGAAACGTAAACAATCATCATAAAGGAATTCAAGTTCAAACGCTCTCTTAAATGTGAATAATCGAAAATAATAATAATAATAATAATAAAGAGGAAACAACATTGGTAAGTATCATGTGTACAAATGTTTGAAAAACAAGAACCATACACAAATGTCAATAATAATTCTTGTTACTTATATCGAAATTTATCTGGGTCTACATTGCTTAATATAGATCTCATACCATCGCTATTTGGTGTACTGCTTCTTAGCAGCATATGCAGATCAACGTCATCCTCCTTGTGCATTGAAATATTGTTGTAAAGTGCACCACAGAAAAAAAGACACATCTAATTATCATTGTATAAAGGCTTTAAATTATTGTAGAAGAAGAAAAACAAATTACTTACACATCTGCCTGGCCATAATGGTGGTTCATTCCTGTGAACTTATAGAGGAAAAAGGATGTGTCATTCCACTGAACCACTGAAGCTGCAGTGATAATCCATACCCCCATGACTATTGTTCTCGATAGTGGCTAGAGACAAGAATATCTCCTGAGCAATACATACAAGAATGAATTATCTTCATACAATAAGAAATATCAATTACTACCACACATGGTTGCACTCATCTACGATGGCGGCCCATCCCTATGAGCTGCTGGGTGAAAAAGGCATCATAGCCTAGAATGGGTTATTCTCCATAAACACATGTGTTCGTCTACAACCTCAGTCTAGGTCTGTGAGACAAAGATTGAAAATGGCATCATGGCTGTCAGAACATAATCTACCCACCTCATCAAAAACCTTAGCAGTCCTCAGTATTTCTTTACAAAACAAATTGTGTTATACAGGTATCAAGCAGGAAAATGTAAGTGCACCCATACATACACCCATGCTCATAAATAAAGAATAATGCTGATACATGGTGAAACAACGCTCTGGTGGGCGGTTTGTGGGTTTAAATCACCTCGGGATATGACCATTCCGTGCATTTGACCTGCGGTCGTCGCAAGGTGGGGCTGGCAGCAGTCCACATACGCAGATGTGTGTTGCTGCACGTCAGAGTACGGTGCAGCGAGTAAGTGTGCAGACGTTTTCAGACCTGCTAATGGTGACAGTGTGTTGAAAATGGTTCAAAGAACACATATTGATGACGTTATGAGGGGTAGAATACTAGCACGGCTGGAGGCTGGTCCAACACACCATGTCGTAGCGCTAGCCCTCGGTGAGAAACAAAGTGTGATCTCAAGATTATGGCAACGATTCCAGCAGACAGAAAACGTGTCCAGGCGCTACAGTAAGGGTCGTCCACAGTGTACAACACCACAAGAACACCGATATCTCACCATCAGTGCCCGCAGACAGCCACGGAATACTGCAGGTAGCCTTGCTCGGGACCTTACTGCAACCACTGGAGTAGTTGTCTCCAGACACACAGACGACTGAACAGACATGGTTTATTCGCCCGGAAACCTGCAAGGTGCATTCCACTGATCCTTGGCCGCTGGAGAGCCAGTGAAGCCTGGTGTCAAGAACACAGTACATGGTCATTGGAACAGTGGTTCCAGGTTATGTTCACAGATGAGTCCAGAATAGTCTGAACAGTGATTCTCGCCAGGTTTTCATCCGGTGTCAACCAGGAACGGGATAACAACCCCTTAACGTCCTTGATACGGAATTGTATGTAGGGCGTGGTTTGATGGTGTGGGGTGGGATTATGATTGGTGCAAGTACACCCCTTCATGCCTTTGACAGAGGAACTGTAACAGGTCAGGTTTATCGAGACGTCATTTTGCACTAGTATGTCCGCCTTTTCAGGGGTGCAGTCGGTCCCACCTTCCTCCTGATGGATGATAACGCACGGCCCCACTGAGCTTCCATCGTAGCGGAGTACCTTGAAAAAGAGGACGTCAGGCGAATGGAGTGGCCTGCCTGTTCTCTACACCTAAACCCCATCAAGCACGTCTGGGATGCTCTCGGTCGACGTATCGCTGCACGTCTTCAAACCCCTACGGCACTTCAGGAGCTCCGACAGGCACTGGTGCAAGAATAGAAGGCTATAACCCAGCAGCTGCTAAACCGCCTGATCCAGAGTGGGCCAACCCATTGTGCGGCCTGTGTACGTGTGCATGGTGATCATATCCCATATTGATGTCGCGGCACATGCGCAGAAAACAGTGGCGTTTTTTAGCACATGTGTTTCGGGATGGTTTTCTCAACTTGTCACCAAGACCATGGACTTAAAGATCTGTGTTGTGTATGTTCCCTATGTGCCTATGCTATTAGCGCCAGTTTTGTGTAGTGCCACGTTGTGAGGCACCACATTCGGCAATTATCCTGAGATGCACATCTATAAAAATAAAAAAAAAAACAACTAACAAGTGTACTTAACTTTTTATTACATTTCCCTCTGGACATTGACAGCTGGATGAAAGCTTCCAACTGTCACATCAGCAGGTACGAGTTGTACTTTTTACAACATTCGACACGTCGTTGCTCAAAATTCAGAAAACAAACTGAGAAAGCTAACCAAATGAACTGTAGGCACTTTAAAAATTTTGAGAAAACATCGACAATAGAATACATAGCAGCAATGGCGCAAAATCTCAAAGTTAAGACATCGATCAGGCATAAACACTGCTGCTGTTGTACTTTTTGCAGCACCGCGCCCGCTCGAGGGTTACCTGGCGCAGTTCCTTGACCCAGTACAAGGTACATGGAAAATAGGCGGTTGTAGTCCTTGGTGTTGGTAGGAATAAAATTCCTATCATACCTCACCACCAATGCTGATGGCGGCGGAAAGCTGGATCTTTATTTGAAATTACAATGAACAAACCAAAGTTATATGCCAGCACATTCGCTGCGTCCCCAAGTGTAGATCATAGACGCTCTTGCCGCTGTGCAGTAGTTATAGGTCGTATGGCTTCTCATACAATAGAAGAGCTAGTGGAACCACTGATCGAGTCCAGAAACACTTGCCAAGACCTCTTCTTGCCCTCTCAGATTGTCTGTCGTGCCTTTGCCCTCGCAATTCGAAAGACTGTAGAGTTCTAGCAGAGGTTTGATATTTAAACCATCTCAACGCCATGCATTTCGTTATTATGGTGGAGCGACACTCATCGTTCCACCATGGAACACGCCGCCTCCGAAGCCAGCCTGAGAGACGGATACTTCGGCAGCGTCATGTATCATATCAGTAATGTGATCCACCCAGTCCTGGACACAATCTCAACGTTTAAAAACAGGTAATTGACTATGTAGTGTCCAGTTCGCTCTGATAAGTATCCATTGTGGCGGTAAACTTTCAGCGACAGATCCATCGGCAAGGTAGATCGGATAGGTAATTGGTCTCTGTAATGAAAGTCAACGGCCACTTACCAGTGGGCGGCATCGACAAGGCAGGAAAACACAAAGCAAGGTCTGTAGCTAAGAATGACTTTGTGGCAGTGCTAAAATGTGCGCTACCACCAGAGTTAAGAAGAGATAACTTCTCTGACACAAGAAGGTTTTCGACATCCAAACCCAGGGGCATGTTAATGGAGATCCCCGTAGTGCTATGAGGCAATTGAGAGCATTAAAGGTTCCAAGAATTAGAAAGTGTGGAGTGAGTAGCTAAATCAGATCAGGAAGACAAACATTATCTAAGCTTTCGTTGGGAGGCTGATACACACTACAGATGGTAACAGCCAATTGAATATGCACTGTGACAGCAGTTGCCTAAGTAGCTGCTCTGAGGGAGCAGAAGTGGAGTGGTAAGTATCATTCACAAAGACAGCCATTCCATCTATTGTCCTGTTCCAACTAAGGTCATCTATTCCATGAGGGTTGTATCCCGTGAGCACAGATGTATCACTAAGTTTAAAATGCGTTTCCTGTGGACACAGTCAGTCCCTCCTGTGCTAACAGTTTCAGCTCCTCCACGTCTTCTGTACCGGCTCATGTTCCATTGAAGTAAATGAGTCATTTATGTTGAAGGTTTATATTTCCCCCTCGTCCATCTGCGTGTAGGAGAACCGGCTTCAGAAGGAGGAGAATTGTGTGGGCTCAAGAGTTCATCGAAGGAGAGTTCTAGGTCCATGGCCGAGTCGTCATCCTCTGAATGCTACTCTTTCTGACAAGCCACCTGCTTCGATTCTGGTTTCTTGATAATACGCTTAACCGTAAACTTCTCCTTCAGATTAGATAATACCGAGGTAGGCCGTGCCAACGCAGAGTGCGACAGTTGCCTTACCAAAGCGACAGCATCAACGACAGGAATGGAAACAGTTGTTACTGCTGGAGTTTGTGTGGAGACAGCAAATGGAACACCAGAAGCCGTGGTATCTGTAGGAGTCTACATGGAGACAGCAACAGTTCCATCAGAGGCTCAGGTGGTTCTATGTGTGGGCTGCAGATTCCTTGACTTGCGCCATCAGGTGGTGGATTTCCGGGTTCCACTTAATAGGTCAGGGGTCCATTACATACAGGAAGCAGCTACACTGGTAGCTGAGGCTGTGTGGAAGGAAATGGGCGTTTTATAGTTTAGAGGGTCTCAGGAAACCACAGAAAGAGCGTCTGTCTAAAAGGGGCAGGTAACACACAGTAAGGTAGTTTTAGAAGCGATTGGTATTGTAGTTGTAAACTGTCGTAGCTGTGTTGGGAAAGAAAGAGAGGTCCAAGCCCTAATAGAAAGCACTGAAGCTCAAATAGTTATAGGTACGGAAAGCTGGCTAAAGCCGGAAATAAGTTCATCCGAAATATTTCCAAACGACCTAAGAGTGCTCAGAAAGGATGCGAGGCGTGTTTTCTAAATAAGTACCGGTTTGAAATTAAAAAAAAAAAAGACTGCTAAGATATCTCAATAATTTTATTTTTACATGAAAGCCTGTACCTCAATCTACTTTTCTACATAATTTCCGTGAATATTGAGGCACTTGTCATAACGTTGTACCAGTTTTTGAATACCCTCCTCATGGAAGTTTGCAGCCTGATTTGTTAATCACTGCATCACCACTGTTTTGATATCGTCATCGTCTTGAAGACGCTGACCGCCCAGGTGTTTCTTCAAGTGCAGGAACAAATGGTAGTCACTGGACGCAAGATCGGAGCTGTACGGAGGATGATCTAGAGCTTCCCATCGAAAAGATATAATGAGATCTTTAGTCTGATTAGCCACATGCGGACGGGCATTTGTCTTGCAGCAAAACGATGCCCTTGCTCAACTTCCATGGACTGTTGCTTTGATTATGGCGTGACGTAGGCCACCCATGTTTCATCGCCCGTAACAATTTGGCTTAAGAAATCATCACCGTCATTGTGGTACCGCTCAAGGAAAGTCAATGCACTGTCTAAACGTTTGATTTTGTGCACATCCGTCAACATTTCCGGCACCCAACGTGCGCACAATTTGCGGTAATTCAAGTGCTCGTTCACAATGCCATACAAAACACTACGAGAAGCATTAGGAAAGTCATCCCGCAAGGAGGAAATCGTAGAGCGTCTGTTTTCTCTCACCTTATTGTGTACTTCCTGCACCAAACTTTCATTAATGACCGAAGGACGCCCACTCCGTTGTTCATCATGCACATTTGTGCGGCCATCTTTGAATGTTCTCACCCACTTTCTTACCATTCCATCACATGTTTTCTCCGTAAACTGCACAGATCTCACGATGAATATCGATCGCTTTTAGGCCTTTAGCACTAAGAAATCTTATAACAGCCCGTACTTCACAGTCAGCGGGACTCACGATTATCGGAGGCATCTTAAACACTCAGTGCACAACGTAAACAAGGAAGAATCAGACTGTAATGGCTTCAGTGCGTAGATTAAAGTACAGACCTTCCTGTGAAAATAAAATTATTGAGATATCTTAGCAACACTTTTTTAAATTTGATAACGGTACTTACTTAAAAAAACACGCCTCGTTGATTAAATACAGTTGGTGGTGGAGTACTTATTGCTGTCAGAAGTGGTTTACCTTGTAGTGAAATTGAATTAGATAGTTCCTGCAAAATAGTATGGGAAGAGGTTACACTTCACACTCGGACTAAACTATTAATTGGATCGATTTACCCATCCCCGACTCAGAAGAAATAATTGCTGAACAGTTCAAAGAAAACTTGAGTCTCATTTAAAGTAGCAACCCCACTCATACAATTATAGTCGGTGGCGACTTCAGTATACGCTCGATATGTTGGAAAAAATATACGTTTAAAGCCGGCAGCAGGCATAACACGTCATCCGTAATTGTACTCAATGCTTTCTCAGAAAATTATTGTGAACAATTAGTTCATGAGCCCACTCCAAGTGCAAATGGCTGCGAAAGCATACTTGACCTCTTAGCAACAAATAATCGTGGACAAATAAGAAGTATCATGACGAATACAGGGACTATCGACCACAAGGCAGTTGCTGCTAGGCTCAAAACCGTAACACCCACAACCATCAAAAAGAAACGCAAAGTACATCTATTTAAAAAAGCTGATAAAAGTGCTCTTAACATCTTTTTAAGAGACAGTCTGCACTCCTTCCGATCTGATCACGTAAGCATAGAAAAGATGCGGAATGATTTCAACGAGATAGTGTAGACGGCAATTGAGAGATATATACCATATAAACTAATAAGCGATGGTACTGATCCTCCATGGTACACAAAACGGGTCAAGATAGGCAAAGTTCTGCATAATTTCGAAATATAGCGCGTGCTTCAATGCCAGATGCTTTTAATAATTTCTACAATGAAACTCTGTCTCGAAATCTGGCAGAAAAGCCGAAGATATTCTGGTTATATATAAAGCACACCAGTGGCAAGACGCAATCAATGCATTCACTGCGCGAAAAGTATGGTGACGGCACTGATGACAATGCCACGAAACTCCTTCACCAAAGAAGACGAAGTAAATATTCCTGAATTCCAACCACGAACAACTTCCAAGATGAGAAACATAGAAGTAGATATTCTCGGAGTAGCAAAGCAGTTTAAATCACTTAATAAAGGCAAGGCCTTCGGTCCAGATTGTATACCAGTCACGTTCCTCTCAGTGTATGCCGATACAATAGCTCCATATTTATCAATTGTATACAACCGCTCACTCACAGAAAGATCCGACCTAAAGACCGAAAAATTGCTCAAGTCACACCAATACCCAAAAAGGAAAGTAGGAGTAATCCGCTGAATTACAAGTCCATATCACTAACGTCGATTTACAGTAGGACTTTGGAACATATACTGTGTTCGAAAATTATGAAGTACCTCAAGGAAAACGATTTATTGACACATAGTCAGCACGGAAGCAGAAAATATCGCTCTTGCGAAACCCAACTAGCTCTTTACAATCATGAAGTAATGAGTGCTATCGACAGGGGATGTCAAACTGATTCCATATTTTTAGATTTCCAGAAGGCCTCCGGCACCCATCCTCACAAGCGTCTTCTAACCAAACTGCTTCCCTATGGAATGTCACCTCAATTGTGCGACTGGATTCGTGATTTCCTGTCAGAAAGGTCACTTTTCGTAGTAACAGACGGAACGTCATCGAATGAAACAGAAGTAATATCCGGCGTTCTCCAAGGAAGTGTTACAGGCCCTCTATTGTTCATGGTATATATTTACGACATAGGAGATAATCTGAGTAGCCCTCTTAGATTATTTGCAGATGGTGCCCTCATTTACCATCTTGTAAAGTCATCTGATGACCGAAGCGAATTGCAAAACGATTTAGATAAGTTGTCTGTATGGTGCGAAAAGTGGCAATTGACCCTGAATAAAGAAAAGTGTGAAGTTAATCACATGAGTACTAAAAGAAATCCGCTAAATTTCGATTACCCGACAAATAAGTGTGAGAATAGGTCACAAATATGAACAATTCATAAAATCTAGTGCGTTACTGGGAATTTTCTATAATAAAATAAAGTCACACAAATCTGAAGGCTGTAAATTCAAGTAAATACTTAGGGATTACAATTACAAATAACCTAAATTGGAACGATCACATAGATAACGTTGTGGGTAGAGCAAACCAAAGACTGCGATTCATAGGCAACAGATCTACTAAAGCGACTGCTTACCATACACTTGACCGTCCTATTCTGGTGTACTGCTGTGTGTTGTGGGGTCCGCGTCAGGTGGGACTGACGGATGACATCGGAAAAGTACAAAGAAGGGCAGCTCTGTATTATCGCGAAATAGGCGAGATGGTGTCACAGACATGATACGTGAATTGGAGTGGCAATCACTGAAACAAAGAAGTTTTTCATTGCGACTTGATCTTCTCATGAAATTTCAATCACCAGTTTTCTCCTCCGATTGCGAAAACATTCTGTTGGTACCCACCTACATAGGGAGCAATTATCACCACGATAAAATAAGAGAAATCAGGTTCAAAATGGTTCAAATGGCTCTGAGCACTATGGGACTTAACATCTGTGGTCATCAGTCCCCTAGAACTTAGAACTACTTAAACATAACTAACCTAAGGACATCACACATCCATGCCCGAGGCAGGATTCGAACCTGCGACCGTAGCAGTCCCGCGGTTCCGGACTGAGCGCCTAGAGCCGCTAGACCACCGCGCCCGGCTAAGAGAAATCAGGGCTCGCACAGAAAAATTTAAGTGGATGTTTTTCCCGCGCGCCGTCCGAGAGTGGAACGCTAGAGAGACAGCTTGAAGATGGTTAATTGAACCCACTGCCATGCACTTAATTGTGAATAGCAGAGTAATCACGTAGATGTAGATGTAGATGTGAAGTGTCGCTGCCAGAGCATTTCTTGGTATCTAGGTCCAAAGGTGACATCTGAGTGGAAACACAATCGCAGGTGTCTTCGTGTGTACTATAGCAAAGGAAGTGGAAAACGTTATTGGTTGTAGGTATTTATACACCTTCTTCTCTTGAGCGTCACATTTAACTCTTGAATTTTCTTTTCTTTCTCGTACACTATACAGTCTCTGCTCCAAGCTGAACAACGGACTCAGAGACAAGGTGAAGCACACATCATTGCGTCAGAGTGAGAGGCCATATCACACTTACCACACACATAGCTCGTCCATCACACCTGAGAGTAGTATGTCTGAACTTATGGAGCATGAAACACCTCATAAGTTCGGGAAAGTATCGTCTGATTTTCAGTCTTAAAAATCCAGCTTTAATATATTCTGGCAAAGTAGGCGCATCAAACATCAGTATAAACGTGTCAGATTTTTCCAATTCTGCATCCATATGACGCATTACATGTTTCACGTCAATGACCCCTTCGTCAGCCCATTCCTCCTGCAGCTCTCAAGTGTCCACGTGCATGATAACATAGCGTGTGTCCTCTCCTGAACTGTTGAGGTTACAGTGCTTCTCAACTGCAGTAGGACTCTCACTCAAAAATTTGGGCTTCAAAAGGTTGTTAACTTGCTGCGATCTCGCTCTTTCGACCAGCAGTATGCCATTGGCAACCTTTTAAGAGGCCTGAGGATACAGCCAAACCATCAAAGCCCTTCTGGATATAGAAGGGCGAAATCTTTTCAACTGAACCATCTCTGATCACAAGAAACACATTTTGACCCGCTGGAAACCCTCTTTTACGGTGCAATGCCTGAACTTTAGAGGAAGATTGATCAGCAATGCTAACTCCCGTGCTCGCTTAGTAGGATGGGTGTCAGTACTACCCAACGGATGAACTCAACTGTGCGAATGCGACAGTATGCAATATTAGGCAATTTATAACACTTACAACACTTGGTAATGTCACTTTGAAGCGGAAGTCATGATTGTGTAAGTGTAAATGTACCACTGTAAATAAACAACAATCTAAAAGTGCATGAGGTTGTGAATGGCTAAGTGATCCCACGAGCAGCTAGAGAAACAAATGGTCCACCCAGACGGAGCCCGCTTGATTGAGTAAGTCTTACATAACTGACGTCCCGTAGGTTGAGCAGAGGTCGCCTGCTAACTTCCGTTCTGCCTCTACAGCCATGCATCTCATCAGCGCTCAGCACACTTTGAGATTTTTTTTTTTTTTTTGGTAGAGGTTTTTACCATCCTCGTGATCTGGGCGGTCAAGCAAAGGTCCTCGTTCCATGTGAAAGGCAACGTTCCACCGCCAAGCCGCATAGAGGTCGCCGAAGGATGCGAGCTTATGGTGACAGGAGCCAGGCTGCTCTTACCGGTCCCCAGCTGAGGAACCCCGGGATCACGAAGCCTGTACCCAACAAACACAACTTGGACAACTGAGAGCTCCTGAGCAGGAGGGAATGTGCAGTGCGGGACCTGTATCAACCAGCACAGTTGAGTACTATGCTGTCGACGGTACTACCGTCACTTCTGCTATACAAAGTGATGTCCTACAGGATAGCGGATAACTTACATGTAAATGCCTTGTTGCTGAGTAAAAGTGTTTAAATCGCCAGTGCTTATTTAGTGTATCCGTAGTACATAAAGCAAAAAAAAGATTTATAGTCGAATATCGAGAAGGCATGTTCCCGAAGTACCACTATGTTGATTAATGGGTCAAAACAAACAGTTCTGAAAGCAAGTTCACTTACTGTAGCGAAAAGTAACAGTTATATGCTAAATAAAATTGTCGCGACGCAAACAGTGTGAAATACGATGAAACTAGATAAACAGTTCATACAATGCATTATAGTTCCTTCAGATCCAAAATAAGGTTTTTCTGTAATATTTTAAATATTAGTTTCCATTTATTATTATTTAAACACCGAGATAAAAGGGGAATGTGGGAAAACTTGAAGTAGCTTACAGATAAAGCAGAGAATATTAAATTAGAGTACCGTGACAAGAAGAAGAGCAATGTGAAATTTATTAATGGCAGATCAAATGCAGAGGGAGTAGTGCGGGAAGGATGCCATTCTTTGTTTCCCGCATGAACGATCTCAACGTCTGGATTCAAGAAATATGTTTTCCTTTTCGTTGTCATTTTTAGTACCCAGTATTTTTCTCAGTGATACTCTCATAGGTATTTAAGGAATTGTTATTCCATCATGTGCAGACATTTATCTTTATTTCTTTATTATAAAGTATTTCACTTCTTTGGGGCTTTCAACCTGACGGAGGTACATTTCAGGTTTTGTGTAGATGCACACTTGAAATACTGTTGCCAACACTACCACTAGCAGCCTCTGTTATCTTGAAACACGCAGCCAAGGTGGTAAGCTCTGCCATCTGTCTCACAATATTATAGAAAATTCCCAGTAACGCACTAGATTTTATGAATTGTTCATATTTGTGACCTATTCTCACACTTATTCATTCATACAAATCTGCCACTTTCTTTGCTTAGTTCGTTCTTTTGATACCATATTAAACTTTTACGCCTCCACCCTCCCCGAAAACCTGTCGCCCAGTCTACTCTCCACCCCGCCTCCCCCCCCCCCCCAATGGTCACAGAGTCACCCCTGTCCTGCTCAAAACCAGAGATTTATTGGTGTGTCTGATCTATTAGGGCAGAGAATTACATCGACTGAGAGTCCTGAAAATGACTGTAAAACACCAATTTCTGTTCTGAAAATTGTTTACTTTGTGATGCCAAATAACCAAAGAATCAAATATGACACTTTCACAACTTGACCTATGAATTCCACATGAACGTGTATTTCATGTAACCAGCATAGTCGCCATGACTAATGTACTTAAATGAAATGTAGAAGAGCGAAACCGTTATCACAACTGAATAATTTATATTTTATTTACTTTTGTCTATTTGACAACTCGCACGCCCCAGTTTATACTCGCCTAAGGTCTACAGGCAAAGTAGTAACGTACAAAATTACCAATAGCGTTCTGCGTGAAGTACTGCTTGTGACGTTGTTGGTTCCAGAGACGAATATGCGCTCTGAGCGGTACGAAAAATTGCGAAAGTGAAGTATCATGTATGATACCTAGGTACTGAAGACAGCGTACAATATACTACAGTTACGTTTAGATATAATACTCACAGCACATAAAATTTAATTTGAAAAATACTTTGTATTATCTGATTAGATTTAACTGTCTTTAAGATACTGACGTCTCACACCTAGCAACTGCTGGAGCACCAGAGTACATCCGTTTCGGTAGAACTATTACTCATCTCTGCATGATACCTGCTATAGTTAACTGCTGTAGGAGCCATTTAAAGGCGCTACAGCTCACCGTACTCATGTGTGATACCAGCAATCCTTGCATATGGCTATAAATGTCATGTGAATTCGTACAGGAGCTTGATAAATGTGCTGCATATTCATATCGTCCTGTCCGAAAGCGATGGTAAAGTTTGCTTGTCATGTCACTTTCTTGAGAAATGTGCATTCTATTCATATTGTCCTGTCCGAAAGCGATAGTAAAGTTTGCATTATCCCCCATATGGTAACTGATTCAGAGTACTGGAATATGATTGGCTGAAATAGAAGACATCAACCCTTATATGGAGATCGAAACATAAATATTTCTGTATTTTATCCTGGTTTTCCACAGGAACGTCACAAATATAAATACCCTGTTAGGCTTTACTTTGTCAGCTGACGTAATACCTCTGCTCTCAATGTATGACATGTTATCCAAATCGTGCAATATCTCCTGAAGCTGCTAGTATTGGGTTGATATAATATTTTTGAAAATACGCTGAAGAGCCAATGAAATTGGTACACCTGCTTAATATCGTGTAGGGCCCCCACGAGCAATCAGAAGTCCCGCAACACGACGTGGCATGAACTCGACTAATGTCTGAAGTAGTGCTGGAGGGAACTGACACCATGAATCCTGCACGGCTCTCCATAAATCCGTAAGACTACGAGGGGATGGAGATCTCTTCTGAACAGCGTCTTCCGAACGGCTTCTCAGATATGGTCAGTAATGCTCATGTCTGGGTAGTTTGTTGGCGAGCGGAAGTGTTTAAACTCAGAAGAGTGTTCCTGGAGCAACTCTGTAGCAATTTTGGACGTATGGGGTGTCACACTGACCTGCTGCAATTGCCTGTCTGTCTGAATGCACAATGGACATGAATGGATGCAGGTGATCAGACAGGATGCTTACGTATGTGTCACCTGACAGACTCGTATCTACACGTATCAGAGATCACATATCACTCCAACAGCAAACACCCTACACTATTAAAGAGTCTCCACTAGCTTGAACAGTTCCTTGACAACATACAGCGTCCATGGATTCATGAGGATGTCTCCATACCTGTACACGTCCATCTACTCGATACAACTTGAAACGAGACTCTTTCGACCATGAAACATGTTTCCAGTCATCAATAGTCCTATGTCGGTGTTGACTGGTCCAGGCGAGGCGTAAAGCTTTGTCTCGTGAAGTTATCAAGAGCATTCGAATGGGCCTTCGGCTCGGAAAGTCCATGTCGGTGATGTTATGTTGAATGGTTTGCACGCTGACACTTGTTGATGGCTTAGAATTGAAATCTGCAGAAATTTGCTGAAGGATTACACTTCTGTCACGTTGAACGATTCTCTTCTGTAGTCGTTGGTCCCGTTCTTGCAGGATCTTTTTTCGGCATGGGCGATGTCGGAGATTTGATGTTTTACAAGATTCCTGATATTCATGATACACTCACGAAATGGTCGTACGGGAAAATCCTCACTTCATGCTGTGTCCCTTCGCTCGGGCGCAGACTTTAACACCACGTTCAGACTCTCATGACCTGGCATTGTAGCAGCAGTAACCGATCTAACAACAGCACCAGACACTTTTTGGTTTATATAGGCGTTGCCGACCGCAGCACCACATTCAGCCTGTTCGTATATCTCTGCATCTGAATACGCATGCCTACACTACTTTCTTTGGTGCTTCAGTGTACATACGCATACTCAAAGTGAACCCCGTCAGGAGGTGTTAGCAATGACAAAGTAACATTTGTCGCGCCGCTGTCTGACATCGCAACAGCTGTGGCTCATATGTCATAGAGATTTAGTATTTTTCTTGTGTCCAGTATCACTGCAGGACCAGTCAGGTACTACAAAGTCCTAGCGGCAAGAGTATTTCCTCCATTCAACTATGACGGTGACTACAAGTTTACATTAATGGTCAAGGGATTTTACAGAGAAACAAAACACATGTAGCACATGTTCTTTTATTTTTTAGAAATTATTTCATGCGGCTTGAAATGTGTACGTACTTCAGTAAGACCGCAGACCAATGCGAACATCAGGCATGAAAAAAATGTTCAAATGTGTGTGAAATATAATGGGACTTAACTGCTAAGGTCATCAGTCCCTAAGCTTACACACTACTTATCCTAAGGACAAACACACACACCCATGACCGAGGGAGGACTCGAACCTCCGCCGGGACCATCCGCACAGTCCATGACTCCAGTGCCTAGACCGCTCGGCTAAGCCCGCGCGGCCATCAGGCATCACTAGTTAATATATATCTAGACGTACTGATGCACAAGCGACATGTATCATAGAGTTAATTGATGATTTCCTCCGAGAGATTACGAGATTGTCGCGCCAACGCCATGAAAGTAAGAAAGTGTTACAGGTTTCCTCCTATAATCTGTACGTGTTTAGATGCTACCTTAGCTGGTTTTCTACAAAAATTCTGGATCACATAAGTGGCATAGATGAAATTTTTAAATGTTTACTCCTGTAGAAAAGTGCACCACCTCTCGTTAAAAGCTTTAATCTTGCGTGGTAGGTTCCCTGCTGTGACTGTATGATCAACCCGTATCACTGAGGGACCTTCAGTAATTTCATTAACATGACAGTAATCTGCATCAAAGTGTTGTGTAGAAGTGTCCCCTCATCTATTGACACTATGACGTTTGTGACACTGTATTCAGGGTCTTTGAAAGCCTCACTGTGTAGAACTGACGGTCCGAGATCATTCCCACAATTACGCGTTTGCTATCACTGCAGTTTCTAGTTGCAGGTTGATTTATATTATTTTCGCGCCAGGTGTTTGTGTTGCCTTCGCGTAAGTTGCAGCAAAAAAAGGGCGGTCAGACTACATCCTTCTTCTTCCACTAACAGTACCACCACTAATAGTTTTGCGCCACCTACACTGAAGAAAGAGAGCTGCTGCGCAGATTGTTTCAGCGTGTTCACCCTTCGAGGGTTCTTATTCGGTCTTACTCGACTAGTTTAGCGGCTTTTCTGCCACTGTATTTAACTTTTGCAGTAGTGTATACAGCTTTAAAAGCTGGAAAAATAGATGTGTGTCATCTTTGTTTTCAGTTATACAAGGAAGAAGCACAAATGATGCTCCATAATGAACTCATCATTATTGTTCGCTTGGATACTGTTTGAAAAAGTGGATTAGAGGATGAAAATAGACGCTAAGTGTGACACGAAAAGGCGACAGTATTAGTTGTTAATTTAAGCGAACGTTACGAGTGTGTACTTCAAGTTCTAAGTAGAGAAGCATCATTCAACTCTGTGAAGTCGTCCATAAAGCCAGTGGGAAGGGAGAGTTTTGACTGCTAGATTTTGCTGTTTTCAGGAAACCTACTAAGCCCAGTAGTCCTAAACATTCTGGAACAAATTGTGACAGAATACGTCACGATGATGAAACTGGAAGACTAAGGGTTTACGTCAAGGATAGTGTTGATGCAGATTACATGGTCATCTAGCTTAAATACAGAAATGCTTATAAGATGATTCTCAAAATTTATAAATGTGCTATGGAAGAGTGCTAAATGTCGAATGCATTTGTTTTTCGATTCCTAAACAACTGATGCCTGCTTTATGTATCTCATATATTTGACAAGTTAACATCAGTGTTTCAGGGTGATGAGTTTATTCCAAGAATGACTAAGTTGATAAGCATTTTCAGTCGGGTGGAGAATGTCAGCTGGACGGACGTCCTCCTGTTAAACTGCACTATGAAGACTGTGAAAGGAGACAAATAAATGATTTATATGCCATTCCGTTTTTCCTGACAGACAGTCGTTATAGCCCAACAATCTGGTAATGGGGCCATTCTCTTTTTCATTTCAGTGCAAGTACTTTTCCGACTGAGTTGCTGTGACGACGTATTTTTATCTACTACGGAAAATGTAACTGTACAGCAACCAGCGGCTGTGGCAGGGACGCAAGCCTGTGTGGGTATTCGTTCACACAAGTACTGAGGTGCTGAAGTGGGTATGTCCACGGGGCTCCCGGGGTGGCCGCCTGAGTCAGTCATCTCGGCAGTAGTGTTGTGGGTGGATGGAGCTGCCCTCATCCCGGTCAAGTGAAGTGCTGGTGCAACCGAAGGAAGACTGTTGGATTTAATAAAGTACATAAGTATCCTATCACGGTGTAAGAATGTTCTCAGTGTTATGTGCAATAATCTTACATTGTCCTGGTAGCCAATGTTTGTTTAACACAAGAATAGGTGCAAAAGTAGTAAGAACGTATGTATTGCAATGTAATATTGGTTTGTACAGCGGTGGTAGTTACAGAAATACCAAGAGAAAACTCTAAACATCACTTGAATTTGATGCAGACACTTAGTGAAATGGTTCAAATGGCTCTGAACACTATGGGACTTAACATCTATGGTCATGAGTCCCCTAGAACGTAGAGCTACTTAAACCTAACTAACCTAAGAACATCAAACACTTCCATGCCCGAGGCAGGATTCGAACCTGCGATCGTAGCGGTCACGCGGTTTCAGACTGAAGCGCCTAGAACCGCACGGCCACACCGGTTGGCCACTTAGTGAAGTTGATTGGTTAATGAACAGAGCGTGAATGCGAAGTCCACCTAACGATGTTGAGTATGATGAAGAGGCTGCTCATAGGGTACCAACAGGAAAGTACTACATCAATACGGAAAGGGACCATCAATTTGGATCATAAATTATATTAATTATGATTGAGCTAAAAGCACAAGTGGACTTACTGGTAGCCATCTTGGATCAGAAATTGCGGTAATTATAATGACACGTATGGGCCAGTAACTGGATCCAAAAAAAGAAAAAAAAACTAAGAGCGCTAGTGAGCAGATTGTATACAGTATGGTCATAATTTATATGGTTTGTTTGGATAAGGGTGATTACATTAGGCTAGCCCAAGAGGGCATAAGGAGAACCATTGACCATTTCAGTACGGTCTCCCATACATATATTACTTAGTGGCGTATCAATCTGTAGGCAACCCACGACCAGATGTATTAAATGGATGAGAAATCTGGAGGACATGCTAGGTTGTACAAAAGTCAGACAACTGCTCGCGTTAGATCGTTGAAATTTATCACGCAGAGATCGAAGATAGGGAATGATTACTAACCTTATCATTTGGGAAATGTAATGGCTGCTGTCAAATTAACAGCTATCTACAGCATAATATTGTGTATCGGCCATCTGCGTCTATTCTTACTGTGCCGTGCACCCGCATACAATTTCGCGTAACTCCCGCGGATTTGGAACCCCTCTGGCCGCAACAGCGCATGGAGCATTACTGTCGCCAGTAGAGGGCAGGTCGGAGGAAACGGCAGTTAACGGCAGCGGCGAACTGGAGAAAAGGAGTGTGACACGGGCGGCGAAGAGCGCAAGTGAGCTGGCGTGTTGTTGTGGCCAAGTGTCTGCGGTGGTCCTTTGGCAAGAGTGGTGCCTTTGTTCACTGCGAGTTTGGCGAGCCCGAGTGTTGGTCACAGCCGTGAACATTGCTCGCTAAAAGCTACTTCGGCAGGAAGCACAGTATTCCGGATATCCTCGGTAATTGAAGTTGCTAGCTGTTTGTGTCCTTTGTGGTGCCGGGTTGGAGTCCGGTGTGACCTTTGCAAGTACTGGACGCGGTAGCGTCAATGGATGACACCCGTTGGTTTCCAACTATGAGTAATCTTCGTTACATCCTTCTCTCTGCGCTCTCTAAGGAATAGTTTGCCAATGGGCGCTGGATTTTACGAGAAATCACAGTGAGCATCCGATTAGTCTACACGTCACTTGGTGTCGGGTGGTCGCTATTTTGACTCCGTATTGTGGTTGTCCGTTGTTATATATATATATATATATATATATATATATATATATATATATATATATATATATATATATATATATATATATATATCTGTGTGTGTGTGTGTGTGTTATTTACGAAGGTTTTACCTGGTACAAGTTCAGTTCTGTCAATGTGTGTGGGCTTGTGGCCGTCATTATACCAAACTGATTTCAGAATCTGAGGGTACAAAATGCGAATGTAGTTCTTCTGATTTACGAGTTGTACTTTACAGTCGGTGAAAATTGTTCACTCTAGCTACCTTATTTCTGAGGAATGTCTATAGTTACCTGTTGGCTAGTATCACGAGCTCGAGCTACTTACTAAATTGTTTGCATCTACTAAAGAAAAAAAAAGAAAACTAAACAAAGATTTTATGCCTCAGTAGTAAATTCATAGTTTCCTGCATAACGCTCGTCCTTTTCTGCATTTATGGCATGTTTAATTTTTAATTTTTACTAAATAGTTAACGATTTGAATTGTGGAAGCGCAACCGCCGTTCTATGTTAGTAGAGATGGAGGAATTATTGCTGCTGGTGTTGCCTCTGCCACCGTCTCTGCCATCATAAACTTGAACCACAGTCGTCAGTCATTATGGCTACTTCGAAAGCAACGGCGTTTTGATAATTACTAACAATAGCCGATGGTTGATATTTGTGCCATATTCATTTAATCATATGTTTTGCTGTTCTAATGTCAATGTATTTTTACTTCATTTAATATTCTTTACTAAAGGGAAGTGAGTTTGTACTGTTGCCGTTTTGAGGTATTTGCTGTCAGCTGTGTTCTTGAAATTTAGTCTTCTCAGTTCTGGATGCAATTTGTTAATGTTATTCTTGGATTTTTGCTTTTTAAAAAGAAATTCACTAGTGTTTTTAGAAATGTTAATAATTTAATTTTGGTTCACCACCTTTCCACTCAACATCAGCTCCCTACCACTTTTCACCTACACCTGGCAACTCAGCATTTCATTCTTAAAAGCTTGGGAGAAAGTTCATCGATCCATTTTCACACTGTTCCTCCACTGTTCACTCTCAAGCAGCATGTGTGCGGGAAAAACGAACACTTAAATCCGTCCTTTCGAGCCACGATTTCTCTTGTTTTGTCACAATGGCCACGTCTCACTATGAAGGTGGGGTTCAAATAAGTGTTTCCGCATTGCGAGGAGAAGGTCAGAGATTGAAATTTTGTTGAAATCTCTTGCTGCAAAGACACTTAATGATTGCCACCCCAACAACTGTATCATTTTGGTGACTTTCTCTCCCCTGTTTCTCAATAACACAAATCCTCTTCGGTGTCCTCCGTCAACCATATATACCGCCGAGCAGTACTCTAACAGAGGAAGGACAAGCCTAAGGCGTTCACGGCGCCGCAAGAGGTTGCTACAGCTGCGGACCTCTTTCCTTCTGCTCGACACGTAACTGCAAATAGAGCCAGCTATATCCATGCATCAGGCAGTATTTAGGCTGACGCAGGAGCCTGGAGAGGTCCGTCCGTACATGGGGTCTGGACCCCTCCACCATCCTCCACACCTATAAATCCCTCATCCGCCCTATCCTTTGTTACGCCCATCCGGCCTGGATCTCCGCCCCCCCTACCTTTTATAAATCCCTCCAAATCCTTGAACGCCATGCTCTCCACCTCGCCTATCACATCCGTCTCCCTTCCCCCACGTGGATCCTGTATGATCTCATCCCCTTCCCCCTCCTGCTCCTCTTCCTTGAAAGGATACGGATCCTGTAACCCTCCCGCAAACTCGATCCTCCTCATCCGCTTGTCTCACCAATCCTCTCCCACCCCTGCCCGCTGCCGCGCCTGTATTCCCACGCCCCACCCTCCTATCAATTTTGATCCTCCCCCCCTCCCCACTTCCTGTGTCCTTTCCTTTCGGCACCCTCCCTCCCTTCTCTTCCCTTCCCTTCTCTTTCCTTTTTCCCTGTCCACTCCCTCCTCACCTCTTCCCCCGGGCTTCCCCTTCCCCTTCCTCCCTTCCCCCTATCTCCCCTGCCATTGGCATCTGCTCTCCCCTCTCCCTCTCCCACCCCCCTCTTCCTCTCTTGGCAGGTCCCCAGACTCGTACACGGTTAGTGAACATTCGCGCGCCGGAGATCAACGCCTCGTGTTCTGTGTGTGTCGTCCTTTTGTGCTTAAGTGGTTCAGTGTTATTCGTTTTTGTGCACCTACGTTCACGTGTGACAATATTCATCTCTGTCCAAGTGTCTGAATAAATTTTATCTTGGACTCTACGCCCGTGAACGGCTCCATGTATTTTAAAAAGTGTTTGTCTCCGTTTCTATGTCCACCATGTTTTTTCTCTCGATGTCGTCATTTGTGTGTTCTCTGAGGACAAAGAGCGGCGTAGCATGCTGCTGCTGGCCTGCCTGTTAACAGGTTTGAAAATAACAATAGAGAAAAAAAACCTGGAGAGGCAGTTCACGCCGAGCGAGCCCACTGATGTCATCGTAGCCGCCGCGTCATCGTCCACCGCCGCCAGCGTACCGGAGCCTTCCTCGCAGGGCCTCTACTCGTCCTCGGACTCGGGTGACGGCAACGTGGACCCCGCGCCGCTCTTCACGAGACTCCCGGGGCTTGGTTTGGTGAAGTTGTATGGTTACTACAGACAGTTTACGTTTGGAAGAATCACTGATTTAGTTATTGGTAGGCTTGCAGTCCTACCTCACGAATATTGTTTTGTAAATTTTGAAGAAAGAATTTAGTTTAAATAAAAACGCCATAACTCACACTCTGGGATTTTCCTATCCGCGGACGGCGGATATATTAGTGGCGACGAGGAACTTTACGAATTTTCTACGTGTGCATCTCTCCGGTGGAGACGTAGTTTCTTCTATTGGACTGTTTCAGTTGCTAAAGTATGACCGAACAGATGGATGCGTCCCAACAGATGCTCCTCCTGCTCCAGCATATGCAGCAGACGAACCAGCTTCTGGTCGAACGTCTGGAGTCACTGGCTAGCACCCCTCCGGAGGTCTCACAGCGTCTTGCACGTATCGAAACCATGGTCAAGAATGTCCGGACGACGCCGCCTCCTTTCCAGCAGTTTGACCAGAAGTTGGAAACATGGAGCAACTACGTGGCGCGTATGTAGCAGCACTTCGTGGCCCACGGCATCGCTGGGGACGCCCAACAGCGTGCTTACCTCCTGGCGTATGCGGGGCCTGAGATCCAACGCCTCTTGCAGCAATTACACCCGGAGGTGGAACCCCATGCTCTCCCTTTCGAGATTCTTAAGGTCAGTCTGTCAGATAATTTTGATTCCCAAATTCACGTGGCTGCTGCCTGGTATAAATTCTTTAGCAGCCACAAGGCCACGGGGCAGTCTTACCGGGAGTGGATTGCCCATTTACAAGGGTTATCCCGGGACTGCCGTTTTGTCTGTCAAAATCCTGCCTGTAAACAATCTTACGCAGATTCCCTGGTGCGTGACATGATTCAGATTCACACACCAGATGACAGTATCCGTACCGACCTGCTGAAATTGAAAGATCCTTCTTTGGAAGCATGTCTTCCGTTCATACGGGCGTTCGAGCGGTCGGTTCGTTCAACTACCTCTTTCCAGGACCCATCTTCTGTATATGCCACCCGCTCTACACGTCGGTCACGTCCTCCTCCAGGTCAGAGGGACACACCGGGCTCTGGTACTGCCCTCACGTATGGTCGACGCCCACAAGCATTGCCCTCCTGTCGAAATTGTTTTTCCCAGCACCCTCGACCTCAGTGCCCCCATAGGCGTGCCAAATGCGCCGCCTGTCGTAAGATTGGTAATCAAGCCGAGGTCTGCCATTCTTCCACTAAAATGGTGGTCGATTCTACTCGCTTAGATCAATTTGATACCGAAGAGGAGGACTCGACCAGAGGGTTGCCAACGGTCTCCTTGGTCCAAGGTGTTTTTCCACACTCTATAAAGGCTATATCCATCCGTCTGTCGATTAATGCTGTTCCTCTCGACTTTCAGATAGATACTGGCTCGTCTGTAACCATCATTGACTGGAAGTCCTATGTACGGGTTGGCTCCCCACCTTTACATCCCTTTGACATCCCTCTTCGCAGCTACAGTAATGACATCCTCAAGGTCTGTGGACAGTTTTCGGCACCAATCCAATATCATTCTACTGCCTTGACTGCTCGTATATTGGTCATCAATTCTCCTGGCGCCAACAACCGCTTAGGCATGGATCTTTTCATCATTTTAGGTTTGGAGATCCAGGATGCGACCCCCTCAGTTCGGTCCATTGCCAATCACTCCTACCTACAAGAGTTGATGGCACAGTTCAGTTCGGTGTTCGAACGACTCACTACCGGCATAATCGAGTTCCAAGCTCATGTCACCCACCTGCCCACAGCAGTACCTAAGTTCTTCAAGGCGCGTAATGTGCCCTTTGCTCTCAGGGATGCACTAGGCCAGGAGCTTCAGCGACTTCAAGATGAGAAAATCCTCACGCCAGTGCCTCACAGTTTATGGGCATCACCAATCGTTCTGATGGAAAAACCTAATGGTGCATTGCGCATTTGTGGGGACTTCAAGCATACAATCAACATCCAGTCAGTTGTTGACTCGTACCCCATTCCCAAAGTTGAAGACATCTACTCACACCTCGCTGGCGAGCGTATCTTCGCCAAAATCGACTTAAAGGATGCCTATCTTCAGATACCGCTCGATGCTGACTCTCGGCAGCTTCTTGTGATCAATACACCATTCGGTCTCTTCCAGTACAACCGGTTGCCTTTTGGCATAGGCAGTGCACCAGCCATTTTTCAACGGTTTCTGGAACAGCTGATGCGAGAGGTACCAGGCACTGCCAACTATTTAGATAATACCCTGGTTGCGGGAAAAGACCCTCGGGATCTAGCAAACAACCATTGTGCCCTATTTTCAGTACTCCAACAAGCAAACCTTAAGGCCAATAAGTGCTCCTTTTTTGGGAACTACGTCGGGTACATAGGCCATGTGTTCAGCGCTGCAATGATCAGGCCGATGGCCCAGCATGTAGAGGCCATCCAGCAGCTTCCACCTCCTTCCAACACCAGTCAATTAAAGTATGTCCTGGGCCAATTAAACTATTATCACAAGTAATAAAATTATAAACAGCCGACCAGTTGCAATGGATAAAGAATTCTTTACCTAGGTTTCAACAAATTTAAATTTGTCTTCTTCAGAAGGTGGCCTAAGGACAATGAACATCATAACTTACATTAGAAAGGTATGAAACTTAAGTCAAAAATAGATTTTAACACAAATTAGAGAGCTCTTGCATTACAGAAATATGAGAACGACGACTGGTACTTACAATTTTACATTAGTATGGACTGCTGTATCATCGCCGTTTTTACAAACGTCTGCATAGATCCATTTGTCAAAATTAAAATATAGCCCTAGAAATAGGGTTTATCACGTAAATATAAATTAGTACATGGATGTTGCAGAGCTCACAACCGACTGAGTGTAATCGGCCAGTGTAGTTACTCTGCGGCCAGGGCAAGTGGCGCTCGTGGCGCGAACCATGTGCCGATTGGCGTACAAAAGCAACGTGTAAATTATCAGTATTAATAACGTCCTTAGATAAAGTAACAATAAAAAGAAGGAAAGCGTTTAACACTCCCGTTATAACAGTATGGGAGCCTTGGTACAATTAATGTAGTTATACATGAAAAAGGCAGGTGGCGCTTACGCCGAGAGAGTTACGTACAGTGGCATATACAGCCAGAATATAAAAATTACATTACTATATTAGTGGAGCCCACACACGGTATATATGTCAGAACTTTAAAATTGACAATAATGGCTCTTAAGACAGAATTACGAACCCTGGTCCACAAACCAGTTAATACACATTCGCAGGGAACCAACGTTTTAGTTTTTCACAAAAGGGCCGATGTAGTGGCAGCCATACATCGTGAGAAAACCACATTACATAAAGGGTAGTGAGCTTAAAGATTTGAAAGTGCATCATAGCTTCCTGAGAAAATAGACCACTGAGGTTATCAGCATTAATGTTATACCATAAACAGTACAGGTTTAAAGCCTTCGAAAAATTGTCTACAAGCAAGGTTCAACTGGTCGTTCAGTATATTACCGTCTTTGAGCTCTAGATGTTTAAAAAATTGTAACTCTTCCCACAGATCTAGTCTACGCCCTTTGACTTGTCTGTGTAGGATAACCGTGTCTTATAACTGTTTAGGCGTAGGGCCGGCTATCAAGAGGTGTTCAGCAAAAGTAGAGCTGTGTATATTCGCTCCTTTTTTACCTAATAGGTGTTCTTTATATCTTGTTTTCACAGCTCTGCCTGTTTGACCAAAATAATATGAAGGGCAGTTATTACAGGTTAGTTTGTAAACACCTGAATTGGAAAACCAATCGCTGGCAATCTCTACTGAATGTACAAGATTTCTTTTTAAACTATTATCTGTAGAGAAGGAGACGTTACAGTTATATTTTTTCTTTAGAAGACGATTAATCCTATACGATATATTACCCAGGAAAGGAATGGAAATAAATTTTTTAGCTTCTTTACTATCAGTGGGGAGGTTGTTGCTCAAAGTCGAACAGTTTTGGGAAATTTTTTTATTGAACAAGTAATCGATCATTTTCTGATTGTACCCATTATTAGCCGCAATTGCTTTGATGACATTCAATTCCTTTTGTTGATCAACAGGTGATAAAGGAGTAGAATGAAAAAACGCCAGTTTATGAGCTTTTGGATGAGTTGAATCAGCAGGGATGACATTATCTGAATACGGTTCCTTACGGAAGATATTGAAATTGAAGGAACTATCCTGTATAGAAATTGTTAAATCGAGGAAGTTAAGTTCACCTTTTTCATTCTGAAGTTCTTTTGTGAAGGAAATCTTTTTATGTGAACCATTGAAAGTATTGAAGAGAAGCTCTAACTCATGATCAGTACCATCAAAAGCAATGATAATGTCGTCAACATAACGTGCATAATAGCGGATTTTTTTTGGCGTAATTCTGAACTTGAATTAAAGAACGTTATTTCCAGGGCATTGATAAAAACATCTGCTAAAATACCGGCGAGGGGGCTTCTCATTGCTAGACCATCTGGTTGCACATACATTTTCCCATTAAACGTGAAATAATTGTATTTTAAAACGACCTTAAGCAAACCAATCAGTTCCGCACTCTGAATTTCACTTAGTTTTTTATGTTTGAGAAGATTCTTTTTTACAAGGGCTATGGTTTCATCAACTGGGACATTTGTATAAAGACTGACGATGTCAAATGACACCAGTCTAGTGTCAGGTGTACATCTTACAGTTTGAATATTGTTAATTAATTCCTTACTATTTTTAACAGAAAAATTATTTTCAAATGTGAAAGCATCTTTAATTTTAAAATGGAGGCGCCTAACAAGTGTGTGATGTGGACTACCTATTCCATTCACTACAGGGCGAATCGAGTGATTTTGTTTGTGCAGTTTAAACTGACTTCTGAGCACGGGTGGTTTCGGGTTCATACACTCCTGGAAATGGAAAAAAGTACACATTGACACCGGTGTGTCAGACCCACCATACTTGCTCCGGACACTGCGAGAGGGCTGTACAAGCAATGATCACACGCACGGCACAGCGGACACACCAGGAACCGCGGTGTTGGCCGTCGAATGGCGCTAGCTGCGCAGCATTTGTGCACCGCCACCGTCAGTGTCAGCCAGTTTGCCGTGGCATACGGAGCTCCATCGCAGTCTTTAACACTGGTAGCATGCCGCGACAGCGTGGACGTGAACCGTATGTGCAGTTGACGGACTTTGAGCGAGGGCGTATAGTGGGCATGCGGGAGGCCGGGTGGACGTACCGCCGAATTGCTCACCACGTGGGGCGTGAGGTCTCCACAGTACATCGATGTTGTCGCCAGTGGTGGGCGGAAGGTGCACGTGCCCGTCGACCTGGGACCGGACCGCAGCGACGCACGGATGCACGCCAAGACCGTAGGATCCTACGCAGTGCCGTAGGGGACCGCACCGCCACTTCCCAGCAAATTAGGGACACTGTTGCTCCTGGGGTATCGGCGAGGACCATTCGCAACCGTCTCCATGAAGCTGGGCTACGGTCCCGCACACCGTTAGGCCGTCTTCCGCTCACGCCCCAACATCGTGCAGCCCGCCTCCAGTGGTGTCGCGACAGGCGTGAATGGAGGGACGAATGGAGATGTGTCGTCTTCAGCGATGAGAGTCGCTTCTGCCTTGGTGCCTATGATGGTCGTATGCGTGTTTGGCGCCGTGCAGGTGAGCGCCACAATCAGGACTGCATACGACCGAGGCACACAGGGCCAACACCCGGCATCATGGTGTGGGGAGCGATCTCCTACACTGGCCGTACACCACTGGTGATCGTCGAGGGGACACTGAATAGTGCACGGTACATCCAAACCGTCATCGAACCCATCGTTCTACCATTCCTAGACCGGCAAGGGAACTTGCTGTTCCAACAGGACAATGCACGTCTGCATGTATCCCGTGCCACCCAACGTGCTCTAGAAGGTGTAAGTCAACTACCCTGGCCAGCAAGATCTCCGGATCTGTCCCCCATTGAGCATGTTTGGGACTGGATGAAGCGTCGTCTCACGCGGTCTGCACGTCCAGCACGAACGCTGGTCCAACTGAGGCGCCAGGTGGAAATGGCATGGCAAGCCGTTCCACAGGACTACATCCAGCATCTCTACGATCGTCTCCATGGGAGAATAGCAGCCTGCATTGCTGCGAAAGGTGGATATACACTGTACTAGTGCCGACATTGTGCATGCTCTGTTGCCTGTGTCTATGTGCCTGTGGTTCTGTCAGTGTGATCATGTGATGTATCTGACCCCAGGAATGTGTCAATAAAGTTTCCCCTTCCTGGGACAATGAATTCACGGTGTTCTTATTTCAATTTCCAGGAGTGTATTTATAAGCCTTTTCTTTTGGAAGTTATTGAACCGGCTGACAGAACTAGCTAAAGTACGCCGGATTTCATTTTGCAATTCCGCGGTTGGATCTACGGTAATCTCAGTGATGTCATTTTCCTCAAAAAACATTACAGTCTTTTCTGTATATTCATTTTCATAAGCCACGACAGCGGTGTTTCCTTTGTCACTCTTAGTGACTAAGGCGTCGTGTTCTCTAAGCTTACGATTAATGCTTTTTACTATACTATATTCGCCCAACTGCCCATTAGGAAATAATTTAATTTCTTTTTCTATTATGTTATTACATTCATAGGCACATTTGACTTGCTCGGTTTTCTCTAATTTCAGGGACTCTAAACCGATTTTAAGATCTACAATAAGATTACAGATAACTGGATATTTATCGAGTTGAGCAGGCAAATTATATTTAAGGCCTTTACATAACAAGTCATTCTCAGCCTGCGTAAAAGTAATATTGGTTTTATTCAGTATTCTTTCGTAAAATTGCTGTTTGACACTATTGCCTGCTGTATTAATATTTTTACTTGTGGTCCTACTACTAAACTTCAACAACTTTCTTTCATGTCTGGCCTTGATTTCTTCTTTACGATTAAAGAGCCATTCATTAATACTATTCCACAGGTGGTCAATTTGGAAATTACACAGATCTTTATCAGCTTTACTTAAAAATAGGTGTATACAGTAGGCTTCACTATTAAGAACATTTTTTTCTTGTACAAATTCAGTATGCTATCCGAAATGACTGAACGCACTAATTTCTTTTTAACAGAAGGCACTTTGTTACACTGTTCACAGTTTAAGTACGCCTTCACATAAACAGGGGTAATGTCTTTATCTAGGCACTGTTGATTAAAGTCGATAGCCATACCTGCTTTTACAATTTTTAATTATCACAAGGTTATTTCCCATGCAGCAGCCGTTGCTGAGCCATTACACAGAGTACTTCGCAAGAATGTGAAATGGCATTGGTCAGCTGAATATAACAAGGCCTTCCAGACACTTAAAAAGGCCCTCCTCCGGCCCACTTATCTCGCCCCTTGTGACCCATCCAAACCTCTGGTGTTAGCAGCGGATGCATCAGATTATGGCTTGGGTGCCGTCCTGTCCCAAGTTATGGATGGTGTAGAGCGGCCCATAGTTTTTGTCTCCAAAGCCTTATCAAATGCACAAACGAACTACAGCCAAATTGAAAAAGAAGCGTTAGCCATTATATTTGCACTGAAAAAATTTCATGATTATTTATATGGCAGAAAATTCACGTTACTTACAGACGATAAGCCTTTGCTACCCATCTTCAGAATGTCAGCTTCTGTTCCAACGAAGACAGCCAGACGCCTTCAGCGCTGGGCCTTGTTCTTGTCTAGTTATCACTATGAGATTCAATATCGGTCGACCATCCACCATTCTAATTCGGATCTGCTTTCCCGCTTACCCCTTGGACAGGACCTGGAGTTCGATGAAGATCCTGATGTTTGCTTCCACATTGACGTTGCAGAAGAAGAAGCCATTGCCAACCTGCCGCTGGATGCCAAGCTCATTGCCCACCACACAGCCACAGACTCGGTACTGTGGGAGGTATTACACTGGGCAAAAGTGGGGTGGCCAACCGATCATCGACAGCATCACCACCCAGACGTGCAAGCCTACTGGTACCGCCGGCACGAGTTATACTCTCGCCAGGGGGTGCTTCTTCTCCAAGGAGACATGGGAGAACCTGGTTCATCATCCCCTTCGCCCTCCAACAACGGGTCATCACATTACTACATGAGGCTCAATGGGGTGTGGTGCTTACCAAGAGACTGGGTCGTCAACATGTTTATTGGTGAGGTATGGACACGGACATCACCAAACTCGTAACCTCCTGTCAGACATGAGACATGTCAGAGTAAACAAGCAGCCCCCCCTCACACGTCAGTTCTTCACTTGGCTGGATACCTCAAGCCCTTGGTCTCGCCTCCACTTTGATTTTGCGGGACCCTTCCAGGGACACACATGGCTAATACTTGTCGAAGCTGGTACTGGTTTTTCATACGTTTCCCAAATGTCCAATACATCCGCAGGGCAAACCGAACAAGTACTTGCCCGTATCTTTGCCATCGAAGGATTGTCAGAAACTATTGTTACTGATAATGGGCCCCAATTCACATCTTCGGAATTTACCACCTTTTGCGCTGCCAATGGCATTGAACTACTCCACACTGCCCCTTACCATCCGGCATCTAATGGGAGAGCGGAACGATTTGTCCGCATTTTTAAAACTCAGATGTCCAAGCTGATACAGCACCATCCGTTAAAAACGGCTGTGCCGCTATTTTTGGCCTCGTATCGGGCTACCTCACAAGAAGGAGCAACACTAGCAGAACGTTTACATGGCCGTGCACATCGGACATTACTATCATTAATGCAGCCGTCCCCATCTCAACCTTCAAGTCGATGATCCCGTCATCACTGCTTTGCACTGGAGGATCCACTTCTGGCGTTAATGTACCCCAAAGGCCGTCCTCATTGGTCCCCAGGAGTTATATCCCGCCTGCTAGGACAGGCTATGGCTGAAGTTACCCTCCTTGCAGGCCCTGTCTCTCGCAAACATATAAACCAACTGCGGATCCGTCGTGGGGAGACTTCTGTTCCTAGGCACTTACTGTCCTCTTTTGTTCCAGATAGCGATCCTCCTTCCCCAGAGTCAGAGGGGCGCCTTCCACCACGGCCAAGTTTAAACAGCCGGCAACCAAACCTCACGTCTCCTCCGACAGCAGCACCAACCCCAATGGAGGTGGACCCAGATATTCCAGCCGCCCCAGCCACCGACGCGAGGCTGACAGAACTACACGACGTCGAGATGCGATGTGCCCTCTCCTCCCTAATGGATGGTGCGGGGGGGGGGGGGGGGAGGAGGAACAATGTGTCCAGACTAGGCGCCTGCAACTCTCGCTTCCCGCGAAGCAGACCGGTACAGCGGGCCCCGGACCGAGTAGGGGTCAGCCTGGCCGGTTGTCCCGGAAACAGATACGCTTCCCAGAGACCACCAGGAGGCGTCCACGGCGCCGCAAGAGGTCGCTACAGCCGCAGACCTCTTTCCTTCCGCTCGACACGTGACTGCAAATAGAGCCAGCCATATCCATGCACCAAGCAGTATTTAGGCTGGTGCAGGAGGCTGGAGAGGCTCCAAACCTACGCCCTTCCTATCAACTACATCCGTCTGGTGGCCTCCTTCCTCTCCCACCGCCCCTCCTATGTTACCATCCATCATGCCAATTCCCACACCTTCTACCCCTCTGCCCGTGTGCCCCAGGGCTCTGTCCTCTCCCCTCTCCTCTACCTCCTGTACACGGCAGATATGCCCCAACCCCCCCCCCCTCCAGTACACCTCTTGCAATATGCTGATGACACCGCATTCCTCGCCCTCGCTCCTACCCTCCAACGGTCCCAACGCCTTCTCCAGAATCACCTTGACCTTTTTGCTGCATGGTGTAACCAATGGCTCCTGAAACTCAATCCTTCCAAGACCTAGGCAATCATCGTAGGTCGTACCACACGCTCCTTCCGGCTCCTGGATTTCTCCCTTACTGTCTGCGCACGTCCTGTCCGCCACACCCTTACCCTCACCTACCTTGGCCTCACCATTGACCGTCACCTCACCTGGATACCTCATCTCCGCTCCATCCAATCCAAAGCCCACAACTGCCTCCGACTCCTCAGACTCCTCTCTGGCCGGACATGGGGTTTGCACCCCTCTACCATCCTCCACACCTACAACTCCGTAATCCGTCCCATCCTCTGTCATGCCAGTCCCGCCTGGATATCTGCTCCCACCAAATTCTATAATTCCCTCCAGATCCTTGAGCGTCATGCACTCCGCCTCGCCTTCCGTATCCGCCTCCCGTCCCCCACGCGGATCCTCTATGATCCCATTCCTTTCCCCCATCTGCTCCTACTCCTCGAACATATCTGCATCCTCTACACCTCCCGCCGTCTTGAACCCCCTCACCCCCTGGTTGCTCCTCTCCTCTCCCATCCCCGCCCCCTTCCACGTCTTCACCGTTGTGTCCCCCCTACCCTCCATCTCTACACCCTCCATCTCCTTTCCCAAGGTGGCTTCCGTCAACTCCCCCTCCCGGATGATGCCCTCTCTCCCTCCATTTATCCTTCCTATCAACTCTGATCCTCACTCCCCCTCCTTTCCTCTGTCCTTTCCCTGGGCTCCCTCTTCCCCCCCCTTCCGTCCTGTTTTCTCCCCACTAAACCTCTCCCTACCTCCCTTCTCCCCCCCAGTCCTTTTGTATTCCCCTCCTCTGCCTACCCCACTCCCTGTCGCATCTGCCCCCACACCCCTCTTGTGGGTCCTCATCCTCCATCAGCTCCTTTCCCGGTTCCCCCCTTCGCTTTTACTCTCCTAACCCCCTTTTTTTTGTTTTCCCATCTTCTGTCCAGTTTCCCCCTACCTGCTCTCGACTGTGGTGTCACATTTGCCAACTTTTTAGTGCAGTGTTCCAGTGACTATTCAGTGTTGTTTGTCTTTCTCGTGTTGCGAACAGAAACCATGCTGTCGCTAGGTGTGAATTTTATGTCTTTTGCGAACAGAATCAAGACTGTCGCCGTGTTTTTTAATTGTCTATTGTTTTCCCTGTCTGCTTCGTATGTCTTTTTATTAGCATCATCATCCCTCTGTTGTTGTTTTAAGTTCCACGATTTCTTTTCGCCTTGTTACTCTCCAAGTCTCCGATTTTATCGCCTGTTTTGTTATTATTTGTTCTCTTGATCTTTGTCACAAAATCTGTCGGCTGAAGAGCGGCATACTAAGCTGCTGCCAGCCCGCCCCCTTCGGGGGGAATTGAAATTCAATAAAGGAAAAAAAAAAAAAAAGGTGGAGAGGCGCGCCGGAGATCTTCGCCATCAGTATTTAGTGTGTGTGCATCGTTTTGTATTTCGTGCAGTTACAACTCAACTGTTCACATGTGCCGTCGCCGTTCTCCGTGTTTTGTGCGCCGTGTCTCCAAGTGTTAGTGTTTTTTTCGTCCAACGTGAACGGCTTCTTGTTTCTTGTTTTTTTTGTATCTCCATTTTTTGCCCGCCGTTTTTTGTATTGTATATATCACCTCTCTGTCATGTTTATTGTTCCACTTAAGGCTGACAGCCCGCCTGTATAGGTGTTTCAAATTACAATAAAGGAAAAAAAAAAAGCTGGAGAGGCGGTTCACGCCGATCGAGCCCACTGGTGTCATCGTAGCCGCTGCGTCATCGTCCACCGCCGCCAGCGTACTGGAGCCATCCTCGCAGGGCCTCTACTGGTCCTCGGACTCGGGTGACGGCAATGTGGACTCCGCGCCGCTCTTCACGAGACGCACAGGGCTTGGTTTGGTGAAGTTGTATGGTTACTACAAACAGTTTACGTTTGGAAGAATCTCTGATTTAGTTATTTGCAGGCTTGGAGGATCAGTCCTACCTCACGAATATTGTTTTGTAAATTTTGAAGAAAGACTTTAGTTTAAGTAAAAACGCTATAACTCACAATCTGGGATTTTCCTATCCGCGGACGGCGGATATATTTGCGTGTAATGTAAAATATAAATACATATAGATTTCAGAAACCAGCTATGTCGTGTTGATACCAGCAGTGTTTATTCGCATTAGAAAAGTAGCGAGTTGTTGAATCAGATCTAACACGTTGTAGGAAGCGCGACGATACAATAATCACATACGTCCTAGCAATACGTCACAGAGAATTGCTTACAAGATGGACGAGGAAAAAATTTACCAGATCTTTGCAAGTCATTTAAATTTTGATGCCACAGTTAAAGATGGGAGGTTCTACGTCATGGGAGGGGTACAAAACGGCCTACCTCGAAGTGAATGAGAGAGAGTTTTGTCTTGGCCTTGATTACAGTCGCTGGGATTATTAGACATTGACAGAATGATCTCGGAGACTGGAGCAGGGTTACAAACTGGAGAAGGTTCTAGCCTATGAACTTAGGCAAGTTATCGAGCATGCGTGATTTGTTACCATGACAGTTACGGGAAAGTCTCGTCCACTGATGGGCATCAGTTGTAGCTCCGAAACGTTGAAGTATGCTGACTGCAATGCTATTAGAAATGTTTCATTCATTTACAGAGTTCTCTATTTTCCAAAGCGCTTCATGTATATATATATGATTAATGAATGAAGTGTAAACTCACCGCGTTTGCATTGTCTCATCAGTTGGCGTTACATGTGCAGTGCATTACAAAAATGCTGACAATGCGTTGGAATAGTTTAGATGTTTATCTGTCACAATAGTCCAGCTTGCATTTAGAAGGCATTAAGGAACAGTGCGGAGCACTGAAAATCCTCATGAAATTGTGCTGGATGAGCGATATTCGCCATTAGTTAATGTTGTCCGTGCAGTGCGACCGACGAGGTTGTGTAGCCCATTTCTTACGAAACTCTCTATTTGTCATCTTCATATGTTGTGGTTGTGATTGTTTCTGCAATTGACTGCTGATTCCGATATTTCTTCTTCAACCCATCGACGAATGTCGCTAACTAAACAATGAACCTCAGCATCGCTGGATTGGTGGTGGGGGTGAAGATGTTTTGGCTCCCTTGGTATTCCCAAGTACCCTGACCTAACGCCTCGCAACTTTTTGCTTTGAGGGTAAATTGAGCATGGACCAAGTTTATTTATTCCCTCTGCCAAGGGCCCCGGATTGGCTAAGATAATTTATCAGCACTGCTGTGATGATAATTGACGGGATTTGCTTCTTACGGTATGGAACGAGCTCGACTGCCGCTTAACCGTGTGTCGGGTGACCAGAGGGGCACGTATAGGCCATTTGTAGAGTACAGCTTCATACTGATACATCAATCATATTTGTGCATATAATACTTTGCAAAATACAGAGATTTGAAACCGAATGAATAATTTGTAGTAACCTTGTACATACTGAGTTTCTGTACTGTATGCTGTAGGGATTCATGATGTGCACAGTGAATCCTGTAATTTTTCGTATGGTAGCCAGAGCAAACAGCAAATAAACGCATTTGTCTTTGAACGTTATAATGGACGATAAACGCTTCTGCCTGCCCCCAGCTTTTATTGCGTATCTATAGACAATTAATTAATATGCATTAAACTGATATTAGAATTCCGAACAAGCGTTCTTCCCTTCTACTAATAGCCGTCTTCGTCAGATATCCGACAGCGCATACAATATCCTTCTCTTCCGTGTCCCTAAAGTTAATATTGAAGTTTATCGATGGTCGTGCCCTAGTCATAGGTCATATGTAAAACAAATGGCACCTTCTAGGCCTTTATCAACTTCTGATGAAATTTCGTTTGCGATAAACCATGGAAATCAGCTTACGGCATTGTGGGCCGGAAGTCCCCCATACCGGGAAGTTCAGCCTCCGAGGGCAAGTAATTATTGCATTCGGCGCCACGTTGGGCGACTTGCGCGTCGGAGATGGGGATGAAATGATAATGAGGACTACACCCAGTCCCTGAGCGGAGAAAATCTCCGCCCCCAGCCGGGAATCGAACCCGGGCCCCTTGGCGTGGCATTTCGCCGATCTGACCTCTCAGCTAACGGGGGCTGACGCGATAAACCATGCAAAACATTCATAAGACATCATCACAAGCAATTTCTTCAATTTGAACGAACCACACGTTACACGGCTACTTTGGAAATCGTACAAACAAGAAAATCACATATATCCAAATAATACAAGACATTCAGTATTCTGCAATAATTTTTTTAAAAAATGTAATTTAAATCGATACCCTTTTACACATATGCTACAAGTAATAAGAACTCAGTCTGACATAATTATTACCAATGTACCTGCAGGCCAGAAGGTGAGCAACAGGGTGCTGTAGGTGGTCACTACGGAGATGAAAGTGGCGACGAGGCTCATTCTAACGGTGATCACGCCCAGCAGGTTGGCCACGGGGCGTCCAGAGGACACCTGCGAAGCCAGCAGCCGCAGCTCGCGGTGGGCGGCATCGCCCACACGCCACCTTTCCAGCAGCAGCTGCGAGCATAGTCTTTGCGTGCGCCTCGCTTCATTCTCCGTTAACTGAACAGCAACGGCCGGTAACGCTAGAGAAGCCGCGATGAGAACATCAACTGACCATAACCACCACTTACCGAGACTCTGGCCTCCAAGGAATCTCCCGTTTGCTACACGGTTATGTATCACCAACACAGTTACCAGTGATAACGCTATGAAGTATAACAGAAGGAAAATTTCGTGTGCAGAGGTAACTACTGTTGACAGCTCACAGAGCATTGCATACGCTCCTCTGAGTGATCGCAAGCATGATGGCACATAGTGAAAACGTCCTCTATTCTCTTGTAAGTTTCCTATCGGTACATATTCTTGACTTGTGGGTATTTGTCCACGACGTATCTTTTGTCGTACATCAACTATGCAAGCATTCAGGAGTGAAATTCTGTGCCATACCAGCAACTGTAGGTTCGCAAATCTAAACAGCGTTAAAGAAGCTGTTGTAAAACTGTATATGCTAAAAAGTACACCAATTTGATGTGTCTCTTTAATAGTACTAAAAGTGACAACGTAAATCGTGCTAATATAGCAAAATACTAATATCGTTTGAAGTTTTGCAAATTTTACTTGAAATGTATTCACATGACCAGCATGTGTAACCAGTACTCGGTCACATGACACTATCAGCTGAAGCATTCTCTCGTATCTTCCTGCGTTGCAGAAGACATCACAAACTATAGACACTGTCGCTAATGCAGGTAAACGTATAATTGTCAAAAGCGATAACAGGTAAAGGACACCAAACGAATGCAAGAATCTGGAATAAAAGTACATTAAAGCACAGGCAGAAATCAATTGTAATATGCCAGCAAGGGTGACTGCAACCAAGTGTGACGTCGATTTCCTAAGCGATGCAGTGCTCATGTCAATCGTGAATGGCGTTAGACCACATAGTTGGCTAACAAAATGGAACGATCTACTGGCCATCAGTAGCTGCTTAGTGAAATCTGGCACTGTTGTTGTGGAGCCGTCTGCTGACGCCATCTGAAAAATGCAAACGTAACACATAGTTAGAGCCACAGTACTCCGATTAAATGTACTTTTACTTTCGTAATGATAGTAAAAGCGCCATATGTCAGTTCGCGCACCAGCACTAATAATTACCACTGCGTTTTACTTGAGTCACTACTTGAACTCGTCAAGTTGTGATTTCATTGGAGCTACGAACTACCATTCCTTTTTACTGTGGCATTCTGACATACTGGATCTAAATAACGCATTGTGTAGCAACGTTTCCTTCCTCTGCACTTTCTGTACTCATCACTCTTGTGACTTATTATATGCAGCCCCCCCCCCCCCCACACGAATTTCTTTTCCGTGCCAAGCTCTTCATCTAAGAATAGAGCCTGTACTCTACACTCTACATCACCAGTTATTTGATGGACCTGTACCAATCCCTATCTTATCTACGGTTTTCAACTTGTACAGCTCCCTGCAGTACCAAGGAAGTTACTCCCTGATATCTCAACACATATCATCCTGTCCCTTCTTCTTGAGAGAGTTTGCAATGTTTTCCTTTCTTCGCCGATTCTGAAGATAAACTCCTGATTCCTTATCAGTCAACCTAAATTTTCGACATTGTTCTGTCGCACCACATCTCAAACGTTCCGACTACCTTTTATTCCGCTTCCTCTACAGTCAATGATGCACTACCATTCAACGCTATGCTCCAAACGTACATTATTAATAATTTCTTCCTGAAATGAAGGCGAAGATTTGATCGTAGTAGATCTCTTGACCAGCAGTGTCCTCTTTGTCTGTACTAGCTGCTTTTCATGTCCTCCTTGCAACGATTTTCATGGCATATTTTGCAACCAAGATAGCAGAATTCCTTAGCATCGCCTATTTTGTCATTAACAAATTTGAAGTTAATTTATTCACTGTTCTCATTTGTGCTACTTTTCCCTACTTTTATATTTTTCCGGTTGACTGTTAATCCATGTTATGTACTCACCGAACAGTTTATTTCACTCAACGGATCTTGTAATTCTTCTTCACCTTCACTGAGGACAGCAATGTCATCAGCGAATCTTATCAGTAATAACCTCTCACCCTGAATTATAATCCCATCTCTTCCATTCTTTTATTTCCGTCATTGCTACTTCGATGTTTAGATTGAAAAGTGGGGCTGAAAGACCACATCCCTCTTTACATGTTTTTTTTTTTAATTCAACCACTTTGTTCTAGGTATGCCAGTCTTATTGTTTCCTCTCTGTTCTTGTCTGTTTTGTATATTATCCGTCTTTTCCTACAGTTCATCCGCATTTTTGGCCGAATCTCGGACCTCTTGCAGCATTTTATATTGTCTAACTTTTTTCCCAGTTTTCCATATCCTGTGAACTTCTCTTCATTTTTCTTTAGTCTTGCTACGAGTATCAACCGCAACGTCAGGACTGCCTCTCCGGGGCCTTTACTTTTAGTGAAGCCAACCTAATCGTCATCTAACAGTTCCTCATTTTTTTCCCATTCATCAGTGCACTACTCTTATCATCAACTTATCTGTTCTTGCTGCCTTCAGAACTGGATGGATGATAATTTCCCGATACTCTGAAGGTATATTGCCAGTCTCATAGCTACTTCACACCAACATGACTAGCCCTTTGATTTGCTCGTGTCCTAATTATTTTAGAAATTCCAGTGGAATATCGTCTATACGTTCTACCTTATTTAATTGTAACCCTTTGAAATACGTTTTAAATTCACACTCTAATACTGAATCTCCCACCCCTTCCACATGAGCCCCAGTTTCTTCTTCTTTCGCTTCATAAAGTAATGCCGCCCACTAACAGAAGCCTTCAGTTGAGGAAGCAAAAGCTAAGTGTAAGGAAAGGGAAATGAAAAGGCGCAGTCTAGATACAGTAGCGGTCAGTGAAGTGAAATGGAAAGATGACAAGGACTTCTGATCAGATGAGTATCGGGTGATATCAACAGCAGCAGAAAATGGTATAGTGGGAGTAGGATTCGTTATTAATAGGAAGGTAGGACAGAGAGTGTGTTACTGTAAATATTTCAGTGATAGGATTGTTCTTATCAGACTCTACAGCAAACCAACACCGACAACGATAGTTCAGGTATAGATGCCAACGTCGAAAGCTGAAGACGAAGAGATAGAGTAAGTACGTGAGGATACTGAAGGGTAGTACAGTACGTAAAGGAAGAACAAAAATTGATAGTCGTGAGGGACTGCAATTCAGTTGTAGGAGGGGGGGGAGGGGGGGAAGTAGAAGAAAAGGTTACAAGAGAATATGGGCTTGGGACAAGGAATGAGAGAGAAGGAAGGTGAATTGAGTTATGAATAAATTTCAGCTAGTAATAGCGAATTCTCTGTTCAAGAATGACAAGAGGAAAGAGTACACTCGGAAAGGGCCGGATGATACTGGAAGATTTCATTTAGATTACATCATGGTAGGACAGAGTTTCCATTAGGTACTGGATAGTAAGGAGTACGTAGGAGGAGATATATACTCAGATCACAATATAGTAGTGATGAAGAGTTGGCTGAAGTTTAAGAAATTAGTCAGGAAGTGCCAATACCCAAAGAAGTGGGATACGGATGTACTAATTAACGTTGAGGTACGCTTGAAGTTCTGTAAGGCGGGAAACGTTGAATGAATTCACCCACGAATCTGCCGGTAGTTCCTAATAATTTCTTGCCTGAGGACGTAGTGACAAGGCGGACAGGAATAATATTTCTTACTGACGAGAGCTTGTGCACCTTCGTAGAACGTCGTTGTCTACGGCCAGGTAGCCACTTGGCTGGGAATTGGCGATGGGATTGGTGCTTCAGATCGTTTTTGAGCATGCTTCCAGTTCTGACATTCATCTAGTGAGCAAGGGATGCATCCCGAAAACCGTAGTTATGACCGGGGGATTACAATTGATCATAATTCATTTGTATCCCACTAGTCATGGACAGATGCTAGAGGAGGATATTTCTTGTTTTATCACTCTCCTGATGACTGCGGGAGACCTTCGCATAGCATATGTGTGTGTGTGTGTGTGTGTGTGTGTGTGTGTGTGTGTGTGTGTGTGTGTGTGTGTGTGTTGGAATAGGTATATTTCCGTTACCAAGAAAGGAACATAACCATTTTAATGTCCGGCTGAGGTATTATGAAGATTATAATTAGTCATTGAATCCTAATTCCACATATTAATTCGATGTCTTGAAATGAATGAAATGGAATATATTATAAGAATTTGTTACGTTATTTTGTAAATTTAATTGCATGCAATTTTTGTTTAATTTATAGGTTAAATCGCTTTGTTCCGGTAGGGAATATCATCACTGACTGACAAATGAAAACGGGAAGTCAACGTTGGGACTCAGAAGTGTAAATATGGGTAGAAGAGGCATACCTGTCAGTGGAGAAACCTGTTAGATTCTGTAAGACAGGCGGACGCTAACGTGGTGTTAATTAGTAGACAACTGGTAATTTCGGAGACGGTTGAGCGGTTTTCGTCGTTGTGGAACGTGGAAGGTTTTCACATGAAAGGAGAAGTCTCATGTTGAGAGAGTGGATGCATGTGAAATTGTGGAGATGAGTGGAATATAAAAATTTATAGACAGATTTTGCAAAGACACTGTTGTAATAGGGCACTAAGATTTCAAGAAGATGTCTGTTTACGAAATTCGACAGAGAAGAGGAATCGTAGGAGGCCAAGTATTAGAAGGGAGAAGAAAGGCGTGGAACAAGAATATAAAAACAGAAGACTTCTGACGATTCAACGCGGAAAACAACGTGAGGTCATGACTAAGTATACACGGAGAAGCGGAGAACCAGAAGTAATCTCATCACGAAAACACGACTATGTTGTTGTTCCGCTGTGGCTGTTTAAGGGACAGATTGTTACTAGTTTGGTTTACAATGAGGAGAGATTGTGGATTATGCCAAGTCTAAGGATTGTGATAGGAAAAAGACAGCAATTTTCTGTGTGTGGAACAGTGTAAAATTTTGCTAAAATTAATCAAACTTCTGAGTGCAACGCAGAGTGAATATATTGTTCAGTGATCGTCCATAGATTTTTTTCTTTTTTATTTCGGGACGTGCCATCGAAGTAGAGGAATGTCAGTTACGACCATACGATCGTAAGGACCAAGACAATATTTTGTTCCCGAGTGGAGAAAATCTCCGACCCGTCCGGGAATAAGAACACAACCCTCCTTGATTCGCAATCCACTACGCTAATCGCACCGCTAGCGAGGCGAATTTCGTCTATAGATAAATATTGTCCTGGCACAATCCAGTCCCATCTGCTACTTAAATGTTACTAATTTATTTAATGCTTTGATTCCCACATCAAGCTGGAGTAGCAGTGGTACTATAGAAACTTATCTTACATTTTCTTGTTATTATCTTATTGATGTGATAGCACCGAGACTCGTCCTGGTACACCCTGTCGTCAAACATCTGCCACGTAACGACATCGGAGATCATTTGAATCACCTGCGGCACCAGACGTGACGTCTTTCGGTTATTTGTCCAGAGCACTAGGCATTGATTTGCATCGTGAGAATACAGCATCATAGTGACTATGAAATAGATCTTTATAAAATTCAAACAACAGTTAAGTCGAATTCATTAACTAAAAGAAATGATTTATTTGTTAAATTTTACTTGACTCTTAGCTTTAAACCTTCTATAGTTGCTAGTGAGAAAATTACCGAGTGTTGTAATTAAGTAATACAAACTGTCTGCTGAAAGCTTCATTTGACACTGTCATTACAGAACAGCTTATTCTTCTAAATACATTCACATGTAATTAAAACAGGCCCACTTATTCACAGTAAGACTATGATTAAAACTACATAATACCTCTGCACAGATCAGAGGTAGCAAAATTGGTCTTTAGCGTAATAGTTTCATTTTGATCTTCCAAGATTTTTGCGGAAGTGATTACACAAATTTATACCACTTTTATCTTCTTAGGCTTCAGGGCCTTAGCTCTTGTAATTCCACACGCAACCAGTATTTCAGAAGAAAATACTTATCATTCATTTTTTTTCAGGTCATTTAAATATGTACCGAGCAATCAGTATTCTTTATAATTCACATTAGCTTACATTCTCATAGCACCGCTCCATTTTTGTTTTGAGTCATCAGTCTTCTGACTGGTCTAATGCGGCCTGAGACTAATTCCTCTCCTGTGCCAACCTCTTCATCTCAGAGTAGCACTTGCATCCTACGTCCTCAATTATTTCCTGGATGTATTCGACTCTCTGTCTTCCTCTACAGATTTGCCCTTTGCAGCTCCCTCTAGTACCAACGAAGTCAGTCCCTGATGTCCTAACAGATGTCCTATCTTCCTATCCCTTCTTTCTGTCAGTATTTTCAGCATATTCCTTTAGTTTCCCATTCTGCGCAGCACCTAATTCCTTACCTTGTCAGTTAGCTTTTCATCTGTAACGCCTCGTCTCAAATGCTTCGATTCACTGCTGCTCCGGTTTTCGCACAGCCTATCTTTTACTACCTATGTTTGATACTAGTACAATTCTCTTACCAGGAATGCCACTTTTGCCAGTGGTTGTATGATTTTGAAGTCCTCCTTGCTCCGTCCGTCATTAGTTATTTAGCGGCCTAGGTAGAAGAATTCATCTACTACGTGACCATCATTCCTGATGTTAAGTTTCTCGCAGTTCTCACCTCTGATACTTCTAATTACTTTCGTCTTTCTTCGACGTACTCTCAGTCAATATTCTGTACTCAGCGGAGTGGCCAGAGGTTCAGGGCACTCTCTTGCCCTTGGGATTGGAAACTACCGTTAAAAGGCGGAAGAATCGGCATTGACAAGGGCATGAAAATACAGATGGTAATTGTTACCACTGCTGTGAATACTTGTAATGGGTATCCATACCTCATAACTGGAAAAGTGTCAGTACGATCTCTCCATTGGAAAATTATTGCGTATAGCCCCCATTCGGATTTCCGGAGGAGTACAAATGACGAGGTGACCATGAAAACAAGATTGAATAACCAACGCAAGGATGACGTTCTACGAGTCGGGACGTGGAATGTCAGACGTTTAAACGTGGCGGGGAAGCCAAAAAATCTGTAACGGGAAATGCTATGGCTCAATGTAGATATAGTGGGAATGAAAAGAAAAAGATTTCAGGTCACACGAGTGCAGATTAATATTAACTGTAGCAGAAAATTGTATAACCGGATTAGAATTTATTATGAATAGTTAGTTAGTCAGAAAGTGAGTTCAATAACAGGGCTATTCTCATTAGATTCGACAGCACCCCAATACCGACAAAAGATCAGGTAAACATTCCGACATCACAAGCAGAAGCTTAACAGATACAAAAAGTGCATGAAGTTACTGAACCGGTAACTGAGTACTTGAATTGAAAATCTATAATGGGGGGGATTGGAATGCGTTAAAGCGCAGAAGAATGTGTTATGGATGGATAGGGGAGGGGTTGGAGGTATGAGAGAGGAGGCAGAATGATTCAGTTTTGCAATAGCTTTCAACTAGTAATAGCGAATACTCTGTTCAAGAATCACAAGAGCAGGAGGTACACTTAGAAGAGGCACGTAATTATTGAAAGATTTAAGTTACTCTACATCATGGGCAGACACAGGTTGCGAAATTAGATATTGGTTTGTAAGTCTACCAAATAGCAGGTACACACTACATCTAAAAGTTAATTGTGATGGACAGTAGGCTGAGGTTTGTGAGACTTGTCAGGAAGAAGCAGTACGCAATCAAATGCGATACGGAAATACTAAGGAATGAAGAGATACGCTTGAAGTTCTCTGAGGCTATAGATGCTAGAATAATGATTAGGTCAACACGCAGTTCGGTTGAAGAGGAGTGTACATCTCTAAAAATAGGCAATAGAAGAAACTGGAAAGCACAGCAAAGGCACCAAGACTGTCACTGCGAAGAAACCGGGGTAACAGAGGAAATACTACAGTTGATCAACGAAAGAAGGAAGTACAAAAATGTTCAGTGATATTCAGGAATACAGCTTTACAGATCACTTAGTAAGCTAAGGAAAAACGGATGCATGAAAAATATGAAGAAATAACCATGAATGAAATTAAAACAAGGCCGGTAACATTAACAGTGTGCGGTTTTAAATGTTTGAGACTGGCAATATACCGTCAGATTTTCGGAAAACATCATCCACACAATTCCGAAGATGTAAGAGCCGACAACTGCAGGAATTACTGCATCATCTTAACACATATTCAAGTTTCTGACGAGAATGATATAGAGAGCAATGAATAAAGAGAATTAGGGATCTGTTACGTGACGTTCAGTTTGGCTTTAGGATAGGCAAAGACACCAGAGAGTTCGCTGTGTCTTCGGTCTGTAATCTAAGCAAACCCGGAAAAAACCAAAACACGTCAATAGGATCTGTTGACTGGCAAAAAAGTTTTCGAACAATGTAATGTGGTGCAATATGTTCGAAATTCTAGGAAAAATAAGGATAAGCTATTTGGAAGGACGACTACTACTGGCCATTAAAATTGCTACACCACGAAGATGACGTGCTACAGACGCGAAATTTAACCGACAGAAAGAAGATGCTGTGATATGGAAATGATTAGCTTTTCATAGCATTCACACAAGGTTGGCGCCGGCGGAGACACCTACAACTTGCTGACATGAGGAAAGTTTCCAACCGATTTCTCATACACAAACAGCAGTTGACCGGCGTTGCTGGTGAAATGTTGTTGTGATGCCTCGTGGAAGGAGGAGAAATGCGTACCATCACGTTTTCGAGTTTGATAAAGGTCGGATTGTAGCCTATCGCGATTGCGGTTTATCGTATCGTGACAATGCTGCTCTCATTGGTCGAGATCCAATGACTGTTAGCAGGATATGGAATCGGTGGGTTCAGGAGGGTAATACAGAACGCCGTGCTGGAACCCAACGGCCTCATATCACGAGCAGTAGAGATGACAGGCATCTTATCCGCATGGCTGTAACGGATCGTGCAGCCACGGCTCGATCCATGAGTTAACAGATGGGGACGTTTGCAAGACAACAACAATCTGCACGAACAGTTCGACGACGTTTGCAGCAGCAGGGACTATCAGCTCGGAGACCATGGCTGCGGATACCCCTGCATCACAGACAGGAGCGCCTGCGATGGTATACTGAACGACGAACCTGGGTGCACTAATGGCAAAACGTCATTTTTTCGGATGAATCCAGGTTCTGTTTACTGCATCATGATGGTCGCATCCGTGTTTGGCGACATCGCGGTGAACGCACATTAGAAGCGTGTATTCGTCATCACCATACTGGCGAATCATCCGGCGTGATGGTATACACGTTTTGGTTACACGTCTCGGCCACCTCTTGCTCGCACTGACGGCACTTTGATGAGTGGACGTTACATTTCAGATGTCTTACGATCCGTGGCTCTACCCTTCATTAGATCCCTGCGAAACCCTACATTTCAGCAGGATAATGCACGACCGCATGTTGCTGTTCCTATACGGGCCCTTCTGGATACAGAAAATGTTCGAATGCTGCCCTGGCCAGCACGTTCTACAGATCTCTCACCAATTGAAAATATCTGGTCAATGGTGGTCGAGCAACTGGTTCGTCACAATACTCCAGTCACTTCTCATGATGAACTGTGTTATCGTGTTGAAGCTGCATGGGCAGTTGTACCTGTACACGCCATCCAAGCTCTGTTTGACTCAATGCCCAGGCGAATCAAGGCCGTTATTATGGCTAGAGGTGGTTGTTCTGGGTACTGATTTCTCAGGGTTTATGCACCCAAATTGCGTGAAAATGCAATCACATGTAAGTTCTAGAATATATTTGCCCAATGAATACCCGTTTATCATATGCATTTCTTCTTGGTGTAGCAATTTTAATGTCCAGTAGTGTATATAACGTGTATAAGGACCAATAGCAAATAGCAAGACTTGATAACCAAGAACGGAGTGCTCGGATTAAAAGCGCTATAAGACGGTGATATAGTCTTTCGCCCCTGATCACCAAACTATTCATCGAAGAAGCAGTGACGAAAATAGAAAGAAGTTTGAAGAGTGGGATTAAAGTTCAAGGTGAAGGAATATCGATAAGATTCGGCGATGAAATGGCTACCGTCAGTGGAAGTGAAGAATTTCATGATGTACTGATTTCAATGAACGTTGAGATGGGTACAGAAATGGACTGAGGGTAAACCGAAGAAAGACGGAAGTAACATCGCAACTGGGCACCAAGAAGGAGACGTAATTAAGGAATTTTTCTACCTAGACAGCAAAAAACCTTGTTAGAGGGAGCAATGAGGACGTAAAAAGCAGGCTAGCCCTGGAAAGAAGTGCATTGTTCACTAAGGGAAGTCTACTAGTATTAAACGTAGGCCTTAATTTGAGGAATAACTTTTTGAGAATTTTTGTCTTGTACACAGCATTGTATGGTAGTGAAACATTCTTCGCTCTGGGAAAACTGGAACAGATGAGAATCTACAAATTTGAGATATTGTGCTACAATAGACTGTTCGAAATTAGGTGGACTGATAATATTTTCTCAGGTTTCCACCCACGTCCAGTGGTTTAAAATCCACGAGCTTTCGGCCTATCCGTCCTCGGCCACCGGCAGGTGGTGACTGCTGGATGATTGCCGCTGCCGTCCTTATATAGCTGCGATGTCCTCAGTGACGTCACTGGTGCTGGTTCCCGCGCCATGTACGGTAATGTTTCCATTTGCGCGTTTGCCGCGCGAGCTTCAGCTTTCCGATGGACGGGTTCCAAGCTGTGCTTAGCTGCAGGCTGTCCTCTTTATTGAGGGTGTTGTCAGATATTTTTAACTCGACCGCTTCTTTCATAACACTGTCCCAAAAACTAGTAGTCCGCGTAATAAGAGACGTCTAGGCAAACGCAATAGGTGCCCGTTTTCTAAAGCATGTTCCGCCACCGCTGATTTGTCTGGATACAGTTGGCGGAAACATCTCTCGTGTTCCACACGGCGCTGTTCAACAGTATGTATAACCTGTTCGATGTAGATATGTCCACACCCACTCCATATTTTATGTACTCCTGGCGTTCTGAGTCCAATGTCATCTTTCAGAGGCCTCATTAGCTGTCGAGTTTTAGCCCGTGCCCTAAAGCCGTATCGATGTTATGCTTCTTTAGAGGCCGGCTAAGCTTTCCTGTTATTGGGCCGCACAACGGCAAGAACGCAAGCTTCTTCGTACCCTTCTCAGACGTCTTTTGCTTATGTTCCTTCGGCAAGGTTGCCTGCTAAATCTTATGGTTGTTTTAGCCGATATCTTTGAAGACTTTCCGTAAGTGGCTCAGTTCCTTCGGAAGGCTTTCAGCGTCTGAAACAGCTTCCGCTCGATGCACAGATGTCCTCAAAAGAGTACTTTTCTGCGAAGGGTGGTGATAGCTGGTAGCATGCAGATATCTATCTGTGTGGGTGGGTTTCCTATAAACACTTTGGCTGAGACACCTATTTTCTTTTCAGCGGACAAGGACGTCTAGGAAAGGTAGGGCACCATCTGTCTCACCTTCCATCTTAAATCTGATGTTATCATATATGCTGTTAATGTGGTTGAAAATTCCTCCCAGCCTTTTGCGCCAATGAGGCCAGACAAGGAATGGTCTTCAGCTAAGCACAGTTTGGAACCCGGACATCGGAAAGTTGAAGCGGGCGCGGCATGCGCGCAGTGGAAACATTACCACATGTGGCGAGGGAGCGAGCACCACTGACGTCACTGAAGACAGAGCGGCTATATAGGGACAGCAACAGCAATCATTCGACAGTCACCACTTGAAAATAGCCGAGGAGAGCTGAGCTGAAAGATAGTGGATTTTAAACCACTGCACGCGGATGGAAGCCAGAGAAAATGTTATCAGTATATATAGCCGCAAAACTACGCGTTCGTAACATTACATGTGTTACCACACCAGGGAATAACATTCATTGTACTAGAAGGAGCTATACAGGGCAAAACTGTAGAGGAAGACAGGCAGCAACACAACCAGCAAATACTTGAGGACGTATGGAGCAGTTGCCACCTCTGAGAGGAAGAGGTTGGCACATGAGAGAGACTGGTGAGAAGAATTAATTGATCTACAGTCAGCGAGGTAAAACACTCACACACACTCATTTACATTCAGGAGGTTAGAGAGAGACGAGTAGCGAGCATATTATTCAGGAGCTTGCAACTAACATCTAATTATTATGGTGAGTCTGAATCAAGTTAAAGGTGTGTCATTTTGATATAAGCTACGATTCGGTGTGTGCAACCGTACTTCATCTGCACGCTTGCATATGAACTGTTAGTAACAGCTCTTTACATTTTAAATTTGTTTAATAGAAACAATGAATTAGTGGCATTGTGCTTGATTGTCAGAGGTTGCAGATCGCGCTATGGAGTGCATCACAGGTCTACAAGCACATAGGAACATCAGTGCAAGGTACACAAGTAAACGAATGTGGGTGGCAGTATTGTCACCTAGCAGACGAGAAAAGAATTAAAGAATTACAAAAACATGGAAGGAAAAGTCTATTTAATATGTTAACAGTGGCAGGATAGCTGGTACCATTAACCTAATAAAGCTCGTTTAGACAGTTCATCATTTTTTCGAAAGGAGTTTCCGATCAATGTTATGAGTAACTAGCAGTACAACAATACAAGACTGAAGCAGAATAAGTCACCAACATAACAGAATATGGTACGAATTTTGTAAATATTATAGTAAGATTAACTATTCGTAATTTAGAGCAGGATTATCTATACATCCAGTTGATCTTGTGCAAGAATTAAGAAAGAATGTACCAGCACAATGGAGAGAATTATATACAGATTACTATTTAATGTAATGATACAGTATTCGGAACATAATGTAAAGTCTTAAACATTTGAAGAATTTATTCAAAAATCTATGCATGAGGTTCGATCAAAGAACGTTAAAACTTCTGAATGATGAACGCAATTTTGTATAGTCCACAGTGTATGTTAGGCAGTGTTACAGCTCACAGTCAGAAGATACTCCAAAATTACGTTACATGGGCATGGCGCTGTATAATTCTATACTCAAAAAAAATGTGGAGAAAATTGTCGACAGAATTTTATGGCGGGAGTGCAATGTGAGAACGTTGACAGTTTTATGAAAAAAGTGAAAGGGGCAGAAGCCGAATTTTTAACAGTCATTCAACAGAAACAAGTAAGAACCAAAGGGAAGACAAGAAAGAATGATAACAGAAAACTTTCTTTTGTGAAGGTTACTCAAGGTATTGTGAGAACTCACGTGTAATAAGACGCGAAGAAGACAGCCAGGTAGACATCAGAGACGAATGAGATATTGATGTCACAAAGCTCGAGGCAGTACACGTAACAAACTGGAAAGAGGGTACCGAGTGCAACGGAGCACTCAAAATGATGTGCCGAAACAGCAAAGGCAGAACACTGACGAAGATGAGAGTGAGGTCACGGGCTGCTGGTTGCAACCCACAAGGGGATGGTCTGACATGTAGGTCACCCATTTTGATCAAGTTTTGCAAGGAGTGTCTACATTGAGAATAAAGACAGACGTGTTTCAGTTTTTCGCTAGGAACTCCCTAGTTTTTTAAAAAAAGTCGAGGACAAAATAGACGACGGAAATCGTATTTTCAATGCTATACATCGAAAGAGCGTCTAGAAACAAACATTTTTACTAACAAAATATGGTGTCCAAAGTTGATAATGTTCGAGTTACTGACGTTTTGTGTTTTCGTACTGTAGCCTAGGTGCCCGACATTCATTATGTCCAGCAGAGCGAGTTTCGCAGTCGGGCCTGCACGGTCAGAGGGCTGGCTGCCTTTTGTAACAAAAAACCTGAGTGAAGTATTTAACGATGAAGTTTACGAGGTGTCACGCAACGTCCGCCCGGACCAAGTGACGATTGGGGCATTAGACTACCAAATCCCTTGTCCGTGTTCATTTCTTGGTCGTGGCTTTTATCCATTCGACAATTACTTTTCAGTGTATCTGATAAAATTCTGATAATGAGAATACTTTTCTTTATTTGAAGTAAAACATCGCGAGGCGTGGGTAATAATCAAATAAATATGTATAACGTGTTGACAGGTATTTTCATCGTGGTACATGGCGTGGTAGGTAGGACTTTCGTAGTTCGTGATCCTCTCCCGACATGCACTGTGAAAGTGTGACCACCGAAATATACCTCTCTTTGTTAACCACGTGACGCAGTCTCTTAGACGTAAAGAATTTCATCACACGACTTCAAAATCATGCACAATATAGCAGAAAATTCCTAGATTGGACAGATGCCATCAAATTTCATGCATGGTCCATATTCAATTATCCACGCCTGTCTTTCGAGACATGCTTCTATGCGCTTGATATGCATCCAGAATCTATATCTGATAGATCTGTTATTTTATTTTTTTCAGATATGTTTTCCACGAACAACGTATCGGAAAAGACATATCGATGCATCGAGATATCTTTCGTGAGACGCGCTTGATGCGAGAAATACTTATATTTTGCCTACTACTATAATACGTCTCACCCCACTGACAGCGAGAACGCTCACTAATAGAGGACCAGCTAGGATTACAGATTAATAAGCCTTAGGTGCATTTTTGTACTGTGTACCACTATGAAAATAACTGCCAGTATGTTATATACACTTATTTCATTATTAATAATGCCTACCGGTGTTTTACTTTTTTAAAAAGAGGCAAAGAATAGCATTCCAATTGTCAAAATATTATCAGATACATTGAGAAAAATATCGAATAAAAAAAGGGCATAAACAAGAATCTAACACGGGCAAGCACTTGCGGAATTAATGCCTTGACAGCTTTTTTTCTTACTTCTGTCCAGTTTGTTCGCTATTGTTCGTTGTGATTGGTCAGGGCAGACGTCAAATGACATCCGTTGAAACTTATCGTTGATTCCTTCACTCAGTTTTTTTTCATTAAAGAGGGCAACCAGTTCTCTGACCGAACACGCTGAGCTACCGTGGCGGCAACAGCTCGAGTGCGGACTACGCTCTGATGGGGGCATTGAATGTCGGACACCCAAGATACAGCGTGGAAACATAAAAACGTTAATAAATCGAATTAACTTTGAATCCTGTATTATATTAATAAAAATATTTGATCTGAGACCATGTTTCGATGTATAGCATTGAATACAACTTTGACCACGACTTTTTCAAAAACTAGGGTGTGTCCATCAAAAGTCGGCCGATGTGACCAAGAGGTTGTAGGAGCTTCAGTCCGGAACCGCGCTGCTGCTACGGTCGCAGGTTCGAATCCTGCCTCAGGCATGGGTGTGTGTGATATCCTTAGGTTATTTGGATTTAAGTAGTTCTAAGTCTATGTGACTGATTACCTCACATGTTAAGTCCCATAGTGCTTAGAGCCATTTGAACTAATTTTGGAAGAATATATCTCATTGACATTAAATTTGTACTGACTGTTTCTTGTGTGTAACACGCGCAACTGTCCCAGTACATTCATACAGCAGCATTCGGCAAAAATACGTATAGTACCACGCGGCCATGGTCAAGATGACTAGAGAATTTCGCTGGAAGGAAGCTTCACAAATCCAGTCCATACAATTACGGAAAAATTTTAACGTCTCAGATTGAGTATTCATAAATAATCCGCAAACCTTTACTCTCAAGGCAACAAAGCCTACATTAATTAAGCGTAATTCTCACCTGATTCCATCAGCCTTGAGCATCAAATGTTGAAATGTGTGTGAATTCCTAAGGGACCAAACTGGTGATGTCATCGGTCCCTAGTCTTACACACCACTTAAACTAACGTAAACTAACGTACACTAAGAACTACACATATACCCATGCCCGAGGGAGAACTCGAACCTCCGGCGCTCTCACTTTAAGTGATTATAGTACTATAAAAAACCTCTTAATTAAAAATAAACAATAGACTTGCATACAATATAACCTTCTTGCTGTTTCCAGAATGAGATTTTTAACTCTGCAGCGGAGTGTGCGCTGATACGAAACTTCCTGGCAGATTAAAACTGTGTGCCCAACCGAGACTCGAACTCGCGACCTTCGCCTTCCGCGGGCAAGTGCTCTACCATCTGAGCTACCGAAGCACGACTCACGCCCGGTGCTCACAGCTTTACTTCTGCCAGTATCTCGACTCCTACCTTCCAAACTTGTACAGAAGCTCTCCTGCGAACCTTGCAGGACTAGCACTCCTGAAAGAAAGGATACTACGGAGATTAGTTCTGCAAGGTTCGCAGGAGAGCTTCTGTAAAGTTTGGAAGGTAGGAGACGAGATACTGGCAGAAGTAAAGCTGTGAGTACCGGGCGTGAGTCGTGCTTCGGTAGCTCAGATGGTAGAGCACTTGCCCGCCAAAGGCAAAGGTCGCGATTTCGAGTCTCGGTCGGGCACACAGTTTTAATCTGCCAGGAAGTTTCATTCTGGCTGTTGTTCTATCGTTTGCCCGAAATTAAAATTACTTTAATTAGGAGACAGTAGTTACTTCCAAAACAAGTGAATATTAAACATATAACCAAATACTGCATTGATGTTACTATAAATTGGGTCCTAGAACTGTAGATCTCTCCACACAATTCGATTACAGCTGAGAAGCATCATTGACTGACGTATAAATTTTTGTTGGGATTATGTTAATTCTCTAGTACGTCTCCTAATTACACATTTTAAAACAAGAATGGCTTCTTAAGTTTTCGTTAGTTCGATAAAATTTTCTCCGCGTGAAACTACCTTTCCAGTGTTGATTTCATCGCAGTTCAGCTGGTACTCCTAATGATTATCCATATAAACTCAGGAGGTTTTAGATTTTCTACCAGTCTCTGAGCTCAAAATAAAACTCGATCCGTATGCTCATGCTACTATTGCGCTCAGACTTTATTCTGGTTGACGACGCGGTCATTTTTCTACCTGTTCGGTCAAGATGATTTCCTGATCCCTGTAGATCCAATAGTCCCTGCTCGAACGGCACGTGAGACGTTTACTCACAGCCACTAGCTTACAAATGATGGCCAGCGCACTTCCGTGCTCGTCACGAGGTATCAAGTCACGATTCATTACAACCCCTATTTAAGCGACTTCCGTCTATAGATTCCTTACGACGACGGAGGTCGACGTACCTGTTACACTCAGTACCATTTCAACTCCATATTTCATTCTCCCCTCTTTTTGCCAAAATGCCGTTCGGTGTGGCCGTGCGGTTCTAGGTGCTTCAGTACGGAAACTCGCTACTGCTATGGTCGCAGGTTCGAATCCTGCCTCGGGCATGGATGTGTGTGATGTCCTTAGGTCAATTATTTTTAAGTAGTTCTAAGTTCTAGGGGACTGATGACATCAGATGTTAAGTCCCATTAGCGCCCAGAGCCATTTTTGTATCAAAATGAGTATACCTAACAGTTGTCTGTTTCCTTATAAAAGTCCAAAACAGAAAGAAACCAAAAAATTCTTTTTACAGCTTGTTATCTTCGATATGTTAATGTGCACGTTATTTTGACGTATTCCTTCTCAGTTTTGGGCAGAACTAGACACAGTCACCGTTCATTGACATAACCTACAGCAACAGTGGAAACAGATAACGGAAAATACTTTTCCAGAACCGCTAAATGTCAGGGCTGGAGCTCTCACCGCATGAAATAAAATAATGAAAAATCTTTTCTTTTTAAAAACAGGTGGGTGAACTGAGGAATCTGGTATGCTACCTGTTATGGTAACTCTGCTGATGAATTTAGTGCTAAGAAATTTACGAGCAGCAATCAACCCTTACATCATTGCATTTAAAGTCCCGCCAGTTTACGTATTGAATCACGATTCTGCAGAAGCCAACATTCCTTACCTGTGGATACCGTTCCTCACGTTTCCATGGAGATGAATGAGTACACCCGTTAACGCATTACACCAGGGATCACAATGGAAAAATTTGCATGTGAGTTTTTGTACAATACGGAAGCGATGTGGTTTCACAATGAACGTGGAAAACCAAATGGCTCTGAGCACTATGGGACTTAACAGCTATGGTAATCAGTCCCCTAGAACTTAGAACTACTTAAACCTCTCTAACCTAAGGACATCACAAAACACCCAGTCAGCACGAGGCAGAGAAAATCCCTGACCCCGCCGGGAATCGAAACCGGGAACCCGTGCGCGGGAAGCGAGAACGCTACCGCACGACCACGAGCTGCGGACGTGGAAAACCGAAAATAGTAAAACTAAACATTTCAAAGTTGATGAACAAGGCAGAAATATTGTTGATGTGTTTCATGTATGTCTATTACAAATTATTTTAATGCAACCACATTAGTAAATGTGTTAACGTGAACCTTATGATGAAAAAGCTTTTGATAAACCTATGTACTTACTGTGATGAAGTTATAGACAGATAAGTGCTCGCTTTTATATAACTGATGATCGAAATAACATATAACGTTTTAAACCGTTGTCAAAGTGCACAACCTTCTGTCGATGATAGAAACTGACGCTGTTGTATCAGAAGTGTGCACAGAAAGCACTCTATATAGCCGTCGCAACAGTCTGGAACGGACTCCATTTTTCATTACTATAATTCACATGATCAATAACTGTTTTCTCCATTGGTGAACTGACCTCATATCTGATCAAGATCCGCAAACGCTGAGTAATGGAATAACAAATTCACTGTTCGTATCAACTTTCTGTATGTAAATGGAAAAGTTTGATATCGGACCGTGGTCGTTATTACACCACCCTAGCATTGTCACTACCGCAGCTGAACAAAGTGCCTAAGCCCAATGCTCCCCATCTGTCTTTGCTGTCTTCTTTTAGTTGAAGTTAGAGAAGTTAATGTTCTCATTATTCTCATCTTACAGAGGTAGGTTTTCTGTGTTCTTCCCGCAATGCGGCGGTTACGTGTGCAGTTTAGCTGCAGAGCAGCAAGCAGAAGACTGCATCCATTGATAGGCGTCTTGTTCATAAACCATACTATCCTTCAGCAAGGTGTCTGTCTTAACTAAGAGTAAAACTGCTGAAATTATTTAGCTCCACACGTGAACACTGCATGCGATTCTACTGGCATACCAAATTGTATTTCATGCGAACAATCTTGTTAAAACAAATTTTCACTCATTTGTAATTTGGAAGTCTTGGTACCTTAATGGATACGTGCTAATGCAAAGGTCTCAGGTTCAATATTCAGTCCGTCTAATGACTTTTTCTATAATTCACCATCGCTTTCTCATTTGAATACGATTTTATATGTGAAAAATGCCACAGACTATCACGATGCGGAGCCCATCATAAATTTTAGGATGAAGATACGTGTGTACCACTACGAATGGACCATACGCAATGAAGTATCACTGCTCAAAACATCCTTAAGGTTGAAGGGACCTTTACCTTCATCTGATCAGCAAATGCTGTGTAACTGCCATTGCTCATAAAACTTCCATGATGCCAATCTCTGTGATAATGTGATAACGATTTTTGGTTGAAATAACGATGTAATTTAAAAAACAGCATTGAAAAAATTGATCGGTATGTTACTGCCATGTTGTACTGATAGTATAATTTATTTTGATGAACAACCGCAATACTAATTAATGTTTCTTGCTTTATAGATACGTGAGATGACTGTAATGTCATGCCGCTCAACAGTGGGTGTATTAGCAGTATGCAAAGAAAGTAAGACAGAAAATCTTAAACCTCCAAAATCGAAACTACTAAAAATCTGTGTTAGAAACTCACTGAATTACCGCCAATTTACTCTACCCAAATGAAAACGACCTTTCTCTTGTTCACAAAACATAAAACTGTGCATGAAAACGTATGATTCCCTGTGCTACTCTTATGTTTATCTATCAGTTCGAAGGATTAGTTATTTAACAGTACATTCGAAACTGAATTTCTGTATAGAATTTCTGTGTGGCTTATGGAATCTTCTATAAAAAAAACCCAGTAACAAATAGGTTACCAAAAACAACTTTGTCCAGAAATTAACTACATATGGCTGAAGACACACGTAGCGTCAAAATTTTATTGGGTCTGAAGTAAGGAATGAAAACTGTGTTGATATATATATATATATATATATATATATATATATATATATATATATATATATATATATATATAATCGAATTCACCTAAGTACTGGTGTGACTTTGAAAAGTATTTAAATCGAAGGTACTTCTTCATCAGTTTCCTGATTATGATGATTATTAGTGTTTTAGGGCGCACAACAATCAGTTTCCTGATGCAGCTCGCCACGAATTTCTGTCCTGTGCCATGCTTTTCATGTCAGAGTAGCATCTGCAACCTGTGTCCTCAGTTATTTGCTGGATGTATTCCAGTCTCTCTCTTCTTTTACAGTTTTTACCTCCACAGCTCCCTCTATCACCAGGAAAATTATTCTCTGATATCTTAACGCATGTCTTGTCATCCGGTCGCTTCTGTTCGTCAGTATTTTCCAAATATTCCTTCCCTTGACGATTCTGCAGAGAACTTCCTCATTTCTTACTTTATTAGACCACCTTATTTTCATCAGTCTCCTGCGGCACTACAAGTAAAATTCTTCGACTCATATCTTTTCCCGCATTCCCACAGTCCATGATTCCCGACCATACAATGCTGTGCTCCAAACGCACGTCCTCAGAAATGTCTCCCTCAGGCTGACACCTATGTTTGACGTTACAAGACTTCTCTTCGCCAGGAACGACCTTTCTGCCTGTGGTAGTCTGTTTTTTTATCTCTTCCTTGCTCCGTTCTTCGTGATTTATTTTGTTATCTTGGTAGCAGAATTACTTAACTCCCTCTACGTCGTGATCCCTAATTCTGATGTCTCTCGCTGTTCTCATTTCTGCTACTTCTCATTACTTTCATCTTTTTTGGATTCCCTCTCACTCCTTGTTCGGTACTTATTTGACTGTTCATTTCATTTAGCAGATCCTGTAAGTCGTCTTCAGTTCCACTGAGCAATGTCACGAGCGAATCTTTTCGTTTATATCCCTCACCTTGGATTTTAATCTCACGCTTGAACCTTTCTTTTATTTCCGTCACTGCCTTTTCGATGTACAGATTGAACTGTAGGGGCGAGTGATAACATTGTTGTCTTATACAATTTTTTTTCCGACCACTTCGTTCTTGCTCGTCTTCTCTTATCGTTCCCCCTTAGGTTCTTGCGCATACTTTACACCAACCGTCTTTCTCTGTAGCGTACCCTTATTTTTCCCAGAATTTCGAATATCATGCACCATTTCTTCGTATTTGAACGTTTCTTCCACGTCTACAAATCCTATGAATTTATGTCGATTTTTGTTAAGTCTTGCTTTTATTATCAACCGCAACGTCAGAACTGTCTCTCTGGTGCCTCTACCTTCCGGAAAATCAAACTGATCGTCATCTAACACATCCTAGATTTTCTTTTCCATTTTTCTGTTTATCATTCTTGTCATCATCTTGAATGTATGAGCTGTTAAACGGATTATGATATAATTCCCGCACGTTTCCGACCTTGCACTCTTCGAAATTGTGTGGGTGATGTCTTTCCGGTAGGCCGGTGGTACATCGCCAGTCTCATACATTCTACACACCGAGGTGAATAATTGTTTTGTTGCCACTTCCCCATGATTTTAGACAATTTGATGGAGTGTTTTATCTATTCCTCCTGCCTTATTTGATCTTAAGTTTTCCAAAGCTCATTTAAATTAATAGTCTAGTACTGAATCCCCTTTCTCCTCCCTTTCGACTACAGTTTCTTCTTCTATCACTTCGTCAGATAACTCCTCCCCCTGATTAAGTCCTTCAATGAACACTTTCGACTGGCCTCCTTGCATTTAACAGTGGTATTGCGATTCCATTCTTAATGTTACCACCCTCTCTTTTACTTTCACCGAAAGTTGGTTTGACATTTTTATATGCTGAATCTGTCTTTTATGCAGTCTATTCGGTTTCGAATTCTTCAGTCTTCACGCAACCATTTCGCCTTAGCTTCTTCACACCTTCAGTTTACTTCTGTCCTACGTAATTTGTATTTATGTAAACCTGAACTGCCTTGAGCTCCTTCTAACCTGTACTGGCGGTGGCTCCATTACTCTCTGGAAAAAACACTCACGTGGGCATCCATGGCTCCAGTGGAGCTGGTGCAAGGCACCATGACGGCCAAGGAATATCACACACTGGTTGCAGACCACGTATATCCCTTCATGACGATCATGTTTCCTGATGGTGGAGGCACTTTTCAACAAGATATTGCCCCATGTCACAAGGCCAGTAGTGTGATGAAGTGGTTCGACGACCATAGTCACGAGTTACAATTGATGTGCTGACCCCCAAATCCTCATATCTGAATACATCTGGGATGCAATTGAACGTTGCATCAGCGCTCATCGCAGCTTCCGCGGAATTTACGGGAATTAGGTGACTTGTGAGTAAGATTTAGTGCAAACTCCCTCCAGCGACTTACCATGCCATGTTGTGTCGCTGCTGTTATCCCTGCCAAAGGTGGACATACTGGCTGTAGGTAGGTGGTCGTAATGTTCTGGTCGTTCAATGTACTTCTTCTGCTATCCAATGTTTCTTCACAATTATCTTCCTTGTATCTGCGTTTTTCTTTCTAACTTCTGTGATAGTCCTTTTTAAACACGTGTATTCCTCTTCAACTAAACTGCCTACGCAACTATCCTTTATCGCAGGACCTGAAACATATCTCTTCATAGCTTACTACTTGCGTATCCCACTTCTTTGATCCTTCCTGATTAGTTTCTCATACTTTATTCTACTCTTCATCATTACGAAATTGTGATAAGAGTCTATATGTGCTCCTGGGTAAGCATTATAATCCAGTATCTGATCTAGGAATCTCCACCTGACCATAATGTAATCTAACGAAAATCTTCCGAAATCCGCTGGTCTTTCCCAAGTATACCTCGTCCTCTTGTGATTAAGCAGAATATTCACCATTACTAGATGGAATTCTTTGCAGAAGTCAGTTAGCCTTATTCTTACTACCAAACCCATATCCCTCCCCTATAACGGCATTCAAATTCCTTTACAGTCTGAAGTGCACTTCTTTCTGGCCATGATATGGTCCAAACTGAATATTAGTCATGACACTTATATCGCACTAAAGACGTCATTTAACTGTAGAACATGTTCTTTGTTTTCATTAGAAAAGACTGTAATGTCATCCCGATGTACCATCCATTGTTTCTATTTTAAATCATGCAGCACCCTGCTCATTAGTCAGTGAAATGTCGCCGCCATGTTTCTCAATCCGAATGTCAATGCTGGTACTGAAGAAACCGTAAACTGTGTTTGAATCATTCCTTCCATGATACCTCAAAATCATGGTATCCACTTTGCCAATTCATGGTCATGGCTTAGTTCCCAGTTATCTAAGGAGTGTGGGGTGTTAGGCACTGGCAGACATTTATGACTTCCTTTGATATAAACACTTGTAGTCACAATGAAATCAAGAGGCATTATTTCATTTGGGTCCTTCTTATACTGTTACTATCTGTGAGCCAGAAGGGTTGATACTTTCCTCTTCAATCACAGATCGGCTGGTTAAGAAAACTATTCACAACTAGTTGTAGATGACATGAAATTCGATACTGTTTTTCTGTACTGGTGGTTCATTTCCAGTGGGAGTCCTATGCTGCATTAGCTGACAATGGTTCAGGGGCTGAAAAACTCCACTTATTGAATACTCCAAATATTATACCGTAACCTAGAGTGCAGTTAAATCAGTAGATTGCTCCAGATTTGAATATTCATACCTGTGTTACTATCCAATTCTTTGTACTCCATTACTTTCAAGTTAGCTGTCTATGCACCTTTTGATAGCTCTACATTTTGTGAAATAGATCTGCCAATGCTAACAGGCAATACTTGGCTTCCATAAAACTCTCCAGCACAGGATAAACTGTGGTGAATAAAACATTATACCTTACCAAATTTTTCGATTTCTAGGTCTCAATCACACATAAAGTTTTAACTGGCTTGTTTGCCCTATGCCCCCCACAATACCTTCCCTGTACCTTTCGGTGTTAAATCCCATGAGTCGACTCTAAAATACCTACACGCAACTTAGTCGGCTTCCATTGCTTCTGCACTGATCGTTGTGTCCATTAGTTTCTCTCAGCAGTGAATTAAGATGGATTAATGTTCCATCCAGCACCACTATGCGCTGATTATGCACAGGTGTATCTCACACGACATTGATTGGGAGAGCTGCAAAGTGACTGCAAAATACCCCACTTTGTTTAATATTGGTGTACGAACTCCATCCTACAACCCTCCACCAAGATTACCATTTGGAGTGTCCAGCCTGTTTACACTTTATACAATGTCATTTTCCGAAATATCGTGGGATGTATTCCAGGTGACCACATCTGTAACGCATAATCTCAGTACTAACCACTACTTTCTTCTCTGTAGGGTTGGTCACTATGTCGCTTTCAGCCAAAGTTGTCGTGATTGTTACAATCGCTTTTAAACGTTCTGGAAACTCTACAAATACTTGAAGTGAGATCTCAGCTGGCAAACCCCACAAGAAAGCATCTAACACCCTATGCTCTGCATGCTGCAAACTGAAGATATTGGTGCTATCGTCATTTATATGTTAATACTTATCTTTGTCATGCGTACACAAAACATTCTACCGATTCTCCTTTGTTTGTGTTATCCAATTAAGGTGTTCCTCATAGTAACTCCACGTGTTCTTTCTTGTATATCACTCCACTAACCTTTCCTGCGAGTACCGGAAAGTTTGAAAATTTTACAGCTTCTTGTCATGCATTACAAATGCCCTAGCATCAGGTGCTAATAATTTCTCGTCATGTATGTTAAATATCCTCCAAAGACTAACACCAAAATGGAATTTCTGTTGAGGTGGGCAGCTGTCTAGGACTGATGGGGACAAGTTGGGAATTGACTGTTACCTTCTTTCTACCAGTAGGCATATGCATACCACATTATCAACCTGTATTTATGCTAGATTATCCAGGAAGTGCTGAATTGCTTCGTGAGTAACAGCTGTGCCACTTGCAGCTGTTTTGTTCATGTCTTACAACTAGAAACATATAGCGTATCACAGAAAAAAATGAAGGAAAAACGGTAAACAATCACACAGGCGCACATAGAAAAACATCTTAAAATGGACACTTACTTGGACATTTCAGTTGAACACCACTGCTGAACTGCCACTGTCATCGCCAACATTGCATCCTCCAACAGTTCTTCTGACATCACTGGTAACACTGTAGAAGATATTACGGTCATTTATCGCTAAAACTTTATCGACTTTCTACTTAGACACTGCCTTAACGCAGCACTTTCCACACAGGCGAGAGGGTTTGAGTGATCCGAACACGTAGAAGACTGTACCGGAGGTAGCGTAGTTGTTTACAGGATCCCCTTTACTGTGCAAGCCTTTTTCAGAGGAGCCACACAAAGAGTCTCACAATGTTCCATCTTTTCCTTTGTCTGATCCCGAGTTTTCCTTTCTTGAGATGTCAACATCCCTTAGGTGCCTCCCATATAGGAACTGTATGGAAGGCAACCACATGGGTGCTTAGCTAGAGCTGTCATTACTTCCAATTACTTGTGTTAGGCTTCTGCTGCATATTCTCCCGCCAGGCTCCCTTGGCTAAGTATTAGGTTTCGTGGTCTCAAGGTGCCTTACCTTAATTTTCTCTACTCTAAAGAGACAGCGAAAGATCTATAGCTCAGGGACGAAACTTCAGTTAAAAGTGTGGAGGCAGAAATGTGGGATCCCCATCATCAGACTGTGATTACATGCTGCCTGTTACTACACTCCTGGAAACTGAAATAAGAACATCGTGAATTCATTGTCCCAGAAAGGGGAAACTTTATTGACACATTCCTGGGGTCAGATACATCACATGATCACACTGACAGAACCACAGGCACATAGACACAGGCAACAGAGCATGCACAATGTCGGCACTAGTACAGTGTATATCCACCTTTCGCAGCAATGCAGGCTGCTATTCTCCCATGGAGACGATCGTAGAGATGCTGGATGTAGTCCTGTGGAACGGCTTGCCATGCCATTTCCACCTGGCGCCTCAGTTGGACCAGCGTTCGTACTGGACGTACAGACCGCGTGGGACGACGCTTCATCCAGTCCCAAACATGCTCAATGGGGGACAGATCCGGAGATCTTGCTGGCCGGGGTAGTTGACTTACACCTTCTAGAGCACGTTGGGTGGCACGGGATACATGCGGACGTGCATTGTCCTGTTGGAACAGCAAGTTCCCTTGGCGGTCTAGGAATGGTAGAACGATGGGTTCGATGACGGTTTGGATGTACCGTGCACTATTCAGTGTCCCCTCGACGATCACCAGTGGTGTACGGCCAGTGTAGGAGATCGCTCACCACACCATGATGCCGGATGTTGGCCCTGTGTGCCTCGGTCGTATGCAGTCCTGATTGTGGCGCTTACCTGCACGGTGCCAAACACGCATACGACCATCATTGGCACCAAGGCAGAAGCGACTCTCATCGCTGAAGACGACACGTCTCCATTCGTCCCTCCATTCACGCCTGTCGCGACACCACTGGAGGTGGGCTGCACGATGTTGGGGCGTGAGCGGAAGACGGCCTAACGGTGTGCGGGACCGTAGCCCAGCTTCATGGAAACGGTTGCGAATGGTCCTCGCCGATACCCCAGGAGCAACAGTGTCCCTAATTTGCTGGGAAGTGGCGGTGCGGTCCCCTACGGCACTGCGTAGGATCCTACGGTCTTGGCGTGCATCCGTGCGTCGCTGCGGTCCGGTCCCAGGTCGACGGGCACGTGCACCTTCCGCCGACCACTGGCGACAACATCGATGTACTGTGGAGACCTCACGCCCCACGTGTTGAGCAATTCGGCGGTACGTCCACCCGGCCTCCCGCATGCCCACTATACGCCCTCACTCAAAGTCCGTCAACTGCACATACGGTTCACGTCCACGCTGTCGCGGCATGCTACCAGTGTTAAAGACTGCGATGGAGCTCCGTATGCCACGGCAAACTGGCTGACACTGACGGCGGCGGTGCACAAATGCTGCGCAGCTAGCGCCATTCGACGGCCAACACCGCGGTTCCTGGTGTGTCCGCTGTGCCGTGCGTGTGATCATTGCTTGTACAGCCCTCTCGCAGTGTCCGGAGCAAGTATGGTGGGTCTGACACACCGGTGTCAATGTGTTCTTTTTTCCATTTCCAGGAGTGTATATCAAGCAAGGGTGTCTTAATAAGCTGGTTGAACAACCACTACAGCGAGTAGTCATAAAATAGAATGAAGACTTTAGACTATGAGACAAACTGCTCTTCAGACCATGGAGATAGAACTTAATAAAGAGTTGGAACAATGAGAATGTAATATAGGGCTTTCAACAGAAACGAAGAAGAAACCCACAGGAAATCAATACTTAGGGGACTACACTTTGATTTACAGTGAAATATGGCTAAAATTTAAAGTAAGAGATCAAGAAAGTCTTTCTTTGTGATAAATAATAAGTTTTCAACATAAAAATATTATGAAGTGAAAAATTTAGAAAATCGGTGAAATGGGACACACGTGTCTCATGAACCTAACTAGACCCCTATTTTCATGTGAACCAAGCACTTTTAGTGCTAAATGTTTAATTTTGTGACGATTTTATCTGGATAGTAGTTCTGATTTATATATTTAACGAATCAGTAGTATATATTAAACAAATATTCTCCTGACAATGAAGAGCATGAAATGGCACATAGTAGTTTTCAAACTAAGATTTGAAGGTGAGCTATACACATCACACACACCAATGTTTTCTGCAGTTTATGCAGTTTTCTCAAACATATACATGCCAATACATACGACCTGAGGTGCGTAGTGATGTTTCTCAACAACCTCTATGCTGTATAAGAGAACACAATTAACAACTTTAGACATCGTTGGAATGGAGAATGTGGTGATTTGATGTGGTTTTCGCGAAGCAGCCACACTATAAATACACGCCGCCCCATTTGATCGCTCACTGGCTTCTATATATTCACCCCATGATCAGTAGTATTTTTCTCCAAGTTCCGAAAGCATATCTCTACATGCTAGCATTACACAGATATGAGATACAAGCGTCTCAATGCTCAAAAATGCGTGTTACTTTAGTGGTACAGACGTATCTCATCAACTACGAAAGAGTTAAACACCAATGAGATCAGCAGTTGCAATAATATTATCGATAAGAAGTGAGTTAATAGAATCTTGCACCCAAACATAAAATTTACGTTGAAATTGGAGCAGGATGGAAAGTTTTTTGCCTTAGATATATTGGTAGAACGGAAATCATATCGGAAATCGCCCATTCTATGTACTGAAAAGCGATGCATACAGCCGTGTGTCTCAACAAAAGGGGCTTACTCCATCCAGATAAGAACAGTGCTTCGCTGAACAACATAACTCACAGGGCAAGGACTATTTTGGACACAGAGCATCTCGGCTCTGAGATGAATCATCTGAGAATGGTGCTCAGGAGGAACGGGTTTTAAAGCCGTGATATTATGTCAACGCTCTCGAGAAGCCAAGACGCTATTTCCCTTCAACAAAACAATGGGGTCCAACACATAGCGCTGTTTCTATTCTGCGGTGCTACAACTAGTAATATAGGTAGAGCCCAAGACAGGCAAGGAATCAGACCAGTGTTTCACCCACCCACGAAGACTAAGGACATGTAGCAACCTGTTAACGATGTGCCTGATATTCATAATATCCCTTGCATGTATAGCAGCAGTTACATGGATCAGTTTACACAGACTGTTGCTGATCGCTGTTTTGATCATCAGCGGCATCTGAAGAACAGGAATTTTGAAAATTCAGCAATGGCTCAACGCAGCCTATTAATGTTGTCTTTGAACAAGAGAATTCTCGCTCGCACTTTGAGCCACTGCGAGTCTGTGATGAGAAAAGCAGTGGAAATTAGACTCTGTGACAAAACTCCAATAGAGAAGCCGGTTATGCGGTTAACAATGCTTCGAATTGTGCACTTGTTAAAGAAAGAGCACAGAAGAAGCCTTCTCGTAGTTTATCGCCCGATACGAGTGACTACACTATTGACGATGGTGTAGGAAGTGCACAAACGTTATTAATGAACAGAGAGAGCATCACCTAGGTATGCGCTATTTCTATGATGATGTAATGACGTAATCCAACCTACCACATGCTGGCTCTTGGGTGTAAATGTGTCAGGCCCGCCAGTTTTGCGACATCTGAGGTTCAGAATCCCACATCCTCAACAGCCGTTGGAGTAAATCGGCTAGGGCACTTCCGAGTGGTACTGTGCATGGGCAGGGAAGGGGGAGAAGTTGTTGCATTCTGCTTACGCGAAAATATACAGAAGGTTGACTGGTCCGGACCTGCAAGTGGACATCCAGGTTTGCCGTTAAATGACAGATCAGGAAATAAGATAAAATCAGCTAATATATTTCAGTGTACGGTATACAAGGGGCGCGCCTTGGGTCGGAAGGCAACAGGTTTAGGCCAGTCTAGGAGGTCGAATAACTAATTGAAGTTATCAGAAAATGCTAAAGATTTATAATTGAAGTGGGCAACGGAAGGGGATGTGGTACATGTTCACTTATGTCGGTGGCCGGTCCTGGAATGCAGAGCCCGAGTCTCTGCCTCCCACGAAAGACGTCTGTTCTGCTCCAGTCTGGATCACAAGAGAGCGAGGCAACAGCGTTCTGCACTGCAGAATCCTCCAGCGTCCACACACGTGACCAGTATCCCACGCACGCTATTGGCTAAAGCCGATGGCGTGAATTCACTAGCAGTTCCAGTAGAGAACCAAGGCGTCTCTTGTCAGCTGTTTTAACAGGAAGGGACTGCCTCTGTTCCGAAAGGCAGGCAACTTGTGAATGTGTTCTGGGAGAAAGTTGTAAGGATTTGGCTGTGCCTTTGAAACAAATGTTTTGAATAAATTCTCCAAAATATTCATTGACTGGCTGACCCTGTACAGTAAATTAATAGTCTGGCTTCACCACCTCTCTCTCTCTCTCTCTCTCTCTCTCTCTGTCTGTGTGTGTGTGTGTGCGTGTGTGCGCACGCGGGTACCTATGCTCTCATCATCCTCCTTATGTCGCCGTTTGCATCGTCGTCAGTGTCCATCACAGCCCTTCCGTCACCTCCATCTTGCCATTGCCGAAGTAGTCTCACCACCTCCATCTTCGCTTTCGCCGCTGTAGTCAACTCATTTCCGCCATCTTCATCGCTGTTGTAATCATCTTCTTCTGTCACTGTGATCATATCCCCCTGGATGTCAGCAGCAATCACCATTTATTAATCTCGTATTTTAAGCTATAATGAACGCTTCTGCTACTTCCATCGTTTATAACATCACCTCACCCACTCCAGCTAAGTGGGTAACTCCTCATCATTCTAGATCTGCTCTCCCCTTCTCTCTGTCATGTCCCCATCCGCAGTCACATATTCTTTCACTTACCCTTCCCACGACCTCTTCTCCACCTTCTAACACTTAATTTGCCTATTCACCATACCCAACAACGGCCAATTCTCGTGCAAAGCCCGCAAAAGTCTGTAGGTAGCTCTGTGCTACGCCAGAAGCCACACCTCTTGAAACCAAATCAACAAAAAGCCGAACAAAATCAATCCAAAAAGAAGGACTTTCTACGATTCCCCAAATCCAACTCCATCCTATTACTCTGAAGAAACGGTAGAAGCCCCTAATGCAGATCTCATTGCCAGCACTATGACCAGAACACCCAAACTTCACCCCAGTCCCTCACCCGCACCTTCTTCTACGGCTGTTCACACCTTCATCCTATTCCACATTGACCGCATACTCTCAATGCCAGATCCGTCACTCTCGAAATCAGATTGCACATTCCTTGCAGCTGCGCACAGTAGCCACACAGCCTCAGGTGCCTTGCCACAGTTCGGGCAGCTCCCCCTATCGGAGGTTCGAGTTATTCCTCAGGCATGGGTGTGTGGTGTTGTCCTTAGCGTAAGTGAGTTTAAATTAGATTAAGTAGTGTGTAAGCCTAGGGGCCGATGGCCTCAGCACTCTGGCCCCATAGGAACTTACCACCACCTACCATCCTTCCAAATCATACTCCACAAGAATTTGGTCCTTATTAAATCCACATATCCCATCTTAGATATTTTCCTCAAAATCCCATGCATCGCCTTTGGCCGCATAAAGAGTCCTAATATGCAGCTGCCATCATAAAATGAAACCAACCAAATTCCTCTCCAAGTTCTTACTGTTGCCAAAGTGCCCCCTTTATAGTGACATCGCACAACCAGTTGTAAAAATCGACCTATCTTTCCTCACTGTATGACGATCCCACATCCCTAAACAATATCGAAGCCTCACCTTCCCTCCAGCTTGCAACACCTTCAATGATATCCTCATGACCTACTCTGCCAAATGCAAAGCCATGTCCTCACACGCAAAACCAGAAATAACTGTACCCATCCATTATCTTGCTCATCCTGTCCGTTGTAATAACTGTTGGCAATCACCTCCCATTGCCAAGGACACCTTCAGATTCCTGATCATCGTCCTTCAAAACATCCACCGCTTCCAACGATAATATAGACTATAACATATTTATCTTTCTTATCATACCATGATAAATGTCAGTACCCTAGCCATCCACTTCTGAAATTAGGTTCACTTTGTTTCCACTCGTCTCTGCACTCTTACTTAAACGTCTCAACCTCTCACCCACACAACCCCATCTCTAGACTCTCATCATGGTGTGGCTGTACCACAACCACCTCTCTCTACCTACTAACGAGACTCTTTTAAGAATACCTGTCCTAGCACAATGTCCGTACGTTTATCCTAAATGAATAGTTCCTCCAACCTTAGCTCATCATCTGGAACATATCCCTGTATCTTCTTCCGCTGTAGAGATAACCCCCTTCCCCCGGTGAGAGATGGAACTGCAATCAGCCTCATAAGAATATCCCTGTTGGTAAACCTTTTGGGGTATAAGGTTGTTGTCCAGGAAACCCTTTTGTTATTGCAAGACTCAATGAAGAAGCAACGCTTCTGAACATCTCCAGCGCAGTTCTGGACAGATTGTTAGGAATAGAAGAGTTTCCTAAACTAAACCTAAAGGTACACCAGAAGCAATTTCATCAAGTTGTGAAAACCTTTATTCTATCATAAGAATATCCCCGTTTGGACAGAAATCGTATCACACATTGCCACTGAACACTGAAGTTCTAGCCTCTTCTTTAAAACCTTAACAATCCTTTCCTTCATCAATTCCTCACCCACATCGCCCACAAGTTTCCACCCACATTATTGCTGCTGACCCCAAAATCCTTTGCAGATCACCTGCACATTGTAGTGGACTGACAAGGCAGCCAGTCCACAGAGACGGGTAGCCGAAAGGGCACACATACACACACGCCGACTGGCGCGAAGTCTGGAACAGGATACGTGATGAATGTGATAAAGAAAAGAACGTAGCTACTAGAACACTTAACTTTTATATCGTCCTTTGGTATACAGCATTCTTGATGATACAAGTGAGACTATCTTGAGATACATGCAATGGTACAAATGGCGCCTTGCTAGGTCGTAGCCATGGACTTAGCTGAAGGCTATTCTAACTGTCTCTCGGCAAATGAGAGAAAAGGCTTCGTACGTGTAGTCGCTAGCAATGTCGTCCGTACAACTGGGGCGAGTGCTCGTACGTCTCTCTAGACCTGCCGTGTGGTGGCGCTCGGTCTGCGATCACACAGTGGCGACACGCGGGTCCGACATGTACTAATGGACCGCGGCCGATTTAAAGCTACCACCTAGCAAGTGTGGTGTCTAGCGGTGACACCACACACATCTCCAGCTGTGGCATCATTTTCGAGACTCCCAGCAAGGTGACATTGTGCCCATACCACAGCACACACATTCCTGAAGCAGCACCACTCCAGGTGTCATCCTAGCATATCTCAACTTTCTTGGACACCTCACTACGGAAGGCCTCAATACAATTGGAAATGAGCACCCACATGTTATCCTCACCACTTTCTACACACAAACTCATTCCTCATCCGTATGACACCATTTCAGTCTATGACCAAAAGTAGTTCAAGACTAGTTTTATCCCAATTGTAATGCCTACCAAGAATCCATAGATACACAGATTGGAAGCCATGATAAAATTTTTCTGGAACCTGAAGACTTCCCCCCCCCCCCCCAAGCCAAGCCTTCCTGCACTATACCCTGTTAGGCACAATATCTGACAATGTCTCAGCCAAGCTACATATACTCATCACACACTCTTCCCAGAAAGCAGTACACCTTCCAAGAGAATCCCGACACTTATACCACTCCTTCCTGTGGCCTGATGACTGACATAGAATCACACACACTACCGGAAAGTACAGGGACACATCAGGAATTTACTAAGTGACGCCGTAATTTGTGCAAACCATGCACCTGGTTGAACTCTACGCTCCCCACAAACTCTTCCAACTCCTGAAAAGCATTCTAATGGCTCACCAGCAGTTATCCCGTCCATCATTACTTGCTCCTCCCTAACAAACCAACCATTACCAACAACCTGGGGAAAACTGATCACTTTGCAACCAACCTTTCTGACATCTTCTCAACCCTCATTTTGAACACAAATACCACTTTTCCACCCCTGGTTCCATGTTCCAGTACTTCCACGATATATCACAAGCAGAATTAAATGCACCAATTACAGCACATGAATTTCGAACACAATGGTAAGAATAGATGGCTACAGAACGATGCGGTCATTGTCGTCTTAGGAAAGATGGACGGGGGTGGAAATAATAATTGGCGAACAAGCTAACACCTTGAACAGGAGATTTTATTTAACTCGTGTTTCTCCAAGAGTATGAAGACTCATTCGAAAACATATAGCAAGAGTCAGACTTCAGCTATTTCAATGTCCACAAGGATGGAGATCTCTGTGCTGAAATGTGAACGATGGTGTTGGAGTCACGACCGGACGGAGTCTACGTAGTGTCACGTGGCGAAAGGGCTCGAGCGCAAGTGTGACGGAGCGGTTGCCGCCGGCGATCCTAAACTGAGGTTGCAGAGGGCGCTCATAATCCAGTCACTGCATGTGTGGCTCAGAGGATGCACATCTTTGGGTCCATCACTGCGCGACCGCTATCGGCTTCAGACGGAAACTTGTAATCCCATTGCCAAGTGTGACACCCATGAGGTGGTATCGATTCGTGATACCACAGATATAAAAAAAAGTACTTTCAAGAAAACGTAACACGTCCACAGGTCACTCCTGTATTACCCATTGAAAGCTCAAAGAATGCACTCTCTCCCCTATATAGTTAACTTTTAGCTCTGTATACCTCCATCCTCCAATATACCCGTGGTCTAGGGGTAGTGTCTTTGATTCATAATCAAAACGTCTTCGGTCCCGGGTTCCATCCCCGCCACTGCCTAAATTTTGATAAATAATCAGCATTGGCGGCCGAAGACTTCCGGCATAAGAAGTCAGCCTCATTCTGCCAACGGCCTTGTCAAAGAGGGCGGAGGAGCAGATAGAGGTTCAGGGCACTCGCTTGTCCTAGGGGAGGGAAATTGCCCCTAGAGGCGGAAGAATCAGCAATGATCAACGACATGAGGATGCAGAAGGCATAACCACTGCATTAAAGACACGTAACGTGTATCCACAGGACATGTGGCCTGTAATTGAAGAAGTGTCATGATGATCTCTCCACTGGCAAAAGATTCCGGAATAGTCCCCCATTCGGATCTCCGGGAGAGGACTGCCAATGGGGAGGTTACCATGAGAAAAAGATTGAATAATCTACGAAAGGATAACGTCCTACGAGTCGGGGCGTGGAATGTCAGAAGCTTGAACGTGGTAGGGAAACTAGAAAATCTGAAAAGGGAAATGCAAAGGCTCAATCTAGATATAGTAGGTGTCAGTGAAGTGAAGTGGAAGGAAGACAAGGATTTCTGGTCAGATGAGTATCGGGTAATATGAACAGCAGCAGAAAATGGTATAACAGGTGTAGGATTCGTTATGAATAGGAAGGTAGGGCAGAGAGTGTGTTACTTTGAACAGTTCAGTGACCGGGTTGTTCTAATCAGAATCGACAGCAGACCAACACCGACAACGATAGTTCAGGTATACATGCCGACGTCGCAAGCTGAAGATGAACAGATAGAGAAAGTGTATGAGGATATTGAAAGGGTAATGCAGTATGCAAAGGGGGACGAAAATCTAATAGTCATGGGCGACTGGAATGCAGTTGTAGGGGAAGGAGTAGAGGAAAAGGTTACAGGAGAATATGGGTTTGGGACAAGGAATGAAAGAGGAGAAGGACTAATTGAGTTCTGTAACAAGTTTCAGCTAGTAATAGCGAATACCCTGTTCTAGAATCACAAGAGGAGGAGGTATACTTGGATAAGGCCGGGAGATACGGGAAGATTTCAATTAGATTACATCATGGTCAGACAGAGATTGCGAAATCAGATACTGGATTGTAAGGCGTATCCAGGAGCAGATATAGACTCAGATGAAGAGTAGGCTGAAGTTCAAGACATTAGTCAGGAAGAATCAATACGCAAAGAAGTGGGATACGGAAGTACTAAGGAATGACGAGATACGTTTGAAATTCCCTAACGCTATAGATACAGCAATAAGGAATAGCGCAGTAGGCAGTACAGTTGAAGAGGAATGGTCATCTCTAAAAAGGGCCATCACAGAAGTTGGGAAGGAAGACATAGGTACAAAGAAGGTATCTGCGAAGAAACCATGGGTAGCAGAAGAAATACTTCAGTTGATTGATGAAAGGAGGAAGTTCAAACATGATCCGGGAATATCAGGAATACAGAAATACAAGTCGCTGAGGAGTGAAATAAATAGGAAGTGCAGGGAAGCTAAGACGAAATGGCTGCAGGAAAAATGTGAAATCGAAAATGATATGATTGTTGGAAGGACAGACTCAGCATACAGGAAAGTCAAAACAACCTTTGGTGACATTAAAAGCAACGGTGGTAACATTAAGAGTGCAACGGGAATTCCACTGTTAAATGCAGAGGAGAGAGCAGATAGGTGGAAAGAATACACTGAAAACCTCTATGAGGGTGAAGATTTGTCTGATGTGATAGAAGAAGAAACAGGAGTCGATTTAGAAGAGATAGGGGATCCAGTATTAGAATCGGAATTTAAAAGAGCTTTGGAGGACTTACGGTCAAATAAGGTAGAAGGGATAGATAACATTCCATCAGAATTTCTAAAATCATTGGTGGAAGTGGCAACAAAACGACTATTCACGTTGGTGTGTAGAATATATGAGTCTGGCGATGTACTATCTGACTTTCGGAAAAGCATCATCCACACAATTCCGAAGAGGGCAAGAGCTGACAAGTGCGATAATTCTCGCACAATCAGCTTAACAGTTCATGCATCGAAGCTGCTTACAAGAATAATATACAGAAGAATGGAAAACAAAATTGAGAATGGGCTAGGTGACGATGAGTTTGGCTTTAGGAAAAGTAAAGGGACGAGAGAGGCAATTCTGACGTTACGGCTAATAATGGAAGCAAGGGTAAAGAAAAATCAAGACACTTTCATAGGATTTGTCGACCTGGAAAAAGCGTTCGACAATATAAAATGGTACAAGCTGTTCGAGATTCTGAAAAAAGTAGGGGTAAGCTAAAGGGAGTGACGGGTCATATACAATATGTACAACTACCAAGAGGGAATAATAAGAGTGGATGATCAAGAACGAAGTGCTCGTATTAAGAAGGGTGTAAGACAAGGCTGTAGCCTTTCGCCCCTACTCTTCAATCTGTACATCGAGGAAGCAATGATGGAAATAAAAGAAAGGTTCAGGAGTGGAATTTAAATACAAGGTGAAAGGATATCAATGATACGATTCGCTGATGACATTGATATCCTGAGTGAAAGTGAAGAAGAATTAAATGATCTGCTGAACGGAATGAACAGTCTAATGAGTACACAGTATGGTTTGAGAGTAAATTGGAGAAAGACGAAGGTAATGAGAATTAGTAGAAATGAGAACAGCGAGAAACTTAACATCAGGATTTATGGTCACGAAGTTAATGAAGTTAAGGAATTCTGTTACCTGGGCAGTAAAATAACCAATGACGGACGGAGTAAGGAGGACATCAAAAGCAGACTCGCTATGGCAAAAAAGACATTTCTGGCCAAGAGAAGTCTACTAATATCAAATACCGGCCTTAATGATAGTGAAACATGAACTGTGGGAAAACCGGAACAGAAGAGAATCGAAGTATTTGAGATGTGGTACTATAGACGAATGTTGAAAATTAGGTGAACTGATAAGGTAAGTAATGAGGAGGTTGTATGCAGAATCGGAGAGGAAAGGAATATGTGGAAAACACTGATAAGGAGAAGGGACAGGGTGATAGGACATCTGCTAAGACATGAGGGAATGACTTCCATGGTACTAGAGGGAGCTGTTGAGGGCAAAAACTGTAGAGGAAGACAGAGATTGGAATATGTCAAGCAAATAATTGAGGACGTGGGTTGCAAGTGCTACTCTGAGATGAAGAGGTTAGCACAGGAAAGGAATTCGTGGCGGGCCGCATCAAACCAGTCAGTAGACTGATGACCAAAAAAAAAATCTCCATCCTATCGAAAGATTATTAACCTGAAATGAGGAAAACTTTTCTAATTCTACTTTTCCTCAACCTAAAACCCTGCATTATCCTACCGCCCCACCAGCCCCATCTCAGTGTATAGGAGGGTCTTCGAATCCATCCTCTCGTCAACCATTTATGAACACCTGAACCAGCACCATTTCCTTTCCGTTACTTCCCATTAACGACTGTGATTTCCATCTCACTGTCTCCTCCGATGACGAACTCTTGCGCCTCACCCTATCTCATTAGCTCAACACCAGTAAACGCACTGTTTTCGTTCCCCGCGACCTGGTGATAGCTTACGATCTCGCGTGACATTCGGGTCTCCTTCCCAGACTACAAACTTATGCATCTACATCTTCGTCATACTTCTCAATCCACCGAACGATGTGTAGCGACGGGTACTTTTGGTATCACTATCAGATGCCCCTTTCTTGTTCCATTCGCCAATGAACGTGGGAAGAATAATTGATGGTAAGGCTCTGTACTATCTCTAATTTCCCGAATTTTCTCGTCTTAGTCATTTCGCAAGACGTATGTGGGAGTAAGGACTATGGTATGAAGATTAGCATTTCCAAAACTAAAGTAATGTCAGTGGGAAAGAGATGCAAACGGATTGAGTGCCAAATAGGAGGAACAAAGTTAGAACAGGTGGACGGTTTCAAGTACTTAGGATGCAACTTCTCACAGGATGGCAACATAGTGAAAGAACTGGAAGCGAGGTGTAGCAAAGCTAATGCAGTGCGCGCTCAGCTACGATCTACTCTCTTATGCAAGAAGGAAGTCAGTACCAAGAATAAGTTATCTGTGCACCGTTCAATCTTTCGACCAACTTTGTTGTATGGGAGCGAAAGCTGGGTGGATTCAGGTTACCTTATCAATAAGGTTGAGGTTACGGATATGAAAGTAGCTAGGATGACTGCAGGTACTAGTAGATGGGAACAACGGCAGGAGGGTGTCCACAATGAGGAAATCAAAGAAAAACTAGGAATGAACTCTATAGATGTAGCAGTCAGGGCGAACAGGCTCAGACGGTGGGGTCATGTTACACACATGGGAGAAGCAAGGTTACCCAAGAGACTTATGGGTACAGCAGTAGAGGGTAGGAGGAGTTGGGGTAGACCAAGGAGAAGGTACCTAGATTTGGTTAAGAATGATTTTGAAGTAATAGGCATATCATCAGAAGAGGCACCAATGTTAGCACTGAATAGGGGATCGTGGAGGAATCTTATAAGGGGGACTATGCTCCAGTCTGAACGCCGAAAGGCATAATCAGTCTAAAATGATGATGATGATGATGAAAAATTCTTGTAACATTACTTTCTGGAATAGCTTAATAATACGGTAGATACAGTTTTCGACAATTTGTGGTCAACAGTGTAACTGTACAAAATTGGATTTCTTTTCTTGTGTACGCGCAATGTGTTACATTTACTGACTATCTTTGTCGACTGTCTGAGACTGCAACATTCATGAATCTTCTGCGGGTCATTCTAGACATCGTTGCTGTTTAATGACGTTGCTTCTCTGTTATAGGCAACTGTATCTTATGCTAACAGTCTTAAAGAGCTTCCGAGGCTTTTTACTAGGTCATTTATATGGATTACATTTAGTAATCGTAGTATTACAGTTTCTTGGGGTACAACGGAATTATATCTGTCGACTTATTTTCCGTTAAGAGGGACGTTTTGAGTTCTGTCTGTAAGGAAGTCTTGTACCCAGCCGCAAATCTGCTACGATATTCAGTAAGGTCGTACATTTTCACCAAGTGGCAGTGAGGGACGGTGTCAAATGTCTTCTTGAAGTCAAACAAAACGGGATCAACCTGAGCGCCATTGTGGATTTTATGGAGAAACAGAGCGAGCTGAGTTTCCCAAGACCTCTGTTTGCGGTATCGATGTTGATTTTTATGAAGGAGATTTTAGTCCTCCATAAACATTATTATGTGTGAACACAAAGCATGTTCCATAATTTTACGACAAATTAACGTCAACGATATAAGTCTTTAATTATGTGCGTCTGTCCAATAACCCGTCTTCAAAACGAAAATGATCTGCGTTTTTCCCCCAGTCACTAGCTACCGTTCGTTGCTCCAGCGATTTGTTACTAATTGCTGCTAGAAGGAGAGCAAGTTCTTTCGAATAATCTCTGTAAAATCTTCTAGATATCTCGTCTGGTCGTAATACGTCTCCACAACTAAGCGGTTACAGTTGTTTTCTGTTCTGTGAAGAGTTATCCTACTATCTGGCGTTTCAACGTTCCTACGAGGATTGCAAGAGGGAATTGGCATTTTTCCCGCCTTGCATGCTATTTTCCTGAGGGGAGTCGTTACCTGCCTAATGTTGGAGCTGCCAAAGACTCGAATTCGTGCCTCGTCCGGATTAGGCATCACTTGTGGGCATCAATTATGTACTTTGTCACTATTCACAACATCGATTCCGTAGCTTCCATCCCACTCCAGGTGCGCCTCAAGGCTGTGTCCTCTCTCCTCTCCTTTATCTCCTCTACACTGCCTATATGCCCAAACCTCCACCCACCAATCCACCTCCTACTGTATGCTGATGACGTCTTTCACCTCGCCCTCTATTCTACGCTCCATAACACCAACAATAAATTAAAAACCACTTCAATCATTTTATCTACTAGTGAAACCACCAAGCGAGGTGGTGCAGTGGTTACCACACTGGATTCGCATTCGGCCGGTCCATGGTTCAAACCCGCGTCCGAGCAAAGATTTTCCACGATTTCTCCCCATCGCTTCAGGCAAATGCCAGGATGGTTACTTCGAAAGGTCATGGCTGATCTCCTTCCCAATCCTTCCCAAATTCGATGGGACTGATGACCTCTCTGTTTGGTCCCCTCCCATGAATCAATCAACCAACCAACTAGTGCAACCAATGGCTACTGAAGGTCAACCCCTCTGTAACGAAGGCAGTAATTACAGAATGAACCATACGCACCTTGTGCTTCCATGTCTTCTGTCTTACGGTCTATGATTGTGCTATCCAGTTGACTAAGAGACTAAAATATCTTGCTTTAATCATCGACCTGCATCTAAAATGGAAACCACACCTACTAGCTGTGCAGTCCTAAACTATCGATTGCACACCGAACAGCGCATCAACAAGGCAGTGTGATCGGCGCGCCAGTGAAAGGAGCAGGCTGGGCCATACCTCCAGGAAGCCAGAGTTCAGCGCACCCCATCAACGCTGACCGAACTAGCCGGCCATCGCCGGTCGGGCTCAGTTCGGTCACAGACTTCGACGGCGTCGGTACCGTGTAATAAAGAGGCGATACTGAGCCTGCGTTTTGCGAATAGTAATAGAGAAATGTAATTTCATGCAGGAGGCATAGGAAGTACATCAAGCCACTTCATAACGAAATGTTAAGCTATGTTCCCTCCTTTTTAGAAATAAAGTGTTATATTAATTTAAAAAATCCTTGTACAGATCATTTTGAATTCTCTCCTATCTTGGTTGTGTCGGTGATTGTTGCCACAGCAGCCGACACAACACTAACCATCCAACCAAAGGGGATTTTTCTTCTCTGGGCAGGGCAGTCGTTGTAGAAATCCTACAAACAGAGCCCCACAGACAGAGACACAGGGTCGTGAGTCGTGCTTGGGTAGCTCAGGTAGTGAGCACTTGCCCGCGAAAGGCAAAGGTCCCGAGTTCGAGTCTCGGTCCGGCATACAGTTTTAAACTGCCACGAAGTTTCATACCTGCGCACACTCCGCTGCAGAGTGAAAATTTTATTCTAGAGCCCCATATATATCTCCATTAGCTTTGTTGCAATTAATCCATAGGAGAGCAGGCCACCGTCGAACAGGAGATTACATTTCCTGAAATAGTATACACCACATACTAACACGTCACAATTCCCATGTTTATCACTTAAACCAAAAATTGCATTCAAATGATCTGCAGAACAGCCTACTTTTAAGTCAGTGGGCACATCAGCAAATTCTCGCCAAACAGAACTTCTACCCAGATACTGTTTTTACCGATGAATACTCTTAAACAAGGTAAAGGTAAATACAATGTACATGCATTATTGGTCCAGCAAAAACGCAAGATGTAGTAGACAACTGAAGGAACAGTGTGAACGTAGACGGTAACTTACACATATAAATGTGTGTCTGCTCCAACGGAAGAATTATGAATTCTATACCACACCATGGTCTGTTTGTCAGACAGTAGACCAATCCCGTATCTACGTACTGTTTAACCTAACCTTGTGGATGCCACCGTGTACGGGAAAGATATTATCGTAGAATCACATCGAAAGAAGTTAAAATATTTCTTATCATTATTTATCATTTTTCCCGTCATTATAATATGAAAGAATGGTTTCACTAGCCCGATACCACAATATTTTATTATTATCTGTTATCTGTCACTATGTGTTCTGTATGTACAATGGACGATTAATTTGCACAGTACCTACATACCGCGTTGCTCCAAACTGGCTGAATTTTCAGGTCTACTAATACTTTAAACGTTTCAGCCACGGGATATAAAAGCTGACACAACACTAGCAACCACCTGTCTGACTAAATAACGGTGCTTTCAACTCCCGAGACCACGATTTCTTCGAGGTTAGTACTCCTTGTCAAGTCACGCTGACGGAACATGTCCAACTGCATCGGAAATATGTATCAACAGGGGATAGGCAAAATAATGTGCACACCTGTACTTACTTTAAAATGCTTTATTAATAAAGGGTTGGACCCCCATTTTCCCGTAACACAGCTGCGAGTCTTCTTGAAATCCTGACATAAAACGTTTCTGTAGTCTCCAGTGGAATGTTAGGCCACTTTTCGATCAGAGCCTCTTCTAACGTCTGCTCCTGAACCTGCGCTCCAATACGCCGAAAAGGGTTCGACAATGTTAAATTCTGGAGGCTGTGCTGGCCAGGGAAGACGCTGCAGTTTAGTTGCATGCTCCTCGTACCACGACTGTACTGTCCTGGCTATATGGATGGGTGCATTATCGTCCTGAAACATGGCATCATTTTTGGGGACCGACATTTAAATCATGTTGTGCACCTGATCACGTAAAATGCTCACATCATTGTTGGCTGTAAGATGGCTTTTGAGGGTACCGGTGGGACCAGCAGAATACCTTTATATTGCTGCTCACACCATCAGACTTCCACCTCCATGCTTGAACTTTGGAATCAAGCGATCAGGATTGTAGGCTTCTTTTGGCGTTCTGCAGACGTAAACCCGGCCCGATGCTGGAAATGACGAAATCGTTGACTCGTCGGGCCATATGACGTGTTTCCACTGATCAGCCATCCAGGATTTATGCTCCTGGTACCATGTTTTACGATTCTTTGCGTTGGTTGTCGTCAATAATGGTTTCGGTATAGCAGCTCGTCTATGAATATTTGCATTATGGAGTTCTCGGCGGACAGTGTCGATAGATACGGGGTCTCGAAGATGAATATTGATCTCTACAGTTACTTTAGCAGTTGTAGTTTTGTGTTGTTTTTACACAATTCGTATTAGCATACGACGAGCTCTGTCATTTAGTTTTCATTTGCGCCCTCTATTACGTTTACACGATGACATCTTTTCATGTTTTGTGTGGGTTGTCATGAATGTTGTAACAGTTGCTCTTGAAACATTTGATGAGTTCGCTGTCTTGGTTACTGATGTTCCAGCTAATCGGGCCCACGCAGTATTCCCTCTTTGGAACAATGTTTGGTCTTTCGTGGCTCGTCGACCTTGGTCTCTGAATGCAAATACGAAGTGTGCAGTGCTCTAAGAAACCTTGACTTATGCCTCGTCCGTAATGAACACGCGCAGTGCAGAGCGACACGTGCCTTGCCTACGTTGTTGGCCATCAAACACAACCATCCCATTACTACCACTTTTCACATTATTTTGGCTATCTCATATACTTTAGCATATCCTTCAGCTGAAGGCTCTTTCCCACATTTATTCTCGTTAAAATGTGACTGGAATATGTTCCATGCATATAACTCACGCAGAATCATTCACGAGATAGGTCACTAGGTCTGTCGCTGCTTATTGACTCTGCTGTGTTGCCAGGGGCATCATTGTCTTCATCGACCTACTGGTTTGTATTACCAAACTGCTTCAGCTTTCCTACACCCAGGCATTAGTTGCAGGTGCTTTAGCCAGTTGTTTCTCTTCTTCATTACTTTTTATTATTGTATCAGTGAGTAGGGTGATGTTAATAACATCAGAAAATTTCTTAACGAGACAACGATTCGTTATTAGGAAGGCAGGACGTGTGTGAGCTACCATGAACAGCCTAGTGACATGCTCAGAATCAACGGCAAACCAGCACCAACAGATAGTTTAAGTATACACGACGATTTCACATGGAGAAGATGAAAAAATAATTTACACGATGACAATGAACCGGAATCTCAGTACTTAAAGGAAGATGAAAAAATAATAACCATGTAGGACTGAAACGTTGTAGTAGGGAAACTGAGGAAAAGAGGAGAAATACTAAGTACTGCAACAAATTTTCGCTAGTGAACGAATAAACTATTTAAGAATACAAGTTGGAGTACCCGTAGAACGCCCTGAGACACGAGAAACATCCTGTGGGATTACATCTTGATCAACCTCAGACTGCGAAATCAGATACTGTATTTTAAGGCATACCCACGGACGGATAGAGGCGCAGACCGCAATTTAGTAATAGTAGCACTAGTAGCCGGAGCCGAAGAGACGAGTTCGGTAGATCCAGTGTAGAGACAAGTGTAATGGTGAACTGATAAGAACTCATGATTTCTGAGGTTGTAAGTACTTTGAATAAATACAACTAGTTCAGTTGAAGAGGAATTGAATATCTAAGAAGGACAAACATAGAAACTGGAGGGGCAAATCTAGCAACATGAATGGTTACGCATAAGAAACTTGGGGAACAGAAAAAGTGTTTCCGTGAGGAAGTCGAAAGGAACACACAGATTCAGCTTATAGAACAGTCAAAAGTTAAAGCAGTTTTCACATCGAGCTTGATAGTGGAAGCAAGAAATACGAGGAATGAAAACATATTCAAAGGATGTTTCGGCCTCGAAACAGTGTTGGAATATGAAGCATTTTCGAAATAGAAGCAAGCCAAAAGGACACACGCGTAATACATAAGATTTACAATAACAGAAGTGGAAAAATAAGACTGGAACACCAAACAAAAATTTCTGGTATTAAAAAAATGTAACACAATGATACAGTTTTCACCCTACTACTTAATCTGTACGTCAGGGTAGCAATAACGAATAATGATACAGGAGTGAGATAAAAATTTAGGGTAAAAGAATATCAACGATAAGATACGCTGATGGCGTTGATATACTCAGTGAAAGTAATAGAGAACTGCAAGATCTATTGAATGGAATGAGTAATCTAACGAGCAAGAAATATTGACTAAGAGGAAACAAAGAATGCGAACGAAACAAGGAGAAAGAGAAATAAGATTAACGGTAAACCAAATATGAAAGTTGGCTGCCACGAAATAGAGGAACGAAGTGAGAGGGTTATGACAAGGAAGCAGGCACAGCAAAAACAGGTCATTTTTCTGCTAGTATCAAAACTAAGCCTTAACTTGAGGTCGGGGGACTGATGACCTCAGATGTTGAGTCCCATAGCGCTCAGAGCCATTTTGAACTTGAAATCGAAATTTCTCAGAACGTGTTTGTGGGGTACAGATTTGCCTGATAGTGACTCATAAGCTGTAGGAAAACAGCAAAAGAAGAGAACTGAAAGGTCTGAGTCGTGTTGCTGTAGAAGGATGTTTCTGTGTCGCCTGTTAGATTTCCATTGTATTTTAATTTTGCATGATGCGACGTTTCGGTTGTGTAGCTACTTTTACACAAAATGTTTAACCTTCCTAGTACCGCTGGGGTCAATATGACCCCACAAGCAGTTTTGAAATATATATCTCTCTTGTTTTCAAAACTGTTATTTTCAAAAATTATGACTTTGTCTTTCTGAGTTGCTTGTATGCTGTGGTGTCACCGCTAGACACCACACTTGCTAGGTGGTAACTTAAATCGGCCGCGGTCCTGTAGTACATGTTGGACCCGCGTGTCGCCACTGTGTAATCGCAAACCTAGCGCCACCACATGGCAGGTCACAAGACACGGACATGACCTCGCCCCAGTTGTACGGAAGACATAGCTTGCGACCAGACGTACGAAGCTTTCCTCTCATTTGCCGAGAGACAGATAGAATAGCCTTCAGTTTAGTCCATAGCTACTACCTAGCAAGGCGCCATTTGTATCAGTGCTTATAGCTTACTACTATTCAAGAGATGTATTCCAACAAGAGAATAAAAGTTAAGTAACATCTACGTACTTTTCTTCTTATTCATTAATAAGTCTCATGTTCCAGAACTTCAAGCCCGTCTGCGTTAGTTTAGCGTGCACCTAGCTACCTCATTGTGTCTATGCTGTATGAGCTAGACACAACATTATTTGGCGACGAGTAAAAGAGTTTGTATTAATTCGTTTGTGTCATGGCTTCGCCACAATCTCCAGATGTACTGTCCGAATTTTTTCGCTTGCAGAATCAGCAGACGCAGGCGTTATTGGAAGCCCTAGGACAACTCGTCCAGGGTCAACGTGCGCTGCAAAGCGATGCGGCAGCCGCCGCTTCTTCGCTACCGCTGCCACAAAACGCTGTTGTACCTCCCTTTCGGCCATATGTGGCGGCCGACGAGACCTGGCAAGAGTGGTCTCGCCAGTTCCACTTTCACCTAGCAGCATACAGAATTCAAGGTAAAGAGCGGCAGCCGTTTTTGCTTTCTTGTGTCGGTGTGTCTACCTACCGTGTGATAGTGAAATTGTTTCCCCGACGCGACGTAGAAACTCTGTCCTACGAAGAAATTTTGTCTGCTTTAGATGCCTATTTCAAAGAAACAGTTAATGTAGTTGCAAAACGGTATACGTTCTTTCGTACAAAACGTACGGCCGGTCAGACTAATAGGGAGTGGGTTGCAACTTTGCAAGGACTTACTAGGGAGTGTGCCTTTGAATGTGACTGTGGCCTCCCTTATTCAGATACTATGGTGCGTGATGCAATAGCACAGAACGTTTCTGATGTTCGCATACGGGAACAAATTTTGAAACTAGTTAATCCCTCCCTTCAACAAGTGATAGACATATTGGATAGGCAAGACACACTTGACTTTGCTCAGGCATCATTTGAAACTTCGCCAGCCGTGTGTCACATTAACCGGCCCGCCGGCCGCGCTGCACGGGACGCTACACGGCCCTCGCGCCCGTCCGCACAGCAGCGGCAGCCTACCTTGCAAACACGTGCGCCGCGTATGCCAGCAACTGCAGTGAAATCATGCCCGCGGTGTGCCACTAGACATTCGCGTGAAAATTGCCCGTCACGCCAAGCTATTTGCTTTTACTGCCAAAAGAAAGGACATGTTCAAAGTGTTTGCCAGAAAAAGCTTAGATCAGACAATCACAATAATTCCAGGCCTTTTGCTTCGCGCCGGAATCGAACCCAGGACAATCGGGCTCGTGGACCTTCGCCCATGGACGTTCATGTAGTTCATTCCCACCTGTCCAGTGACACTTTAGCTAACAGTGACTGTGTTCGTCCCACCAAAAGTGTGCGTCGACGTCGCCGGAAATCCCGTAAAGTCGCAAGTGCTTCTGTACCTGTATCAGTTCAAATTGCACGTGACAGTCGCTCTTGTCGTCAGCAGGACAATAAACTTTTTGTAGACCTGGACTTTGAAGGCAAAGTGATACCATTCCAGCTCGATACCGGAGCTGCAGTTTCATTGCTCAATCACGACACGTACATACAACTGGGCGCCCCGCCGTTGCGTGCCGCCAATGTTAAGTTACATAGTTACTCAGGACAGCATATACCTGTGTTAGGACAGTGCAGCCTTCTTGCAACATACAAGGGACAAACAAAACTTGTATCATTTTACGTTCTTCGTTCTTCTACTGCAGTGAACTTGTTTGGCTTAGATTTGTTTCAATTATTTAATTTGTCTATAGTAAATCAGGTCCTATCAGTGAATCAGACTGTGCCTTCCGCCAGTGTTTCTAGTCTTTGTGAAGAATTTGCAGAAATTTTTGCACCGGGCCTTGGTTGCGCTACGAACTATGCTGCACATTTGGAACTGAAAGACAACGCGCAACCGAAATTTTTCAGAGCGCGCAATGTTCCCCACGCATTGCGTGATGAGGTCGCAAGAACATTGCACGATTTAGAATCTCAAGGTGTAATTGAACGTGTGCAGGCTTCTCTCTGGGCCTCACCCTTAGTGATTTTGCGGAAACCTTCCGGAAAACTGAGACTTTGTGTGGACTTCAAGGCCACTGTGAATCCACAACTAGTGACTGCTACTTTTCCTTTGCCCCGCCCGGAAGATCTTTTTGACAAACTGTGCCCGGGAAAATATTTTTCCAAATTGGACCTAGCAGATGCGTACTTGCAGATACCTGTGGACGACGAATCCCAGCGCGTCTTGGTGGTAAACACGCATCTTGGCTTGTATCGCTTCAAAAGACTGCCATTCGGGTGTGCATCCGCCCCTGCTTTGTTTCAGCAATATTTACAAACTGTTTGTGCGTCGGTCCCTACTGCTGCGAACTATCTGGACGATATTGTGATCTCCGGAAAGACAGAAGCAGAACATTTGCAAAATCTCCGAACATTATTTCAGGTATTGCGTCGGAATGGTCTCCGCTTGAGGAAGGACAAATGTGTCTTTTTTGCTCGGGACTTACCCTACCTGGGGCATGTCATAAATGCCCAAGGTATACATCCGAGTCCAGAGCACCTCCGTGCCATACAGGACTTACCTGCTCCGCAGAACTTAAAACAGCTACAAAGTGTGCTGGGTAAAATTACTTATTATTCAAAGTTTGTGCGCAATGCTTCTTCCATTTCAGCTCCGCTTCATCGCTTACGCCGTAAAGGTGTTCCGTTCGTCTGGACGACGGAATGCGAACGCGCCTTTCGCCAGTTGAAATCGGCGTTACTTTCAAATACTTGCCTTACGCCATTCGATCCCCAGAAACCCCTTTTGTTGATGGTAGATGCATCGGATTTCGGGATCGGTGCTGTGCTTGCGCACAACGATGGCTCGCATGATCGCCCTGTTGCCTTTGCGTCAAAATTGCTCTCATCTGCGCAAAGAAATTATTCACAAATAGAGAAAGAAGCTTTAGCTCTCGTGTTTGGTGTTACCAAGTTCCATGACTTCTTGTATGGTCGTCACTTTACAATCATCACGGACCACAAACCTTTGACGTCGCTTTTTCATCCGAACAAGCCTGTACCTCCACGTACAGCGCAGAAATTCATTCGCTGGTCTCTTTTTCTCTCGCAGTACCGCTACGATATCTTGTATCGGTCCACTGCTAAGCACGGAAACGCTGATGCGTTGTCCCGTTTGCCTGTTGCTGAGGATAAAGCATTCGATTCTTCCGAACTTGCTTGCATGTTTATTGATTCGGAAACCGATGACGTGGTCGCATCGTTTCCGATTGATTTTCGTCGTGTAGCTACAGCCACAGCTGCTGACCCTGTCCTTGCTACTGTTTTGCGTTTTGTTGCTACGCAATGGCCCTTGTCAAAGTCACGGATCGCAGATCCTTTGGTTCGCCGTTTTTTTGCTCACAAGGAGAGACTTTTTGTACGACGTGGTGTTTTGTTGTTGCGTTCCGATAAGGATCAGTCCAGAGTCGTAGTCCCACGTTCGTTACAGTCCTCTGCCTTAAAGCTTCTTCACCAAGGACATTGGGGTATAGTGCGTACGAAACAACTTGCTCGTCAGCGCTGTACTTGGTTCGGAATCGATGCTGCGATTACGAATATGTGCTCTTCTTGCATGGCGTGTGCCGAACAACAATCCGCACCGCCGCGGAAATTCTTTGCATGGCCGAAAGCCACTTCCCCTTGGCAACGCTTGCACATCGATTTTGCTGGTCCATTCTGGAATGCTCGATGGTTGGTTGTGGTCGATGCTTTCAGTAATTTTCCTTTTGTTGTCCGGATGTCTTCCACGACGTCTTCTGCCACAATCCAAGCCTTGTCTGCTATCTTTTGCATTGAGGGTCTTCCGCAGACTATTGTTTCCGACAATGGCCCACAATTCATGTCCGCAGAATTTGTCATTCTGCAAGGCCAACGGTATTCAACATCTGACGTCCGCGCCGTTTTCGCCTCAGTCAAACGGTGCCGCTGAACGATTGGTCCGGACTTTCAAGTCACAGATGTTGAAATTGAAAGAGTCGCATTCTCGGGAGGACGCTTTGTTGCTCTTTTTGTCTTCATATCGCTCTCAGCCTCGCGATGGTCGCTCGCCGGCTGAGTTGCTTCATGGTCGTCCTCATCGCACCCTGATGTCTTTGCAGCATCCGCCGCATCAGGTTCCTGTGCAGCGGCAGACTCCTGCTTTTGCTCCTGGAGACGTTGTCTATTATCGCACCTATCGCGGTTCACGGCGTTGGCTCGCAGGGCGCATTCTTCGCTGCCTCGGCCGCGCGATGTATTTGGTTTTGGGGGCCTCTGGTGAGGTGCGTCGGCATCTCAATCAGCTGCGCCTCTATGTCGTCGCCTGGGTTCTGCCGCTCCCCGTCTGCTTTCAGCGACGGAGCCGTCAGGTCAGCGCCTTGGGGACCCATCTACTGGCTCGCCTCATCCCCAGGTGTTACCGACGCTGCCTTCCATTTTGCCCCATGGCGTCGCGCCGCCGCAGCTGTCGCCGCAGCCGCCGCCGGCGCCGCCCGCAGTGGACGCGTCGCTGCAACCGCCTGGCGCCTCCCTGGGTCACGCGCCGCCGCTCGCTTCCCGTGACCAGCCGTCCTCCGCCATGGACCTCTTGCCCGCTCCGGACCAGATGTCATCTTCGCCCGTCGGGTGCTCCGACCACATGGAGGTCGACCCTTCGGCCCCTCCGGTCTCCTTACGTGCGCATACACCTCATGTTGACGTGCACCCTGGACTAGGTTTGCAGGCGTTTCCTAGCTCCCCTCGGACCGAATGGCCGGGTGCTGGTGGCACGGCCTCGCCTGTTGTTAGGCTCCCCACCTCATCGCATACGTCAACATGGGGTCCTCCCCACGGCGGGCGGAAGCCTTATCTCACGACCGTTCGCCGATTTGCGGGGGAGGAATGTGGTGTCACCGCTAGACACCACACTTGCTAGGTGGTAACTTAAATCGGCCGCGGTCCTGTAGTACATGTCGGACCCGCGTGTCGCCACTGTGTAATCGCAAACCTAGCGCCACCACATGGCAGGTCACAAGACACGGACATGACCTCGCCCCAGTTGTACGGAAGACATAGCTTGCGACCAGACGTACGAAGCTTTCCTCTCATTTGCCGAGAGACAGATAGAATAGCCTTCAGTTTAGTCCATAGCTACTACCTAGCAAGGCGCCATTTGTATCAGTGCTTATAGCTTACTACTATTCAAGAGATGTATTCCAACAAGAGAATAAAAGTTAAGTAACATCTACGTACTTTTCTTCTTATTCATTAATAAGTCTCATGTTCCAGAACTTCAAGCCCGTCTGCGTTAGTTTAGCGTGCACCTAGCTACCTCATTGTGTCTATGCTGTATGAGCTAGACACAACATATGCAATGACATATTTTTCAGTTTTACATTTACAACATATTAAAATTTATTCATGCACTGAGTACCACTGGGGCAGCATGACCCCGAACTAAATTTTTGTTTTGTTTCTTGAATGTAGCATTATGGAAAGAGAATGACGAATGTTACATGGAACAGATTTATACGAAACATTAGCAACAATGAAACTAACACTTCCTGCTCATTATTTATACCCATTGTTTCAGTTTCTTGCCTCAGCTGTTGTTGTGTAGTGCCTCTGTTGTTGCTAGTGTTTTGCCTTAGCATCTGCATGAACTACATTATTACTAGAAAACGTTTGACTAGTGCTGAAATACAAGCAATTTTGAATGAAGAAGAGTAATTAGGAGATATACGGTCTAATGGCGATGAAGAGATTGATGCTATTATTTATTTTATTTATCCTACTAAAGATTCTGATGAAAATGTTGGAGATTTGGAAACTCTACTTCCTGAAGTTGCTGAAATCTCAAATCAGAATGTTTTCAAGTAATCTACAATATGTTTGCAAAAACTTTAATGATAGTACTAATAATAATAATATGTAAGTATATATGTAAAGTAGTAATCCCATTTTCTTCAGGTCGAGAAATGGAAATGAAACATGGGGAGAACATCCTGTTAGATAACATGGGGGACAGCCAGTACGAAATATATGGGAGACAGCTCCAGGTCCCACGAGGCATACTGTAAGGAACGAAAATACTGTGCAGTCAGCATTTGAATTATTTATGAAGTCCAGCATTTTTGAGATTATTTTGAAGTGTATCAACGAAGAAGGTAACATTACTTTCAGTAACAAATTGACAGATCTTGACAGATAAGAATTTGAATGCTTTCTTGGCCTGCTTATTCCTGCGGGAGTGTACAAAGGTCACAATGAGGGCTTAAAGAATTTATGGAATGAAGTGCATGGCCTATATAATTTCAATAGTTCTAAGGCAAGGAAACCCTTTAAAGAATTATCACGTTGTGTTCGGTTTGGTGACGCTCAGCACCGGCAACAGAATCGTAGCCCTGATAAATTGGCTCCTTTAAGCGATTTATCTAAAGAGTGGGTAAGCACATTACATGATGCATACGAATCACACGAGATTATTACAGTTGATGAACAACTGGTAACTTTTAGTAGTAGGTGTTCATTTCCCCAGTACATCCGCTCAGAACCTGGAAAGTACGCGATATAGATATGGGCTGCATATGACATCAATAATTACTATGTCACACATCCGCAGGTGTACACAGGAGAGGGCGAAGGCCAGTCTAGGGAAGTCAATGAGGGAAAAAGAGTAGTGTTAGAATATTTATCAGGGAGTGATAGAAATATCACAACAGATAATTTCTTTGCAAGTTTGGAGTTGGCGTGAACTAGCTGCAGAATTTATCGAAGCAGCTTCATGTCTCTTTGCATTCTAGTAATCAGCTACAACAGCCTCCTATTGCCCAAAAAAGGGTAGGATAGTGACATTGCTGAGTACTATGCATTTCAGAGAGGAAATAGGTGACGGCGAAGCAGAAAAACTATTATAATCCTAGACTATAATGCAACTAAATCAGGTGATCAGGTGTAGACACAATGGGCAAGTTAGTCTGAACCTACACCAGAAAACGTATGACAAGAAGATGGACCATGGTTATATTTCATAATATTTTATAAATGAATGCCCTATATGCTTTTATAATTTGTCTGGACTTAAATCCTGACTGGAATAAAAAAAGATCCACTACAAAAGAAGAGAATTTCTTGTGGGACTGTGAACAAGTCTAGTACAGAAAAAGAAAAGTCGGCGCAGGAAAGCTTCTCTTCCTCGTCCTCCTTCTTCAGCAGAAGTTCATACGGGAACAAAACGTGAACGGTGCTCCCTATGTGAACGTTCAGTGGATAGAAAACATTCAGAAATGTGCAGAAGATGCTTTTATTTTGTCTGTCTTTGTTTTAAATGTAAGGAGTTCCTTTGTTTTAAATATGACCATCTATAAGATCAAGGATTAAGACAAGATCTGTATGTGCTTGTTTACATACATTACCTGGTTTCTATAATTAATGTATGCTTTGACTTCAGTTCATTAATATAAAGAAAATACTGCCAATATATCCACTGTTAATTACTTGGGGTCATATTGACAGAGCACAGGGAAAACTGTGCAACTGTGAAACTGTTGCATTCATTTGTTCCAGTTTATGTGACAAACTCTTATGTTTTCATCACTTTTTTGGGAGTGATTGTCACATCCACAAGAAAACCTAAATTAGGCAAGGCAGAAGAATCGTTTTACCCATTCGGCAGGTGTACAAGTTAGGTGGGCCGACAACATATTCCTGTCATGTGACGCACATGCCGTCACCAGTGTGGTACAGAATATATCAGACGTGTTTCCCTGTGGCGGAATCGGTTGATCTACGACCTTGCGATCAAATGTTTTCGGTTCCCATTGGAGAGGCACGTCCTTTCGTCCACTAATTGCACGGTTTTGCGGTGCGGTCGCAAAACACAGACCCTAAAGTTATTACAGTGAACAGAGACGTCAATGAACGAAAGGACAGATCATAAGTTTGCGAAAATAAGAAAAGTAAACTTTTCACTCGAGGGCAGACTTGAACCAAGGACCTCTAGCTCCGCAGCTGCTCACGCTAACGACGGGACCACAGCGCTCCTAGGTTTACATTATCATTAATGTTGCATATCTTGAGCATGAACTACTCAGTTTGTATATTTTGCTTATTTTTTTCGTAGTTCCACACAACTTCTTCCTGTTTTCTCGATTGATTTGTGTTCAGTTTTTCAAGGCCTATCCACTGTGCCAACTTATAACTAAATCTGAGGGGGGTGCGATGGGGAGGTTCCCTTCTAAGAAAAGTCTTAGGTGTACTGTTCATAACGAAGTACCAAGAGCAAAGTTACCTTCCATATGGACACTGACATGGGTTTGGAAAATATGGATCATCTCAAATCCAACCATTGATCTACACGAACGATATGTTACTTTCCACATTTTAAGGTCATTAGGTGGAAATCGTGCATCTAGATTTTAGAAAACCTGTTGATTCAATACCACTAGTGTGCATGCTCTAGGAAATATATTCGTGTGGAGCATTTCACCATTCCGGGGACCGGATGGAAAATTTAGTAACAGTATAAGTGGAAACCGTAAACCTAAATGTAGACTACAGAAGTAATATCAGGTGTTACCCAGTAAATGCAACGAGATCATCGTTATTCAAACTTGACGACAGAGATTTATTTGTATTATTTGCAATCTGAGACCATTCACATATTGTTATCTATGGACTTCCGTCTGACAGTATTTATGCTGCCATCTGATAATCTTGGAAAATATGTGGTATGAAAACTGGAAAGTTGCCCATAATGTAGATGACTAAAGTGCTGTACTTCACGAAAAGTAAATTTATAGCAGCCGCTAACTAGATAATTAATCACAATGTCTGCGATTTACAAAGCATAGTAATACGAAATGTAACGATCAGGCAACTGTTTCCGGTAGAACACATAGAGATCTACGACATTTAAAGAAAAACTGAGTTCTTTTCTTAGAAACAAATAGTTTAAAAACAATGGCATGACCCTTATTTGAATACTAATGAAATGCTAGGCTCGATTTGAGGTCGGAACACCAAGTGGATAAAGGCATGTACAAAGGAGGGCGCGAATAATTACAGCGTTAGTGCAGCAGAATATTGTGCGGAAAATTCTCGAAGATAGAAGCCGTATTTCGCTAGAAAAGTGCATTGAAATCGTCAAAATATGGGTGCCAGATTGAACATTACGAACATTCTTAGGCCCACTTATGAAAATATCACATACCGATAAAACTGGAGTAATAGTTGTTTGTACTGAGGAGTCGTCCTTTTCAAACTCCAGCCGTGAGTGGAACAGGAAGAAGTCTTCATATATATGACTCAGTACAGGTACCGACTACGATACAATGAGCAATGACAGCAAAGAACAGACCCAGATATACACACATAAGAAGTTTTGCATCATCTCGGTTCCGAGAGTTCCGGAAGCTGTACAAATTAGAGAAGGCTAGGGGGAGGCTAAAAACCCGTTCCCCTTCCTTTATAGCTGAGGCATCTGTTTCACGTCTTTCGACTCTGACAGTGCTATTTAAATAACCTTTAGGACCCCGTTTTCTGTCCCTGTTGCCTTTAAAATTTCAAAGAGTTGGTGGAGTATAGTCGACATTGTCTAAGGCTTGCTCTGAATCTACAAATGCTATAAACGTGTGTTTGTCACCATTCAAACTGTCATTTAAGAGAAGTCATTTAAGAGAAGTCGTGGGTCAGTATCGTCTTGTGTGTTCCAGTATTTCTCCAGAACCCAACGTGATGCCCCACAATGTCGCCCTCTACAGGTTCGTCCATTTTTATGTACATCGTTTGTGTCAGTATTTTGAAAACATGACTTACTAAACTGAGGATTGGCAGGACTTGTAAATGTGAGCACCCCCTATTTGTGAAACTGAAATAACTACATTCTTTCTGAAGATTGTGGGCTTTACACCTATCACCTACATCTTGCATATCTGGTGCAGTAATTTTTCCATCGCTGGGTCTCCGAAGAATCTCAGTATTTCTGAGGGAATGACGGCTATTCCAAGGGTCTTGTTCTCACTTACGCTTTCGATTGCTCTGTGAGATTCCTCTAGAAGTATTATATCTCTCATCTCATTCTACAAAATTTCCTCTAGTTGGGTCCCCTTATGTAGCCCCTTTTATATATTACTTCTGCCTTTAGCTTTCCCTTATTTGCCTGTCATCTCAGCTCTTGATATTCATAACACTACTTTTCTCCAGAGGTCTATTTAATAATTCTTTAGGTGGATATGTCTTTTCCACACTTATGTATACTTCTACAACATCGTATTTAGCCTTTTTAGCCATTGCCGCTTAGCCATTTTGCACTATCTCTCTGTTTCATTTTTGAGATCTGTGTTCCTTCTTGCGTGTTTCATTTTCACAATTTTTATATTGTCTCATCTCGTATCTCCTTCGTTACCCAGGGATTTCTACGAGGACTTTATTTTTTACCTAGGTACTCCTGTGGTGCCTAAGCTATCTCACCTCGCATTATTATTCTGTTGTATATTATTTCTCTTCTGAAGTCCAACGTGGCCTAATGTCGACTCTGAAACTCTCAACAACGACTGCTGATTCCAATTCACCCATGTTCCACTTCACTAACACAGCAATGTACTAACTTGGTCCCCAGTTCAAGCAGCAAGCAGTAATCGAAAGCTAATATGGCGGTGGGGAGAAATTCAAAACCATTCACAAACTATTTAAGAAAAAGCCCTCCAAGATGGTGAATTCAGCCCAGTTGTATTAAGTAAATAGGACAGGAAATTTTTAAAAGTCCAAGATGGTGCAACTAGCTCATTTTTCCTAGTGGCAGTTATGATATCCTGTTGGAAAGTATTGCAACAATCTAGAATTTGCACAGTGCGCAAAATTATTGTACCGACCTGTATTTTAATCGAAAATTCGTAAAGTTATTGACGATTCTGATATAAGTTACAGTATTTCTGTGGGGAAGATTTCTGTGTTATTTATTTAAATTACGTCTGATACTCACTGATACAACTGTCAGCTGCGTTCCTCAACAAACAAAGTTATGCCACACTCGTTGTAAGGTGCAATAGACATTAAAATGAAATACTTACAGATCTAAAAGGTCTGCATTATTTATCGAAATTTTACATTCTGCTACTGCTAGTTTTTTACAACTGCAGAGAATTCGTCTTAGATACCATAATATAGTTATTAACATAATTGAATTTGCAACTGATGACTAAATTTTATCCTCAAAAAGTTATACGATTGTCAGGTGTTATAATTTTATTTTCATATCTAAAATAAAATTTCTGCCAAAAATACATAAGTATACTGCTGTATGTACAGTATATATGTATATATTGATGTAGCTCACAGTATTCACATGTCTGTATTATTGATCAGTTAAATATAATTACACACAAAATGATAATTATATGAAAACATTGAAGTTATCTGTGTTTCTATAAAACATATCTTCAGCTACAAAGAGAGAAGAATGTTATGCAACTTGCACTTGACGCCTTACCGTGTCTTTGGACCCCCAAATTAAGCGCCTCAATGGTATTTCCGTACCAAAATTATCTGTATTGTTGATGTTGAAACATTTATTAGTTATAATAATGCTTCAACTACTAGAAGAGAGCATTTATTGTTTAAATAACACTTACACCTGAAACATGACTGTGGATTAAGAGCCTCCAATGCCATTTAAATGTCAAATTATTATATGACATTACGAAACTCATGTGGCTACAATACATTCTGCAGTAACAGTTGACACTTTATCTTCGTCTTAAATCTTCTATGAAACCCATATTAGCTAAAAAATAAGATGACAGCTACTATAAGAGTGAACTTATTGTATAACTTACACTTAAAGACTAGTACATAATTATCACTCTCAAATGAAGTGTGTAGTGGTATTTTCAAATCTGAACTATTGTATAATAGCACAGACAACATGTAGCTATACATAAAGTAGTGTAGTAATATGTAGCTGACAGTGCATCAAAAGCCAAAACGAAGCTAAGAACAAAAGTGAACATGGCAAAGCATCTTCTCACAGATGAAGACGATAATGCACGAAGAAAACGTACTTAAGATTATTAATAGGAAATATACTTTTGTTTTTATTAATGGCGGAAGTGCACATATATTTATCAGTTAATATGATTATTTTCTTAGTATGAAAGTACAGCAGTAATATATTCCAAGCAAGTGTGGCAATACTGAAGTAGCTTAATTGTTATATAAGGTTTTTAAGAACTATGCATGGCACATACATTGACAGCACTGATATAACTTTCAGATTAAGCTGTAGCTACTAACGAGTTGAGCGAGATAATTGTATCACAGTTTAAAACTAATAATTGTTTGTTATACTTCTCAAAACACTTGCTTAACTTTGGTTAAACTGATATCACAACACTCAGCCTGACGTTCTAGTGACACACGTGGTAGAGCATTACCTTCATCTTTCAGTACAACATGTTGACCATATTTTGCTTATAATGCTAACTTCTCCTACATCTCAGCATTACTGAAAACTTGTAAAAATGATAGGTAACACCATTTACTTCAATGAACCACCAATTTCATATCATCAGATTTAAATGACAACGTTCTGTGTATTTTAGATGTGAAGAAACCATTTCAAAACTATACAAGCATCATAGAACAATTTGGATGAGAAAACATTAAATTTGAGGCTTCATTGTGCCTTATACCATAACTAGAGCTAAGAAATGGAATCAATTACATTCTTTCACTAACTTTCAGTAATTCAGAAGGCCTATTTCTTTGTGTGCTTGCGTGATGAGATTAGTATTTGAGCCAGGATGTGGTATCTGCAGTTATAAGTTTTGAAAGACTAGTCTCACTATGTTACCTAAATTAGGCCGTGCATTAAGTTTATCAGCCTGATTACAATGTTATTTTTAAACGAAATGTGTTTATAAATGAAAATAGATTTGGGACACTCGTTTCATTTCAGCCTTCAGAATCATTTCCTAGGAATAAGTTCTGATTGATATGTGTTTTTGTGTGTGTGTGTGTGTGTGTGTGTGTGTGTGTGTGTGTGTATGTGTGTTTTGTTGACGTATTTTAGATGCAGAAATTCTGCCATTTATGTATTTTGTGAACTTTTTTGGCTAAATAGTCATGAACGTGAAGTAAGAAATTCATATCGTTCAGATACTTTTGACAACAACGAGGATGGGTGCTCTGGGGTTATATTGTGATTTCACTTTAACACTTGCCTGTAACTGACTATTTTACTTTGCCAGTATACTGCCATTGTTGGGGAGGGGATGGGATGGGATACACTGGCGTTTCACATAATGATGATGTCATTGACAGAGGTCATATGTCACTGGTAACAGTGAAGGCATCACTGATACAGATGGGGAGGACTGTGATGTTACATGTGGGACAATGACTTGCTCACATGACATGTGAAGGGCAAACAAAGTTGTCTGCATTCCGTATACATATAGTTATAAATGTTCGTTACACGATGATGTATGATTAAATTGCTCTATCAGCAGGGAAGGAAACCATGTCATCGGGAAGTAAGTTAGAGAACTATATTTAACATTGTCGATCGAAGAACAGAAACTAGTGACAATCCATGCGACTTTCTGGCGTTTATAGATTATACGTAAGACGCAATTAAGAGCTTAACTACACAATCATTAAGATATAAACTAACTGATCGTACATTATACGACAGATACTTTAATTTTGTTAAATTATACGAAAAACCTTTGTGCCACTCTGTTGGAGGCTACAGCAACCACAAAGTATATGGCTTCCATTGGTTTTTATCAGTTTAGCCATCACTTACTGCAACAAATATAGTGGACCTGAGAGGTTTAAAGAAATCCTAGCTGAGTATTCAACAGAACAGATTTGTTATTCCATGTTTGACGAAGTCGAAGATCCACAGTAAGCTGATCGTTCTGCAAATTTGGGTTATGTACAGTTTCTCTTTGCGTTGCGTACAGTAGTATATCTCTGTACGTTACTCAGTTTTGTCGATTTTTTTATGTCGAGTAGTTGTCTCCTGTTCGAATTGTGGACAATAATGCAGACACTTTATTCGAATGCATACTGACTAATTTCCTTTTATTTCTGGGACCATAAAAGTATGACTCCCCAAGGTGTCGTCGTCCACTTCTTATTTCTTTGCAAGCAACTTAGTCTTTTGAAATTTTTGGGATACTTATTATTTCAGTTTTCTTCGAATGCATTACTGTATCTGTATCCTTATCCATTCAACTCTGCCAGCTCTTCATCTGCTGCTCACACAGCAGATTTGGTTCAAATGGATGCTAACTGACTTAGTTGTTTCCTTGTCTATGGAAGTATGGCTCCTCCTTATCCACTTTTCATTTGGTTGATGTGCAGCTTTTCCATATAATTCTAGCATAAGCATTATCGGACTGCCACTGATATCTAGTTATTAGAGTTTTTTTTTCTACTGACGCAAAGATGAAGAGTTCAATGCGTGACAATAGCCTCATCATTTCTAACGACATGGATGTATAAGTACACTTGACAGCAAAAAAAGGGGGCCACTCCTGCATTTCAATGTGTAGGCGGCACCTGACTGTATGCAACCAACGTACTCGTAGCATTTTTTTCTCAAATTTGTCATTATTTCGCAGCTTCAAACATGGCTGCATTCAATACACTGGAGGTACGAATTAAAATTAATGACAATGAATGAAAAACGCCCTCAGTCACTACACCCATTAGAACTAAAAGCTGCTGAAGAGTATGCTGAAAGTATTGTAAACAAAATTTAAACTGAAATCATACACAGGCACCAAGAGAAATTAGAAGCCATGCTACTAAAACTGCATCAGCAACAGGACAGCTAAACATCCAACAAAACACAGTTTTATGAAAGTGTCATTAACTATACTGTCATCACCTTCAGTGGAAAAGAACAACATCTACTCAAGAAAGGGCTAAAACACAATGCAAAACCCGGATTAAGCAACAATTAACTAAAAATCCTCATCATACACACTAAAAAAAGCAGCTGATTTACTTTACCTAAATAACACTGAGCAGACTGTCCTAGCACTCAACATAAATAAAACTGTACAGAAGATCATAAGTAACCATAATGGGACGCCAAAAGCTGTCTATCGAGAGAGAAAGCTAGTAAACAACACAAACATGAAACTCAATACTAACAGTCCCATGGTACTGAAAGCTGACAAAAGCAGTTGTATAATAATTATGATCAAAGATGAATACATCACTAAAACACTGACTTTCTTTTCTGAAAACTACATTACAGAGCTGAAACAAGATCCAACTATAAAATTACAAAAAAGAAACAGAAAAATGGTTAATAAATGAAATTTACTCTTCACAGAAAAACAAGCAAAAACATGCATATTAATGAATCCCACAGCTCCAAGACTGAGACCTCTACCCAAGACCCATAAACCCCAAGTCCCATTGAGGCCTATTGTTAATTCTAAAAATACACCTGCCTCCAAAGACCCCCAATTACAGAACGACATTCTGAAGCAGTACTATATGTTTGAGAAATGGTACTCGGTTAAGAATGCAAATGAATTGGCAACTAAAATTAAAGATATAAATATTCCTTCAGGTGCCAGGTTTACCTCTTTTGATGAAACTATCCTATTTACAAATGTACCAACTGAAGAAATAATAGACATAATCTTTGAAAACTTAATAAAAGACAAAAAATTGTCAATTGGAGAAACATCAGAAGTCTAGAACATGTTGCAGCTAATACTGTCTCACAATTACTTTACATTTAATGGGGAAGTTTACAGATAGAATGAAGGTCTTGCCGTGGGTAGTAGCGTATAAAGATTTCTGGCAGACATATTTCTTAGTCACCTGGAAAGTAAGTTCTTTAATGAAGACAACAGCCTCAAAACGAAGATAATATATTACTGGAGACATGTTGATGATACCTTGCCGCTATTCCACGGAATAAGAGGTGAGATCGAAGAACTACTTGCAGTATTCAGTTCTTTCCACAAAAACGTAAAATTCACAATATAACATGTGGACAACAAAAGCACAAATTTCCTAGATTAAAATCACCAACCATCAACAAAAAATAAGTTCAGCATACACAGAAACGCACATATACAAACAGTGGACAACTGGTCATGCCATTCCACCACACTGAGAAATTCTGTATTTAGGTCCATGCTACACGAAGTACACTTCCTTGACTTGGAAGAAAACACGCTCAAGAAAGAAACAGATACAACAAAGAGCAAGCAGTGTGAACCCAGACAAAAGACAGACAAATACACAAGGGTAAGACAAAGAAATGCCACACTGTGAAAGAAGAACAAATATTAGTCAGTATCCCATACCTGTGTCCCATACCACAAAAAATTGCGAACCTTTTCTTTAAAAAAAAAATAAGTGTAACAGTTTCATTGTCAACTAACAATAAGCTAGGACACTTACTCGTACGTAACATGAAATCAAATACGCAAAAATACAACAACAGTAGAATGTACAAAATATCATGCCCCAGCTGTCCTGCCTACTACGTAGGGAAAACAGGCAGAAAACTCAAAACCCATTTTCAAGAACACGCAAATGTTTTCAGGCTCAATCACTTGAAAAAAATCAGTCATTGCACAACATTTGTTGGAAACGAAACGTGTCATCAACAATCTAGAAAACAATTTGGTAGTGTTACATGATGAAGCCTGTTTGAACAACTAGAATATAACTCCACAAAATAAAAATAAAAAGAAACAGAATATATGGTAAATGAAGAAACAGATTTCGCAACCCACAGATATTTCAATAATTTTAAAGAACTATTCTAATGTTATTTCCTGCCTATGTCAACTGTTTCCTGCATATGTCAGTTGTTTAATAGTTACATCTTCATCATTACAAGTAAATTGATTTTTGACTACACCATGTACAAAAACATCTGTAAAAGTTGTGACTGAAGGCGTCTTTCAGTTCATACCTCCACCATTGCATAGCACTATCGCAGATCATCTAAACGCCAAAACCCTCTGCAGTACGGTCGTCTGACAATACAAAAACAGTGGGTTCCACAAGAGGCTGCAAGAAAATTCTGCTCTGAATGGCAGATGTAAACAAATACCATCATCAAACAAATAGTAGGGAACACGTTATTGGAGATGAGACAGTCCTTAACGTTTATAAATTTATATTACAATACGTGATACTGCGAAGAGGCGTAAAATACTGAAGTTTTCACCAATGGCAGTTTACTGTGATGAATGTCCGAACCGGGCAATAGACCAAATGCACCAGGAACCCCATAAAGCTTATATTGCCCCTGAGAAGTAACCACGAAAGGTATGTAATAATCTGCAAGACACACGTGTGAAACGCCATGAAGTAAAGTTGTGGTGACGGCCGGGGAGTAGAACACAGAAAAAAAATATCAAATATGTTCACCAATAGCGTGATATTGGAACTGGAAATGACGTTATGAATGATTTTATCCTGGCAAGAATTGGAGCACAGCACTTTTCACTGTTGTCTTACATCTGCAAATGGACATGAAATATGTATTTTATCTTCACCAGTAGCGAAATGTGCACCTGTCTGGCTAGAGGTAATGCAACAAATAGTTCTGAGCTGTCTGGGACTCAGATACCACGCATTTCGTTATTGTTAACCCACAGGAAGAGGCGTCAACTATCAAATTCCCTTTCACTAGTAGTTACAATGGCGCCATTCATAGGGACGTGGAGGAGTTTGGCATTGAGAGCAAAGATTGGAATGATGGGACAGTATCTTCTCGAATGGTTCAAAACCAGAATTGGGATCTGAGCTCGAATCCCATTACAGTGTCAACATTTTCAACATCTCAAGCTCACTTAAAATAAGAAATGAACGTTGTATGACCTTACATTACGATTGGTTTGTGAACTGAAATAACATTATTAGTGCAAGAAATCTTACTAGAGACATAGTCTCTGCAAGCAGCAACTTCCACCTCTGTGAGCCAAAATTAATCCAAGTCTGTTCCTGTCAGTAGCGAATGAAATTGTCTAAGTTAGTTAGTTACGTGTTCCACTGATCAGTCTCACGGTAGCCATCATGAGGTGGAATGTGTGAAGTGCATAAGAAATGCACACATGTATCAAGGCTTTTCTAAGCTTAAAATTTTTATTACCTTCCCCACTGCCTTAAATGGCACAGAATGCATATATTATACCTATCGATCTATTCATTCATATTCAAGAACTCATCTTGGGTATAGAAGGAGTTGCCAAGGAGATATAATTTCAGTTTATTTTTGAAAATATTACTGTTGTCTGTCAGAGATTTTATTTCATCTGGCAATTTATCGAAAAGTTTTACTGCTGCTTAATTTACCCCTCACTGCGCCAAAGATAGGTTAAGTAAAGTATAGTGTAAATCTTTCATTCTTCTGGTATTATAATCATGAATATCACTGTTGTTTTTTAACTGGTCCATGTTGCAGAGAAGAAATGTATTACTGAGTAAATGTGTTGTGAGGCTATTGTAAGAATTCCTACCCCTTTAAACACGTGCCTACAAGATGTGCAACTATGAGCCCCACACATTACACTATCCATTTTCTTTTGAGCAGTGAATACTTTTTGCCTTAATGCTGGGTAACCTAAAAATATTATTTCGTATGACATCAGATACGAAAGTATGCCAAGAATGTTTGCTTACTAATTTTTATTTCCTCAAAATTGGTAATTATTCTGACTGCAAAAGTTGCTGAACTTAGTCACATTAAGAAATATGAAATATTCATTTTACATTTAAGATTCTTATCTCTACATACACCCAAAAACTTATTATGCTCCAACTCTTCTGTGTATGGCTTAGCTATTTCCTTTGAACTAGTCTCACCAATTTTTTCGCCTACACTTAAGGAATGGTTGTTAAATACATTAGCTACTTGTGTACTGTTGATTAAGATGGTCTCATTCTAATTGTAATACTACCTACCCCAGTGGTTATTTATCCTGTTTCCCCTCAAACAACATTCCATACTGTTAATTTCATTTGTAACACACATATTTCTTGATTTACTGACTACTTTTCTCAATATGTTACAATAATTTTCATAGTGTAAAATTACTTCTAGGTCTTTACTAATTCTTGCTGACCCATACAGATTTCTTTTTCTTTCTGAAGACAGTTTAACACCTATAGTAATCCAAAATTTCTTTGTAAACTCTTTGGTGTTATATTTAGTTTCTTTTTTGGAAACAGTTTTCAAAAACTGTTATAAATTTATCAAGAAATATGTTGCATGTATTATTAACCTTTGGCTCACTGTATATATCTCAGCAGTTAATATTTCTTAAGCTTTCTCTTAAGTGCTGTATAGATGCTGGGTTGAGCAACCTTACACTTTTACTTAAGCTTTCTGAACTGTACATGCTGCTTTGTTTTTTAGGTTTGTTAATTGTGCATTGAGATCTGATAATCCATTTGTCGCAGCGAAAGCGTGTGTTAGTATTACATCCTCTTGCTGAACCATACATTATTTATTGGAATGCTACTGTCTTGAGCTATACTTGTAGGGAAATTGATTACTTATTCTAAGTTATATGTCCTTAATAACATGTCTGGTTCACTTTTCCCGTCAGAATTGCTTAGAAAATTTACATTGAAATCACTACAGATTAATAATTTCTTCCTGTGTCTTAAGACAGGATAATACGGAATAAAAATTTTTTATGAATTTCTCCCAAACTCCTAATGGGGACCTGTACTCTGTTGCTAATATAAAAACAACAACGTATAGCTGCAGTTCACATGCACAAACTTCAAAGTGCTAATCGACAGAAAATTTCCTTACGTCTATAGTATTGTATTTATGCCCCTGTTTTGCGTAAATGGAACTCCTCCTTTACCGTTTTCGATATGCAAGGGTATGGTGCTAAATTATACTAATTTATAGTGACACTTTTCACACAGTTACATGGTGTTTAGACAGATGAAGTATATCAGTCTCATTATTAATTTTGACATCATCGAAACACACTAAAAGCTCATATATTTTTTTCCCTTGATATTTTGATGAAGTCAATTGATACTACCCTAGCCTTTATCCCTATTTACTGTACATGAAGCTTGCTTTATTTTATTTTTCTTGATTGTCGTCTGTCTGGACTTTGGCTTTAACCTAAACTCCAGACAGACAACAATCAAGATAAGTGTTGTAATGTTGATTTGGAACCATGCCACAGCCCTAAGCTCTCTCCCTGGCGTTCCTGGAGGTGAAGAGCGTATGTTTGTGGCTGTTAAATACTAGTAACTTCGGCGGGATTCGAACCCACAGCTCAGATATGAGAAGCTAGACTGAGTCCTATCAGATACAGAATTTCAGATGTCTTAGTGTTATGTTTTTGTCATAATGGAATACGCAGCACATGGTGCGAGAAGAATTCACTTCCCCTTGAGCTTTTTTTGTCAATAACTTATTCGTGGTCTGGTAGTCAAGATCATGCAGGGTGAATGCAGAACCGTGATATCTGACCAATCGTTTTCCTTCCTTTTAAGCTGTACGAGTATTCGGTCTGTCTGCCAAGAGCATTAGCCTGGCGGAAGGTCAGTGAGAGTTCCATTCATTTTCTAAGCAGCCAGTAATAGAAAAATCTTGCGGAAACACGTTTGTGAAAGGTCTCTTAGTTGTTTGTAATGATAAGACACATTTCAGCGCCATCAGCCAGTGCTCGCTTGATACAGACCAGCGTCCACCCGAGTTATCGCGACGCATTGGGCATAGAGCCTGTTATCTCGAGCGGACTTTTCTGCACTCGAATTAGTAAGTATGACATTATTGCCTCATGTGATGAAATGCTATGTTTCAGCTTGCTTCATGGCGATTTTGTACGGCATGTTGCTTTAAGCGAGTTCAACTACGGTCTTTTGTTCAAGTTTGTAGTATAGATTGCGCTATGATAAGTACAATGCGCCCTGTATGGAGCGAGCGGTTCCGAGGTATCGTTTGAAATACAATCTTTTTGAGCTAGATTGATCACCATTCAGGAAAGAAATTTCTGAGATTTACTACTATGATCAATGTCAATGTATCCGATATTAGGCAGGTTTGACGACCAATTAACCTTGGGTGATACTTGCCTTCAGTAGGCACATTGGGGTTAAAAGAAAGGAAGGATACGGTACATCATCTCGTCAAAAACGAGATTAGACGCAAAGCGGTAATCGAGTTGGGAAGGACGGGAAGAAAGTTGGCTGTGCCCTGTCGAACGATTGATCCTTAGATTTGTTGTAGTAAATATAAGGAGGTCATTGTAAACTTAAATCAGTGCGGCCTGATGGCGATTTGCAGTACCATATGGTAATTTCGTAAGGATAATATAGTGGGTAAACCACAACAAACATTATCTCAAATGATTATCTGTATACGTCCGTGAAATGAATTGTTCTTATACATCTGGTGGCACAGCTAAGATGTTTTGTGCTAAGAACTAAGTTAAACATGAAGTCTTTTGTTATAGTCCAATAGCATTATTCGACAACAACGTAAATACGTAAATGTAGGGTAGTAGCTGAATGAAACACAGTTAACACAGTTTTCAGTGATACTATTTCATCAACATATTCGTGTATTTTCAGTTGCAGTTCGGCAGTATTTTCTATATCTTCGGTATAGCCGTTTGTAGCTCGTCTACAACACACTTTCCTGTCCTCTTTATGCGTATTACTGCGTGGCATCGGGTCCCTACAACGTAGAACTGACCGAAGACATAGAAAAAGTTCACAGAAGGGCACATCATCAGGGAATAGGGGAGATTGTGTCACGGATGAACGAATGAAAGTCACTGAAACGTAGGCGTTTCACATTGAGGCGAGGTGTTTTCACTAAATCCAATGGCCAACCTCCTCCGCTGAAAGCCACGATAATTTCATTACCACAACACACAAAGGAGACCTCACCGCTGTGATAAGAGACGTCAGTGCTTGCACTGTAGGGTTCAGTTGTTCATTATTCGCATGTACTTTTTCAGGGCAGAATGGTAGAGAAATAATGTTATACTGTTTCAGAGACCTCCTGCGAAGCACTTAACTGTGAATTGCTGAGTATTCATGCTGATGCAGTCAAGCAAGGGGTAACAGGAAGGAGGGAGGGGACTAGCAATGCGGAGGAGTACAGAAGAGCAATATAAAAGTGTGTACAGTTTTCAAAGTATTCGTTACTCAGAGGTATGCAAAAGCTCGTTTTACCTTAGGACAGAGAGAAACGGAATGAATGTTGGCAGAACGAAGAATGTATTATACTTAAGAGGACATTGGTTGTGAGGGGACTGGTAGAGGACAATAAAGAAAAAAGAAATGAAACGAAAATGTTTACTTACAATGGAAACCATTACATTTGTTCATAATGTGTTTGGAGAATGGGATAGAACGGCAACTATGGTGATGATGTAAGAGAGGAAAGAGAGAGTGAGAGAGAGAATGGAGCAGAAATTAACAATGAATAAATGTAACACGAAATCGTTTGCATAATTTTTGGAGGATGGAAGGAAAGAGAGACATATATTTGAAATAACACAAAATATTTTTCAAAACTTCATTTAAACTGATTACTTTGCTATAAATAAAATAAAAAGATAATATTTAACAAAACATATGTTCAAAAGAAACTCATTTCAATTAAAAATGCAACTCAATGAAAAAACTAGCCCAAATTTTATTTTATATGTGCTAAGTGACCTTTCACCTCCCCCCATGAACCATGCACCTTGCCGTTGGTGGGGAGGCTTGCGTGCCTCAGCGATGCTGATGGCCGTACCGTAGGTGCAACCACAACGGAGGGGTATCTGTTGAGAGGCCAGACAAACATGTGGTTCCTGAAGAGGGGCAGCAGCCTTTTCAGTAGTTGCAGGGGCAACAGTCTGGATGATTGACTGATCTGGCCTTGTAACATTAACCAAAACGGCCTTGCTGTGCTGGTACTGCGAACGGCTGAAAGCAAGGGGAACCTACAGCCGTAATTTTTCCCGAGGACATGCAGCTTCACTGTATGATTAAATGATGATGGCGTCCTCTTGGGTAAATTATTCCGAAGGTAAAATAGTATCCCATTCGGATCTCCGGGCGGGGACTACTCAAGAGGACGTCGTTATCAGGAGAAAGAAAACTGGCGTTCTACGGATCGGAGCGTGGAATGTCAGATCCCTTAATCGGGCAGGTAGGTTAGAAAATTTAAAAAAGGAAATGGATAGGTTAAAGTTAGATATAGTGGGGATTAGTGAAGTTCGGTGGCAGGAGGAACAAGACTTTTGGTCAGGTGATTACAGGGTTATAAATACAAAATCAAATAGGGGTAATGCAGGAGTAGGTGTGATAATGAATAAAAAAAATAGGAGTAGGGGTTAGCTACTACAAACAGCATAGTGAACACATTATTGTGGCCAAGATACACACAAAGCCCATGCCTACTACAGTAGTACAAGTTTATATGCCAACTAGCTCTGCAGATGATGAAGAAATAGATGAAATGTATGACGAGATAAAAGAAATTATTCAGGTAATGAAGGGAGACGAAAATTTAATAGTCATCGGTGACTGGAATTCGTCAGTAGGAAAAGGGAGAGAAGGAAACATAGTAGGTGAATATGGATTGGGGGGAAGAAATGAAAGAGGAAGCCGCCTTGTAGAATTTTGCACAGAGCATAACTTAATCATAGCTAACACTTGGTTCAAGAATCATAAAAGAAGGTTGTATACCTGGAAGAATCCTGGAGATACTAATAGGTATCAGATAGATTATATAATGGTAAGACAGAGATTTAGGAACCAGGTTTTAAATTGTAAGACATTTCCAGGGGCAGATGTGGATTCTGACCACAATCTATTGGTTATGAACTGCAAATTGAAACTGAAGAAACTGCAAAAAGGTGGAAATTTAAGGAGATGGGATCTGGAGAAACTGAAAGAACCAGAGGTTGTAGAGTGTTTCAGGGAGAGCATAAGGGAAAAATTGACAGGAATGGGGGAACGAAATACAGTAGAAGAAGAATGGGTAGCTCTGAGGGATGAAGTAGTGAAGGCAGCAGACGATCAAGTAGGTAAAAAGACGAGGGCTAATAGAAATCCTTGGGTAACAGAAGAAATATTGAATTTAATTGATGAAAGGAGAAAACATAAAAATGCAGTAAATGAAGCAGGCAAAAAGGAATACAAGCGTCTCAAAAATAAGATCGACAGGAAGTGCAAAAATGGCTAAGCAGGGATGGCCAGAGGACAAATGTAAGGATGTAGAGGCTTGTCTCACTAGGGGTAAGATAGATACTGCCTACAGGAAAATTAAAGAGACCTTTGGAGAGAAGAGAACCACTTGTATGAATATCAAGAACTCAGATGGCAACCCAGTTCTAAGCAAAGAAGGGAAGGCAGAAAGGTGGAAGGAGTATATAGAGGGTTTATACAAGGGTGATGTACTTGAGGACAATATTAATGAAATGGAAGAGGATGTAGATGAAGCTGAAATGGGGGATATGATACTGCGTGAAGAGTTTGACAGAGCACTGAAAGACCTGAGTCGAAACAAGGCTCCAGGAGTAGACAACATTCCATTAGAACTACTGATGGCCTTGGGAGAGCCAATCATGACAAAACTCTACCATCTGGTGAGTAAGATGTATGAGACAGGCGAAATACCCTCAGACTTCAAGAGGAATATAATAATTCCAATCCCAAAGAAAGCAGGTGTTGACAGATGTGAAAATTACCGAACTATCAGTTTAATAAGTCACAGCTGCAAAATACTAACCCGAATTCTTTACAGACGAATGGAAAAACTGGTAGAAGCGGACCTCGGGGAAGATCAGTTTGGATTCCGTAGAAATGTTGGAACACGTGAGGCAATACTAACCTTACGACTCATCTTAGAAGAAAGATTAAGGAAAGGCAAACCTACGTTTCTAGCATTTGTAGACTTAGAGAAAACTTTTGACAATGTTAACTGGAATACTCTCTTTCAAATTCTGAAGGTGGCAGGGGTAAAATAGTGGAGCGAAAGGCTATTTACAATTTGTACAGAAACCAGATGGCTGTTATAAGAGTCGAGGGGCATCAAAGGGAAGCAGTGGTTGGTAAGGGAGTGAGACAGGGTTGTAGCCTATCCCCGATGTTATTCAATCTGTATATTGAGCAAGCAGTAAAGGAAACAAAAGAAAAATTCGGAGTAGGTATTAAAATTCATGGAGAAGAAGTAAAAACTTGAGGTTCGCCGATGACATTGCAATTATGTTAGAGACAGCAAAGGACTTGGAAGAGCAGTTGAACGGAATAGACAGTGTCTTGAAAGGAGGATATAAGATGAACATCAACAAAAGCAAAACGAGGATAATGGAATGTAGTCAAATTAAATCGGGCGATGCTGAGGGAATTAGATTAGGAAATGAGACACCTAAAGTAGTAAAGGAGTTTTGCTATTTAGGGAGTAAAATAACTGATGATGGTCGAAGTAGAGAGGATATAAAATGTAGACTGGCAATGGCAAGGAAATCGTTTCTGAAGAAGAGAAATTTGTTAACGTCGAGTATAGATTTAAGTGTGAGGAAGTCGTTTCTGAAAGTATTTGTATGGTGTGTAGCCATGTATGGAAGTGAAACATGGACGATAACTAGTTTGGACAAGAAGAGAATAGAAACTTTCGAAATGTGGTGCTACAGAAGAATGCTGAAGATAAAGTGGGTAGATCACGTAACTAATGAGGAGGTATTGAATAGGATTGGGGAGAAGAGAAGTTTGTGGCACAACGTGACTAGAAGAAGGGATCGGATGGTAGGACATGTTTCGAGGCATCAAGGGATCACAAATTTAGCATTGGAGGGCAGCATGGAGGGTAAAAATCGTAGAGGGAGACCAAGAGATGAATACACTAAGCAGATTCAGAAGGATGTAGGTTGCAGTAGGTACTGGGAGATGAAGAAGCTTGCACAGGATAGAGCAGCATGGAGAGCTGCATCAAACCAGTCTCAGGACTGAAGACCACTACAACAACAAGTGACCTTTCACTGGCTCTCAGTGAGGAAAATAGAAGAAAGAGACGGCATAAAAAAGTTTCAAAGCCTCTAATGTATTATCCAGAATAGCGCCTTATTTTGTACTTCCGTCGTGCGTCTTGACATAAAATCTATAAAAGCACTCCGTCTTCAGGCCACAAGTGGCCCATCGGGACCATCCGACCGCCGTGTCATCCTGAGTTGAGGATGCAGATAGCAGAGTCGTGTGGTCAGCAGGCCGCTCTCCCGGTCGTTACGATGGTTTTCTTTGACCGGAGCCGCTACTATTCGGTCGAGTAGCTCCTCAATTGGCGTCACGAGTCTGAGTGCACCCCTAAATATGGCAACAGCGCATGGCGGCCTGGATGGTCACCCATCCCAGTGCCGGCCACACCCGACAGTGCTTAACTTCCATGATCTCACGTGAACCGGTGTATCCACTGCGGCAAGGCCGTTGCCCATAGAATTTATAAGCTGTTCGACATAACACACTGAAGCAACAACTTCCTCCGAGGCTTCAAGAAAGCAGCCCCAAAGAGAGTTAACTGTAGTTGGTTGATGTCGTGGCCAGTTCTCTGTTAACGCACCCGCGATCTAAGCGCACATATTTTCCACAGGGTACATGTGGCGGCCAGTCTATGACGTTATACCAATATGCAGAGCTGCTATTGAACAAAAGGCAGACTTGTGAATGAGAGAAGCCGGCCGAAGTGGCCGTGCGGTTAAAGGCGCTGCAGTCTGGAACCGCAAGACCGCTACGGTCGCAGGTTCGAATCCTGCCTCGGGCATGGATGTTTGTGATGTCCTTAGGTTAGTTAGGTTTCACTAGTTCTAAGTTCTAGGGGACTAATGACCTCAGCAGTTGAGTCCCATAGTACTCAGAGCCATTTGAACCATTTTGAATGAGAGAATGGTCCTCTTCCACTACAAACTTCTCTTCTGCGTACAGCTTTCGCACTGACGTAGCATCACATTTTCTATTTTTGGGCATACTTATCCCTGTCGAGAGTTCCTTCTATCGTTGAGGGCGAGTCCCTTGCGGCTGTAAACAACACTTGGACGGTCGTTATTCGTGCGAAACACATTCAAGTCAGTGAAAATGACGTTTACCCACGAAACACACGTTGAACTCTTGTTTTACAGTGGATCGTCATGCACGCAACCCTGCGTCTCACTGCCTTTTGAGAATCGTGCCGCCACTGCCAGGGAAATTGGTCTCTCGCTGCAACTGCGATACATTCAGAAAGGGATTTTCTCTGCTCTTAGACACTAGCTAACTCTCTTCCTGCTGTGAGCTCACTGCCGCCCGCAGTGGCCGAGCGGTTCTGGCGCTTCAGTCTGGAACCACGCGACGGTTACGGTTGAGGTTCGAATCCTGCCTCGGGCACGGATGTGTATGATGTCCTTAGATTAGTTAGGTTTAAGTAAATTCTAGGGGACTGATGACCACAGATGTTGTCCTATAGTGCTCAGAGCCATGTGTGCTCACTCTCTTCCTGAATGGGCCAGGAGCTCTGTCTGTAGTGCCTCTGTCAAGGTAGCTGCTCCGCCACTTTGTTTCAATGGTATGCGGCACTCAAAACATTCTGCCAGCTTCTCTGATTGAGCATTCAACTTCTTCAATAAGAGTGATGACTCTGTCTCAAGTTGATCTCTCCCAGTGAGCCATTGCAACAGAGAGCCTCATCTATATTTCTGCTTGCCCTCTTATACTCATGCCAGGAGAGGAAGTAGACACATTTACGTAGAAAAGAGCGGTAGAGCTTCCTGTCCTATTAGTCTGTCCCATGCAGGAGCAATCTTGGCCCACCATCGCTGACTCTTACTCCAGTCTCGCCTCGCCCCCAGGCTAGCCAGCCTATCACTGTTCCAGCCTGGCTGGCCCGTAGCCACGACTTGCAGCCAGCACAGTGCCAGGCCAGAAAGCCATGCTCTCCCCTTGAAGGATCAAACGTTTCGTCTACCCTGCTCAAATCTGTAGTACACCCTAACGCAATTGGAGCTATTTTGTTATAACATGAACAGGCAAATCTAGCTTTTACAGTTCATTCAAGTATTAAACAGAATATAAATAATACACATATGATAAACGTAACAACCACAAAATATTGCAACTATATACCAATAACACGACGCAGGAAACTATTATTCCTTATAAACGCTCTGTATTTGATCTCGACTTAAGAATATATGACTTCCACCAAAATAACAAAGCGGATTTTAGAAATAATCAGTTCTGGTGTCAACTTCGCCAAAAACACACCGGTTCCAAGAACTCCTGAAGATAGACGTTGACTGTGGATATTGTGTCAGAGGCATAGTCCCTTTGACTGTTCAGAGATATCATTAAACCCGCTCAAACATGTAAACAGTCATGCATCGGCAGCGCCTATAGATGGAAGGAGTCCGACAGCCGATCGGTTGTAGTCATTCCATCAGGAAGGAGGTACATGGCTTGTGTTGTCCGAGGTTCAACCATGCCTCTACGGTCAATAACGCGGCTCGATCGCATCCGCATTTTTACTTTGTGCCAGGAAGAGTTCTCAACAAGGGAAGTGTCCTGGCGTCTTGGAGTGAGATAAAGGGATTTGTTCAGACATCGAGGAGACACAGGAACCGCCGATGACGTGCCTCGCTCAGTCCGCCCAAGGGCTACTACTGCTGTGGATGACCGCTACCTATGGCTTATGGCTCGGAGGAAGCCTGACACCAACGCTAATGTTGAATAATGCTTTACGTGCAGTCACAGGACGTCGTGTTACGACTCAAACTGTGCCCAAAAGGCTACATGATGCACAACTTCACTCCCGACGTCCTTGGCGAGGTCCATCTTTGCAACCACGACACCATGCAGCACGGTACAGATGTGTCCAACAACATGCCGAATGGACCGCAAAGGATTGGCATCACGTTCTCTTCACCGATAAGTTTCGCATATGCCTTCAACCAGACAATCGTCGGAGACGTGTTTGGAGGCAACCCAGTTAGGCTGAACGGTTTATATTCACTATCCAACGAGTGCAATAAGGTGGAGGTTCCTGCTGTTTTGGACTGGCATTACGTTGAGCCGACGTACGCCGCTGGTGGTCATGAAAGGCGCCGCAACGGCTGTACGATACGTGAATGCCGTTCTCCTACCGATAATGCAACCATACCAGCAGCATATTGGCGAGGAACTCGTCTTCATGGATGACAATTCACGTCCTCAACGTGCACATCTTGTGAATGATATCCTCCAGGATAACGACATCGCTCGACTAGAGCGGCCAGCATGCTCTCCAGACATGAACCCTTTCAAACATGCCTGGGCTAGATTGAAGAGTGCTGTTTACGGACGACGTGACCCATCAAGCGCTCTGAGGGATCTACACCGAATCGCCACAGTGCAGTGGGACAATCTGGACCAACAGTGCCTTGATGAAGTTGTGACAGTATGCCAAGGCGAATACTGGCGTGCATCAATGCAAGAGGACGTGCTACTGGGTATGAGAGGCACCGGTGAATACAGCAATCTGGACCATCACCTCCGAAGGTCTCACCGTATGGTGGTACGACATGCAATGTGTGATTTTTAATGAGCAATAAAAGGGGTGGAAATGGTGTTTACGTTGATCTCTATTCCAATTTTTTGTACAGGTTCCGGAAACCTTGGAACCGAGGCGATGCAAAACTTTTTTTGATGTGTGTAATTGTGTAGGAATAGCATATAATTCGTATTTTGAACACTTATAAAGTAGACTCAGTGTGTCTAAAACAATAAGTTTGCTCAACAGAAATTCTGGTCTGCAGAAGCACTTCATTCACAGTGCAATGATACGCAATTACACTGTCATTCACAGTTAACTTATTAGTAAAGGGTTCACAAAATCGCTACAATTCCTCGAGCATTCCACTAACGTAGGAAGCTCGAGGAAAACGAACAACAAAATCTTTATGCGCGATTTCTAATTTCTCTTATGTTATTACAGTTGCAATATCATACTTTCTACACCGGTGGCAACAAAAAATTTTCATTAGAAAGTGGAAGATGGTGGCTGAAATGTCACGGAAATAACGTGGCAAAGGAGTAATTGCTTGTTTTCGTATTGTACACCCAAGTAGCCCCCTGCCCTCTCCACCGTCTAGTCTCAAGGAAAAGTAAACATCCATGACACTTTCTCCTCTAATTAGCTATACTACAAAATCAGCTGCCTTCTTTCAACGCATTCGATGTTCTCCCTCAATCCTGTCAGGTAATGAGTGCACAGTGCTCTGAAATACTCCTGAATCGTTCGAAAAACCATGGTGCTGACTGTCTCCTTAATAGACTTCTTGGATCTTCTAAAGGTTGTGCCAATAACCCAACACTTGTTTCACCGTCACCTGAACATGTGATGTTTCCCACTGACGTTGTTTCATTTGTATCTTCTAGGACTTTTTTTACGTCTGTAATCCTCAAATTTGTTTAATTTATCGTTTTCTCGAAGCCTGCCGAATCTCATTACGTGCCACAAGTCTAAGAGGGAAGTTATGATCCTACGCATAATGCGAGTTGCTAATTCTGAGTTAAGCCATCTTTAAAGCGCAATCGTCAAATCAATACCAACGAAAGGAAACAAAAATTTACTTCCTTGGTGTTAGATCTATGAGGCGAGAAAGGTAAACGCACGTGGGTGCCAGATTAGAAGACGTGGTAGGCGTGTTTACCAACCAAGCTCCTAGGCCCTGTCTTAGAGGTACATTTATTAATCTGTGATTGCAAGGCATCTCATTTGTTGGCTACAAATGTCAAATGTGAAGGGCACATCCCTGTGAAGCAGTTCCTAACACGAAACACCCAGATGTGTATCAATGACAATACATTATGCGGACGGAAGCAGACTATCGTTTGAGACAATGTTTGTTATGGCTCACCCACTATATCGTCTTTGGCTCTAAGCACTATGGGACTTAACAATTGAGGTCATCGGTGCCCTGGACTTAGAACTACGTAACCTAACCTAAGGACATCACACACATCCATGCCCGAGGCAGGATTCGAACCTGCGACCGTGGCATCATCGTCGTACCGGATTGAAGCACCTAGAACCGCTCGGTCACACAGGCTGGCATAACCTCCTTATGAGGTTAGCATATGGTATTTCAATACGCAATCAGGCCTGTTATGGTAAATGCCGGGACAGACCCTTTGAAAGGACACAGTTTGAGCTTCTGCCTCGCGTCTAATCTTATTTTCGGCGAGACGCTGTACCATAGCCCTCCTTCGTTTCTTTTAACCTCAATATGACTACTGATGGGAAATATTGCATGAAAATTAACTGCTGGACACAGCTGCCAGTTATCGAATACACTGTCATTGACCGTAGTAGTAAATCGCACAACGCCTGTTTATCTTCCTGAATGTGGTGATTAATTAATCTGAAAACGATTGTCCTGGAAATGATACAACTTGGGTTTCGCGACAGCACAAACACCATACGGGCCACAGGTGTTTCGAATTGCCCTCCACTGCTCGCATCCTTTTGTTAAACACAAGCAGAGCACGCTGTCACAAATGTAAGACCTTACACTGCTTTAGAGTCTGTTTTCTAATGTATGAAAGACGCTCCCCATTACGTTAAAATGGAAAATATCCTAGTTATCACCGCACGATCTATACTACAAAGTTAAACAAGCTAAAACCATAGTTAAAAACGCTTAAAGCACTATGCCATACAAAATCGCCATGAACCATGCTGAAACATAATATTATATCATATTCGACGATAATGGTATACTTGCTAATTCGAGTGCAGAAAATTCCGGTGGACTTCACAGGCTCTATGCCCAAAGATTCGCGATAACTCGGGTGGACGCTGGTCTGTACCAAGCGGCCGCTGACTGATGGCACTGAAATTGGTCTTACCATGACGGGCAACAAACAGACCTTTCACAAACGTGTTTCTGCAAGATTTTTATGTTACTGGCTGCTTAGAAAACGAATTCAACTGTCCCTGACCGTCCGTCAGTCTGATGCTCTTACCAGACAGACGGTATACAGCTTAAAACGAAAGGTAAAGGATGTGTCCTATAATACTGCTTTGTGTTCGCCCTGCAAGACATTGACTACTAGACCACAAATAATATATTCATTACGAAAGCTCAGTTGGAAGTCAACACTTCTGTTACTATGTGCCTCTTTCCCCATTACGAGAGAAACGTAATCACATCCTCTAACTTCTTTTCCATTCTTCTATAAATCGTTTTTGTCAGCAACTTGGATGCATGAGCTGTTAAGCTCAATGTGCTTTAATTCTCGTGCTTATCATCTCTTCCAGTCTTCGGAAGGTGTGGAAGATATTTTTCCTTAAGTCAGATGATATGTCACCAAACTCACTCATTCTACACACTAATGTGAGTAGCAGTTTGGTTGTCACTTCCGAGTGATTTCATAATTATTTGATCTTAAGTCCTCCAAAGCTCTCTTGAATTTTGATCGTGCTACTGGATCCCCCATCTCCTCTAAATCGACTTCTGTTTCTTCTTCTATCACATCAGACAAATCTTTCCCCTCAGAGGGGCCTTCAATGTACTCTTTCCACCTATGCGCTCCCTCCTCTGCACTTAGCAGCGGGCCGGCCGCGGTGGTCTAGCGGTTCTAGGCGCTCAGTCAGGAACCGCGCGACTGCTACGGTCGCAGGTTCGAATCCTGCCTTGGGCATGGATGTGTGTACTGTCCTTAGGTTAGTTAGGTTTAAGTAGTTCTAAGTTCTAGGGAACTTATGACCACAGATGTTGAGTCCCATAGTGCTCAGAGCCATTTGAACCATTTTTGAACTTAGCAGTGGCATTCCCGTTGCACTAATAATGTTACCACCCTTGCTTTTAATTTCACCGAAGGTTGTTTTGTGCAGCTATTCCGTCTTAGACATGCACTTCCTAATTATTTCGTTCCTCAGCGACTTGTATTTCTGTATTCCTGAATTAACCTGAATATTTTTGTTCTTTTTGTTCTTCCTTCTTTCATCAATTAACTGAAATTTATCTTACGTTACCCGTGGGATTTTTGTAGTTACCTTCTTTGAAAGTATGTTTTACTTTCCAACTTCTGTGATGGCCCTATTTAGAGATGTCCATTCCTTTTCAACTGTACTGCTATTCCTTATTGCTGACATCTTTCGCACGATACGTATAACTTACCTAAATCATTTTGCAATTGACTTTACTAGACGATAAAGGACAGCTTCATCTGCTAACTAAGACGGCTGTTCAGATTGTATCCTAGATAGTTTATATAGATAAGGAACAACAGAGCGCCTATAACATTATCCTAGGGAACGTCAGAAACCACTTCTGTTTTACTCGATGACTTTCTTTTAATTATGATGATCTGTGACCTCTCTAACAAGAAACCACGAATCTAGTCACATAACTGAGTGGATATTCCATAAGCACGCAATTAGAATACAAACCGCTTGTGAAGTACGATGTCAGACGCCTTTAGGATGTCTAGAAAAAGGGAATCAATTAGAATTCCTTTGTCCATAGCACTCAACACTTCGCGTGAGCAAAGAGCTAGTTGTGTCTCACAAGAATAAAGTAATTTATTGGATTACTCCTACTACTTTTCTTGAATATTGGTGTGACCTGTGCAACTTTCGTCTTTCGGTACGGATGTTTCGTTGAGCGAGCGGTTATATGTGATTTTTAAGTACGGAACTGCATCAGTGAAAGGAACCTAATTGATATATTATCTGGACTGGAAGACTTGCTTTTATTAAGTGATTTAAGTTGCTTTTCTACTCCGAAGATATCCACTGCAAAGTTCCTCACGTTGGCAGCTGTTCTTGATTCGAATTATGGAATATTCACTTCATCTTCTTTTGTGAAGGAATTTCGGAAACCAGTGTTTAGCAACTGGCATCGTTAGTATTTCCATTGCTATTACATAAATAAGGCATGACTGTGTCTTGCCGCTAGTACACTTTCCCTACGACCAAAATTTCTTTGGATTTTCTGTCAGATTTCGAGGCAAAGTTTCTTTGTGGAAATTACTGTAAGCATCTCACGTTGAAGTACGCGCTAACTTCGAGTTTCTGTAAGAGATCGCCAATCTTGGGGGTTTTTGCGGTCGTTTGAATTTGGCAGGTTTTTACGTTGCTTCTGCAGTAGTGTACAGACATTTTTGTGTGCCATGGGGGATCAGCTCCGCCGTTTCCTCATTCGAGCTTTCCTCGCTCTCCGCGCAGTTCAAGAATTGGGGCTTAGGTTTCAGGTCATAACAGAAAAACTAAGATTTGTCACATGTTATCGCCCCTCCCCCCCATCCCATGAACCATGGACCTTGCCGTTGGTGGGGAGGCTTGCGTGCCTCAACGATACAGATAGGCGTACCGTAGGTGCAACCACAATGGAGGGGTATTTGTTGAGAGGCCAGACAAACGTGTGGTTCCTGAAGAGGGGCAGCAGCCTTTTCAATAGTTGCAGGGGCAACAGTCTGGATGATTGACTGATCTGGCCTTGTAACACTAACCAAAACGGCCTTGTTGTTGTGGTACTGCGAACGGCTGAAAGCAAGGGGAAACTTCAGCCGTAATTTTTCCCGAGGGCATGCAGCTTTCGTGTATGATTAAATGATGATGGCGTTCTTTTGGGGAAAATATTCCTGAGGTAAAATCCCCCATTCGGATCTACGGACGGAGACTACTCAGGAGGATGTCGTTATCAGGAGAAAGAAAACTGGCATCCTACGGATCGGAGCGTGGAATGTCAGATCCCTTAATCGGGCAGGTAGGTTAGAAAATTTAAAAAGGGAAATGGATAGGTTAAACTTAGAAATAGTGGGATTTAGAGAAGTACAGTGGAAGGAGGAACAAGACTTTTGGTCAGGTGAATACAGGGATATAAATACAAAATCAAATAGGGGTAATGCAGGAGTAGACAACGTTCCATTGGAACTACTGATGGTCTTGGGAGAGCCCGTCCTGCAAAACTCTACCATCTGGTGAGCAAGATGTATGAAACAGGCGAAATACCGTCAGACTTCAAGAAGAATATAATAATTCCAATCCCAAAGAACGCAGGTGTTGACAGATGTGAAAATTACGGAACTATTAGTTTAATAAGTCACAGCTGCAAAATACTAACGCGAATTCTTTACAGACGAATGGAAAAACTAGTAGAAGCCGACCTCGGGGAAGATCAGTTTGGATTCCGTAGATATGTTGGAACACGGGAGGCAATACTGACCCTACGACTTATCTTAGAAGCTAGATTAAGGAAGGGCAAACCTACGTGTATAGCATTTGTAGACTTAGAGAAAGCTTTTGACAATGTTGACTGGAATACTCTCTTTCAAATTCTGAAGGTGGCAGGGGTAAAATATTGGAGCAAAAGGCTATTTACAATTTGTACAGAAACCAGATGGCAGTTGTAAGGGTCGAGGGACATGAAAGGGAAGCAGTGGTTGGGAAGGGAGTGAGACAGGGTAGTAGTCTCTCCCCGATGTTATTCAATCTGTATATTTAGCAAGCAATGAAGGATACAAAAGAAAAATTCGGAGTAGGTATTAAAATCCAAGGAGAAGAAATAAAATCTTCGATGTTCTCGATGACATCGTAATTCTGTCAGAGACAGCAAAGGACTTGGAAGAGCAGTTGAACGGAATGGATAGTGTCTTGAAAGGAGGATATAAGATGAACATCAACAAAAGCAAAACGAGGATAATGGAATGTAGTCGAATTAACTCGGGTGATGCTGAGGGAATTAGATCAGGAAATGAGACACTTAAAATAGTAAAGAAGTTTTGCTATTTGGGGAGCAAAATAATTGATGAGGGTCGAAGTAAAGAGGATATAAAATGGAGACTAGCAATGTCAAGGAAAGCGTATCTGAAGAAGAGAAATTTGTTAACATCGAATATAGATTTAAGTGTCAGGAAGTCATTTCTGAAAGTATTTGTATGGTGTGTAGCCATGTATGGAAGTGAAACATGGACGATAACTAGTTTGGACAAGAAGAGAATAGAAACTTTCGAAATGTGGTGCTACAGAAGAATGCTGAAGATTAGATGGGTAGATCACATAACTAATGAGGAAGTATTGAATAGGATTGGGGAGAAGAGACGTTTGTGGCACAACTTGACCAGAAGAAGGGATCGGTTGGTAGGACATGTTCTGAGGCATCAAAGGATCACCAATTTAGTATTGGAGGGCAGTGTGGAGGGTAAAAATCGTAGAAGGAGACCAAGAGATGAATACACTAAGCAGATTCAGAAGGAAGTAGGTTGCAGTTGGTACTGGGAAATGAAGAAGCTTGAACAGGATAGAGTAGCATGGAGAGCTGCATCAACCCAGTCTCAGGACCGAAGACAACAACAACAACTGTTTTTCATTTTCGTAATATAAAATTCAGAAAATATCAATATTTCTTTAATGTGTTGTTGTGTGAGTAAATGAGAATGAGTGAGGTGTGTATGTGGGACATACGAAAAAATTCGATATTATCTCAGGTTAAGCATTACACAACTGTATCATGGGAAAGTGTTAAGCAAGCAAGTTGCAATGAGAAATGTAATTTCCGGACCTTTCTAACGCTGTATATCTAAGGGTACTTGCTTTTGCAAGGAGGCAGCCAGAATAGCCGTTTACAGAGAAATAGTTTTATAAAGTTATTTCAAGATTAGTTTTCTTTCCCTTTGGTTTTGTTAAACATTTTATTAATATTTGCATGATAAAGTGACGTAAATGCATCTGTGAATGTTGATTTACGTAAGACAGGTTTAGCGCGAGAAAGAACTCAGAGGATTGTTTTGATTGCCTGGTCATTTTGAACAACCAATAAGCGTTAAGCATTTCGCGCGCATTGAAGTAGCTATAGGCGCTGGAAGGAACGGCAATGAGGCAGTCGCCGGCTAGCTATCGGACGTGCAGGTCATGTTGGACGTGTCCGCCTACATTATGAGTAAAATGAAGAATTTAGTGGTTACTCGACTCCGGATAGTACTGCCGTGAAAGCAGTTGCATTTGCGGACAGGTTGTGCAAATCTGAGCTTTGTGATCTGTTAGAAAGATAAAAGCGTGTGAACTTTCCGCCTTGGTAGAATTCCACGTGACATGCTTCATACCCGTTGAAGGAGTAGTTGGCGTGCAATATCTGTTATTAGAAATCCACTGAAAATGACCAAAAGTTAAACTCATATACTGTAGCATAGTATTCACCGTAGATAGCATAACAATTCGGGTTGGACTTAAATACATTTCTTGCTGCGTAGCGTGTGTACTCGGTTGCAGAACTGTGAGCTGAGGAATGTGATGTTATTTGTTAATTAAACTCGGGCTGATGTCAAGTGTTTCATTTTGAACCTAAAGAAATAAAAGAACCCACTACAGAGTTTTGTCATTTTTCAAAAGAGATGAAGCAATCGCCCTCCACCCGAAAGTTGTGTTATAAGATATTACAGGATAGCTTGGCGCCAGAGTTTATGCAGACTTTGCAAACGTAAGTATTGACGGTGTTTCTCTTCAACGCTGCTTTTAACATCATCTGAGCAGTATCTACGTATGCAGAGAAACGGGACGGTGATCTGACGCCGTACTGAGGTCGGTGGAACTTTTGTAGTGAACAGTAGGACGAGAGGACAGTGAACAAACACAGACGACGCATTTTCTCACCCGCCCCGCTGCACACTGCCTATGTTCGACGTTAACGTGGAATAAACACTGACGGTCGGCTGTGGAGAACATATAAAATGTTTCACGGAGGGGCAGGCCAGTGTTGGGGGAGAGGGATGAGGGTGGTACACGGGAAACAATGTAGTTGTCGTCGTAATGCGGAGAGGGAGTGGTTTACCTGACACACAAGAAGGCATGATGATTGTCTTTCGGGCCAAAAATGGAAACATTTCCAGAATGGATATATGTGTGCCGCTGTAGTGAATGAGTACGAGGCATGGCAAAATGGCACTATCCAAAGAAGGCACCAAGGCAACTGTGGTTCACCACATGCCGTAAATAGCAGGGATGAACGACAGCTGCAGAAACGTGTATGGGCAAGTACACGCGCAGCTGCTCAGCAATTAACCGCCCAGATGAACCAACGGTTTTCCCTTAACAGTCTTTCAGTGAAGTTGTTGTGAATAGTTCTCTGCAACTGCTGCCTGATTAGTGCACCCATGCTGATAGCTGTTCGCTGACGACAAACGCTGGAATTTCAACGCCATCTCCGCAGCTGCACGTCCGCTGAATTGCAAAACGTTGCCTTTTCCAATGAATCGCGTTTTATGCATCATCGGACAAATGGCCGTTGGCATATGTAGTGCTTCAACTATCTTCGGAATGGTCCAGGAGGGAGGAGGGAGTGGTATGTTCTGGTGAATGTTTCTGAGGCATTCCCTGATTGATCTGCTCATTCTGGAAGTCACATTGGATCAATACAAGTATGCATGGACACAGTGTCCACCCTTACACGCTGCTTATTTTTCCTTAGCATGACGGTATCTATCAGCATGATGGATGAAAACACAGCTCGGACTGTAGATGCCTGGCTTGAAGAGCACCAGTATGGGTTTACCATACTCCCATGGCCATCTGACCAGCAGGATTTAAATCCAGTTGAGAATCAGTAGGACCACACCTGTCGGACTGTCTGCACTATGAATCCTCAGCCGAGAAACCTAGTGCATCTGGCCACGAGACTGGAGTTAGGATGGCTCGTTGTGCCTGTCGTACCTCCCAGAAACTCAGTAACTCTCTTTCTGCACGTCTGCGCTGCAAATGGTGGTTATTCAGGCTTTTGACAAGTGGTCATATTAATGTGACTGGACTGTGTAAGAGGAACGTTCAGTATTATATTTGAAATCAGAGGTGAAAGATATGGTGATGGAACAGTCATCCTATGTGAAGGTAAGGAAGAACGACAGGACCAGTTAAACTGAATAACAGACAACAGGTAATATAGTGTGGATTGCGAGTAAACTTACTGATGTATTGATGAGCGGCGGAAATTAAAACAGCAGAACCTTTACACAAAAGCTGGGGAGCACAAAGTAGCTTAACTGAAGAAGTTTTATTGCTTTGGAAGCAAAATAACGCATAACGGACGTAAAGAAGAGCATATAAGAAGCAGACTATCACCGGCAAAGAGAACATTCTTCGCCAAATGGACCCTAGTAACATGGACGTGAAAACGAACTTTCTCAGAATGAACGTGTCTAATGTAGTACTGCACGGAAGGAAATCGTGAAGAAAGAGGGGAACTGAAGTGTTAGTACGAAATAATGCTGAAAATTAAGTAGACAAATGAGATAGAAAATGAGAATGTTCTCTGTCGGATTCGACTAGGGAAGAAGTATTTACAATGCACAAACAGAGGAAGAGTGATAGGACATTTGTTAAAAAGCCCTCTGTCTTCAGGCCACGGGTGGCCTACCCGGACCATCCGACCGTCGTGTCATCCTCAGTGGAGAATGCGGATAGGAGGGGCGTGGAGCCAGCACACCGCTCTCCCGGTCGTTATGATGATATTCTTGACCGAAGCCGCTACTATTCGGTGGAGTAGCTCCTCAATTGGCATCACGAGGCTGAGTACACCCCGAAAAATGGCAACAGCGCATGGCGGCCTTAATGGTCACCCATCCAAGTGCCGACCACGCCCGACAGCACTTAACTTCGGTGATCTCACGGGAACCGGTGTATCCACTGCGGATAGGCCGTTGCCGATATTTGTTAAGACATGAGGAAATTACTTCTATGGTGACAGAGGCTGCTGTAAAGGGGAAAAACTGTAGGGAGAGTATACAAGGTAGCAAATAATTGAGGACGTTATGAGCCATTTATACTCTGCGATGAAACAATTAGCGTGCGAGATGAAGTCGTGGCAGTCCATATCAAAGCAATTAGGGGAAAGAGAACACAGTTTGAGAGAGCCGTCAAGTGAAATTCTTTTGGAAGTTCTTAAAATGAACCGGCGTGATCTTTCAACGACTTCCATCGAAGGTTTAGTACGCTTATCAAGGACTTCCTTACAATGGTAGGGCAACTAAGGTGGTGTGTAACACATAACACGGAGGGTGACCAGATACTAACAAAGGAAATTCTGACTGGTAAGCCGAGTTTCGAGTGCTCCCTCGTGCGTGGGTATGTGTGTTGTTCGTAGCATAAGTTAGTTTAAGTAGTGTAGTCTAGAGACTGGTGATCCCCGCAGTTCAGTCCCTTAGGAATCCACACACATTTGAACATTTCTCATGTTTGGTGGCCGGTATCCTATAATACTGACTGCACGCGCTTATTAACATTTATTCATGAGAACAAGAAGTTACTTAAGATAGTCCAGGTGTTGTGGTTCGAGCTCATCCGTAGTAGTCGACGTTAGCTTCACTGCTGGTGCAGTCCGTTATGTACGCTACTCTGGTCGCTAGGTACTGACTGACTCTGAGTTAGAGGCTAACTGCAACTGCGACTCCCATTGAGCTGTATTGATGTCCCAGTGACTCACTGGATGGCGGAGTGGAACTCATTGGAGCCCTCTGATTCCCGGCGGCGGTCTGAATACTTGCGGCCGAAGGGCGTTGGCGGCTTTCCTTGCTAGTGTGGCCTCTATCGATCTTCTTGGAACCTCTTTGCCACATGGTATGCTGGCGCCAGCTTACGCCAGCACATTCCTCCCCCCCCCCTCCCCCCCACGCCCTACCTCCTAAATCCCTCACCGTCGTCAAGTAGTGAGGCTGTGAATGACAATGGGGAGGGAGGCAGGATTCTGAACGTAGAGATGAGGCGGGAGCCGTAATTGTGGAGTACAGCGTACTCTGACCGTACCCGCCATCTGGATTGTGAGGCAACAGGAACATGCTCCAGGAAACTGCAGCCAGGGCACACGTCCAGGCCTAAGGTCCTTCGCTTGGGCGATGACGCAACGGCGACGGTGGTTCCAGGTCCATAGGGTAAGTGAGTGGGGTCGGCGGGGGCGAAGGCGCTTCGTCCATCCGCTCCTCGTGGGGTGTCCTGGTGGTACCAGCGGGCGGCTGTGAATGTCGCGTCTTCATGTAAGGTCGTGAATCTGTGGGAAGAAAAGAATCAGAATCACAGGGCAAATGATGTATGGTAATGTGGTTCTGGTGGCGGCGCTGAGAACCATCGGGACCTGCAATTAAGTACATATAAGAGCCAATGCGTTCCTGGATCACAGCTCTTTCCCATAGAGCGTGCGGCCCCAAGCTATACTTGCGCACTCTTGGCGGCGCCGGATGCTGCGGTGGGTGTAGCAAGTGCAGCAGCGTCCAATAGCGGCGGCCATGCAGAGGTTCCGTTGGTGATGGTCCGTTTCGTGGGTGGGAGCGATAGGAGGCAAGAAAGAGATGCAGTGCCTGTTCCTGTCTGTGGATGGTGCGAAACTTGGCCATCTGTTGTCTAAAGAATGTGCAAAGTCAATGTGCACTTGTTGCCATGGCGACTGCAGTAGGGGGACAACCTATGTGCCAGCGCACGTTGCATTGTTGCCAAATTTATTCAAGATAGCGGCATGTAGACTTGGCAACATCGCATGACATCATCCAAGATGGCGGCTTTTGGCGGGAGAATAGGCCAATTGTGCTATGTCCACTAACCTAACCTCAAGAAAAAAGGTAGGAATTTTGAATTTTGGCGGGAAAATAGGCCAATTGTGCTACATCCACTAACCTAAGCCACCAGAAGAAAAAATGGCGAGAAGTTTGATTTCCACCAGAATAATGCATGGAAAGACCGAACTTGTTTTTCATTATTATTGATTATCATTCACTAACATTCATTATTATTTATTATAATTTATTATTATTTATTATTACTGACATGCCTCCACTAGAAAATTCCCTCCAAAATCAAATTCCAACACGATAATGGCTGCAAAACCTTACTTTTGTTTATTATTATTCATTATTATTGATTATCATTTGTTACCATTCATTATCATTTATTATTATACGCCTACCTCCACTAGAAAATTCCCCCAAATTCAAATTCCGACACGATATTGTCTCGAAAACTGTACTTCTGTTTATTATTACCGTTTATTATTTATTCAAGATGTCCGATTTTCTCGGTGAGAAAGCCATTTTCTTTACATCCATAACAAAAATCTATCAAGTTCAAATCCCAACACCATAATTGATCACATGTACGAGCTTTCTCCGTCACTTATCATTTTTCACTGGTAGCCTATCATAATCGCGTCAAATAATAAACTGCACTTATAGTAACGTAAGTCACGTCCTTTGATTTTGCGGGGGGGTAAGGGACAGAAGACTTTATTTCAAGCAGTACGGTCATCACTTGTTCTCCAACACATTCAGGCACACACATCTTTGATATCGCAGTGCAGTCACCACAACGTCTGGGCTCCAACTGAATTAGTTCACATCCTCGCCACCCCCTGGCCAGCGTGTGGAGACACTGCCTACACCTGTCACGTGAGGCGGCCTGCCACTAGCGTGGGGGGCCAGCCCAGCGATCGCTCCCATGTCATAAGCATGTTTTTGCCGAGTTTGACGTCACAGCGGCCCCTTGTCCGCTCACCACTTGTATTCGTCGCCTCCGCACGTTTCCCGCCAAAATCGTCTGCCTCGGAGCTGAATCGCACAACGGTCGACCGTTCGCTGCCACACTTTTGGCGCCAAAGTTGTTTTTCTGGGCATGTTCAAATCTGTCGATGCCGACCGCTCACCATCCACCACGTGTCCCTGTGCGAGAGAGAACGCAGTGCTACACTTTTGGCGGCAAAGTTTGCTCAATAGTGGAATCCGCCATGACTATGTAACAGCACGTTTGGACCACACTAGAACGCCCGCCAATTGACTCGCTCTCGCGCGCGCGTAATAACTGTACAATCGCTGCGCCGCCGCCCCGCTTACGTCACACACTCTCCATACACGCGACGGACGTAGCCTTCTGTAAATACCTGGAAAATGACTCTTTATTTCAAACATTACGGTCATGCAGGTGTGTCCCAACTGACTTCTCCATGCTCACACAGCGAAACTCCAGAGCGCAGCTGACTTACGCTCAGCCTGCTGAGCCCGCTCCATTGGCAGCACCCTGGCCGGCTGACGCCAAGCGACCAGTGGTGCCTGCACACCCCCACGGCCAGCGCGCCATGTAGGCAAGGAGTGGCGCCTCAGGGTCCATCCACAAACGGTCAGCCGCGCCTGCCTCAGAGTCCGACTACGTAAACATCTTTCCACGCCCGTGAGCACTTAACGCTGGACAGGATGGAACCTGTCGACCACGTGCCAGACAAAAGATATGTTTGGTGCCAGAGTTTGACTGACAGAGGAATCCACCACGACCATATAACAGCGCGTTTGCTCTTCACGAGAATGCTCGCTAATTCACTCTCATCACCCTGCTATATTGAATAATTGAATTTACAATTTCATATACGTGTGCAAACGTATTCAACTCCCTAATTTCAATTACTTTTCGAGGACCAGACCGCCACCTCCTCCTCCTAGGAACCAGCGCCAAGTTTGACATCTGCCAGTAAACAAAGCTTACTTGCGCTTCCGCCACCAACCTAAGAAAATTGTTTCACACTAAGCCACCAGCACTCAACCTCTTCCTACACGTTTCTGGAAAATGGACTCACCCTGCACTAGGTCCATGGATGGAGGAACGAATTTACTTTATTTAGGAATTGAGTATATGTATCACACTGACATGTCCCACATCATACAGACCTGCAAAACACTCCTACATAACTCATTTATAATATTCTAGACACACGCTTGCTAATTGCAAACAGTTAAAAATAACTCATAGCACAGCCTACAGACATGTGAACCGCTCGTAAATAATGCAAAACATTTACCTCCAAATAGCCAAACAACTACTAATTTTCGGAAATAATTTCAGTGCATAGGCTGATGGAAGGAGGAACGAGTGTACTTTATTTATTTGCGACATATCTTTTTGAAACTTTTACTTCTCATAGGTTTCCATATGCAAGGCTGACATAAGGCAGTTTCTGAACTCCAGTAGAGCACTACACTTGGCAACTCAACCACACCCATCAAGATATTCATTCCAATCCAGACCTGTAACTCCTCTACAGATAAGTTTGTCCAGTTTATTGTCTACTCACTCACAATCTGACCAGATTGCCGTTATTGCGCAAAAACAGCTCAGACTGCGCTGTGCTGCTCGGGGAAGTAAGGAAGGGCTGCACTCTATTTATTTGGAGCCCTTTTATTTAGTCGTGGAGTATATTTGTCACAAAAAACCCGCACTGATCCCACTGTGGTCATCTGACACAGGCCACAAACACGTAAACAACTCCTAATTTCACCACACAATAGCAAACAGCTCTTAAATAATGCAGTACACAATATCAGCAGACGAGCTCTGTACTCTTAAACTCTCCAAATAAAGCACCACACAGTGCACAAACATGCTCGCAAAATAGTGCAACAGACGCGCCCAAACACCACCAGCTGCCAAACCGACCAAAAGTCTCTGCTCGGCCTCCCCCAAACATGACCTCAACACAGTCGCATTCGCACCTATTACCGGAGAAATTGATATCGCCTATGCGCCTTAGATTACGCTCCAAGGCAGGCCGCGCACGCGTGCAGTCGGCGGGGAAGGGGGGTTCCAGGGTCTCCAGCCAAGTTCAGCTTCCGAGCGCTCGTGACAGCCGACACAAGTGAAAGCTGCATTGCTCTTCTCATGTATACCGCGGGCGTCTCAGAGCTGGACCTGCCTTCACGTCTCATAGCTCGTTGGCACACACGATTAACGCGGCCGGGAAAACATTTACTACTCGCATACAGCCGAGATGGTGACGGAAAACCAATCACTCTGATCTGCGCTGCAGGCGCGTGTAATCATTGAGAACACTCAATTTATTTTTTTCGAACAACTTATTTAATCATACAGTATATCTATCACGCTACCACAAAACACCAATCCCAGTGTGCCCTGGGCCATGTTGCACAGCCCACAGACACGCACCCAATCATAATTTCAGTACACACTATAGCAAACTGCTACTAAATAATACATCACACAGATGTGTAGATACGCTCAGTACTCGTAAACTATCCTAATAACGCATAGCAGAGCCTGCAGATCCGCTCGCAAAATAACTCATCAGACGTGCGCAGGTACCCCCACGTAGCACAATTCCAAAGCGCAGCCTCCATACGCTAGACACATCATAGCAGCACATGTCCTTACCTCATATGACACTGTAGCACACTGTACATTGCTCCTCACACGACATTACACGGTCCTTTAACTAAACATAACTACACATCCCTACTCTCGCCTCTTAGCGTGACCAGCCATCTAGAAACCTTCTCAATATTATTCTTACTTTACAACATTTAAAAAAAAAAGTTTTAATTTACACCTCCTACCCCACGTAACCTCACACCTGTCCTACCATCAACATACGCAAACGTCCTCAACCCTATCTTGACACTCATATATCACCCCACAAACCATGCCTATCAATCAATTGACCATTCTCATCCCCTATTTTCGTATTACAAACGTAGCCTCTATCTAAACACCAATCAACTCATCTTTCTCGCACTTTCAACAGTAAAATTAATTTTACACACACCCAGAAATACCAAACGCAATTAAAGAGTCAAACTTTTATACAGAGCATCAAGCACATAAAACACTCACACCAATATTCAAAGCCTGGTGCATATTTACCACCTCCACCTTCAAATAAATGTTATTACCATTGCCTCAACATTCTGCCAGCGATCGATTTGTACCTATTTTTCCGCTCTTAACTGTTGTCATTAGCGGACGAATATCACTATCTATAGATTGCATAAATTTCCACATTAAAAAAATCTCGCCGCGCCGTTTAGAGACTCCTATATCCGAACACATAGCATCATTCAACTATAACTTGCTCTTATCTAATAACTCATCCATCAGGTCTGGGGGGCAAGGTCATCCCTTTCTTTCTTTCTTTCAGCAGCAGACAGCTATTTTTTTTTTTTTTCACAGTGGTAGCTAAACTGCACCATCAGCTTAACATCACCATTCGCGAAACATATCTTCAAATACGTAAACACACTTACTCAATTACACAGGGGTCCCGCTGAGGACATGACCTTCAATATTACAGTTCTTAATCCAATAACCACCGAAACAAGTACTAAATGCTCAAACTAATCCCATAGCGCCTTACAAAGCGAGTGTCCGAGAGGCGGCGGCGGCATGTCAAAGCTACATAGCTGTCCATCTAAACAGCCGTCCACTCAGCCCCAGGACCAGAATGCTGAAGAGGGCTCTCCCTATACCTGCTCTCCAGCTATTGTCTAACGACATACAGTGCACAAATGGATTCCTGAACAGCGCAGATCTCTATCTCCTCCTTGCATCTCCAACAGGACATGTAAACAGTGTCTCCACCAGCCAGCGAACCCGATGTCATTCACCCTTCTCTGGCAAATTCCACTCGCATATATAAAACCATACTCACTCCTGCCACAACTCACTTAATAATAAAAAAGCATTCTCCCTTTCTAAGCATAGATGAGTATGCATTTATCTTCACCCATCTGATCTCTGCAATTTAAGTCGGAGAAAGACATATCTATTACCTTCTGCAACCTCTCTATAAACAGAAAGATCTCAGTTACTACAACAGGACCCTGTTTTGACCATTCACCGGAAATGCGCGCGATGTTGTACGCCTCAAACTAGGTACAAGTACAACAGACCCTCAACACCCTATCATCTTTATCCTCTACCATCAAACAGTGAAAAAGGCACGAACACACCAATGCGATCCATCTCCAGTGTGGACATACGGATTTCACAATACTCCCCCCGAATAACTCATAGTGCAACCATCCAAGAATTTCTAACAGCTCGCCAAATTCAACATCATAAACTAGAGATGCCTATATGAACAAGATCACATTAAATATACACACACACTGCAGAGACCCCTTTAAAGTTTGATTACCCGTACTCTAAGCGAATGAGAAGCTGCCTCTGGCCCTTGTTCAAACAGTGTTTTCTAACACGCTTTTGCACACTGCCGAGCATTTCGTCTTTCTGTCGCGACTTCGAAGTCATTGTCTCATTCTAAACAGACGTTAACACGGACTGATGCACGGCCTCTCACAGGAAACTATACCTTCCACCTTATAAATCATATACTTACAGTCGATAGCATAACACTGAATAATTTTAAATAAAGGAGAGCCACAACACCAGGAAAATAGAAGAGCCTGCTGGCGTTGTAGCGACTTCCCTCGAAAGTGATTGACCACCTCTACATTTAAACTCATATGTCGCAGTGACCGAATGGTTTATAACTCTGAATTCCATTTCTAGTGATTGGTCATTTATGCACACAAGTACAGGATCACCGTTTTCGGTGCTAGCAACCCTGGAAGTTGCGGTCCATAAACCAAAATTTCTCCCGTAACTCAAGCAAGCATGGTCAGTCAATCATTATGTTATACCCAATGCACAGATGTGATGGATAAGACACCACCGATCTACTGTAATATTATCCATCACAGCTGACATCGCGAAAGATTTTACAGTAAGTCCAACACTGGCCAATCATGTGACAGCTGGTTTTCTTAATTTCAGTATCATAGCTAAACCATACGTCCTCTACTTTGCAAGTATCACTGCGACCATTCATAGATGACTGCTCAGCACGTCCATTCACACTTAATTCTCGGACACATAAAGACAATCAAATTATACCAGACAACGCCATACATATTTCTAAGACCTCGCGCATAGTACTCGATCATTCTCTCTGCGTATGGCGGTCATAGAGCTATCTAGTCCTCTTACGTTGAAAGACCATCCTCACCTCGGCATTGACCTACCTACCCAATTATTCCTCAACCGAGCAGACGAATACAGCTACACTTCACCTTTCTTGACCGAATAGAGCTTTCCTAGTCCTAACCCATCCAAGCGCACCACATTTCTTGAAATGTAACCAAGTCTTGGACCTTAGCACACCATATCGATCTATAGTAACAGATCTCAAAGTGCCTTAATTTAATAGCATACAGTTTAGAAGAACAAGAACGGAGCGATATTTATACACAGCGTAGTTCGATAGATTTTGAAGCAAATCATCCAATCTATCATGTGTAATGTATTGTTCTACAGTCCATGATCGGTGCATCGAAGGTTCCAGTAGGGGAGAGAGAAAGAGAGAGAGAGAGAGAACATAAACACACACACACACTCCTAAGACTAGAACGTTCAGCACTTAAAAACGGGCAATAACTTTAGATCGCGTACTTTTCCGTCCTGTCTGACATACATCCTTCTCCCCGGTCACCTTACGCTGAGCTATCTCTACCCCAATCGTAAAACTTTTCCTTTCTGTGATAGGAGCCCAATGTAGCCCTGCGGACACGTCTAGTGCCCAATGATCACACCAGATCACGAGTCAGAAATAATACTATTACTCCATCAAGTCTACAAAAAAAAAAAAACTGATAGTTATTAGCAGCCGGTACATCCTACAAGCAAACAGATACGTACAACAGCAGCGTCCAACATGTGAAAATTACAAGTCATCCCGTCACGGACTCTGTAAACACCCGTCTGTCGGGTAAGTGTGTACACAATGATTACAGCCCTCACATATACCCACAGCTAACTTAGTTATGACGCTGAAGTCTCGATTTTACACCAAGCATGCGGCAGGGTGGGGATCGCGTAAATCAAAGTGCGTTTAGAGGAATGTGTCAACTTCCATCACACATGAGATGGAAGTCCTCTGATGACCGACGGGTTCACCGTTAACGATCGCAAGTAGACAGCGCTTTAAACCACATACCGAACACGTAGCCGCATACGACTAGAACGCTGGCTATATCACATGACTAACGCGTTCAAATAGAATACTCGAAAAAAAAAATCTACCTTCAGCAACTTGTCCTTCTCTAGATTAAATGAGTCAACGTTTGAATCGTACCTAGTTGCTGCTCTGTCTCAATCGATCATCCCGTACACCCTCTATTATCATTCAATACAGATGTAAGTTTAGACGTGAATGATTCTCTGTCCTCCTGAAAAGCATCAAATACAGTATTCAACTCACTGCTACCTCAGTAGACATACACTATAATACGAACTCAACGATAAAAAATTGACTGCCTTCCTTATTCGGCTCGCTTCGACGTCATCGTTTTCCTGCATTCCTCTTGTTGCCGCATACTTGACTCCATGTACAAATTTCCCCCCGCGAACCAGAAGACAAGCAAGTAGGTTCTCATTTTCTCCGCATTTCGGTGTATATTAGGTTACTTTATATCTTTGCGCTAATCAGTTTCCGTATATCTTTCGATTTTATGTCAGATCCATCCATGCGACCACGACATAAGTTATCGTTCGGTGTTCTAAAATTGTCTCTAAATGTAACCAAGGCGTATCCAGTCACCTCCACATTCGGAGAGCGCTTGCTCTGTTTTCTGTATCTCCATGTACATGCACGCCTCACGGACGGCTCCCAGGACCGGCGGTAGATTAGGGTTAACGTTCGAATGTGGATCCGCCGCGAGTTATATGGAGAGATAGACATACCAGCTATGCTCTGAGTACGTGAAGACGTGCAGAGAACTACTGTGGCCTTCCGTCGGGAGAGAGAGAGAGAGACAGAGACAGAGAATTGCGCCATGGAAGTCTGACACAGGAACAGACGCGAGTGGCAGCTGTGGCTCGGCCACATGATCACGGAATACGATCTGCTGCAAGGCCCTACTGGTTGGGCCTCCAGAGGGCTTGCCAGACGTTGACTGCCACAAATCCCCATCTGTCTTTTCTATGTAGCTGACGTCACAGCTCACAGAGACCAAGTCCCTCTAGACAGGACTTGCTTCTACTCCGTAGAAGACTGAAAGCAATGAGACGACCAGAACATCGACCGTCAGTGGCCACCATTGTGGAAGAGATTTGATTAGATTAGATTTACTTTCATTCCAATTGATCCGTAGTGAGGAGGTCCTCCAGGATGTAGAAAAAGTCAGAAAAACAATAACACATGACGATTATTTACAACTCAAAAAAATAGCCTAATGTACCAGTCAACAGGTCCCACGTGGAATGTTCGTCTTTTTTTTAATGAACACTATACGAAAAAATCATTTTACAAACGCTAATAAACTGAATTAAAAATAATTTGTTTTATTTATAAGGTAATAAACATGTAATAGAACTACTATAATAGAGGTAGGGGTGCAAATATGGAAGCGTGTGGGTAATGTGGAAACGTCTAATATCTGGCCTGCTGAGTGCTGCGCTGTAGTGGGTCAGCCAGAAATTATTGCACTAGTTACTGTTTATCACGGTAGAAGGTTAGAAGTCAGTTGAGCAACAGACGCCATGACAGTGATGAAATTTACGTTCGCGCATTTTTCGAGGTAAGTTGTGCAATTATATTTATCTATATACTTTGTAGTTATCTTTATTTACGTATGATAGCTTATAAAGGGAGGTGCATAGAAGGTTTTAGCAGTCTTTTGTCAACCCGAAATGGATAGTTGCTTAATGTAATCTACCGAAATTTAAAATTCCCATTGTGTAGGTAATGTGGAAGCATACATACGATGGAATTGTGGAAACGTTTCCACAATACCAACAACAAATACATTACTTCTAATACGTTTTGCGTCTGTTCCTAGATGCCACGAAAGCTAACTGATCGGAAACCAAGAGCTATTGTGAAGGAGTGGGATGCTGAAAACGTGATTAAGGTTATAATAGCCTCTAGGGAAAGCTGGTGGGGTTAAGAAGAGCAGAAGCTTTCAGTGTACCTCAGACGACACTTCAAATGTGTGCGCATAGTGATATGTCAACAGAAGAATGTGTTTCTTTGAGACTTTGACGTAAGCTTGTACTACCTCATGCTATTGAGAAACAGTTGGTACAGTATCTCATTGAAATGGATAAAACAGAAGGTCAACATCGTTGTCAAATACCTCATCAAATACGTGTGTGTCTCCAAAAGATATCATGCCAGTTCCTCCTCTAAAGACTACGGTTTCCAACAGGGGTCGTAAGCTAGGTTCGTCAGCTGTTTTGACATCTTCGCCTTATAAAACACGCCTTGAAGACTCCTTACTCAATGGTGAACAGAAGCTTCCTAAGGCACCTGCAAAAAGCAAGAAAAAACGTGAAGCTCCTCCTAGAAAACCGTGCAAAAAACGGCTTAAGTTATCAGAGGTTTCAGATGAAGAGTCCGATGCACCAAGTCACATTTGGATCTCGCAGATGGGGAAGAAAAACCTTACTGAAGAAGATGCAGTTTGTATTTTTTGTGAAGGCGCATTTTCGAAAGACATTCGGGGAGAATTGTGGATTAAGTGTGTAGTGTGTGAGGAGTGGAGTCACTCTTTGTGTGCCGGGAATGGAAGGAGATATTTACATATGCGATTTTTGCAAGTGAACTTCGCTTATGAAGCATTTTTCTAATACAGTTGCGTTTAAAAACTTTTTGTGTAATTTAAAATTTAATGTAAAATAAAATAGTTTGTAACATTTTCAATGGTTTTCGTTTGAAGAAGTAAGTTTCCCACAATTTTAAGGCGTTTTCACATTACCCGCACTTCTTGAGTTGTTGTGCAAGCAGAAAATGTTTTTTAATTTTTAGCATATTTGGTTTTTGTGTTTCGTAATATTACATTCATTGCTAAAACACTATGAATTACCTTTGGCTAATATTTGAAGCTGAAAGAGAAGTAAACATTTCTTTTTTACAGCAAAAACAAACTTGGTTTCCACATTTACACCCCTACCTCTACTTATTTACAATGAACACGACCAGCCGGAGTGGCCGAGCGGTTCTGGGCGCTACAGTCTGGAACCGCGCGACCACTACAGTCGCAGGTTCGAGTCCTGCCTCGGGCATGGATGTGCGTGGTGTCCTTGGGTTGGTTAGGTTTGAGTGGTTGTAAGTTCTCAGAGCCATTTGGGCCATTTGAACAATGAACACATTACTCCACTGAAATTGTGCAGAAGTTATATTTGGTTCTACTGAAAATTCATCGATGGAGTAGAAGGAGTTGGCCACCAATAAATCCCTTAGGCTTCTCTTAAACTGAATTTTATTGGTTGTTAAGCTTTTTATGGCTGCTGGCAAGTTATTGAAAATGTGTGTTCCTGAATAATGCACAGCTTTTTGAACAAGAGTAAGTGACTTTAAAGCCTTGTGAAGATTATTCTTATGTCTAGTATTGATTCCATGAATTGAGCTGTTGGTTTGAAAAAGTGATATATTGTTAATGACAAATTTCATTAAGGAATAAATATATTAGGAAATAGTAGTTTGTATCCTTAGTTCCCTAGACAGGCTTCTGCAGGATGCTCTTGAGTTCACACCACATATACACTCCTGGAAATTGAAATAAGAACACCGTGAATTCATTGTCCCAGGAAGGGGAAACTTTATTGACACATTCCTGGGGTCAGATACATCACATGATCACACTGACAGAACCACAGGCACATAGACACAGGAAACAGAGCATGCGCAATGTCGGCACTACTACAGTGTATATCCACCTTTCGCAGCAATGCAAGCTGCTATTCTCCCATGGAGACGATCGTAGAGATGCTGGATGTAGTCCTGTGGAACGGCTTGCCATGCCATTTCCACCTGGCGCCTCAGTTAGACCAGCGTTCGTGCTGGACGTGCAGACCGCGTGAGACGACGCTTCATCCAGTCCCAAACATGCTCAATGGGGGACAGATCCGGAGATCTTGCTGGCCAGGGTAGTTGACTTACACCTTCTAGAGCATGTTGGGTGGCACGGGATACATGCGGACGTGCATTGTCCTGTTGGAACAGCAAGTTCCCTTGCCGGTCTAGGAATGGTAGAACGATGGGTTCGATGACGGTTTGGATGTACCGTGCACTATTCAGTGTCCCCTCGACGATCCCCAGTGGTGTACGGCCAGTGTAGGAGATCGCTCCCCACACCATGATGCCGGGTGTTGGCCATGTGTGCCTCGGTCGTATGCAGTCCTGATTGTGGCGCTCACCTGCACGGCGCCAAACACGCATACGACCATCATTGGCACCAAGGCAGAAGCGACTCTCATCGCTGAAGACGACACGTCTCCATTCGTCCCTCCATTCACGCCTGTCGCGACACCACTGGAGGCGGGCTGCACGATGTTGGGGCGTGAGCGGGAGACGGCCTAACGGTATGCGGGACCGTAGCCCAGCTTCATGGAGACGGTTGCGAATGGTCCTCGCCGATACCCCAGGAGCAACAGTGTCCCTAATTTGCTGGGAAGTGGCGGTGCGGTCCCCTACGGCACAGCGTAGGATCCTACGGTCTTGGCGTGCATCCGTGCGTCGCTGCGGTCCGGTCCCAGGTCGACGGGCACGTGCACCTTCCGCCGACCACTGGCGACAACATCGATGTACTGTGGAGACCTCACGCCCCACGTGTTGAGCAATTCGGCGGTACGTCCACCCGGCCTCCCGCATGCCCACTATACGCCCTCGCTCAAAGTCCGTCAACTGCACATACGGTTCACGTCCACGCTGTCGCGGCATGCTACCAGTGTTAAAGACTGCGATGGAGCTCCGTATGCCACGGCAAACTGGCTGACACTGACGGCGGCGGTGCACAAATGCTGCGCAGCTAGCGCCATTCGACGGCCAACACCGCGGTTCCTGGTGTGTCCGCTGTGCCGTGCGTGTGATCATTGCTTGTACAGCCCTCTCGCAGTGTCCGGAGCAAGTATGGTGGGTCTGACACACCGGTGTCAATGTGTTCTTTTTTCCATTTCCAGGAGTGTAACTCTTACAGCACGTTTTTGTGCCGAGAAAACTTTAACTTGGCTTGATGAATTACCTCAAACAATAGTCCCATATTACATTATGGAATGAAAGTATGCATAGTATGAGTGCTTTTTCATTTATATTTCCCCTATGTCTGACACAATTCGCATTGCAAATAGAAATCTGTTAAACCGCTTAAGCAGTTCGGTGGTGTGCTCCTCCCAGTTGAATTTATTATACGTTACTTTTTCTAAAATTTTTGAGAATGCTGGCAAAAGTCTAACTGGATGGAAATTTGATGCAATTTCTTTATCTCCCTTCTGAAACAATGGCTTAACTTCAGGGTATTTCAACCATTCAGGAAATGTTCCACTGATAAACGACTGGTTACACAGATAGCGTAATACGTTACTTAACTCAGAATAACATTCTTTAATTATCTTTGTTGATATTTCATCATACCCACAAGATGTTGTTGATTTTAAAGACTTCATGATGGACATTATTTCTGCTGGGGTAGTAAAGGTCAAATTCATATTATGGAAGTTACTTGAAATGTCTGGTCTACATTCCAAGAGCCAATGACCGACGTTAAGAAGATTCTTCGAGGAGCTTCTCAACGTGACAGAAGAGGCAATGACCGTAAAGTCGTTCACCTCCAGTAAATTGAAGTGAATAAATACGCGAGACGCAGTGGGCCAGACAGATGAAGACGGGGACGGAGACGGAGACGGAGACGGAGACGGAGAGGAGAGACGAAGAAGACGAAGAAGTTTTCAGTCAGTTTCGGTGCTGAAGACCGTCATGCAAGAAGAGACTGCATCATGCACAGACGCACCAAGTCCGCCGCTGTAATGGAATAGCAAGCAGCAGCCGCGGCGCCAGAAGACAGAAGTTAAAAGGTATTTGAAGTCTGGTTTTTACATACCCGGGTGACTCGTGAGGACGGGAAGGAGACGGCCTCACATCAGTAGTCACCTGTGAGCTGGGATGAAGACCTGACAGCCGAAGACTGGCTGGCGGGAGTCCGTGGTTCGAGTCCGCCACACTGGCCTTCCCCCGCCGCACCGCTCCGCTGGCCGACGCAGAACACACGCGGCCGCTTAGAGAAGAGAAACACTGGGACGCCACACCCAAGGTATCATCCGATGCACGATTTCGCTCGCAATAATTAAACGGGCCACCTCGCGCTGCGCGTCTCCAGTCAACTGGGCGAGACGGCGACACGAGATACACACCGCTACGCGTAATCAGACGCCGCCGCCGCCGCCACCGCTGCCGCAGCAGAAGACTTCACAAACGACACAGCTGCCGCTCTCCGAACCGGAACATCCCGTAAGATACAGTTGTACAAATCTTCAATAAAAGTTATCTTATGTAAAAATGATGTTTCATTCGACCTCGTTCCCGAGCCAAGGAAGAACCCACCCTGCCCACATGTAGTTAAGAGAGAAAAGTTAATTTATTTAATATTTTCACCCTGACAGAATGCTTTAGAATGCTCATCCTGACAATTGACAGCATCAAAAGAGAAAACCCAGTTACATTTAGTGACAGAAGTGTCACATTTAGGAACACAATTGTTACAAGTTGAATGATAGTGTTACTAACTCAAATAAGTTATTATTGGGAGAGTCTTTAAGGAAAACTACATTGAAATCAGCAGCAACAAATATTTCTTTGTTTTTGGTTGTTAAATGGGCCAGTACAGCTATAAGGTGGTTTATGAACAGATTAAAGTTACCTGCAGGTGCTCAATATACACTTAATATTATGAAGGATTTTCTGTGAAATTCTGCTTCTGTTGCACATCCTTCCGTATGCTGTTCTGGGCACAATTTATGAATGTCTATGTTTTTAAATTTATGACAGTTCCTGATGAATGTGACAACTCCTCCCTTCTCCATTCTGCTCTCCAAAAGAAACATGCTAACCTAAACCCTGTAACACTTAAAAGTTCTATACCAGTGCTCACATGATGTTCAGAGAGGCAGATTAGGTCAGCTGGGCTTGAAGACTCTAATTCATCTATGTAGGTAACTAATTCGTTAATTTTATTTCTCAGTCGTCGAATATTTTGACGAAATAATGATTACTGACATTTAACATTGACTTAATTAAAATTGGGTAGAGTTGAAATATCTGCTGACCGTTGAAAATTCTTAACCAATATCTGTTTATGCTGATGTAATAAGCTAGAATTATGTTTTTTTGTTTCTTTCTCAAACTGCAGGTTTGTGTCAGTCCCAACCTCTCTTAAACTTTGGTTTCTTTCTTTCTTCCCTACCCTAAAGAAGGATCTTTTCTGAACCCTATAACCACTGGTATTTTATCGCTCATGACAGTGTCTCCCTCCTTTAACTTTCCTGCTATTTTCCCAGCCAGTATACTCTTCCCTTTCCTGTTGAGGCGAAGGCCGTGCTTAGAATAATCCCACCTATTGAGAGAATCAACAGGAACCACCCCACTGTGTGACCCTGCACCCGACATAAGGAGCCGTTCCAACTCCAAATTAACTCTCTTGACAGAAGAGTTCATGAGGTCGGTCATGGCGCCCAAGAACAGATACAAACTCAACACTAGAGTGCTTCGATGCTGATGCAATCTTTGCCAGGTCACACTCTACGCTGTACCCAGGATCTCTGTCAATACTATTACCTGCCCCATCCACTACAACCACAGCGTCTTCCTTACTGAAATCTTTGCAAAGTGATAATAAATCCTCAGTGCTCCAGACCAGCACTAGGTTTAAAAAAATTGGTGACCTGGTATTCTGATCCTAATAATCCTGCAGAAGTTGGTCAACACCTCTTGCATGGGAACTACCTAACTACAACACTTCCTTTATCTTTACTGATTTCCCTACATTCCTACTATTCAATTTGCTGCTGAAAGTTTGTTGAGCCCTGTCTATACCTGCGACTGCTTGAGGCTCACCAGCTTGTAACTGAAGCAACAGCTCAAATCTATTTTCCACATTCACCAAGAAGCTGTCAGACAAAATTCTAGGCCCGTTCCTCCTGTTATCTGTTGCCACTTCCCACCTCTCTTTACCCTTCTCCTTCCTTGTTTAACTCAGCGGCAGTTTTCCCCTCCTGTTCTCGTAGTTTCCTATCTCAACTACAAATCCTACAGAACCACTAACGAGTCTCATTTACTTCCCCTATTCCCACGCCTGTACAGTCACACACATGGTAAAAGCTACAGCACCCGTCACACCAAAGCCTCGACCTAACAATTCTACGGGAAGTCAAGCACTTTTTACTCATGATAAACGTAATAATTTATTAAGAATAAGTCAGTTAAATTACAGATAAACACGAAAATATGGTTCCACAAATTGGGCCTATACGCAACTGTGTGTAAACAAAAACAACAGCGTAGAGTGTCAGAAACAACAATTTAAACTTTACTCTACTTTCCGGAAAGGTGAGTTAAATAATGAAGGGATACGCTACAATTAAATTGCTGGAGAGAGCAAAGAACAACTAAACGAAATTCTATAGGTCTGCTGCGGCAAAACGTAAACAGATAATAAGACTTTTCGATCTTTTCGCGTTTTCTGCTATATTACGTGAAGAAAAATGAAACTTTTAATATTACGCTTAAAAGGCACACTAATAAACCAATTTACCACGCGATCAGTACTAAACTGTATGTTTTAATAATCTAAAATGACTTATCTTTACGAGAACACCAAAACTCGCGCTAGTCGCCTGGGTGTTAGGAGGCCAACGGTCGTCCTGGTTTTGTCCGTTTGTCAGAGCTTTTGGTTGCTTCAGGATTTCACACCTTCACCTTTCGGACACTCATTCCTTCTGTGTGAGTAAGTCGAATAGTTACTGTTCCGTCCGACTTAACTTTTGTGTGACACTTTGCACAGGATTATCCTACATCGTTATCCACATTCCACAAACCAGCCTGCAGTGTGTGGGGGAGGGCACCCTGTGTCAGTACTAATCCTGTACTTTCTGTTCGACTCGCAGATTCAGCGAGCTAAAATTGATTGTCTGTATGCCCCCGCATGAGCACTGATTTCTAGTATCTTATTTTCGTGGTCCTAACGTGTGACACGAGTTAGGACATTGGGATCGTTTTACATTCAGCTTCAAACCCCTCTTCTCAAGATGTTTTCAGTAATGTTCCTCGAAAATAGCATCAGCATCCCTCCAGAGATTCCCCGTTTGGTTCCCCAAGTATCTCGCACACTTGCGTGCTGTACGAACCCACCGGTAACAAATTTAGCAGCCGTCTTCTCAGTTGCTTCTATGTCTTCCTTTAATCCGACCTGGTGAGGATCCCGAACTGTAGTCAAGAATAAGTCGCAGTAGAGTCCTATATGCGGTCTCCTGTACAGATGAATCACACTTTCCAAATATTCTCCCCATAAACCAAAGTCGAGCATTCGCCTCTCCTACCACATCCTCCATTTCATATCGCTTTACAACGCAACGCCCACATACTTAAGCGACGTGGCTGTGTCAAGCAGGACGGCATCCGAACATTAGTTTTTCCTACTCATCCACATTAACTTGCATATTCCTACGTTTAGAGCCAGCTGCAAATCATCACACTAACCAGACGGTTTGCGTAAGTCGTCTTATCCTTCAGCCACTCATCTTCGATGCCATGCCGTACACCGCAGCAATATCAGCAGACAACCTTAGGTTGTGAGACCTTAGCTTTTCCCGGCGGATACAATGTTCAAACACGGGATTGCAGCCAGGTGACATCGTCGACAACCCTATATATTTCGACATGAGCGCACTCTGCCATTTTCAAGGCAAAACTGCAGCACGTAAGCACTGTACAAGTGAATTTAAAACCTAGATTTTCACGGAAACTCCGTAATGATGAGACACACACACACACTCTGTAAATACATGCGGCATCAGAAACGAAAGATCACCGACGTCAGAAATTATCGATAGAGCAATTAATAACCAACGGGTGAGACAGCGTCAACTCTGTTTTCTGACAACTCAGACAGCAGGATTCAATGCAGAATTTTTTTTAAAAAAGCGCCATCTCTATTTATAAGGTTACTCGCTAAATTAATTTCAACAGCTTCCTTAGGAACACTGTCCCCATGGGTGGAAGTGCGTGAAAGAATCTCCGTGTTGTTATATGCAATAGGATGACCGATGCCAAAACAGTGTTCTGCAATAGCGGATTAGCTTGGGTGCTGTAAGAGTGTGTGCCACTTATACTCAGAACACCGGTCCTCCACCGGCCGAAGTGGCCGAGCAGTTCTAGGGGTTTCAGTCTGGAACCGCGCGACCGCTACGGTCGCAGGTTCGAATATTGCCTCTGGCATGGATGTGTGTGATGTCCTTAGCTTCGTTAGGTTTAAGTAGTTCTATGATCCAGGAGACTGATGACCTCAGATGTTAAGTGCCATAATGCTCAGAGCCATTTGAACCATTTTTGAACCGGGCCTCCACAGACCTGACACTGACCAATATATGACATGCCACAACTGCAGTGAATACGGTAGACAGCCGCCTTACGCAAACAAAGATGATTCTCTGAGCATCCTAAAAGGACCGTGAACTTATATGGTAGTCGAAAACCACGCATAACCTGATATTTCCGCAAAATCCGACCAATCCTCTTCAAAATGCTCCCTGTGTAAGTCAGAAAGTCCACAGACTGGTGCCTCCTCGGTATTATCATCGCTCACCCGGTGCGGAGTTGCTCGATAACGCAGCGTCTAATCTGTCGACGACGTCACCCGGCTGCATTCCCCTAAGTAATTTGAACATTGTATATGCCAGGGGAAACTAAGGCGTCACAATGCTTACTTATATTGGTAAGAAATTATCGTTGCCTGCGGAGTGTAGTATATCTGTTTCGATAGCTTAAATTAACTTAGACTCGATAATGTAACCATTCGGGCTCATGAAAGCCATATAATTTGTGTAGCAATTCTTAGATCGTCGCTGAGCAGCGACCACCTGATATTTCACTGCGCCACGGCACAGAATACGAATTGTTCATAAATTGTATCGATAGTGATATTTTGTGTTTCTCATTTTTTGACAGCTGAAGAATTGCAATCTTCTTCTGTTACCGCAGTTCTGATATATTTTTTAAAGACGGCGGACGCGTATGTGGTGTGGTCCGCAATCACTAATTAGTTATTACAAAATATTACTATTGTTCAGTGCTATGTAAGAATTTGTGTGTGCAGCTAAGATGAAATGTCGAAAATGTTAAAAGACTTTATTGGAAGAAACACCCAGCAAGATATAAAATTGAAATGTTACGGAGCCTATTGTTAGCAATACTGACTAAGGTAATTAAATTGGTTATTGTGCTCTCAAATGCTGTAGTGCCTCTTTATTGCTTGAAGTATTTCTGTGGTATCCATCTCCTATTAATGGCAACAGAAATAACGGTGTTTTTAAAGTTTTCATATAGCTCCCAGGGACCGACTGCATGTCGGCAAACATCGTAGTTAAGGCAGAAGGTGCATTGCCAGACACATTATTTGTGATTTAAATCCAATTTCTTTTAACGTGTGGTATAGTACAGCAAAAAAAATTTCCAGCTCTGTCTGACCCTTAGGCTTCTCTGTTCGTAGTTGCTATGTCTCATATCCGGTCGTGGTCGAACAAGACCACGATACAAATAAATTAAGCGGCAGTGCGCACTCTGTTCTCGATCTTGAGAACGCTACGCCTTCTGCAAACGATTTCAGGTGACATGTAAACTATTACATACAGTACTTGGGTTTTTGAAAAGTCTTTGTTCTTCCCGCCAAGAAGTGGTGCAAAACTCAAAACAGATTTCTGAATCTTCACAAGGGAATAATAATTTAATCAAAATATAATTTTTTTAAAAGAAAAAACACCACACTTAGCGCCCGAACAGGGACGCGACTGAAATCACGAAAATCAGTCCTCTTGTGTTTGCTACTAATATAGATGTATCTAACAATACACTTATTTTTCATGTGCACGCTGCGCACTTCAAAAATTGTGGACGAAAATTTCAAAGAGGAAAGACGAGCCGACAGCGGAAAACGGAGAAATTTTATATCCAGTTGCCGACTTTCCAGACAAACGTAAGTTACGAAAAAATTTTCATATGCAGTTGTTATGTTTCAGTAGTACAGTTGTCTTTCGAGCTACATTACCATTCTTCCTTTAAATTTCCACCTGCACATTTAAAAAATCAGCTTAAAATTATTTTTTTACTCAAAATTTAGTAGGATTTGCAACGTAGTGTCTAAATCCCATTGTTGAGTTTTGACATCAATGTGTAAATATGGCGTCGTGTTACATGTAGAATGCTAGCGCTGTGTGCTAATTCTGTTGGTTAGTGTGCCCGTCTTCCATCTTGTCTTTTCCGCCTCAGTTCACAGTCGTTTGTTAAGCGAGTGCAACTCCCATTCTTGACAGACAGCACGCGACCTGACGTCACACGCAAAGGACAGACGAACTGCGTTCCAGACCACGTATAGCTGACGTGATACTGTTGACAAACAGACCCGCGAGATGGCGGAGGGTAAACTGGAATTAATCCCTACAGCAGGTGACAGTCATGATATGAACAGCAACGAATATCGTTGCGCTCACGTACAATTAGCATGCGAGTGGAGGCGGAGGCTAACGCCGGTGATATGATTTACAAAGACCAAACAATTCAAACGATTCCCGCGGGTAGAAACTCAACTGTAGATACGAATGCAACGCTCCTTCAAATCCAAAATTGGATGGCAAATAATGGTACGGAAAAGGAACAATTGCGGTTAGAAAAGGAACGAAAAGCAAGAGAGAGAGCTGAACGAGAGGAGGAAAACAAAAAAGGACTAATGCGAGCTTTTACCGATTTCAATAAACAGTTTGATGCGGTAAATGAAGAATTTGAAGTTGTAGATGGAAAATTTGAGACAGTAAAAACTGAAATAACTACAGACTTGAAAACTGATCTGAATACCCAAGTCGGAAATAAGTGGGCAAATTGAAGCAGTAAAAACTGAGATCCGTAAACAGGTTGAGGCTGAGATCAGTCAGGTATCTAGCAAATTTGATGCAGCACTAGGAGCTCCCAAGGGTGACATTAATGCCACGGTAGAAGCATACCATAGCGAAGCTGTAGCATTAAAGGGTAATTGTTATACCAGGACAAAGGAGGTCAGCGCCGTGAAACTGGTTGTCACCAATATGGGAAAGGAGATAGATGATCAGACGAGATAAGTAGAATCACTTGACATACAGGAGCAGGTAAAAATTACGGTAAAGTCTCACGCCGAAGCGTTATCCGACCAGTACACAGAGTGGATAAAAACCAAAGACCATCTGATAGAAAAAAAAGACAGAACTGACGGAAGTAGTAAGGGAAGTTACTTATGATCTTTTGACGGAACCAGGAAAATCGAGAGACACCGTGTTGTCTAAACTAGGACAGATAAGGCGATCTTTGGCACAAGACCTTCCTCAATAGAAGCAGCAGGTCATTGAAGAGGTGCAGACACTAAAGAACACAGTGGAAAGTCCCTCACATCCGATGCAAAAACGTGCCATACGTCCGATCGTATTTTTTCGAAACTTCTCAGGAATATTTCCGAATTGTTGGACAGACAAGCAAAGCATACAGTTTGTAACAGGGTATATAACAGGAGATGCCGCCTTATGGGAAATAGAAATGACAGGCAAGTGCAGGATCTATAATGAATTCGAGCGGATGTTTCTGAACAAATTTTGGGGTGATGATGTTCAGCAGCGCTTATGAAAAAAAGAGTTCAATGCCAAAATGTTCAATTAGAAACACGGCAGTTTCAGAAGATATTTCGAAAAATATTTAACAAAATTTATATTCTGGGACTCGCCAATTACAAATAAAGACGCGATCATGATTTAAAAAAAAACTAAATTGCCCATCCCTACAAGGGAGAAATTAGTTAATGCTTCCGAGGACGATAATGAAGCATTTCTTTCAATATTGGACTCATAGGATTTGATTCGCGAAGACGCGGTAGCAAATGTTAGCAGCGCTCCGAATTACGTGAGCAGGCGAAACAGTGGAGGTTACGCGGTCAACAATGGCAATGAGGGACGAACGCGCGGTAGCGACGCTTACTACCAACCGTCCGGCGGCTACAAAAATGAGCCGGCCGCAGTGGCCAAGCGGCTCTAGGCGCTATAGTCTGGAACCGCGCGACCGATACGATCGCAGGTTCGAATCCTGCCTCGAGTATGGATGTGTGTGATGTCCTTAGGTTAGGTTTAAGTAGTTCTAAGTTCTAGGAGACTGATGACCTCAGAAGTTGTCTCATAGTGCTCAGAGCCATTTTACAAAAATCAACAGGTGTGGTACGGAAATGGACAGTTTCGACCGAAGGCTACTAATAAACAGCGGTGCAATCCAATGGATAGTACACAACGGTCACAGTACGGAAACTCAACACACAATTATCCACAAAATCAGTACGGAAACAAACCACCACAGCAAGGAAATTATCAGAGCGGACGAGCCTTTAACAGGACGCGTGAGTGGAAATCACATAAATGGCATGGGACCAGTGTAGGACAACCACATTTTGATAATAATGACAACACAATAAACTACATGGCCCAGAATGCATTCCGACCTCCGACGAATATAAATTTTTCCGGTCACTCAAATGATTATGCAGGAAATCCGAAGCCGAATCAGCAAAAGACTATACAAATCTACTATACTATACCCCTGTCCACCACCCTTCGTGCCACAGTCACAACACCAACACGAAACGGAGGAGACATTAAGAGCGATATCTATAACTGCTGTAACATAATATTTGCGGCAGTTCTCAAAAGACGTTGCTTGACGATATTTAGTCTAATTTTAAATCACCAGAAACACACGCCACTTGGCCTGCTTAAGACTTCTTTATTGACTTTTTACTTAGCAGCTATCGCAGAATCATCACATCTTTGCTACCAAAGAATAAACAAAAAAAATTTTAAAGATATTACATCATGTTTTCAGTAATGAACTATAACAATTAACGGTCTTAGCGACTTCATAAAATATAAAAACTCCATTTCGATTTCAGCACTGTCGCCTTTACACTACTTCGCCACCAGTGACATGGTTACGAATTAATACATGGTGATGAAGGAATTTTCTTAAAAAAATCAGCACAACATTAACATAAAACAATAAAAAAATATTCGAATGACAAAAGATATGATACAAAACAATTACAAAAACTTTTCACAATGTCTGCTATGATATTTGATTAATTCTCCACAGAATCAACTGCTCTAAGAATCGAGGTGGGAACCTTATAATCCGTCCTGACTTCGATGCTCTGATATTTGGAGATGGTTCCTCTGTGGGATGTTGTGGTTCAGTGTCCTTGGAAAAGTTTGGAAGTTCCTTCTCCGATTCCCATTTTTCTTGCAGGAGATAAGCTGGTTTAAATCTGCCCACTGACACATTTATGTGTTGAACTTCCTTTTAATAGCGAAATATTTTTCATGTCTTGAAATGACAGGAAAGGGACCATCATATGTAGGTTCTAATGGTTTTCTAACCCTGTCACATCTCAGGAAGACATGGGAACAGGTTTGCAGATCAGATTCAGAAAGTGATTCCTAAATACTGTATACATGTATGACTTATCAGTAACAGAAAGTTTTTTTAATATGTACTGACTTAAAGTGTTCGGCCTTCTGCTGCTGAACAGACAATCACTTCACTACCGACCATATGGTTTTCATTGTATTCTGTGAAATAGCTATTGTATTTGTATACCACATACTCTTTGCCTTCCTAATAACATTTTAAGCTCCTTACAGTATTGTTTGTAATGGGCTACTATGCTTCAGTTGTGACTGCTTCTACCGTTTTGATTCCCACTTTGTTCTACATGATACCCTTATACGATTAGTCAGCCACCCAGGCTGCCTTTTACAGCTAATACAATCTTTTTAACGTTCTAATGGAAAGCAAGCTTGTTGGTCACTTTTGGTCATGCTCTATGCATATCAACAGTAGCCCTTGTTTTTGTTGCAGTTTTATGTTCTGTGTTTGACCTTTTTATTGTCATGCTTTTCATCACGTTGACTTTTAGGCATTTGGTTCAAATGGCTCTGAGCACTATGGGACTTAACATCTGAGGTCACGAGTCCCCTAGAACTTAGAACTACTTAAACCTAACTAACCTAGCGACATCACACACATCCATGCCCGAGGCAGGATTCGAACCTGCGACCGTAACGGTCGCGCGATTTGAGACTGTAGCGCCTAGAACCGCTCGACCACCTCGGCCAGTGGGATTTTCATCGTGACATGTCTACGTGGGGAATGATTTTTATGCTTTGACTTCATGTATGATAACATTGCAGTCTTATAGCAAGTTACAGAAGGTGCGTGGTATTTCTGTATTTTTTATGAACTGTATGCACTGTAATCTCTCTCCGCCCCCCCTCTCTTTTCCATTAGATCAGATGATGACAGCATAAGAATGTTGAAACCGGTCATCTGGAGCAATAAATGTTTCTCCACCGCGACTGTGATCGCGGCTTATAAAGTGTGTTCATTGTCAACCATACCCTGCATCAAAGCTTGGGTACCTTTCAAAATGTAACGCTTCACGTCACTGCAGGTGAGCTGGACCAGCTGCTTGGACAGTGCTGTTCACGTTATATGAGCCGCTACAGCTGTTGTCCCGTATTATCGCTGATTCTACGTGCGCGTAACGTAAGGCAAAAACGTATTCATAGCATCGTATTTATCGTATTTACAGAATAAAAATCGATTTCAGTTGCGAGTAATTTTCATATTTCACGACCGGTTTCGAAGCGTAAAGCTTCTTAATCTCTAGATGCCACCAACTGCGAACTAGAGGAAGGGCCACTAACCTACAAGCACTACGAGGCTGACACAGTCAAATGAAACCCATAGTTGTCGAAAGTGGTGCACTCACATAATCATGAGAACATAAATGTGTGACAGTCGGGCCAACCACAGAAAACGCACAGAGCATGGAACGAAAACGGTGACTTTTGGGAGTGTTCCCTACAAGAATAAATTCAATAATAAATAAATAAGCATCTCGACCTACGCCTAGCACCGCCAAGCTCAGCGTCTTCCTAGCCACGACGAGCGGAGTCTACTGGTCCGTCCGCTTACCAAGTGTGGTTCACAAGACCGACACTCACTGCAGCTACAGATGTACGAATAAAAAGTAATACAAACTTTGCATAATCGGCAAAAACTCCTGAAAGACGACGTGACAGTATATCAGAATAAAGACATACAAGACAAAAACACAACTGAAACGTAGGTACCGATGACTTATAAACATATATCTAAACATTAAGCAATGAGGCAATTATAGGTGAGGTGTGGTAGGAGAATGTTGCAAACTGCTAGTATCGGAACCCATGTATAGACTCTTCTTTACAGAGCAAAACATTTTAATATAAAAACCTTAGTTAGGCTTAAAATGACAAACGCAACAGGAATAAGAATTAACACATATAAGACAGCTTTTTGCACACACACACAGTATCAGAGGTAATAAAAATAAGCGTGGAATAAAAGGGCTGTACACTCGGTCTAGGGAAAGCAAGTAAAGATAGTGCGTAGGTCAGTGCGAGATGCTTATAATAATTTCCGCAACAAAACTCTGTCTCCGAATCTGGCAGAAAACCCAAAGATATTCTGGTCGTACATAAAGCACACCAGTAGCAAGACGCAATCAATACCTTGACTGCGCGATAACAACCGTGAAGTCACTGATGACAGTGCCACTAAAGCGGAGTTATTAAACACGGTTTTCCGAAACTCCTTCATCAAAGAAGACGTAGTAAATATTCCTGAATTGCAATCAAGAACAACTGCCAAGATGAGAAACATGGAAGTAGATATCCTTGGTGTAGCAAAGCAGCTTAAATCACTTAATAAAGGCAAGGCTTCCGGTCCAGATTGCATACCAGTCAGGTTTCTCTCAGAGTATGCTGACACAATAGCTCCATATTTAGCGATTTTGTACAACCTCTCGCTCACAGAAAGATCCGTAGCTAAAAAGTGGAAAATTGCTGAAGTCACACCAATACCCAGTAAGGGAAGTAGGAATATTCCGTTGAATTACAAGCCCATATCACTAACGTCGATTTGCAGTGGGGTTTTGGAGCATATACTGCATTCGAACATTATGAAGTACATCGAAGAAAACGATTTATTGATACATAGTCAGCACGGATTCAGAAAATATCGTTCTTATGAAACTCAACTAGCTCTCTATGCTCATGAAGTAATGAGTGCTATCGACAAGGGATGTAAAATTGACTCCATAACTTTAGTTTTCCAGAAGGTTTTCGACACCGTTCCTCACAAGCGTCTTCTAACTAAACTGCGTGCATATGGAATATCGTCTTAGTTGAGCGAACTGTTTTCGTGATTTCCTATCAGAAAAGTCACAGTTCATAGTAATAGACGGAAAGTCATCGAGTAAAACAGATGTAGTATCCGGCGTTCCCCAAGGAAGTGTTATAAGCCTTTTATTGTTCCTGATCTATTTCAACGACATATGAGACAATCTGAGTAACCCTATTAGATTGTTTGCAGATGACGCTGTCATTTACCGCCTTGTGAAGTCCTCAGACGACCAAAATGAATTGCAAAATGATTTAGATAAAATATCTTTTTTGTGCGAAATGTGGCAATTGACGATGAAGAAAGAGAAGTATGAAGTTATTCGCAGAAGTACTAAAAGGAATCTGCTACATGTCGATTATTCGATAAGTCACACAAATCTTAAGGCTGTAAATTTAGCTAAATACTTTGGGATTACAATTTCAAATAACCTAAACTGGAACGCTCACATACATAATGTTGTGGGTAGAGCAAACCGAAGACCGTGATTCATTGGCAGAACACATAAACGGTCCACCTTTGTCCGCCCTATTCTGGTGTACTGCTGTGAGGTGTGGGATTCGCATCAGTTGGGACTGACGGATGATATCGAAAAAGTTCAAAGAATAGCAGCTCGTTTTGTATTATCGTGAAATAGGTGAGATAGTGCCACAAACATTATGCGTGAACTGGAGTGGCAATCATTAAAATAAAGGTGTTTTTCGTTAAGACGGGATCTCATGAAATTTCTGTTAGCAGTTTTCTCCTCCGATTCCGAAAACATTCTTTTGGCACCCACCTACATAGGGAGAAAAGATCATCACGATAAAATAAATGCAATCAGGGTTCGCACAGAAAAATTTAAGTGCTGGTTTTTCCCGCGTGCCTTTTGAGAGTGGAACGGTAGAGAGACGAAGGTGGTTCACTGAGCCCAGTGCCATGCACTTTATTGTCAATAACAGAGAAATCACGTAGATTTAGATGTAGATAGAAGGAGGTGTCAACGAAACTAGGTTTACAAGTGGTGGATAATATATTAAAATTCAGTTTTAGTAGGATCTGTGTCACAACAGACTTATTAAAATAAAGTAGCTCATACTATGGTTACATTAATGGAAATTTAAATGATAAAACAATTATCTTTTAATGTCCTTATCCATCGCCTGTAGACATAGTTTCGTTACTCGCATACCTTAGTTCTAGTGTAAGGCCTTCTTTGCCTCCGCCTTTTTTCTTCTTTTAATGGTTGGTCCCATGTGAGGCACGTTTGTGTTTTATATGTCTGTATTGATCTTCCTGTTGTCTGTATCAGTTTTATCCTCGCTAAGCTATTCACATTACGACCTAGTTTATGGCTTATCCAGACGAGGCCATAAAAGATTACCGATCTCAGCGGTTGTCGCCCTTTTCTGGCCGCCTTTTATCTGTTATCATTTTGGATATACTTTACATAAACAATCCTTACGGACTGTTTTTGCTGCAGTTTTAAGTTTTACATTTTTCTTTTTATTGTCATGTGTTCCGTCACGTTGGCGATTAGGCATTTCCCCCTACACTTATGATTATGTACTACTACATTTTGTTTCTTAAGAGTGGTGCTTCTATGTACCTAAGTTAGTATACATTATTTCATTTCTCGACACCGTTGCCTTAATCCCATTATACGGCAACTACTTGGATCCCATCCAATACATGTAAGCTTAATTTATTTACTCGTTTCCCGTCGTCCTAGTGAAACTTCTCCTAGTTGAACTATTCGCTCTTTTTTATTACTTGTGGTACTGAGTGGGTGAAAAGTGCTGTCTTATATGTGAACATTGTTATTCGTGTTGCCATTTTTTATATCATCCGCACTCAAAATTTTCGTTGTTTTTTTATGTCATATCTGTTTCATTGTGATGTATTCTGTCATGTTTGTTTTTAAGCATACTTGTCGATCCGCCACGTTTGTATGATAATTTTTGTATTTGTAGCTCTCATCTGCATGTAAGCTGACGAGCCCGTCAGTCGCCGTTTGCCACTCTCTTGTGCCGATTTACTTCGGATCCCCACCTCTTTGGCTCCTGCGTCAGTTGCTTCCGTGTCGTGTTGTCCAGGCAGACGCTGTGGTTGCTGATCCTATGCGTGAGCTAGGTCATTTATTTGCAATACCATTGTGTTCTTTTCTGTCCTGAGCCCTCCAAAAAGTTAGCGTTTTTAAGTCTCGTGTGTGTGATTGTGTGTTTGTGTGTGTGTGTGTGTGTGTGTGTGTGAGAGAGAGAGAGAGAGAGAGAGAGAGAGAGATGTGTGTGTGCCGGCCGCTGTGGCCGACTGGTTCTAGGCGCTTCAGTCTGGAACCTCGCTGCTCCTACGGTCGCAGGTTCGAATCCTGCTTCGGGCATGCATGTGTGTTCTGTCTTTAGGCTAGTTAGGTTTAAGGAGTTCTAAGTCTATGGGACTGATGACCTCAGATGTTAAGTCCCATAGTGTTTAGAGCCATTTGAACCATTTGTGTGTGTGTGTGTGTGTGTGTGTGTGTGTGTGTGTGTGATCCCCCATGAGTGACTGGCGCCACAGCCACACTTCTATGTTCTCATAATTGTGTGAGTACACCACTTTCCGCTACTGCAGCTTTCAGTTTAGTATGCAATCCCTCCTCTTGTTCGTAGTTGATGCCACCTCAACATGAACTTTTAAGCTTCTAAACTGTTCGTGGAATAAATTAAGAAAATTATGGCAGCTGAAGCGGATTTTTATTCTGTGAATAAGTTGCTCAGGTGCGGATGTTCACCTGATCAAATATCTTACTATCGTACTTTGTACTCGAGACAGCTTGGCGTCCACACCACGTGAAATGAAGCCCAGTGAGATTCTAGAAGATGCGGAAGGATACAGGTCGTAATGTTTATATTAGGTTTGTTCGTATGTCAAATACGGTATACCTGTATGAGATACTGAAACAGATTTCACAGTTTATTTACAGCTGTTTGGGCGTGTTTAGAAGGTAATGTGTTTCAGAACGATCACAGGTTTCTACAATCGTAGTCGAGTCCGTTGAGGTTGTGCTCAGCGATAAGACGAAACTTAGATGTGTACACCATGTAACAATTAGCATTTAATCAGTTTCACAACTTATATATAATAAAAGCTCTTCGCTTATTTTTTTATTCGACACAGTTGATCGCATGATGTGCTGTAATTTGTCAGTTACCGTGTGGCAGTTACTGAATTACATGAAATAAACCCGTCATAACTTCTCAACGGTTTGCGTTAGAACGTTCAAACTGCGCGGTTGGCTGCGGGGCTTGATTGGAAATAGTAATCGCAGGCATGATTTGGTTTAGCGACGAAGCCCACTTTCATTTGTATCTGTTCATCAGTAAGCAAAATTGGCGAATTTGGGGGTATGAGAGTCCGAATTTCGCGATTGACAAGTCTCTTCACCCTCATTGGGTGACTTTGTGGTGTGCAGTGCACAGTCACGGAATAATCGGCGCGATATGCCTTGATGGAACGATGACTACCGAACCTAAGGTGAAGGTTTTGGAAGATGATTCCAGCCCCATCTTCCTAAGTAACCCTTATTTCGGAAAGATGTTCACGCAAGACGGAGCTGGACCCCATCGCAGCATGTGTTTGATGTCCTGGAGGAGCACTTTTGAGACTGCATCCTGGCTCTGGGGTACCCACTGGCGTGGGCCTCGATTGGCCGACATCTTTTCCAGATATGAATACATACGACTCCTTTTTTTGCGGCTATACTGAAAACAAAGCGTTCAGTAATAGCCCCAAAACCATTGCTGAACTGAGAAGAGCCTTCAGGAGGTCCCGACAACATTGATGTTCCGACACCAGCGCTATTCGTCTGCGCCACATCATAGCCAATAACAGCAGGCATATCGAACAAGTCATAACCTAAATCCGAATATCTGTCGTGGCGTTTTTATGAGTAAAGTATGTGCACTCCGTAGTCTGTTACTAATTTACGTTTTTTCATATAGTTCAATAATTATCACGATGTAGATGGAATGAAGATGCAAAACAAACAATATTATTTCTATTCTACTAATATTCAGTAGGAAAGACTGGGTTCCTATTTTGAACGCACTATCGTACTCCACATCATAACATATCACACAATGAAGCAGTTGGCTTACGACGGTCTACACCGTCATGCAACAAGTGAAGAGGAAACATGTTTATTTCACTGACCGAATCAATATTTTCGCAGTATTCTGATTAAAACGAGACGCGAAAGCATTTCGATCTGTTAGCTGATAGAATCACACTCTATTACAGAAAATTAACTAATGAGGAAGCTCACTCCCTTCAGCTGTTCCATACTCAGGTCGTCACTGAACGTCGTTATAAATCTCCATGATGTACGTAAGACTTTCAATACTATCTGCAGCCGGCATATTGATGTAACTGTATATATTTTTTTCGGTGCAATTGAAGGAAACAGTTTATTCCTAACCGTAAGTGTTAGTAACAGCCAAAACTACAGCAAAGAACTTTAGTGGTAAAATAAATGTTGGTCGGATGTAGAGTCGCTAAATTATTTGAATAATAATAGCAGAAAAACTGTTAAGCACTTTATAAGTGGCGCATTACACTTTACACCAAACAGCGATGATATCTAGCTTTACTTTTAAGGTTTCTTCCTCTCCGTCGCCGTAGATACACCTTCTGTAGCTTTCTGTAAATCAGTGCGGTAGTTGCTAGCATTATCCAGAGACTGCGTCTTACTAAACTAGATGAAGAGATGACACCGCTTAGTGCCAGTTCACTCATACCTATTTATTTCATCACTCCTCTTTTAGCAGTTCTCTTTATGGAGCCCAACATATATCTATGTCCGGTAATATCCGTAGGGATACGCTGCCGTCACTGAACATGAGTATTCTGCGTTCCTTCTTGATATTTCGTTTTTGAATATTTAGTATTAGGTTTGTACACATTTGTGTAACAAGTAATCATTGAAATTAAGTTGTACCACTAACATTTTTAAGTATTCTACTCTATACAGTTTTATAGTTTCTGTTTATGTACAGAACGCGTTTTCTATCTGTTCGCCTTTCATCAATAAATGCGTGCTGTAAGACTTTGGTAACGTACACATATTTTATCGCTGTAATCATTGTTGTTGGATCGATCACATAGATAATGTTGTGGGTACAGCAAATCAAAGGCTACGATTCATTAGCAGAACACTTAGAAAGTGCAGCAGATCTACTAAAGAGACTGCTTACACTACACTTGTCCGCCCTATGCAGGAGTATTGCTGGGCGATGTGGGATTCGTATGAGGTGGGACATACGGATGATATTGAAAATGTTGAAAGGAAGGCGGCTCGTTTTGTACTGTCACGAGATAGTGGAGATAGTACCACAGACATGGTACGTGAATTGGAGTGGCAATCATTAAAACAAAGGCGCTTTTCGTTGCGACGGGATCATCTCGCCGGTAGGGTGGCCGAGCGGTTCTAGGCGCTACAGTCTGGAACCGCGCGACCGCTCCGGTCGCAGGTTCGAATCCTGCATCGGGCATGGATGTGTGTGATGTCCTTAGGTTAGTTAGGTTTAATTAGTTCTAAGCTCTAGGGGACTGAAGACCTTTCTACATCTTTCTGATGACCTTAGAAGTTAAGTCCCATAGTGCTCAGAGCCATTTGAACCATTTGATCCTCTTATGAAATTTCAATCAACAGTTTTTTCCTCCAGTGCTGCTGCAGCTGCAGCTGTCCTAAGGGCAGGTGTCCCTCCACATCCAAGGAAGATTTGCACCATTGGCCAAAACTCAATCACTTCCTTGCAGTGAGTGCACCTGATATAACAAAAGTAAAGTCCCTCTCAATATATGGCAACAGCGGGCCTCAGTGGGTCTTTCAGCAGTTGAATCTTCTTCCAGCAGGGTACTACTTATCAAAGGGGGGGGGGGGGGGGGGAGGGGGATTTGCTGTTGACAACGCGACATTGAGTCGATTCCTTACATTCCATTTTGTACTATGGCAGTAATCCGCTTATCCCTTCTACATCAAACACAGTCTAAGATAAAGACGTGCACAGCAAAGAACTGGCCGGCCGAAGTGGCCGTGCGGTTAAAGGCGCTGCAGTCTGGAACCGCAGGACCGCTACGGTCGCAGGTTCGAATCCTGCCTCGGGCATGGATGTTTGTGATGTCCTTAGGTTAGTTAGGTTTAACTAGTTCTAAGTTCTAGGGGACTAATGACCTCGGCAGTTGAGTCCCATAGTGCTCAGAGCCATTTTGAGCCAGCAAAGAACTTCTGTGGACACCATAAGTAGGTCTCACAATCTAATAACTGTATTGTTTTCAGGAATGAGACATTAATGTTAGTAATGCATCACCATAACATACATACTCTGCCTAGGAAGGTTTCTCTTTCATATTACGAAAAATAATTGTGAAGCAGAATGTTACGTGGTGAATGAATAGAGTGATCCCAAATTAGTTTAGTGTGATATTCATTTAGTCAATGTGTATTACTTCAGGCATTAATTCATGGTGAATAAATTGTTCGATTGCATGCAGGAAATGTTGTGGTGTATGTTAAAGAATAAGCTTGATTGTCTTTTTGATGCTAGGTGTCACACCCAAGAGAATAATACATCCAAAACAGGCAACTGTGTTCTCAGGTAAGGGTGTTAACGTGTCTCATTCCAAAGTACAAATATTAACAGAGATATCAGAATGTGAAGAGTGGGCAGCACTACAGAAATATAAAAATGGTTGAAAGGGCTCTAAACACTATGGGACTTAACTGCTGAGGTCATCAGTCACCTAGAACTTAGAACTACTTAAACATAACTAACCTAAGGACACCAAACACATGCATGCCCGAGGCAGGATTCGAACCTGCGACGTAGCGGTTGCGCGGTTCCAGACTGTAGTGCCTAGAACAGCTTGGCCACCCCGGCCAGCTACAGAAATATAAATAGCGATTGCCACACAAGCTTAGTTATTAACGCTCCACATGAATAATCTACCCCAGTCAACTAAGTACCTAATGAGAACAGATGCATAACGTAGATTTATGTCATTCTGTGAACAGTATATCCTCATGTCAGTGATGTATCATGTAGGATCTTACGTTAGTTACAATTATGCAGTGGTTAGTATAGTATCTGCATGATACCAGATTCCAACAAATGTGTATACCTCATTCCGCATGGACACTGCACAAATGCGGACTTGTCTCCCATTACCTGCATGATAATACGCTTCGTGACCTGCATTATGTGTATGTTAGCTGACCAAAATTACCTAGAAACCTTCTAGTGAATGTTAGTATTGTCTGTGTCTTCCAGTTGAAATACAGACCATATTTTCAGAAGGAAACCTTAACTGATAATGTTTTCACACGTGCACAGGGTTTGTGACCATTCAATTGGTAGACACAGGTCGATCCAAAAGATGTTTTGACATCCACACTACAATTTCCAGGTCTAGTTTCTCATCTCTCCATTATAAATGCTAATATACACTTTTCCTAACATACTTGGCGATTCTGAACCTGCTGCAGTAGTACCATTTCATCATTTAACCCAAATCCTCTGCCTCTTGCCACTGGTGTCACTCCTACCCATCTCAGATGGGCAACATGCATGCTTGTGCTGGTAGGTCTATCTAGAATACTCATCCATTGTGCAGTTGCTACACCTCGAAAGAAAGTGGAACGGAAGGGTTACGTATGTAACTCAAGTGTAACTGATGACACACAGCCATTTCAGAATTCTTATAACACGTAATTTGCAGCAAATAAGAGCTAAACAAACCTATAAATCATAGCTGTCTACACCAGACTGACGAGAAATACAAAAAAAATTATCGAATAAGGACTTCGTATCCCATCGGATGGAATACGGATCTGATGGAATACAGTTCGTTTACTCCAAATGAATATGAGGCCGACTTATACTTTTGTAGTCATTCCACTTTATGCCGCTCCAGATGCTTAACCCTAGGCGTTGTATTTGGTTGTTACTCCTTCCACAAATAGTGTAATCATACAGCACAGGACCCCTTTTCCTCTCTATGACCAGTATGTCACACATATTTGCACGCAGTCCCTGTAGCAGTAGTCGACCCTCTGCAATTCAATACCGTGTTTTGGCACAGTTATCTTCTTGTCCACGAACAGCCTAGATCTGCGTGTAAACACGTACTTCATAAGCTACTATACAGTGCGTATACAGCGTACATCATAATCTGCTCAGCCTCCCACTAAAATCCTTAACCCGAGGGACGATAACTACATAAAAATTCCTGCAACCCTCTCAAGCACACTTTTTAATGAGAACCATTCTTTTGTATTTGTCCCTTCTGGAATAGATTTAATGGAATTCCATATAGGCACATGTCCTTCATTAGGAAGAATTTACTCTGAACATTTAGTACGTGAAGGATGTGGTTTGGTGCTACATAGTACAGAGGCAGCAAACAGGTTGTTTCGTGTGCACAAACCAGCAGGCGGCCGTCAGTTGAGGTGACCACCCCTTTGGGACTGAGGAATCAGGACAAGAATGTGCTTCTGTGAAGGACCAAGCTATCTTGCATGGGTCTTGCTGTCGAAGTTACTTTTAGATCTGAAGATATCGATACTGGACAAGAGACAGGTTGAGTTCTAGTAGTAAATTCCAGGAAGTCCTGAATTCAGTAAAAAAAAAATAGACCAATACGCAATAAACTCATATTATTTCAACAGTGCGTAAGTGTATCAGTTTCCTCATGGAAGTCAAACAATATTGCATCCCACTTGACAACGTTATTTATTGCCCTCTGTTTACAAGAATGAACACAGTGTTACTCAAATGGCTCTGAGCACTATGGGACTTAATATCTGAGGTCATCAGTCCCCTAGAGCTTAGAACTACGTAATCCTCACTAACCTAATGACATCACACACATCCATGCCCGAGGCAGGATTCTAACCTGCGACCGTAGTTGTCACGCGGTTCCATACTGAGAACACAGTGTATTGAGTTTAATAATCTCTGCGTTCGGTAGACATAATGATTCTAAAATATGATATACTAGTCCCCAAGAAGGTCATAAGACGTGGCCATAAGATGTTTTTCAGAAACCGACAATAGTATTATATCTGACATATAGGCTCATAATGACATACATTTGTCAGACGATCCCTCTTGAAAACCCGAATCATCTGCCTAATTTTCCAATAGTTTGGTACCCCTCGTTCTTCCTGTGATCTATGCTGTTCCTGTTCCTTTGTTCTTGCGGATGTAGTTGCCTTTTCCCTTGGTGATGGGTTTTAGATGATTTTATATTCTGTGGTCATGATTATCATTGTCTACCATTAATCTGTTCATTTTACTCAGACTGCTACTCATTTGTGCACTAAAATCGGTAACACAGGAATTATAACTCCGGTTTCGAACATAGGAATGATATTTAACTATTTTACAAACACAGTTAGTAGTGCTAGATTTTCATATATGAAATAATTAGTGAAAAGTTTGTCGCAGAGGACAACGTTAAAAAGAGCGTATCACATACGAAACTATAAACTTTTCGCAGTGCAATGGTTGCTTTATAATAGTCACCTTACTGTAGGCAATTGGGCTAATTGGGCTCTGTTGTTCAGTAACATAAGTTTTTTAATTAATTTTATACACAGTAAAGTGACTATTGTAAAACAACGTTGTCCTCGAAGACCAACATTTCACTAATTATTTCATATATGATAATCTACCACTACTAATTGTGTTTATGAAATAGTTAAATATCATTCGCATGTTCGAAACCTGAATTATAATTCCTATGTTAACATTAATGCTGAACCAGGTCAGTACCATCTTCGTATATTAATCTGCTTTGTTTTCAGATGAAGCCAGTAACGGAAGTAACCGAGCAGCTCCTGTTGGCTGGGAAACCGTTCCACTTCGCATGAAAGTTATTTGGCCTGATGCCGTTTACGGTAGACGCCCACACTGCAACCCTGAGCAAGTTGCAGTCAGATATTACGTGGGCTAAAGTCGCCAGTTCACTGCAGTTCCTTTGTGCCTGCGCTTCATTATACTTTGCGTTACACATGACTACGACGTGTTCTACAATGGAAGTTCTTATAATAATAGGAATGCTTCAGTACTCATTCGTGTCGTTTGGTGTGATAATTGCTGACAGATTCTGGCACAGAAGTAAATATGGGAAATTGCTTTCCTTGTTAGTGGAGTGTGATAAATGTCTGGTTCCGAACACAGGACGAATAAAAACATCACCTAAAAGATTTGTGAAGGTGCAGTTATCTATAACAGTTCTTGTTTGTTGCTTGATTTTTAGTGAACTGTTGACTGCAGATGTTACTCTGGATGAGAAACTGAGTACAGTATTCGGTATGAGCAATCAATAACGGCTGTACTAACACTCATACGATTCGCCAACCTACAGTTGGTTGTCAAGAACAGACTGTCATTACTAAACGATTGTCTTATGAACTTGATACACATATCTGCACATAAGCAAAAGTACTCATACAAGTGTTCGGTAAGGGGCAGAGCCGAGCTGTGCACACCATTCTCTGTGCGAACACTTAGTCGAGTGTATGTGGCACTGTGTGAGATGTCGGTTGTGGTGACGTCCGTTCACCAGACTTTTTTGGTACTTTACCTCGCAGCACTAGCGTCAGTAGTTGTGGAAATGATTTACTACATTGCAACACAACCAGTGTTCTTCGGCATGAAAGATATTAACGGCTTATGGCAGACGTGGTTCTTCTTGATTTACAACACAAGCACAATGGCAATATTCATAGTACCTGCTCAGCTTGTGTCTTCAGAGGCAGACCGCACAGTGAGGCTGTGCTCGCAGCTGCTGCTGGGAAGGAGGGGTGCGGCGGACGACACACAGAGGGAGCTGCGGCTGCTGGCGCTGCAGGTGTCCGCTGCTCGACCCACGACCAGGCTGCTGGGGGTGCTCACTCTCGATCTGGGGGTCGTCTCAGGCTTCATTTCTGTCGTGACGACCTACACCGCTCTGCTTCCCACATTTTTTCCTTCAGGTATGACGACAGTGTGCGTAATTTGGGTCTTGATTTTGAAATTCGTTTCCACTAAAGTACGAACTCACTGTGTTCCCGCGAAATTCGTTGTGTATCTGCGTTTGTCATTCATGTGACAGATTTATTTGCTCTGCTCGAGGCTACTACTGTAGCTCGTCAAGACAGCGTGTAAAATTAGCACCAGACCAATAAAATTTTAACATCCGCACCTCGTATACCTCATCCCATTTCTATGAATCCATATAAGTAATAAATCTGTTGAGGCAGCATACAGATTAGATTAGTACTAGTTCCATAGATTATGAATACGACACTTCGTAAAGATGTGGAACGTGTCAGGTTAATAAAAGATGTCTATACAAGATATTAAATTACACAAAATATCACTTGACGCTTAATATTTTTAATTTTCTTGTGGGGGTTGGGGAAATTACCCACTTACTTCTTTTAATTTCCTTTTAAATGCTATATGGCTATCTGTCAGACTTTTGATGCTATTAGGTAAGAATTTTCTGGCAGCATAATTTACCCCCATCCGAGCCAAAGTTAGATTTAACCTTGAGTAGTGAAGATCATCCTTTCTCCTAGTGCTGTAGCCATGTACACTGCTATTACTTTTGAATTTGTTCCGACTGTTAATAACAAATTTCATAAGTGAATATATATATAGTTATTTAAGGCTACAGTGAAGATCTCTAGCTCTTTAAATAAATGTCTGCAGGATGATCTTGGATGAGCTCCAGCAATTATTCTGATTACACGCTTTTCTGCAAAGAACACTCTTTTACTCAATGATGAGTTCTGAATTTGATGCCATACGAAAGCAGAGAGTGAAAATAGGCGTGGTAAGCTAATTTACTGAGATGTATATCGCCAAAATTTTCAATAACCCTAATAGCGTAAGTAGCTGACCTCAAACGTTTCAGCAGATCCTCGGTGTGTTTTTTCCAGTCCAACCCCTCATCAATGCATACACCTAGATATTTTGAATAGTCTGTCTTAGCTACCGATTTTTGATCGAAGTCTACATTTATTAATGGTGTCATTCCATTAACTGTATGGAACTGTATATACTGTGTTTTGTCCAAGTTTAATGAGAGCCCATTTGCAGAGAACCACGTAATGATTTTCTGAAAAACATCGTTACAGTTTCACTAGTTAATTCTTGTCTGTTGGGTGTGATAGCTATACTTGTATCATCGGCAAAAAGTACCAGTTTTGGATATTTGTGAATGCAGAATAGCAAGTCATTAATACATATCAAGAAAAGCAGAGGACCCAAGACCGAACCTTGCGGCATCCCATTCTTGATTGTTACCCAGTTTCAGAAATCACCAGTTTTTGCATATTATGTGAACTGCTTATTTAAACTTTCTTATCTCTTCCTGTTAGGTACAATTTAAACCATTTGAGCACTGTCCCATTCATACCATAGTACTTGAGCTTATCTAGAAGTATTCCATGATTTACACAATCAAAAGCCTTTGAGAGATCACAAAAAATCCCAATGGGTCACTTCTGGTTACTCACAGCATCTAATACTTCATTAGTGAAAGGATATATAGTACTTTCCGTTGAAAAACCCTTCTGGAAACCAAACAGACATTTTGTTAAAACTTTATTTTTACAAAGGTGTGAAGCTACTCTACAATACACTACTTTTTCAAGAATTTTGGATAAGGCAGTCAGAACAGAGATTGGGCGGTAGTTGTTGACATGAGACATATCCCTTTCTCTATGCAGTGGTTCAACAATGGCATACTTCAGTCTGTCTGGGAAAATACCCTGCTTCAGAGAACTATTACATATGTGGCTAAGAATCCCATTTATTTCGTGGGAACAAGCTTTTATTATCGTACTGGTAATGCTATCAATTCCATGTGAGCTTTTATTCTTGAAAGAGTATATTATCTTCCTAAGTTCAGAAGGAGAGGCGGGTGGAATTTCAATTCTATCAAATGGTGTGGGTAAGGCCTCTTCCATTAACTGCCTTTCTTCCTCTAATGAACATTTAGATCCTAATTTCTCTACAACATTTAAAGAAGTGTTATTCAAAATGTTTTCGACTTCCGGCTTGTTGTGTGTCAAATTTCAATTCGCTTTGATGGTACTACCATCATCATGTACTCTTGGTCGCCCTGTCTCCCTTGTAATAACATTCCTAATTGTTTTGATTTTGTTATCAGAGGTATTAATCTCAGACATGATGCACATGCTTCTGGACTTTTAATCACATTTCTTAATGTTGCACAGTAGTTTTTATAATATTTGGCTGTTAATGGGCCATTACTCTTTCTTGTTGTTATAACAGTTCCATTTTGTGGTTACAAGATATTTTAATTCCTTTAGTAACCCAAGGTTTTTTTGCATGGTTTCTTATAACTAGATTTAACTACTTTCTTGGGGAAACAGTTTTGAAATTCTCTTACAAGTGTATCATGAAATAAGTTATATTGTAAAGGAGCATCAGGTTCCTTGTACACCTCATCCCAGTCTAACTGCTGAAGATTTTATCTGAAATTTCTAATTGTTGAGTCATTAATTGAATGCACAACTTTGGAGGGAAGTTTTGAATTACTGAATGGAACTATGTCATATACTGTAACTAGCTGAGCGCCATGATCAGAAAGGCCATTCTCAACAAGACAAGAAATTATGGTCTGAAACCTATCCTGGTCCATAAAAGTGTTATCTATCAATGTGCTGCTGTCCTTTACTACCCAAGTAGGAAAATTAATGACAGATGTCAGATTGAAAGAACTGAGCTAGACTTCCAGGTCATTCTTCCTATTACATTGTTGCAGTGAATCAACATTGAAGTCCCCTTAAATAATAATTTGCTTTCCCCTATCTGACAGATAGCACAACGAGACATCCGAGTTTACCAGGAGTAAATGAAAGTTTCCTGAAGGGGACCTATATAGTGTTATAATTATAAAAGAGCCCTCCTTCAGTTTAAGTTGACAGGCACATACTCTAGACAAAACTTTTTTGTATCTAAGCTTTTTACTCAGTGATAACATTTGACATATATGGCAACTCCTCCTCTCACCTTATTCTCTCTAGTCATATGAGCAGCTAGTTGATAACCACTGGTATTTACCATTTCCAGATGCTCAGACAGGCATAGTGTATCTATTACATTATCAGATTCAATGTCATCTAAACAAACCTGGAGCTCACCTACTTTATTCTTCAATCCTGGAATATTTTGGTGAAAAATGGTAACATTATTTTTTACTTTACACTTGTGAGAATCTACTTTTTTCTTTAATCCGCCAATATTTTGGATGAATATGGTAACATTATTATTTACTTTACTACTGTGAGAATCTTGTGAGTTTTGGACTTCTTTAGCAACTGCCTGTATGAACTTCTCATTGGACGCCGATATTAGTCTAAAAAAGAGGTACATCAATGAGTCTTAGTGTCCCCCCTTATGTATTTCGCTAACATCCCTGCCAGTTTACCCTTCCCTTTCTTATTGAGGAGTAGGCCATGCCTTGTGAAATCCACCCTATCAATAGCCTTGACAGGAACCAATCCCATGTCTGAAAGAGTTGCCTCTTTATGCAAGTGATCCAACTACAAATTTACCCTCCTAACAGAGCGGTTCACCTGGGACTTATCATGCCTCACGAAAGCAGGCACTAGCCCAACATTGGTATGGCTCGTTGCCAAGGCTATTTTCACCAGGTCACACTCAATACTGTAGCCCTTATCCCTATCAATACTGTTTCTCCCTCCACCCACTATCATCACATGATCCTGCTCTGTGAAGCTCTTGCACAAAGAACCTATATCCTCTACCACCTCGCTATGACATGCACTTGGCTTGAAAAAGTTTGTGACCTGGTACCTGTCACCTAATTGTTCCTGCAAAATCTGGCCCATACCTCTTCCATGGTTGCTACCTAGCAACAGAACTTTCTTCTTACTTTGTACTTTTTTTTTTTGAAACTGTTGGTTTCTTATTGAGATTGTGTTGCATCATAACTACATCTACTTCTACTGGCACCTCTTCCTTACTTAACTGTAGTAGCAAGGCAAATCTATTGGTTTTTCCAATTGGGAAATTGTCAGATGCTGTCCTCTTTCTGTGGCCCCTGTTCCCAGCTACCACCTCGCACCGCTGTTTACCCTCCTCCGCCCTTAACCTCTTCAGTTCCTCCCTCGCTCTGTCCAAATCAGCCTGAAGGGCTCTAATTTTCTCCTCCTGTTCACCTATAATCCTATCTCTTGAGCAAGTCCTGCAAAAGAATGGAAGACTCTCGTTTGCTTCCCCAATTCCCACGCCGCTACATTTTCCCCAATGGAACCACCTGTCACAACAGCTGCACAAAACTCCTGAACTAACTTTCCTACTGCAGCTCACACACTAAGTATCCATGGTAGTTTGGAAATTAGTTAAGAGATATATTAAGTGATAGCGATAATGTATTAAACACAGATGTAAAAGGACACTAAATATGTTTTCGAAAGTAACATGTAAGTAAACTATTACCAAATGCACTTAATGCAGTGGTATAACGCTAAATATGCAAGATCAAAAATTAGGCCTAAACAGCCGAATGTAACCAAATCGAACTTTTTGTGATTATTGAAACAATACGCAAATAAAAGAAAAACTTTTAATGGTGAGCTTGAAAAGCACCCTAATTAGCGTATTTAATCAGTTAAACTACAGCAAATGCACTTAAAATTGCGGTATAACGCTAAATATGCACACTCAAAAAATTAGGCCTAAACAGCAGCAGTAAGTAAAGAGACGAACTTTTCGCGAATACTAGAACACAACGAAAATAAAACAAAATCTTTTAATGGTGAGCTTGGTAGTACACTAAAGAACGTATTTAATTAGTTAAAAGTGTTCTACTACAATTAATTACAACACAAGTCACTTATCTTTCATGAGAGCTCTGTTTACATACGTGCGGCCTTGTGCAGGGTTACCAACTGCTTCGTCATTCGACATGTCACGCCTACACATGCGTCGCATCTACAGATGGCGTCGCACGCTTTACAACACCGTTTTAGATTTTGAGACGGAGTATAACATAAACGTTGAAGCTGCTAAGTTTATTGATGTTTTGCAAGGGCTAACAGTTTTTCGTGGGGGAAGTTTTGACTGGTGTTCTAGTTGTTCTAGGACATGTTTTGTTAACTAATGGGCTTGGCTGTGTTGATTGAGCACTACAATCTAGTGCTACACGACAGGTGAGCTTCCTTTCTCATGACTGCATGATCATCTGTATTACAAGCATGGATCAGCAAACGATCACCGTTTCAGCACTATCACACAAAGAGGTATAGTCTGTCGGTAAACTGAAGAGCGAGCGAGCGAGTCCCCACTCTGCCTACCCAGCTACGTCACAAGGCGCTTCTACGGGTTGTTTCACAACGTAGTGCCGACCCTGCCACGGCGCGCACTTTAAATCTGTGGCGATGCCGTGTACAGATACGTTCCGGCAGCGTTTATTTTTAGACAAATGCGTTAGGACTATAAGGATTACAAAAGACGATAGATTCTTCCGAAACACAACATTATAGAGTAAATAATATTAACAAAGAATGGAAGTCAGAATTCTATTACAAACATAGAACCGAATGCCTGTTCATGTCAATGTATGTTCCTCTATTGCTATTCGTAAAGTGAATCCCATATGGTGCAGTCAATCTGTAGAATTTAAAGTTTGTTCCTACTTTGTGTTTCTACTAAATCTTACGAGTTTCCTTTGAAGGGCTGCATTGAGACTTAACAATTCTTGCAATACGAAGAGTGTTTAAAAAGTAACCAGCAATTTATAATTTCTTGTGTTGTATAACTCTTTTTGCCTGTCCTCATGAACAAGTCTGAAAAGTATCTGTACAGTGTTATGCATATTGGGTACTTACTCTGTTTTCAGTTGTCAAAAATGTTTCTGTGTTTTGGTAGCAGCATCGATTATTTGTTTTGCATAAAAATTGATTAGAGATTCTGTATTAAATTTTGTTATAAGAGTGGAATAAAGTGTATCAAATTTTTAGAAATGTTCAATATTGCTTTTGGCGAGTCTGATTATACCAAGGGCATGCAAGTGGTATAAACATTTCAAAGCACGCCTTAAAGGACAGTGTTTTTACAAGCATGGATGAGATTCAAAATGCATAGTTAAGAGACCTATAAATTATACCGAGGAAACAGTTCCTAAAGTGTTTTGGGAATTGGAAAAAGCACTGTCGTATGTGTATAGTTTGTAGTGGGGAATATTTTGAAGAGGATAACATTGCTGTAGATTAACAAATAAAGTTCTTACCAAAAGTAGAAAGTAATATGTGAACGCATCTCCGAGACTTTGTGACAGAATACATTGAAATGCTACTGTTCCATAAGCATCAAAGGTTATAATTATTGAATCACATTCTACTAGCGAAGAATTAATTAAATTTACTATGAAGTTCTTATATTATTACTGATTTTTTACAACTAGTGATAAAGGTATTTATTGCATTGGACCACATTTGGGTGTATTTATCTTGGAAAACTGTTTAACACTTTTACTACCATGTAGTACGTTTCTACCAATAGAAAATTTATAGCGTATGAGCATAGTCACCCTTGAAAGGACACACAATGTATTTTTTAAGAAATTATTCATTGCCTGTTTACTACATCGTATTTTAGAGGTCATCTTCAACAGTGTCACTGTCATCGTCGTCGTCGTTACTTTCTAAATTAATAACTATGGCTTCTAGTATATCCCCAATAGCCCATCCTTAACCCAGTGCTGTCTTTCAAGTTTCTCCAGGTGGAGGCAGTATGCACTCCAGTCATCTTGAGTTATCGTTTCAAAACCTGTAACAATCGGGAAAATGTTTGTATATGCTGTTTTTCGGTTATTGTAAAATTTAGTTTCGAATAAAAAATAGGAGCTCATAAAATGGCTACATACCTTCTTTCAACAACTGTAGCAACTTCGTCATGCAAATATCTCAAAAAATATTTCTTCCTCTGTCGAAATTTTTCAGTTTTGCCCTCGCCATTTCAATTGGATTCAAGTCTCAGTTGTATGGTGCAAGTCGCAGCACAATTTGGCCATGAGCTTCAAGTATTTTATTAATTTCAAATTCTTTTTACTCCAGCTTATGTTGTTTAATTAAATAAATAATTTTGTTTTTTCCACTGAAGAATCAGCTTCCACTTTATTTAATAACCAATAAATCATCTCTCTCTTATTTGAAGAGCTAATTGGAGCTTTATTATGCTCCTTGTTGTAATGTGAAGCGTTCTCCAATAAACAGCACTGTTCGTTGGCAGATTCGGAATTACTTTAGTCGATATCTAATCTGAAAAATTTTCGTCCTTCATTTGCCCATGGTAGTATCCCGTTGCACATCCTGGTTTATAAATCAACTGTGCATTGGTTAATAACCCATCTTTTGATCCAATATTAACCATTATGATCCTATTGCTTCCGCTAACAGTGTCCATAATGCCATATTCGCCAGGGCCCTGCCAACATTTTCTGTAAGTAATGTTGATTTCCATCCAAGTTTCATCAATATAAAAGAATTTTCTGCCTAGCTCCCTTAATTTCCTCACTTGGATCAGGTACTTACATCTCTTTACCAGAATCTTTCGTTTACTTGCAGATCTTTTCCAGGGAAATACCATTTCACCCAGTGTCTTTTGTAAATATCTTTCTGCCAAGCAAAATCTATTTTTTGTTTCACGACGGTAAGCAATTTCCGTAATGTTGGCACTAGGTTTTGGTTTATGTAAAAATCCTCAATCGTTTGTTGTATGACCGACTTTGTGCAACTGTCTATAACGATGGGTTTCCTCCCCAAATTATTTGTTTTCTTTCGTGGCGATTCCAGTAAACCATGCAGCTTATTTTCTCATTCCATATGTGTCCTGTTGTGGCGAGACTGACGTTTGCCTAAATTGCAGCTCTTTGATTGGGACTGGTAAAATTAGCAAACAGTTCTTTTTGCGTCGCCTCCTTAACACATGCTGTTATAACATTAGAGACGACTGAACGCTCGTTACTCCACAAATACCTCCTCTTCGTATTCTGCACATTTTCTTGCAATGCAGGACGATTATCCATCACTTCCGGATACCTAAGTATATCAGTGAGTATACGAAGTTAATTAACTGACACTGGAAACTACGATCCCCGAACAGAAACAACGTATATCACTGTACGCCGATCTACACCGCTGCACAGGTAACGGGCCACACATTTTGGGTGCCCCTGTAGGCCGGTGACAGCGTTCTTCCAGGAAGGGCCACTTCCCCCATCAAAAGCGCTGCTCGCTCTTGAGTTTACAGACAGACTATAGGAAGGCTGCCATGTAAAATTCTGCATTAAATCGTTTTTGCGTTCAGAAATCGAATTCGAATTTTAGTTGTTTGTGAGAAGGTCGCGCAATGGCTCACGTAATTAGGGGTAACATTTACCGGCACTGTCAGGAACTCAGGATCGTTGCTTACCGAGATGAAAGATTATTTTTGTGTGATACTGCTGCACACTTTGGTTGAGCATCCTACGAATGCCATGTGAATATGGAATGTAAGGATTGAGCAGGATCGTACTTAATGGCATGTAGGGTATCAGCATCCCTATACGACTGGCACCTACGAGGAGAGACTTGCAAAATAAATAATATAATTCCACGTTGTGATAATGTAAATGGCAGAAACATCTCTATGGTAGCACAAAGAACGACATCCTTTGCAGAAAGATTTGATTAGAAAAGGAAATCACAACGGTTTGTACCAAGAAATTCATGATTATCAAAATGTAATATGATGATCATCTTGAGTTACCTGCATTTGTTAAGTGTCCAAGGGTGATGATCAACATTATACAGAAAACAGAATACAGCAAGAACCATGCCATGTGCATAGAACAAACAGAAACTAAAAATTAAAACCATAAAGAAAAGTACAAAGTATACCACACTTATCATCACAAATTCCATCCAAAACCTATAAAACTTACGGATAAGAATTAACAGAGGCAGAAAGATATCTATTATAAAAAGAGTTCAAACACAACATTGGTACATAGACAGACAAACAATAAAGAAAAAAATCTCATTGTAGTAACAGAAATAATGCTAATAGATAATGCAAAACGAGAAAATAACACTGTAAATTGTGGACTACCATGAGAACTAGTGAACAAAGAAACAAACAGTGTAATTGACATATCAAGAATGAGCAAAGTGGGAAATTTCAAACATAAAACAACAGCACTAAGAAATCAGAAAGACTGCACTCAAATAATATCTAGTTCACAATAGCTGACAAAGTGATTGGCACAGTACTGATCGATAAAAAACTTTATACAAGAAAACCAAATATTTCATCTCCTTTAGCAATATCATAAAACTGAAATATGATTCAGCAGCACATTTCGAAAACCACATACTAAAGAACCTGCAAGACACAAAACAAAACCACTAATAGACAAAAACAACACATCACACTGAATATCCTAAAAGTACCAGTAATCAAGAGCCAAGCCAAAGTTCACAAACCACTTATTCCAGTAAGGCCAGTAATTAATTTCAAGAATGCACCATTATACCAACTGGCAAAACAGATGAACAAAGTCATAATGCAACATTATGAAATGAAAAACAGTAACAAATCACATACAAATATCAATTCACACATACACAACACAAGCAAGAGACGAAAGATTAACTCACGGTTGCAGTTACCACATTACCCACTCTGAACACACACACTCGTTCAACAGAAAGTGAAAAATGCATGTAAAGTGCCGTAATAAATGTGGAATTGGTCCTCTAGAGTGTGGTGAACCAATAAACCCATCTCCAGAACCACACAGATGAACAATGAAATTGTAAATAACACCAAATAATAGGTTAACCTCACGAAACGTGTGCTGAAAAAGTAGTTTCTTAGCCAAAAGGAAGAGAATAGTATAAGAAAAGATAACATAGTAACATACTTGCAAGTACTACATAATATATATAAAAAACTGGTATAGGCATGCGTATTCGAATACAGAGATACGTATGTAAACAGGCACAATACTGCGCAGCGGTCGGCAACGCCTATTAAAAAAAAAAGCATAGCAGATACATTACTTCATTATGAGACATATATTTCGAAAAAGAGATACTACCGCTATAGCAGTAATGGACGTATTAGTAAGTAACATTTCTTTCTGTTGTATATGGCACATACTAAATCTGTGTGACAGTGAATAAGATACAGTGAAGCACCTAACAAACTGGTGTAGGCGCGGACATTCAAATAAACAGATATGTAAACAGGCAGAACACGGCGCTGCGGTAGGTAACGCCTAATAAGAAAACAAGTGTCTATCGGATTTTTTAGATTGGTTACTGCTGCTACAGTGGCAGGTTATCAAGATTTAAGTGAGTTTGAACGTGTTGTTATAATTGGCGCACGAGCGATGGGATACAGCATCTCCGAGGTAGTGATGAAGCGGGGATCTTCCCGTGCGATCATTTGAAAGTGTGCCGTGAACATCAGGCATCCGGTAAAACATCAAATCTCCGACATCGCTTCAGACGGAAGAAGATCCTGCAAGAACGGGACCAACGACGACTGAAGAGAATATGTTTAACTGCAGGGTATGGTTGAATACACAAAAAAAAAAGAAAAAAAACAGAAGAGACGGAGACTTCCGCAGTTCTGAGAGTAAATTGAAAATCACTTGCAGGCGTACCGTGAGCGCACGTGTTTACCTTTCGTCGGCGACGACAGTGGCGGCTGTCGACGCGAGCTGTGAACCTGAGAATCTATTCTAAGGTTCTCTCGACTGTTAATACCCAGGCCTGCGCAGTGGCTCTGGCATCTCACTGCGTCTGCCAGATGTCCCGCTCTGTGGGTTTCGGCCGAACATTGGGACTGGCATTGCCATCATAAAATTTTCCTTCCCTCAGAACTGCGTCTGATAGCTGAGGTGTGGGAAATTACTTGTGTGGAATTACTAATGTGAGTGTTAATGGTTTATATTCATGAAGTTCTGGCTTGTTTATTCACTTTGTCTACGAATAATTTGTACATTTTTATGTAACTATGCCATGTGACATATCAATATAAACAGAATTGTTACAGGAATTCAATGTAATGTGTGTTACTTGTTTGACACATTACACAGTATACAAATCTTACTAAACATTTCAGAGGTTGCCCTTCAGTATAACGGTGCGGTATTTTCGAACCTACATAACATATCAAATCTTCAAAGTCTCACAATTACCCAAAGCTATTGACGAGATGGAGGCAGTGCTAAAAAATGATAGATACCTGGGAGTACCATTAATGCATGACTCCTATAAGTTTCCCATGTCACTGTCAGCTAACACACTACGTTGCTGTAAAGCAAGATCCGGTTTTCAGTGAAAATTAAATATAATGTGACCAGTACGGTTCATTCAATGATATTTGTAAACCAACCTGCAGTACCCACATTAAAATTTACCATAATTTACTACGTGGCATTTCCGAGACTACAGTTAAGTTCGTCTGTACTAATTCAGAATAAGTACTCACTAAAACAAAGCTCCGTCCGAATCAGCCTCGAATACCTCAACTGGATCGACTGACCGCCATATCGTCATTATTGAACTAGTGTCATGGGGTGGGGATTTGGAGAGATGTCGGGTCTTCACACCGCAGTACTGTCCATTGTCAGTTTTATTTTTGGGTGTCCATCATCTGTTTCGGATGGAGAGTGGGACAATGTCAAATGTGCAAATTAGAGGTTTTATCTTCAGCCATGTGTTTAAATCTTTTTAATCAAATTCCAAAACCGGTCACATGGCTAGAAGTGTTACCATTAATTACCAGGTGTCAGGTTCGTGACCTGGAGCCATTACTACTCGCTAATGTATCACCTCAATTGGCATCACGAAGCTGAGTGCACTCTGGCAGACCAACAGTGAATGGAGGCCTGGATGGTCACCCATCCAAGTGCCCATCTCCCACAATGGTGCTTAAATTCTATGATGACAGTTACATGTGTGTGTATGGCGGCATTGCCACTGACATCCACTGACATTAATATAACCTGATGCACACTAAAATTGCAACTCCAGAAAAATAGCAAACAGCAACATGTTTCTTACTGTAGACAGACAATGTTCTATGAAGAATACGTGATTACATACTTAGGTGATGTGGGAGTGTACAGGGTACGAAACTTAGTACACAGAGATGACACCACTGGCACAAATAGCGACCATAACCCGTTAGGCATCAAGCTGAACTAAGCTTTGAAGAAAGTTATGGGACCGTCCTTCCATTTTGCTTCAGCTCTGTACCAGTGTTCATGCATCCTAGCGGCCTTTGAGGGTTTCCCGTGACAGTTGCTCAGCAACCAATGACCATGATCTCTTGAACGTGTTTCTCATAAACAGAACTTGCTGAGTAGTGCAACTTTGGAATATTCACTGTTTCAAGATGGAACAACTAGAGCATCATGTAGTCTTGTGTTATCTTATTGGAAGGCAAAGTAACATGTACCCTGAAGCTATGTTACAGTTGACGGGCTTAATAAGTCAGAAAGCAAAAGTTGCTTTCGAAATCAACTGCTGTGCAAACCAGAGTCGATCGTGAGTGTAGCTAATGGCACCCAATAGAATTACGCCGTTTACTGGGCCTGTATGACACTGGTGGATGGTATCTGGCAATGCTCTTCCTCCTCGGTGTTCGTACTCTTTGGTACCTTTACACTGCGAGCATGCACGTTGCAGGAATATAAACCACAATCTCGACAGGCCACCATCCTGTCACTCTCAACACGTTGGCAGACATTCCTCGTTCTCACATGAGACATAAGACGATTTCCTATATTTCTCTGACTTTTGAATGAGAAACACATTGTGTAATAATTCCATGTGCCGGATGTCTCAAACATTCTGGGTCAAATTGAAATAGGTGATAGTGGGTAGGGGAATCAATCGTCGAAACCGCATGTTTATTGTCTTATAGACATAAAAAAGGTCCAACATATTACAACAACATAGCTCGTAGTTATTATGAATGTGATGATCGCCATTCTCAATACATGCATGGCAGCGGCGCATGAAGGTCTGCTGCACTCTCTAAAGGATGCCTGGTGTCTGTTGTAGCAGGAGACAGGCAGCTTGGACCTCAGCAAGCAGGTCTTCATCCGTTCCTACGGTGGTTCCCTGCATCAACGTCTTGACGTAACCCCAGGAGAAAAAGTCCATAGATGTGAGAAACAGCGTTCGGATAGGACCTCCCCTTCCAATCATCCATCGATGAGAGTATATGTTAAGTAAGTGCTCGTGGACATCATCATCGAAGTGGGCTGGGGAATCTTCTTGATGAAACCACGTCGTTTCGCAGTAAACAATGGTTACAGTCTCCAGGAACTGTGGCAGCACACTTCGCAGAAACACCAAGTAACGAGAACCACTAAAAAGTGGAGGCAGCAATTAATGTCCTGTTAGCTAATGTGGGACGATACCCGACCATACATTGACAGAAAATCGTTGCTGGTGGCCACCGATGTGGATGGGGCTAGAGATTGTCTTTATTCCAGACGTAACCTTGTGGCTGTTGAACACACCATCACAGGTGAATGAGGCAACCATCAATAACATAAACTGTACGAAGTTCAGCTCTCCATCACCGTGGTAGACAATCAATTGACAGAAGTGAACGCATGGTTCAACATGCGTTGGCAACAGTGCTCGTACACGTTCATAACGATAGTGGAGAAATACCTGTTTTATCACCACTCTCCACACTGTACCCTTCGAAGTGTGCATTCCACAGCAAATTGATGGGTGCCTGTTGCTGGGCGGACGGCCACACGATCCAACAATACTTCCTTCGGTGTTCGAACATGTCTTTGGTGGAGAACCTTATCCGGTTCTCTGTGGCATGAACGGCTCCTTCTCAGGTAAGGTGGTATTCACTGAGATAAACTTCCAGTTAGGATGAAGCACTTTGGGATCACTTGACTTGCGGTTGACATGACACATGAGCTCAGTGCGTCTTTGTTATGCACAGTATATCTGTTTGGTGGTCAGGGGTGTACACTGTTTATGAACCATTGCCTGTTCCAGTGTACAACTGACGTCCTGGATCTTTGCGAGAGCGGTAGAACTGCATGCGCAGTTGCAAGACATGCATTGGGATTGGTGGTCTTCGCTTTGAACTATTACTATGAGCTACATTGTTAGTGCAGTGTACTCTATGTATGCCAATAACACAATAAAATGTATTCCGACGACTGGTTCCCTATCACAGTGTAATCCGTTGTGGTTCCACTATCATCTATTTCAATATGACCCAAAATGTTTGAGACATTCTGTACGCCAAATGGGGACGAAGTTATTGATTTTCTGGTTTTTCTGATATACAGATCACTTGCATATCCAACCATGTAGTACATTTCTGTCAGTAAGTACGTTACATGCCACTTTCATACTGATATAACTTCGGTTGTGAATGAAGATAATTCTAGGGAGTTGTATTAACACAGAAAATAAGTAAGGCCAAAGGGCGACTAAAATACGTGTTATGGATACTTGGCAGAAGAAATCTGTGAATCTGTAAAGGCAGTTAAGCACAAAACAATACTGTAAACTGTCCTGCTATATTGCCCAATGTTTGGACTCCCAAGCAGACCCTGAAAGAATTCAGAGACACGCGGCAAGGTTCTTAACTAATTGTACAACTCACAGGAAAGTATAAACGGTATACCCATGGAGCTTAGCAAGTATCGGGTTTGCTTTGTCCCTGCGAAATCCTGTTGGGTAAATTTACATATCCAGTGTTACTCGAAGTCTGTGAGAAGATTCTGCAGCCCTTCCTGTAGGGGAGAACATTGTATCCCTGTGAGACTGATTTTAAAACTACTGAAGTCACTGAACTACAGAATTGTTCTTGAATTAACAGAATGACTGCAATTGTGAGAAAAGATGAGAGATAAAGCTAATATGGTCATGTTTGCCAAGAATGAAAGCAATTTCAAGTCTCTCAGTTCATAGACCATTTTTTAAGTATATTGTGGAACACTCTTTGTTCATTTACCTGCCACGCACGAAACAATGAACCACAGGGCCCATAACTCGTCATCATGTCCCTATATTTTAGAGACTTTAATTAACAGAACTTACCATGGGTCTCTGTCATCTCATGCTCCTGGGGTATACAGAAGAGTAGAATAATAATAACTGCTACCCAAACGGCTAGCACAGTTATTTCCGCATTTCTATGGATGCGTTCTCCTCTGTTAATCTCGCGAGGTGATTCCCAGCGTCTCTGACACTGGTCTTCGAACGTTCTACGACTTGCATACGTTTGGGTCGTTGAACAAACGAAGTTGATGAAACAAACACTTGTCGATGTTAAGTGTGCGCGGTAAAGCCAAGTGGCTGCTCGAACGTCAGAGAGGATCCCAAGAGTGTCTTGATTTCATTACAAACGTGATTCACCTTTTCACTATTTGCAAGCCTCCAGGACAGTTCAAAGACCGCTTCTTGGGGTGAATAATGTCATTTTCCAATAAGGGGAAGTCATGTGCCTCTTTGCTGATTCTAATGCCGATCTGTTCCTGAGAATCTCATAGGCATGGGATAGCGAGTACAAAATGTTTACGAATTAATGAGGAGATTTCTTTTCTTTCTTTCTTTCTATTGCTATCCCGCATTGTGCGCAGGGTCGGCAGGGTTAAGTACGGATTTGTCATCGTTAATTTTAAGCGATGGCCGGATGCCCTTCCTGCCTCCACCCCATACCATCCCACCCCCCCCCCCCCTCCACGGGACGGTACTAGTGTACCCCAGCTGTCTGCGTGTAGTGCAAATCGTGATTTCAAATGTCTGCGAGTCATGTAACTGAGACGGGACGTGGGGACCAGTCCGGTATTCACCGAGTAGGATGTGGAAAACCGCCTAAAAACTACATCCAGGCTGGCCGGCACACCGGCTGTCGTCGTTAATCCGTCGGGCGGATTCGATCCAGGGCCGACGCGCCTACCCGAGTCCAGGAAGCAACGCGTTAGAGCTCTCGGCTATCCTGGCGGGTGAATTAATGAGGAGATGATTAGAATTAAAATACTAAACATGATTAACTGTTCCACAAAGACATGTAAGTATGGAAGGCTTCCACGAGACTTTCTGTGGGAGGTGGACATTGCCCAAATACAGCGCGACGTTCAGTCTCTTTACCAGCCAGGGAAGCATAGCACAGCCACTGCTAGTGGTAACCATAATTAATGGTTCTTTGATCCCAGATATATTCCTGAGAAGAGCAAAGAGGTAATTTGTTTCAGCTGAGATGAAACATATAGCTGCTACCACATTGATATGTTGGTAGAGGAGGTGGAGTGGGAAGGGGGGGGGGCTGTGGCGTCTGTGGCTTTTGACAACACCTTATCACAACAAAATGAATAATGGGATCCTACAGCTCTTCCCATGCGGATCTAAGTTAATCTACGTAAACATTTTCCAATGTAATGGAGAGATAACTTATACTAAGTTTACATTGTTGTGTTTCAAAGTACTGTCGGGAAAGTGCATGTTAGTATAATCATGAAAAGTAATATTATAATTACCTAGTTCCTTAAAGTAGCGCTCGTACCGTTGTAATAATGTAATCTCTAAATTTGCAGATAATGTAGCAGCAGCCACACAAAGGAATATGACTGAGCTCAACAGTCTTTCACAACTGTGACACATCGTGTTATGAAATTTCATCTTAAAGATCATCCTGACGTCACACATCGTGATCCACGAGGCCAACATCGCTGGACTCACATGAGAACAACTCGTAGGAGCCTAAGTTATTGTTATGCTAGAATTTTTAGTGATTTGGTGATACATTATGACCTCGTCGAATTTATACTCATATGATACTGCTTTGTGATAAACAGACAAAGTGTTTCACCCGAAGAAAAAAGAAAGGGAGAGAAAGAGAAATCAGACATCAATTTTGAGTTATGGAACATATAATCAACATGTGGAGTAGTTGTTGAAATGCTCTTACAATAAAAGATAACAGTGACAGGCAGCTAGCCTTAACTTGAATAACAGAAAAATAACTATCTGTCCATGTTCTGTTTTTCACAGCCCTGCACCACCTCTTCTCCCTCGTCCCCTCTCAGTTCCGGAGACGCCTTTATCCAGAGCCCGAGGGCTAGAAATCCGACTTTCCGCAGACATCTCAGAGATCTCATTTATTTTATCAAGTTATTAATTCTGTTTGAGTTCAATAGGGGTATGAGAGCACCGCAGGCTGCCAGAAACATTTGCGCCTTGTATGGGGATAATGGCATTGGACAGAGCACCGCAAGAAAATGTTTCCTCATTTTTAGAAGGATGTTTTTGACATTAGTGAGTCTCCGCTTTTAGGAAGACGTCGGCCTATGATGAAAATGGTTTAAATGCCTTACTCTACAGTCATCCATTTCAGTGTGCTCGAGAAGCAGATGTGAAGTATCTGTGGTCATTCCACCATCTTGCGACATTTACATGCAACGGTGAAAGTATTTTAATACCGGATGTATTCAGCACTCCGTGGTCTAAGCAAAAATCACAGTACATTTGGTCACCGGCAGATTTTTATCATGCGCAAAAGAATTCGAACGACCTGAATTGTTATCCGCCTGATTTGCATGAAACCAACATAACGTAGCTGTCTAGCGGGTCCTCTAATCGCTTTGCGGTACAGTCGTTTGACTATACAAAATGGATGCCACGAGAGACAACACTGTTCTTTAAGGAAATCAGTGCGATGTAACATCACACCATGATACTGCGAAAACTAGAAAAACACGTAATTAGAGATGAGTTAGTCTGTAGCGCTTATACAATGTGGTTCAAATGGCTATGAGCACTATGGGACATAACGTCTGAGGTTATCAGTCTCCTAGAACTTAGAACTACTTAAACCAAACTAACCTAAGGACATCACACACATCCATGCTCGAGGCAGGATTCGAACTTGCGACCGTAGTGGTCGCGAGGTTCCAAACTGTAGCGCTTAAAACCGCTCTGACACCCCGGCCGGCAACGCTTGTACAGGTTACAATGATTTTCAAAAGCGTTACCATCTCATTACAATCTGAAACAACTAACTATGGCACATAAAATAGGTAGCAATCCTTAAACAAAGTAAATGTTTGCATGAACAAGATATTCTGAGACAATGTCTGGACTAATAAAGGTCTATGGCAGTTCGAAGTATTTTTCCTCTGTATAAAGTTTTCCCACACCTGCTAAATGTCCCAGTGACGATTGGTTTTTGAATAAACTGGTCGTTAAAGGAATCAGTTAAAGAAAACGCGATAAGCAGCGGTAAACGCTCTATAGAAACCACAATATTAATGGAGTATAATCAGTAACGTCGCTGTACTAATTATTCATGAATAATTATTTGCCCACATGTTTGAACTGTAAATGACATGACGAATTTTTTTGTTCTCGATATGAACAGAAACCGAGCTGACGTAGCCACTACTAACTAAAATACACTTTCACACCTGTCCGGGACTTGATCAAGACAACGATCACCAATGCTGACTAGCCGTAAAGAGACGTGAAATATAAAGGTTTTCACCAGTATTAGTCAACACATCTGAACTTGAAACGAATTGACGAAATTATTTCTACTACGTCAAAACCCTTATCAACCTGTTAACTAACCACGTAAGACGTTTAATAAACTCTCCTTCACAAGTAACTAAGTATCCATGTGCTGAAAATTGGAATACTATGATTTAAAATGCTGTGACTGGATTTTCTACCCAGCACGTTATCAGATTGTTAAATATGTAAAATGAGTTCTTAGAAATCGAATTTATTTACCAGTAGCGAGATGTATCAATATGAGATGAGGGTACAATTTGTTTAGCTTGCCTGGGAATCGAACCCTGCGCGTACTGTCGCTGTTTCCCATCCATAAATAGACGTTAAGTATCAACTGCTTGCTCACCAGTAGTGAGATGCTCGAATGTTTCCTAGAAATAACGGTACCTATTGTTATTGTTGACTATTCAGGAACAGACATAAAATATGCAAATTATTTTTCGGTGGTAGGTCGGTGTGCACATGCAAGGGCTTAAAATGAAATTATGAATATGTTTGTGCTGTACCAGAACTGCAACCCAGATACGTTCCCCTCTTAGAGTTCTATGTTCGAATTCCAGTCGAGGACCAAAAACTGCAACGTCTCAAGTTCAAATTAAATATGAACACTGTGAACGAAACAACTATTCCTAAATTAAATGAAATAAACTTTTTTAGTGCTACTATACTGCCAACAGAGTTTGTGCCTGTAATATCAATGGAATTTGTAGACAGGACTTTCAGTATGACGTCAGCTAGGTTTTCGGTCTTGTGTCCCGGGTTTGTTAAAAACAGAACGGAACGTTCAACACGTTCCCCAATCTCGTTCACATTTCTTAATATCAAAGATAATTCATCAATACGTGAAATGTACACAGTACAATCTACTATAATAGAGAATAATTGGCCTCTTTTATTTCACGTATGATAATTCTTTTTATTCATTCAGAAGGAAGCTCTATTGTTTCATCAAAGATGGTTGAAGAAAGATAACTTGTATGTTCCTGCCGTCAATTTCCATATCGTTCAATGTGCTTTGCGAGAAAAGGATCACTTTTCAACACATTGCGCCAGTACATTTTTCTCTGTCTCAACATATGACTCAAAATGGTTATGTATTATTCCAAGTGATCTTTATCTTGTTGAAAGTGATAACTCAGAAATTTTGTGTTCAAGTGAATTCTCATGATGTAATAAAATATTACAAATAATTTTCCAGTCTGCAATACCGTTAGGAGCAATCGCGCACTCATCTTCGAACAATTTACATGGGGCACAAAAAACAGCACCGGTGCTACAGGAGTGTACTGGAGAATCAGGCAAAATTGATTCTCCATTAAACAGTTTACAGTAAAATGCATTTTTGTTCAAATATCTGGTTTTATCACCTATTGATCTTCTTGAATTAGAAAAATCACCGTTACAATTTCTATTAAGGCCACTTTGTAAGTGAATGTCGATTGTTGATTCATTGACACACCATTCTGCAGGATCATCACTAACGAGGTTATCTCTTTTGTAATGTCTGACTTGACACTTAGTAATTCGTGCAACTTGATATTAGGAGCAATTTGATTTTCTTAATTTTTAACTTTTGTTTCGTCTGTATTTACTTCTTTTAAAACAGCTGCAGTGCCAGATATTTCACCCGTACTTCCTGAAGTCGAACGAGCAACATTTTTTGCAAAAATAGGCTTATCGTTCTAACCTTTCCTCCGATAATTCCCGAAATGCCACCCCACTTAATTTTGCACGTTTTCGTTTTTCACTGTTATTTATCTTAAGGCACTTACAAGATTGTCAACCAACAATCAAAACAAAAGAAGAAAAGTTATAATATGGAAGAGAGACATTACTACACTGCACATGAGCACAAAGCTTTTTACTTTAAAAATGGCACACGAGCACAAAGTAATTTTTTTTTTTTTAGATACAGAGCGATGAACAGATCAATTCGGATTACGCGACGTAACTGTGCTATGAAAGTATGAAAGTAGGACAGTGCAGAATAATTTAATTTATTTAATTCATTGTCGCCTTTTTGTCTATTGACAGTGAACAGTAGAAGCACATTTTCCGGTGGGAATTCGTCTCGTAAAGAAAACGGACAGTCCCCATTTTGGCGTCTGTTTCCCGCGTCACCGGAATTTTAGCTGGAACGCAAATATGTTCTGAATATTCTTGACACTGTCTTTCTGATTTAAAAAGCAAATAATTTTTGCAGTTTCTTGCAGTGAGGTGTGCTGGATCTTCTCTTATCCCACTCATTCTTATAACATTTTATCGCTTTTTGTGGGCAGAGCAGACAGACTACAAAGCTTAAGTAGTCTTGTTGACAGTTGATGTGGTGTGTTGTCACTTAACACTGCTGTTTTTTCTGCACGCAAATGCACCTCTCGTTCCAACATAAAATAAAAGTAACTGATTCTCGAAGAAGAAAATGTTAGATAAAAAGTTTGATATAAAATTGACAATGCCACATACTATTCGATTGCGCAGAGTGGGAGCTTTGATATTGTGCAGGCTGCAGCACAATAAACCTTTGACGCCAAAAAAGGAAATAAATACATAAATAAAATTTTTAGATTGTTGTGAAGTGTATTTCATACATTATTAGATATTCTGTTTATGGTCTTTTCGTATAAACTTGTGTTTAAAAATAAAAAAAAACTATTCCCAGTATTAACAGGTTTGTTCAACATGTATCATTAAATCAAAGCTCAGATACTGAAGACCAAGGAGCTTTCACATTAATTACAACAATGGAGGGTTGACTTGATACTTCTACAAGAAATTTAAGTAGAGTCGGGTTTTACATACCGAGGCCAATACATGTTACAGTGTTTAGAAACCGCTGATTATTTTATCACTGCTTTTCAGGGGTCCCGGTATTTTCACGGGGAAAATTTGATAGGGTAAAATAGAAGCCCACAACCTTCTCGGAATAATAACGTTATAAACATTGTATTATAGGTTGACATTCTGACAGCTTACTTCAAAATATCTTGAACAATCATGAAGATGATACAAGACAGAAACCCAATGTTAAATTTCCATTCAGTCATCAAATAAGCGATGTATATTTCCAAGCTTCTACTGTCGAATTACGTTCTTAAGGCTTATTCAAACTAGTAAGTTGTTTAATAAAATTAATATGTTTCGTCGTTTGCAAACGCAGTTTATTTAAAACGTAAAAAGTTAAAATGAGTACAGAGCAAAAAATGCCGCCTTCTTTAAGATGCCGCCCCTAGGCCCGTGCCTATCGGGCCTATGTGTACATCCGCCACTGATTACACTGAAGAGCCAAAGAAACTGGTACACTGGCCTAACATCACGTAGGGCCCCCGCGAGTACCTAGAAGTGCCGCAACACGACATGGCATGCACTTGACTAATTTCTAGTGTAGTGCAGGGAAGGGATTGACGCCATGAGTCCTGCAGGACCGTCCATAAATCCGTAAGACCACGAGATAGTGGAGATCTCTTCTGAACAGCAAGTTGAAAGGCGTCCCAGATACACTCAATAATGTTCATATCAAGGGAGTTTAACTCAGAAGAGTGCACCTAAAGCACCCCTATAGCAATTCTGAACGTGTGAGGCATCGCATTATCCTGCTGGATTTTCCCAACTCCGTCAGAATGCACACTGGACATGAATGGATGCAGGTGTGCTTATTTACTATCACGCACAGATGATCCGAACGACATGAATTGTGATCGGCCTGATTTTCATGCAACCAACATAACGTAGCTGTCTAGCGGGTCCTCTCATTGCTTTGAGGTACAGTCGTTCGACTATACAAAATGGATACCACGAGAGACCACTAGACAACACTGTTCTTAAAGGCAACCAATGCGAAGTAATATCACACCATGATACTTCAAAAACTAGAAAAACATGTAATTAGAGATGAGTTAGTCAATAGCGCTTGAACAGGTTACAATGATTTTCAAAGGCATTAGCATCTCTATACAACCTGAAACAACTAACTATGGTACATAAACTACATAGCAATACTTAAACAAAGTAAATGTTTGCATGATCGATATATTCTGAGACAATGTCTAGAAATAAAGGTCTATGACAGTTGGAAGTATTTTTCCTCTGTATAAGGATTTCCTTCACCTGCAAAATTTCCCAGTGACGATTGGTTTTTGCATAAACAGGTCGTTCAAGGAACTAAATATAGAAAACGCGATTACCAGCGGTAAACGCTCTATAGAAGCCGTAATATTAATGGAGTATAACCAAAAACGTGACTGTACTGATTATTCATAAAGTATTATTTGCCCAAATGTTTGAACTATAAATGACATCACGAAATTTTTTCTTCTGGATCTGGACAAAAACCGAGCTGACGTAGCCACTACTAACTAATAGACACTTTCGCACCTGCCCAGGACTTGATCAACTCAACGATCATCAGTGGTAACTAACCGTACAGAGACGTGAAATATGAAGGCTTTCACCAGTATTAGTTAACACATCTGAACTTGAAACGAATTGACGAAATTATTTCTACTACACCAAAACCAATATCGCCCTGTTAACTAACAACGAAAGACGCTTAATAAACTCTCCTTCACAAATAACCTAGTATCCACGCGCTGAAAATTGGAATGCTGTGATTTAAAATATTGTGAGGGATTTTCTACCCAGCACGTTATCGGATTGTTAACTAAGTAAAATCATGTGTTAGAAATCGAATTTATTTACCAGCAGCGAGCTTTATGAATGTGAGACGAGGGTAGAATTTGTTTTGCTTGTCTGGAAATCGAACCCGGCGCGTACTGTCGCTGTTTCCCATCCATAAATAGACGTTAAGTATCAACTGCTTGCTCACCGGTAGTGAGATGTTCGCATGTTTCACTAGAAATAACGGTAACTATAGTTATTGTTGACTAATCATGAACAGACATTAAAAATGCAAATTATTTTTCGGTGGTAGGTCAGTGTGCACATACTAGGGCGAAAAATTAAATTATCAATGTGTTTGTGCTGGACTAGGATTGCAACTCAGATACGTTCCATTCCTAGAGATCCGAATACAAACTGAAGTCGAGGGCCAAAATTGCAACAAAATGGTTCAAATGGCTCTGAGCACTATGGGACTCAACTGCTGAGGTCATTAGTCCCCTAGAACTTAGAACTAGTTAAACCTAACTAACCTAAGGACATCACAAACATCCATGCCCGAGGCAGGATTCGAACCTGCGACCCTAGCGGTCCTGCGGTTCCAGACTGCAGCGCCTTTAACCGCACGGCCACTTCGGCCGGCAAAATTGCAACATCTCAAGTTCAAATAAAATATGAACACTGTGAACGAAATAACCATTCCTAAATTAAATGAAATAACCTTTTTAATGCTAGTTTACTGGCGACAAAGTTTGTGCCTTCGGCTTCTGCCTCCTTTGTTATTGTGTCATTTAAAGAGGCTCTGACGCTGTTGGTAATGAAGGGATATTGTGTTTAATGCGGATTCTGAACCACTGCGCGACCTAACATTCTGGTCTAGCAACGATGCTTGTAAAATGCGAAATCTGGAGGTAAAACACTATTCAAAATGCAGGGATGTTAATGTCTGCCGTTAAATGTCAAGTGTATGCTTTACAGATGATTTGGTCAGAGTGTTGTCACTCATATGGGAGTTACATTCCTGCTGATTAATATCTCCCTTACATTTGTGTATCGTGTTTAATAAACTACCGAAAAGAGCATATGCAGTATGCAATATAGTATATTTAAAAAACCCACATTAAGGTGTGTGGTACAGGGCTCTATATATATCAATGTCATTTCCCCATTTGTTTAGCCAGCCACGGTGGCCGAGCGGTTCTAGGCGCTACAGTCTGGAACCGCGCGACCGCTATGGTCGCAGGTTCGAATCCTGCCTCGGGCCCGGGTGTGTGTGATGTCCTTAGGTTAGTTACGTTTAATAGTTCTAAGCTCTACGGGACTGATGACTTCAGAGGTTAAGTCCCATAGTGCTCAGAGCCATTTGAATTTTTGAAGATTTGTTTACTTATTGATCAGCTCTCTTCCTTCCTGCCACCGAAATGTGACAAAATGTGGCCTGTAATAAATCCACAGCCCTGTATTTTAATGTTGTTGTAGGTGAAGGCCTTTAGTTAGTCTTAAGAAACAACGTTCTCTGATTTCACAATAATGAAATGCTCATTGTCGAGGCAGGGAGAGTTTTAAATCAAAGTCCCCAAAGTCTGGGGCAGGTATATCTCTTCGTCTGACGGCACTGCGTAAGTACTTATCCTAAGAGCATCACGAGTTGCGTTTGTACAGCTGTAGAAATTATTAGTTGAAGCAGCGTTTAGCACCTGTAGGTATAGTACTGCTAGAAATACAGAAGTATTGTACAGGGTGGTCCATTGATCTCGACGGGCCAAATATCTCACGAAATAAGCGTCAAACGAAAAAACTACAAAGAACGAAAGTTGTCTAGCTTGAAGGGGGAAACCAGATGGTGCTATGGGTGGCCCGCTAGATGACGCTGCCATGGGTCAAACGGATATCAACTGCGTTTTTTAAAAATCGGAACAGCCATTTTTATTACACATTCGTGTAGTATAAGGAAATGTGAATGTTTTAGTTGGACCACTTTTTTCGCTAAAACATTCATATTTCTTTAAGTACTACACGAATGTGTAATAAAAATGGGGGTGCTATTTTAAAAAAACGCAGCTGATATCCGTTTGACCTATGGCAGCGCCATCTAGCGGGCCAAACATAGTGCCATCTGGTTTCCCCCTTCAAGCTAGACGAGCTTATTTCGTGAGATATTTGGCCCTGTATACTGAAGGCTGAGTTCATCTTGAAACTGAGGCGTATTTATAATGCGGAAGCAACTGGAGATTAAATGTTCTTGATTTCCTCCACAGAACATTCGAAGGCGTATTGTTGTGTACATAGCTCCGCGTAGTCATCGCGTACACAACATTCCCACTAGAGCTCGCCCCGCTAAGCACAACAGCGCAGGCGCAGCGCTCGTCCCTCTCCGCTCTACGAGATGACGCTGCCATAAAGACGGACCAAATTCTGCTTCCGCCGATCCGCGTATTAATATGTAACGCAGGCAATGAGATTGCTGCTGACGTAGAACCTTTTCTCCTCGCGGATCACACTCGCGCAGTGATACCTGAACGCTCGAGGTATTAAAACGAGTGTACAGACCTCCGATTAGTCAGTCTGCATTAGTCTGCATTAGTCTGCATTTGTCTGTAGTCAAGTTTCAGTCTGCGCCTAATAAGATTATCATATTCCTGTACATAGCCATGAAGAGAAATGTATAGACACTTTGTCAGGTATCAGAGATATTTGAGAATAAGATTAACGTATCAAGACCAAAGGAACTTCAGATTGTCAATTGTAAACAGCGTCCAGAATCAAGTTACGTAATATCGATGACTTTTATTATTTTAATAAATATGTGTGAAAATTAATCAAGTTCTGTTTAGAGTTGGTCACCGTCAATCTGCTACTCTAAGTGTGCAAGTGGCATTTCTATCGTCTGACCTAACGACAGAAGATTAACACGCCACGATAAGACCACGAGACATATTGCTGACACTCGCCTACTTCGTTAGAGCGGCAAGACAGATAATCTGATGGTGTGTGTACCGAAGGTCTTATAGTACGCACACCACACGTATACACACAATACTACAAATAATGTAAACGATAAAAGTAGCATTTTCCATCTAAACTAATAGCTCGTTGTTTACATGAAATTAAAAAATAAATGTAACGGCAGTCATACATCGTTCTAAGATTTTTCAAACCTAGCGCTTTAACCACTACCCTAACCCGCCATTGGCTGAATGTGTTGTTACAGACGTATATTGCATGCTTTAGCGAGAGAACCATGATCTGAATCACTGCATGAATCTAAATGTTGCTTTAAATCTCTGAATACCATTTCATTATTACCATGTATTGTAGCACTCCACCCGTCACTTATCTGGTTTTGGTGTGTGTTCATTGACTAACAGATCAACAGAGAGTGCAAAACTGCCGCAATGTCAGATAACGCAAAGAATGTAATAAGGCCCTGTGACTCCTGATTGAACTGCGATGGCAGTGTTGACATTAATTGATTCAGAATTGATCCCTTTTGATTAAAAAGGGGTGCACATTGATGTTATATTCAGCTATTGAACACCAGATGCATATGTTGAACATAAAATTAATTAAAAAAGTGGCTTGGGATTTTAACTACTTGATTGAAAACAGATGCAGTCGATTAGCACAGATTTATTTTACCTCACGACCTTCAAGCATCACATTACATGACTCTCCTAACAGGCAGTGGTAATAAATTGCGTTTGCACGGAGTAAAGCGGATAAATCAAAAGTAATTCCTATCGACTGACCCAGGCCAAATGGGAAGTGCGAAAAGAATTCTACAGTACACTGCCCATCAAACCCATGTGGAAACTTTGCTCAATCAGTGGCCAGAGCGGGCGCAATATTACCAAATTCAGCGTGGCGGGGCGACGTCATTATGCTGACTTCACCCAACCTCATCGTGCTGCAAGGCTGCACTCGTCTATTCACTTCTAGCTATCTTGCTCAGTACATAGCTGAACGAAATCTCTCTATCTCCAAGCTCAATCTCTCTTAGGCAAGCTGAGTAAAGAATGCCATACCCGCACTCTAGCAAGCTGGGAACGGAAGACCATTACGGGGCTTCTCCCAGTCTGCTCTTCGCCTCAGTCTCCCCTCTAGAAAATCACTTACGCCAATTGCAGTGCAAGTCGCGTTAATTATGCGTCGCTTCCCAACGCCGATCAATACCTGCTCTGGGAAGTGAACAAATTCCCATAAAATTTCCCTTCCTCTCAAGTTCTGCTATTTCGCTCCTCCCAGGCCACCCATCAAGGTTTGCGTCTGCACAAAACACCAATTTCTCCGGAATTCTGACTCCCAGGAGAGTACTTCAAATTCCTTGGTCCTATGTTCCCATCGAAGGCCGGCGTATTTCATTCTGTCGCTCTTCACCTGATGTACTTCAGACTCTGCGGACTGTTAATTCAGCGTGAAGTTGCTATAGTCACAAAAAGGCATATTTTGGCCTCTGTTGACCGCTCCACCATAGCTTTGCGCGACTTTGTCGCATGTTTCACTGAAAACGGGACGACGGACATTTATCATCAGGCATACAAGTTCTCCGTCTGCTTCCTGCTACACCAGCATGGAGTCAACTACCCGCTCACTGTCACTCATCTTAAGGCAGCTGGAGGCCGCGCTTGATACTGCTTTCGCAGAGTTTGAGCCATCCTAAGCTGCCTATTGTCGCTTCCCTTCGCCACTCCCCAGCCTGGCCGCAGTCAACTCTGATTACTTCCTTGGGATAAACTGGCCTCCAGTAAATCGTCGCGTTTCCACAAAGTTTTCATGTCGTGTGAATTACTTTAAAACCATCACCCGACATTAATTATTCTAATACGTCCATACTATACCCTCTACAAGATGCATTGTGCCTTGTCAGTCACTTTTGTTCAGCCCTACTGTTCGCTCTACGTGAGTTACATGATCTTTAACGACTTCATGTAAGGGACATAGTTCTTGCCATCTTACAGTATGAAGGTTAGAGACAAAAAGTTGCCATGGTAATCAAAATAATACTTAAGAGGAACTTATTTATGAATTATTTTTCGTAGCATGTAGACGGGAATGAACGTGACTTCTGAGGTGAAGAAAGTGCTGTCCCGCTTGTATGGCACTACGTTTCCTCTTACCTTGTCACTAGGTTCTTACCTGCTATGTCTCAGCTCAAGTAATTCGATAAAGGTCACATTCTTGCGTATTATGAAGAGGGATACTGTATCAGCGCCTTTCCTGTGCCCTAGGATACAGCAAATCTACGATTCATCTCTGGGTAAAGAGGATGGCGGATGAAGGCCAAGTCAACAGCCGTTGTCACCCCGTGCATCCACGGACTACCACGGAGTATCAAGACAATAGTATACTCCAATGCAGTAATGATGAGCCATTCAGGACCATCACAGAAAGAAGGAAAGGGCTGCCAGGTTAAACTTCCCTCTGGAGTACGGGAATAAGTCACTTTCATACTGGGAGCAAGTTATATTTACGAACGAGAAGGTCTTTTCTACTGCGCCAAATAGTTCTGCCGCTGTATATCATCCACGTGAAGCGAGATTTGACAGAAACTACGTTCATTAGAGGCAAAGGTGTGGACGAACGTCTGTCACAGTATGGGAATGGATGTCAGCAGATGGTTGTGGCGTTTTGTGGGAACTGGACCGTCCACTTGCTAGTCATTACTACTGCCAGATACTGGAGAACATAATGCTTCCTTCTGTTCGTCTGAGGTTTTTGGGAGGCAGTATAATATTCCAACATGACCGTACCCCAGTCCAAACAGCGAATTGTGTAAAACAATGATTTCAAATGAATGGAGACATCGATCTCCCGGACTGGCCTCCAAAAGGTGCTGACCTCAACCCTGTAGAGCACTTTTGGGCAAAGATGGAGAAAATTATTAGGTGTAGAAGACCTGCACCAACAACCAAGACATCGCTATTCGATGCAGTTCATAATTCATGGGAAGAGCTGTCGCAGAATAACAGGTTCATCCGGAAACTTGTTGCCTCTGTTCCCCGGCGGCTAAATGCTGTTGTAGAGGAGGATGGAAACTGGACACGATACTGAATCCACTGTGTCGTTAGGGAGGAAACTTTGACAAAAGAACGTTTTGTTTACCGTTCGATTACTCTTATTGAGCATTTACGTTACTGGGAACGAACAGAAAATGTGTTTGTCTTACATTTTTTTCAAATGGTGTAATATAACTAAATCGAAACTGTTGTTCATCACCAGCTAAGACATTTAATTCAAAGAAGAAGACCATAATATACACATAACTCAATTAGCCTATTTCACTATTTTTCGATCATTCAAAGGACTATTGATTTTAAATTATTTTGTGATCATTGATCAAGAAGATCAAGATGACTATGGGAAAAATATTTTTTTTTTTTTTTTCACACGGCAGATGAATTGAAATCCGATGAGGCCATCAAAGTGAAATAATTAATTTTGTTGGACGACAACGCGAAGGTATATTACTTTGAGTTATTCGTGCAGGCAGGACTCCAGTACCGACTTGAGCAAAAGAGAGAGATTATTTTTGTTTAATACTGAGTGGAAAACACAATACCAAAAGCCAATTTAGAAAAGTGCGAGTATGACTCGCACTATGTGAGTTCTGTATAAACACAATTACGTTCTTAAATAACAGTAATTCCTTTGGCTTAATGCCCTTGTGCAATTTTTTGTATTGGCCACCACTTCGGTGACTTGTGTGTCCCTAAACTACTCCAGTCATCCAAGTGGGGAGAAGCCAAGTACAGTTAAATGGGTAAACCGAAACACGCGATGTTTCTGGCCAATCGTTACATCATTGCGAAGTGAACACTAGGTTAAAACGAAGACTGAAAAATCCATGGTATAAACGAGATTGCATTCTGAGACTCTTCTAATTGCTGGCGCGCACTTTACCGCTAAACCAGCAGCCCCAGTACTTCCAACCAATATTCGTCTGTAGCTTTTATTGATTACGTTTGCGAGTATCAGAACGTTCGACATACCAGGCTGTATCTTCCGAGAGAAGTGACTTCGGAGCTTAAATTTATTTTCACAGCCACGGGACCGTAGACCGTACCACGTGGTACAAATTTCTACTTCATATCTTTACATGTAGTGACAACAAGAGGTCTTACAGACGAAAAGCAGGCAGATGTATAACAAATGGTAAAGAAAAAGTATTTTTCCGTGCCGTATCTTTACAAATTAACAATTTGCGGATTTATTCCTTTACTTGTACGTTATTACTTTATGTATCTGCACACACTGAAAAATTCCAAACTTGTGTGGTAGTTCTGTGACGCTCCTGTATGATTGTGGAGTGAACATAAACAAAGAGCATTTCGCGGCCTAATTTAAATAATCTTGATAATCCTTAACGACTTGGGTTACTTTGAATTAATCAGACAGACGTTATTTGTACCTTTATTGTAATAAGTTATATTTCATTTTCCTGAGTATAGAATACTAAATATGGGCTTTAGTTACTTCTGTAAACTAAACATCGTCCCCCTATAAATCGTGGCATGAACGACAAAACAGATATAGAACTACGTGACCACGGGATGGTAAAGCGACAGAAATCACTCATCAGAAGAATGGGCACTGCACCTGCAAGTATACCAACTGGATTATACACAAAGTACGCGAAAGAACATGCTCCTTTCCTTACATCATTTTACCGTATATGTCCTTATGAGCCATCCTTGTGATTGGAAAATAGCACAGGTTATACACATTTTCAGGAAGGCTCGTCGGAAAGATGCACAAAACTATAGGTCCACATTTTTGACGTCGGTCTGTTGTAGAACTTCATAATATGTTTCATGCTCGCACATTAAACAAGTTTCGGAGTTTCAAAATCTACTCTCTAAGAATCAACACGATGTCCGTAAACAAGGATCGTGTGCAACTCAGAACGCTCTGTTCGCCCAAGAGATACCAGAAAACAGCAGACACAGGTGACCAGGTAGATACTATGTTCCTTGACTTCTTACGATTTTGACTTCTTACAATCGTTTGACCAATACTTAATTACTGCTCATCGTTCTGAGATCCGTACCAGTAGGATAGCCAAACAGAGATAAGTCAAGTAACTCTGTTGTTACTGGATTATTTACTAAGCACGAAAGCGTAAGAGAGTTGCTCACTGAATTCCAGGTGATGACGCTGCAAAAGAGGCAGCTTCCACTGCGGTAAGGTCTACTGTTTAATACCTCGACCGTAGATAACTTGAATAGTCGGGCAATAAATTGCTTCTTCCTACTTTTATCTCAGAGAAAGACCGTGAAGATAAAATTAGAGAGATTAGAATGCACATGGATGCTTACCACGAATGGTCTTTGCCACGAAATAAAACAATGTGTTATTTGCTCTTTATGAAACGTCTTTGTTGAGGTTCGGGTTTTGTAATAAGGGTCATGTTGTGGTTTCCTCTGTTTTATTATGGGTCAGCAGTAGTGCCAAAGAAATCCTACGTAATAAAAATTATTTTCACGTATTTAATAGCAAAAGGAATATTATTTACTCATTCCGTTAACGGCGTTAGGTGATACTACAGAACCTAATCGCTGCTGGAGAATATTGTTTTTTGTTTGTAGTTCTTATAAGACATAATAACAATTACTGCTGCGACAGCTACTTAAAAGGTTGGCCCCTTAAATAATTCCCCCGATATTTATATCAGATATTAAAGTTGCAATCGGAAGCTAATTGGCCTTTACGTTTGTTAATTCAGGTCCCCGTCAAATCGGTAGCAACCGGCGCCAGCGCCAACGCCGGCCCTACCACGTCTGTGTTGCGCGAGCTTGTCCCATGGTTACAAGCTGAAGAGACTTTTGACGTTAGCAGGCGTCTTCTGCCTGTCAACAGTCTAATGGAGAACTGGAAACATTACCGCGTAAATTTGGCAGCAATGTGGCCTTCGAAATACTTCCTGGACTGGTGAAAATGTTTTCTTCTCAATTCACTTACTAATATCTTATCATTCCCCTGAATGATTCTCCCTTAGAGGATGACATAGGAGGTATCAAATGAATAATATTGATTCCAGGAAGCTCTTTTCAACAGAAACTGCAGCTTGTTCCGCTGTTTACATCGCTGTTTAGCTGACGAATCTACGGTTGAGGCGACAAGGACGCCAAGATTGTTGCAGATGGCTGCGAGCACAGGGGTTAAGGGTTTGGACAAGAAATTTCTAACTGTACCTGTTGTCGGTCCAAATACTAGTAGTGACAATACTTTTTCCTCCTCTGTAAAATAGAATCTCGAAGGCAGATCAACAATCAGTAAAGACATCGAATGAAAACCTCTCTGCCATTATATCGCTACCTTTACTTTCTAGTCCGTGACGTTTACAGAATTGCACAAATCTTAATCCCTTTTTTCAGCTTCTGTCAATAATATTGACTTAGGTGTGGCACTGAATGATTTTTTAACTTTCTCTTGTTAATTCGTAATGATTTGGGGTATTTTACCTTAAGTAGGCATACTTTTTAGTACCGTTATCATGATACGTTGTAATCAATTTTTATTACTATATTGCATACTGCATACGGTCTTTTCGGTAGTTTATTACACACGACGCTCAAATATAAGGGAGATATTAATCAGCAGAAATGTAACTCCCATATGACTCACAACAGTCTGACCAAGTCATCTGTAAACCACACACTTGACATTTAACGGCAGACATTAACATCCCTGCATTTTGAATAGTGTTTTACCTCCAGATTTCGCATTTTACAAGCATCGTTGCTAAGCGCAAATAAATAAAGAAAAGCAAAACGTTTTCTGCTCTCAAATAAAGGATTCAGAAGTTAATTTAATTTTAATGTGATTTACGAAGAACTGGAGGCTTCCGACATTATATCGAAATGTATTCCCTATACGTGGAAGGAACTATGTAATTACTATATTTGGGCAGATGGTTCTAAAAATGATCAAAGAGTACATACCTTTCCTTCAGACATATGTTTAGTGGCAGCATAATGAAGATAATAATAGCAATCATTAATGTAAACATCGATTTATCTGTTATCCTCACACGCTGCAATTGTATTTCTCGAATTAAAACATTACTTGTCACAGAAAAAATTACGTATTGGCATTGTATCGGAGCTATGAAGGCTAGAATGGTCTCTTTTATCACGCAGTCATGAGATTAGAATAATACCCGCTTTAGAAACTAGCACATAATTAACCAGTTAATCGGGAGAGCCGTACTTTTTCACAGCTTCTAGTCGCATCGTCAGGCTCAACAACACAATCAGGAAGTTGCCAGCTGTGAGTTGCAGTGAGTTGCTGGGTTGATCGTAGTTTGATAATTTTGGGGTATATTTTTGATTCTCACTTACGGTGTGCATTTTTAACATTCACGAAAAGATCTAATTCATCTATAGTTACGCCAAGTCCACAATCTTAGGTCGCACAGTGGTTCAGAATCCGCATCAAACACAATACCCCTTCATTACCAACAGCGTCAGAGCCTGTTAAAATGGCGCCATAACATAGGTGGCAGCCGCCGAAGGCACAAACTCTCTCACCAGTAAACTAGCATTAAAAAGGTTATTTCATTTAATTTAGGAATGGTTATTTCGTTCACAGTGTTCATATTTTATTTGAACTTGAGATGTTGCAATTTTTGGTCATCGACTGGAATTCGAATTCGGATCTCTAGGAATGGAACGTATCTGGGTTGCAATCTTAGTCCAGCACAAACACATTCATAATTTCATTTTTCGCTCTAGTATGCGCACACTGACCTACCACCGAAAAATAATTTGCATATTTAACGTCTGTTCATGATTAGTCAACAATAACGATAGGTACCCTTATTTATAGTGACACATCTGATCATCTCACTACTGATGAGCAAATATTTGATACTTAACGTCTATTTATGGAGGGGAAACAGCGACAGTACGCGCCGAGTTCGATTTACAGGCAAGCAAAACAAATTGTACCCTCATCTCATATTGATACAGCTCGCTGCTGGTAAATAAATTCGACTTCTGACATCTGATTTAACAATCCTATAACGTGCTGGGTAGAAAATCCCGTCATAACATATTTAATCATAGAATTCCAATTTTCAGGACATGCATACTTGGTTACTTGTGAAGGAGAACGTATTAAACGTCTTTCGTGGTTATGTACAGTCAAGTCACATTGATACTGTAGTATATTACAACTCATCCGCATTCTTGGCGGCTGCTGAAATGTTTAGTTATCGCGGAAATATACGTTATGGGAGAGTACGCTCTGATGAAAAAGTGTTAATAAATAACGTAGTTCAGTTCACTCCATAAATACGTAAAAGCTTTGCTAATACCCTTACAAAGAGCTATGGTGAGAGCAGTAGCTGCAGTACAAAACGGCCCTTACATGGATTAAAGGTGTTGTGTACACTTATTGTGTAGCATCTAGCTACAAAGACCCTAATACTCTACACGTTAACTGTTAGATTATACAACAAATTTCATTTTCCACACCAGTATATAAAATTATATAATAGCAAATGCAGTTCTGTGTTTGTTTCTTCTGTATTTAGTTATTAGTTGGTGTAGCGAACTCTCTATTTCATTTTCATTCCTTACGCTTTCCCATAAATTCACGTATGAATACCGAACGTGTTTTTTTATCTACTACACATTCAAGTTGTTGGATTATAAAACGACAGTTTTATATTAATTTAGAACGCGTCTCTGTAATAGAAAGTATTAATTTCTAATATACGACACCTTCGCTTCAATCTTTAGATCATAACACAACTTTTCATTTTCATTTTCAACGGTTTCGTGTAAAAGAACATATTACAAGTGAATGTATTGCGAAAATCCGTTGCCTCCTACATACTCCGTGAATTTTTTGGCTATACAAGAAAAGTTATTTTCCTTGTGTTCATTTCTGTTGTTTTTCGACTGAAGAATGAGTTAACAGAATGCAGTTTTAAGTTTGTCTTATCCGCTGCCGTACACCAAATACGGTTCAGGAACCGTATTACATTTTGATTGAGAGCAACTAGACCGCAGAAACGTCCTTCAAAATAACGAATAGGAGAGTATGGAAACGGTTCAGAGTGCAATTGTGAAGTGATCATGTAACAGTTATTATTTATAACTTTTTTGTGGTGGGGGGCACATATAATATGGCGTGCCAAGGGGCGCAAAATTTTTAAATCTGGCACTGAGGGTAATCAGAGTGGAACTTTTGTACTTCAGATCTTGAATGCTTTTTTGCGGGAACACAAGGGGAATACATGTGTGGAAATTGACACTTTTCGAATTTTTCTAACAGATCGTACAGATACTCCAGCGTAATAGGGAGTAGGTATAACACGCACACAGTCAACATGGGTGCGACAGGGCTGAAGAATCCACAAAATTTATAGTTTGATAAAAACAGCCGGCCACGATGGCCGAGCTTTTCTAGGCGCTTCAGTCCGGAACCGAGCGACTGCTACGGTCGCAGGTTCTAATCCTGCCTAGGGCATGGATGTGTGTGATGTCCTTAGGTTAGTTAGATTTAAGTAGTTCAAAGTTCTAGGGGACTGACGACCTCAGATGTTAAGTATCATAGTGCTCACAGGCATTTTTTTTTTTGACAATAACAAAGACAATAAATATTTCTCACTTTCCTTTATCAAAAAGTAATGAACTATTAAAATACTGATGTTGTTGTTGTTGTTATGGTCTTTACTCCTGAGACTGGTTTGATGCAGATCTCCATGCCACTCTATCCTGTGCAAGCTTCTTCATCTCCCAGTACTTACTGCAACCTACATCCTTCTGAATCTGCTTAGTGTATTCATCTCTTGGTCTCCCTCTACGACTTTTTACGCTCCACGCTGCCCTCCAATGCTAAATTTGTGATCCCTTTATGCCTCAGGACATGTCCTACCAACCGATCTCTCCTTCTAGTCAAGTTGTGCCACAAATATCTCTTCTCCCCAATCCTATTCAATACCTCCTCATTAGTTACGTGATCTACCCACCTAATCTTCAACATTCTTCTGTAGCACCACATTTCGAAAGCTATTCTCTTCTTGTCCAAACCAGTTATTGTCCATGTTTCACTTCCACACATGGCTACACTCCATACAAATACTTTCAGAAACGACTTCCTGTGACTCAATGTTAACAAATTTCTCTTCTTCATAAACGCTTTCCTTGCCATTGCCAGTCTACATTTTATATCCTCTCTACTTCGAACATCATCAGTTATTTTGCTCCCCAAATAGGAAACCTCCTTTACTACTTTAAGTGACTCATTTCCTAATCTAATTCCCTCAGCATCACCCGACTTAATTTGACTACATTCCATTAACCTCGTTTTGCTTTTGTTGATGTTCATGTTATATCCTCCACTCAAGACACTGTCCATTCCGTTCAACTTCTCTTCCAAGTCCTTTGTGGTCTCTGACAGAATTACAATGTCATCGGCGAACCTCAAAGTTTTTATTTCTTCTTCCTGGATTTTAATACCTACTCCAAATTTTTATTTTGTTTCCTTTACTGCTTGTTCAACATACAGATTGAATAACATCGGGGAGAGGCTGCAACCCTGTCTCACTCCCTTCCCAACCACTGCTTCCCTTTCATGCCCCTCGACTCTGTCAAAAGCTTTCCCTAAGTCTACAAATGCTACAAACGTAGGTTAGCCTTTCCTTAATCTTTCTTCTAAGATAAGTCTTAAGGTCAGTATTACTTCACCTGTTCCAACATTTCTACGGAATCTATACTGATCCTCCCAGAGGTCGGCCTCTACCAGCTTTTACATTCGTCTGTAAATAATCCGCGTTAGTTTTTTTTTCCTTGCAGCTGTGACTTATTAAACTGACAGTTCGGTAATTTTCACATCTGTCACCACCTGCTTTCTTTGGGATTGGAATTATTTTATTGTTCCTGAAGTCTGAGGGTATTTCGCCTGTCTCGTACATCTTGCTCAACAGATGGTAGAGTTTTGTCAGGACTGGCTCTCCCAAGGCCGTCAGTAGTTCTAATGGAATGTTGTCTACTCCCGGGGACTTGTTTCGACTCAGGTCTTTCAGTGCTCTGTCAAACTCTGCACCGTATCTCCCATTTCATCTTCATCTACATGCTCTTCCAATTCCATTATATTGTCCTCAAGGACATCGCCCTTGTATAGACCCTCCATATACTCCTTCCACCTTTCTGCTTTCCCCTCTTTGCGTAGAACTGGGTTTCCATCTGAGCTCTTGATATTCATACAAGTAGCTCTCTTTTCTCCAAAGGTCTCCTTAATTTCCCTGTAGGCTGTACCTATCTCACCCATAGTGAGATAAGCCTCTACATCCTTACATTTGTCTTCTAGCCATGCCTGCTTAGCCACTTTGCACTTCCTGTCGATCTCATTTTTGAGACGTTTGTATTCCTTTTTCCCTGCTTCATTTACTGCATTTTTATATTTTCTCCTTTCATCAATTAAATTCAGTATCTCTTCTGTTACCCAAGGGTTTCTACTAGCCCTCGTCTTTTTACCTACTTGATCCCCTGCTGCCTTCACTACTTCATCCCTCAGAGCTACCCATTCGTATTCTACTGTATTTATTTCCCCCATTCCTGTCAATTGTTCCCTTATGCTCTCACTGAAACTCTGTACAACCTCTGGTTTATTCAGTTTATCCAGGTCCCATCTCCTTAAATTCTCACCTTTTTGCAATTTCTTCAGTTCAAATGGTTCAAATGGTTCTGAGCACTATGGGACTTAACACCTGTGGTCATCAGTCCCCTAGAACTTAGAACTACTTAGACCTAACTAACCTGAGGACATCACACATATCCATGCCCGAGGCAGGATTCGAACCTGCGACCGTAGTAGTCGCGCGGTTCCGGACTGAGCGCCTAGAACCGCTAGACCACCGCGGTCGGCACCCTTTTCCTACTGTCGAATTCCAGTTACCCATGACTATTAAATTTTCGTCTCCCTTCACTAGCTGAATAATTTCTTTTATCTCATCATACATTTCTTCAATTTCTTCGTCATCTGCAGAGCTAATTGGCTTATAAACTTGTACTACTGTAGTAGGCATGGGCTTAGTCTCTATCTAGGCCACTATAATACGTTCACTATGCTGTTTGTAGTAGCTCACTCGCACTCCTATTTTTTTTATTCATTATTATACTCCTGCATTACATCTATTTGAGTTTGTATTTATAGCCCTGTATTCACCTGACAAGAAGTCTTGTTCCTCCTGCCACCGAACTTCACTAATTCCCACAATATCTAACTTTAACCTATCCATTTCAATCGTTAAATTTTCTAATCTATCTGCCCGATTAGGGATCTGACATTCCACGCTCCGATTCGTAGAATGCCAGTTTTCTTTCTCCTGATAACGACATCCTCATGAGTAGTCCCCGCCCGGAGTTCCGAATGGGGGACTATTTTACCTCCGGAATATTTTACCCAAGAGGACGCCATCATCATTTAACCGTAGAGTAAAGCTGCATGCCCTCGGGAAAAATTACGGCTGTAGTTTCCCCTTGCTTTCAGCCTTTCGCAGTACCAGTACAGTAAGTTCGTTTTGGTTAGTGTTGCAAGGCCAGATCAGTCAATCATCCAGACTGTTGCCCCTGCAACTACTGAAAAGGCTGATGCCCCTCTTCAGGAACCACACGTTTGTCTAGCCTCTCAACAGATACCCCTCCGTTGTGGTTGCACCTACGGTACGGCTATCTGTATCGTTGAGGCACGCAAGCCTCCCCACCAACGGCAAGGTCCATGGTTCATGAGGGGAGGAAAATACTGATATGGAAGTTAAAATATCTGACCTCTAAAACATCTGTTTGTCTCAGATTTCTTTGTGCACAGGCAACCATCCTACACACACCACTATTCCTTGCCTTTCTCTGGGCCTCCCCAGAATAAAAGTCGCCCTGTAGGGTGAATGAAATCGCATGTTTTCCGGTTGCCTTTACGTTTACTTCAAGTGACCCACTACAATAAACCCACTCCATTCGTGAACAACTGTTTTAAAATATCTGCTTGGCAATATTTAGCATTAATAAAGAATAATCCGAGATACGACGAAGTCGGTTATTACCGACTACCACAATAGTTACTTTTTTAAAACATAACAGCAGTGTGGTTTAAGATTCCAGTAAATCTGTTTTCGCGTAATCGGGATTGTTACTGTTTTGTTTTTTGACAATGGCTTTGTACGGAGCGAGAGCTTATATTTTAGACTGTAGGGGTATTTCCACATTATAGTACAAACAGGCGAAATACCCTCAGACTTCAAGAAGAATATAATAATTCCAATCCCAAAGAAAGCAGGTGTTGACAGATGTGAGAATTACCGAACAATCAGTTTAATAAGCCACAGCTGCAAAATACTAACACGAATTCTTTACAGACGAATGGAAAAACTAGTAGAAGCCGACCTCAGGGAAGATCAGTTTGGATTCCGAAGAAATACTGGAACACGTGAGGCTTATCTTAGAAGAAAGATTAGGGAAAGGCAAACCTACGTTTCTAGCATTTGTAGATTTAGAGAAAGCTTTTGACAATGTTGACTAGAATACCCTCTTTCAAATTCTAAAGGTGGCTGGGGTAAAATACAGGGAGCGAAAAACTATTTACAATTTGTACAGAAACCAGATGGCAGTTATAAGAGTCGAGGGACGTGAAAGGGAAGCAGTGGTTGGGAAGGGAGTAAGACAGGGTTGTAGCCTCTCCCCGATGTTATTCAATCTGTATATTGAGCAAGCAGTAAAGGAAACAAAAGAAAAATTCGGAATAGGTAAAAATCCATGGAGAAGAAATAAAAACCTTGAGGTTCGCCGATGACATTGTAATTCTGTCAGAGACAGCAAAGGACTTGGAAGAGGAGTTGAACGGAATGGATGGTGTCTTAAAGGGAGGATATAAGATGAACATCAACAAGGATAATGGAATGTAGTCGAATTAAGTCGGGTGATGT